>NC_069657.1:89039356-90376856 GCF_027244095.1 Hemicordylus capensis | reverse complement strand
AGTAATTGATATGTTTTTATAACCTGCCAAGGGTTATTTTGCTTCTGTTATGTAGTGCAAAGCATTTGCTGGTGGCTGACATGCTGCACAACATTACTTCAGCTTAATAACACTGAGGCTGTTCTCATGCACACCCTAACCCAGGCTAAGGATGCCCAGCCTGGGTTAGGTTGCATGTGAGAACCGCTGGGATCAGGCCCAATCCCAGTGGACAGCACTGTCTAGAACAGCTTTTCAATCTAGCTTTGAGCAGGGGTAAAAGACTCAAGCGAGCCCTTAATCTGGGTTCCAGGATTGTGTGTTTGCTGGGGCTGCGTTAAGCCCCAGCAGACACAGAGACAGGTTCCCAGAGCGCCTGTCTCCTGGGGGAATTCCTCAATGCACCAGGCATGCTGCATGTGCATTGTGGGATATTTGAAGTTCTCTGGCCTCCAGAGCGTGCAGCGCGGATCATCTCGGAGTGCAGTCTGCATTAAGGATATGCGAACTGGCTCAAGGTCGAGTTGACTCACCATCGAACTGGTCCAGCTTCAGGGCTTGCCCTTGAGCCAACCCCGCCCCCCACTCCAGCTGGCTCAGGTCTGGTTCGGAGGTTCTAAATATTAAAAACTAATTAACTAACCATTGCAGGTCCAGCAACCTCAGGGGGTACTGGCGCGGCCAAAGGGAGGTGTCTCCAGTCTCCATCTCCCCCTGCTGAACACCTCTGATCTTGCAAGGTCCATTTCAGCCCATTTTGAGCCTTTCCAGACCTTTTTCCAGTGGCAGTGGCCATTTTGGAGGGTGCTGCACATGCACATGCTCCCTGACCATTTGGCATGACCGTGGGGCGGTTTCCACAGTCTCCCTCTCCCCCTGCCGGTCTCTCCTCAGTCCTGCAAGGGCTGTTTCAGCCCTTTCCCCGGTGGTGGTGGCCATTTGAGAGGTCGCTGCGCATGCTCCCTGGCCAAAAATGGCCACCACCACAAGTGCCAGAATAGCCCCCAAATGGGCCAAAATGGCCCTTTAATAACCTTTAATAACCAGAGGCCAGCAGGGGGAGAGGGAGACTGTGGAGACCCCTCTGTGGCAACTCCAGCACCCCCTGAAGCCGCCGGACACTCAGTGGTGAATCATTTTTTTTAAAAAAAGTTTAGAACCCCCAAACCAGCTCAAATTTGAGCTGGGCTGGCGTGTGTGTGTGTGTGTGTGTGTGTGTGTGTGTGTGTGTGTGTGTGTGTTTCAGTACCACAAAACCAAATATGCCCAGCTTGAGTCAAGTCCAGACTCAAACAAAACCAGGCAAACTGGTTTTGTGCACACCCCTAGTTCACATTCCCAGTAACATTTCTGCTGTCATCTTGCGGGGGAAGGATGGTGAATCAGATCAGCCTTATCCCTGTCCACTCATCCCCTCCCCCACCTGCCCAGTTGTGTGATTGGCCCTCATGGTGTTTGTGCAATTTCTGTTACACAAGAGTAAGACCATTATATACAATGAGCTTACTCTTGTGTGATACAAATTGCAGAGTTTGTGCAAATGTGGTGTTTCTTGGTTGATATACTGTTGTGCAATATATCAGCTGATGAGGATTGTTTTACTTGTTTTACCCAGTGTTTTGTTTGCATGGCCAAGTTTCTTGTACATCATAAGAAGATACAAAGTAATGATTGACTTTTCCTGTAATTCTGTCTGCTTAGTGTTGTGTGGATGCTATTGAGCAACTGTGAGCTGCACTAAAGGCATAGTTGCAGTCATGACTTAAAATGATTGTTCTTTATTTCTAGGGAAGCCTAGGAAATAGAGATGGGAGCACAGAGTGAGTCTGGAGGAGCTCTGACAGAATTCTCAGAAAGAAAAGAAAGAAAGGATTTTTAAGGGAAGCCGTGAATGCTTTGATGGTAAAGCCAGCATAGCATCATGGTTAGAGTGTTGGACTAAGACTAAGAAGACCTGAATTCATAATCCCCATTGAACCATGAAACTCACTGGGTGACTCTGGGCCAGTCATGTATTTCTCAGCCTAACCTACCTTACAGGGTAGTTGCAAGGATAAAAAAAACCCCATGTACGCCACTCTGAGCTCCTAGGAGGAAGAGCGGGATATACATGTAAAGATCAATCAAACAAAGAATTAATTAATTAATTAGAATCTCTCAAGGGCATTCCACACAGCCTTAGATGGTCACTGCCTTTTGCCCAACTAAAATTTCAAAATAAACTTGGAGGTGTGTCTTCGAATCAAACATCTGAAGCAATGTGAGGGAAGGCAAAAGACACAAGCACTTCTTTCGGGGGCATTTCACATATCTTTAAATGAAAACATTCATGCATCAGATGCAGCAGGGGGAGGGTGAAAAACGTAATCCATCTGAATCTCCAGTTTGCCATTCACCCTTTTAAATGCAGTGTCTGGAGGCTGATAATCCAGTTCCATTATCTACGTGGAACTTATGGCAAAAAGCAGGCGAATGCAAGTTGTTTTAATAAGACAGACTGCTGAGATGCTTTGAGTCAAAGCTCTGAAGCTGCTAGTGAATACTTGACTGCCAGAATACTTCAAGTGCTGGTATAACCTGGAAGGCAGAGAGGAGGTCTTCCCAAATAAGCATCTGCCTTGTGGCAAGCAGGCAAGAGATCCAAGATGCCTCCTACCTGCCCTTCTTCAAGTGAAAGTCAGCTGGGAGTTTTGTGTGCTGCCTAATTGAATCCTGGGGAGGGGTGTGTGAGAGGAAAATTTGAATTGTTCCCCTTCCCTGTATTGCCCCACTACTGATCTGAGAGGTGTGCAAACTGATCTTCTGGTTCAATAAGCTGTGGGGAGGCTTCTCTTCTCTCCCCATCAGCTTCTTCTGAGCCTGCCACTTTTGCACCTGCCAGCTGAGCACTGGTGTGATGAGCCAGGTTGCTCTCTAAATGCTTCCTCAGATTGCTGTTTAGCTAGAAGCCAAATAGATGTTGACTGGAATCAGAGATCTGGTGTCCAGTTTTTCTTAATAAGCAGCCACGTGGGTGGCAGTGGGGTAGACTGGGACTGGGATGCTGAGGGAGAGAGGGAAGTTTAACCATTTCTTCATTCCATTTTCCTGAATTAAATTTCCCCCTCCAACATCACAACTAGCAGGCCGTGAGTGCATCTGCCTGCCTACCTGCCTGTCTCTCTATGGGGAGTCAGGGGTGGGGAACATGAATTTAGATTCCTGTCTCTTTCCCCCCTCTGCACCTAACAAGGGGTTAAAGCGGCAGAGGGGAAAGCTGAGCTGGGAGGGGCTAGTGTGTTACTTGGGCTTGTTGACACCTGGAAGCTGCAGTGAGCTCATTCTACCCCTCCCCGCTGCATGTTATACTACTTATGGGAGGTGCCTTGCCAGAGGTGTGAGCCGTTGGCTCTTAGCCTGAGGCACAGTGGTTGAAGAGTGGTAGCATCACTGGGGAACACCTGGGGTCTGCAAGGATGGTGATAACAACTTTCCTCTACAAGCAGCCTTGCTCATCAGGCAACACATCTGATGCATGCAGGAACTCACTTCCCAGTGGCCTTGGGGGTGAAGAGGACTTTGCTCTTAGAACACTCCCTGTATTCTTAATTGTACTTACCTTTTAATTCTGTCCACTTGTGGTGTTCTAGCATGTGCCTGGGAGAGCATGAAACTGGGGGTAGTCTGGGGGTAGCTATTTCTCAGGTGGTGGGCAGAGGGAAATATTGTGGTGGGAGTTGGGCAGGCCATTACAGGGGGAAATGGTCTAAGCAACTGAGGCCTATTTCATTTTCCAGCTTGTTTCTCAATCCTACAGCTCCAGGGAGTTCTGGGAACACTCCCGAAAGGCAGGGGTGTAGCTATAATTTTGCAGTTCAAACCACCCAGGCCGCACCCCAGCTCCTGAAGCCCCCAGCTCCACCCCTCCCTATTTTCTTCATTATTTCCCTCACTCTGAGGGGCCTCCAGAGAGAGGAGTGAACATGGGCCCCTTGTCCCCTAGCAACAACCCTGCCTCAAGGATTAGGGTGCTGCTGTTGAATGCCAGGTCAGTAAATGCAAAAACATCTCTCATCCATGATTTAATTGGGGATGAAAATGCTGACCTGGTATGTGTGACTAAGACCCGGTTGGGTGAGCTGAGAGGCATGGGTCTTTCTCAGCTCTGCCCTCCAGGCTTCATGATCCTATAGCAGCCCTGCCTTGGGGGTTGGGCAAAAAGAGTTGCTGTCACCTGTTGTGAGTCCATTCCAATTTCCAGATGCCTGGTTAGGCAATATCAGAATTTTGAGTATTTGCCCCTGATGGTGGGCCTATGAGATAACATAGGGATTCTGTGGGTGTACCACCTTGCTGTACCTCAGTCTCCCTTCCTGAGCTGGTGGTGGTGGTCTTGGAGGTGGCATTGGATTCCTGTAAGCTTATTGTCTTGGGGGACTTAAATTTTTGTGCCAAGGCCCCCCCTAGTAGGAGCAGTTCAGGACTTCATGGTTGCCATGACAACCATGAACCTATCTTAACTAGTATCAGGCGCTACTCATGAGGTGAGAGTATGCTAGACCTGGTTTTTGCTAACCAGGAGCTGAATGATCTGCAGGTGGGGGAGTTTGTCATAATTCCTTTGTCATGGACAGATCATCATCTGGTGAGGTTCAGTTTGACTGTTTCAACCAACCTATGCAGGGATGGTGGACCAATTAGAATGGTCTGCACCCGAAGGCTTATGAAGCCACTCAGTTTCCAAACAGTCCTTGGGGAGATTCCAGTGTCTAGAACTGGTGACTCTGTTGAGGCTCTGGTGTATCTCTGAAATGTGGAGATAGCCTGGGCTACTGAAACAGCCGCTCCTAAATGCCCTATCCAGCTTGGTGGAGCCCGTTCTGCTCCATGGTTCTCCTTGGAGTTTAGGATGATGAAACAACTCAGATGATGGCTAGAGCGATGTTGGAGGAAGGCATATAATGAATCTGACTGAACATGGACTGGAGCCCATTTTAGGGACTACTCCATGGTGGTGGGGTTGGCAAAGAAATGTTTTTTTCTTCTCCGGAGGAAGTGGACAAGATCCTAGGCAGTGTGCAGGCAACATCATGCACTCTGGACCCTTGCCCTTCATGGCAACTAAAATCTGCCAAGGAAGGGGTAGGGAGGTGGCTGGAGCCAATTATTAATGCTTCACTAAGAGAAAGCCATATGCCATTGAGCCTCAAGCAGGCGGTGGTAAGGCCACTACTAAAAAGGAATCACTCCGTTGATTCCACCAATTCTGATAACTTTTGGCCTGTTTCCAACCTTCCTTTTTAAAGCAAGGTGACAGAGCGTGTGGTGTCTATGCAGATGTAAAGGGTCTGGGATGATACGGATTATCTAGACCCCTTTCAATCTGGCTTTCGCCCTGGGTTTGGGACTGAAACTGTTTTGGTTGCCCTGTTGGATGACCTACGCGGGAACTAGACAGGAGAAGTGCATCCCTGTTGGTTCTGCTGGACCTCTCAGTGGCATTTGATACCATTGACCATGGTATCCTTCTGGACTGCCTCTCAGGTATAGGGATTGGGGGTGGTGCATTGGAATGTTTCTGGTCCTTTCTTGGGGGGAGGTTCCAGTCGATGGTGTGTGGGGGGACGACCTCTGCTTGACTCCTTGGCCTCTGGGGTTCCACAAGGCTCAATATTGTCCTCCATTCTGTTTAACATCTACATGAAACTGCTGGGACAGGTCATCAGGAGGTTTGGGCTGAAATGTCATCAGAACACAGATGACACTCATCTCTACCTTTCCCTGACATCATATCCTAGGGAAGCAGTGGAAGTCCTGAACTGGGGGCTGGAGGTGGTGATGGGCTGGATGTGGGCTAGCAATCTGAGGTTGAATCCAGACAATATGGAGGTGTTGTTGATCAGTAGAAAATCCAATTGGGATAGGGTGATTCAACCAGCTATGGATGGGGTTGCACTCCCTTTGAAAGAGCAAGTGTGCAGCTTGGGGGTGTTGCTGGAGCCAGCTCTACTTTTGGATGCTCAGGTGGAGGCAGTGGCCAGGGGAGTCTTTGCACAGCTTCGGCTAGTGTGCCAGCTGCGGCCCTTTCTTGGGAAGGCAGATCTGGCCACAGTTACCCGTGCTTTAGTTATGTCGCAGCTGGATTACTGCAATGCACTCTATGTGGAGCTACCATTGAAATTTTTTCAGAAGCTTTAGTTGGTACAGAATGCAGCTGCCAGGGTTCTCTCTGGAACTACTCACTTGGAGCATATTATACCTATTCTGAAAGAGCTGCACTGGTTGCCAATTTGTTTCCAGATCCAATTCAAGATGCTGGTATTACCTTTAAAGCCCTTAACGACTTGAGCCCTGGATACCTGAAGGACCACCTGCTTCAAAGGATTTCTGCCCACCCAACAAGATTGTCAGGCGGGCCTTTGCTCCGTGTGCCGACATTGAGACAGGTTACATTGTCGTGCACACGGGATTCTCTGTGGTTGTCTCTGTTCTTGTCCCCAGACTCTGGAATGCTCTCTCAGTAAACATTAGCTCTGTGACAACCGCGGCTGCTTTAAAAATCAACTAAAGACTTTTTTAAATTTACTCAGGCTTTTACTTCCTAGAGACTCCAGGTTTCTCATATTTCTTTCATTTCTTTCTAATTGTTTCTTGCCATTTTATGGTTTTAATGTTTGATTGATTTAAGGGTTTAAATGTAACTTTTATGGATTTTTATTGTATTTTAACTTTTGTAAACCACCTTGATATGCATTATGAAAGGTGGTATAAAAAGTGAACAAATAAATAAATAAATAAATAAAATACTTTCCCCACAACACTAGGGCCCCAGTTCAAGTTACATAGTTTCCCCCTCCCTCTGTGGTTGCTTTTTAGCAAACATAAATATACTGAAAGATATAATCATAGATATGCCATATCACATCTACTTCAACCCTGAGAGTCTTTTGTGCTTCCTGGCTGAGTGTTGGGTTTTGAGAAATCTGGAGGATAACTGAAGCCCAATTCAGACATTATGCTATATGAATTTACAGATGTCAGTACACTCGTACACATGTTTGTGTGAATGACTGAACCTGTGTTCATTTTAAAACTGAACCTGGATAGAGGCCCTTCAGATGCATGGTGCAGATAGGAAGTATACTGCTGTACCTTTATTCAGCATAACATGTAAGTGACTGTACCTGTATACACATCTGTATCTATATATACAGGAGCCAGCATGGTGTAGTGGTTAGAGTGCTGGACTAGGACCAGGGAGACCCGAGTTCAAATCCCCATTCAGCCATGATACTTGCTTGGTGACTCTTGGCCAGTCACTTATCTCTCAGCCTAACCTACTTCACAGGGTTGTTGTGAGAAGAAACTTAAGTATGTAGTACACCACTCTGGGCTCCTGGGAGGAAGATCAGGATATAAATGTAATAATAATAATAATAAATATACTGGTACACTCATTATACTAGTGTTGAACATAACGTGTGAATGGACCTTGAGTTGCTCACCAGTGGTCTTCACCTGCAGGCCCCCAATCTGAATGCTGGGTTCAGGAGGTTACTTTTGGCGTATGTCCTTATGTCCTTTTCTCCATTTGCACCCCCAATTCATTAACTTCCTACAACTATACACTCCCTCCCTCCCTCTCTTTCTTCAGAAATAGGGAAATGACAAGGACTTTCTGACATTCTCATTTATCCAAAGATTTCATGTGTTCTGAGTACAGTAGGACAAAATCATCTCAGGGTTCTGTCATTCCCGCTTACTTCTTTCTTTACAATTGCCACTGAGTAGTTTGTCCCCAAACTTTGTTGAGGAAGCAGTTCGTGCTCTTCTCATCCTCTCTTACTTTTTCCTTTGTGCTGATCTTTCTGTTCTGCTTAATAGGAATGTAATTCTTCTTTGCATTTGCCAAGGGAGTCATGTGGCATGGTTTTTTTGTGTTGAGATTTCATTTTTGTTCGAACAGCAAATAGCCATCTTCTAATTAAAGCTAAATGTGCATACACCTGAGCATATCAGCAGTACTTTGTTTACTTCAATGTTGCTTTTGTGCAACTCTGTTGTGGTCCTCGTTAAAGTGGGAAGGAATATATTTTGTTCTTCCTTCTAAATGTCATGTAATTGCACCTTTACCCAGACCTATTTAATCTGAATCCTCAATCCCTTTTCCTGGGCAAGCCTTTTCAATGCTAACAACAATTCAAAGGGGTGTCTGGACTGAGAGAGTACATAGGTGTATGGTGTTTGCAGAGGGGTTATGCATTCAGCATTGGAATCTAGATGATAGGAATTGGTTTTAGAAAACAAAGCCTAAATCCAAGGTCAATATCCAGTGGACTGGGTCTCACGATCAGTGAGACCTGGTTTAGGGAACTGAGTGGGAAGAGAGGGCTAAGCCTGCTCTCCCTGCTCACAAGCGGGCAGGGAGCCCTGGGTGGCTGGATCGGCTGCCCACATGATGCCCGGCACCGAGACGGAGCCGGCAGGGGGTGGGGGGAGCAGGGGCCGCGCAGCCCCCGCAAGCCCCATACTGGGGAGACCCCCGAACCGGGAGGCTGTTTTTAAGCCTCCCAGCTGGGAGTCTACTCGTGAGTAGGCACAGTGCAAAGGCATGCTGTGGCTACTCATGATCGCAAAAAGCAGGTTTGCACGAGCCCTCGCTCCGCAAACCTGCTTTTTGCCAGGGGTTCTCGAGCGGGTTAGCCACTCCAGCATCACCGACCATCACCAACCATCCCATGGCAAAGAATTCCATAGATCAATTATGTACTGTGTGAAAAAGTACTTCCTCTTGTTGGTCCTAAATTTCCTGACCTTCAGTTTCATGGGGTGACTCCTGGTTCCAGTGTTGTGAGAGAGGGAGAAAAATTTCTTGCTGTGTCTACCCTCTCCATTCCATGAATAATTTTTATAAGGTTGACTCAGCCTTCCATCCTTCTGAGGTCGGTAAAATGAGTACCCAGAATGTTGGGGGGCAATATGCTAAATCATTGTAAACCGCTTAGAGAGCTCCGGCTATAGAGCGGTATATAAATGTTATTGCTATTATTGCTATTGCTACACTTCGATTATGTCTACCCTTAGTCGCTTCTTTTCCTAGTTAAAGACACCCAGATGCTGTAGTCTAGCCTCATAAGGAAGGTACTCCAGGCCCCTGATCATTTTGTTTGCCCTCTTCTGCACCCTTTCCAGTTCTACAATATCTTTCTTAAGATACGGTGACCAAAGCTGAATGCAGTACTCCAGATGTGGTTGCACCATAGATTTGTATAAGGGCATTGTAATATTAGCATTTTTATTTTCAATCCCCCTCCTAATGATTCCTAGCATGGAATTACCTTTTTTCACAGCTGCCATGCACTGAGACTACACTTTCAATGAGCTGTCCACCATGACCCCAAGATCTCTCTCCTCATCAGTCACCGACAGCTCAGATCTCATCAGTGTATATGTGAAGTTGGAGTTTTTTCTCCAAAGTGTATCACTTTACCCTTGCTTACATTGAAGTGCATTTGCCATTTTGTTGCCCAGTCCCCCAGTTTGGAGAGATCTTTTTGGAGTTCCTCAATCCGTTGTGGATTTAACTACCCCAAATAGTTTAGTGTCATCTGCAAATTTGGCCACTTCACTGGTCACCCTAACTTACAGATTGTTTATTAACAAAGGGCACAGGTCCCAGTACCAATCCCTGGGGTGTCATAGTTTGGTGTCATCTGCAAATTTGGCCACTTTGCTGCTTACCTCAACTTCTAAATCATTTATGAACATGTTAAAGAGCACTGGTCACAGTACACATCCCTGGGGGACCCCACTTCTTGCTTCCATCCATTTAGAGAATTGCCAATTTATTCCTACCCTCTGTTTCCTGGCCTTCAACCAGTTACCAATCCACAAACGAACCTGTTCCCCCTTAACCAATGCCTGTTATTTATTGTCACCTTGCATTTCTTTTGCCAGAGTTTGTGTTTCTTTCTGTTCTCTTCAACAGGCCTTCCAATTTTGGAAAGAAGTGTTCTTCTCCTTTACAGCTTCCTTGACTTTACCTGTTAGCCATGCTGGCATCCTCCCAGACTTGCTGGTACCTTTCTTCCTTTTTGGTATACATTCTAACTGGGCTTCTAGTATTGTGGTTTTGATTAAACTTTGTGCATTCTGGAGTGAAGTGACTCTCCTGATTTTCCCTTTCAGATTTCTCTTCATCAAACTCCTCATTTTAGAGAAGTTTCCTCTTCTGCAATTCAAAGTGTCTCTGTCAGACTTCCTTTGTGATTCTCTTCCCACATGTATGCTGAATTTGACCACACCATGGTCACTACTCCCTAAAGGTTCCATGACACTGACATCTTGCACCAGGTCCTGGGCAGCACTCAGGATTAACTCCAAGGTCACCTTCTCTCTGGTTGGTTCCATGACCAACTGTTCTAGGGCACAGTCATTCAGCGTATGTAGAAATTTGGTCTCTTTGTCATTACCTGACTGTGAATTTACCCAGTTTATGTGTGGATAACTGAAGTCACCCATTATTACTGTTCTGTCTCTCTTTTAACGCCTCCCTGATTTCCTTCTGCAACTTCCATTCACTGTCAGCATTTTGATCTGGAGGGCAATAGCATGTCCCTTTTCCGCCTTGTATTGTCACCCACAGAGTTTCTGTGGAGGTCTCTGATCCTTGGTTATCTAGCATGTTAGACTCTATCACTATTTTAACATAGAGTTCTACTCCACCTCCAATTCGCCCAACCCTGTCCTTTCTATAGAGTTGATATCCAGGGATAGCAGTGTCCCACTGGTTCTCACTGTTCCACCATTTTTCCATTATGCCTACTATATCTATTTTTTAAAAAGTTAGCAACCAAGCACTCCAGCTTGCCTGTCTCGGCTCAGAGGCTTCTGGCATTGGCATATAAGCACCTATACACTGAATCTCTTACCTGGTATGTGTTATCTTTCTTTTGGCCATTTGATCTCTTTGACTAGCTAGCACAGCCTTTTGTCTGCTCTTTATCTAGTTCTACTCTGTCACCTTCTGTTTTATCTGAATCATTTACACCCTCACACCTTAAGGGATAGCATTTGCTGAACTGGATATTGCCCAGCTCCTGTCAGCTATCCTCAGGCATCATTTCAAGAGCTGCTTTTTTGATTTTAAATGCCAGCAGTCTGGTTCCATCTTGGTTCAAGTGGAGCCCATCCCTTTTGTACAGGCTTGTCTTGTCCCAAAATGTATTTCAGTGCCTAACAAATCTAAACCCCTCCTCTCAGCACCACTGTCTGAGCCACGCTTTGAGACCCCTCAGCTCTGTCTGTCTCTCTGGCCCTGCACGTGGAACAGTGGATCAGACTCTGGAACACGCTTCCTAATGAAATTAGAGTTTTCCCTTCTCTGAATGTTTTTTTTTAAAGGACCTAAAAACATACCTGTTTAGTCAGGCTTTTTAGTTTATAGTTTTAAAGCTTTGGTTTTAGATTTCTTCTTGTATTTTAAATTGTTTTAATTATGTTAATGTTTTAATGGTTTTATATTTTGAACCACCCAGGGACCTTTTTTGTATGGGGCGGTATATAAATGTACTAAATAAATAAAAAATAAATAAACAAGTAGCATTTCTGAGGATGCTACCTTGGGGGTGTGTGTGTCCCCTGGACTTCAATATGCTAACTAAAAGCCCAAATATGGCTTCCAGGACCTCCCAACACAGTTGGTGCCAATGTGCACCACGACAGCTGAATCCTCCCCAGCACTGCCTAACAGCCTATCTAGATGCCGTGTGACATCCGCAACCTTCACACCAGGCAGTCAAATCACTGTGCAGTCTACATGCAGGTCACAGAGCCATCTCTCTATACCCCAATGATCAAATTACCCTCTACTAGGAGGCCCCCACGCACCAGAGGAGTATCCTCTGTGTGAGAGGATATAGGCCCATCATTCACGGAAGGGGTTCCTTCTAAAGGAGCATTTCCCTCTTCCTCAGAATGATATCCTCCTTCCCCAAGACCTTCATTTTCCCTGACAGCAGAGGAGCCATCAGCAGAGGCGTATCTAGGGAAAATAGTGCCTAGGGCAAGCACTGAAATTGCGCCCCTGTCCAAACAGGAATGATGGGACTTGTAGTCAACAATATCTGGAAATCCCTGTTAAAAGGAACACTGTACCATCTAGACATGGTTGTTGATCAAAACCTGAAAACATGAGCCAGCTCTGTTAAAGACTTAGAACAACAGTCAGGAGTTATGTGAGGATTCCAAGTGTAATTTTCTCTGTCTCATCTCATGCTTTTAAAAAACATTACTTTGTCCTAGAGGATCACCTGCCCAAATAGCCACAAGCAAAATAGGAGAAGAAGAAGGTGGTGGTGGTGGTCTATAAACCAGTGAATGATTCCTGCCAGTCTTTGTCATATGATGACTGTTGGCTCATGATGGGGTATATGTGCATTCACCACACCAGTGCTTACTTTGACACCAAGAGGGAGGAGGATGCATTAGTTTGCCAAACTAGACAGAGGCATTTGCAACAGGAGCAGACAGCCAAGTTCTGCCAGGGCCAAAACCAGCCCCTGCCAGACTAAGAAATCATTGTAATTTGCCCCTTCCTGTCACAAGCAGTGTGGTGTTCTTTTATTATTGACTCTAACTCTCAGATATCCCAGTCATGAGTGGAAAATTCAGGGTCAATTTACAAGAGACACATTTTCTACATGGAAGTTTGTTCTGTGCAGGTGTGACCAAACTGCGGTCCGGCACTGGGGTGGGGGGTAGCTTTAAGAGCGGCGGGAGGGTTTACTTACCCCTCCCGCCACTTTCCTGCTCTGGCGCTGTAATGTTCAGAGTAATTGGGGCAGCAGGATACCTCCCTGCCGCCCCTTCCCCGCTGCTGCTCTGCAAACTTCCCAGTAGTCCTTTGTGCGCACGCACCTCAGTCCGGACCAGTCCGGAGGCCTTTACAATGGCCTCCGGACCGGTCCGGGCCCATCCCTACTACTCGGAGGCCTCTCTGTAAGCCCCACCCACCTGCCGATCCTCTGCAAACTGCAGAGCTCTTCTCTCCTCACCTCTCAACCGATCGGTGGGTGGGCGGGGCTTCCAGAGAGGTCTCCGAGTAGGCCTCCCTGAAGCCTGAACACGGCAGGCCACAAGCAAGCCAGGAAGGAGGCAGGCAGAGTTCTCTACAGCAGACCCTCAGCCCAGGCTGAGAGGTGAGGAGAGAAGAGCTCTGCAGTTTGCAGGCTGATCAGATCCTAGGCCTTGCCAATCCTAGGCCAGAGCTGGAGGCAAGGCAAGCAGGCTGTCAAGTGGCTGAGGGGCCCTGGGGCTGGGCAGGTTGGCAATGGGGTGGGGGTGGCAGGAACTGGCATGGCGCCCCCTACCCAGTGGCACCTAGGGCACATGCCCTAGGTGCCCCCCCCCATTCCACCTATGGCCATCAGCCTGGGAGTGGGATGCTTCTAGTACATTCCTGATAATCTCATCCATGTGCCTCTCTGACTCTGAGCTTCTCCAGATCAGCCACCTTGGCTTTAAGGGAGAAAACCTGTTCCCTGAGAGCCGGGAACAACTTGCACTGAGCACACACCCATGACTTCTGCCCATCAAGCAGATCGTCATACATGCAACACTATGTGCACTGGGAAGTGAACCCTCCCCTGCTGGCTTCCTATCTTCATGACTGGTTTTGTTGGCTGTTTAGAGTATTTGAGATTGTTGGTCATTTATTTAACAGTTAAAACTTTCTTTCCCAAGAATATGAAAGAGGGAGTAGTACTTAACTTCAATTCCTGCTGGGCTCTTTGTGATCACAGGGTCTCCTTTTGAGCTCCCCCACTTCCCCCACATACTTCTGCGCTAAACTCCACACCAAACTCTAATGGCCCTGTTTGCTAATCAAAGTTCTGCTTGCTAATTTCTCAGGTCATTGCCTCTTATGTAAAGAGTAGGCTTCAAACTGAGGCAAACTGGCTCAACGGGCTCTGCAGGAATATGGTCCCTCACACCAGATGTCACTCAGCTCAGCCCTAGCCCCTCTCCAGGCAAGCCCTGGCAAAAACCAAAACATAGAGAGGCTATTCCCGTGATGGGGAAAACCAGGCTAAATGAGCCCAGCCCAGTTTTCCCCCATCATGAGAACCACTGGGCTCGTGGGCAAGCCCAATGGTTCTCTGGTGGCTATCCCGCCAAAGAAGCCCTCCCCTTAACTGAGGTTAGCAGAGCGAGCACTCTGCCAACCTGGGTTTTTTGTTCTCCCACCGGGAGGCTGAAACAAGCCTCCCGGTCCTGGGGGTCTCCCCAGGATGACCCACGCACACGTGTGGGGCATTCTGGGACTTCCAGGGGCCAGGTGGCCCTCAATCTCCACCACCCCAACCAGCTTCATGACGGAACTGGTAATTGGCCGCCCAGGGATGGCTTGGCGATCACTTGTGGGGAGGGGTAAGTTAGCCCACTCTCCCTGCAGCCCCTCAAATTCTCCCCCTCTTCCTGTTTGTTTGTTTGAAGAAAAAGAAGTTGATGGTGGTGGTGGTTGTTGTTGTTAGAAAAGTCTGCCACGTTCTTGGGTGGTGTCTTCTCCTCCTTACAGAATTAGGCTCAAACTGGGGTGAAGCTTAGCTCTGGGGTGCTGTGTCCCTACACCATCAGGGCCGCCTTTGAAGTTGGGCAGTAGCTCAGGCAGGTCCCTTACCTCAACAAAGCACTGCCCATCATGTTGCCTGTTCGGTATAAGCCATAAGGGGTGGGGGTTTGCTGGGGATCACTCTGGGAAATGCCTTATTTTGTGCTGGAATACCAGTGATGAAAAGGGCAGAAAAATAAAAGATAGGAAGTACCAGCAAAACATGACAGAGTGACTGCAAACTATTTCACCCACTACCATCACTAATCTTAGAGTAGGAGACTAACGTTATGAGAGTTTGGGGAAAACATGTAATCCACTGTTCATCTCTGTTGAATACCCTGCCATTACTAGCACAATTTGTGACTTAGGTTTTTGTCTTGGTGCCAGAAGGAGAATAAAATTTAGTAGTAGAAGAAAATGAATCAATTTACTTAATCTGACTTTAATTATGTCTGTAATGAGGGTATAATTTCATCCTTCTCCAGTGCAGAACATGGTTTTAATTATGGGAACAAAAACAATGGAATGAAAGCAATATTATTATAACTGTAATTTCCTCCCACTTTTTCTCTGCTGCATCAAATGCTCAATAAAGAAAGCAAAATAAGGTAGCAATGAGCAGCCTTTCAGCCAGCACTTTGGCGAAAACCAAGAACAAACAAACAGAAAAGCAAAACATAATTAGAAAAGCATAGAGAACATTATTTTTTCTAATTTAGACCCTTTCTTATAGCTTTAAGTTGTCTGAGCTTGTTTTTTGGGCACTAACTATTTTGTCATCTCATTTTTTTTTTCTTGTTCCTGAAGAAATGTCATTCTTGCCTTGGGGGAAGCAAAGCATAGTAATGAGATGTAGCTAAGAGATGACAATACACAACATTAGAAAGAGTGTATGGAATGGTTCCAACATGCAGATGCTCTTCCTGGAGATTAATTTAAAAATCTGATCATTTTATTCAGTTTAACACCCCCCCCCCCCGCCCCCCCACAAAAAGGTCTCACTCTTGTAAGGATGCTCTCAGGAATTCACCTACATGGTGAATTACCTAGCTTGTGTCAATAGAACTGTTTTCCATTTTTAGCTGTAAGATTAATGCATATATTGTCATCTTTCCTCAGAGAGAGGAGAACCAGTCTTGTGGTAGCAAGCATGAATTGTCCCCTTTGCTAAGCAGGGTTCACCCTGGTTTGCATTTGAAAGGGAGACTATATGTGAGCACTACAGTGTAAGATATTCCCCTTAAGGGATGGGGCTAATCTGGGAAGAGCACCTCCTTGCTTGAATGTACAAGGTTCCAAGTTCCCTCCCTGGCATCTCCAAGATAGAGCTGAGAGACTCCTGCCTTTAACCTTGGAGAAGCCTCTGCCAGTCTAGGTAGACAATACTGAGCTATATGGACCAATGATCTGACTCAGTATGAGGCAGTTTCCTATGATCATCTCTTTAATGTGCATCTAAAAGTACAATATGTAAAATGGCCAGGACTGTGAGTCTCAATTGTGGTAGCCTCTTCAACTTATTGGCTTCAATCCAAACACAGGCAGCAACCCACACTCTACTGCAGCATAATCCTGTTGAGCCTATGGCAATCATGCTGTTTGGTGGGAAGAAGGGGGCAAATCCAGTCCCTTCACTTCCCCAAAAACAGCTGATTGTATGTTATCACCAATTTTCATAACATGCTTATATGAGGTCAGCCCTGTTTGTATATGAGGCATCTTACCATGTGCACCAAAGCCTGTTTCCATCCACATTCCCCAAAATTACCTCTAGAGGCCGGGGACTAATTTTTAACATTCTTTCCTTACTGTGTGATCCTTAACAAAGCTGAGACCAACCTTTTGTTCAGAGATCCCTTAATGGAACAGCAACTGCACAGACACTACATGTGCAAGAATCTCTAGGCTGAGGTCAGCATCCAGTTCCTAGGTTTGCAGAAGGAGTTCTGGACATGTACTATCCATGTTCATGATTGAAACATAAAATGGAGGACAGTTTCTGATAGGATTCTCATTCCATTGCCTTTGTAGGACATTGAATATCCCACTGAACTCATACGCCCTATGCTGCCTTCCGTTCCTTGTTGCCTGAAATGCTGTTTTCACTAGCAATAGTGCTGACAAAAATAAAAATAAAAAACATGCTGTGATAAGTTCAAACTAGAGTTACATAATCACTCATAGTGAGTTTTCATTTTCTGAAGGTGACAAATATCTTCTGAACCATTATCTGTGACATTTGGGAAATGGAGGGGGGAATACACCTAACAATGCTTAGATGGTTTTGGTTTTGAACTAAAAGGGAGTAAGTTGTCAGAAATTATTGATGATCAGATAGTATGATGCTTTTTTTCTGTGGCAAAAGTAAACGTGAAGAGGAAACAAGATTATAAAATGGAGTGGGGAATGACAGCAACCTCAAAAGAGAGCAAAATTCAAAAATCAGGGGATAAACAAGACAAATGGATTAATGCATCTACTAGGTAGGCTTGCTTAAATGCAAGGATTCTGATTCCTTTTTGGGGTGAAAGTAAAGGAAAGTTACATCTTTTTTTAGGATAGTTGCCCACACAATAGCAGACACTGCTGTCATCTTGTATAGGATATATTGAATCCAAGTGACAAAGCTGACAAAAAGACATATGTGGTTTTATGTTCTTGTGTACTTTATTGCACACATTAGTTTCTGGGAAGGTGAAAAAATGGGGAGCTCAATGGACCATAAATCTTTGCTGACACTCTTCATGATATTGTCTCCTTTTGTTAGGGAAACTGAAGGTGACATACTGTACCTGCTTTCAATGTGATGTGAGATGTCTCCTAGGCAGAGAGGCCACTGTACTTATATCATGAGATTCCAGTTATATGAAAGAACAATAATGAACCATTTTTAAAAATAAATCTTATTCTTTATTGCCTTTACTCTTAGTATAGCCCTACTTTTTAATTACAAGGAGATGGCTCAGAAACACATGAGAATTTATTATCCCATAATCACCACAAAAATGAAGGAAATTCATCAGAATGAGGAGACTGCAGGCCAGGCTGTGGAGGTAGAGAAACTATCTGATACACTTCTCCAATGTAATGTTCCTCCTTGGAAAGAACCCTGAAATTCTCTTCAAATTTCAGTTTCATTTTTGGAGGAATCCTGAAATTCCTTTTTTAATTCACTTTCAATCCCCTATGGAGAAATTTAAGTTTCAAACCAGCATTCCTTCATCAATGCCATCTGCACATCTGTTTCTCGCTCTTAACATGAGTTTAAAAATGGCAGTACTAATAACTGCCAGACCCCAAACTTCACCTCCTGCAGCCTGACATGTTGCTGAAAAATGTATCTTCTTTTCTTCATGGCATATATGGGTTGTCATACTCTGAACTGCCAAGAGTGCAGTAAATAATATGGTACCCAAGTCAGGAAAACAAACTGAGGCGAGTCTCACGAACAGTGAGACTCGCTGTAAGGGGGTTAGCAGGGGGAGCGAGCTTAGCCCACTCTCCCTGCAGACAATCACCAGGCAGCCCTGGGCAGCTGGATTGGCCGCCCACACGACTGCCGGCTCTGTGACGGAGCTGGTGGGGGCTGCAGGGATCAGGGGCCGCACAACCCCCAGAAGTTCCCGGATGCCCCACGTGAGTGCATGGGGCATCCTGAAGAAACCCCTGAGCCCAGGAGAATGCTTGCAGCCTCCCAGTCGGGGGTCTACTCCTGTGTCGTCACGTGCCGTGGCAACTCATGAGCAAAATGCCAAGGTTAACAGAGTGCTCGCTCCATTAACTTTGGCTAAGAGGAAGGGGAATTAGTGAGGTTTGCTGCCGGGAGCCGCACAGCTCCCATTGCAGCACACGATTGCCAAAAAGCGGGCTAGGCTCCTTAAGCTGTGAGAATCGCCTCACTGTTATATAACATTTACAGAGCCCCTCTTGAGGATCTATAGCACTTCGCATACAATGAGGCTATTCACTCGACTGCAGGAAAGCAAGCTAAGGGAGCCCAGTAAGGCTCTCCACACTGCTCATGTGGAGATCCTCACTATCTCAGTAACCTTTAAAAGGTAAAGTAAAATGTGCCGTTGAGTCAGTGTTGATTCCTGCCAACCACAGAGCCCTGTGGTTGTCTTTGGTAGAATACAGGAAGGGTTTACCATTGCCATCTCCTGCGCAGTATGAGATGATGCCTTTCAGCATCTTTCCTATATTGCTGCTGCCTGATATAGGTGTTTCCCATAGTCTGGGAAACGTACCAGCTGGGACTCGAACCAGATGAACTCATGACCAGCCCATGACCTGGTAAGGCTGTCCATGAGAACCGCTGGGATCATTCCTGATCCCACCGTTCCTACCCAGGTTTAAAGTGAAGTAGGAGAACACGTGCACACCTTCTAGGAACATAGGAACAAAGGAAGCTGCCATATACTGAGTGCCATATGCTGAGCCAGACCATTAGTCTATCTAGATCAGTATTGTCTTCACAGACTGGCAGCGGCTTCTCCAAGGTTGCAGGCAAGAGTCTCTCTCAGCCCTATCTTGGAGAAGTCAGGGAGGGAACTTGGAACCTTCTGCTCTTCCCAGAGAAGCTCCATCCCCTAAGAGGAATATTTTACAATGCTTCCATTTCTAGTCTCCCTTTCATATACAACCATGGTGGACCCTGCTTAGCTAAGGGGACAAGTCATGCTTGCTACCACAAGACCAGCTCTCCTCTCCTCAGCTCTCCTCTCCTACCTCACCCTGGGATCATGTGGGCACTTAGGCTGCTTGCAGCTCCTCCAAGGCTGCCAGCAGCCATCCTTGCCATAGAGATGTGGGAGTGGAGAGCAATCCGGGAGCGTGACATTTCACAACTGGCTGTGCAGCTCAAGTGGTGCATTGTAGGAATCCTGACAGCTTGGTTTTCTCCCCGCATTCTGCTTGCAGCTGTGCCACTTGCTGCTGTGCCACTTGTCTGGGCATGTGGTAGCGTGGAGCCCTGTTCAAACTCTGATCAAGTGAGGGAAGGCAGGTAGGCTCCTGCCTACCCTCCAGCCCTCTGTTTGGTCATTTGAATGACCTTTATGTGCCCTAACATTGGGCTGGATTGGATTATTCTTACCTCCTGATCCAGCCTATCATGGGGAAGATGCCAGAAGTTGTCTGCCTTCTTCACCCACAAGCCATCCTGTTCTCTTCTTCACCACCCACATAGGGATGAACCATGTGAATGCTGCCTATTTTCCCCCTTCATTGATTCTGGAAATCAACTGTATGATCTAGCCAATGAATGTTGAAGTTTATACATGTAGACAGCATTTGCTATTTTGCATTTTAATCTAAAATTTTACGAGAAGCGGTCTTTGAACCTTGCAGTGAATCGCCGGGGCGGGGGCGGGGGGGGGGACCAGGAAGGAAATTATCCACATTCAGCCCTAGATAAAAGCAGACTGAATGTAGGACTGAATGAGAGAACTGGGAAAGGCAATTTGCAAGGATTGAAGTAGTGCCTAGCTTTGTTGCTGTTGACCATGTGTCTCATGAGAAACCTTTGGCACCACTTCATGCTAAAGTTAACATGGGTGGTTTCCAGATAGCAAACTTTACACTGCAAATAGTGGTGTAAATTGTGATGTTTTATGGTGCAGATTTAAAACCGCAGCTGAAATCCATTGCCTCCTGCAATGGGCAAATACAGCTATTGTCCCCACACCCCAGTGCCAAGGAAGACACAGACGCCATCAGTTGGGATAAAAGGGCCACATCTTTATTAATGTGGAATAATCAGCGAACTGCACAGAAATAGACTCCACCACCCCACAGTGTGGGCCTAACTAAGGCCGGCTGTCCTTGCCCATGCATAAAATTGGTGACACACCTTGACTCAGGCTAGAAGTGGGATAAACCTGCTTCATCCCACTCATTGTCAACCCCCTAAGGAGTCAGGGCAACTTCTAGGGCTTCATACCCTTACCCCCTAAGCCGCTCAGCCTTTAAGTTTTATGAAGCCCTGAATCAGGTTTCCTGGTGAATCAAAGTCCCTGAGCTGCTAAGCCTCTAAGGACTGATTGTCTAATCCACCCTTTTATCTCTCCAAGGGTGCTCACCGGTCTCAAATCCTTACACACCTCCACCCAGCATGCACTGTACCTACCCAGCTGTGACCTAACTAACTAAGACTAGGAGACAAAGAACGGAATAGGCAAGAAGAACGGAATAGCCAAAAAGGCCAATACACTGAGGGCCAAAGATTCCTACTCAGCCCCCAAAAGGATGGCCAGCCAAAGCCCATTCTGTGCCTAGTGAAAGGAGGGAGGGAAGCCAGCCAAATTGAAAAGGAAGAGGAGGCGCGGGAACCGCCCAAGCAGTGTGTGGGTCCCCACCCTCCTGGAAGTCCCAACCAATCAGGACAGCGCTCCTTGGGCCTGCGCTGAGGGGGTGGGACAAGTGCCCATCCCCCAGCACCAGGCTGTGAGATGGGAGCATTTTTTTTTTTTTTGCAATGCAGATGTGACATTATAGGGCTGTAATGCAGCAATAAAATCAGAAAGAAGGCATCAGAAATGTGAATGGCACCTTGCTTACGGCACAGGAACTGCGATGTCAAGACACAGGCAGTACTGAAGGACACTTAAGGGATACATTGTGACACTGTGGTGGCGTGCAATCTGGAAAGTGCCATGGTACAGAATTCCTCAGCCCTTTCTTTATTAGCTCAGATGAAAAACCAGCTTCCCAAGCAATATAGATACACTCAATGCAATTTTGCCTTCATTCTCAACCACAGCTTGGTTCAATTTAATCTGATTCAACTTTTAGGGAAATCCACACTGCAAGGGACATCATAACAAATGTACTGTATGCTTAATCTGAGGTCTGGGATACTGCAAAACATATTCCAGACATGCTTTCATAGACTCACCCAGGCACTACTTTGTAGAGTTTCTGCATGTATATTTTATGCATATAGATATATAGTGGTGAATAATTCAAGGAACTGGATACACTTACTACAACAGGATGTGATGTACTCATTTGATCTGCTGTGATAAAAAAAAAATCCATCAGGAAATTTACAGCACTGATGTGCTATTTAAATATTTAATAATATTGGAAGCATTGGAGTCTATTTTCCTTTGAAGAATGCTTAATTATGTCAGTTTAAAATGATGCAATGCTAAAGCCAGAATTAGTTAAATAAGGTAAAACTTTGGCTGGAATTTAATGCTTCCAAGTATTTTGTGTACTATATCTTCCAGGTTCTTCAAAGTACTCCTCTAGTCCAAAGCAAACTAGCTAATTAAATAATATTCCATTGTTCTGGGCTTTTCCGACCTTGATGAACAATGTTCTAATTTTAAATCAAAACGATATTCTGGTAGAGTTCCTTCAAACTCTGGAACCATTCTGTCACTTAGGAGGGCTCTTACATTACAATATCTGCAGTGTGTACTTGGAAGTTGAAAAATGCACAAATATCATAACGTAGCGAAGAGATGAACCTTCCCCATCCATTACCCAGTTGCATGCATGCACCAGATAGTGGTCATTTTTGCATATATAATGGCAAGATGTCAAGACTTATTTATTTATTTATTTAGATTTTTATACCGCCCTTCCAAAATGGCTCAGGGCGGTTTACAATTAAAACAAAACCACTAAAACCAATAACAGTTAAAACAAAAATATAAACAATATAAAACATCAATTAACAATTAAAACATCATAAAAAACAATTAAACAACCAGAACAATTAAAAAAACCCTGAAAACCAGGTTATATCATTTAAATAATTAAAACTAATTAAAAACCCTAGAAGGCCAGGCCAAACAGATAGGTTTTAAGGGCTCTCCTGAAGGTCAATAAAGAATTCAGATTGTGGATTTCTGCCGGGAGTGCATTCCACAGCCTAGGAGGAGCTATAGGGAAGGCCTGCCTCTGAGTTGCCACCAGACGAACTGGTGGTAACTGGAGACAGACCTCCTCGATGACCTTAATGTGTAGTGGGGATCATGTAGAAGAAGGCGCTCTCTAAGATAACTCGGACCCAAGACTTCTCACAGCTTCCTTACATTATGTAAATAATTTATTTCCTTACATCTCCTTCCTGCATTTCCTTATACCTGGTGTACTTGGGATGACTTCATGTCAATACATGCATACACATCAATTAATTTTCCTAATCTTGCTGCCTCTCAGATGACTGTATGTATTGATTCTGGGGGGGGGGATTGTTTTGGGGGGGACATGAAAGTCCCTAAACTGATGTTAGAACTGTGAGGACTCGTTCATATGTGCACATCATCACATTATCAGGTCAAATGATGATACAATGGGGAAACAAATGGATGGGCCAGTGCTTGGTTGTTTTGAGAAGTGTGCTGAAAGTCAAGTCACACACACAGTTATTAATATGTTTCTATTGCATACATGTAACTGCAGCATGTCATTAAGGGATGAAGCATTTAGAAGGAAACACATACTTATTCTACAGTTGGGGAACGCACACCAAAAGCTATGAGCACTTCCAAGGATAGTCTATGCATCTGTTGCAGAGAACTGATGTGTCACTTAGTGGCAACACAAGCAAGAGGCAGATACAATGCATTCAGAGTAGCTCACTCAAGAGAGTGAGCCATGCTACAGAGATCAAGTCAGAATATGCACTTTATAGGCAACAAATGAAGCATGTGGAGAACATGTACCCATTGGCATGTCTCTGCACATGCACTCCTAATAGCACATGTACTCCTAATGGTGCCCCTGCTCAGTCAGGTGCACCATTAGGTATGGACTAATGTCTAGGTCTGTATGCCTATTCTTCTAGAGGACCTCATGATTTTACCCAAGGGAAAAGAGGATCCCTTTTATATTTCCATAATGGCTTGGCCTAGAGTTCTGAAATTTGGAAAAGATGAAAAATAGATTATCAGGACTCTGTGTATTGATTTTGAAGAGGATTGGTCAATCCTTTTATTTTTAATGATTTTTTGAGTTTAAAAATACTGCAAAAAGTCCTATAAGTGGCTTGTTTCATGGCAGAAAATTACGAATACTTTTGAAACTGAAGTCCTGCCCACTTTGGGCCATCATTCCAACCCTCCGTGGAGGAATCTGCCCACTGCTTTAATAAAAAAGGGTAAACATGCCCTCTTTTTTGCCCAAACCTTTACATTTCAAGAATGGCTGAGCTTAGAGACCTGAAATTGGGCACACATATAGTCCAGAATGGCAGGACTCTGTGTATTTTTATTCCAAGGAAAGTGGTCAATCATATGGTTTTTAATGAAATTTCCTCACTTCAGTAAAGCCACCAAAAAGAATTATCTTTATCCACACAGTACTTCACATCTAGTGAAAGTGGAACTAACAATTACATATAAATTTAAAAAATAACACTTTTTTTTACAAATGCACTATGCTCAAGTTGGTTTGTCATCCAAAAGATCTGCAAGAGAACTGTGAAGCAAGGGGCATGTGTTGTGGTTTTGATTATTTCCCCTTATGAATGCAATATATGTCCAAGTTGGTTTTGTATTTGAACTGTGGAGCAAGGAGCATGTGTTATGTCCCAGTTTGTTTGTGAATGGTCAGGAAGGTATGTGAATCCATTGTGGCTTGCCTCATCTTTTCTATTTTTTTCTTTTTGGGGGAATACACTCTGGTCCAGATCTATGGGGTTGTGGTGAATGATCAAGAAGATGTTTGGATCCTTGAGGGGGGAGGGGGTTGTGTATTCCTCTCCCCACTCAAATGCACCCTGGCCTAGATCTGTAGGTTTGTGGTGAAATGTACTGTCCCTCAATAGCTCGTCTGGCAGCTACTCAGGGATGGGCTTTCTCTGTTGCTGCCCCTGGGTTTTGGAATACACTCCCTGTTGAAATAAGAGCCTCCCCATCTCTGACAACTTTAAAAAAGGCATTGAAGACATATTTATTCACCCAGGCTTTTAATTAGATTTATGGTTTTAATACTTTTAATGTTGGGTTTTAAATTATTTTAATGTTAATGATTTTAATGTTTACATTATTTTAATTGTAAACCGCCCAGAGATGTAAGTTTTGGGTGGTATAGAAATATGTTAAATAAATAAATTGATATAGATAGATATAGATATAGATATAGATATAGATATAGATGATATAGATATAGATATAGATATAGAGATTATAAATATAGATATAGAAAGTGGGGGCATACGCTCATTAGGTCCAGTGTCCAAAATTACCTAGCTGCAACTCTGTGCTCAGTTTTCTAAATCTTTACACAGGAGTGAGATCAAATGAGTTCAGTGAAATTAATGTGACTTGTGGTCACAATCCTATAAATACTTAATTTTAGAATAAGCCAATTGAATTCAGTCGAACTTAGTTCCAAGAAAATATGCACAGACTCAAATTGAACATGTGGATTGCTTAAGATGGTCATGCCCCATTGTCTCCTCCTATTTGATGAATCCATCCATTACATAGCATTCCTTATGTATAGAGTTCAGAAAACTCAGATAGTTGTCTGTTGAACTCTGCAACAGACAAGTTCCTAGGTGGTGTCAGTTAGGGCTGAGTGAACATGTTGAAATGTTTGATGAAAGACAAATGGTTGTCTTGGACACATGTTTCATTGACCAGCTAGTAAAGAGAAGATTGTCTTTTGTATTTGATTGTTTTCTAATTGGCAGTTGTGGTCAACTATGTTTGCAGACCTAACTCACTATGCCAGGTCAATTTATGATATTACATTTATTTCTAAGAATATTCCCCACCCTTTTTTATGGGGATGTACTTAGATCCCCTACTTTTAACTTCACAACAACTCTCTGAGGGTAGATGATAATGATGATTATATCATTGATATTTACATACTGCAGTGAGGAAGCAAACTGCCTATAGAGCAGGAGGTTGTTGTTTCAAATCCCCACTGGTGTGTTTCCCAAAATATGGGGAACTCCTGTATCAGTCAGCAGCGATATATGAAGGTGCTGAAAGGCATCATCTCATACTGCACGGGAGAAGGCAGTGGTAAACCCCTCCTGTATGCTGCCAAGAAAAACATAGGCTCTGTGGTCACCAGGAGTCGACACTGACTCGACGGCACAATCTCCCCCCCCCCAAAATGCTCGTTGGTTTCCATAGCGAACAGAATGGAAAGATGGTTCCCTGTCCCAGAAGGGGCTCACAATCCAAAACTTATTTATTTATTATTTATCTGTGTAAACCTCCCTGAGCCATTTTTGGAAGGGCAGTATAGAAATCAAATAAATAATAAATAATAAATAGCAATAGCACTTACATTTATATACCGCTCTATAGCCGGAGCTCTCTAAGCGGTTTACAATGATTTAGCATATTGCCCCCAACATTCTGGGTACTCATTTTACCGACCTCGGAAGGATGGAAGGCTGAGTCAACCTTGAGCCCCTGGTCAGGATCGAACTTGTAACCTTCTGGTTACAGGGCAGCAGTTTTACCACTGTGCCACCAGGGGCTTTTATTAAATAAATAATAATAAAAGAAATACAATGAAGATGCAGCCGCCACCATTGGGAGGGATACTATGTTCTGTTGAATAGGGACTGTTGCTCTTCCCCTGCTAAATATAAAAGAATAGCCACTTTCAAAGGTACCTCTTTGCCTAATGAGCAGGGGTGGATTCTGCTTAGAGGGAGTGTTTGTCCCAAGTTCACCCAGTGAGCTCATGGCCCAAATGTGGATTTCAACCCAGGCCTCGCAAATGTTATTGCAGCACTCTAACTACTACATCTCATGGCTGTCTGGTTTCTAATGGGCTTGATTATTATAAGATGTTTCTTTAAGCTTCTAGGCTAGCAACTACTAAGGTGCATGCTTGGACAAAGTCAGAAGAACCAAATGAAGCATGGAGTTACAGAGGTCATTCAAACAAAAACTGTGTTCTATCTGGGTTTGGGAACTGTGGGTGCTCCCAATTTTTGATTGTGTGGAAGCAAGATAAGAGGAAAACTTGGATAGAAGTGATTGTGTGGAAGCAAGGTAGGAAGAAAAGCTACCTCCTACCTTGCTTCCACACAATTACTTCTACCCAGGTTTTCCTCCTACCTTGCTTCAACACAACCGAAAATTGGGAGCACACAGCTCCCAAACCTGGGTAGAACACAGTTTTTGATTGTGCAAATGACCTCACTCTGAGGCGATTCTCATGATGAAGTGCTGTAAGGGGGTTTGCGGGGAGAGTGGGCTTAGCCAGCTCTCCCCACATATGATTGAAAGGGAGAAAGCCACATGACTGCCAGCTCTGTCACAAAGCCAGAAGGGGCTGCGGGGACTGGGGGCCATGCAGCCTCCGGAAGTTCCAGGATGCCATGTGCAAGCATGCAGGTCATCCTGGAGAGACCCCTGAGCCCGGGAGGCTGCTTGCAGGCTCCTGGTCGGGGGTCTACTTGTGTGTTGCTGCGTGCCAAAGCGACACACAATCAAAAAGGCAAGGTTAACGGAGCACTTGCTCCATTAACCTCGGCTAAGGGGAGAGGTACTTTGGGAAGTTTGCTGTCGGGAGCTGCGTGGCTCCCGTTGCAGCACACGATCACCCCAAAGTGGGCTAGGTTCCCTTAGCCCACTTTTGGCCAATCGTGAGAATTACCTCAGTGTGCTAAAGAAGTTTGAGCTTATGAGGTGAATAGAATAAGAAAGAGCATGAGAACAGGGAGGCTCCAAGTTGATGTTATACACCTCTCATGCTTTCCCAGGAAATTGACTCTGTAGTGGCTGCCCTTGAAACTTCCAACCAGTAGGGAAGTGGGGAAACACACAGACAAGACATATAGCTGGATTGTGCCCCATGGGCCTTTGAATCAGTCCCTTGAATGGCAATCCTTAGGTCCAGCACTTTAGCTCCCTGCACTTGTAATACTGAGAAAAATGGAAAGTGGTCAGTGAAGAAAATGTGAAGTTGTTTTTGTAACCGCTGCTTGCTCTTCCTTATTTATTTCGTAGCTCAGTCAGTTGAGCTTGCACTGTTCATCTTGCTTTATGTCTAAAACAAACACCCTGTCTTTGCACTTTTCTTTTGGCAATGTCTCTTTCTTGGTCCAGCCTGGAAAATAGAGACAGTGCACTTCACAAACTGACACGTACCCCATCATGTCAGACTTTCCCACCCTGAGGCAAGTAAAAAATATAAATGTCTATCTCAAGATAAAGGTATCTGAACTGCAAATGGAGCATTTAACTTTACACCTTGTTGAAATGGGATTTAAGGGAGAAAAAAACTTTACTAAGTAGCAGAGAGACTCCACATCTTCAAAATTATTACAGCTGAGAAAGCTTTTTTGTCTTTAAAAAGAGGTCAGAGCCCAGTGCTAAGTGGTAATGGATTCCCCCCTGCCCCGTCAAGAAGAGATGTTGTCATAGATTTTGTACTATGGTTGAACAAGCTGACACCACCACCTCTGTGGTAGCTTTGGAACACAAGCAGCCTAGTCATGAAGATAAGCATAGCACACAAAATGAAATGTACTGCTGTGTCTACAGAAGCATCCACAGCTTGATAAAGATGGCAAAATCATGTAGTTCCCTTATTCATTGCAATCCCATTATAATAGGCTGCAAGCCACCTAATGGCTCAGCAGGGAAAAAACTTGCCTAGGGAGCACGAGGCTGTTAGTTCAAATCCCCACTGGTATGTTTCCCAGACTATGGAAAAGGGAAACATCTATAACGGTCTCAGCAATTTAGGAAGGTGCTAAAAGGCATCATCTCATACTGCATGGGAGCAGCAAATGGTAAATCCCTCCTGTATTCTACCAAGATAACCACATGGCTCAGTGGTCGCCAGGAGTTGACACCGACTTGATGGCACAACCTTTCACATATCAAGCAAATACATTTATGCCAGAATTATATGTTCTGTGATCTGAAGCAAGCAAAGAAACTATCATTAAAAAGTTGAAATATTTATTTTTATGTTTTATTTTTTAATTAAAATATTTTTAAATAAAAAAGCGAATATACTTCAACACCTGCAGCTCCTAAGTGCACATTTTCATGTGTTTGTACACATGTGTTTGACACAACGAGGAATGGAGACTTATATTTTTTCTATAAATGATGAAACTAACAAACTATGGTATAATGAGTCTGTTATTATACCATGAAACTGGGTAGGATGAGTGTCCTACCCAAGTTTGGGAGCAGTGTGCATTTCCAATTCTTGGTTGTGTGGGAGAAAAGAACTGGGTAGGAGAAAGTGGGGTGATTGCGTGGGAGACAGGATCTGGGTCATAAGAACATAAGAACAGCCCTCCTGGATCAGGCCCAAGGCCTATCTAGACCAGCATCCTGTTTCATACAGTGGCCCACCAGATACCACTGGGAACCCACAGGCAGGAGTTGATGGCATGCCCTCTCTCCTGCTGTTACTCCCCTGCAACTGGTACTCAGAGGCATCCTGCCTTTAAGGCTGGAGGTGGCCTCTAGCCCTCTAACTAGTAGCCGATGATAGACCTTTCCTCCATGAAGTTATCCAAACCCCTCTTAAAGCCATCCAGGTTGTTGGCTTTCACTACATCTTGTAGCAGAGAATTCCACAAGTTGATTATGCTTTGTGTGAAAATGTACCTCTGTTTGCTGGTCCTAAATTTCCTGGCAATCAATTTCATGGGATGACCCCTGGTTCTAATGTTATGGGAGAGGGAGAAGAGTTTCTCTCTATCCACTTTCTCCACTCCATGCATGATTTTATAGACCTCTATCATGTCTCCCCGCAGTCATCTTTTTTTCTAAACTAAATAGCCCCAGGTGTTGTAGCCTTGCCTCTTAAGAAAGGTGCTCTAGGCCCCTGATCATCTTGGTTGCCCTCTTCTGCACCTTTTCCAGTTCTACAGTGTCCTTTTTTAGATGAGAATTGTAAGCAGTACTCCAGGTGTTGCTGCACCATAGTTTTATATAAGGGCATTAGAATATTAGCAGTTTTATTTTCACTCTCCTTCCTAATGATCCCTAGCATGGAATTGGCCTTTTTCACAGCTGCCGCATATTTAGTCAACACTTTCAACGAGCTGTCCACCATGACCCCAAGATCCCTCTCCTTGTCAGTAAATGACAGCTCAGATCCCATCAATATACACTTGAAGTTGGAGTTTTTCATCCCAATGTGCATCACTTTACACTTGCCAACATTGAACCGCATTTGCCACTCAACCGGTTTGGAGAGACCCTTTTGGAGCTCCTCACAATCTATTTTACATTTCACTACCTGAAAGAGTTTGGTATCATCTGCAAATCTGGCCACCTCACTGCTTACCCCAACTTCTAGATCATTTATGAATAAACTAAAAAGCACCGGTCCCAGTACAGATCCCTGGAGGATCCCACTTCTTACTTACCTCACTTGTGAAAACTCTCCATTTATCCCTACCCTCTGTTTCCTGTCTTTCAACCGGTTAGCAATCCACACATTTACTTGTCCCCTTATCCCATGACTGATAAATCTACTCAAGAGCCTTTTTCGAAAGCTTTTTGGAAGTCTAGGTATACTATGTCAACTGGATCACCATGATCCACACACTTGTTGACACTCTCAAAGAACTCCAAAAGGTTGGTGAGGCAAGATTTACCTTTGCAGAAGCCATGCTGGTTCTCTCCCAGCAGGGCCTGTTCTTCTATGTGCTTTACAATTTTATCCTTGCGGATGCTTTCCATCATTTTGCCTGGAACGGACGTTAAGCTAACCGGCCTGTAATTTCATGGATCGCCCCGGATCCCTTTTTGAAAACCGGTGTAACATTGGCTGGTTTCCAGTCCTCTGGTACAGAGCCTGATTGCAGGGATAAGTTATATATTTTAGCAAGGCGGCCAGCAATTTCACATTTGAGTTCTTTGAGGACTTATGGATGGATGCCTTCCAGCCCTGGTGATTTGCTAGTTTTCCATTTTTCCAGACAGTTTAGAACATCATTTCTTGTCACTTCTATCTGACTCAGTTCTTTAGCCTCCATCCCCAAAAAGCCTGGTTCAGGAACAGGTATCTGCTCAGTATCATCTGCCGTGAAGACGTACGGAAAGAATTCATTTAGCTTCTCTGCATCCTTCATATCCTCCTTAATAATCCCTTTCACTCCCTCATTGTCTAATGGTCCAACTGCCTCCCTGGCAGGTTTCCTGCTTTTGATGTATTTAAAATCTCTTCCAGACAGCTTTTCCTCCTAACTTGGTAAAATGCTGGGTATGAAAGCTGGGTAGGATGGCACTTTCCTACCCAGCTCCTGATTCACACAGGATCACTTCTCCCTCCTCTTGCCTAGTTGTTTTCTCACACACAAGTGAAAATTGGGAGCACACACAGATCCCAAACAAGTGTCCTACCAGTTTGGGGTTGTGTGAACAACATTAACAAGTGGTTGCTGTGGGAATGTCTAGTGAGGATCTTAAGAATCACCCCTTGGGATATTTTTAAAAAAGTGTTCCAGTGCATTTGTTTGTTGAACTCTGTGGGTATATCTATGATACAAACTTATAAAACGGATATAATTTATGTGTCATGTCTGCTCACAAAGAAAACCAACAATTGCGGCTATATATTATAGGTGAGCTGAGAACTCTAACAGAGAGTTCTGTAGCCTGCTATTCTTCATAGGTCGCATTCGCATATAAAGTGGAACCGTGGGTCCAATGGACCTGCAGTTCTACTCCCACCCCCGCTCTCCTGTACACATTCACATGTAATGGACAGGAGGGTCTCTGCAGTCAGAGAGGGGGAAGAGGCCATATGGGCTTTCTCCTTGCCTGAAGGACAGCCCCAGCAGTCATCACAGCCAAAGCGAGGGAGGTTGTAGCAGAGTGGGACTGTAGTGCAGCATTTGGACGTAACACTGGCACCACCAAATGGCAGGTCGGAGTGGTGAAAGCCACTACAGACTGAAGGTTCAAATAGGAGTCTCACAAGGAAAAAAAACTGGACCCAGGTTTTTGGTTCCGATCTGCAGTTGCATGCATTCTAACATACAAAATATTCAACCTGAGGCCCCTTAAACTCCGGTTACATGTGAATGGGCTCATAGGATGACATCCTGACTAAATTTACTGAAGGAAAACTCATTTAAATTCATACCAACTTGTTAAGATCCCAGATCATGACCTAAGGGCACATGATACAGTCAGGTTTTGGTGTGGTCAGAACCTGGATGGGAGACCCCTGTACCACCTCTTGGGGGAAATGGGGCCATAGCTCAGTGGGAGAGCATCTGCTTTGTATGCAGAAGGTCCCAGGTTCAATCCCTGGCATCTCCAGAGGCTGGGAAAGACTTCTGCCTGAAACCTTGGAGAGCTGCTGCCAGTTAGTGTAGACAATATGGAGCTAGATGGACCAATGGTATAAGGCAGATGGCCTTGACATAGGGCAGCTTCCTGTGTTCCTGTGATGTCAGCAACAGTTCCCAAAGTTCGCTATGGAAATGGAAGAACTATTAAACCAATTTATCATGCAGTGTCAACACGCCCTATGGAGAAGTGTATAAACCAAGATGTGAGAGAAAAGCTTTTAAAAAAACCCAAACCCTTCTTATAAACAGAAGAGACGTGCTGCAACCCAACAGTATTCCTAGGACTCAGTTATAAGTTCAGGGTGATCAGAGACAAACTTAGAAACTTTCAACACATGAATGTTGAGTTCCTTCTCATGGTAATAGTTCCATTTTCACATTTAAATGAATGCATCGGAGCACAAGAGAGAAACAGTGAGAACAAGAGAAATGCAGGAAAGAGAAAAAGATAGGAGTGCTTTATTTGCAGTGATAGATGTTGCCTAAAAACAAAAAGAGTATCCAGAACAGAACTCTTAGTTGGAAGAATGCTACAAAACACTTTCTTTTCCTAGCAAGAGGTAATATAGAAAGATAATTAAATCTCAGAGGCCCTTTTTCATCTCATACAGTTTTTCTCTGAGTGGAAAACAAGAATTGAAGCTGCCCCAAAAGACACCTTCAGACTTGCCATTGCCCTGAATGCAAAGATGAGAAATGAAGGCAGTGCATTGATTTGTTCCTGTTTTTATGACACTTAATGTTCATTGGGGAGGAAGCAAAGGACGGGTGGGGGGGATGTCAATACTGTTTCTTTCTTTTTTTAGGAAATGCTGCAGATTTTCATATTTGCTGTCAATTGCAGCTTTTTTAAAAGGCTCCCAAGAATCTTTGTTTACAGTTTGGGTTGCCAACAAATCAACTGGCCACTGTAAATATGCCCTGCACAGCAGTTTGATGTGCTGATATCTCTATTCAGTGAAAAACTACCTGCTGATATCTGCTGTTAAATGGATAAGAACAGGCTAGGCCATTTTCCCCCTTTTTGCTCCCCCACCCTTTGCAAACCCCATTTGCTGCAAAATCTATATCCCAAAAGTTGCCATTTCCCATTATTAATGTCTGAGGAAACCGCATTTACAATTTTACTTTTAAAATGTATTACCAAAGGGGAAATAATTAGATTATTGGTATGACTGCCAACAGGGGATGCCTGATTTAAAGGCCTGTTTTGATATCTGATATTCAGTAATCATTTTTGTTTTGGCCATTTTCACCTTCACTGAGGTAAAAGATAGCTTACTTCCACTGCAAGCTTTGCAAGAGTTAAGCTACCTTGGCAGCATTAGTTTGATAAAGCTTTACTGCTTCATACCTCACCTTTAGAGCCTTGCAAATATGCATGCTCCTGATTTCCAGTCATCAGTACCTGAGACTTCGCAGTGGTGGGTTGGCACAATGTCAGACCAACACTGGCAACCCTAGATCACTTCCTAGGTTACTGATCCTGGTTAATGTTGGGTTGGCGCAATGCCAATCCGATATTGTAGGAAATTTCCAGGTTCTTACAACTGCAAATCAGAAGCACTAACAGCCCATGAATCTCCCAGTTCCCAGTTGGGCAGCCTCACGTGGGTCATGAGAACCCGTCCCTTGTATGAAAGCTATCTAGTAACTTTGGTTTAGCAAAGTTTTCTGATGTCCTCATTAACTGAGCACATTTGCCAGCAGCCTAAGCAGGAGTTGTTTAGATCAGAATAAGTCTTAAATCTAGTGTTCAGCTTTCAATTCTGGAAATATTAAGCATTTTAATGGTTTTGCATTTCACATGGCTTTAGGTGATATGAAAGAATGCAAATTAAAATCTTTGTCATGGTTTTCTTCGCAGATTTCCCCCCCCACTCAAATAGCAGGTACTAGATAGATGGTATATGGAATGTAAATGTCTGGTGAAGAGACCCCTCATATGGACCTTCAAAATTTGGGAGGTATTAATACAGTTATCTATGTATTGCAAATGAAATTATAGGAATATATTGCTATGGTGCTGTTTCATCTGGAATGACATCCCAAATGCCAAGAGAACACTCTGCTTCTTATATTGCAATGCAACTTTCTGCATGATCAAGCAAGGTTAAATATTTTAAGTTCCATTGATTTCAACAGGAGGGTTAGGCATGTGCTTACCTTTCATTCCAGGGGTGTAGCTAAGGGCAAGGGATCCCATGTTCACCCCTCTCTCCGGTGGCCCCTCAGATGGGTTCTTTGAACCCATCTGCTCAATTATAGCTATGTTCCTTTTTCATTCCTTCTGATCAATCATGCACAAGTGCTTACTTTTATTTGTATGCTGCCTTTTAGTTGGAGATGTTTCACTTGCCCATCATGCTGGAGGCATCCAAGAGAAGGGCCTCTACTGAATGCTCTCTCCACCTTCCTAGAGGTTACTACAGCACATCCTCCATCAGCCCTCTGAATTAGTAAAAAGGTCTTTTGAGGACAGATATTCAGTGAAGCCCTAATCTCATCTATCCCCTTTCCCAGTCATCACTGGTGTCTCATGCATCACAGCTCACATGGAGATCACTTCTGTGTATGTTACCTTCCCAATTTGCTGTAATGGGAGCTGTTCTATGTAGGATTTCATTACACAGGACTGCAAGAAGGACATGAAGCTGCCTCTGCATTAATTGGAATGCCCTTACCAGAACCACCTGCCCACTAGGCAGACCTAGGCAATTGCCTAGGGCAACAATTCTTGGAGGGCACTGCAGCTCCCTGGGTGGAAGTCCAGTGGGAAGGGCCCACCTCCTAGCTGGTCTCTGACTTGCTTTCTTCTTCTCCCCCCACCCAGTATGCTCTGTGCCTGCCCCCTCCCTGCCTCCCTCTATTCCATTACTGCTGCAGCTGCTCACGTAGGAGCTTCCATCCTGGTTTCTCAAGTGCCCAGACCCCCCAAAATGTGGTATGCATGATGGATGGTTTGGCTGCAGTTGGACCTGGTTGCTTGCAGAGGAAAGCTTCTCATAGCTCAGAAAGAGAGTTTGGTTGGCCCCGAGGATTGCAGAGCCTAAACTGCTGCGAAGAAGGCAACAGCAATAGAAGAAGAGTTGGCTCTGGGTGGGTTTTACGATCCTCAGCTCTTTTCCCTCTCCCATTGTATCCTCAAACCAGCATGGATAGTCATTGGATTGTCATGGACATGGGCTAGTCACTCAGCCCAATGAAAGAGCATCCTGCACGCAGAAGCACTCTTACCCCTGGACTGTGGGGCCAAAGTCCAGGGCCTCCATACACCCTGGGGGCCCCTAAATCCTCTTTAGTCTATCCTGGGTGGTGTGGTTTGTGTCCTCATGAACCTACATGTTCAAAAATGATGCTTAACTTGCAGCAGGAGGGCCTCCTAAGGCCTTTAGATCCAGGCTCAAAAATTACATAGGTGCACCTCTGCCTGCACGTCTGGGGTTCTGCACTTCTCAGCGGTGGGAAGCACCAAAGTCAAAATTTTCCTAAGGCACCCAAAACCCTATGGTCAGCCTGGCCCTTGCTGTTGGGCTGGAGAACATTGTCTACACGTAGGAGTGTTCATGCACATAAACATGAACACCAGGATACTTATATACCACTTGTTGTCTTGGATAAAATAAATTTCATTGCATTTCTGTGTTGTTTGAATGTTGATTACAAAGTGTTGGGGAGGATCTTTTGTATGTTGCAATATGTTATATATTCTGCATGCACATGCCCAAGGCAGATTTCTTGTGGGACCTCTTCTTTTAAGATTTCTCCTGTAACCTTCAAGCTAGTCATTCCTGCCTTTCTTGTAGCAAAATGAATTCCATAATTGAACACATTTTTATTGCTTTATGTTTGGGGTTTGGTGGGTGTCTTTTTGCTCCTTTTAGCTGCTGAAAAAAGGGGGGGTTATCAACCTTTGGAAGCACAGAGATAGCCTCAGGGTCTCTGTCAGTTGGGCACAGCCTAGACATCAAAGGACATTATCATTGTGTAAAACTGCCAGAAGGCAAATACTATTTACAGACCCTCTGGCCCCGTTATGCTGAAATGATAAGAAATGTCAGTGTGGTATATTGAGCTGAATAATAAACATTCCTGCCTACCCACTTATAAAGCATACCGAGTTGAAGCTGCTTGCTCTCATGGTGATTTTTTGTTGTTTTTTTTAAAGAAAAGAAAATTCCTGCCCTTTCTTGTTAAGAATTTATTGGAACCTTTCCTGTTAATTACATCCATGGTGTGGCAAAAAGGGGAAAGTTCAGAGAAGAACTGTACTTTGCCTGTGAAATATAGGTTATCCATTTTTAATTAAATAAGGTCTAAATGTAACCCACTTTAATTCCAGAAGCTAATTAAAACTGAAATGACTTAACATTGCTGGGTGACATCATTAACCAAATTGTTCATATCAAAATGCAAAATGGAAAGCCCTACAGGAAGCAAAGCCAGTGTTTTCTATAGTCCCACTGTGATGTTTCTGACAGCAAAGGCAACAACACTGAGTAGCAACAGATTGCATAAAAATACTGTTCTTAAATTTGATGCACACAATCCTAGAAGAATGCTGAGATGTGGATGGATAGTATATGGACTGAGTCAAGTTGTACATTGAAGCATGTGCCATGTACAGCCAGATCCAAACATTTTGTCACACTCTAGTGCAGGGGTTCTCAACCTTGGGTCAGACATTACTGGACTACAACTTCCATAATCCCTAGCCACCATGGCCAAAGCCTTGTGCTAGTATGATGAAGAAAGGGAATGAAGGATGGAGATAGCAGGAATCATAAGTACATAGAACAGCCCTGCTGGATCAGGCCCAAGGCCTATCTAGTCCAGTATCCTATTTCACACAGTGGCCCACCAGATGCCTCTAGGGAGCTTACAAGTAAGAGTTATGTGCATGTCCTCTCTCCTGCTGTTGCTCCCCTGCAACTGGTATTGGGAGGCATTGTGCCTCTGAGGCTAGAGTGGCCCATAGACATCAGACTAGTAGCCATTGATAGACCTGTTCTCCATGAATTTGTCTAAGCCCCTTTTAAAGCCATCCAAGCTGGTGGCCATCATCACATCCCATGACAGAGAATTCCATATATTAATTATATGCTGTGTGAAAAAGTACTTCCTCTTGTCAGTCCTACATTTCCGGACCTTCAGTTTCATGGAGTGACCCCTGGTTCTAGTGTTGTGAGAGAGGGATGAAATTTATCTCTGTCCACCCTCTCCATTCCATGCATAATTTTATACACTTCGATCATGTCTCCTCTTAGTCACTTCTTTTCCAAGGTAAAGAGCCCCAGATGCTGTAGTCTGGCCTCATAAGGAAGGTGCTCTAGGCCCCTGATCATTTTGTTTGCCCTCTTCTGCACCTTTTCCAGTTCTACAATATCCTCCTTAAGATATGGTGACCAAAGCTGTACACAGTACTCCAGATGTGGCCACGCCATAGATTTGTATAAGGGCATTATAATATTAGCATTTTTATTTTCAACCCCCTTCCTAATGTTTCCTAACATGGAATTAGCCTTTTTCACAGCTGCCGCACATTGAGTCAACACTTTCAATGAGCTTTCCACCATGACCCCAAGATCTCTCTCGTGGCCTGTCAACAACAGCTCAGATCCCATCGGCATATATGTTTGGGTTTTTTGCCCCAATCTGCATCACTTTACTTATTTACTGCATTTGCCATTTTGCAGTATTTCTGCATATTTACTTACTGCATTTGCCATTTTTTTTGCAAGTTCCCCCAGTTTGTAGAGATCTTTTTGGAGTTCCTCACAATCTGTTGTGGTTTTCACTACCCCAAATGGTTTAGTGTCATCTGCAAATTTGGCCACCTCACTGCTTACCCCTACTTCTAGATCATTTATGAACAAGTTAAAGAGCACTGGTCCCAGTACCAATCCCTGAGGAACCCCAATTCCTTCCTTCCTCCATTGTCCATTTATTCCTACCCTCTGTTTCCTGTCCTTCAACCAGTTACCAATCCACACATGAACCTGTCCCCTTATCCCATGACTGCTTAATCATGAGAGAACCTTTGGTGGGGAACTTTGTCAAAAGCTTTTTGGAAGTCCAAGTATACTATGTTAACCAGATCACTTTTATCCACATGCCTGTTGACACTCTCAAAGAACTCCAAAAGTTTAGTGAGGCAAGACTTGCCCTTGCAGAAGCCATGCTGATTCTCCTTCAGCAAGGCCTTTTCTTCTATATGTTTAACAGTTTTATCCTTAAGTATACCTTCCATCAATTTACACAGCACCAAAGTTAAGCTGACCAGCCTGTAATTTCCCACATCCCCCCAGATCCCTTTTTGAAAATCAGAGACACATTTGCTACTTTCCTGTCCTCTGGTACAGAGCCTGATCACAGGGACAGGTTACATATTTTTGCTAGGAGATCGGCAATTTCACATTTGAGTTCCTTCAGAACTCTTGGGTGGATGCCATCTGGCCCTGGCCATTTTTTAATTTTTAGTTTTTCAAGACAGTGTAGAACATCTTCCCTTGTCACCTCAAATTGGCCCTGTTCCTCAGCTGCTAAAATTGAAAAGCTCAATTCTGAAAAGAGTATATGGTCAGTAGCTGTGAAGACAGATGCAAAGAACTTATGCACCTTCTCTGCAATCTCCTTATCCTCCTTAATAATCCCTTTCAGCTTTCATCATCTAAGGAGCCAACTGGCTCCCTGGCAGGTTCTCTACTTCTGATATATTTAAAGAATTTTTGTTATTCACCTTTACACTTCTAGCTATATCCTCCTCAAACTCTCTTTTTGCATCCCTTATTGTCTCTTTGCACTTCTTTTGCCAGAGTTTATGTTTCTTCCTGTTCTCTTCATTTGGGCAGGACTTCCATTTTCTGAAGGAAGAAAATGATATCCCATAGCACTGGGATACATTTTGGGGAAAGCAAAGCCTGTGCAAAAGAGAAGGGTTTCACTTGAACCAAGCTGGAACCAGACTGCTTGTCAGCCACGCTTGCATCTTCCTGAACTTGGTGGTACCTTCCCTCCTTCTTGGTATACATTCCAACTGAGCTTCTAGTATTGTGGTTTTAATTAAATTCCAATGCTTTCTGGGGTGATTTATTTGACCCTCCTGACTTTCCCTTTCAACTCTTTTTACCAGCCCCCTCATTTTTGAGAATTTTCCTCTTCAGAAGTCCCGCACATCTGTGTTGGGCTTCCTTGACAATTCTCCACTCGCATATATGCTGAATTGGATCACACTATGGTCACTAGTCCCCAATGGTTCTACAATTCTGACATCTCGCACCAGGTACTGGGCACCAGTCAGGATTAAGTCCAAGGTTGTCATCTATTTGGCTGGTTCCGCGACTAACTGTTCTAAGGCACAGACATTTAGCATGTCTAGAAATGTGGCCTCTCTTTCATTACCCCTGCTAACTTGGCAAAGAGGCACCTTTTAACGTGATGCTTCTTTTTATTTAGCAGGGCGAGAGTAACTGGCCCTATCCATCCCCAGCACAGCATCCCTCCAGTGGTTGTTGCTGGTGTCTATCTTATGTCTCTTTTTAGATTGTGAGCCCTTTGGGGTCAGGGATCCATCTTACTTATTTATTATTTCTCTGTGTTAACCTCCCTGAGCCATTTTTGGAAGGGCAATATAGAAATTGAATAAAATAATAATAATAATAATAATAATAATAATACCTGATTATGAATTTACCCATCCTATGTGTGGGTAGTTGTAGTCACTCATTCTTACTGCCATGTCTCTATTTGATGCCTCTCTTATTTGCTTCTCCAACTCCAGGTCTCTCTCAGCCTTTTGATCCAGAGGGCGAGAGCATGTCCCTAGTAACACATTTCCTTTTAGTCCCCATAATATTACCCATAATGATTCTGTGGAGGACTCAGGTCCACCTAGGTTTTCTAGCTTACTGGAATATATCCCTTCTTTGATATACAGTGCTACTTCTCCCCTCCCTGTCCCTTCTGTAACGTTTATATCCAGGAATAACCATGTCCCACTGGTTCTCACCTTTCTGCCAGGTTTCCGTTACACCCACTATATCTATGTTTTTATTAGTAACCAAGCATTCCAGCTCACCCATCTTCATTTGGAGGCTTCTGGCATTGGTATATAGACACCTATACGCCAAGTCCCTCACCTGGTGTTGGTGTGTGCTCTCCCCCTTATCATCATTTGACCTTTTTGTCAAGCTGTCATGTGTTTCCTCCTGCTCAACTCCTGGCTCTACTCTGTCCCCTTTTGGTTTATCCAAAACGTGTGCACTCTCACACCTTAGGGGATTTTGCTGGCCTAACCAGATACCACCCAGTTCCTGTCAGCAGTCCCCCAGGCATCATTTTAAAAACTGCTCCGTGACCTTCTTGATTTTAAGCGCCAGCAGTCTGGTTCCAGCTTGGTTAAGTGGAGCCCATTCCTTTTGCACGGGCTTTGCTTACCCCAAAATGTATCCCAGTGCTAGGGGATATCAAGCACAGGAAGCAGGATTAGTATCCATTGCAGTACTGTCCTCTGAGTTCATCCCTTTACTTTCTCTCAAAAGAAGTAAATGGTTTACATTCAGACATAAAAAGAAAATAAAGCAACAAACTTTGACACACTTGTGGTGACCTTCATCCTTAACAGCAGGCACCCAAAGATGTAGATCCTCTAGTGGGAGGTGGCTGCAGGGTATTTCTGTAAACATAGCACATAGAAGTGAACTGCACAGATCTGCCCACCACCACCCTTCATCACAAATCTCTTACAATATGTATAAGCTAGTTGTTAAGTTCCAACCTAGTTATTGCTACACATTCTACTGTAACCATGAAACAGAATGCAGAATGAGACTATGCAGATAGGAGTACGCTTGCTTCTTAATGACAGAAGTAACCAAGATCACTGATTGGCTTAGACGCCAATGTTGATCCCTTAATTTCTCCCATATTGCTGAATGGTTCTTATTCAGTCCTGCAGAGAACAAAATCATTGCACTTAGAGATAACGTGACATTGGGTAAGGACATAATTTGCCTACCAGTCTTGATGGAAATGCTATAGAAAGGTTCATCCCTGGAGTCCTAGGCACATGACAGGCCTCCACACACACTCATTCATCATGGTAATGGATATTTTGATAGTATATTTACTAGGGATGTGCATGAATTGATTTTTTCAATTTGATTTAAGTCTGAATTGAATCACCCCTGATTTGTTTTGTGTCTGAATCTATCGCCCTGAATCACCCCAGATTTGATTTGGATTTGATTTGATCTATTCAGATTTGCATTGATTCAAACCTCTCATAAAGGCTCTAGGGGCACCAAATTTGGGTTTTGGGTAGTGTCCCCATGGGTGACACCTACCACCCAAATTTCAAGGCAGTGGGGCACGTGGTTGATTTTAATTATTTTCTTTTATGTTTTACTGAATTTGTATATTTCTGGCATAGAAAATAATGGGGATTTGAAGTCACCCATCCTAACCCTAACATGGACCCCCCAGCTTTCAGTTTTAAAAAAAAAGCTAAGCTCTAGCCCTCATAGAAGTAGAGTTATAGAGCAAAATGTGCGTTCAATATTTTTCAAGTGTTTGGATTCTTTGGTGTATAACTGGTGTATAATAACTTTTCTTCATAATGAATCCCTATGAGGATTCATTGCACACCTTCATTTCTTTTGTTCATTTTGACTGTCATTGGAGAGTGTCAGCTGCCAAGTGCCATGTGCCAACTGCACACACCCCTACCTACCACCCCTATCCTGGCAGTGGGATACTCAGTTATTTTTTAGGAATTTTTGAAGTGTGTAGATTCTTTGGTGTCTTCATTACACACCTTAATTTCTTCTGTTCATTTTGACCCCACTGCTTTGAAGGTGCGGGTGGGGGATTAGTGGCATCCCATGTGCCAACTGCCCCCAACCCACAAGCCACTGGGTATATATTTTAGTAATTTTTGAGGTGTTTAGACTCCGGAGTATAAATAATCCTCATAGGGATTCAATATGAGGAAAAGTTATTAGACACCAAAGAGTATAAACATTTGGAAAAAAATTCCTTGAACATAAACTGCGTAGTACCCCACTGCCTTGCACATGGGAGGGAGGTATAGTTGGCACATGGCAGTTGACAGTTGGCACCATCCAAGGACAGTCAAAATGAATAGAAGAAATGAAGGTGTGCAATGAATCATAAGGATTCATTGAGGAAAAGTTATTATATGCCAAAGAATCCAAACACTTGAAAAATAGTGTCCACACATTTTTCTCCATAACTCCACTTCTACAAGGGCTAGAGCTTAGCTTAAAAAAAAAAAAAAGACAGCTGAGAATCTGGGGGAATTAATAGGAGGAATCAGAATCTCAAATTGATTTGAATTGAAACAGGCACGATTAGATTTGGACCCAAATCTAGCCTATGGACCACAGATTTGTTCTGTCTCCAGATTGCCCAAATCAGCTAGATTCAGGTACAAATTGATTTGTACCTGAATCGATTCACACATCCCTAATATTTACTAAATAGAGGGAAGAATTGCAGTCATGGGATTGGGGGTTGTATGTTTTCACATCTATTATTACAGAGCAAATATAATTACCAAACACGAGTTTGCCGGATGCATATTTAGACTCATTACATTGTCTAGTATTTTATATTCAAATAAGTAATTTATGTTTTGTTTTCCAAATCATCCTGCTTCCTCTTCCTCTTTCCAAATCATCCTGCTTCCTCTTTTGTCCCTGCTACCTTTGCTTCATATATTCTGCCTTCAAAGGTGCCTCAGGACTATGACTTTGAGTAAGATGGTCAGCTCCTCTAATGTGGCTGTGATAAAGCACTATTCTACCATTTGGCAGCTGTAGCATTATTGACATATTCTTGTGAATGGTCCCTACAGGTTGGCCTCATCTGTTCATCTGAATTCACTGCCCCTTGCCAATTACTGATGAAAGATCATGATCCAGCCCAAACTGAGCACTCTCAAATCTAATTGATTTCAACTGCAATCAATAAGATTTGAAAGTGCGTATCATTGGTTGGATCAAAGCCTATGGGTTTTCATTTTGTTTAGTGTTTTGCACCCATTCCTTCCAGATCAATACCAAGTTGAGTCTCTTATTACACAGGCACTTATTACAGGAGACTTATTACACTTCCTGAAAATATGTACATCCAGAGTACTAGCTTCTCTTATGCTGCCTGCTGTTGATCTATAATGGAGTTATTTACTGTTAAATTTTGGGGTGTTTTTCGTTCTTCAACACACAAGGCAAGACACCTATTCGGGCAAGATATCTAGTCAGCCTAGCAAGAATTGCTAAAATACAGCATGTTCCATATGGATAAATAATCCCCAAACAGCATGGTATGGACCATCTGACTAACAAAACTATAATCAGCTGGCAAGTGGGAAAACAGGCTTGCTAAGAAGGAAACTGATCCAGTTTTTCTAGATGTCACAGTAATTTGGCAGCAAGATCTCCAAGGCCTGGTAAATCACAATTCTCTCTCTCTCTCTCTCTCTCTCTCTCTCTCTCTCTCTCTCTCTCACACACACACACACACACACACAAGTTCCATGAAAAATCTAAAGCAGCTAAAAAAGTTAGAACTTTTAAAATGGAAATAACAACAATCAAATAAAATAATACAAAAATAAATATATATTAGCAATTTGCAGATAAAAAGGGACATGCCCCCATCAGAGCATTACAGACAGTGAAAAACCCTGGTCAGCCATCAGCTTTCCGGAAAGCCTGGGAAAGCTATGCTGATGGAACAGATAATGAAACACATGTAATGATGGGGCCATGGGGGCTTCCCAGAGGAAGGCACTCCAGAACTTTGGTGAAACAACTGAAACCAGCTTATCCTGTGCAGAGCATCTGCACTCTAGGGCTTTATTGTTCGCTCACCCCCTCAGCCAGCCCCCCCTCCAGCTCCTCAGCCAACCCCACTCCAGCCCTCCACCAGTCTCCCCCTCAGCCCCTCAGCCAGCCTTCCTCCCAGCCAGTCTCCGCTCCAGCCCCTCAGCCAGCCTCCCCGCCAGCCAGCCTCTCCCTTCCCCCAGCCATCTCCCCCCTCCCTCCAGCCAGCCCCCCTCCAGCCCCTAACCATAGCCCTAACCAGTCTCTCCCTTGGCCAGTCTCCCCACGAGGAGTCTCCGCACAAGGAGAACGGCCAAGCCAGGGCTTCCTTTCCAGCCTGCACGGATGGCCCTCAGTGTGCTCTTCCACCTCCAGCTCTTCCACAGAAGCTTGGCCATCTTCCTTGTGCAGAGACTCAGTGGGGCGATGGATGCCTGCTCAATGTCTCTTTTTCTTTCTTTGCCTCCTCCTCCTCCTCCTCCTCCCTTCCTCCCTCTTCAGCAGCAGCTGCCCCTCCGACTGCTGCTCAGCCCTACTCCATGGTTTCTCCCTTCGCTGGACAACACTCTCTCAACTCTCACTAGATGTGCCATGTACCACGGGATTTGCTACAGATGACCTAAGGCTTTTAAATATATAGCTGGCCCCCTTTCTCTTCTACTCACTTACTGTGCAGTAGTTCAGTCAAAACAAAATCGCTGACTGACTGGAGTGCATTGGAGAGGGCATACAAGGGAAAGCAGTTCTTGTTCCCCAGGTCCCAGACCATGTAGGACTTTAAAGGTAAGAACCAGGATGCTGGTTTGAATCTGGAAATTAATTGGCAACCAATGAATACTAAGCAATACTGGAATTATTGGCTGGCATCCACACTAAATTACTCAGCAGTAGTCCCATTGAGTCACCTTAAGTGGCGCATCAGGGAAATACTTGACTAACAAGCAGAAGGTTGCCGGATTGAATCCCTGCTGGCACTATATCAGGGAGCAGCGATATAGGAGGATGTTGAAAGGCTTCATCTCTTATAGAAAGACATCATCTCAGACTGTGCTGGAGGAGGCAATGGTAAATCCCTCCTGTATTCTACCAAAGAAAACCACAGAGCTCTGTGGGCACCAGGAGTCAAAATCGACTTGATGACAAACTTTACCTTACCTTAGTCCCATTGAAACTAACGGGACAAGTTACTCTATCTCGTCAGCTGCAAAAAACATTTAGGTCCAACTGAAGTCTCCACATGCCTTTCAAGGCTAGTCCCATGCATAGTATTTTGCAGTATTTGACTGCAGGTTAATAGCACAATGACTCATTAAATTATATTGGTTTCAAATCTGGTAATTCCGACCCCCAATCAGTCCTTCTTTCTTCTTTGCTGTAAGGAAGTAAACCAAGCCCAGAGATTCTCTGGAAGAAACTAGGCTCTGCAGAGATGTTGGCAGGGGAAAGTTTGCTGTGATTGATTCCACCTGTTTGAAGAAAGTAAGATTGTTTTGCTGAGGAAATGGATTTATGGATTTGATGAAGTGCAGCAGGTTTTCAGCATTTATCTGATGCAAAAACAAATAACTGCTTTCCCTTTTTATTGTTCCTTTGTCTCCAGAAAGTTTTAACCAAATACAGAAGTATGATAATAATAAAAAAATATTAAACAGAATCCTTGCACAGAGGGGGAAAAGAATACAAGATATTGCAAAATCTGTGGGGACTTCTGAATGCCTGAAATGGAACCCTGTTATGATGGCACAGTTACCTGCCATCATAAATTGATACATATCAGCAGAGGCACCCCAATAATGAGGTGGGTGAGGCAGTTGCCTCCAGTGGCAGATTGATGCCGGCAGTGGGTTGGCCAATTCTACCCTCCTGGCCCTGCCTTACCTGGGCTCACCATCTCCAAAACGTTTATCAGTAGTGCATGCACCCACCAGCTTTCACCTTGAAGCTTTTCCTTCCCTACTGCTTGTTCAAAAGACAGAAGGCATGGAAGTAACAGCAGCAGAAATGATTAAAGACACTTCCTGCCACACTCTAACTTCATCACCTCTGCCCCCTTTAAACCCTACAGGGAGCAAAAGTGACTGGGGTGGGGGGAATCCAAGGTGGCTTTTTGTTCTTCCCCTCAGACACCCAAAAAGGGTGAGGGGTGTCTGGGCTGCTCCTGCATACTCAGGATGCTGGGGGTATGACGGTAGTTTTATCCATATTACGACCAGTGTACAAAATATATTAGAACAGTTTGAAGCATGATGGGATCAAGGAAGTATTTTGGAATTGTGTTCGCAGTTGGTATAGAGAATGAGGCATTGCTACTTGGTTCCAGGAGATGATGTCAACATTTCAGACAGCTGAACTTCAGATTGCCTCCCAAAGAGAAACGTCTGGAAATTTTCTCATATGGTTCCTCCACGCCACTGTCCTCCATTTCTGGGATTTCTCACTCTCTAGATCAGGCATCCCCAAACTGCGGCCCTCCAGATGTTGCTGAACTATAACTCCCAGCATCCCTAGACACAATTTTTTGTGACTGGGTATGCTGGAAGTTGTAGTTCAGCAACATCTGGCGGGCCGCAGTTTGGGGATGCCTGCTCTAGATAGATATATAATAATTTTAAAATATTTTAATACCACCTGGCCATAGTCAAAATTAAGGAGATGCAAAGATCATTCATGAAATTAAGGAGATCCAAAGATCATTCAGTTAAAAGTCAGGAGAAAAGAGAATGATTTTCACCTGGTGCTACCTATACTTTTAATTTGTAGGTACCAGGTGAAGGTCTCAAAAGGAGAACAAAAAGGCCCTATCCCAGTTATCACCCAGTTGCTAACATCTTAAAGTGTAGGTGTATCTAGAATGGGGACTCTAATGGTAATATAAATGAATGAACAAGCTAAAATAAAAGAACATCCTTCAGATACCCTGGTTCCAGACCATGTAAGAACATAAGAACAGCCCTGCTAGATCAGGCACAAGGCCCATCTAGTCCAGCATCCTGTTTCACACAGTAGCCCACCAGATGCCAGTGGAAGCCTACAGGCAAGAGGTATATGCCTGCTCTCTCTCCTGCTGTTGCTTCCCTGTACTGGTATTGAAAGGCACCGTGCCTCTGAGGTTGGAGATGGTCCACAGCCATCACACTAGTAGCTATTGATAGACCTGTCCTTGATAAATCTGTCTAAACCCTTTTAAAGCCACCCAAGCTGGTGACCATCACCACATCCCATGGCAGAGAATTCCATAGATTAATTATGCACTGTTTGAAGAAGTACTTCCTCTTGTCAGTCCTAAATTTCCCAACCTTCAGTTTCATGGGGTGACCTCTGGTTCTAATGTTGTGAGAGAAGGAGAAATATTTCTCTCTGTCTACCCTCTCCACTCCATGCATAATTTAATACACTTTGATCATGTCTCCCCTTAGCCGCCTCTTTTCCAAGGTAAAGAGCCCCAGATGCCAAGCCTTGCCTGACAAGGAAGGTGCTCCAGGCCCCTGATCATTTTGGTTGCCCTCTTCATGTAGGGCTTTATATATCACTTTGAAATGCACTTGGAAACAGACTAGAAGCCAATAGAGTTTTATGAGGGCATAACCACAATAATCAAAGTAAACACATGGAAATGAGAGAGAAAATAATCCTTGTTCATTATGTCCATGGGCCAGTTTGGATGATACAGTCCATGGCACATGCAGTTACAAAGGAGATGCACTGACATCATCTGTGGATACCCTGAAGTCTTCCTAGTGCTTTCTTTTATTCCCTGGGTGAGGGGGTTGTTCTTCCTAACAGTCTGTGCTGTAGACAGTATTGTCTGAACCACCTCATGTGAAGTTATGCTACTACCTCATGTGAAGTTATGCTACTACCAGACCTCATTGATGATAGTCAAAACAATTTGCTTAGGAGCAGCATAACCCCTGCTAACTTGGCAAAGAGGCACATTTTAACATGGTGATTCTCTTTCATTTAACAGGGGGAGAGTAACTGGCCCTACCCACCCCCAGCACAGTATCTCCAGTGACTGTTGCTGGTGTCTATCTTATTTTTCTTTTTAGATTGTGAGCCCTTTGGGGACAGGGATCCATCTTATTTATTTATTATTTCTCTGTGTAAACCACCCTGAGCCATTTTTGGAAGGGTGGTATAGAAATCAAATAAACAAACAAACAAACAAATAAGCAAACATCTGTGTATTATCTAATTTGATGGCATGATCCATCCTCACATATGTGAGCATCTCTGAACATAAGTAGACTGCACTGGGGTTAGAGGAAACAGGACTGCTGGGTTAATAAATGGGAAAGGTGGTGCTATCAATGTGCTGATGACACCCAGATCTATTTCTCCATGCCAACTTCATCAGGAAATGGCATGACCCCCCCTAAGTTCCTGCCTGGAGGCAATATTGGTCTGGATGAGGGATAACAGGCTGAAGTTGAATCCAAACAAGAAGGAGGAACTGTCTGTAGGGGGACGGGATCCGAGAGATGGTTTAGAACTGCCTGTTCTGGATGGGGTTACAATCCCCCTAAAAGATCAGGTTCATAGTCTGGGAGTGCTCCTGGATCCCAAACATTCCCTGGTCTCTCAGGTTCAGGCTGTGGCTAGGAGTGCTTTTTATCAGCTTCAGCTGATACACCAGATATGTCCATTTCTGGAGACAAATGACCTTGAAATGGTGGTACATATGCTGATAACCTCTAGGCTTGATTACACTAATGCACTCTATGTGGGGCTGCCTTTGTATGCAGTTCGGAACCTACAATTGGTACAGAATGTAGCAGCCAGATTGGTCTCTGGGTTTACCCGAAGGGACCATATAACACCAACACCATTGCACTGGCTGCTGATATGTTTCTGAACAAAATACAAAGTACTGGTTATGACCTATAAAGCCCTTAATGGCTTAGGTCCAGGGTGCTCAAGAGAGCACCTTCTCTGTTGTGAACCCTGTCGCCTATTAAGATTATCTGGAGAGGTCTGGTTATGGTTGCTGCCAACTCATTTGGTGGCAACTTGGGACTGGGCATTCATCACTGTTCTCTTTGTTTCCAATTTTGGATGGAAGTTTGTGCTAGCTTGAAAAGATTAACGTTTCTCACTTTTTAAAAAAAGTATACTTTTCCTCCATATGTCATCATCAAAATCCATGGCATTTGGTGCCTGTTCTGTGGTAAATGTTGTTAGTGCTATGAGTGGCAGCTGCTAGTGCACTTTTCATGTCCATAAACCTAAGTGAGGAGAAAATCATTTTTAATGGATGTTGTTCTCCCAAATGTTCAAGATCCTCTGCCGAAGGAACTGATAGCAAGCAGTTTGTCATGTGGCACATTCAAAAAAAATTTAAAAATTATTTTTGTAGAACTAAGAAGGTAGCAGCAAGGTTCAGTCTGAAAGTAATGCATGATTATAATGAAAGCTGATTTGAGAAGTTTGGGAGGGTGTATGTGTGTAATGAATGTGAACCCGGCGGTAATTCATCATTATAAAAAATGCACCGAGCCTTCCCGATAAGTCTCTTTTATTAAGGCAATCTTTGGCGTAATGTTGTTTTACCTTGGCTTCCACCTCCAGCGAATCTATCCATGTTTCCCACCTCCACAAATCTTGTCCCCCAAGGACAGCTCTGTAATGAGAGTGAAGTGTTTTTATTATTGCTTTTGTTAATCATGCATCCTGCATCCCATGAAGTGCGGCTTATTCTTCTGGCCATAAACTATGCCAGAGTTATTGGGAGATTAATCAATACCTCTTATTAATCATGATCACAACTGGTAATCACAGCTGCAATTACCTAGTGATTCATTAGTGTAGTCCTGTTCAAGTGTCAGCAACCATTAAATTTTCAGAATGCATAATTTTAAGTTCAGCCCAACAACCACACAGCTAGACAATTACATTTCACCCTGCCATAATTTATTGCATACACTGCATTCAGTATTAATTATCATTAAAAAAATTATACTCACCTCCATTTTGTATGTTTTTTTCTCTGTGTGTGCATGTGTGCGCGCACATGTCATACATATACACACACTCCAGCATATTGGAATTTATTGCCATGCCTAATAATAAACCACAGAAAGGTCAATGAAAAACCCAACCTGTGCATGTTTAGGGACCTCATTTTGAATGATTCTTTCAGGGTGATAAATGTTTCAGCGAAAAGAACAACATTTGGGTGCATTCCAGGCACTGATAAACAGAAGTTATTTGCTTTCTTTTGCTGGTGGACACAATTTATATTAGCAAAGCAGCATTTCATTTTATTAACCACACACTTGTTTATTTTCTGCTGGGCTGTGCAGGCCATCAGACTGGCAGTTCATCTAATTTTCTGCTCTGAAAATCTAAGAGGGGGATATCGGTTTGTAACCAAATGCTGGGCAATTTGAACACAGTGAAAGTAAGGGGGGAGAAAAGTACTAGTTATAAGAGAATTACATTTTCCTTATTTCCTCTTGGTTTAGGCTTCTTTCTACTAATAGGAAGAAGTCTAAACCCACCTCTGCAAGGGTGAATGACCTATTAGAATGGTCTGCCCAAGAAGGTTATTGGATCCAATACAATTCCCAGAAGCCTTGGAGGGTTTTAAGGCTGGTTCTGCCAGTGATCCTGTTAACTCCCTGGTTCATACTGGAACAATGAACTTACTTGGGCAGTAGACAATATTGCTCCTAAGCAATGCCCCCGACCCACTTCTAAATTAACCCTTTGGTATGCAGAAGAACTATGGGGGCTGCAGACACAAGGCAGGCAGTTAGAGCATAGGTGGAGAAAGGCTCAACTTGAATCTGACAGATTACAGAATGGAGCGCATATGAAGATTTATGCTCAGGCAGCACATGCAGCAAGGAAGTAGTTCCTTTCTGTGTGCATTGCATCCACAAGCTCACATCCAGCGGAGTTGTCCAGGGTTGTGTGGGGACTAGTATTTGCCCCTCCCCGCTTGAATAGGAATTTAGAGCTATTGGTAACTCACTGTGATACCTACAATGAGTTTTTTTAAAGCATAAAGTATCTTGGATTTGAGCCAAACCGGATTCCATGATTATTGCAGCAATTATTTTGGAGGTGTCCAGCAGCTCCTCTTGTTTGGTTAGGTTGGATCTATTTAAATTTGTGACTCCCAAGGACATGGACAAGCTACTTGGAGAAGTTTGCCTTACCATCTGTTCTTTTGACCCTTGCCCTACATAGCTTATACAATCTGGCAGGGAGGTTATTGGACAGGGGCTTCTTAGTATCACCAGTGCTCTCTGAGGGAAGGCAGGATGTCCCCTAGTCTCAAGGAGGCAATTGTCAGGGCACTTTCGAAGAAAACTGCATTGGATCCCTCAGAGCTAGGCAATTATAGGCTTGCCTCCAATCTTCCATGGTTTGGCAAGGTGATTGAGTGGGTGTTGGCTTCTCAACTCCAGTCAGTCTTGGAAGAAGCAGATTATCTGGACCCATTTCCAACCGGCTTTTGGGTGTGCTATAGGGTGAAGACTGCTTTGGTCAGCCTGATGGATGATATCTATTTAGTAATCGACAGGAGGATTATGGCCCTGTTGGTCTTCTTGGATCTCTCAGTGGCTTTCTTGGATCTCTTGGCTGCAGTAAACATCTACCATGGCATTCTTCTGGACTATCTGAGGGGGTTGGGGGTGTCTACTCCTACCTCTTGTTAGGAGTAGATTCCAGATGGTGTTACTTGGGGATTGTTGCTCTTCATAGTGAGAGCTATAGTATGGAGTCCCACATGGTCCCACTATATCTCCAATGCTTTTTAACATCTACATGAAACCACAGGAGAGATTACCAGAAGATCTGGTGCAGGGTGTTATCCATATGATGGCATCCATATCAACTTCATCAGGAGATAGCTTAACCTCTCTAAATGCTTGGAATCAGTAAGGGGCTGCATGATGGAGAACAAACTGAAGCTGAATCCAAACAAGATGGAGGTACTTGCTGTGGAAGGCTGGAATTTAGGAAGTGATTTAGATCTGCCTATTCTGGATGGAATTACACTCCTCCTGAAAGCTCACGTCATGGGGCGGGTCTCTCTCAAGGATGCTATACACGAGTACTGTGTCCCCAAATTCTGTAATGACTGAAATGAAATGAACTGGTGTTACCTTATTGTTTATGCAAAATCAAACCTTTTGTCTGTGGAAGCTAAAGGAAAACTCTCAAGAGGGAAAAATGCAAAAAATAATGTTGTGTGATGACAGGATTTCACCCGGAGAGAAATTTTTGTAAAGCATTCTTACACTCTAATAAAGAGTTGTGCAGGATCTTCCCTGACAAATTGTCATTTTGAACAAAGAAAACCGAAACACCTGATAACAAGTGGCAAACAATTATTGCTAGCTTTGTTAGTCACTGACACACCATTAATCATGAGGAAAATTCCTCTGACATGCCCTGTATACTGTAACTATAATGTGTAACCCTATGGGAGCAAGCTTCTCAACACTTGTTATTAGTAGAAAGAGGTGATTATATTTTAACCAATACCTGCCAACAACCACATTGCTTATACATCAATCATGCGTAGGGAGGAAAATAATAATTTTCAGAGCAGACAACTGTGAACCTGATGCTATTCTCATCTCTGGTTAAAAAAACAACAACCCCAAAACAAAAAAACCAACAACCCAACCTTAAAGAATCAAATAGATAGTAAGTAGCCAAAGATTTTGGATGGCAAAACTTTTGGGAGCTGATCATGGGGGTTATTTTTATAAAGTCATTTTTACTGTCAACCCCCATTGTTCTAAAGCAACTTTGTGTATCACAGCAGCCACTTGTGACTGAAACATATCTGCTTTTGGACTGGTTTGTCATCACTCAATCATCATTCATGGCCAGCCCCTATAGTGGGAATTAGAGGGCAGAGGACTGAACAAGACAGAGGAGATTGCACCTGCCTTTGTTAAAAATAAACCACAATTTCATTTCCCAAGTTCAATAGCCCCTGCAATCAATGAATCAGTCCTACTCCCCATAATTCAGGCAATCTGTTGTGGATAGCTTGCAGAGGCTGCAGAGTGGCACAAAGGTAGAGACGAATGGGAGAAATGCCCATTGGAAGGGGATGGGGTTGTGGCACCATAGGAGACTGATTGATTGGCTTTGCCCCAGGGTCTCCTCCACCATTCTGGTGCTGATTGGGGGTGGGGAATGGTTTCCATTTTGTCCGTCACCTTACATAGTGAAAGTGATCTTTGACATGGAGATGGAACATTACAGTAGGAAGTGAGAGGTAGAACATGTATAATTCATACCAATCAGGGCCTGCTTTATGGTCCTGATTTAAGGTACGTGTGTGTGTGTGTGTGTGTGTGTGTGTGTGTGTGTGTGTGTGTGTAGTTTGCAGGTGTAGTTTAAATATGGTATGATACCATGCCATTGGAGAGTATGTGTGGATTAATCATTCATGGAAGCAGAACAATCAGGGCATCCTTTTCCATCCAATTTTCCATCCTTTTCCATCCAATTTTCCATCCTTTTCCATCCAATTTTCCATCCTGGACAAGATTTTTGAAGCTGGCTTTTCCTTCACTGACAGGTGTATCCTTCAGGTCATAACATAGATATTTTTGTAGAAGACTTTATATAATCTTATCTACTTATAAGCTACTTATAACATCATGGCATCAGTGCAATCATTACCACTGGCACGTCCGGTGGCGACTTGGAGCTGGGCATTCTCTGTAGCTGCCCCTGGCTTGTGGAATGCACTCCTGGCAGAAATCCATAGTTTGGACTCACTGTTGGCCTTCAAGAGAGCCCTAAAGACTTACCTGTTTGGTCTGGCCTTCCAAGGCATTAAAAATTGTTTTTTAAAGCATTTTTAATTGGTTTTAAATGGTTCTGACCTTTAAAAAATTTGTTTTAATATGGTATTAATCTGTTGGTTTTAAATGATGTTGTTTTTGTATTTTACTTGTTGTGCATCACCCAAAGCCTTTGGATGGTGGGGGATTAAAATATAATCAATAAATCAATCATTCTACAAAATGGTTTTGGATAATAAGCCAAAGGAAATGAGAAAATGTGCACAGACATGTAAATACATGTTGCATGCCTGCCACTTCCTTCTTCTTGATTCAGCTTTATTTTCATGTAGATGGTCTGAAGGTTATACATGCGGTTTTGTGGCAGTGGTTCAGCTGAGTGGCAGGTGGCCACAAAAGGAATCATACTAGTGAGTCTTTGTTTCTTACGGGTGGCCATGAACAACACTTACATTTTTTTATTCAAACCCAGAAATATTTCATTGTATAGGAAGCTGTAAAAACCACCAGGATATTATGAGGCCATTTACATGACTGGGTGGGCAGGGGGGCTGGTGGGGAGGGGGAAGGCTGGTCCAACTCACCTTCCCCCCAGACAATTGCTGAAATGTTGCTGGGAGAGTGGACTGTGCTCCCAGACGATCTGCGCTGTGTGGCACAGCATGGATCTCAGGAGGCTGGTATGATGCATCCTGGCCTCCAAATATCCCACAATGCACTGTGTGACAGCCGTGGTGCATTTGGGGATTCCCCCAGGAGACTGGTGATCTAGGCACCCATCGCTGTGTCTTCTGGGGCTGAATGCAGCCCTAGCAAACACCTGATCCTGGAACCTCTGTTAAGGGCTCCCTAGAGCCTTTAACCCCAGCTAAAAGCTGGGGTAAAAGCTGGGCTAGACAGCACTGCCCCACTGGGATTGGGCTCAGTCCCGGGGGTTCTCACACACAGCCTATCCTAGACTGAGCTTCCCTAGTCTGGGTTAGGATGTGCATGAGAACGGTCTCTATGTACATCTGCAAACAATATTTCACACTTCTTCAAATCCTGCAGGTCTTCACCCTACTCCTATGCTTTTAAAACATTTACACTGGCTAGGTTTGATGATATTCAGCTTGATTGAGATGCTGGATGTTTTATTTATAGAGCTAACTGTAACTTCATATTAGCAAACAGCAAGGGGATAATTAGATGACTAAGAAATGTGTAACAAGCAAATTATCTTGGTGGTATGTATAGAATAATTAGGCTTCCGTTCCTAGTAGTATTATGCCAGTGTTGCAGACTGTGAATTAACCTTTCCAGATAAAACTCAGGATACATTTTCTTACCTTACACAAAACGCACACATCTGTAGCATTTCACAGGTTCAAAGCTGCAAATAAATATTCACTACAGCAAATATGGAAGAACTAGGAAAGGAGAACACCACAAGCCACGCTATAGTAGGGATTTGCAGCCACATTTTCATCCTGCGTATATACTATGAAAATAGCATACAAATGCATACATACAAATACATAGCTACTGAATATTTTTTTCACCATGGTTCCTCACTTCCTGACACCTCTTAACATTTGGTGGCATCACTCTGATTGCACTGATGTTTCCTCATGATCTTATATCCTATGCACCAAAGGTGTTCTTATATATTTTTCTCTCAATCCCTTTCCCTTGATTACTCATTAAATCTGTTAACAGCAATGCCATTCAGCCTATCAACAAAGCACAAAGCCTTGGATTTATTTCTTACTCTTCCCTCTCCTTTGCTCCTTATATTTTGTCCCCAAATAATACTGGTTCTTCATAAACTGTGCAGTAAAAACCCACTACGTTCAGTCTGTTCGCTAAAACACTTATTCAGGCTCGGTTCAGTTTCCATCTTGACTACTTCAGTCTTCTTCCCCTTGGTTTTTCCTCATGACACGAAAGCCCTCCAACCTCTATCAAAATGTCACCGTGAAAATTATTCAGCCTTCTCATCACCCAGATAACGAGATGTGTCTTCTGAAATTCGTGCCATGGCATCCCTCAAAAAAACTTTTTCTTAACTTTAAAGCTCCCCACAATTTGTCCCAGTGTATCTTTTGATCCTTATTTCTTTTTAAATCACTTCCCACCACTTTGGCATTACTGCCTCAGCTGCCTAAACGTCTCTTTCTTAAAGTATTCTGTCAATTCTCCCTTGCTTCCCCATATGCCTATAAATCCAGCCACCTCTTCCCTTTCAAATCCATCTTCAAAACCTTTCTTTTCCCAGAAGGCCTTTTTCTTTGCTCATTCATTATCATTCCAACTGAAATGAAGTTCAAATATGTGTAACTATATTTGCTTGCCTTCACTCTTTGTTTACCCTGGTGCTCTCATGTGTTCCTTCCATTTTTATTCCACACATCATGCTCTTTCAAAAAGATTGCTTCTTGCAGATCCCTGTTACAGCACCTACAATATTCTGATACTACAGTCATTTCTGTACTGGTGTCATGTTATGTCCAGTAGGCAGAGTTGTAGAAAAGAAATATGAAGATCTCAAGCAAATATCTGGGGTTCAATTTTCATTATAAAAAAAAAGAGAGGGGGGAGAAAATCATTCTTCCATGCTCTTCCTTTTCACACACATGCTACAAGTGTTATGAAGCCCATCAGAAATTGCTATTACCACATTCATATCCTCTCCTATTATCTCTGTTCAGTGACTGTGAGGAGCCCTAATCTATTCTTCGCCACACAGAGCATTTCATTCTAACAATCAAATAGCATTTCCCATTTGGTTTCTCATATCTAGTGATAGACTCATTCATTTAGATAGACTTTTTGCATGACTTACTTAAAGGTAACATTTTGCAGGCATAGGATTTAAACTCTCTCCAAAGCTGGCACATTAACCTAGCTCTCCCCCGCCCCTTTTTTTGAAGGCACTAACAGGAAAAACAAGAAGTCGGCACTGAACATTGATGACTTTGTAGCTTGATAATGGACCGTAACTTTTTCCAGCTAGGTTACTGATGTTAATAAAATTGGATCCTCATCTAAAACACTTAAATAGTGCTTAATATTTTAATTGTTGTTAAATACATCTTACAAAGGGGTTGTTTTTTTAATTCAGTCTAGGCATGAAGGATTTTGTTTTTTAGTCTAGGCATGAACATCTCTCTGAATGCCAATTTACCCCTGTAGAAGCAGCTAAAAAGAGAGAGAGAGAAGTATTTCACACACACACACACACACACACACACACACACACACACACACACACACGATTAGCAACTGTCAGCATTGTATTTTTGCCTTGGGTTCAGTATCCCGTATTTGTTACTAAATCAGATATTTTATGCTGGATGGGTTTGCACTTTTTAAAAACTGATTTTATGTGCTCATCCTGCAGGTGAGGGCTTATTTCATAAGAGCTGGTCTTGTGGAAGCAAACATGAATTGTCCCTTTTGCTAAGCAGTATCTGCTCTGGTCTGCATTTGAATGGGAGACTACATGTGAGAAGTATAAGATTTACCCCTTAGGGGATGGGGCCGCACTGGGAAGAGCATCTGCATGCTTGTATGCAAAAGGTTCTAAGTTCCCTCCCTGGCATATCCAAGGTAGGGCTGAGAGAAACTCCTGCCTGCAACCTTGGAGAAGCCATTGCCAGTCTGTGGAGACAATAGTGAGCTAGATGGACCAGTATTCTGATTCAGTATAAGGCAGCTTCCTATGTTACTCCGTTCCAGGTTTCAGGGTGCCCTTGGCAACTTGCCTTCCATGTACCCCTTCCTACCTGAGTGCACCCCCCAGGGTCATAGTGTGACTTACCCTGATGGATGGGATGGGAGAGAGGAAGTGACAAAGCCTCATCCAGATGTTATGCAAAGAGATGATACTCAAACACAGCCCCTGGAAATGATGTGGAAGTCCTGCTAGTGTGTCAATCACTCTTCCCTGCACACACAATTACAGCCTTTGACTGAAGGAGGGAAGGCTGTAAGTGTGACAGATCCAACTGGCAGGGGAGAGTGACTGATGCACTGGGTGGGACTTCCACTTTATTTTTGGAAGCTGTACACAAGTATAGCCTCCTTGCATAATGTCTGAATGAGGCAGCAATTGAGTGAATTTCTCTCCTGCTTTGCCACCACCACACAAAATATATAGGCACAGAGATGGTATCAGGGACTGGTGGTGAGTGGTGGCCCCTCAGAGCTGTCTGATGATCTTAATCATCAGGTTATTTTAATAGCCTGTTTTATGAGATTGATTTTATTGTGTTTTGTGGAATTTTAATCCATTTTTGCTCTTTTTTTAAAAAAATTGTTAACTGCCTAGAGATGTACATATCAGGCAGGATAGAAATAGTATAGGAGAGGAGAGCTGGTCTTGTGGTAGCAAGCATGTCTTGTCCCCATAGCTAAGCAGGGTCTGCCCTGGTTGAATGGGAGACTTGATGTGTGAGCACTGCAAGATATTCCCCTCGGGGGATGAAGCCGCTCTGGGAAGAGCAGAAGGTTCCAAGCTCCCACCCTGGCTTCTCCAAGATAGGGTTGAGAGAGATTCCTGCCTGCAACCTTGGAGAAGCCGCTGCCAGTCTCTGAAGACAATACTGAGCTCGGTAGACCAATGGTCTGACTCAGTATATGGCAGTTTCCTATGTTCCTATGTTCCTAGAGAAATAAATAAAATCCCTGATTCCATCCCCGCTTCAGGCCTTGCCCAGTAGCATGCTAGAAATCACCCACTGACTAGTCACAAATCCACACTGGTTTTGCCCACTGACTTGTACTTTGTGGATGGGAAGAAAGAAAAGTCAAGATGGAAATGCCTGGACAAAAAGAGGGTTTTAAAAACTATTTAGCCATAAAGGAAAATATCCTCTAACCCCTGGTTATTAAAAAGTTCTTTGCCTGGAGTGGGGGCAGGATTGCTTAAGGTAATTTATCTCCCATTCACCATTACTCACCTCTTGGATTTTCACACAAAGGAATGATTTGCATATCCATAGATGGCTCCATGGGCACATGGCTAAGAGAGAAAGCAGACCTAAGAAAGAAGCATATTGGAGGGGGGGGAGGGGATGAATTTAGACTTCTGTTTTTTCTTTAAACATAAAAACATTGCCCTCCTCACCACATCCACATTGCCCTCCTCAGACACCCATTTTGTTAATGTATACAGTTAAGGCAGGCAGTCTTTGATAATTCATATATTCAGACTGAGAGAGAGATGAATAATAATAATAGATGAATAATAATAATAGATGAATTCCAACAGCTCTGTATTTTCTCTTCTGCATCAGTTTTATGACTGTTTATTTACAAAATACAACCTTTATTGCTCCTTTAATATATTGGGTTTTAAAATAATAATTTAAAAAACAACAGACTTTCGGTGGCCTGCTATCCTAACAATATATTAACAATATATAACTCAGTTGTCGTGCACGCGGGACAGGGCCTTCTCTGTTGCTGCCCCCAGACTCTGGAATGCTCTCCTGGTGGGTATTCACTCCTCGGTCTCCATCACAGCTTTTAGAAAGAGTGTAAAATCTTGGCTTTTTGCCCAGGCATTTATTTGATTCTCTGTTGCTGTTCTTTGTGCTCTGCATTGCTTTTATGCTTTTGTTTTAAATTTTTAACCAGATTTGTTTAATATTTTTCACTTAATATTTTAATTGTGTCTTTTTTACCATCTTGTTTTTAAATTTTGTTGTAAACCACCTTGGGATTATTTTAATGCAAGGCGGTATATAAATTTAACAATAAATAAAATAAAAATTTCTCTCTCTCTCTATATATATATATGTACACACACACACACACACACACACACACACATATACATACATATGCATATACATATACAATTACTACTATTGTTTCTTATGTATGGGGATCTTTTTTGTTGTTGATGATGGATAAGAACTGTTTGTATGGTTTTGTTGGACTCTCAGAGATGTAACCTTTTCTGTTTCTATAATTCTAATAAAAGCATTAAAACCAACAACAATAATAATAATGTTCTGCCCAATAAAGTTATTGGATCCATTAGGATTCCAAGAAGCCTTGGAAAGGTTTCGAGTGGGCTTTGCTGATGATTCTGGCGATCCTCCAGTGCAAACATGGAATAATGGACTCACTAGAGCAGTAGACACAATCGCTTCTAAGCATCCTCTCCAACCTGCTTCAAAATGAGCCCCATGGTACTCAGAAGAATTACAGGAGCAGAAATGGTGAGGTAGATGACTAGAACGCAAATGGAGAAAGACTCAACTCGAATCCGACAGGTTACAACATAGAACACATATGAAGATGCATGCTCTGGCAATACATGTGGCCAAAAAAAAAGCATTCATTTTCTGTGTGCATTGCATTTGGAAGTTAACATCCAGTGGAGTTGTCTAGGGTAGGGGTGTGCATGAAACTGGCTGGCCCAGTTTGGTTCAAATCTGAACCGGAACTGAACTGGACTGGGCCAGTTTGGTTTTGCCCCCCATTGAAACCCCCCCCCCTAGTTTTGTTCAGTGGGGAGGGCTTGCGAATGTTAAATTTCACTTACAACTTCCAGGTGGCTTCTCCAAGGCCACAGGCAGTGGGGTCTGCAGAGGTCCACCGCGATGGATGGAAGGCCCAGAAAGGGACAAAGAATGCCTGAATAGGGCGATTTACTGCATAATGGAGGTTGTCGGGGGGAGGGGTAACCTCTATGGGGTAGTTTGGTTCAACCTCAAACTGTCAAACTGAACCGGTTCAATATTGAGCTGGTTCGACATCAAACTGGTTTGCACATCTCTAGTCTAGGCTTGAGAGATGGCTAGTATGAGCCACTCTCCCTTGAATCCAAATTCTGAACCATCAATTACCCTATGTGACAGTTTTAATTATTTTTTCAAAGACAAAATCTCTTGTATTTGGGATGAACTGAATTCTACAATTAGGGCACAGTCTGTTTTGGAGGTATCCTGAAACTCCTCTTATGTGGTCAGACTGCATCACTTTCAGCTTTTGACTTGTGAGGATGTGGACAAAATGCTTCCGACTGGGCTTCCTACCCCCTGTTCCTTTGACCCTTGCACAACTTGGCTTATCTTATCTAACAATTGGGTTATTGGAGAGAGCCTGTTAAATATCATAAAAGCTTCTCTGAGGGGCAGTAGGATGCCTCCTTGTCTTAAGGAGGCTATTATTAGACCATACTTGAAAAAATCTACATTGGACTGCTCAGAGTTAGCCAAATACAGACCCATCTCTAATATCCCATGCTTGGGCAAGGTTGATTGAGAAGGTGGTGGCCTCTCAGCTCAAGATGCTCTTGGAAAAAACTTATTATCTAGATCAATTTCAAACTGGCTTTTGAGTAGGGGTGTGCACAAAACTGGCTTGTTTGGTTCTGTTCGAATGTGGAATGGACTTGAACTGGACCAGGCAAGTTCAGTTTTGTGCATGCGCGAAACCACCACCCCCTGCAGTTTGTTTCATGTTCAAACCAGTCTGGGGTTCCAAAAGTCTGGGTACACAAAGGTCTGGGCATGCAAATAACTTCTGTTTATGTGTGGCAGCCTTCAAAATGGCCACTGTGAGCCAGGAGAGGGCCAGAAAGGCCCCAAAATGGGCTGAACTGACCCAGAAAAGACTGAGGGGAGGCTTGTGGGGGAGGGGAAGCTTCAGAGACTGTCCCTGAGCTGCAGCAGCACCCCATGGAGGTGGCAAAATTGCCCCGGGCCTGGTGATGAGTAATAAAATAATTTTTTTTTAGCTTTTTGAAACCTGGACCGGTTCCAAGCCAGTCTGGGGGTTGGAGGTTGGCTTGAGGTTGATGGTGAACCGGCTCAACCTCATGCTGGTTTGCACATCCCTACTTTTGAGCAGGCTATGGGGTTGAGACTGCCTTGGACGACCTGATGAATGATCTCCAATTGGGAATTGACAGAGGGAGTGTAACTCTTCTGATCCTGTTGGATCTTCCAGCCACTTTTGATACTATCAGTTCCTTTTGGGTCACCTGAGGGAGGTGGGATAAGGTGGCACTGTTTCGAAGTGGTTCCATTCCTACCTCTCTGATAGATTCCAGATGTTGCTCCAAGAGATTTACTGTATGGAGTTCCACAAGTCTCTATACTGTCTCCAATGCTCTTTAAGATCATCAGGATATTTGGTGCAGGGTGCTATCAATATGCTAATGACACCCACATCAATTTCTCCATATCAACCTCATCAGGAAATGGCATAACTGCCCTTCATGCATGTCTAGAGGTGGTAATGGGCTGGATGAGGGATAACAAATGATGAAACAAAATAAGACAGAGGTACTGACTGTGGGGGCAAGATCCGAGAGATGGTTTAGATCTGCCTGTTCTGGATGCGGTTACACTTTCCCTAAAGCAGGCCTGCTCAACTTAGGCCCCCCAGCTGTTTTTTGACTACAACTCCCATAAGCCCCAGCCACAGGGGCCAATAGCCAGGGATTATGGGAGTTGTAGGCCAACATCTGCAGGAGGGCCGAAGTTGTGCAGGCCTGCCCTAAAGGAACAAGTATGTACCTTGGGAGTGCTCCTGAATCCAAAAATCTCTGGTTTCTCAGGTTGAGGCAGTGGCCAGGAGCACCTTTTATCAACTTTGGCTGATACATCAGCTATGCCCATTTCTGGAGGAAAATTACCTTAAATAATGGTACATATACTGGTAACCTTCAGGATTGACTACTCTGATGCAGTGGGGCTGCCTTTCTTTTTAGTCCAGAAACTACAACTGGTACGGAATGCAGCAGCCCGGCTGGTCTTTGGGAGAACCTTAAGGGGCCATATAACACCAATTTTAAAAGAAGTGCACTGGCTGCCGATATGTTTCTGAGCAAAATACAAAGTGCTGGTTATTGCCTATAAAGCCCTTAACAGCTTGATTCCAGGGTACTTAAGAGAGCACTTCCTTTGTCCTGGACCTTGTTGCCTATTTAGGTCATACAGAGAGGTTTGGTTACAGTTACCATCAGCTCATTTGGTGGTGACTCAGGACTGGGCCTTCTCTTTGCCTGCCCCAGGGCTTTGCAATATGCTCTCTGTCAAAATAAGAGATTTTCCATCTCTGATTGCTTTTTAAAAGACCCTTAAGATGCACCTGTTTTCTCAGGCTTTTAATTAAAATAAATTTTAAACTGTTTAACTGGCTTACTCTGTGAAAGTGTTTTAATTGTTTTTTTAAAAAATTTATATTGTATTTTGGACTACCTACAACAAACACATACACACACACAGCCAATTGCTTTGCTGAAAAAAAAAAGACTTTCACAAGAATTTCAGGGAAAATCTGAGTCTAGTAGAAATGCATTGGAATTCTCTTCTCCCCTCATTTTGTCAGAAATTTCAGAGAATATTGGGGAGCATATTCTCCCCAAGTCAAGTTTAAAACATGGAATTAAGTGACAGAGCATTCCATAAAAAGTGATATGAATGAGCGAAAGGACTGGAGTCAGTGGGTAATTGAGCAGGAGACCCTCAGTTTTGCTTATAGTGATGTGACACTTGAATAAGGGGGTTGAGAAAGAACAGAGAGGAGTAGAAAAAGAAGTCATTGCCAAAGGATGAATGGCAGAATGTTTTATGTCCTGATTATTATTTATGCTACAAAATTTAACAGCTTATACTGCCAATGTTTTTTTAAACAACCAATCCTTCATAGAGGAAAAAATCAAAACATAGCGATGAGTACCACAAACAAGCACACTTTTTAACAGAGTGATGTCTTATTCAGAATGTAAAATCTAAGTCTACAGACCTTTTCATGAAACCTATAATAAAAGCAGCAGGATTGTAACAAAAGTTCACTTTTGTCTCACACACATGATTTAAAATAGAACTGCAGGATTTCCTTCCCAGGGAGATGCTCAGTAACATATTAGAGGATAGAACCAGAAAGTGAAACAAAGAGAAAGTAACAGACAACCCTCCATTTATGCCTGCTGTATGTCTCTGACTCCATCATTAAAAGTATAGTGAACACATCACCAAGAGGCTGTCAGAGTCCGTAGTCTCAAGCTGCTGTTTCCTCTGCCTAGATAACGTCGCTTTTAAGAACTGCTCATTTTAATCGAAAAGACACTAAGAGGTAACTCACACTCTGCTGAGCTAAGGAGACTCTAGTAAAGAGACCCTCCTGAGCTAAGGAGACCCTAGGTAACTTCACACACATAAAAGCCCCAGGAACTACAACCAGAGCCCCCACAGCGTGCCAGTATGCTGCTTGTTTCTGAACACTGTGGATCTCCCTGCTCCATTTTGGATTGACCAGAAAGCAATAAAACAGCATGTTTTCTGATTAGAACAGAATGAGGTCTAATAGTCTAGCAATATTTTTTCCTATGGCCCTCTAGTCTAATTTATAACCCATTACGTTTCATACGATTGTAGATTTATCTGTACATTTGCATATTTTTTTAGAAACCCTCAGCTGTGGCTGGGTTTCATCAGCTGTGGCTGTGCAACATCCTGGGATCAAAATAGTAATCCCTTTTTCCTTAGATGAGAAAGCAAGCCAGGTCCTATTACATGGTATGACCTGGCTTATTGCTGTTTAAGAGGCTTATTTGCTGATCTTGCTATTTAGTACCATGTGGTTACAAGAAGGTGTTGGCCAGATTTTGGTGGTAAAAGCCAGTATCAAGGGTTGGCATCACTGGCAACTGCTAAGAGCCCAGAGCCCTCAGAAGCAGTGTTCTGTTATGAACAGTCTATAACATATCAGAACCAGAGGTACCAGCTCAGAAGTATGGGCCTGTGTCTGATTTCATTTTATATTAAGAAATGAAATGATACCTGAACTCAAGGTGAACTGGCATACTGCTCCCTGCTCTGTGAAGGGAGGAGGCAATCCACTATTATTTTGTAAAAATAGGTGCTCGAGAAAACACAAAAGCCAGCCCTGAATGCTGAATGCTACTCATATGCTAAAATGTGGCTCATAATGTCTGTGGAGAGGCCAGAGGAGGCTCTCTCCTGTTGCAAGAAATCCATGTTAATCTTTGCCAGTGATTAACTCAATTGCTCTCTATAGCGATTCACATGTATACAAAGAAAATGCCTGTAGACTTTTCCCTTACCTCACTGTCTAGCTAAATGTATTGGACGTCTGACACATATATGTTACTTTAAATATTCTCTTGTTTTCACTTACAAGAAAAACACTAGGTAGAGATCCACAAGAAATAATGTAATGGCTGTCTCACACCAAATAGGATCAATTCTCTTACTAACTCCTGAATTTTAACACCTTTTGGGGGCCAATCTGCTCAGAGATGCAGATTTGCTGTGGGCAATGTCCCCCCCCCACTTCTCAGCACACAGTTTACAGAAGATGGGATTGAGAACTCTCTGGACTGGCCAATATCCTGAATAATTAAGACATTGTCCAAAAGATAGCAGCAGTTGTCACCTTTTGGGGGGACCCAGGAAAAGATGAGATTTTGAATAGATCTATGAGAGATCAAAGAGAAATACACTATAAGAATGAGGCGATTAGACAGAGAGTTTAGCAGTCCTTGTGCCTACAGCAAGATTTGCTCACAGCAATGCCAGGGTTTGCTGCCAAGCCACGGGGCTAAGCAGGAACTCTGCCCATGGACAGGAACTGTCTCCTAGAAGCAGTTCTGTGCCTACGGGTAATCTGCTCAAACACCCAGAGTTTGCTGCTAAACCGCGAGGCAACAAGCAGGAACTCTGCCCATGGTCAGAGGCTGTCTGTGACTTCTACTGCTCAGTGAGAAAGTCAAGACTCCCCAGCCATGGTGCTCCAGCTCTCAGCCATGATCTGAGCACTGCAACAACTCCTGTCTCCAGCCAAGCGCCTCACTCCTTCAGCTGACGAGAAGTCTCTGGTCCTGGGTAAATATGCTGCAAGCCATGGGTTTCTCCATCCTTTCCCCCTCCTTCTCCTCCCCCCCCTTTCCCCCTACTAATTCCAAAACCATGCCAGCCCTCAGCCTCTCTCAACCCCCCCCCTTTCCGTCTGTATTTGAATTGTATTAGGCTTTAGGAAGATTTAATTGCACACATATATGATAGTTAGGAACACTGGGTGTGGTTAGGATGTTCTGTTTAAATACTGTTAGTAATATTGATAGAGTGTTCTGTTTTCTGCTAGATTGTGTTGTTAGTCTTTTATACTCAATAAAGCCCATTGAATCTTTGAGGATAGGTTTGATCTCCTTTCTTCCATGTGCCCAGATCACTAATATAAAAGAACTTGGTCCAGACCTATTTTGTATACTAGCTAATGAGCATATTTAGTATATAAATCAGGCCTGGTCTATAACAGTTCCCTCTAACAGGTATTCCCAGATGTTGTTGTCTTCAACTCCCAGCATCCCCAACTGCAATAGCCTTTGCTTGGGGATTATGGGCATTGTAGTCAACAACATCTGGGAATTCCTGTTAGACGGAACACTGCTCAGTAGGACTCACTGTAACCACCTTTGGTCCCATAGCCTTCATGGGACAGAGCAACATTCTTCAGGCTCACCCAGAAGGCCCATGAAGGGCAGTTTCTTAAAGGTCCCAGGAAGCATGGAGCTGGTTTTGGTACTGGATGCCCATACTCTATTCCCGAGGAGCCACTGTGTGCTTAAGTCATGACAGGCAGTTGCAACAGCCTATTTGAGGGTAGGCATTCATTCCACTATGCTGCCAGTTGGAGCAATGAAAGTATGGCATTGCCATAATCAATGGGAAAAATCATAATCACTTATCAAATAAATATCAAATAGATAAGGGCTGCACTAAGACATCTGACTCTGTGGCAAGCTTTATATTTAGATAATGGGATTTAACGGTTTCTTTGGCCATGCACCACCCCATCATACCTGATGTCAGAAAACAGAAGATTTTCTTTCTAATGTTCTTTGAAGACCCTCAACAAGATCAGGCTGATTCCAAACCAATCCCAAAGAATCCACCAATCAGTAGTCCAGATGTCATGGGTGATCTTTATACCAGGGCTGTCAAACTGTGATGCTTCAGCTGTTGTTGGCTTACAAATTCCATCATCCTCAGTCACAGTGGCCAGTAGCCAGAGATGATGGGAGTTGAAGGCCAACATCTGCAAGAGGGCTGCAGTTTGATGCCCCTGTTCTACATAACTTTAGCATGAACAGGGCTGGATTAAGGGCAACTGATGCCCTAAGCACAGCTCAACACTGGTGCCCCCCCCCCAGCCCCCTACATTGCTTAACGGACAAGAGATTAAGACTCAAGCAAATTATTTACTTACACCTTAATATTTATTTAAATTTTAGAAAGTTTTCTTCTAGATTTTTAAGGTAAAACAAAACAGTTCCACTGCCTATAATTTCATATAAATAGCTGCGACAGAAGGAATGATTGAGACAAATATTTCATCTTCAAGGTCAGACATCATAACAGACGACCATCTTTTACATGAATATTTTGTACTTCCCTTTACAGTGATCTTTCGCAAATCAATGACTTTTTACTTCAGATACATAGTTTAGTAGTTTCTCAAAACTTTAGTTGCTCACCGAGCCAAAGAAAATGTTCTTTTAACAATGCAGAGTGAAGTTGAACATGGCAAATAAAAGCAATTACAAAAAATCAACTAAAGTTGAGTGTGGCAGTGAAACGTAAGGGGGCAAAAGAAATGCAAAGTGACAATAAGGGAGGCGAAAAAAGTTTTTGAGGAACATTTAGCTAAAAGTATCAAGGAGAATGATAAAAACTTCTTTGAATACATCAGAAGCAGGAAACCTGCCAGAGAGGCTGTTGGACCATTAGACGAGGGAGTGAAAGGGATTATTAAGGAGGATATGGAGGTTGCAGAGAAGCTAAATGAGTTCTTTGCATTTGTCTTCATGGCAGATGATACTGAGCAGATACCTGTTCCTGAACCAGGCTTTTGGGGGATGGAGGCTAAAGAACTGAGTCAGATAGAAGTGACAAGAGATGATGTTCTAAACTGTATGGAAAAACTGAAAACTAATAAATCACCAGGGCCAGATGGCATCCATCCAAGAGTCCTCAAAGAACTCAAATGTGAAATTGCCAACCTCCTTGCTAAAATATATAACTTATCCCTGCAATCAGGCTCTGTATCGGAGGACTGGAAACCAGCCAATGTAACACCGATATTCAAAAAGGGATCCAGGGGTGATCTGGGAAATTACAGGCCGGTTAGCTTAACATCCATTCCAGGCTGGATGGAAAGCATCCTCAAGAAAAAAATTGTAAAGCACATAGAATAGGCCCTACTGGAGGAGAACCAGCATGGCTTCTGCAAAGGTAAGTATTGCCTCATAAACCTTTGAGAGTTCTTTGAGAGTGTCAACAAGTGTGCGGATCAAGGAGATCCAGTTGACATAGTATACCTGGACTTCCAAAAAGCTTTTGACAAAGTTCCTCAGCATAGACTCCTGAGGAAACTTAGCAGTCATGGGATAAGGGGACAAGTACATGTGTGGATAGCGAACTGGTTGAAAGACAGGAAACAGAGGGTAGGGATAAATAGAGCATTTTCACAAGTGAGGGAAGTAAGAAGTGGGGTTCCCCAGGGATCTGGACTGGGACTGGTGCTTTTTAATTTATTCATAAATTATCTAGAAGTAGGGGTAAGCAGCGAGGTGGCCAAATTTGCAGATGATATCAAATTCTTTTGGGTAGTGAAATCCAAAACTGATTGTGAGGAGCTCCAAAAGAATCTCTCTCAACTGGGTGAGAGGGCGACAAAGTGGCAAATGCACTTCATTGTTGGCAAGTGTAAAGTGATGCACTTTGGGACAAAAAAACCCCAAAAGTATATGCTGATAGGATCTGAGCTGTTGGTGACTGACCAGGAGAGGGATCTTGAGATCGTTGTGGACAAGTCGTTGAAAGTGTTGACTCGATTTCCGGCAGCTGTTAAAAAGGCCAATTCCATATTAGGGATAATTAGGAAGGGGATTGAAAATAAAACTGCTAATATTATAATGCCCTTATACAAAACTATGGAGCAGCCACACCTGGAGTACTGCTTACAGTTCTGGTCACCACATCTAAAAAAGGGCATTGTACAACTGGAAAAGGTGCAGAAGAGGTCAACCAAGATGATCAGTGGCCTAGAGCACCTTTCTTCTCAGCAAGACTACAGACTACAGGGAGACATGATAGAGGTCTATAAAATCATGCATGGTGTGGAGAAATTTTTCTCCCTCTCCCATAACACTAAAACCAGGGCTCATCCCATGAAACTGATTGCTGGCAAATCTAGGACCAACCAACGGAAGTACTTTTTCACACAACACATAATCAACTTGTGGAATTCTCTGCCACAAGATGTGGTGACAACCAACAACCTGGAAGGCCTTAAGAGGGGTTTGGATAACTTCATGAAGGAGAGGTCTATTATTGGCTACTAGTTGGAGGGCTGTAGGCCACCTCCAGCCTCAAAGGCAGGATGCCTCTGAATACCAGTTACAGGGGAGTAACAGCAGGAGGGAGGGCATGCCCTCAACTTCTGCCTGTGGCTCCCAGTGGCATCTGGTGGGCCACTGTGTGAAATAGGATGTTGGACTAGATGGGCCTTGGACCTGATCTAGCAGTGCTGTTCTTTTGTTCTTATGTTCAGTGAAGGGCATGATAGCTACCGGGGAAACTCTGTGGTTCCCCCTTTCCCTTGATGCCCTAAGCACGTGCTTGTTTTGCCTTATGGTTAATCCAGGGCTGAGCATGAACAATCAGAAAACAACTGTTTGAAACAATATTTAAGCATATATATGACTGTCTTGAGTGGGAAAAAACGTGTCTTTAATGGCGTCTTAGAAGTTGTCAGAGATGTGGCAGCTCTTATTTCAGAGGGAGCACATTCCAGAGTCTCAGTGCAGCAACAGAGAAGGCGCATCCCTGTGTATTTATATATTCAACAAATTTATATACCACCCAAAACTTATGTCTCTGGGCAGTTAACAATAAAAAGAGTACAAATTAAAACAGAATTAAAAGATTGAAACAATTTACATTTTAAATCTATGTTAAAACTGTTAAACTATTAAAAACTGTAAATCTAATTAAAAGCCTGGGTGAACAAATGTGTCTTAACTTCCATTTTTAAAAGTTGTCAGAGATGGGAAGGCTCTTATTTCAACAGGGAGCACATTCCAAAGCCTCAGGGCAGAAATAGAAAAGTCCAGTCCCTGAGTAGCCACCAGATGAGCCGGTGGCAACTGCAGATGAACCTCTCTAGACGATCTCAAAGGGCGGTGGGGGTGATGGTGAAAAAGATGTTCTCTTAAATACCCAGGGCCTAAACTGTTTAGGGCTTTATGGGTTATAACCAGCACCTTGTATTTTGCCCAGAAACTTATTGGCAACCAGTGTAGCTCTTTCAACACAGAAGTAATATGGTCTCTCCAAGATGACCCAGAGCCTCTGTCAATGGCTGCTGCATTCTGTACCAACTGCAGCTTCCAGACTACGTACAAAAGCAGCCCCACATAGGGAGCATTGCAGTAAACTCTAGAGGTTACCCACATAAGTACCACTATTCTGAGGTAGTTTGTCTCGAAAAGCGGGTGCAGCTGGCATATCAGCTGAAGCTGATAAAAATCACCTCTGGCCACCACCTCAACCTGGGCCACCAGGGAGAAGTTAGGACCCAGAAGCACCCCCAAATGGTGTACCTGTTCCTTCTGGAGAGGTGTGACCCCATCCAGAACTGGCAGATCAAGCTCATTTCTCTGGAGGGAAATAAAATAAATAAATAAATAAATAAATATATTTATTTTTTAAAAAATAAATTTATTTCTTGAGTTCTGACTCCACAAAATAAGTACCTGCATCTTAGCTGGATTCATTCTCACTCATCCAGCCCATCTCTGCCTCCAGGCAGACATTTAGGGAGGTTATTCCTTTTTCCGGTGATGTTGACATGGATAAATAGATTTGGTGTCATCAACATACTGATAACACCCTCCACCAAATCTCCGGATGATCTCTCCCAGTCATCATTGGAGACAATATGAAGTCCTGAGGGACACCATACAAAAGTTCAGATTTTGAAGAGTAACAAACACCAAGGGACACCATCTGGAATCTGCCCAAGAGGTAGGAGCAGAACCATTGCAGAGCAGAGCCTCCCACTCCCAACTGTCTCAGACGTTGCAGAAGGATATAATAGTAGATAGTATTGAAAGCCACCGAGAGATCCAAAAGGACTAACAGACTCCCTCTGTCAATTCCCAATTGGAGATCATCCATCAGGCCGACCAAGGCAGTCTCCACCTTATAGCCCACCCAAAAGCCAGCTTGAAATGGATCTAGGTAATCAGTTTCCTCCATGACTACCTGAAGCTGGAATGTTACCACGCTCTCAATTACCTTGCACAACCATGGAAGATTGGAGACAAACAAGATGGTGACAACTGCAGATGAACCTCTCTGGATGATCTCAATGGGTGACTGGGCTCATAGTGAAGAAATTCTTTTAAATATATTTATTTATAGCTGAATGATGGAATATGGTAATTACAAATAAAGTGGTTTGGCTTGCTGCTGCAGCTGCCCAAAATCCCCAGTAATTTTGTACAAATGAATATAATTTGTTATTGCAGAGAGAGTGCTGGATGAATGTTCCATATTGATGCTGTAATTCATTGGCAACTGTCTGCTTGATAGGTGATTTTTTAAAATTTTTTTACAGCCTTATTACTTGAGTAACTAACAAACTATCCACTTATTTTAAAGTCCAATACATTTGCATGGAAAATTGATCAAGCAGTCATACAATCCATGCCTATTCAAGTAATTATATAACAATTACCTGAGAATGTCTTTTATTGCAATTCAATACAGCTGTGCACACGATCTGCCCTTCCCAGGTTAGGGGTTTCACAAAGCCTGAGAATACACGGGTGCCTAGAGTACCTGTCTCACAGGGGTATCCCCCAATCCACCGTGCTTGTTGTGAGGTGCATTGTGGGATATCCAGAGGCTTGTATGCATCATCCCGGCCTCTGGAGTTCTGTGCTACTTGGAGCAGGGCAAACCATGCTTCCAGCAGCATCTTGTGGATCATCTGGGGGAAGGTGAATTGGACTCTGCCTTCCTCCTCCTGCTTGCCTGCTCAGTGGTCATGAGAATAGCCTTAATGCCTAAATACAACTGGTTTCCCTTTCTGATGTGAGGATTGATAATAGCCAGTCATGTTCAAGCTTTGATTTTCATGCAGTAGCATACTGAAGCTCAAAACCCAGCTGCTTTGGCAGACAGACTGGGCTGCTCTCAAATTGCTTCAGCATCTCAATACTGAGCCTGGTATTGTTCATTTTGACTAATCTTTAAGCAAAAAACAGAGAGAGGACCAGTATAATTTCACATATGCATGCATGTACGCACATACACATGCAAACATTTCCATACGGATAGTGAAGGGAGACCTGTAAATTGTCTTAAGTCCAAACACCACCGTTTCACTGAGCTTTAAATTAAGCTGAATGAACTCTGCTTTCCAAAAATCAAACTCCTCCCTAGTGAGCATTGGAGGTGGGTGTAAGGATTAAATAATAGATTCTTCTAAGTGAGATGCTTGATGCTTGAATCACTGCAGGTAATTACATGCTAAAAAGCATGTATCTGTGAATAATGGGTACCGTCATACTTCCCTGGGTGGAAAGCAGAGAGCTGGCAAAGTGGCTCTTTCTCATCCTTGTTCATCTCTGACAGTAAATGGATGTAAGTGGCTCAATAAAGCATAAAACAGGTTCCATTAAAACACCTACAGAGCAGAGTAAAAACAATTAATCCCCTATTTCTAGCAAGACAATGTAAGTTGGTTTCTGGTAACTTGTATGTAGTTGGGGAATACTGGTAAATCACATAGGCTGAACAGACAGGGAGGTGATGCAAAGTGAGTGGGAGTGCAAGCAGCCCAGAAGCTTGGAAAAAAACAGAGAGGGAGATGGAGGCTCTTCACATGAGGAGCCCTACCCAGGCTAGCATAGACCTACCTAGCTCTTTCTTGTGGGCTTCCCAGAGGCATCTAGTGGGCCACTGTGTGAAGCAGGATGCTGGACTTGATGGTCTTTGAGTCTGATCCAGCAGGGCTTTTCTTATGTCCTAGGTAGGGTTGCTTGTGTGGATTGCCAGGATCAGGCCAGAGCTTTATGCAGCCCCACTGGGTAGCCCAATACCCCCGGGTATTATTGAGGTAGAAGTGTGCAACCTCAAATCCCAACTGTGTGTCTGCATGGGCTGCCTGCAGCCCAAACAGCCACAGAGCTGGGCATACATTATATGGAAAACCAAGTGTATACCTAAATGTAGCTGCAGCCATTTCTGGATCTCTGATTAGCATACCTTTATGATATATGCGTTTGTAATATCAATATGTTACATTTTAAATGTACACATAAACATGTAATGTGTGAAGATGATCTTAATGTTCATAGACTGTCTTTTTTGTTCATTATCTTCCAGCCACTTGTACAACAGCTTTTTTCTCATACATTGTCATTTCTTTTAGAAAATATAGTGCTTGTGCAAAATTTAGTATTTCTGTTACATTTATACTTATTTTTAGGAGAAAAAGAGAATCTTTGTAATGTGATAAATTTCTCATTATCATGTGTGATGACTGCACACATGTTTTGTACTGTGTGTACTTAATACAGAAAAAACTGTAACCAGTCAGGGATATCTGCCAGACATACAGACAACAAAATACACAGATGTGCAATTGCCACACATGACAATCTATATAAAGGTTTTATTCACCCAGTCCTCAGGGACAATTTCAGGAGTCGCAGTGAACTTCAGAGGGAGGGGGAGATTGATGGAAATTGCTTTTCCCCAGAGCACCAACTCCTTGTTAGTTGTAGCAGCACTTCATTTGTCTGGATGTAGTCACTGTTACCTACAGCTGAACAACTTCTAATTGCTTACCATTCTGGGACATCCTTGCTAAAGATGCATCAGGGTTAGCCAGAGACAGGATAAACCTTATATAACCCCCATGAAAGATATATCTGTCAAAAGCTTTTACTTTTTATGTCCCATTGATTCCAGCAGGAAAACAAACCATGTGCTTAATCTCACGCATTTAAATTTCATGCATCTGATGAAGTGGACTCTAGTCCACAAAAATGTGATAGTCTTTAAAGTGCCACAAGCCTCTTCGCTGCAACAGACTAACATGGCTACCCCTTCGGAACATCATCTTCGTTTCCTATTCATTGAGATCCTTTGGTATAACCAGAGGCGTAGTCCCCCTTAATGACTTCCTCAACTGAAAAATACCTCAGCAGCTTTGCAACTCTCCTAAAGTTGCTTATAGAGGTTCTTAAATGGACAAATCAGCATTCCTTGTCTACTTACATACTTCATTTACTTTCATTCTGGCTTGTTGAAAGCTGATTAGCAGAATAAATTTTAATATCTTGTTTGCAAATGAAACTACTAGGAGAAATTATTGCATATGGCTTAGTTTATGATTATTCTGCTCAAGCTTGTACTAATATTTTTTATGAGAGAGAACAAAAGATATTGCAACATATTTCATGGCGGAAGCCTTTTTTTTTTTTTTTTTTAAGTTTCCACTTTTCTCTCCAGACCTAGGGGCGGGGCAGGGCAGCTCAGCTCACTGGTGCTGCAACAGATATTTTTCAGCTTTATTTATTTAGAAATTAATCTCACCTTGCAAAATAAAAACAACTTGCTATTCCCATCAGCCATGACCTTAAAAAAGTTGCAGCAAATGGAGTTCTGCAGATACATTTATAATGTAATGCAATCAAGCATACTTTGTGACACTTGCTTGTTGCTGAGAAGTGCAGAACATAGCTTCCAAGGAAAGGAATAAGATTGTATAAGCAATGTGAAGGCCTTCATCGCTTTGAACTCAGAAGCAGAGACTCACACCTAACACAGGTGTAAATGTGTATTTAAAGATTACCTATGCACCAACATTTCACCACTGAAAATAGAGACATGCTGCAAATGGGTAGGGGGTGTAGCCAAGCAATCTGGCAGGCTAGTGTACAATATGTAGGGGGAGTAGCCCACATTTCTGACTGCTAACATGTCACAAATAGAAAGCAAGTAAAGACATACATACAGAGCACAGTCTTCCAGATTACCAAAATGGGTGAGCCACGCCCATGCTCTCCAACATTTCGGTTGAAAATAGAGAGACACTTGTCACAATTATTAATCATACAAAGAATTGCTGTCTAAGCCCCACAACTGCTATTACACTTGCTCAAGGCTGAATTCCACCTGCTCTATGCTGTGCACTGCATATAGTGCCTTCTGTGTTGTGCACCCATTTACATGTAAGTGCATTAGAGACATGATGCGTTTACATGATGCAGTGGGAGATTTAAGTTCTAGTAACTGGAGAGTAAGCTGAGTTCCGAAGCATGACAACTCTAGAAGTTCTCTTGAAAGGAAAGCACAAGGCATCCCTAAGAGGCAAAAATAGGGGCAGTAATTTACCAGGACAGGTTCTTAAACAGGGCTTTCCCTGACAAATGAGAACAACTGGAGCCTCTGTGCTTAGGCTACGTTCAAATCTAATTACTCTTGGACCAATCATGAGCACTGTGTTTACTCTGGTGTATACTTTACTTACGTATTACACTATTCTGAACTTTTTAGAGGATGGGTAGAATAAACAGCTTTCTTCTGCTTCACGGCTAAATAGGGACTTGATCCTTGATTTTGCTTGTTCTAGTCCAGTGCTAGCTCTTGATGCCACATACGTGGAGTTTGGCATGAGTGAACTTCCCCATCCAGTTGAGTGGAGAGGGCAGCTTTTCTTATTCATTTTCCAGAACTGCCCCCACTAGGGCCATTTTTTTTAGGTGGACAAGGGGGCACTTGTCCCAGCCCCACACATGGGAGGCTTCCAAAGTATGGTTCAGTAATTGAAATGATCAGATCAATCCTTTTCCATCAAGGCTGTAAAACGAATTAGTTAAAATATAACCCCAGATCGAAAAGCTATCTCAGTGTTTTATTACATTGACACGGGACACAGTGGCACTGGCTGACATACTCCACAACATTATGCACACAGTGAGACGTAATGTTTGCATACCTGTGCAAAAGCACTGTTGAGCCGATGGAGTTGTGTAACACTGCAGCCATCATATATAATGGCAACACTGTTGCACAACTCTATTTGCATAATTCATAAATAAAATGTTATGTTCCATCAAGTGCATAACGTTGTGCAGTATGTCAGTCTGAGAGAAGAAAGAAGGGGCTCACATGAACATCCTACTTCCAGGCCTCTCAGAATCTTAAAAAGGCCCTGGCCACCACCATTGAAGGGAATGAGAAGGTGCATGGGAGCAGGGCAGCCATTTGTGCACACTGAAGCAATAGCAGATTCAGCATCAATCAGGGAAGCTTGGGGAATGTAGACTAATAAACCTTAGAAGTGTTTGTCAACTTGAGTTTGCTAGAATCAAATCTGCTATAAACATTCACTGATGGGGAGGATGGAAGGAGCCATCGTCCATTGCCTGCAACTGCTGAGTCCTTCTCCTGCTTAGGGGATGATGCAAGAGCCCAATGCAATATCAGGGCAAGCCCCAAGACATTATGGTGGTGGGACCAAGTTCAGGAATTTGCCCGCCACCCTGCTCACAACCTGACATCAGTATGGTATACTGCAGGAAATGTGCTTAGGTCACAATTCTAGTTAGGATGGCTCTTAGTAGTTGGGATCAACCCGGCAATGGGATGGATGGCAGTGTTGGGGTTTTATTTTTGCTTGTATTCTATGGGTTGATCTTAATGAGTTATAGGGCATCTCATTAGAGTGTATTGCTTTTTTAAAATATTACCTTCAGCATTAGGTGGAATAAAACCCAAATAAGTGAACAAACACATGAAGGTCTTTACTGGAGTTCACAGACATTCCCAAATTTATCCTCATCAACCTTCAATGCCTTGTTATGAACAGCATTGCTACAGTGCATTTGTCAGCTTCTTGGAAAGAAGTGCACGGCTTCTCTTTATGATGTACTGCATCCACTGTATTAGATTTGTAGCATTGTTCTTGTATAGCAAGCAATCACTTTGGTACTGTATATTTGATTTGTCTGAGCAGTCCCATCCACTAATCTTCCAAATATCCTTTATATTTATTTGGGCTGTAGATCATATTCTTACCCAGTCTTGAACTGTTACTGTTTTTTAGCTACATATTCTTACACTGTAGTGCCATGGATATTTAGTGGCTGGTTTTATTTCTAGTTTAGCAAACATTTTATATTCTGCACAGTGTTCTGTAAACATCAATTTTGTGCAAAACATCCATTATGACAAGTGTTATAAGCACTTCACTATTAAGTGTATCTCATTTGCTCCACTAGGTTTTATATCAGTTTGAAAGACGTGGCGGCTATTCACATACACAGCCCAGCCTGGGTTTGGCTGCTTGTGTGGAATGCCAGGATTGCTCTCAATCCTGGAGCTTCTGCCCCCACTAGCCTGACTTTTAACCATGGACCCTAACCAGGGTTAGAGGGCGTGAACACATCCTCAACCCCAAGTTCAGGATTGTGTGTGTGCACAGGTTGCATGCAGCCCAAGTGCACACAGAGTTGGGCACGTAGAATGCCCAACTCACAGGGGAATCCACCAATGCACCACACTCGTTGCATGGTGCATTATGGGATGTCTGGAGGCTGGGACTCATTTTCCTGGCATCCAGCGATCTGTGCTGGTGGGAGCAGCACGGATCATGTGGGCATGTGACAACCCACTGAAGAGGAGCTCCTTGCTTGTCTTGGGGGAAGGTAGGTTCAACCCTGCCTTATCCCTCCCCCACTCTCTACATCACTGTTCTGATTGTGAGAACCACCTTATGCAGTAAGCATAAGAATGTACCTTTTCACTGCTATGCTTATCAGCCTTGTGTGGTATGGCATTTCTAGTATCAGTATGATGATCATTCTTACCAAAAAAGATAGAAGTACTTGGTGGTGTGGAAACATTGGGTGATTTTAATGAAAATATAAAGAATACTGAATTATTACTCTGCTCAGGTTGCTAATGTAGCACATGATCAATCCAAAGTTAAGTGCTTTAATTTTCCTGATTTTAATGGGAAAGATAAAACAGAGCCTTACATGACTGCCATGAAAACCAATGGGATTTGATTAACGGCTGGAGCCTTAATTTTTCTCCACTGTACATCAACCTATTTGATTATATACACCCATTATATTTTCAGCCAGTTCCATGTATATTGCAACAGCCCTATGCCTTGCTCTGTCTGAAAATCTGAACTATTCTTAGCTATATTCAGTTGAATTTAGACAGCTCATTCCTAATGAACTTAAACAGTTCATTCCTAAAGACAGTCCATTCCTATAGCACTTCATTCCTGGTGATATTTGATCCACATTGGAAAATGACAAATTTTGAAATTCCCTTTGCAAAACTGCACATCTGTTAAGCTTTGTCTTCTGCAAGTGTACAAAAGATTTTGCTAAACCTGAAACCAGAAAATCTTTCCAGGAGCCAGTCTGGAGGGAGAGAGGGACAGAGAACTGAATGCACCAGTAAACGGAAGGATCTTATTCTTTTTGGTGCATTGTGCTGTTCCTCTTATGACATCTACACTGGCAGACTGTTACTTCACAGGTGAGGACCTGTGCCAGATTTTTTCTTGCTCCTGTACTTCTGAGGATTGCCCCAGAAAGCAGGGGGCAATCCCAGTCCCTTTCTCTTTAATCATTTGCCTCTCTTTTGGGGTCATCACTTAGTGAAGTGTGTAGTCTGGTCAGAAAATATTTTCTTTCCTCTTCCTCTGTCTCTCTTTCTCAGTTATGTACACCTGTTTCTGTCTGGCTGAGGTGGGAGCTGTGACATGCAGGGGGATTAACCATTTCCTCCTGTGCTCTTTTTCTCCTAGAATTTCCACCACCCCAGAGTTCTTTGGGAGCTGTTATCTGCTTCCAAAGCAGCAATTTTCAACAAAGAGTTGAGGGTGATGAGACAAATAGCATCTTGTGCGGGGTAGGGGAGTGATGTTCAGTGGGGGAAATAGCCCAGAGCAACATTTCTGCTAAGGAAGAGATGTTTCCAGTTTTAAGCATGCCTCTTAATTTCACATTTATCATTACATGGAGTTCAATCCAGAATGTTGCCCAGGCTGAAGCCTGTTTGGAAATCACAGCCTCTGACTCTGGTGCCCAGGTGCCAGTTGCCAGGTCTAATTTTGTTTAGGCTTTTGCACCCCTGGCCTTATCCTTGGAAAGAATTAGCTTTCACTTCTTAAAATATAATTTTAATTGGTTCTCACTTATTTCCAAATCACCTTTGTTAGAGCTGATATTTATTTGCAGTGGTGCAATAAGTGTGGTCTTTGTTGGACATAACAGCCATCCAAAAGGGGCACAAGTACCTTGCCAGCAGAATGGCAGGTAGGAAAATTGTTTTGGGCAGTCTTGCCATTCTCTTATTACTAGAAGAGGGATTCCACGTAACATCTCCTCCCAAAGCAGCTGGACTGTAATTTACAAAGAAGAAAATCCAATCAGGTGTAATAGCAGTTCTCCCTTTCCACATGTTTTGCTTTGATAATGTCACCATTTGATCTGAAGGTTTGAACTTTTAAAACAGAATTTCCCCCTTATTTTTTTTATGGAAAGGTTGACAAGATGTTTCTTAGTGATAGTGGATTTTTTAAGGGGAAAGTGAGTTCCAATAGATTTTTCTTTCAATGAACAAAATGTAGAGACACTTGAAATATAAAGGCTTGGGATTCTGTGAGGGGAAAGCTCTTCTCAAGCAATTAAAGCTTCACTCCTTTGTATACTTAGTTGGGAGTGGGTCATATTGACTTTAGTGAGATTTACTTCCAAATAGCAAATCAAGGTGGGAACACAGACGAAATCTCAACATGAAAAAGGGGAAGAAAACAGATTTTCCTACCTAGGGCCTGTGTAGATATTCCAGATGTGGCACCACACAATTACTGAACATGTAGGGTGGGAGCAGCATCATAGTGGCAAGCTTCATCCCCTGTTCCAAATTTCTGAAGGGGACTCTTATTTAGGGTAAAGTAGAGGTCACCAATGCTAACCACCTTAAGTGGTGCAGCGGGAAAATGCTTGACTAACAAGCAGAAGGTTGCCGGTTCGAATCCCCGCTGGTATGTTTCCCCAGATGATGGGAAACACCTATATCAGACAGCAGCAATACAGGAAGATGCTGAAAGGCATCATCTCATACTGCACAGGAGGAGGCAATGGTAAACCCCTTCTGTATTCTACCAAAGAAAACCACAGGGATCTGTGGGCACCAGGAGTCAAAATCGACTTGATGACACACTTTACCTTTACCTTTAGAGTACGCCAATAAGCATACTGTAAACACAATTCATTGCGCCCACACCACAGTTGCAAGGAAGACACAGACACAAATCAATTTTGGGTAAAACGGCCACAACTTTATTAAAAATCCAAATTAGCAAACTGAATTGTGGACTAAACTCCACCCCCCCCCCCAATGTGCAGGCCTACCAAAGGCCAGGTATAGACATCAAAGTCTTTCCCCGTGCCTTGAACTGGTGACACACCCTGACCCCAGGATAGAAGCAGTGCAAACCTGCTTCATCTTCATCATTGTCAATACCAAAGGGTCAGGGCAACTTCTAGGGCTTGACCCTCCATAAGCCGCGCAGCCTTTAAAGTTTGTGAAGCCCTGAAGCAGGTGTCATGGCAAATCAAAATCCCTGAGCCACAAAGCCTGTAAGGACTGATTGAGCAACCCACCCTTTCCAACTGGCCATGGGTGCTCACTGATCTGAAAACCTTCTAACCTTCACCCAGCCTGCACAGAGGGAGATCAGCCTAGTTTAGCCTTCCTCCTCCACTACCCTCCATTACGTCAATCAGCCCACACTGCAAATTGACCAAATACAGTTTGTACCCCTTAGTAGATAAATGAGCTCCATCAACCTGAAACAGGCAGGAAGAGGAATGCACAATTCCAGGTTGCAGGATGAAAGTACCCCCTTGCTTAACCACATGTTTACCCATGGTGCTATTCACTTTCTTCCTGGCATGTTCTACCCCCTGCAAATCCCGCACCCCCCTCCAAACCCTCTATTACCGCCAGTCAGCCCAGATGAACCCAGCAACAGGATAGGGAGTAACATAAACCATTATGGTACATAGCACAGAAACACTTTGGAATTCCATCGTACAAAGCACTTGATCTCAGAATCCAGAAAGCTCATCCAACAGGTGGCCATTGCAGATCCAATCCAAAAAGAGTGCAGGGTAAAATGATGACCCGGTTCGCCCAGTTTAACAAGCATTTTCCACAGCACAGCCCACAGCTGGTATTGCATCAAAAGTATGCCATTGGCATGTATGAACAAGCACCCCCTGGAGGAGGTCTCTATTCCACATAATGCCTCAAAGCCCAAACTGGGCACAAGATGTCACTACCAGTTGCAGCAAGTGCAATCTTCTGACCCTTGCATTTCTGATCAGTCTTTGATCTGCACAGGAGCAAACAGACCCCATATTCCCCAAAAGAGAGGTCAGTGAATTGCAGGCACCCCTCTGAGGGACTCTACCAATGTGGGGAAGGACTTCAGCCGGTCTGAAATCCCCAAAGGATGACACAGCCACTGTGGCCTGAAAAAGTGCCACCTCCCAGGAGGAGCTACAGATAGTTGGCAACTGCAGGAGAATAGCCTCCAGAAGCTTGATAGTAATGGGCCACATATGATCCTGTGTCCCATGGGTCTGCCTAGCCCAACTTTCCAGCTTATGCTGGCTTCTCCCATCTCCAGTGTGATCCTTCAACCCCTTGCTTGGGATTCAAAAGACAAGGTGGCCAGATAGCCAGCCAGGGTAGAAACAGCCTGACCTGACACATGCAAGTGCACCATATACTGCATTAAATAATCAAGAGGAATAGTCCAGGTATCTGTAAGGCCAGCCACCTGTCTAACTAGCCCTGGTACTGGGGGCCAAGGATGCATCAATGGCCCACTGGGATTCTATCCAGCATCATTCTATCCGGCATCATTCTAGCCTCCACAGAGCCTCTGGCATCATTTCTGGTTCCAGCTTGGCCACTGGAGCTAATTCCCTGAACCTTGCTTCCTGGAAATGAGGCAGGGCGTTAGCGATGTCATTCTGCAACCCAAGTATATGCTTTGCCAAGAACAAGATGTTAAATTGTAGGCATTGGAGGACAAAGGGGAACAGGAGACCATGACCCTAAGTGAACGGGAAGTTTGAGAGTTCACAACCTGTACTACTGCCTGAACACTAGAAGTGGACAGTGGAGTCACAAAACTCCTCTGCCCACAAGTGCACAACCACAACAATAGGAAAAAGCTCCAGAAATGTGAGGTCTCTCATAATCCCTCCTCAGCCCAGTTTAAGGGCCAATGAGCGGAGCACCACTTCCCTCCAGAGTATACTCCAAAGCCAAGGCCAACTGCAGCATCCGAGTGCACCTGGAGCTCAGCTTTCAACAGTTGTTCATCCTGCCAAAAGGAGGCCCCATTTAAGTCCCATAAAAATGATGCCCACACTGCTAGGCCAAAATGCATCCCCCTGGTCACCTGCACCCTATGGTGTGGCAGCTTGACCCTGATCACAGCGTTGCAGATGCACCTGAGAAAGGCCCTACCAGGAGCAACTGCTCTGCATGTGAAATTCAGGTGGCCAATTACAACTTGGAGCTCCCGCAGAGTGGTCTTCCTAACTAACATAAGGTCCCAAATCAGCCCACGACGTACCCTAAGCTTGTCCTCAGGAAGGGGGCTAAAGTCTGCGACAGTGTGTCTAACTCAATGCCTAAAAAGGACAAGAGTGCCGTTCAGTTCCTCTTGGCCAGGGGAACACCCAATTCCTTAGTTAGCTGGATAAAGTTGTTAAGCAGCCTGTGACACAAACCCGAACCCCAGGGCCCAATAAAAAGAAATCATCTAAAAATATGCAGTGTACATGCAATCTGCCCTCTGCCCAGTGCCCAGCACCCTTCCAAAAAGGTACTAAATGCCTCAAAAGCAGCACAAGAAATACTTTTCTGTCAAAGTGAAACCTACCCTCAAACGCAAAGCCTAACAGGTCAAAGTCCAGTGGGTGAACAGGAAAAAGGCGGAAAGGAGCCTCAATGTCACACTTTGCAAGTGGCCACAGCCCCGAACTAACATAACTGCCTCATCAAAAGCGGTATAGTGAATGGCGCAAAGGTGTTCAGGGATTCCATCATTGACAGAGGAGCCATTGGAGTAGGAAAGGTGATGAATCAAGCAAAATTCACCGGATGCCTTCTTGGGCATCAACCCCAAAGGTGACACACACAAGTTAGGAAGTGGGAAGGGGATCAAAGGGGCCCCAAACCCTGCCAGCTACAACTTCTTTCACCACCTTCCTGCTCAGGACCTCCTCCATACCCACAACAGAATGCAGATTGTCACCAACAAAGGCCTCCTGCAGAGAAAACAAGGGAATCCAAAAGCCCTCCCGAAAACCCTGTAACAACAGCTTCCCATTAGTCTGGATAGCTAACAGCTGGGACAAAACTTCCAGACTAACTGGGCTGGTACCCTTTTCCTGGAGCTGGAGATGAGGGGTTGCCCTTTCTTTTGTTGGGTTGGCAATTCCGGGACCCAGAACTCGAGCCTTTGGCTCAGTTACAGGACGAGCTGGGGTGCTTGGCATTACAGAAGCTACATGCATGGCAGAACTGACAGGGCAACCTGGTACAGCGATCCTGGTTGTTGGAATTCCCAACAACCAGGTGAGGTTGAACTCAATGCTGGCCAGCACCTGAAGCGCTGGAGGATCCTGGTGCCCTAGACAGCAGATGACTACTGTCCCCCTATTGCCATCTACTGGATGGGAAGGAGACATTATAAACAACCATAACTCATCCAGTGGGACAACCCATGGGGCAGGGGACAGGGTCTAAAGTGGCCCTCATTCTAAAAAAATTATCGTACCTAGCCCAAGAGGTACCCACAAAATCCATGACAGCCCGATGGTTAATGTCCATGTATTTTACCAAAGCAGGACCCTTAGCTGACTGCGCCCTCAGAACTACTTCTATATATGTGCTAAATCCCAAGAGCCAATTATTCCAGGTGTGTCCCACTGGCTTACTCTTGGGAACCTCCTGATCCTTATTGGAATCCCTGTCCTTCTGTTTAGTTTCAGGCAGATGGAATAACAGACTAAATATATCGATACACACCCCCTTCAGGATCCTCTCCTTCGTAGCTGGTAACAGGTGATCTCCCAGCTGGAATCATATGGGCCTCATATGGGCCACAAAGCTCCATATGGTGAATGCTGAGGGAACAGGACCACCCACATTGGATATCTGCCCTCAGCCCCCTCCTGTGCAGGAGAGGTAATCTGCTCCATTGCCCCCTTCAGTTGCCCCTTGAATCACCAGAGGCCCCATGGGAGTGCCCGGGCAAGCACCAGCCGTGTGGGACTGTGAAGGTGTAGCCCAGAATTGATTATAGTCCCAGCCACCAAAATGTGGCATGGATCACAGATACATGGGCCAGGGGCCTGCCCCATCCTTTACAGGTTCTGCATCTGCCTCACCTGTCAGGGCTGGTGCTGCTGGTTCATTCGGGGAAGGTTCTGCTAATGCATGCGTCACAGGTGCCTGGTTTGGTGGCTCACTCAGTGCAGGCGCTGAAGTTGGCTGTTGATCTCCCTCCACAGGCTCAGTCAGAACAGGTGCAGGCTCTTCTTTGTCCTTTTCCAGGGAGACCAACCAATCAGATAATGATTTTAGTAACTCAGCATGCGAAACAACCCTCATGTGCTTTTGCCCTTTAAGGGGCTCACTCAAAGGGCGTGCGCCCATTTGAGGTGGGGCCTTCTTAAAATGCTCAAGTGCCTCCAGTCTCAGAATCAATGCACATATTTGTGCCATTTCCCCCTCATGCTCTGATGAAGACCTCTCTGCTGGACCTCTCATCAGCATTCTATACCATCAACCATGGTATCCTTCTGGGCCACCTCTCGAGTATAGGAATCGGAGGTATTGCGTTGCAGTGGTTCCAGTCCTTTCTTTGGGGGAGGGTCCAGAAGGTGCTAGGGACAGGCTGTTGGCCTGTGGGGTCCCGCAGGGTTTGCTCTTGTCCCCCATGCTGTTTAACGTCTACATGAAGCCGCTGGGAGAGGTCATCCGGGGACTTGGACTGAGTAGTCAGCAATATGCAGAGGACACTCAGCTCTATCTCTCCTTTTCACCTGATCCTAGGGAGGTGGTGGATGTCCTGAAGCGGGGGCAGTAGGCCGTGATGGGTTGGCTAATAAACTGAAATTAAATCCGGACAAGATGAAGGTACTGTTGGTCAGTACGAGAGCCAATCAGGATGAGGAGATTTTACCGGTTCTGGATGGGGTTGCACTCCACTTGAAGGAGCAAGTACGCAGCTTGGGGGTACTACTGGACCCGGCTCTGCTTTTGGAAGCTCAGGTGGAGGCGGTGGCCAGGGGTGCGCCAGCTGCATCCCTTTCTCGAGAAGGCAGATCTGGCCACAGTTACCCATGCCTTAGTCACGTCATGGCTGGATTACTGTAACATGCTCTACGTGGGGCTGCCCTTGAAGAATATCCAAAAACTGCAGCTAGTGCAAAGCATGGCAGCTAGAGTTTTATCTGGAGCTGCCTGGTGGAAGCACATCACACCCATTTTGAAAAAGTTGCACTGGCTGCCAGTTCATTTCCAGGTCCAATTCAAGGTGCTGGTTTTGACCTTTAAAGCCCTTAACGGTTTGGGCCCGGGGTACTTGAGGGACCACCTGCTCCCAAGGGTTGCTACCTCCTTGACAAGGTCATCTGAGGGGGGCTCTGCTCCAGGTGCCGACAATCAGGGAGGCTCGGCTGTCATGCACTCGGGACAGGGCCTTCTCTGTTGCTGCCCCCAGACTTTGGAATGCTCTCCCAGTGGCCATTCGCTCCTCTGACTCCATCACAGTTTTTAGAAAGCTTGTTCAATCTTGGCTTTTTATCCAGGCCTTTACATGATTGTTTTATTGCTGCTTCTATGTGTTTTACTCACATATAGCTTTTATGCTTGTATTTTATAGATTTTAAATTAGATTGGTTTTGCATTTTTAGTTTAATATTTTTATTGGCATTTTTATTGTATGTTTTTTAACTTTTGTAAACCGTCTTGGGATTGTTTTTAATGAAAGGCAGTATATAAATGTAACACTAAAATAAATAAATAAATAAATAAATTAAAAGACAACTGAAGAGGTGGCCTCCTGGGGTTCTTAATGGGGCGACCCTGCCTTTTTACCCAAAGCTTTCTTAAGACGCATATTAGGAAACACTGTCAAACAGAACCCTTGCAGCCCGCTGTGATCAGTTTGCCTCACATTTTGCAGATAAAATTGCTCGCATCCATTCTGACATGGGTACTAAGATTTTTGTGGTGCCAGAACTGGATGTTGCCAATGCACTGTCTGATCTTGTTATATTGGATAGTTTTCAGATTGTGTTTCCTGAGGAGGAGGACAGGCTTCTTGGAAGGCTGAGGCCTACCACATGCATGCTCGACCCTTGCCCTTTATGGTTGGTGAAGGCTTCTAGGGAAGGACTGGGTCCATGGGTGGCAGGGGTGGTGAATGTCTAAGGCAGTGGGTGGTGTCCCCTCAGTTGAAGGAAGCAGTCATCAAGCCCCTTCTAAAAAAAGGCCTGAATAACTTTTGACGAGTTTCTAACCTCCTTTCTCAGGCAAGGTTTTGGAGAGTGTGGTGGAATCTCAGCTCCAGGCTAGCCTGGATGGATCTGATTACTTACATCCTTTCCAGTCTGGTTTCCAACCTGGATATGGGATGGAAACTGTCTTGGTTGCCCTGGTGGATGACCTACGCCAGGAGCTAGACAGAGGGCGTGTGGCTCTCTTGATTCTGCTGGATCTCTCAGCTGCTTTTGATAGTATCAATCATGGTATATTTCTGGGACGTTTCTCCAGTTTGGGATTTGGGGGCACAGTTATACAGTGGCTCCTCTCCCACCTTGAGGGTTGTACTCAGAAGGTGGTGCTGGGGGATGCCTGCTCTACCCCTTGGCCTTTGGGGTGCCGCAGGGAAGTATTCTGTCCCCCATGCTGTTTGACATCTACATGAAACCTTTGAGAGAGGTCATCCATAGGTGTGGGGTGCATGAATCACACACACATGACTTTACAGTGATAATTGTTTATTTAAAATGTTTATGTTTGGGGGAGCTACATCGCCAGTGTGTAGAATTTATCTTTACTTCAAGAATTATGGATTCTTCGAGCATGTGGTGTTACCAAAATGATTATTATATAGCATTAGTAGGACATAGTACTACTGATTTGCAATTGTGTATATCTGATATGTGTTTGCTGTCAATATTTGATTCTGCCCACCCCCTCTCAATGGAATGGTAGAGAATAGAAATTTTTAGCAATTTGGTCCAACTTTAATGAAGAATGTGTGTGTGTGTGTGTGTATACATACATATATACAGTGGTCCCTCGACTTACGAAGATAATCCGATCCGAACGCACGTTCGTAGGTCGGAATTTTCGTAAGTCGAAAAGCGCATCCACGGAGGTCTGGAACACTCATAAGTCGAGGAAACCGCATCTAAAAATTCGTAGGTCGAGGAAGCCGCATCTAAACCGGCAACAACTTCCGGTATTTTTTGTCGTTCGTATGTCGAAACATTCGGATGTCGAGTGCTTCGTAAGTCGAGGGACCACTGTATTCAAAGTTAGGCATTGCCTAACTTTGTCCATTAAGTTTCAATGGGACTAGTTTGAGTAATTTTCTTCATTATGACAGCCACCATCTGGAAAAGGAGAAAAAAGTCAACATTATGGTTTCTGTTATGACGTGACCTCAGTGTACACATGCCCATCGGTCATCATGTTCATGGGTGTTTTGCCAGTACACAATGATCCTTAATAAAATAACTTCTTTTGGTTGCTTTTACATTGTAGAGTCATGATAAAATACAGAGATCTGAAATTTCTGCAATGTTCATGATTTACAGTAATTAGACTATAAAGTAAAGTAAAGTGTGTCATTAAGTCGATTTCAACTCCTGGCGTCCACAGAGCCTTGTGGTTTCCTTTGGTAGATTACAAGAGGGGTTTACCATTGCCTCCTCCAATGCAGTATGAGATGACACCTTTCAGCATCTTCCTATATCACTGCTGCCTGATACAGGTGTTTCCCATAGTCTGGGAAACATATCAGCGGGGATTCAAACCAGCAACCTTCCGCTTGTTAGTCAAGCATTTCCCTGCTGCGCCATTTGGTGGCCCTATAGACTATAGCTGACCCCAAGACTTCATTGCTTTCTGTCATCCTTGTTCCTGCATCAAACTGACACAACAAAGAGGGAAACAGTTGCATAGTTGCATCATCGTTGCAGCCATGATGGCCAAAGTGGCTAAGGAAGCATCCATTGAAGCATACAGTGTCTGCATGTAGAGCTTGTGGCAAAGACAAGCTTTGTATCTCATCCTGTAAGCACAAACGTTCACCAATCAAGAATTGTATGTGGGCGAATGTGTAACTGATTCCAGCAGACTTGTTGACATAAATGCTTGCATAAATCTAATCTTATGTTAATGCTAGTTTGCTCAACACCACTTTTGTCTCTGGAGAGAAGGGTGAAAAATGACTTACATTGCCCTGAAATCACAACAGGCTTTATTAACATGTGAGGCAGCAACTGCCAGCACATCAGCCCTGGCAAAGTGTGTTTCTGATATTCCTAGCAGGCTTAGAGTGAGAGGGAGGTAAGAAGATATGATAGGAGGTTTGTTTTCCACTTCTCACCTGTAATAATAACAGGCATGTTCAAACCTCTGGGATTTCAATAGCAGGGATAATACTTGTGAAATGGAAACATCTGAAACCACAGAGAGCCACTGCCAGTCACTGCAGCCATATTGAGTGAGCTGGACCAATGTTCTAACTTGGTATGAGGCAGTTTCCTATGTTCCTAAGACAGGAAGAATGGTAATACGTAGCTGGAATAGCAAGAGCAGGGCAATATTTCCATGCTGAGACCCTGGAGTGGGGAAGTACTGGGACTGCGTCCTTACAGCATTACACCACTACATGGAAGTGCATTCTTATATCCATTTCATGGCAAAAAAAAGCATAAAATGGAGTGGAATATTTTTGTTAACTTCCTAGCAGCTGGATTCTCAGGCATATCTGGTACTGTTCACACACTCAGTCCTCTTGACCAGATGTAAGGGACTCTCACAATAGGCCATACCCATGAATCCAGTATTCACATGCACACTGCAGCCCCATGGGATCAGTTCACAGGTAAGCAGCTCCCACACCATTCTAGGTACATCTCTAGCCCACCCCTCTGTTTGATTTTCAAGAAGTACTTCCATCCATTCCTGACACTGTCAGTGGTCATTTTAGCCCATAGTTCCCCATCCACTAACAAGCTACAGAAGCACAGGTGACAGATTATTTGATCTGTTTAAATGAACTATGGAAGTAGAAGAATACACCCCCCCCCTCATAATTAACCTGCTTCTTCCATGCCAAGAGATTAAAAAATGGCTCACAAAAGTTAAAAATAAAACAATATACTTTATTATAACAATTGATGTGCTCCTCGCTTTCATAATAGCTGGATACCTTGCACATCTAGTTTTATTCAGTACCTTATTTAAGGCTGTGCAGGGTGAGAGTGGTAGAGTCACATATTTACCTAATAAGCCTACGGGATAGTGGATAGGTTAGTAAGATGTATGAGGCATAGAGCTGTCCTACCTCACAGCTATGAGTTTTATGCATAGTGAATAAACCATTTCCCCCTCAGCTGTCCCTCTCTTACCCAAAGAAATTGCCAGCTAGAATTACCAAGAGACAGATCTATATATTTCCTCCCCACAGAGAGATGCTGTTTTTAACAAGATGGATCATAAGAACCACAGGGAAGCATGTACTGAGTAATTGGAACAGAAAACAACTTGCACAGTAACATAAACAGCATTTGCTGTAGTGGCACCCATTAGGAGAGCATCCCACTCTAACATTAATTTCATTTCATAAAACCTGCATTGACATCAACAAGATTACACACAATACTCTAGTTGTTAAAATGTAATTCACTCTAATGTATTGTAAAACAAATTCTGACAATATTGTACCATGTTATTGTTAGTTATTGTGCCACAAGCTCTTCCAGGCTGGAAGAACCAAGATTTAACACCATTCATGCCTTTTTCTCCCACCCTAGCCTTGTTTGGTATACTTCTAAATAATGGCTGAGGGCTTTAGATTTCTCAGGATATTTCACAGAAGTATCTACTACTTCTAATGCTAAGCCAGTGGTTCCCAACCTGGGTTCCTCCAGATGGTGCTGAACTACAACTCCCCAGCTGCAATTTATTGTGGCTGTGGGTGATGGGAGTTGTTGTAGTTCAGCAACATCTGGAGGAACCCAGGTAGGGGACGACTGTGCTAAACTAGGAAGCTCTTCTCACGATCAAGTGAGAAGAGCCAAATTGGGTTTGCGGGGAGAGTGAGCTAAGCCTGCTCTCCCTGCAGATGATGAGTAAGCCCTCCCTGGGCGGCTGCAGTGGCCACCCAAATGACTGCTGCCTCTGTCATGGAGCCGGCGGGGGCTTGGGAGTTTGGGGGCCATGCGGTCCCCAGAAGTTCCAGTATGCCCTGCACAAGCACGCAAGGCATGCTGGAGAGACCCCTGAGCTGGGGGGATGCTTTTTAGCCTTCAGTCGGGGGTCTACTCGTGAGATGCCACAGCACAGAGCCACAGCACGGCAACACACAATTTTAAAAACTGGGTTTGCGGAGCATTCGCTCCACCCGATCTAAGGGCAGGGCAATTCAGCAGGCTACCCGCTTGTAAGCCCAGTGGTTTATATGACCAGCCTGCGAGCCTGGTGGTTTACACAACCAGTGAAAATTGGGCTAGGCTCTCCTAGCCCAATTTTCGCTGGTTGTGAGAATAGCCTCTATATCTATAAGATGAATAATTCAAGCCAATTTTTTTCATGTTCAAGCTCCATAACTCCACTTCTACAATGGCTAGAGCTTAGCTTTTTAAAAATTTAATTTTAAAAAAATAAAGCCAGGGATCTATGTTAGGGTTAGGATAGGGTGATTTCAAATCTCCATTATTTCCTATGGTAGAAATATACAAAATCAGTAAAAACTAAAAAAGATCATTAAAAATACCCCACTGCTTTGACATTTGGGTGGTAGGTAGCACCCATGGGGACCTACCCACCACCCAAATATGGTGTCCCTAGGACCTTAATAAGTGATCTGAATCAATCTGAATCTGAATTGAATTGAATTGAATCAAATCCAGATCGAATCAGGTGATTCACGTGACACAAAACAAATCAGGGGTGATTCAATTCAGGCACAAATTGAATTGAAAAAATTGATTCATGAACATGGATTCAGGCACAAATTGAATTGAAAAAAAAAAATGATTCATGAACATCCTTAAATAACACCACACCCCTTGCCCTACCCTACATTTGGAGAGATCACAGGGCTGCTGCAGGGTTTGGCTGGGCATTCAGCCAGGGGCATGGACATTCAGGGAGCACCTCCCTGTCAATAGTCTTTATTCGCACAGCTCTCCTCCCTCTTACCCTTGGCACAGAATGGGCTTCCCTGGGTCGGGGAATATTTTGCTTCCTGACAAATTGGACAGGTCTGGGTGGGGAATTGCCTGCTGTATTCTGTCTCCTTTCTTGTATTTAGTAACTAGACCATAACTGGTGGGTTCATTACAAGGAGAGAGCAGGTGTAGGGCTGGTTTGAGAAAGGCTGGGAGTGCTCAATTGGTCCTAGAGACTCATCACAAAGGCAATGAGCCTTTTCTCACAAGCAGTGAGAAAAAGCTGCAGGGTTTGTGGGGAGGAAGCCCTAAAGAGCTTATCTCTCCACAGACTATCATGCCATCTTCCCTGAGTGGATGGATTGCCCCCCCCCCCCAGATGAGCACTGGGTGCTGCCTACAGCTCCGAGGGTCAGGTTCCTGGGATGTGCCACCCCAACCCCTGGAGCTCCAATAATGCACCAAGTGAGTGTGCGGTGCATTATAGGGGTCCCCCTCCCTCTCTGCCAGCTGTGACTGCTTGCAGCTACGGCTGACAGATGATCCTGGAAACAGGGTTAACGGAGAACTCACTCCCTTAACCTCATTTTCAAGGAAGGAGCTGCTGGGGTGCCACTGGGATTGGGCCCAATCCTGGGGGTTCACACAGACATGCAAAACTGGGCTGGGCTCCCTTAGCCCAGTTTTGCATGCTCATAAGAATAGCCTCTGTGATTGGGACTCATTCCTGCTTCAGGGCTCCATCAACCTCCAAGGCTGAATAGCTTGTGGGAGGGGCTGGCTTTTAGGGTAGGCAAAGAGGAGCAGGGATCTGTGCTGCTGGTCTGATCCACTGGTCTGAGCCAGTTTTGCAGGGAAGGACACTGTTTTCTGACCTCTGGCCTAAGAAAACACTCCTCCCCATACTGATTGGGAGGAGTGGAGAATTTTGCCTGTTGCAATTGTTGGAGATGAACTTCCAATGCATCGACCTTTTGCACCAACTGTCCTAATGACCACTATGGGCATTGGGAGTAGAGACAGTCAGTCAGGGTCTCCCTATCTGTCCCTACTCTATGACCCCTGAACTGACTCTGCAGCACTTCCTGTGCTGAGACACAATCCTTTCTTTCCTCCTAGAGAGCAGATGGAAACATCTCTTTCTCTCGCCTTACCTATCCACTATGCAGTCCTTTAGATTAGATATAGGTCTTGCCTATCTAAGTGTATTTAACCAATAAATATTTAGTGTTTAGTCATACAAGGATCTCCATGTGTTTTCTCTAAATAGCTGCAATATCCCAACCATCCTCTGCTACCTACTCTGTAACTGGAGTGTGTGCTCATTCCTTAGTGCTCTGCTGTTTTACCTATTGTGGGTAAAAATCAACCTCTAACAGCAATCACATTGATCTTAATGTTTAATAAAGTTGTGACCCTGTCTTCCATACTGTGGTTCAGCATCCTTATTGCTGTGTGTCTTCTGGTGTGGGAGCAGTGCCCTAATACATTCATCTTCATTTGCTCACAATAATTCTTTGTTTAAACATTTCTTCCTTTTTCTTTTATCCCTTTATGGTCACTAGAAATTCCAACTGTAAGCTCTTGAGGGCAGGACTTCATGTTTTTGCTTATATTTTATAATGTTAATGTGGGCTTGGAAAAAAAGAGAGGTCTAGATATCAATTTTTGATGTTGTTGTTTGAACAATGCCTAGATCTCTCTGAAGTCTGGAACAATTCAATTCTTTTTGGCCAAATGAAAATTAATTATTTTAGAATGATTGTGAAATAATTGATTTTAATTGGGCCCATTCCAAATTGGTCATGTTTCTCCATCACTACTATAAAGTGCTGCATATACTGATGAGGTTGTACAAACTTAGGGCTGTAAATGATCCTCCTCCTCCTCCAGAGTAGTTAGTAATGACTAAAAACCATTGAAATCAGTGGATCGAGTTAGTCCTGACTACTTAAGTCTCTTTAATTTCAATAGGACTTAATCCCCATTGAGATGTGCTTGAAATTCTGTCTAGTACATCAATCACTTACTTCTTGTTAAATGTTCCTCATGCTTACAGCCTTCATCTGAAGAGATGAACACACTAAGCATGATGGTGGGAGTTTCCATGATCACCCACTGCTGCTGCTGTGTCAGTTTTGGGGGCAGGAAAGGGAAGGGGTTGAGGAATTCACAAAGTGTGTGGGAAGGCTCCAGGCCTAGTCAGGAAAGGGGAAGAGGTCTGGTTTTTCTTCTATACTGACCGGGGATAATTCTTCATGTGCTACCTGTACATATGTTCATTTTTCTCACAGAATTGCATACTTGGAGCTTATTTTTTCTTACTAAATGCTGGATTTTCACAACTGGAGTCAATCAAGTACACACAATAAATTAGATCCAGTTTGCAATGGAATTACAGGTGTGATGGGAGGACTCTTGAGATGTAATCATGATGTAGCCAGGCTCTGAGGTTGTGAAGTAGCCAGGTTTAGTTTCTGCCAAAAGAAATTAGCAGTTAAGATTAACAAGGTGTATAGATGGGGATGGATGCACAGGTGCATTGTTACAAACACACTAAAAAGGGAAGAGAAAAACACAACAATGTAGCATGAAAACAATTACGGGTGTGCATGAAACTGGCTGGTCCAGTTCAGTTCGAGACTGAACCAGATCCGAACTGGACCGGGCCAGTTTGGTCCGGCAACCCCTTGGAAACCTGCCCCCCCCCAGGTTGGTTCAGCCCGGGTGTGTGTGTGCGCAAACTTTAAATTAAAAAAACAAAACAAAAAAACACACTTACACCCTTCCGGCAGTGTTCTCCGAGGTTGCGGGGGGTAGGGTGTTCTCTGAGGTTTTCCCTCCCACCACTGGCCTCCCTTTGGTCCCAAACTGGCCTGTTTGGTTGTTTTTCGGCCCGTTGGGGCCTTCCCCCTCCTGGCGCGGTGGCCATTTTGGAGGCTGTCGCACCTGCACAATGGGCCTCTGCATGGCCTGGCATGACCCAGGCCATGCAGAGGTCCATTGCACAGGTGCAGTGGCCTCCAGTCCAAATAGGCTGCTGAGCCGGGGGGGGGAGGACCGAATGGGCCAAAGAACAGCTGAACAGGCTGGTTTTGGACTAAAGGGAGGTATGTGGCGGAAGGGGGAACCTCCATGGACCCTTCACCACCACCTCAGAGAACACCACCAGACCAGAGGGGGTAAGTTTTTTAAAAAATAAAATCCTTGTGAACCCCCAAATGGGCCAGGTGGGTTTGGTTCAACCCTGAACTGTCAAACCGAACCAGTTCGAAGTAGAACACATTCGATGTTGAACCTGTTTGCACATCCCTAGAAAAAATGTGTGGCAGTAATGCTAGCATGTAGACATTTAAGATATGGTTCTACCAGTGCTGTGAAGAGCAAGATCATTGATCTATAAATTTTCTACTATGATAAGATACTGCTGTTAATACCACCAAAAATAAAAGGCATTAGTTCTAGTTCATAAATACTTAACTATTTTAAAGAAGGAAACAAGATAGACTTAACACAGTTTTTCTTAACAAAAATACACACTGGCTTTCCTCCTTATTTTCTTTTAGCAATGCACAGAACAATTGCTTTAGAATTTGCTCTAGCACTGAAGTTATGTTAACAAGCCTATAAATCTTCAGGCTTTAGTTCTTCCCACCCCAATTCTAAAGTAAGTTTCTTGATTGCAATAGGATATTTACTTCCAAGTAAGTGTGCTTAAGGATGCAACTTTCCTTTTCGAAAGGCAGGCACTAGATTTGTTCATTTCGAGCCTTCTGGGTCCACTTAAATTCTCAGCTTGCCTGAGTTACAGTTAATATTTCTGAGATTTGCTCAGTTAGCTCCTTTGGGATCCATGAGTGAATGTCATTAGACATTGATTACTTGAATTTGTTCACATTGTCCAAGTATTCTTTGGCAAGCTCCTTTATTACCCTGAAGTATGCCCTCTCCTACAACCCGCCAATTTTGCCTCATCATGGCTTACTTTTTTAAAATCAAGATTAAAGCAAATCACCTGTTGAGTAGTTCCTTGTCCTGTTCATAACAGTTCCATCAACATTGCGTCTTTCTTCTGAGTCTTGGATTAAACAATTCAGAGCATGATGTAAAGACTTAGGATAGTTAAATTACATGATATGTGTCCAAAAAGAAAAAAAGAAAGCATTCATTAACATGAGGTGCACGATGGCTATTTAAAATACACCCTTGTTAGCAGCTTATACCATGTAGAGAACTAAGTGTCTTATGGTACCTTATTGACTAATGTATGCATTGTTTTACATGTATTATTCATGTTCATGTATTAGAGCAAACATCATCCATCCACCAAAAATGGCAAGTCTCTGTATCTGATCTTCAGTTTCCCAAAGGTTAAATAGAAAGAAGCAAGAAGCTTAAGAATAAAATAGAAAACAGAATATAATAGAAGCACTAACACCTTAATGAAGGGAAACATGAGAATAGCAGAAGACTGTGCCTCGACTGCTGAGCAATCCAAACAAACTTAATAGTTTGATAAACAGTAAGAACTTCATCAACAAATGCCATGTGAAAAAGCTGAGTCTTTAAAGTCTGTATAAGCATTTACACTGAAAATAATATAATGCCACACAAACATGTCTCTGAGGGTTGGGGGACCCACAGGGACATGCATCAGGAGCAAGAGAGAAAAATGGGGATCAAGAAATCCTACACACAACCCAGCACCCTTACCTGGGTCCCAGGATTGTGTGTCAGTGCAAGCTGCTTGCAGCTCACGCTGACACAGAGATGGGCGCCTAGAGGACCTGTCTCCTGGGGGAATCCCCCAGTGCATTGTGCTTGACATGTGGTGCATTGTGGGATACCCGGAAGCCAGGACAATGAGTCCTGGCCTCAAAGCGATCCACTCTGCTCCCTGCTGCATTAAGCAGAACTGATCATGTGGGAGTGTGGAGCGTGCTCCCAATAAGCAACAACCTATTGTCTGGGAGGAAGGCAAAGATGGGAAACCTTCCACCCACGCACCCAGTAGGCTGAGTGAATGGCCCTAAGGTTTTCAAAATTTGCTGTCTGTTCTCTTCACCCTTACCGAATTTGGCTTATTTCATCTGGCAATTGTACTGTAAGAGAGGGCATGGTAAATATTATAAGTATTTCTCTGAGGGAGGCAGGATGCCTCCTTTTCTTAAGGAGGCTGTAATTAGACATTACTTGAAGAAACCTCAATTAGATCCCTCAGAGTTAGCCAATTACAGACCCATCTCCAATCTTCTATGAGTGGGCAAGGTGACTGAAAGGGTGGTGGCCTCTCAGCTCCAGGTAGTTTTGGAGGAAACAGATTACCTAGAACCATTTCAAACTGACTTTTGAGTGGGCTATGGGGTTGAGATTGCCTTGGTCGGCCTGATGGATAAATTTCCAACTGGGTTGTCGGGCTACCATGTTAGCTGGTTGCCCATGAGGTCCTCTGGAGTCTGCAGAAGGATGTAGCATCCATCCTATGGGGCTTTTGTTCCCTTCAGGGGGGTGGCAGGAATGAGAAGGGTCCAGGCTGGACAGATCCCAGTGGGGTAGAGATGGCAAGGCAGGGAAAGCTGCAGGAAACAGCTCCAGGAAGACAGCTAAGTTGGTTGGGGCAGGAAAATAGGAAGCAAGGTCAGGAAGGGGCGGGGCTGGAAGTAGGTTTTAAGCCCTGTCAGCTCTGCACTGGGACATTTATAGACAAGGCAGGTGATGAGGAGGAGCTGCTTTTGAGTATGGGATCTGGGCGCTCTCCAGGAGAGGGAACCAGCTGAATGCAGCAAGCCAGGAGGAGGACAACAACTCAGGTGACAAACTAATCTTCTCCCCTGGCTGTTCCTGAGGCTGACTTTTTCTGTGCCTACCCAGTTATTCTGGACTTCAAGAAGGGCCAGGAGCCCACCTTGTTCCCTGGGAGTCTGACAAGGATATTGACAGAGGGTGGTATAGAAATCAAACAAACAAACAAATACCCAGACTCTGCTGATCCTTTAGTAAGACTACATTTTTTCCACGTTACAATACTTCCTTTTTATATTTAAAGATAAGAGAACATGGAAGGGAAATGCTCATCTTTTCCCAACTGATTTCTGTGCAAGACAATTGATCTAACATTCATCTCCTTGTCCTGTCCCTGAGAGAATTATTGTCCAACATTTTGATGACACTACAGCTTAATGAATCTACTAATGGGAAGTATGAGCCTTCTTAGTGAGAAACTATTGACCAATATGTGCTTAGGCAACTCAATTTTCTTTGCACTGTCAGACAAAGGTCCTTGCTGAAGATTAAATGGAGACTGGAAGCTCAGGATTTATAGCTCCATATAGGATTCTTTATCATTCTCTACTCAAGATGAGAACCTGGGGTGCTATGTTTTATTACAACTATGTCCTAGAAACTCGCCTGACAGAGCTCCTTCTATGACAGAAACACGCTGGGTTGATTAGTGAATAGGAAAGTTGTTGTTTTTTGGCTGTGTTACAGATAGGTCTCCCCATTTATAGCATCAGGATATAAGCTTTGCTGTGTTCAATTTGGACCTTATGACCAAAAGGACTATTGCCCTGACTGACATATGTTCAAGGTCAGGTAGGTTGGCCTGGTATAATGCCAGGTAGACTGCTTGGGGCCATAAGAATTCCATCTGGAGTCAGGGCACTGACAATGCATCACTTGGGCACTCCTACCCTTGGTCACTTAGTCTTATAGCCTTCTATTTTCTCCTGACCTCAGCCGTATCTTTGCATTTTTCTCACTGATCTTCTCCTCTGTCTTTCTTTGCTCCTGAGCATTTTCTCTCTGTGTGAGAGTCTGTGTGAAGAAAAGCTCTCTTTTGGTACTCATATTGTATGTGATCATCCCTAATATTGGGTTAGATATTAAACTGGTTTTCAGTTTAAATTGGTTTAAACTTCAAACTGGTTTTAGAGCAGGCTATGGGGTGGAAACGGCCTTGGTCAGCCTGATGGATGATCTCTACCAAGGAATGGACAGAGGGAGTGTGACTCTGTTGGTTCTTTTGGATCTCTTTGTGGCTTTCAATACTAATGACCATGGTATCCTCCTGGATCACTTGAGGGATTTGGGAATAAGTGGTACAGCTCTGCAGTGGTCCTGTTCTTATCTCTCAGGTAGATTACAGATGGTGTCACTAGCAAATAGTTGCTCTCTGAAACGAGAACTACTCTATTGTGTCCCTCAGGGCTCCATCCTATCTCCAGTGCTTTTTAACATCTACATGAAACCTCCATGTAGATGTTAAAAAGCACTGGAGATAGGATGGAGCCCTGAGGGACACAATAGAGTAGTTCTCGTTTCAGAGAGCAACTATTTGCTAGTGACACCATCTGTAATCTACCTGAGAGATAAGAACAGGACCACTGCAGAGCAGTACCACTTATTCCCAAATCCCTCAAGTGATCCAGTAGGATACCATGGTCATTAGTATTGAAAGCCACAAAGAGATCCAAAAGAACCAACAGAGTCACGCTCCCTCTGTCCATTCCTTGGTAGAGATCATCCATCAAGCTGACCAAGGCTGTTTCCACCCCATAGCCTGCTCTAAAACCTCTGTATCTTCTACATACCTTTAGTTGAGATGAATAGTTTCTAAAAATGATTTGTGACAGTTTGTATCTGTTAGAACTAATTCTAGTTGGGGGGGGGCTCCAGAGGCATTTAGGCGATGATGGTTAACTTGTTGGGGGGGCCTCCGGAGGGGTGGGTGCTCCAAAGGCCTTTAGGTCCAGGCTCCAAAATCACCTAGGTGCACCCCTGTCTGCAGAACATACTGTCAGAACAACTGGTAGAGACAGTTGTTCAGGACAACCCATTTCAGAACATTCTGAGTGCCATTTTGGACTACAAAATGACACTCTTCTGGCCTCAGTGCATGCATGATGGCCAGTTCTGTGGTGGTGCTGGATTCCAAAATGGTGCTCGGAACACTCAGAAAGTTCCAACTCAAAACAGGCTGTTCCACGCTGAACTCGAAACAGGCCCTTCATTTCAAGGGCATTATGTTCCATACTTGGAACACTACAAACAGCTCATTTTGAGTGTGGAACATTCTGACCATGGAATGTTCTACACATCCCTACTGCCTAGGCCTACAAAAACAACGAGAAAGCCACAATGATTGAGTGTTGGACTATGTTTGGCTTGGTACATGCCTCCACCAAACTTTGGCCATTCTCTTGTCTTGCAATGATACAGCTTTCAGTTTGGGGGTCACATCAATAATTTCCAGTACCCTTGTTTTTTTCCTTCAGTCTTCTATACTGAACTCTTGCTCAAACTCTGCATATCTGTGCTGAGGTCCCTAACTGTCATCTTGTGTCTATGCTAAGCGCTGCATGTTAGATTTTCAGATAGCTTTGTTTTTAATTTTGTTTTCTAGGCCAGCTCTTTGCCCATGTCCTTGAGCCCATGTCTGGGTCAACTCTGGCTCATGTCCTTGAGCATCTTCTATAACTTTACCCACCCAAGAGACGCAATCGATTGTAGCAATGATTGAGTGACTTCCTAGGATAGAATATTATATAGCTGTTAAGGCAGCTCTTTTTTAAAATGTAAATTGAGACATTTAGAGAAGCCTTTAAATTGGAATCAGAACTTGTGAGACCTTTAGGGACCATGAAAGAGTACTAGCTCTCTTTTACATTAGATTAGCATGATGTATATTACCTAGTTGTTAATAGATATATCTTTGACAATGTACTAGCAATACAGAACAGTAATGCCTGAAGACACCTGAAAGCCTTTTAATCCAGTTCTCGAAAGGAGGAAAGTTCTTTCTTGAATCAGTTTGCCATCCGATTAGGTTTTTCTTCAGTCTGGGTCTCCATTTGGGTTTCACCAGGAATGGCGAAGAGTTTACACTGCATTAGGTTCTCCTGCCTCTTTAAGGGAGGCAGGAACTTAATTCATCACATAGACTCTAAATGTTCTTTTGCATGTGTTGCTTGCTACCCATGAGGACCTTTGCACTTCTCATCAGACTTCAGGTGCTTTGCTTTGTGAATGACTAGGGCAAATACAGTCAAGGCAACCATGACTGCTTCTTGGCCTTGATCCTTCCTCTGGCTCTGATTCTGCCTTATGCAAGACAATCATAGTTCAAGTTCAGTTTCTATACCATCGTTAACCAAAGAGCCCCTGGGGAATCACAGATGATGTATCAACTGGAACTCCCCAAGGGTCTATTTGGGAACAACCCCCCAAGATGAAATACAGGTGGGGGGACACAAAGATCCCCAGCACCCTACCCAAGGCCACCTTCTTACCTATTTTGCGGAGCACAACGTCCTCCTTGTCCAGAACTGATCTTAAATTATGATAAAACATATGCTCCCTAGGAGATGCACTAGGAATTTGGAAACCTTCAGTAGAGCTGGCCAACAGATAAGCAGCTTGGCTGCACTGTGGATACCCAGCCTCCAGCTGCTGAAGGGCTGGTAACTTAATGGGACTAAATCCCTTTTCCAGAGGGGGTTGGGGCAGGAGCGTAATGAGGCTGGAGTGGGCCCAGAGACAAAATTTTAAAATGGGCCCCTTGCTGATACACACACACTCACTTCACATGTGACTTGCCTCTGGGGGCCCCTCTAGGCGTGGGGGCCCCCAGGCAGCCGCCTCCCCTTGCCTAATGGTAGTTACACCCCTGGGTTGGGGCGCCATCACCATTGCCATCCCCTTTTCTGCCCTAACCGCCTCTCCTGCTATGGAAACCCGAATTTTGGAGCAGCTGGTACTTGTGTGCTTTCCCCTGCAAAACCTGAAGTTGTGGTAGAATTTGCACAGCACCTGCATGTACCACCCTCCAGTGTTGAAATCCTCCCAGCACACCAGCTGGGGTTGAACCAACCAGCTGCCAGGGCCAACTAAGGGAACTGCTGCTGGAGTCTTGGAAATAATATGGAAATAATATCTATTTGCTTATCGGATTCTTCCTCATTCTATCACAGGAGAATCACCTTTTGAACTGCTGAGGATACAAATCTACCACCAAACTTACACAATGGCAGCAACTTATATGGCTTTCTACACCATCTCACCCTGAGGATGCAGGGATTCGTGATTGGGTAAGGGAGAAGCAACAAAAATACAAATTGCATGTGGATCAGAAACAGGGTGCAAAACAGTGAACATTTTAGAGAGGGGACTTTGTTCGACTACAGCTGCCTTAGGATGTGAGAAAGGAATGTTCCCAATTTTCTGAACCAAAAATAGTCATTGAAATCCAAGGAGATTCTGTCATATTTTATGGCGGAAGGAAATGGAACAGTTCAAGACTTTCCAGCATGCATACTATGAGGAAAGAGGGGAGGGAGTCTGCTCTCAAGAAAGGAACTGGAGAGGAATTTGATCTTGCCTCCAGTTTTGACCTCACAGAGGAGGCTGATGAAAGTGATGGGCAATCCTCTTTACCAGAAAGTACATCATTAGCAGCTCCTGTGCCAAAGAACACAAGAATTAGTAGAAGTGTGTGTGACAGGAGACAACCTATAATACATTCATTCATTCATTCATTCATTTATTTATTTATTTATTTATTTATTTATTTGATTTCTATACCGCCCTTCCAAAAATGGCTCAGGGCAGTTTACACAGAGAAATAATAAATAAATATTTGTCACTGAATTTTAAATTGATTCAATTCTGTTTGTTATAGAGGGGAGGGATGTGTTGCATTCTATCTAGCAACTTTTATGTTTTCTTGTTTAGATGTTTGTCCCAGTGGGGATCCCATAGAGATTATCTGTGTGTGTGTGGGGGGGGGGGTTGTCAGAAAGGAAAAGGGAGGGCAAGGAGAAGGAAAAAATTGAGTTGTTTCTGAACAAGCGCTTAGTTAAATATATATAAGATTAATTTGTGTTTGTGAGGGAAGCAGCTATAAAACACAGCCTTCTGATTGGCCAGATTCTTGGAGGGGAAATCAGAATCAGACTATTTAAGTTGGTATGAAACAGAGAAAAGACAGGAAGGAAAAACAAAAGGATCAGAAGAGCTAGGGCAAAGAATGCTCACAAAAGGCTGCTCTAAAACAAAACAAAAAAGCCAAGAAGATGGGAGAGAAAGAAAGTAACACATGTGTGCTGAAAGCAATTGGTTGGTTTTAAAACAGGACTGAAGTAGGATACCAGTATGCTTAAGTTTAGCTGGATGCATTTCTCCACTGTTTTTAAATAGTCCTTACTGCACACTTAGCCACCTAATGGCACAGTAAGGAAGTAACTTGCCTAGAGAGCAAGAGGTTGCTGGTTTGAATCCCTGCTGATTTGTTTCCCAGACTATGGGAAACACCTATATCGGGCAGCAGCAGTATAGGAAGATGCTGAAGGACATCATCTCATGCTGCGTGGGAGATGGCAATGGTAAACCCCTCCTGCATTCTACCAGAGAAAACCACAGTGCTCTGTGGTCACCAGGAGTCGAGACTGATTCACTCTACAGCACAACTTTACTTTACTGCTCTTACAGTTTACTGCAAAATGCTTTAGCATTTGTCTACAAATGTGTTTATTGATTTCAACACACACACACACACACCCATTGGTCTTCAGTAAAAACTTAACTGTTTTAAAAAAATTACCATGATTTCTGAAATCTTGTCGTTTCCCTGCCCCCCCCCCCAGCATCCCACTTTACTGGAAGATTGGCTGAGTTCTAAAAGCGATTGGCTGAGTCCTAAAGGAAATCTCAGATGTTGGGAATCACAGGGGGCTATTTGGTGCTCTGGTAGAAGCAGCCAGAGAGTTAAAAAAAGGTAAAACTTGCAGCAGTGAAGGCTATAAGATGGAAGGAGCAAGAAATAGGCTATGTAAATTGTTTTGCTCACCTCCTTTACTACTTGCAGTATGAGCTATCATCAGACTTTGAGAGAAGCATTTTCCATTTTGTCTGTTCTATTTCTCCTTTAATCTCATATATCAATCAATTAATCAATCAGTTTTTATTACAGCCGTTGGCCAGTCAAATCTCATATATGTACTACTAAAACAAGACTGGTATTTGGCTTATTCACACAGATTCCCATGTGGTATTCCTTTCTAATTTTGGATTACACAACAGTCTTTGAGAGTCCTTATATCTTGAAAATGTATAGATTATATTTGTTTTCCCCCAGTAACCAGCCTATCTTCCAAGTAATAAACATCATTAAGGCCAAAGAACATACTTCTAATAGCACTTTACATATCTCAATATTTATGTTATTAGCCCTTAGTGACAGGAATTTTACTTAATTATTGACCGTAAAGCATCTGGCACAAGGTTAGTGACACATAAATAAATATTAAGAATCTCCTTATGGCGATTGGAGGAGGCGAAAAGATTTAGTATCTTTCTTCATATTGACCACTTGGCAGAAAAGCAATGTCCTTGTATATTAACACTTTGTTCCCAGCTCTTGATATGATCCGTCATCAAACAAATTAAAAAGGGTGTTCATTCATTTTTAATATGATATGGTTCAGGAAAAAATGAACCAAATTGGCCCCATTTCATTATTATTATTTTATTTGTTTGGAAATAAATGACCAAATGAAAAATGAACAGGTTACCCATTCATAACCCCTTCATTATTCATTCAAAGTTATTTCAGGCTGAGGAAATATAAACAACCTGCTTCCAGGAAAACAGCTGCTGTAAGACAAAATCCCACCCCCCACAAGCTACCCTTGATGCAGAACGTCACTTGTAGGAATGGAATTTTGTCCCCCAGCAGCTATTTTTCAGGGAGTAGGCTATTTATATGCCCCATCAAATCTAACATCTAATGGCTTTGCTTCATTAGAGTCTATGGAAAATAGGAAGCAAAAAGAGACATTACAAAAGAAATGAAATAACAAGTGTATCCCTGCCCTTGTTACATCTAGATTGGATTGCTGTAACATGCTCTTTGTGGGGCTGCCCTTGAAGACCGTTTGGAAATTTCTGCAAATTAAAACACACACACACACACACACAAACACACACACACTATATTAATATTGATATTGTTATCTGCCTGGAACTAACTCTCTCTCTCCCTCCCTCCCCCCCCCCCCTCTGACATGAAACTCCCAGACCAAACCAAAAAAGATAGAAACAGGCCATTTCTGCAGGTAGGTTCCACAGCAAGTACAAAAGAGGATATGTGTGGCTGGTCTAATAGAACTGCAGGCCCTCTGTAATGAGGTTTAACCAAGATCTTTATGCGTAAGCCCACTATATACTGACAGGTGATTCCACACTTTATTTAACTCTTATAATACAAGTTTAACATTTTATAGAAGAATTTCCCATGAAATTGATTGCCAGGAAATCTAGGACCAACAAACGGAAGTACTTTTTCACACAATGCATCATCAACTTGTGCAATTCTCTGCCACAAGATGTGGTGACAGCCAGCAACCTGGATGGCTTTAAGAGGGGTTTGGATAACTTCATGGAGGAGAGGTCTATCAACGGCTACTAGTTAGAGGGCTAAAGGCCACCTCCAGCCTCAAAGGCAGGATGCCTCTGAGTACCAGTTACAGGGGTGTAACAGCAGGAGAGAGGGCATGCCCTCAACTCCTTCTTGTAGGCTTCCAGTGGCATCTGGTGGGCCACTGTGTGAAACAGGATGCTGGACTAGATGGGCCTTGGGCCTGATCCAGCAGGGCTGTTCTTATGTTCTTAAATATGTAGAAGATATGTAGAAGTAGACCAAAAATATAAACCTTTTAGGCATTATGAAAACCTTTCTGGGCTAGAACAAAATTGGAGTTGCATTGTCCTCTGTAAAGGCTATATGAAAAATGTCACTGAGGAAGACCATTCGTCAAAACACATCTGATTTGTGCCAGGAATCAAAAGAATTAAGAGCATAGTCAAGACATATTTGAGGACTTTTAATACTGGACAGCTATGAGAGTAATAATAGTGAGGACAGTTATGAGAACAATTGTTTACTAGTGGCTGAAATATTTTCACCATCAAGACCTTTAGGGTATTTATTCTTGTTTTATGTATTAACATGCTTTTATGAAAACATTTAAGCATTAAAAGGTTTTGTTTGAAATTTTCAAGGATTTGAAAATAAAGTATTATTTCTTATGAAAAATTAGATATACATATATTATATATTCCTTTCTCTCTCTCTCTCTCTCTCTCTCTATATATATATATATAAAATACTAGATTCTAATTAAGAATTATATTATCAACACTGTAACTATACCTGATCTTCTACAGTTTTCTAGTTATATTTTTGATTGGGCTTATTCCCTCTTTGTTAAAGTTCTAGACTTTGCCCAGACTACCAAAGAAAAAGGTGTGCGGGGGGGGGGGACCCAAACCCTTGGAAAGTCCATTACTTTTCCAGAAAATCCAGAAAAACTCTCCCATTGGAAAGCATGGAGAATGATGTGCTAACCGATCAAAGGCTAGCACATCATTCAGACAGAAGGATGTGCTAGCTTATCAAAGAGATCAAATGGCCAAAAGAAAGATAGCATATATGAGGTAAAAGTTTCAGCATATATGTACTCATTTGCCAATGCCAAAAACCTCTGAGCCAAAATGGGCAAGCTGGAGTGCTTGGTTGCTAATGAAAACATAGATATAGTGGGCATAACAGCAACATGGTGGAACAGTGAGAAGCAGTGGGACACAGTTCCACTGCTGGATAAAAACTCTATAGGTAGGTTCCAGAGCAAGTACAACTCTATAGAAAGGACAGTGAGGGGCAAATTGGGGGTGGAGTAGAACTGTAAATTAAAGAAGGGATAGAATCTAATGAGCTAGAAAACCTAGGAAGATTGGAGTCCTCCACAGAAACTTTGGGCCTGAAATACAAGGCCTGAAAGGAAATGTGCTACTAGGGATGTAGAGCTGTAATAAGGGGTGACTTCAATTACCCACACAGAGACTGGGCAAATTCACAGTCAGGTAACAACAAAAAGGCCAAATTTCTATACATGCTGAATGACTGTGCCCTTGAACAGTTGGTCATGGAATCAACCAGAAATAAGGCGACTTTGGACTTAATCATGACTGGCCCCCAGGACCTGGTGCGAGATGTCAGTGTAATGGAACCTTTAGGGAACAGTGACCATACTTGGATCAAATTCGGCATACATGTGAGGAGAGAATCGCCATGGAAGTCTAACACAGATGCTTTGAATGTCAGAGAAGGAAACTTCTCTAAAATGAGGAGTTTGATGAAAAGAAATCTGAAAGGAAAATCAGGGGAGTCACTTCACTCAAGAATGCATGGAGTTTACTTCAAACCACAATAATAGAAGTCCAGTTAAAATGATACCAAAGAAGAGGGAAAGCACCACCAAGTCCGGGAAGATGCCAGAATGGCTAACAAGTAAAGTCAATGAAGTTATAAAGGGGAAGAAGACTCCCTTCAGAAATTGGAAGGTCTGCCCAAATGAAGAGAACAAAAAGAGAACAAACTCTGGGAAAAGATGCAAGGAGAAAATAAAGGAGGTGAAAAGAGAGTTTGAAAGCATCAAGGGGAAATAACAAAAACTTCTTTAAATACATCAGAAACAGGAAACCTGACAGGGAAGCGGTTGAAACATTAGATGATGAGAGAGTGAAAGGGATTATTAGGGAGGATATGGAGATTGCAGAGAAGCTAAACTAATTCTTTGCATCTGTCTTTATGGCAGAGGATACTGAGTATATACTTGAGCCTGAACTGAGCTTCTCTCAGAGACAAAGGCTAAATAATTGAGTCAGATAGAGGTAACAAGAGATGATGTTCTAAACTGTCTGGAAACAATAAAAATTAAAAAACAACTGGGGCCAGATGGCATCCACCCAAGAGTCCTTAAAGAACTCAAATGTGAAGTAGGTTAGGCTGAGAGAGAAGTGACTGGCCCAGAGTCACCCAGCTAGTATAATGGCTGAATGGGGATTTGAACTCGGGTCTCCCCAGTCCTAGTCCAGCACTCTAACCACTATACCATGCTGGCTCACATTTTTACATTTGATAACTTTCTTTTTCCTTTTGACATCCCATTAGCACTCAGAAAAACAAAGCAAAGAGGTTAAACTAAAATGGTTGACACGTGTGGTGCAAAACTGGAATTTATTTGGAAGTTCACAAGTAGAAAAAGATGGTGATAGGCAAGGCAATGCCTGGTCTTTGTTCACAGTATCTGATAATAAGATATAATATTTCCACAAAATATGGAAGGTCTAATTCTTTTTGTGACCAATTATCTATCTATCTATCTATCTATCTATCTATCTATCTATCTATCTATCTATCTATCTATATCCCGCTCTTCCTCCAAGGAGCCCAGGGTAGTGTACATGCTTCTCTTTATCCTCACAATAACCTTGTGAGATAGGTTAGGCTGAGAGATACATGACTGGCCCAGAGTCACCCAGTGAGTTTCATGGCTGAATGGGGATTTGAATTCAAGTCTCCCTGATCCTAGTCCAACACTTTTTTAATAAGTCACCTATTACAGTGGTCATTACATTATCCTAAGGGAGAGGTTCTCAAACTTGGGTTCTCCAGATCTTGTTGGACTCCAATTCCCATAATCCAGAGCCACAATAGCTGGCCATTCTGGCTGGTGATGATGGGAGTTGGAGTTCACAACATCTGGGGAACCATATTTGAGGATTCCTGCCTTAAGCCAATATTATCTTATAAGTTATTGTACATTAGTAAGGGTATGGAAATATATTTATCAAGAGATTTTGTTCATAACAGAAACAAGAGTAGCATGGAAATCCTTAAGCATGGATTACCTTCTTAAACAAGGTCAGTAAACTGTATATTGTAAAAGCTGTAGAAGAGAGAGAAAAGCTACGGAATTATTTCTTCATTGGCTTCTGTTCAGTATAGGACATGGGGGAAACAGAAAGCCCAGATCTGCAGTTTTATGAAGTATAGATTTTTATAATGAGGATGTGGAGTGTCTTTCTTAATTAATTAGCTATTCTCAGCCACTTCAGGGAAATGCTTGACACAAGCCTATACATTAAACAGACACTAATATTTTAATGTCACATAAGAGCAGCCCTACTGGATCAGGCCAAAGGCCTTTCTAGTCCAGAACCGTATTTCCCATAGTGACCCCCCAGATAAACTCCATAGCAGAAAATGAAGGTATATGCCTTCTTCCATTATTGCTCCCATGCAACTGGTATTGAGAGACATAGTACCTCTGAGTGATGTAGCCACCATTCAACTGGGAGGCATCCCTCAGCCATTGTTGTCTAGGGGCCACCTGGGATTCCTCACCATTCCAGGTCTCCCAGCCGGTGAACGACATACTCTCTGACTGGGAGAGGGTAATGAGTGTTGGGTCCATGTTCTGATGTGGGCTACACTCCTTGTGCTGGTGTCAGAAGCATGCCAATGCAGCGGGCGGGGGGCATGGCTGTTCTCAGGGCATGGATGCACCGCCTGTCGCCTTCTTCCCAGCTGGTAAACATTTTGTTTGCCAGATTGGCGCTTCCTTTCTCTCCTTTGCTTGGAACCACACTTGCCATTTTGCTGCCCATTTACCTAGTTTGAAGTTATCCTGTTGGAACTGTCCGCAATCCATTTTGGTTTTTGCAACCCTGAATAGTTTCGTGTTTCATCTACAAACTTGACCAACTTACCCCTAACTCCAGATCATTTATAAACAACTTACAAGCACCGGTCCCTTAAAGATCCCCCAGATCTTTGGGGGACTCCATTTCTTCCTTCCATTTTCTCTTTTTGAATATTCTCCATTTATTCCTATTATCTGTTCTTTACCCATTTACCAATTAAAAAATGGCACGAACAGCCACTTTTTTTTTTACACCTATCAGCATGGAATGTTTGTGTGTGTCACACTTTCTTTCATCTTTTGACAAGTCGTATACTACAGGAATTTGTGGAGATCAGTAAAAATATCTCTCTGTCACATAAGTGACTTCTCTATTTTTGCTTCACAGTCCCCTAGAGCTGGTTTCACAAGATTCATAGACCTGACCTGCTCCATCAGTACCATTTGTTGCCTAGAGCGATGGAGTTATAAAAGTGTGTACTATATGTATTGACTCTGCTCCCTTGGACCTGTGGTCACGCACAGTGATTAAACCATTTGCCCCCAAAGACTGTAGGATGTTCTTAGCTTTTTGTCAACTAAAAAGGCCTCACATTGCTGCAGTCTCGGCAGACAAAAATAAAAAGGATGGGAAAGATCTCTTTTACAAATTGCTTATACTTTTGGAGGATTCTGACACACAACCAGAAACATTTGCCTATAGCAAGATAATTTTAACTTGGTTTACAAAATATGGTTCTTCACAGATACAAATGCAAAGACATGAAGTTAATTAATTGTGTTAAACAGAAGGACTGGATGCAATCCCTATAGCTATGAAGAGATGAAGCTTGCAAAAACATATTTCATCTCTCATTCTTAGAAAAATAAAAATAACCTTCAAATCTCAGAGTTTTCTAGAGCAGAACTTTCTTCAGTATTTTGGAATCTATTTTGTAATTGAAATGATCACATATTCTTCCATCTTTATCCCTGACTATATTTCCCTTTTCTTCCTCTGTTGTCCTCCTTTTGTCAGTACCTAGATTGTAAGTCCCTTGAGGCAGAGACCTGTCCTCTCATTCTTTCTAAGGTGCCATGTACAATGCACATAGATGGCATACATAATAATATATTCAGTGCAAGAAGTGACTGGCTCCTTTGATCATTTTTATATTCAAACATTTGGTTCTTAGCGTATCTGCGATGAAACTAGTTTCATAAATTGCTTTAGTTACAACAAGTTGTTCTGATAAGAACTAATCAGCCTACTTTCCTTTCACTATAATCTTAACTGAAAGTTACCATCCTCATTAGCCCATTTCAGGCTTAAACATTCATATGTCCACCATCTTGAATAGGGGTGGATGACATAATCACAAACTACGCCATTGAACCGTCCCTATGTGTCCCTACACCTGTAGCAAATTTGGTTCAAATCAGTTAGGCGGTCCACAAGTTGGCCAACTTGAGCCTCAAATGTGTATGTATCTGCCATCTTGAACTGGGGTGGATGACATCATCACTAACTATGCCATTGAGGAGTCCCTCTGTTTCTCTACAAGTGTTGCAAATTTGGTTCAAATCAGTTAGGCGGTTCACAAGTTAGCCCACTTGAACCTCAAATGTTTATGTGTCTGACATCTTGAATTGGGGTGGATGACATCATCACTAACTATGCTGTTGAGGTGCTCCTATGTGTCTTTACAGCTATAGCAGATTTGGTTCAAATAGGTTGGGTGGTGCACAAATTAGCCCACTTGCACCACAAACATTCATACATCCACCATCTTGAACTGGGGTCGATGACATCATCACAAACTATGCCATTGAGGTGTTCCTACATGTTCCCACAGGTGTAGCACATTAGGTTCAAATTGGTTAGGCAGCTCACAAGTTAGCCCACTTGCACTTCAAATGTTCCCACATTTGCCACCTTGAATTGGAATGGACGACATCATCACAAACTACACTGTTAGTATTATTATTATTATTATTAGTAGTAGTAGTAGTAGTAGTAGTAGTATTTATTTGTTTTGTATACTGCCCTTCCAAAATGGCTCAGGGCAGTTTACAATTAAAGCACACCACTAAAACAGTAAAGAGCTAAAACAAATTTAAAAAACAACATAACAATTAACAATTTAAAAACATTTTAAAACAACAATTAAACAATTACAGTGATTAAAACCCCCGAAATTGGGTTTTGAATTTTAAAATAAGCCAGAAATTAAAAACCCCACAATTTAGGAAGCTGAGAAAGCTTGGGTGAAAAGAAGGGTTTTCAGGTGTTTTTAAAAAATTGCCAGAGATGGGGAGGATTGTATCTCAGCAGGGAGCGCATTCCACAATCTCAGGGCAGTGACCGAGAAGGCCTTACTCTGTGTAGCCTCCAAACGGGTCAGCGGCAACTGGAGACGGACATCCTCAGATGACCTCAGTGGGGCTTATAACGAAGAAGATGCTCTCTTAGGTACCCAGGGCCTAAGCCATTTAGGGCTTTGTAAGTAACTAGCACTTTGTATTTTGTCTGGAGACCTATTGGCAGCCAGTGTAACTCCATCAGTAAAGGAGTAACACGGTCTCTCCGAGATGACCCAGAGACTAACCTGGCTGCCGCATTCTGAACCAACTGAAGTTTCCGGACTACGTACAAAGGCAGCCCCACGTAGAGCGCATTACAGAAGTCAAGTCTGGAGGTTACCAGCAGATGTACCCAGAGGCGTAACTAGGGAAAACGGCGCCCGGGGCAAGCACTGAAATTGCACACACCCCCGCCGCGCCCTCCCCCGCCGCCGCCCCCCCAGCATACATCTGACTGACACACATGTGTTTTTTCCTCACAACAACCCTGTGAAGTTGGCTTGAATCTCAAACAACAGAATTATGATGCAATGATGATACACACTACATTATACTTAGGTTTTTCCTCACAAGCAACAACCCTGTGGAGTTGGCCTGTATCTCAAACAACAGAATTATGATGCAATGATGATACACACTACATTATACTTAGGTTTTTCCTCACAAGCAACAACCCTGTGGAGTTGGCTTGTATCTCAAACAACAGAATTATGATGCAATGATTGATGATACACACCACATTATACTTAGGTTTTTCCTCAAAAGCAAGAGACAATCTCCAAAGGGTCCTGGCATATAACCCCCTCCCCCATTTTTCTTGTCAAACTTTGTGTCTTTAGCAGGATACCACAGGCACTTGTTAAAGCTAACACTGCAGGTTTTTCTGAGATGGAGCTGTTATAGGAGCGTTTCAGCGTAAACTGAGATCACAAGGCAAGCTTTCACAGTGCAAAAACGAGCATGCCAGCAAGCAGAACTCATGGTAAAACTCTCTTGAAACACCTTGTAACAATGCACAGGCAGCTATGTTACACTGCTTGAGTCAACTCACACTGTTGTACTACCCAGGCTGTGGGAATTGACTCTCAGTTTCATATACATGCATGCATTTAAGATTGAGTGCCAAAGAATCTTTATGATTGTTTTTCTTTCTTTTGGGGCGGAGAGAGGAGCGTATAATGCAAACATTAACACCTGTTAGGCATCTGAGAACCACAGTTGGGCAGCTAAATAAAAGCCTGATTCTTTAATATGTTTTTCCCCCCACATGTGGCTTCTGTAGTTTTTGCAACTCATTCAATTTCTCACCCTGACACTTGGTCTGCTGCTTCCACCCGCCCACCGCTGAATCCTTTCTTCCGTGCGGGTGTCCGTGTGTGTCCTCGTCGTCCTGCCTGTGCCTGCTGCAGTGCAGCCCCAGCCCCAGCAACCACGCTTTCCTCCGCGACGGCAACCGCGCCACCACGTGCAGGCGAACAGAGGAGGACGGACACACCGCACGCATGCGCAGCGCGACACGGCACGCCGGCCGAGTCACGCATGCGTGCGTCACTGACTGGGGACCCTCTGGCTGGTAAGCCACTAGAGGGCCTCTTTCTGGCTGTTCCAGACTAAGCGAGCGACGGAGCGAGCGAGCCTCAGCCAAGGGCAGGCGCAGTGAGCAGCATGAAAGGCGCCCGCCGCCAAGCCAGGCCACTGACTGGCCGCAAGCAAAGCAATGGGGGAGACACGGGCGGGCAGGCGCAGTGAGCAGCATGAAAGGCACCCGCTGCGGTGCCCACCGCGGCGCCTGCCGCCACCAAGCCAGGCCACTGACTGGCTGCCAGCAAAGCAATGGGGGGGTTGCGGGCAGTGCGGAAGGGACCGCTCGTGGGGGAGGGGGCGCCGATGTGCTCCCTTGACTGCTGCAGAGCTGCTGCACTGAGCAGGAGAAATTTGTATTAAATTTTTTTTAAAAAAAAAAAATTTTGGTTATGGCAGCGCCCCCCATGTGACCCAAAAAGATGGCACCCGGGGCACGTGCCCCCCCTGCCCCCCTATAGTTACGCCTCTAGATGTACCACAGTTTTGAAGTCATTGATCTCGAGAAATGGGCGCAGCTGGCGTATCAGCCGGAGCTGATAGAAAGCACCCTCAACCTGAGAAACCAAGGAGAGGTGTGAATCCAGAAGTGAATCCAGTCTGTGAACCTGTTCTTTTTAGGGAAGTGTGACCCCATCTAGAACAAGCAGATCAAGATCGTCTCTGGAGATCTGACCCCGCACAATAAGTACCTCTGTCTTATCTGGATTCAGCTTCAGTTTATTTTCCATCATCCAGCCCATTACTGCTTCCAGACAGGCATTTAGGGAGGATATGCCCGCTCCTGAAGAAGTTGACATGGAGAAGTAGATCTGGGTGTCATCAGCATACTGGTAACACCCAGCTCCAAATCCCCTGATGATCTCTCCCAGCGGTTTCATGTAGATGTTAAAAAGCATTGGAGAAAGTACGGAGCCTTGAGGGACACCAGAGTTAAGCTCAGATTTTGAAGAGCAACAGTCTCCAATCAACACCATCTGGAATCTGTCCGAGAGGTAGGAGCAGAACCACTGTAAAACAGTGCCTCCCACCCCCAACCTCCTCAGACGTTCCAGAAGGATACTATGGTTGATACTATCGAAAGCCGCCAAGAGATCCAAAAGGACCAAAAGAGTCACACTTCCTCTGTCAATTCCCAACTGGAGATCATCCATCAGGCCGACCAAGGCAGTCTCCACCCCACAGCCCTCCCGAAAACCAGTTTGAAATGGGTCTAGATAATCAGTTTCCTCCAAGACCGCCTGGAGCTGAGAGGCCACCACCCTCTCAATTACCTTGCCCAGCCATGGGAGGTTGGAAACAGGCCTATAATTGCTCAACTCCGAGGGATCTAATGCAGGCTTCTTTAGAAGAGGTCTAATGATTGCCTCCTTAAGACAAGGAGGCATCCTGCCCTCCCTCAGAGAAGCATTTATGATATCCACCAGGCTGTTTACAACAACCTCCCTGCTAGATAGAACAAGCCATGTTGGACAAGGGTCAAGAGAACAAGTGGTAGGCCTCACCAATCTGAGCAGCTTGTCCACATCCTCAGGAGTCACAAACTGAAACCGATCCAGTCGAATCACATAAGAGGAGTCGTTGGGCACCTCCAGCTCAGACATCAAATTAACTGTGGAGTCTCCATCTAGGTCGGCCCGAATCCAAGAGATTTTGTCTGCGAAAAACTCTTTAAACACATCACAGCGGGTAACTGATGACTCCAATTTCTGGTTCAAGGGAAGTGCTCCTAAGTGTTGAAGTGCTCCTATGTGTCCCTACAGCTGTAGCAAATTTGGTTCAAATTGGTTATGTGGTTCATAAGCTAGCCCACTTGCTGGATGATCTCGTAAGGAAAATAGGATAAAAATCCCAAAGGAACAAAACTTCCTTCCATCTATTATCCTTTCATTTCCTCCTTCAAAATAGTTCTTGTTTTTCCTTGCTCTTTCCAAAGATACAGAATGCTTCCATTCTGTGATGTTGTTAACACTGACCACATGGAGGGTAGAGGAGTTTGTTCTACCATAAGAAGCCTAAAGCAGATGAAAGGCAGTATTATAAGGCAGGGGTTTTTGAGCTGGAGGCTAGGTGAACAGTGCTCATTGCTCAAATATAGCAGTATCTCTAGCTAACTTTGAATTCCTGAACTGGTTCAGAAATCAGTTGCCAAAGATGATCATGCAACAGAAGTCATTGGAGCTGAAGGAAAGGTCCACAGAGAGGGAACCTGCGACCTGGTGCAAAACATAGGCTGCATTTGCACGTAACACAAAAACGGAGGTTCCTTAACTTCCGGTTTTGGAAACTGTACATCTGAATGTGGGCAGCTTTAGTTTCATTAAGAAATGGACCTGCCATTTCCCTCCCTGAACTCTATTTTGTACCTTCAATTTGAAGTGAGTTTTTCTGCCTTTAACTCCAGTTCTGCGGTGTCAGTTTTATGTCTGAATTCTGGCAACGCGGTTTCCCCCTTATGCAATTGGAGGTGAGAGAGGAAGCTCCTCCCTTGCTCTGGCTGCTATTGGCTGCCAGGGCTGTCCTTCATTAAAGAACCCTGGCAGTCAGTTCCCCCTCCACTCGGCAGTCAGAGAGACTGAAGAGGAGGAGCTCTCTGTTTTGACCAAATGTTGACAGGAGAGCAGGGGAGGGGGCATGGAACTATGGGGGCATTGGAACTGTACTTCCTCATTATGTCTGATGGTGGCCAATGTCTTAGGTCCCTCCAAAATGCCCTGCATCCTCCAGAATGCTGTTAGTAGATAAGAATAGTAATAGCATGTTGGGGGTTCTGAGCCTTGTGGGGACCTGGGACAGTTTGTCTCTTCTGCTTACCCCCCTCTACCATTTCAGAAGGCTTTTGAATAGAGCAAATATGGTGCAGGGGTTAGAGAGAGATATTTTGGTCAGTGAGAGCAGAGTTTCAATTCCCACTCAGTAATCAAACTCATCAGGAGACTTACACCCAGTTCTCTTTCTCAACCTAGTTTACCTCATAGGGTTGTTGTAAGAATGAAGTGGGGCAACCTGCATCCATGTATGCCATCCTGAGCCCAGTGGAGGAAGGGTGGAAGTCAAATATAGGTAATAGTGATAAATATGGGCAATATGAATCCATTATGGGTAGTGAACATGTTTTAACACAAAGAAAAGGGGAAAGGAAAGGGTGAAGAAAAATTGGAAGTTTGACTGGTAGGGTATGTGTATGACCCAATACAAGGCACTTGCCAGACCATCATTCTGATTAACATGTATTCCTTCTTCTCGCCATACATTCAACATAATATAAGAAAGGTACACATGTAGAGTCTTCTACATAATCTGAAACCCTGTGCAATTAAGATTTTGAATTGTGTAGAAACCTGCATATTGCTGAATGAGCACATGTCAGGTGCTTAACTGAAGAATCAGGAATGTAACCAGACAGAAGGATGAATGTTGAGGTTTCACAAGTGGATGTTGAGGGATCTTTCTTTCTTTCTTTCTTTCTTTCTTTCTTTCTTTCTTTCTTTCTTTCTTTCTTTCTTGATTACTTGTTTGCTTGCTTGCTTTCATTTACATGCCTCCTCTCATTAAAAAAATCTCAAGGCGGTTTACAGTATAATTAAAACAGTACAAAATTAAAAGTACAAATATTAAATTTAAATAAGATGGTATAATGGTGGTGTAATATGCATCTTCCAAAATCCATAATTTTCTTGTTCAAGGAGCTCTTTAATTTAAATATAAAAATACTACATATCTATTTAAAAATTTAAAAACCAAACAGTAAAACACAAAACACAGAGCGGCAAAAGCAAAAAACAGTTTTCTCGTATCAAAACATGGGAGAAGAGCCACATTTTTACTGGTTTCCTAAAAAATGTGATGGAGACTGAGGAGCGGATGCCAGCTAGAAGAGCATTCCAAAGCCTGGGGGCAATGACTGCAAAGGCCCTGTTCTGCATGCTCAACAGCTGAACCTCCCTCAGTGCTGACAGCCCGCTTCAACGATCTTGGCAAGTAGGCAGAAACCCTTGGGAACATGAGGTTCTTAAGATATCCAGGGCCCAAACTACTTTAAATTTCAAAACCAGCAACTTGAATTGGACCCCAAAACCAAATGGGAGCCAGTGCAGCTCTTTCAGAATGTGTATGATTTGGTCCCAATAAGCAGCTCTGGATAAAATCCTAGCTGCTGCATTTTGCATACTGTGATGTCTTTTGAAAAAAGGAAAAACTTCCATTTTTTCTAAGAAAGGAAATGGAAGACAATTAAAACAACCAATCAGTTTTGATAAGGGCAGACATCCACTGAAATGTGAATTATAGTTTTAATGTTTCTTCTATTATTGAAAAGTTTGACCATTATAGTTGGAGAGCTTATTTTCTCATCTTCAGTATTCATGGGGAGGGCACCTATCAAGCTTGAGAAATTATTATTATTATTTCTTTTCAATACCCTAATTGTACATTCATTTCTACAGGAAAATGTAGGATGCAAAATCCAGGCTACCAACTCTCTCCAGCTGAACTGTGTCAAGGCTAGTCAAGTGGATGCACTTGAAAATGTGTCGCTTCTGTTCGATGTTAAGCCAAATTGTCCTGAACTCCCTAAATGATTCTGTGAAGCCACTGAAGTGGAGCATTCCAATTGTGCTGTTTGAAAACAGCAACACCAGTTCCTCTAGATGAAACAGGAGAGGGTGAATCTATTACCAGATGTGCTGCCTGTAATTGTCATGCTATAGTATGCCACTCCGTTTTGTTGACCAAATGGTTCAGTGGGTTACAGGAGAACATCAATAGCAGCAAACAGGTTTGATCACCCCAACTGGCTTGCATCTACAGCATTTAATCAAGGCATTGATCCATTCAATATAGGATAGTCTGTCTATTACTGTGAAATATTGAACTCCTGTCAGCTATCACCTTCCTGAACTAAACTGCTGGAGCATAAATGCAGAAAGACATTCAAAGCAGCTGGCTAAGGCTTCCTTTCTCCACAAGCATTTTGGGTGGCCCACTCTGTCTCCCGTCTTCCTTGATGGAGACATAGAGACAAGGATTATGTATAATCTGAGATTATGTTTAACTTGAGATTCGCTGATGCCATTATTTATTTATCTCATTTATCTATCTATCTATCTATTTATTTAACTAACATATTTTTATACCACCCAAAACTTATGTCTCTGAGCAGTTTACAACAAGATAAAACATTAAAACATTAATTAAAAACAAAAACAAGAAATTTAAAACACAACAACTTAAAATTTTTAAAACAATATTCTAAAACAACATTAAACACAATCAAAACAGTATCAGTTAAAAGCCTGGGTGAACAGATGCATCTTTAAAGACTTTTTTAAAATGTTCAGAGATGAGGAAGCTCTTATTTCACGAGGGACTGCATTCCAAAGCCTCGGGGCAGCAACGGAGAAGGCCCATCCCTGAGTAGCCGCCAGACGAGCCGGTGGCAAGTGCAGATGGACCTCACCTGATTATCTCAGTGGGCGGTGGGGTTCATAACGAAAAGGATGTTCTCTTAAATAACCAGGGCCCAAGCTGTTTAGGGCTTTATAGGTTATAACTAACACCTTGTTTTTTGCCCGGAAATATATCGGCAGCCAGTGTAACTCATTCAATACAGGAGTAATATGATCTCTCCTAGATGACCCAGAGACCAGCCTGGCTGCCACATTCTGAACCAACTGTAGTTTCTGGACTACGTACAAGAGCAGCCCCACATAGAGTGCATTACAGTAATCCAGTCTGGAGGTTACCAGCAGATGTACCACTGTTTTGCGGTCATCTGTCTCAAGAAATGGACGCAGCTGGCGATAGGTGATAGAAGGCACCTCTGGCCACTGCCTCAACCTGGGACACCAGGGAGAGACTTGGATCCAGAAGCACCCCCAGATTGCATACCTGTTCCTTCTGGGGAAGTGTGACCCCATCCAGAACAGGCAGATCAAGATTGTCTCCTGAGTTTCGACCCTGCACAATGAGTACCTCCATCTTATCTGGATTCAATCTCAGTTTGTTATCCCTCATCCAGCCCATTACCGACTCCAGACAAGCATTTAGGGGGGTTATGCCCTCTCCCGATGATGCTGACATGGAGAAATAGATTTGAAATAGATTTGAAATAGAGAAATAGATTTGGGTGTCATCAGCATACTGATAACACCCTCACCAAATCTCCTGATGGTTTCATGTAGATGTTAAACAAGTGGTTTCATGTAGATGTTAAACAACATCGGAGACAATATGGAGCCCTGAGGGACACCATACAAAATTTCAGATGTTGAAGAAGAACAGTCTCCAAGGGACACCATCTGGAACCTGCCCGAGAGGTAGGAGCGGAACCACTGCAGAGCAGTGCCTCTCACTCCCAACCCCCTCAGACGCTCCAGAAGGATACTATGGTCGATAGTATCGAAAGCCGACGAGAGGTTCAAAAGGACCAACATAGTCACACTTCCTCTGTCAATTCTCAGTTGGAGATCATCTATCAGGCTGACCAAGGCAGTCTCCACCCCATTAATCAGTGTGTGTTTTTTAATCTTAAAGATTCAGAGTGTTATTGGTTATCTAACTGCCCATCATACACATACACAGAAAGAGAGAAAAGACCCATTCAGATGTTTTAAAAATAAAACCATTCACACTTACAGTGCTGAAAGCAAGTGACAGTCCCACCCTGGTGCTGTCACTCATCCTCTCCACCTGCCGCTCATAGTACCAGTGGTGTTTGTGTGAAATAGGGGTGTGCACGGAACCGCGGAACTGCAGTCCGGCACTGGGGTGGGGGGTTCCTTTAAAAGCGGGGGAGGGTTTACTTACCCCTCCTGCTGCTTTCCTCCTTTCACGTCGCGGAGACGTGCGCGTGCACTACAGGCTTATTAAAGCCTTTGGGAGTGTAGTGAACAGCAGCGGCAGCAGAAAAATGTAAGAAGGGGTGGCAGGGAGGTATCCTGCCACCCCAATTATTAAAAGAACTACAGGCGCCTGAAGGGGAAAGCGGCGGGAGGGGTAAGTAAGCCCTCCCTCCGCTCTTAAAGTAACCCCCCCTGAATCACCTGAACCCTGAACCGCCCATGTCCAGACCGGTCCGGAGGCCTTTAGAATGGCCTCCGGAACGGTCCGGGATCATCCCTAGTGTGAAAAGGGAATGCCATAACTGTGATGGCTGGCACTTCTGTGACTGGCAATCTGAATCACCATTAGCTGCTGATCACAGAAGTGCCAGCCATCACAGTTATGGCATGTTCTCTTCACATCAGTGCCACTGTAACCATGAGCAGCTAGAGAAAGGGGGTGAGTGACAGCACCAGGGTGGAATGTCCTACCTGCTTTTGGCACTGTTTGGTTTTTTAAACATCTGAATGGGGCAAGAGAGAGACTATAATCTGTGAGAGATCTAATTTGCAGTTTTTTTGAATGGCAGAACTTGATGTGGATGAGAATATTCTCCAACTACTGTTAATGCTGTTTTTATGTATTTAGTTATTTGCTTGTTGGTGCAGGAACAAATGCTTAAAAGAATTTATTTCCCAATCACCATTTTCACACAAAATATTTTCAGCCAAAATCTCAGGTTTTCACGCATAAGAATGATGTGCATATCCATTGGTGGCTCCTTAGGTGCATGGCTAACAGAGAAAGCAGACCTCCAGAATACCTGAAGGAGCATATTCAGGGGTGGGGGGCAGAGATGGGACACACAATGAATGGGGTCTTCTGATTTTTGGTGTTTGGTTTTAAAAAAACTGCCCTCCTTCCCACACCAACTAAAAAATTACCAGCCATCTTTGTTTTGTTAATGTGTCCTATTAAGGGAAGCAATCTTTGATAATCCATGTATTCGGACACTGAGAAAAAGATGGATAATGAGGCAGTCCAATAGCACTGTATTTTCTGTTTTGCGTCAGTTGTATGGCAGCTTATTTATAGAAGAAAAACCTTTATTTCTTCTTCAATACATTGGGGAATAACAACAACAACAACATCACCAAAACCTGGCAATGGCTTAAGAATGGCAACTTGAAAAAAGAAACAGAGGGTTTAATACTGGCTGCACAAGAACTGGCACTAAGAACAAATGCAATAAGAGCAAAAGTCAAAAAATCAGCAACAAACAGCAAGTGCCGCCTTTGTAAAGAAGCAGATGAAACAGTGGACCACCTAATCAGCTGTTGTAAAAAGATTGCACAGACTGATTACAAACAAAGGCATGACAAGGTAGCAGGGATGATACACTGGAACAACTGCAAAAAATACAAGCTACCTGTAGCCAAACATTGGTGGGACCATACAATTGAAATAGTTTTAGAAAATCAAGATGCAAAAATATTATGGGACTTCCGACTACAAACAGACAAACATCTGCCACACAATATACCAGATAGAACTGTAGCCGAGAAGAAAGAAAAACAAGTCAAAATAATTGACATAGCAATACCAGGGGATAGAAGAATAGAAGAAAAAGAAATAGAAAAAAATCACAAAATAGAAAGATCTACAAACTGAAATTGAAAGGCTGTGGCAGAAAAAGACCAAAATAATCCCAGTGGTAATTGGCGCCCTAGGTGCAATTCCAAAAGACCTTGAAGAACACCTCAACACCATAGGGGCCACAGAAATCACCATCAGCCAATTACAAAAAGCAACTTTACTGGGAACAGCCTATATTCTGCGACGATATCTATAATAACAGCAACAACATTGAGAATAAAATTCAGCCATCCCAGGTCCTTGGGAAGGACTCGATGTCTGGATAAAACAAACCAGTCAATAACACCTGTGTAAACAAGTATAATAATATAATAAAAACAAATCTAAGTGTTGCATGGATTGACTACAAGAAAGCCTTCGACTCATTGCCTCACACATGGATACTAAAATGTTTAGAAACAACTCGTGTCAGCAAAACCATTCAGATATTTATTTAAAAAGCAATGAGCATGTGGAGTTCACAGTTAACAATCAATGGCGAGACACAGGTTAGCATTAGAAGAGACATTTTCCAAGGGGACTCACTATCCCCTCTGTTGTTTGTAATTGCCATGACTCCACTTCCACAAATACTAAACAAAACAGGCCTCGGAAAACAAACATCTAAAACATCAAGTCAAATAAACCATCTGCTGGACATGGACGATCTGAAGTTGTATGGAAAGTCCCGGTCAGAAATCGAATCACTGCTAAACACTGTCCGTATATTCAGTAGCGATATAGCAATGGAGTTTGGACTAGATAATTGTGCTGCATTAATAATGAAGAGAGGGAAAATAAGAAAAACAGAAGGAATAGAACTGCCCAATGGAAGCAACATCAAGAACCTGGAAGAGAAAGAACATTACAAATACTTGGGCATTCTCCAGGCAGATAACATTGCACATTCTGAAGTTAAAAGAAAAATGGGAAGTGAATACATCAGGAGAGTTAGAAAAATCCTCAAGTCCAAACTCAATGGCAGGAACACCATACAAGCCATAAACAGCTGGGCTATACCTGTTATCAGGTACACTGCAGGAATAATAGACTGGACCCAGGCAGAGCTAGAGACGCTAGATCGTAAGACCAGGAAAATCATGACCATTAATCATTAATCATGCTCTGCACCCCCGCAGTGATGTAGATAGGCTATACCTCCCTCGCAGCTCAGGTGAAAGAGGAATGCTGCAAGTCCATCAAAGAGTAGAGGAGGAGAAAAGAGGCCTTGAAGAATATATCAAGGACAGTGAAGAAGATGTACTTCAAATGGTCAATAACGCGAAACTATTAAACACCAAAGAAACAAAGCAGTCCTACAAGAAAGAAGAAGTCAAGAACCGAGCAGAAAAATGGAAAAAGAAGCCACTGCATGGTCTATATTTGTACAATATAACTGGAAAATCAGACATCACCAAGACCTGGCAATGGCTTAAGAATGGCAACTTGAAGAAAGAAACTGAGGATTTAATATTGGCTGCACAAGAACAGGCACTAAGAATAAATGCAATAAGAGCAAAAGTCGAAAAATCAACAACAAACAGCAAGTGCCTCCTTTGTAAAGAAGCAGATGAAACCGTGGACCACCTAATCAGCTGTTGTAAAAAGATCGCACAGAATGATTACAAACAAAGGCATGACAAGGTAGCAGAGATGATATGCTGGAACATCTGCAAAAAATACAAGCTACCTGTAGCCAAAAATTGGTGGGACCATAAAATTGAAAAAGTGGTAGAAAATGAAGATGCAAAAATATTATGGGACTTCTGACTACAAACAGTCAAACATCTGCCACACAATGCACCAGATATAACTGTAGTCGAGAAGAAAGAAAAACAAGTTAAAATAATCGACATAGCAATACCAGGGGATAGCAGAATAGGGGAAAAAAGAAATAGAAAAAAATCACAAAATAGAAAGATCTACAAATTGAAATTGAAAGGCTGTGGCAGAAGAAGACCAAAATAATCCCAGTGGCAATTGGCGCCTTAGGTGCAATTCCAAAACAACTTGAAGAGCACCTCAACACCATTGGGGCCACAGAAATCACCACCAGCCAATTACAAAAAGCAGCTTTACTGGGAACAGCCTATATTCTGCGACGATATCTATAATAACAGCAACAACGTTGATAATAAAGTTCAGCCATCCCAGTTCCTTGGGAAGAACTCGATGTCTGGATAAAGCAAACCAGTCAATAACACCTGTCTGACTGTGTAAATAAATACATAAATAAATAATAAAAATAAATAAATAAATACAGCTAGAAACGCTTTCCTAGGCAAGCCAGCTGCTGTGCTAAATAAAAAGAGTCGAGAATTCCACAAATAATATGAGAATTCAGAAGAAATATATCAGAACTTCCCACCCCCCTCCTATTATCCCCAATAAATTTTAGAAATTATTCAGGGCAATTTCTCCACGAGTCCATACAGAACTATTTGGTGGCAGGGAAGCTGTCAGTCTCCTTCCTACAACTGCTTTATGCACCCCCTCTCTCCTGAGCATTGGAGGAATCTCTGGAAGGATTGAGATGAGTATGGATGTGTGAACCGGCTTGATTTCAAGCAGGTTTGAACTCAACCCAGGTCCAGTTCAGCTTGAGGTCTAGCTGAACCTCTCGAGTCAGTTCGGGCCTTGTTTTAGAGGTGCAAGGTAGCATTAAAATCATATTTTTAAAAAAGGTTGACTTACTACCGCCAAGGGATTCGATAGCCATGGAGGTGGGGTTTCTCCGGTAGCTGTCCCTCCTAAGCGGAGAATTGGTGATGCAAATTGCCCATGTGTGCAGAGGTCCAAAATGGCCTTGAAATGGCCCAGACTGGCTCGGGGTGACTCAGGTGAAGGCCAGCAGGGGGAGCCACCAGAAACCACCACCCCCCATAGCTGCTGCAGCACCACCACCCCAAGGTTGCCACAGGCCTCGGTGGTGGAAACTCAACCTTAAAAAAACCCACCAATTCTAACACCACTCGGCACCCCTGACCTGGGCTGAACTGGTTCATATTTGAACTAAACTGGGTCTCCATTCAAGGTGGGGGGAACACTGAACATGCCTGGTCTGGTTTGAATCTGGTTTGGATTTGAACCAAACCAGGCAAACCAGTTTTGTGTACATCCCTAGAGATGAGGTATGGGGGAGTTATAAGGAAGGGTGGAATTGGCGCAAGACCTTTATCATTTGTCACATATAAAACTGATATTAGGCCAGTGCAGATGATATTTTTAAATACATGTTAAGTGTATCTGTGGTTTTTTAATACCCACTTGGAAAACAGATTCGGATAAACAGACCAATGTGGGTAGAGTGTATTCTTCCAATCACATGTTTTGAATTCTACTGCACCTTCCTTTCACAGATGTAAGCCTATCACTCCCCTCTCTCTATGTTCCCAGGCTTCCTTTGTTGCATATCCTGCTTCAAACAGAGCACCTTCCCATAGATATAAGTCCATACAATGAGAGTCATGCATAGTGATCAGCTGCTGAGATGCAATTCTTTTCCAAGGCTAAACTGAGTGCATGCATTGGCCCCTTTGTCTTCTATGGAGACATGCTGACTTGCCTTATAACTTGAATTACATACATTAAATGGGTATGTTTGGAGACCTCAGGGTGCACCCCCAATATATTTATATTAGTAAAAGGGCTTGCAGTTTGCAAGCATTCTTCCAAATATCAACCTCTTATCTCTCTCCATGACTGTTCTGCTGTGTGTTCTGCTGCTTTTATTCCCCCCCCCGAGTGAGTGAGTGTCTCTCTCTCCCCCCCCCTCCTCTGGGCCCAGGGGGCCCTTTGGCCTGAGGCCTCTCTCTGGTCCATCCATTTCCCTAACCCAGTTCCCACTCCCCCCACACCTTTTTTTTGCCTTTGGTGGCTTGCTGCTGCTTTAAAATCTGTTGAATGAGTTGAGAGCCTCCTCCTCAGCTCAGCAGCCACTGCCAGTTGTTTTTATTTTATTCTGGGTTAGTGGGTGTGTGTGTGTGTTCCCTTGTTTTCTCTGCAACAGGTGCTTTTCTTTCTTTATCCTTTTCTTGCTGTGCTTAGCACACCACCTGCTCCAGAGTCCAGTCAAGCACCTGTCCTCCCCTTTCCTTCCCATCCCCACAGACTTTTTATTTATTTTCTCTGTGATTTTACTTTTAATGTGTTTTTGGGTGGGTGAAATAGCTGGAAAACCTTTAATTCCGCCCTCCCCCTGCCCCGGCTGTGCCTGCCCACCCACGCTGTGCCAGCCTGCCACTGGTCTGGGATTCCTTCTTTTTTGTCCTGAACTGTGTGTGAGCCAGAAGATCTCCAGGACGATGAGGGGATAAGTGATTAATTTTAGTTGTCCTCTTTTTCCTTTTTAGTGTTTTTTAAATAGGGCCTCCTTTTGAGTTTGGGTGTGGGAAGGTATATTTTATGTGTTTTTTCTTTGCAGGTTGTTTTTTGTTTTTGCATGTTGTTTCTTGCGTTTTCAGATTGTGTAGTTTATTCATTGCATTTTTTTTTTAGTGTATTGTGCTGTATTGTTGTGGGTGGAGTGGGTGGGTAGGCTTGTTTTAAAAGGAGTTTTCTTTAAAAAGGATTTTTTAAAAAGTTCCACCCCAATTGGTTTAAAAAAAAAAAAAGATTTGCCCCAATAGGCTTTTTTTAAAAAACAGTTTTTCTGCCAAATACTTTTTTTAAAATATAAAATCCCCCCTCCATTTTTTATTTTTTATTTTACATTTTTCAATTTTTTTTGTAAAAAGCCCCAGGGTCCTTGGAAATGTCTGAGTGCCATGTTGTGAGCAAAGCACGTAGTAGGGTGGAAGGCAGAAGTGGGAGGGGGGTCCCCAAGCTGGTGTGGGAGGCCGGCATGGGGGCAGAGAACACACCATCCTGGGGTACCACAGGTCGACATCGGCAAATTCTTTTACCCAGGTGAGGTGGTGGCTTGAAGGCTCTCCTATCTTGAGGAGTCTGCTGCTGCTGAACCAGTTCCTGGAACAGTGGCGGGTCCATCGGGTGGTAGTGCACCACCGGGGCTGGTGACCGATGCAGAGCCTGGTGGTGCAGGGGGGTCTCCTGCTGGGTAAGCTCCCTCCGTGGTGGGAGCGGAGGGCAGGGAATTGACAGCTGGCAGTGCAGCTAGATTTTGCCTCCCTCTTGTGGCCCTTCCAACGCTCCTCTCCTTACTCAGTGGGGGCCCCTCTGATAATACCCAGGTGGTGGCGAAGTCCAGTGCTGGGTCCTCCCAATCCGGCTCCAAGGGGAAGTGTCTGCTGCTGAGGTGGAGGGGGAGGGCGCTCTGCCAGTGAAGCTGGGCCCTTCTTCTTCTGTGGAGGGTGGAAGGGGGTGGGTGATGGCGGTGGGTGAGCACCAGCAGCCCCACTAGGCCCGCGGTCACCCAAGAGGCCCAAGATGGCACCCAGGGCATCTGAGGCAACCCATAGCAGTGATGTTTGGCAGCATTTTGAGGTCCCTCAAGATACCCCAACTGCTGCTCGCTGAGTCCACTGCAGGGCACAGGTCAGTCGGGGCAAGGAAGCAAAGCATCTGAGGACGACCTCCATGTGGCGAGACATGTGACGGCGACACCCGGATCTCCTTGACTCAGCTGGCAGCACTAGTGCACCTCGTGTGCCTGCGACTAGCGCTGACAAGGGCAGTGTGCCAGCTTCCATGAAGCAGGGCACGCTGCCAGTCAAGTGGTGGACGCAATCGTCGGGCACCAAGTGGCCTGGTCACGTGGACCCATGTCTCCTCACCCATCTGATAGGGGAGATGATGGCCACTGAAGACCAGCATTTTCAAGTGGTCGAGAATTCTGGCTTCCGCCGGATACTCCAGCTGCTAGCACCTGACTACACCATCCCCTCAAGAACCATGTTCAGCAGGAATGTGGTCCCCTCCCTGTACAGGCGGTGCAGGCAGCTCGTGTCAGCCATGCTGTGTGTAGCACTGGCTGGCACCAGCATGCATTTCACCATTATCTGTGGAACAGTGTGAGTGGGATGCACGTTGTTTCCTGGCCCAGACTACCCACTGGGTCTGGAGAGAGAGGGGACCTCCGGTGCTGCCTTTGGCTCCAGCACATCCCACAATGCATTTCGACACAGGTGGGCCATCTTGCATATGGAGACCTTGGATGTCAAGCACACCAATGACGAGGTGGCAGCCGTACTCGACTACCAAATCGAGGAGTGGATCAGCAGGTTTCCACACCTCTCATGGGGCTTAATTGTCACAGACAATGGGTCCAATGTCACCGTGGCAGCAGAGTCAGTGATGGAGTGTGTGAGCATCCGCTGCATGGCACACACACTCCACCTGACTGTCAGGGATGCCCTTGGCCTCAAGGAGGTGAAGGCGTCCAGGGAACTTGGCCGTACCATGCTACATGCTGTTGCTGCCACTGCTGAACTTGTGGAGAAGTCCTGCAAGATTGCAGCCCACTTCCACCGGAGTGAAAAAGTCCAGGTGCTTGCTTTGTAAGCAGCAGTGTGTCCATGGGCTTCCACAATATCTCATCCCCACGGATGTAGATACCTGGTGGAACTCCACCTTCCTCTTGTTCCAGCACCTCCTGGAGCCAGGGCTGGATTAAACTAGTGCAGGGCCTGTAGCATATATTATGAAGGTGCCTCAAATTAAAAAAATACACATAAATATTGAAACACAAATGCCAGATATCTCCCCATGTCACAAAACATCCCCATAAACATCCTCCTCCATTTTTGCTTACTTTTTGAAATATGAATGAATGATTGAAAAATGATGCCTACTCTTTGAAATAAGACTGTGTGCTCAGCAGAGCAGCAGCATCGACACCAGACAGAGAGCAGGGAGAACTAGGGAATGGGAAATCTGAAAGGGAAGGGAGAACCTCGGCCTGCATAAGCTCACTGATTGCTTCTGCAAAATAGCTGTTTCAATGCCTGGGAAGCAGTGTCCCCGCCCCTCTGCTAATTATTAGCTTGCATAGCCAGCAGCAGCTCACAGTGCCTGATTGCAGAGATTCCAGGCTGCTCTGCAAGAGAGAGAGGCAGGCGCCTAAGCTGTGCAGGGCCCTCAAAAGTGTGGGGCCTGTAGCATTTGCTACTTTTGCTAATAGGCTAATCCGGCATAGCCTGGAGCAGGAGGTGGCCCTCGACGACCTGGTGAGGAACAAGTCCTTGGGCATGTGCGACCAATCCAATGAGGAGTGGAAACTAATGTCCGGGATGATGTTGGTACTCGAGCCCTTCCTGTTTGTCACAAAAAGCTTCTGTGGTGACACCACTCCTCTGAGCCAGGCCCTGCCTGCAGCTTTCCTCCTGGAGAAGCTGTTGGGTGAACTCTGGACTTCGCAGAGCAAGAGGGGCATGCTCTGGCTGGAAGGCTGAGGGTCAGGGTTGTCGACAGGCTGGTCGATGTGTTGGGTGACATGGAGGAGTATGTCCTGGCTTGTCTCTGTGCCCCAACCATCAAGGGCCATGTTGTTTGTGCTGATGACTTGCCCAGGTGGAGGTTGATAAAGTTCTGGAAGTTCTGGAACTTTACCCTGGTTGATAAAGTTCAGGAAGCGGAGGTCACTAGGACCCGCAGAGACAAGGAGGGTGGTGTTGGTGCACCCCTCGAGTGTGCACGCCCTACAGCCAGCAGCAGTAGTGTGGGCAACCCTTCAGCTCCCACCACTTCTTCCCAGTTTGGCAGCAAAGCATCCCAGGCAGCAGTGCCAACGCAGCAGGCAGTTTCTCCAGCTAAATCAGCCCAATGATTTAAGCGGGTGTGCCTTGGCGCCTTGCCCGGTTTGCAGGAGGCTCGGCCTACCAGGCCCACCACTGCTGTGCAATGCGTTGCCCAGTACTTGGAGGAGCCTGTGGAGGAAGACCCCGAGATGGACCGTGCACAGTTCAGGGGATTTGAGGCAGCCCAACCGGCCCATTTTCCTCTTGCGGGGGGGGGGGTGCCAGGGCACCCCAAAGTAGGTCTGGGAGCACACCAGGTCTGGCCTCAACTCCCCTCAGGCATTCCCAAGTTTGTAGGATTTATTGGTTTGTTTTTTAAAAAAGAATTTTAAAAAAGAATTTTCCCTTCATTGGAATGCATAGGAGTCTCTCCCCATTCATAAGTAGAACTGAGTGTGACCTAATTGTTGTGAACTCTGAACTCAGAGTTCACAGCAATTAGGATCACACACAGTTCTACTTATGAATGGAGATACTCCTCCTATGCATTGCAATGAAAGGGGGGGGGAACTTTTAAAAAATTATTATTATTATTATTATTATTATTATTATTATTATTAAAAACAACAAATCCTACAAACTTGGGGCTGCCTGAGGGGAGTTGAGTCCAGACTTGCTGTGCCCTCACACCCACTTTGAGGTGCCCTGGAACCCCCCAAAGGGGGAAATGGGACTGCCTCAAATCCCCATTATTCCCTATGGGAGGAATTTAAAAATTGGAAAAATCTTCAGAAATTCATCAATAATCACAGAAGTGTCTGATTGCTTTGGGGTTTGGTGGGTGGTTGGCACCCCTGGGTGCTCCTAAGTGCCCCTAAGTGCACTACATAGGGCATAATGGGCTGGTTCATGTCCCCATTATACCCTATGTAGAACCTTTCAGAACAGGTCTGAATTGGGTTCAAATTCAAGCCAAATTGGGGCGGGGGAGTGTTTGAGCAAAACCCAAACCAAATCCTGGTTTGAAGTTGGTTTGAATTCCAACCAAAGAGGCCAAGCCAGTTTTGTGCACATCCCTAGTAACATCATCGGTGGACATCAATGCTCTGCTACTCCATAACTACAAGTTTGTGACCCTTGTAGGATTTCTAAAATCCTCACATGATGGGTTCTTACAATTATGTGAATGGACATAGACTATCTTAAATTCAAAATGTTCAAAATCTCCTAGGGTTCTTTGAATCAATAATTCATGGGTTAAAACCACAACAATCCTAATTCGTATTTAGCAGCTTTATGCCTGCAACTACAGAGAAGGTTAATGGCCCATGAAATATTGAAGTGTCTCATAGACATCTACTGAGATTTTAGTTTTTCAAAGGAAACTGCCACGCATGCACAAGCTCAAAACATTAACAGTAGGAAAGAAGAAATTATATTTTCTATGTCATGCACAATTACCCTTTTGGGTCTATAATGCTGCCTTTCAGATGAGCAATTTCTTTTGATCCACCTCGAATTTAAAATCCCTGGCATAGGTAAAGGAATAATTATAGACCCAGCAGAAATTTCCATGGATTTTAAAAGATAGTTGCCAAGACTGTTATCATTGGGATTCTTAAAAGTATCTAGCTATGTTACTACTATTCAATTAGATTACGATGTATGGAAAGAATGTGTGTGTGTGTGTGTGTGTGTATAAAAAAAATATATATAATATTACTTATTCTGTTTATTCTTTTCGGGTTTGATCCAGTTGGTTCCTTACACATGCTGTTAGATGTGTGTGACTCTCTGGAGGGTTGCCAGTGGATAAAGATGTTTAGCAGCAAAAAAAACTAAACCCCCAAAACCCTAAGCATGGAGCAGCATACACAGGAAGATGTGGGAACACGCAAAGGGTGAGTGGATTGTGCTGTTATTGCTTCATTCATTTTAGAAAGTTAATACGACCTAATCTATAGGTCTGCTAAAACCTGATTCAATTAGTTGTTCTTCTCTAGTGTTGGACAATTGCACGAGTGTAAGGGTCAAACCAGATGTTTGATGAAGACCAAGGTCTAGAAACCGAGGTCTCTGACAACAATTTAAAAATGGTAAGGTGTAGGAGACACAAGTACAAGTTGGTTGAAGGACACTTAATCTTTCCCCTCCTCATCTTCAGCACCTTTCACTCAACCCACCATTTCTCCCCTCAAAATCACACTCTTCCTTCCCCATCATTTTAAACCTCTGCTGTCAAACCAGTGGCATAGCAAGGTTGGAGGCAGCCCTGGGGCAAGATTTTGAGGATGCCCCCCCGCCTTCTTCACCTGCCCTGCCTACCTTCACTGCCCCCTGCCTTCACTGCACTCTCCATGGCCCAGCCAGAGAGCAGTTTTGCAGCCAACATGGCTTGATAACAGAGGACTGCCCTCTGCAGAGGCGCTCTAACCTCCAGACCTTGGGGCCCTGGTCCATGGCCTCCAAAGTCCAGAGGGCCTCTAAAAGGGCGGGGGAAGGTCCTGAAGCCACCCCGCCCTGCCATGCCGAACCTACGTTTTTAAAAATTTCAGCTGCCATGTGGCCAAGGGGTGGCTGCCGGGGGGGGGGGCGGATGAGCCAAGCAGTCTTCACACACACACACGCACCCAGCGGCACTCAGAGTGACCGCTGGGCCTGTCCGTTTGCAAGTGACATCATGGGCTTGTGACCATCTCTCTCAACTGCGCAGGCACGCTTTGTAGTTAGCAAGAGATGCTGGGCCAAACAGACAGGCCCAGCATTGCTCTGGCCACCACCACTGCTGGGGTGGGTGGACTGCTCGACTCACCCCCTGGCAGCCACCCCTTGGCCACACAGTGACTGATTTTTTTTTAAAGAACATCCTAGGTTCACCACGGCAGGAGGCCCCAAAAATAGGTTTGGGGGGCTCACAGTAGGGTGCCTCATGGCGAGGGCAGTCTGGGTACCAGAATTACCTAGGTAATTACCTGGCCCTCTGTTGCCTCTCTAAAGGGGCCACCTCTTCTCACTGAGATGGGGCAGCTCAGTCACACGATCAGTGATGTTGGAGAGCAGAATGGGGCAGCATGGGAGGCAGTACATGGCCCCCAGGCACCCACAGCCTCTGGGCACTCTCACCCCCTGTTTCTATGGAGGCGAACAAGAGTACTACAGAATTTAAACCAAGTGTTTGCTGGAAACCTGATGGAAATAAGGAAAGGGAATGGATTGGGAAATGGAGTGGACAAGGAAAGGGTGATGTGGTGGCTTTCTTATGTTTAGCAGGGGGTTAGTAGCTGTTCTTATTCAGCCCAGCATATCATTGCTCCAGTGGTATCTCCATTTTATTCCTTTTTAGATTTTGAGCCCCTTTAGGACAGGGAAATGTTTTTTAATTCTTTTCCTCATTCCTTTTGCTATTTAAATTGCTTTGTTAACTTTTTGAGGTATAGAATTACTCTTAATAGTAATTCATAAAATAATGCATACTTACTTTCAGCTAAATCCACAAAATTACTATTCTGTTATTATCAACAACAACAACAACAAAACTCTATTTGTTAGCCACCCCATAACAAACTGTTCTCTGGGAGGCTCACAACACAGCATTAAAACATCGGGTTTACAGTAATTGGATAGGTTTTGTACTAGTTTTATATGGCCTAAATCCACAAATAATGTGTGCATCTTACCTATCAGGATGCAGTGTGAACTGGCCTATCAACTCTCCTTTTCTCTAATTTCCTGGAAGGTTTCTGGGAAGTAATAAACCTAGATCATATCAATATCCATATCAAGCTCACAGTGGCTAACCTATCTAAACCTATATATCTGATTTCTTAAGAAACAGATTTGGAAAAGGAAGAAGGGTACATATTCAAAAAGCATTGTACTAAAAAGAAATGCAGTAGTTTCAAGTTAAAATTGATATTCTCTCTTACAAGTTCATCCAGGAAAACTAACATCTGAATTCCCAAATCTATAATTTTCCATTTAGGATGTAGCAGCCCGAGAAACACAAAATTCTCAGAAAGTAACAGCACAGCACAGCATACCAGCCCATCTGAGACTTCCTCCATAGTTTAATAACCTAAAAATGTCCCAAGATGGAAAGCTGTCATCATTTGCTTTGCAAATTAGGCTCCTTTACAGTTCCCTGCAATTCGGAAATTAATAATTAGGAGCAATCACAGTGATAGCCCAGTCTTGTGGAGAGATCACTGTGCTTAAGCCCACTGCTGATTCTGCGGCTGCATTGGATTTTGCTATAAGGAAAGAAATGGCAAAGTGAGGGTGGGGAAAGATTTTTTTTAATACTGTAGCAGGCCCAGAAAATCCTTTTTATTTTCAATATATATTGCTGTGATATGAATGGGAGGGACAAAGTGCCCCTGTAGAAGAGTGTAATGCATTTTTTGAAATAAGTGTATTATCCCAAAATAATGTTTCAGAATATGACCCCAATATCCATTAATCTAGTTCAAGCAGTGTTAAGTTAATACTGAATACAAGCTTGATTTCAAGTAAAAAGCATCATATATGTCAAATATAGTAATAGATTCTCACTGCTAAATTCTCAGTATTGTTTCATTGAACATTCATTTTTCATGTGCATGTTTTCCATTTCAGCACACACATAATTTACCATTTATTTCAGCTCAGGTTATCTTCAGTGTAATTTTCTGTTGTCTTCAGAGCCTTTGATTTGATCCCGAATTCAGAAACCTCACTGCATTTCCCATCATTTTAAGAACCGTAATTTAAAAAAAACAAAACCTCTAAGTAAGGAAACATGAGCTTGCTTTGTAATTGCCCTTGGCCATTCCTGCAGATGTTTCAGACCAAATTAAAAGTAGCCAGACACAAAGGGCAAAGCACAAAGGAACCTGGTGCCATTAGCAATCTGCCGTGATGATTAGTGAGGGTGGCAGAGGAGATGTTAACCTGAGCTCAATGGTGAGAGAGAGTGTCAGTCCTGAGATTCAAAAAAAGAGAATAAAACCCAAAGGAAATCTCAGCAGAGAATGGAAACATTTCTCATTTCTAATACAAATATGCAGGAACATTTAGCAGAATATGAATATTATTTGATAATTAGGCAACACACTGAGAAAAGAGGTAGTATCTCTTCTTCCCCCCACCACCTACTGCCCCCGTCTCCTCTTACCAGTGTTCTTTCTTTGGAAATGCAAACTTAGAATTAAAAACAATAACAAACAAACAAACAGAAATCCCACTTTCCGTCTACTGTGTGCTTATGACATCAGGCCATGATATTATGTCATTTCGTACTAGCCACAAAATTCATCATCCTAAGAGTCATGGATTTTATTTATTTTATTTTTAAAGGGCACAATGAAGCCAAAATTAAGCACTTTTATGTTTGTCTACAATGAGGAAGTTTCTACTCCACAGAGTCCAGACCAGGGTATAGAAATTGAATAAATAATTATAAATAATAATAATAATAATCCATATAATTAATACTCTTAGCCAGCATGCGTGTCCTGAATTTGGCGGCGGAACACTCGCGACACATTGCAAGAGTTCCGGCCTTGGGTGATTGCTGAGGGGAAAGAAAAAATGGAGGCGGCAGCAGGGGGCCTCAAAACAGCCAGAGGAGGTGGCCTCGGCTGGCTGCTGGGAGGCAGAAGCAGCAGGACTGCCTGGCCTGGCCTGGCCAGGCCAGGCTGTCCCAGTTATGGAAAAAGTGGTGGTGGCAGCCTGACCTGGCGGGAGGTGGAGGTGGAGGGACAGCCTGGCCTAGCCAGGCCAGGCCATCCCAGGTATGGAAGAGGCAGCGGTGGCTCGGCCCAGCCAGGCCTGGCCGCTGGGAGCAGGAGGCAGCAGCGGGGTGGCCAGGCCCAGGGGATGGAAGAGGAGACACCGGTGAAAGATAATGGGTGGCAGGGTGCAGCCCCAGCGCCCGTTGGAGGCCAGGGTGGGAGGGAAATGGGCGGCGGGACTTCAGAGTTCACCACACAAGAGGAGGAATGGCGGTGGTGAGGCCCATTTTGGCCCGCCACCGCCCTGGTAGGAAGGACCTGGCTGTGGCGGCAGGAGGTAGGGGGAGTGGGGCAAGAGAGGGGGAGGAGGGAGGGGGCAAGAAGAGTGGGGGAGGGGGCAAGAGGGAGGGGGCAAGAGAGAGTGTGGCAGGAGGGAGGGCGAGTGGGGCAAGAGAGAGTGGGGTAAGGAGAGTGGGGGAGAGGGCAAAAGAGGGGGCAGGGGGAGGGAGTGCAAGAGAAAGTGGGGCAGGAGGGGGGAGAACAGCAGGCCCTAAAGAGCGCACAGATGCTCTGTGCGGATCGGCTAGTAATAATAATAATGATTATATAGTCGGAACCTAGGGTTAAATATGTGTGAGTAATGCCTCCTGAAATCTTAACCAGATGTTAAGCAGAATATTTTGGGGCCAGGAGAGAAGTGTCAGTGTACTGCATCATTTCACACACACCCCACTCACTACTTCTACAAGCAGAATAAATTATGCAAACTAAGTAGGAATGTGCACAAATTGATTTGATTGTTTTGATTTATACCTGAACTGAAACACCGGTTATTTGTTTTGGGTACAAATCTCACACACACCCACACCGAATAAGCCCAGATTCGATTTGTACCCGAATTTCCTGAATCTGAATCCAAATCTATTTGGATCAAAAAGGATCCCAGGGCCAAATGGTGGGCAGTGGTAGTGCCCAATGGGTGGAAGCTACCACCCCTATTTCAAAGGAATTGGGCAAAGGGCTGATTTTTAAATGATTTTTGAAGGTTACACATCTTTAAGATTTTTCCAATAGATTCCAGCAGCCTTAGATTTAACTCCCCAGGGGGGTGGCACTAGGGTGTCCCAGGGTGGGTTGTGGTGAGTGGTAGTGCCCAATGGGTGCAAGAAAGCTACCAGCCAGATTTCAAAGGAATTGGGCAAAGGGATGATTTTTTAAGAATTTTTGAAGTTGGTATATCTTTGGGGCAGATTAGGGGCAGAAAGGAAGTTTAGGGGGCAGAACAGAGGGTCAGGTGCTAATGCCCCAATGGGCGCCTCCTACCATCCAGATTTCAAAGGAATTGGGCAAAGGGGTGATTTTTAAAGAATTTGTGAAGTTTGCTCATCTTTAAGCTCCCCCCCCAGTGGGGGTTTCAGCAGCCCCATAACTCCACTGGGAGGCACCAGGTTGGCCCAGAGCTGCTGCTGGTGTAGTGCATATTGGGTGCCAACCACACCTATACTCAAAAACCCATGGGGTACTGGGTTTTGTTGTTTCTGAGGTATTCTGAGTGTAGATTCTCTGGTAGCAAATGAGAGTGGATTCATTTTTTATGACAAACAATGAATCCACTCTCATTTGCTGCCAGAGAATCTACACTCAGCACCTCATAAACAACAGTACCCAGTACCCCCTGGGCTTGTAGGTATGAGGGTGGTTGGCTCCCTATGTGCACTATACCACCACGGTCTGGGCCACCCCAGTGCCCCCCAAGTGGAGTTATGGGGCTGCTGAAACCCCCATTATTCCCTAAGGGGGGAAATCTTAAAGACGCACAAACTTCACAAATTCTTTTAAAATCAGCCCTTTGCCCAATTCCTTTGTAATCTGGAGGGTAGCAGGCACCCATTGGGGCACTACCACCTAACCCATGCTTCTGCCCTCAAAGCCCCCTTTCTGCCCCAAATCTGCCCCAAAGACAGGCAAACTTCAGAAATCCTTTAAAAATAAACCCTTTGCCCAATTCCATTCAAATCTGAGTGGTAGCAGGCACCCATTGGGGCACTACCACCCGATCCACTGTGGCATTCCTAGAAGGCACCCACAGGCAGAAATGGGCACTGTCTGTCCCATTGTCCCACAGGGTGAATACAACACACATCAATAACAGCAGAGCTTTGCAAAGAACAAGATTGTTCCCATGTGTCACACAATCACCACATTCATTGTGTCCCCCCTGAAATGCAATTGATCTACACACAACAGTGTGAAACAACAACAATGAAATGCACAGCCCCATGGGCCCCCTCTCAGTGCAGGGTAACAGCAGCAGCCAGCAATAAGCAAGCAAGCAAGTGTGATATCGCAGATGCAGCAGACCAGGGCAACAGACTAGGGCCAACAACAGCATCAAATGTGCCCTGCCCAAGCATTTTTCATCCACAAACAACAGACACAGCAGCTACATCTGTGGCACCCGGCCATAAAAGCAGGTTAAGTAAGGAAGGGGGCAAAACAACATTCTGCCAGTGCAACAGTGATGTCCCCCCGCCACACACACACAAGTAAAAGAGTGATGATGACAACAATGGCACACTATTTTTTGGCACTTCATTTTTTTTAACATTTCTGCAACAGATTGGAGCCTGTGGCACCAGCACAACCTATTGTAGATGCAAGCAATCTAGTTTGAATAAAAATGATGATGATGCCAGAAGTCACAATATGACCCAATCTTCATTGCAAAGAAGTCCAGAGAGAGAGAGAGAGAGAGCACGAACCAGTCCTATGCCCATCCATGAGGTCCCCCAGATACAGGCACAACAACAAACCATCCAAGGCTTTTGAATTAAATAATATATATACTGCTAGATTTGAGATTATGTAGGGGGAAAGCATAGTATACCTGTGCGTGTGTGCTCTGCGAAAGGGTTAGTGGGTTTTGGGTTAATTTTTGCCATGGCCTCAGAATGCTGCAGCTGGAGGTGGGGGTGGGGGGTAAAGGGGTGCAGGGAGGAGGCTAGAGTTTGTCCCTTCCTGCCCACTCAGAGCCTGTAGGCTGCTGGGCAGAGAATATTAATACTGATATATTATGGGCACAGAGGGCTGGAGGACAGGCTTCTGTTTTTTAAAAAATGCCCCTCCCCCAAAAAAACCCTTTGGAATGGGAAAAAGACAGAATTGTTTTTTAAAACCACAAGGCTAGACTACCCGTCTAACTACCTACTAGTATTAGCTGACGGGGATCCCTCCCACAGACAGAACCCCTGTTTAAACTTCTTCTAAATAGTACACAACTTTTAAAATTCAATTGCAACCCAAAACCTCCCTCCAAACAAGAAAAAAAACACCCACAGATACACAATTACAGAGACGTGTGTGTGTAGTGTGTGTGTGTGAAATGGGTACTATTCACTCAGTCTAAGGCTTCACCCACATTGTGTCCAGTATTCCACTTCTGTGGTCTGGTCTCTGATGAGTGTACTCTTTCTTCTTCAATCTTCTTCTTGACTTCTTCTGTCTTCAGATTGGGGGGAGCTGTGGGGGCTAGGGCAAAAGCCTGGAAAATCTGGGGGGAAAGGGGGTGGCTGTCCAAGTGGCCAGTGGCCACAGGGGCTGGGACTGGTGGCTGGCACAGACAGGCAAAGGCAGGCAGTGATTCTCTCAAGAGGGTGAAAAAAGAATTCTTCTCAGGAACAAAAAAGCAATGCGGCAGATAATCCATTCCCAGGCTGGCATGCAGTAGCCAGCAGGGGCAGGCAGGCTGGGTGGCAAGGCAGAAGGCAATAGGCATGGCAAGGCAAAGCAAAGCAAAGCAAAGCTCTCTCTCTCTTCTCCCACATGAAGCAGAAAGGCAGAATGGTGGCTGCTGCCTCTTTAAATCTGATTGAAAATTCCTCCTTGAACTGCCCCCCCCGCCCCTTCTTTGATCTTCAAATGTTTCAACTAGGGAGTGGCAAGAGCCAAAAGAGCCAAAAATGTCAGTAGATCAGCCCATGCTTTTGTTCACTGATCTGAAGACAGGAAATTCAAATAGACGTCAAACACAAAATGGAGACTACATGGAGACTGGAGATCGCCACAAAATGGAGCTCCGAAACAACAAAGCTTTCGGAGATGTAATTCATGTGATTTGTTTTGTACACAAGTCTTTTGGGACTTGTGATTGGATGATTTGTTTTGTTACAAATTGCCCAAAATGGCCTGATTCGGGTACAGATCGTTCTGTACCCAAAACGTTTCGCACTTCCCTAAAACTAAGTGTGTATGCAAATAAACATAAACATTTAAACCTCTCTGGGATCCTTGGGGGAAGAACAGGATATAAATGTAAAAATAAATGAATAAGATTTGCTTGATTTGCCATGATTTACTGGGACACATTCAGCTTCTCTTGGTGCAGAATGTTTAAAAAAGAAACCAGAAGCATTTCCAGACAACAGGCTTTACTGCGGGTTTACTGCAAAGTTTTACTGAGAGTTCAAATTTGCCCCCCCCAAACTGACATAAATAGTGGATTTTTTACCCTGTACATAATTTGGGCTGCATGTTAACACGCAATCAAAAAACCCGAATCATGTCTAGAGTTCTTCTGGATAGCTCTCAGGAACTTTGGGGTAAATCTGGCAGATATGTGAATGCTCACCCTCCATTCCGGAGGAGAAGTGAGCTAAAAGCTGTCTGGAAATGCTCCCAGAAAAAATACACATGGTGCTGACAATACTGAAACCTTTTCTTCAAAACAGTAGTAGAATAATCAGCAAGTATCTTGGCAATATTCAGACACCTTCTTTTCCTTCTGTCAGATTAAGTTATGTTTAAATTACTATCAGGAGGTGCATGGTAGATGGAAAGGAAGCAGTCTAGCCCTTTCTCAGCTCAGTTCTTCCTCAGCAAAGATATTAATATGAGCTGGAAAAGAATCCAGGAACTCCTGATACTTGCATCTCCTTTGATTCCCTGAACATGATTGTCAGTCTGGGCCTGGTGAGCTTCACTGATATCTCTAGTTAGGTCTCTCAAATATCTCAAATTTCACTTTTCAACTGGAAGGCCATTTCTAGACTTCCCCACAATAAATGGTGACCTCTTCCATTAGAATGCAGTTTCAGTGTGTTTAAGCATATCATTACCTGGTGCACCATAGGTTGTTAACAGTGACTTGGCTTATCCAAACTTTTCCAATGGTCAAGTGTACCAGAACAGTCATTCTCAATTTGGGGGGCCTCCAGATGTTGCTGAACAACAACTCCTATCATTCTCAGCCACAATAAATTTTAGCTGGGGCTGATGGGAGTTGTAGTTCAGCAACATCTGGAGGCCCCCAGGTTGGGAACCACTGTACCAGACACTGATGCAGTCTCCCACCAAAGGATTTATTGTTTATAGGAAAATGACCAGACAGAGATGGGAGAGGACAGGTCTTGGACCAACCAATACATGAATAATGGTAATGGCAGGTGAGAGAGTTTGGAAGCAGAAGAGAACCAGGTTAGGCAGTGTTATGGTGATTCAGGAAAGGTATTCATGAAGGAAGCAAGATGCAATGATAAGGCAAATGCCAAGGAGATTGGAGGAGGAAAAAGAGTACTGAGAGCAGATAAACTTGTAAAGAGCAAAGTGTGCAAGCCAGGATATGAAAAAGGAAATATGGTGTAGAAAGGTGCAGAGGTTATAATGGACTAGAAACGGAAAGTGATGTAAAGGCTGACTGGGGGACCAACTCAAAAGCTTAAGGCAGGCGTGCACAACTAAGCTGGACACAGCTCACCAGCCTTATATGTGGCCTACCAAGTATTCCAACAGCTTTTCTTTACATGCAGCCTAGAAAGCTGGCAAAACAAGAAGTCTTATCAAGCCCCTGACAGCCCACAACTCACAGAATTCATCTTGATGGGCCAGAGGTTGAGTAGACAAGGAATAAGCTCAACAATTGTGGGAGAGAACAGGAATTCTAAGCTGATTGAAAGAGAAAATGAATGAAAGGAGGAGAAGACAATACAGATACTTTTGAACAAGATGAGCAAAGCATAGACAAAACTTTAAGGGTATGGATTAAAAAGGGCAGACCTTGAAGAGAGTGAAAATGAACATGCAAAAGGCTGACAAAATATTGGAGTATGAGGTAGGGAATTAAATGGATGAGGGCTGGGTGTTGTGGTTGTTTGTTTGTTTGTTTGTTTGTTTGTTTGTTTTTTAAAGAGTTCAGCAGATAACTAGAGAATATAGCCATATTATCAGTAATACACTTTTCACTCCAGTAGCTAGTGTTACAGTTCAGATCTTATATTTCTCACAACTGTTGACTGGCTGGCTAATTTCCCCAGGGAGTGAATCCATAATATTTGTATCTGTGTAACACAAGCCATTGTTATGGACTCTTTGCTGCTGCATTCTGGAAGAATGTTTGCTATTGCTTTAAAAAAAGAAGAAGAAGAGAAAAAGAAGAAAACCTGAGGCACTAGAAACCACTTAAGTTTTTTAAAAATGAGATAATGAATATGAGATTGCAGTTAAGTTTAGAGTGATCCATAAAATTTCAACATACTATACCTAAAGCTTGTGGAGAAGAGAGAGAGAATGAAGAGGAGAGCAGGAGAAAATGACTGTGGAGACATGAGGATGCTTTAATATGGGTTCGATGAAGAGCAGCCAAAAAGCTGTTCCATGTTGTTGTATTCCATGAAACTGGAATAATGTTCAAAACCTCTCTTACCAACTGTATTTCCCAGTTGCCTCTAGCCTCTGCATTCTGGATATGTTGTGATCATGTAATTGGATGTGTTGCGTCCATGTAATCACATTTTAAACATGATGGTAACTCATGCCACGGGACCATAATGTTTCAACTGGCCAATGGCAAACAGGACTGGAAGCCTGAAGAAGAAAGTCTCCTTCCTTTCCTCTGTTACAATATATATCAGGTTGATGCTTGCATCCCACAACATCTTGGGTTCTTCAAAGCCTTCTAACAAGTATTGGAAGTTTTCTCTCTCTCAGATCAGGATGATATCTTTCTCTTGAACATTTCAACAAATGTGTGTGTGCGTGCGTGTGTGCATTTGTGTGTTTATGTGTGTGTGTGTGTGTGTGTGTGCGCACATGTATACACACACACACACACACACACACACACACCTGCCCAAACAGGCTTGTCTCACTTGACATATAATGCTCAAATCACCACCTGTCATCTCAGTCGAGATGATTAGATGCAGAACTATGCACCCTTTAAAATCATTAGCGTAAAATCAATAGCTCTAGGAAATAATTACAGTTTTCACCATGACTTTGCCCCCTATGGTACTTCATCTCCAGGGCTATTTAATTAAGACCCAAGATGGATGGTTTTGATCAGTGATTCTGCTTGAAGCTCAATTGACATGAATGCATTGAGAGATTGCACGCAAGCACGCACACACGCACACACGCACACACACACACACACACACACTTACTTTAATGCTTATTTGAAATGGTGGTTCCTACTATGTTCTTGCTGTACACACACACACACACACACACACGTAGCTCTATAGAAATTCTTTCCCTGGCTTCATATCTGTAACATACTTACAAATCAAATTGTATTTTGAGTTCCAGATAGCAAACCTTTCCCAGGACTTGAAAATACAAGCTTGTTTTTCCCTGCTGCTATTGAAACTTTGTCAGTACAGTGGCTGACATACAGAACAAGAATGCACCAGTGCAAAGAGAAAGCAGCCTAACAGAACTTCCCAACTAACTGCACTGTTGTGGCATGGAAGCAGCCATTCTTGATGTCCTCCCCTTCTCCAGGAAGCCCACTGTGCCACCCGAAAATATGTCCCCAAGGGTTGCACAGTACTTCTCTGGCTCTTTTTGCCATGCTGACCCCTCAATGGGCCACTGCATAGGTGCATCCGTCAGGTGAATGGTGGGGGCGGAACATGTGGCAAACTGGGTGCACAGTAGGCCGGGTGGTGGGAGTTTTAAAGGTATACTCTGCCTTCCTCACTGCCCTGCCACTGTCCCAGCAACCACTGGTCACCACTGCAACCAGCCTTTTTCTCCATCTCTCCCTGATCACAATGTGGTCCCTAAATGACTCCCTACCTATGGGAATGAACATTCTTGCAATCCTGCTCAATGGAAGATACTGTGTATGCTCACAGCAATGGGAGGTGGGGAGGGGGATCTAGAAAATCCAAATTATGCATGGTGTGGATCAAGTGGATAGAGAAATCTTTTTCTCCCTTTCTCATAATATTAGAACTCAGGGTCATCTGCTGAAGCTAGATGCTGGGAGATTCAGGGCAGACAAAATAAAGTACTACACAGTAAGGCTTTCAGTAAAAACCAATAAAATTTTAAAATGCACTGTAAGGCTTTCCACCCGAGCACTGTGGAGAGCCTGAGTGGGGTTTGTGGGGAGAGCAGGCTTAACCTGCTCTCCCGATATGACCAGAAAGCCCTCCCTGGGTGGCCGGATCAGCCACCCAGATGATTACCAGTTCCATCACGGAGTCGGTTAAGGGGGGTGGGGATCGGGGGCCTCTCAGCCCCCGGAAGTCCCAGAATGACCTATGCAAGTGCATGAGGCATTCTGGGGAGCCCCCCAATGCCAAGAGCCTTGTTGCAGTTCCCCCTCACACACCAGGAGACTACTCATGAGTCGCTGTGGTGCGGAGCTGTGCCATGGCGACACATGATGAGGAAAACAGGGTTAGTGGAGCACGTGCTCTGCTAACCTCATTTAAGGGGGGCATTTAAGCTGGCTTGCCACTGGGAGCCACATGGCTCCCATTGCAGAACATGACCAGCTGAAACTGGGCTGGGCTTCCTTAGCCTGGTTTCGGCTGGTCATGAGAATAGCCTCAGTGTGTAGATAAACTATGGTATTCGCTGCCACTGGGTCTGGTGATTGCCACCAATTTAGATGGGTTTTAAAGAGACTAGACAAATTAATTGAGATACTAGGCTGGATAACTGCATATTTCCATTGGGATTGGAGGGGACATGCCCCTGAACACCAGGTACTAGGGAATGCCAAAAGGAAGGAGTGTTAGCCGATTTCTCACTTGCTGGCTTCCCAGATGCACCTGGTTGTCCACTGCATGTCCACTGGTTGTCTACTGCATAATCCACTAGGGCTTTTTCTTATGTTTTTATAAAAAAAAGAACTTTGAACAGCAGGTTTGCTTTCAATGTTGTATGTGGCCAAATCACCAGTAGCTGCAAAAGTCATGGTCCTTATGGACCTAGAGGAAGGAGAATAAGAGAAAGAATTTTAAAGGTGAAAAGACTGGCATACAATTTAGAGAACTTTGGATAATTAACTAGACCGTATCCATAACAATTTCTGCTTTACACCAATTATTCAAAAATATGAACTCTATGTCAGTTATAATAACCAAGGCCACAAGCGATAAAATGGGAAACTAAATACAGTTTAATACTGCCTACAAGCTCCTGTTATTTAGTGCAATCTGTCACCAGTAAGGCTGATTTCCCTATGCTCTTCTCCCTTTACAATGATGCTTAATAAATACTGACAAGGATTACATGGAATTAAGATTTCATACAAGCGTGATTCAGTCTGTGGAATGGATAACAGCCTAATAAATATGCTGCAATTATTACAGAACAGGTTGAGTTTGGAATAGAGCCTGTCTCAAATCAAGCCCCAACAAAAAGCTTCTACTCGTCTGGAAGTCTATCCGTTCACTATCACCCCAATAAGTTTTCCAAACTCTCAGTCTGGTCCCTCAAAAATAACTGGATAATATCCATAAAGAACATTTGCAACAGGTATCCCTCCATCTTGGATGTTTTACCTCAGGATCCTCCAAATTTCCTCCGAATCTTACTTACACAGGAAAATTTTCACTTCCTTTAAAATTCCTATGATGTTTCATTTGAAACCAATCCCCAAGTTTCAAATTTTACTCTAGGCCAGGTAATTTTCTTCTATGACATCTCTGTATCTGTACAAATAAGTTGTTGTGTGAATTGGTTGGTTCATGTTATTCCATGTTTCATAACTGTAAATAAGACAATGCCATTGTTTCACCTTGTCTTCATGTTCTCCAAAGGTTCATTCAAATCCATATGCAGAATCTTTCAGGACATATAAATGAGTATGTTTTTATCATTCCCCACCCTTTCTACCCCATGTTGCCTTTTAAACTGTAGAATGCATGTTATTAAACCAGAGCAGGTGTTGTAACTGGAATGTTGGGTAGAGTAGGAATGTGGGCTCAAATCCTCCCTCACAGGGGTAGCCTTTTCATGAGGCATGGTGAGGCAGTTGCCTCAGGCAGCAGATTATTGGGACACCTGTAGGGCAGAAAGGTGCCCCTTGCTGTCTGAGTTTATTGCAGGAAGAATGTGATGTGAATGTGACAAATAAAAAAGAATTCTGGCACATTACTCCGTAAACAAAAATTAATAGTTTGCAAACTCCATATCCACTGAAATCAATGGCCATTTTGTGGCATTGATTTCAAAGGGGTGTAACTTGTCTAGTTAGGTGGTGGTTGTTGTTGTTGTTGTATAGATAGATAGATAGATAGATAGATAGATAGATAGATAGATAGATAGATAGATAGATAGGCAGTACTATTTTATGGAATCTATGTACGCATCAGCCTCTTCAGAACTGCCTGAGTGGCCATCCATTCCTAGTTTTCTTTGCAAAGCTACTCCAATAGCACACTCAAGTCATGACAGTGTGCTTCCATAATGGATAATTATGAGGGTAATGGACCATTTTCACTTGTAATTATATGATCAACTTATTTTCAGTCACTGAACATTCAAATTAGGCATAAAATTGTGCACTCAGACATCTGAGGAACATATTCTTCTATGTCTTTTATTGAAGGGGGGAAAGTGCTCTTAGAGTTTGTCTTTAACATCTTAAATACCTGGAAGAACAAGACGAAGAACATTTACTCCAGAAGACAAGCCATGTAAGCTGGGTGCAAAGCAAAAAGAAGAAGAAGAAGGAAACCCCCCCCCCCAAAGCAAAACCCCATGAAGACAGAAGACATGTTATACAAGTGTAAAGATGTATGTACACTCGTACATGTTTTGTGTGGATTAATGAATTCATTTGGCACATTTTTATAATGGTCCAAATACAAAGGTGATTAATACAAGGTACATGTACTTCTCTGTTCATTTTAAAAGTGCCTGTCAAATGCATGGTATAGATAGAAGGTATACTTCTGTACCTGTGTTCAACATAATGTGTGGATACCTGTGTACACATCTGTACCTGTGTACAGAATATAACGACATTTATATACCGCTTTTCAACAAACGTTTCCAAAGTGGTTTACATAGAGAAATAAATAAATAATAAATAAATATAACATATAAATTGGGTTTCATGACACCTTCTTTAGGAAGTTTCTAAGCCAGGAGATCCTTCCTTGGGCTTCTTAATAACCATGGCAACTGTTTTCCTTCGTGCTAAAGGTGCTTAATCTGTGAGATATTTCTTTTTAGAGCCACTCTTCACAACTAGGCTCAGCCAGTCTGGCTAAAGAAAAGTGGTATGGATTCAGGAATCCCTGTCCAATGGATTCAGTCTGCACAGGGCAGAGCAGCTATAAATCTTTATACGGGATTTGTACTGATGTCCAACCCCGCCCCCGCCCCCAACACACACACGCCCAAACAAACAAAAATATGTGTCCTGCCTGGTATACAAATGAAACATGGAATAGGAGAACAAAACATTTATTTTTAAAGAACATTTTTATAATTTTGACATGAGATCTTGTTTATTTGGAAACTAAGAGAAAATAGAGTTAGAAATATTTTTAAAAATAAGCATTTGTATGGGGGGATATAAAGGTAGGCCATTTAACTTTTTGTTATTAAATAATAACTAAAAATTTTAAAATATATACTTTGTCATAATAAAATAAAAATTTACCCAAGATCAATTCTTGGCTTTTGAATACCCATTCTTGTGGACTAAATATTATCACAGAGCTATGTTCAGTGTGAGAAATGTGCTGGTCTCAGAGCAGGGCCATAGTTCTGTGGTAGAGCAGGGCTTTTGCATGCAGAATGCTCCAGATTCACCCCGAGAACCTCAGTGACAAATGGTCTCAGATAGAAGGACCTTTGCTGAAACCCTGGTGGGCCACTGCTGGTCAGACTAAGCAATTCAGGGCTAAACGAGACAACACTATGAAGATTTATAGCCACTCTGCCCTTGCTGGGGGGCCCCCAGATTTTTTTTTCACTGGGGCCCAAACCAGCTCTCGGCAGCCCTGTCAGTGAGTATCTGCCTTCAAATGGGCTTTCCAAGTACACATGCACAGAAACACTTCTGCATTTGTCACACATTAGGCTACCCACTAACATGATACATTTGTAGTAAATTGCCTTATGTGGCCACAAGAGCAGCAAAAATGACTATGAATTATGGGAACATCTGCCATGACATTAATATGAAAGTCAATCCTCAAACAACTTATTCCACCCAGTATTTTTCTGTTGAGCAAGTAAGCAAAGACAGAGCTAGAATTTTCATCAGAGTTACATGCTTCCACAGGATCTGATACTCAAATCACTTTTCCAACACAATTGTCCTCCTTTCCCCATTCTTTTACTTGCATAAACGTAGAAAAAAGGAAGATGGTATACTGGGCAACATCCCCACTAAATGGTGCGAAAGCACTGCATGCAACTTACCTCTACCCCATTAGTAGGAATGTCGACCACTTTATTTGCCTTTTAACACATTATCCATCTCCCTTGCTCTTTAAGAACATAGGGATATAGGAAACTGCCTTATTCTGAGTCAGACCATTGGTCCATCTAGCTCAGCATTGTCTACACAGACTGGCAGTAGTATCTCCAAGGTTTCAGGCAGGAGTCTCTCCCAGCCCTATCTTGGAGATGCCAGGAAGGGAACTTGGAACCTTCTGCATGCAAGCATGCAGGTGCACTTCCCAGAGTGGCCCCATTCCCTAATGGAAATATCTTACAGTGCTCGCACATGTAGTCTTCCATTCAGATGCAAGCAGGGTGGGCCCTGCTTAGCAAAGGGGACAATTCATGCTTGCTACCACAAGACCAGCTTTGCTACATTTTTGTATATGTGAATTCCCAGGTTTTGGTTTATTTTACATGTGGTGAAACCAGACACAGATCAACACATGTGTCTTAGATTACTCATGTCTCCCAGTGATTCCTTATGGCTTATAAAGGCCAAAAAAGATGTTCCTAGAGATATGGGAAATATGCCAGACCTTTAATACAAATTGAATGCTGTGTCAGCACTGATTCTAGTTACTCTCATTGGTGTTATTAGATACACATGGTGAGACTTCATTCCCATCATGTTTATAGCTCCTGCATTGCCTAAGGGGGTTATAAAAACTAGTAGTGCCTGGTAATTTTTCCTGGCATGGCTAAGAGAATAGCCTTGAACTTAAAGAATGATCTTTGGGCGTAAAGTGGTAATGGGCTATCATTCACTACTTTCTTTCCACGCTGCATTAAATAACGCTTTGGTATTTAGTCATAATTCACCATCTGCAGAGCCCATGTCAAAGAGGAAGAGGAAAGCTCATTCAGTGTGACTTCCAGTTCAAATACAGATGGAGGAAAGGAAAATATTCAATGAGCCTACACAAATGTATTATTACACACACAGTCTTTTACTTTGTCCAGGTCTTTGAACCTGTGCTTCTTCTTTTTAAACAGTGACTCGTGATAATGTATTGAAGAAATGGAGAGATAGCTTCTAAATATTAGAATATATTCAAGAGCATAGCAGACATCATACATCTGACTTGAGAATTGGGTATCTCTCAGACTGTGTTTGCCCACACAAATCTGCCAGGGCCCTCAGATCGTCAAATTGATCATTTCTCTCAGCCCTGCCATTGACATAGAATCAGTTGGCAAAGACCAGGGATAGGGCTTTTTCAGTAGTGGCATGCACCTTTGGAATGCCCTCCCAGAGGGACTTCGTCATTATTCCTGCTTTTAAAAAGAACTTTAAAACCCTCCTAGTTAAGGAAGCTTTTGAAAACTGTCTGTAATCAGGTCTCTGGAGTTAATTAGTTCTTAGTCCTGACTATTCTTTTATCTTGTGTATTACTTATATTATTTGCTATTGTCTTTCATTGTGTTTTATTGTGATGTTTTATTGTCTTATTACGCTTTTACTCTTTTAACATAAGCTGTCCTGAAGAGCAGTGTGCTGGAGGATTGGAATATGAATATTTGAAATCAATAAATAAAGTGTATATACACAGTGCAAATCAATCATTAAATTAAATTAAATTAAATTAAATTAAATTAATAATTAAATAAACGGTACCTGGCTGAATCAAATTATACATGTCCAATCTGGAAGATAGGAAGTTGGCTTATACCAAGTCAGACCATTGGTCTATCTTGCTCAGTAGTGTCTACACCGAAGGAATCTTTGAACCTGAGACCTTCTGCATGCAAAGCAGATGCTCTACCACTGAGCTATGGCCCCATCCCTCAGTATCTAGCCCATATGCAGACTCCTTCCCACCCATTGTGCCTGTTCCATCTTGGATGTCTGTGGACATCCACATAGGGATTATGACCCTTTAACTTACATGTTTGGATCAGGTAGCAAGTGTTTTATATCATTTTAGTTTTTATTGCTTTGTTGGTTGTGATAATTATGTTTCTGTTTTGTCTTTTGTGAGCTGTCCAGACTTGAAGATTGGACGATATAGAAATATAATAAATATATAAATACATACATATATAGGAATTGGGAAAGACTTCTGCCTCTGTTTCTGAACAATAATTGCTAGCCAGAATAGAAAATAACTAGTTGGCCACGGCACAGAGCATCTGCGCTCCTAGTTTGGCTGCCTCCAGACAGCCGGCCACCTCCTCCTCCAGTCTCCTCCTCCAGCCTCCTCCCATCAGCCCATTTTCTCCCACTCGCCCACCTCCTCCCACTGGCCGCCTCTGCTGGCTGGCCGGCCTCCTCCTCCTTTCATCCACCTCTGCTGGCCGGCCACCTCTGCCCACTGACATGGCTCCACCTGCTGTCTCTGCTCATCGGTGCAGTTCCACCAGCCACCATTGCTATTTTCTGTCCTGCTCACCCTGCCCAAAGTACTTGCAGCCCACAGGAACTCTCTCAAGGGCTCCACCACTCTCACAAGAGTTCTGCCACGCATCCCCAATGACACGTCTAAGAGAATAAATTATATAGATGGGCTAGAGGGGTGCTGTATTATATCTAGTAACCTTTATGATTTGTTATTGAGAAGTTTGTCCCAGAGGGGATCCTGTAGAAAGTGTGGGGGGTAGATTCAGAAAGGAAAAGGGAGGGAAAGCAGGAGGAGAAAATGGAGTTGTTTTTGAAAAAAACTCCTAGTTAAAAAAAGGTGTTTCTGAAAAAAACTCCTAGTCCCCTGCTAACTTGGCAAAGAGGCACCTTTTAATGTGGTGATTCTCTTTATTGAGCAGGGGAAGAGTAACTGGCCCTATCCACCCCCAGCACAGTACCTCCAGTGACTGTTGTTGGTGTCTGTCTAGTGTTTCTTTTTAGATTGTGAGCCCTTTGGGGACAGGGATCGGTCTTATTTATTTATTATTTCTCTGTGTAAACTGCCCTGAGCCATTTTTGGAAGGGCGGTATAGAAATCAAATAAATAAATAAATAAATAAATAAATAAATAATCTGCATTAGATTTATTTGTGTCTATGAGCTAAGCAGCTATAAAACAAGGGGGCAACAGTCTGACAGAACAAGGCACCTTCATATTTTCATGTATTGTTTCTGACAAGCTGTCAAAACTTGGTTTTCAAGAGGCCTTTTCTTGGGATGCCCCAGAATGACTAGAAGGTTTCTAGTAGGGTTGTGCAGTGATATTGGTCTATAGGAATATCAGACCAATATGCTCAATATCAAGCATTATCAGAATGATTTCCTATGTGATAGCAGGGAGCCCTGTTAATCAGAATTCTGACTGAATCCTGTTGTCCTGTCAAAAATCCTTCCTGGAAATAGAGACATCAGACCAAAACCAGCCCAGCTGTCATTTTTGAGAGAAAGTCTCTCCAAGCCAAATCTGATGTGGATATTAAGGACTGCACCCCTGAAATTGGAGGGGGGGCAAAGGTAACCATGGCATGGAATCCACTAGCCCTATGGGTCCTTTGTGGGAGCTTTCCTGTGACCCCACCCCCTGACTTCAGGGATGCAGTCCTTAAAATACATCTCAGGAGGTAGGGGGATCCCCCCCCCAATAGGCATATTGGAAAATATCAAGTCAATTCTGATCCAATTCCAGTTTTGTTTGGGAGGCTGTATCAGTTCCCCAACTGTTTTTTTTTTAATCTGATCATATCAAATTGGATTTGATCTGATATTTTTGGCGGTGCACAGGCAAATTTGATTGTTGGATTTGTGGCAATTTGTACTGGGGCTCTTCCAGATTAGGAGTGTGCAAACAGGTTTGAGCTTGAACTGGTTTGGAGTCAAACTGCCCAGTTTAACCGGTTTGAGCTTGAACTGGTCCAGCCCTCCAAAAAGGGGGTCGGTTCAGATCAAACATGTTCGGCCCTGTTTGACTGGTTCTAGTGCTTGCAAAAAGGGAATCCAGTAAGGATTCCTCTTTACAAGCACCGGGGGAATCCTAAGGGGTTGAAAAGGGGCTGTTGCATGGCTGGGAGAGAGGTTACCTCACATGCTGCAGTGGCAGCATGACTTCTCAGGTGGTGGTGGTGTGGCAGCAGCTCCCTTAGGCCCCACCAGCACTCCACCCATCAGCTCAGGCTGGTGGGGACCCAGTTCAGGCCACTGTGCATGCGTGGAGGTCATTCTAATGGTCTCCATGCTTGTGCGGATGCCTGAACCGGGCCCAAACCAGCCCAAGATGATGGGGGGAGCACTGGCGGGGCTTGGGAAGCCATTGCCAGCCACTGAGGAGCCATGCCTCTTCCACTGCACATGAGGTAACCTCCCGCCAGCCTTCCACCTGCCCCTTTTCAACCCCATAGGGTTCCCCTGGTGCTTGTAAAGCGGAATCCTAATCGGATTCACCTTAAGCACTAGAACACGGGGCAAAACAGTTTGACCCCATTCAACTTCATTTCCAGGAATGAACCGAACTGTCAACTGGTTTGTTAGAACCACTATGCAGTTTGGTTCGAACTCAAACTGAACTGCCTTTGTGGTTCTGTGCACACCCCTATCCCAGATGGTGATATATTCCAGCTTCAGAACAAATTATGACAATAAATAAAATGAGAAATTCATGCTACATATAAAGATGTTGCATAATTCTCTTAGCACTCTTTGCTGGCAATCTGTAGAAATCCATGAATAAACTGTTTTGTTTTGTTTTAAGTTATAATAAAAGGAGGGTTTTTTTAGGGGGGGGGAAGAGTTTATTCATGGATTGCTGTAGATTGTCAGCAAAGGGTGCTAAGAATATGATATCATGTCCTTGCACATCATGCTGACTTCTTGTTTCATTTATTGTCATAATTTGTGCTGGAGTTGGAATATATCACAGTCTGGAAGAGCCCCTGTTTTCAATTTTTTGGTTTGTTTTGCTTTATAGCTTACAACTTTTGGAGTAGGCAATGGGAAGTCTTTAATGAAAAAAGAAAAATACAGAATACATCTATCTATTACTAATAGATCAGTCCCATGAACTTCAGTTGGACTACTTCAGAGTAAGGCACTTGAGAGATGAAGCTTTCAATATGAAAATGTTCATTTTTTGTACAATAGAGGCTTGGGCATTTAGGAACAACTAAGTAATTTAGACTTGATGTGTATGCCAATGTTTCTGCTTAAGATCAATAATTGCTTACCACAGTTTTTGGCTATGATTTCCAAAATTGATTTTCAAGATACATTTGCATTTGATAATAAATATGAAGGTCCCCCGCCACCCTGTTCAGTCTCCACCCACCCTCAGGAGAATATCCTGGTTGCAGTCAAGGCTCCTTTGTAATTCCTGATGTTTCTTGACAGAGGGCCAAAATCAACAGTACTTGCAGGTATGTTGAACCAGGAGTGCCTAGTTACAAAATATTAAAAGGAACTGGTGACTGAAGAACCCTGCTGGATCAGGTCCAAAGCTTATCTAGTCCAGATCCTGTTTTCCACTTTTTATGAGGCTCTCTGTTGTTATTATAACAAATGAATTCTAATGAATTCTAATGATATTGTATGCATTCATTTAAATGTTTTGATCCCACCCCTCTAGCAAAATGCTGCTTGTCTAATCTCTTATCATTTAGGTAGTGTTGCTATAGTGTTGCTAAACACACTTAACCAAAAGTTAATTCAGTAGACAGTGCAATAAAGCAAGGGTACTGGATACTGGATTCACAGATATTGCTGGATGAAGGCCATTGTGGCTGGGGATTATGGGATGCAATTGGTATGTGCATGTAATCACTCCTGTCCCTAGGTCTAATGTGAAACCTTGTCGTACCCCCAGTTTTTCTTGGCTTATTTCTGCTACCCACCACTACTCCCTTATCTTCCTGGCCTTGAGCTCTCTGCCTGCTTTATTTCACTTCCTTTATCTATCCTGATTCTCAGCCAGCCTCACTGCCTGCTCAGAATTTTTATATGATGTAGAGATGTACATATCAGGCAGTTTAAAAATATGAATGAATGAATATCCCAATTATTCCTGCCAACATTGACCTCTTCTTTCTTCAATATTCTCTTTTCTAGAACCATGTGAAGTTTAAACAACTCATATTTTACTTCCCTCATTGAAGTTGGTCAGTGTGTGAAAATGTAATCCTTCAGCAGTTGAAATTTCCACTTACATCCCATAACATAACAGCTGCAGCAAACCACTACCAGAGATTTTTCAGCCATCACCATTGCCACAAAAATGCATTACAATATAGGTAGTGCTAAGACTGTCTTCACACAGTTCTCATGTTATAATTAGGGTTCCATACATTTTGACTGGCCTTGATTAATGCCAAGCCAAAATGTTTAGTCGTCAGCCAGACGCTGCCCCTGCTCTTCATTTCTATGCATCAAGAAATAAGAGGAGAGCTGGTCTTGTGGTAGCAAGCATGACCTGTCCCCTTAGCTAAGCAGGGTCTGTTCTGGTTGCATATGAATGGGAGACTTGATGTGTGATCACTGTAAGAGATTCCCCTTAGGGAATGGAGCCACTCTGAGAAGAGCAGAAGGTTCCAAGTTCCCTCCCTGGCATCTCCAGGATAGGACTGAGAGAGATTCCTGACTGCAACCTTGGAGAAGCTGCTGCCAGTCTGGGTAGACAATGCTGAGATGGACCTATGGTCTGACATAGTATATGGCAGCTTCCTATGTTCCTAATGTTCATTGTGATTTACTCCCAGGTAAATTTGCATAGGATTGTAGTCTTAATTCCTTGACCTCATCAGGGGCGTATCTAGGGGTAGGGCAGGCAGGGCACGTGCCCCGGGTGCCACTTGAAGTGGGGCGCCATTTTTCTAAAATTAAAAAAAATTAAAATGGCTGCTGAAAACAAAATGGCCACCGCGCATGCTCAAATGGCCTCTGTGAGGCCCTAGGCCATGCCAGGCCTCGCAGAGGCTATTTGAGCATGCGCAGTCGCCATTTTGTTTTCAGTGGCCATTTTAAAAAATTTTAAAAATGGCCACCGCACATGCTGAAATGGTCCCTGTGAGGCCCTAGAGGCCAGAGAGGGGAGGGGAAACCTTTGCAGACCCCCCCCCACAGCCTTTAGGAAGCCCCCCGAAGGGGCTACAGGTAATTTTTTAAAATTACTTTTTTTAAAAAAATATATTTTTTAAAATTTTTTAAAAAATTAAGTCACTGTACACATATTCAGTTTGGCACTATGTACAGAGAATCAGATGGGTGTCAGATGCTTGGACAGGGGGTGCAATTTCAGTGCTTGCCCTAGGCACTATTTTCCCTAGATACGCCTCTGGACCTCATGCTGTGCTTTCATGCATGACTAAGGTCAATTCCTTGCTCACATCAGTGAGGAAAGGAGCAGGAATTATTCCCACAGTTGCTTTGGGCTGTGGAGGATCTAGGAAGCTCAACGTAACTGTGAGGAAATCCTGACCACTCTCTACTCCAGCTCCAAGCTTAGAGGTGGAAGGAAGGTCTCCAGTTCTTGCCTTCCACTCCAGATTGGAGCTGGAAAAGGAGGGATCATTTCCTTAGCTGTGTTACATTGTGACTCTCCTCAACCACTTCCAGCTTCCCACTCCAAGCTACAGAGGAAAGCTTGGGCTGCTCTTGTCACCCTTACCAGAGGTTGATGGGACACTCACCATGGCAATGATGGAAAGTGGAATTGTGGACTCCTCCTTGTTATAATGTATAACTTTCCTCCTGCAAGGAAAAGTGACTTTTAGTCAACCACTTTTAATTTTAAATTTCTCTGCTTATGTCCCTAAAACAGGGGTAGTGAAGCAACTGGGAAATGGCTTAAAAAAAAAAAAGGATATGTGTAACATGCAAGTTTCATGACTGCAGCTCAAATATGGCAACACACACCTCAAAGCAGCTTCCCAAATGTGTGTCACAATGATGTACCATTTCAGCTATTTTCTTGCAACTTCCCTGCAGGTACTTTAAGAATGTGACTAAGGAAAGGGAAAGGTAGCCTTAGGGAACACAGTGTAGCTCAGTTAAATTTACCTTCAGACTGAGGGAATTTCAATTATCTTTCAAAGGCTACCACTCTTTGCCTATTACACTGCATGAAATGAAAGAGTCTGCAACAGACTGAGCAGATGCAACAGCAATCAATCAATTCATTTCCCCACTCTCCTCCAATATCTCTTGTTAAACCCATTCTGGTCAATCCCTTAGCAGATAAGAACTGGACTGCATGATTGTCAATACAAATCCTCCCTTTAAACGCAGATAGACAGCAATTGAAAAAGATGCACTGTGCCAACTTCAGGAGTAGTTTCTCACCAGAAATGCATCACTCCTGTCAATTGCTTTTAGTGCATACACACATACCCACAATACACACATACATTTGCCCTCAAGGAAATATGTGCGGCTTTTAATTTGGAAACAGATTGGTTACTGAGCTCTAAACTAAAGTCATTAATAGCAAATAGCTTTTAATTCCCAGCTGCAGAATAGTGGCAGCATTTTACACTGGCCACTGTGTTTAGACACCTCTTAGCATGGCTCCCAGATTTGCCAAGCAAGCAGGGCTTTGATTTTTGCTTACTAGGTGTCTCTTAAGTCATCAGCCAGATACTTCCTGGCACTGTTCCTTCAGCAGAGCTAATAATTTATGACAGCTCTTCTCCACTTGCCCAGCTCAGACATTTAAATGTCCACCACAATCTACCAATGAACCCATCTGACTGCCACTGGGAATCAGGAGGAGAAACTTATTAATATATATAAGTTTGGCGGCATGTCAGGGTGAATTTATCACAACCACTGGGAAAATGCACCAGTGACTTCCCTTTGCTTCCTTGGTGGACTGATGGCAGGAGTGTCATCTTTCTTTATCCTGTTACCTCAGCATATATATCCAGAAGATCCTCAAGCAAATGATGTCTAAGCTCTGCTCCATACATGTAAAGTAAGGAAATTTCCCAGTCTTATAAAATATTGAATTTTATTTTTATTTAAAGAGAGGGGGGGTACTGTATGGAGACAAGTCCTGTGTGGCTCTGCCTTTCTCTTTTCCTTCAAACCCATCTTCAAAACCATCCCTTCTTCAAAGTCTTTGGAAGAATCCCTTAGTATTATCCACTACTAAAACGAAGCCTAATTAGAAGAACATGTATACTTTGCCTGTTTACCCTTCCCTCAGTCTTCTATCTCTCCCTCAACTGCCTTCTCGGTGTCAAATTTTACATTATAAGCTCCTTGAGGCAGACAGCTATCTTTTTGTTCTTACTTTGTGATGCTTTCTATAGAAAATGAAGAAAAGTACTTAGGGTTGCTTCACACACAACTGTTTTTGTGAATAGGCATTGCTCCCATCCTGAATGGACATTATATGCCATATCACAAGTGATACTATTGCCGTACATCTGTGGTACACATAATGATGTGGTAGAAAAATTTTCATGTGTGAAAAAATATATACCTGCTTAGCCACCTAAAGGCGCAGTGGGGAAGTAACTTGCCTAGGGAGCAAGAGGTTGCTAGTTTGAATCCCTACTGGTTGGTTTCCAAGACTATGGGAAACACCTATATTGTGCAGCAGCGATATAGGAAGATGCTGAAAGGCATCATCTCATACTGCATGGGAGATGGCAATGGTAAACCCCTCCTATATTCTACCAAAGAAAACCACAGGGCTCTTTGGTCACTAGGAGTTGACTCCGACTTGATGGCACAACTTTACTTTTACTTTATGATCACCGCATGTGATCAAATCACAGAAGCAACTGCCATTATGCTTATGGTGCTTACCTTTTCAGACAAATGTCTTAAGTGTGGAGAGTGTGGGAAGAGTGAGGCATGCCAGTGCTGGAACAGGACTTCCAGGTGTGCTCTCAATATACTGTACATAAGTACTCCATCCCTTTTCTTTTTGCATGTCTGCAGCAGGCTAAAGGTCAATCACGAATGTGAACTGATGCTTACCAGTACAAATACAGCATCCAATCCACCATACCACACTGGCTTTTTTGGTGCACCTAGAAAAATACTACAATTCTATATGTGGGCTTCGTAAATCCCTTTGACTTCTTCAACTAAGTGCAGGAATGTTAAAGGATTGTTAAAGTGAAGACTATGCACAAAACAGATGAAGGCCTAGTCTACATGTGCAGCTGAATGAGATGGGAAAGTCTCATTGGTCATTTCAATGAGGGTAGAGGACCATATTTTTCACTTCAAATTGCAGGTGGAGGACCATATCTTTTGTTTCCCTAGGTTACAAAGTTAGCAAACAGGAATCTAGCAAAACAGGAAGCAAACTGGGCCAGAATTTTTGTCTGAGAGGGGGTGGGATCTGTAGGGAACTGTGGGGTGTTTTTTGTTTGGGTTTTTTTTTTTTTTTTAACATCATGACACATTTTAAAAATGCACTCCCACCTGCACCCTAAGTGGCACAGTATTGTACCCTTAAGTAATACAGTAGAACTTTAGGATTACCACTTTGGTTCTGCTTGAGGTATATTTGTTTGGTTAATTTAAAATACTTATGTACCATCCCTCAGCAAAGTTCCTGGGAGGTATAAGAAAATCTATGGCATAACATGTTTATTAATATTATTGGATTTATTTTGTATTGAAGCAGATAAAATCTGTGCTACAAAAATCCACCTTCTATGCTTGAAATAAGTTTAGCCGTCGAACATAACGTATCAGAAGTACTAGGTTTTGTTCTCAATGTTCTCAAATGACTGGATTTAACACCTAAAAATAATGGCTCTTAATCTAAAGGCCAAACCAGACATTGGGCACATGCAGCCTGGATGCCTTGCTTTAGTCAGTGTGCCTGGCTTGAACAAAGCAGAAGAAAGCAGCTACTGCAAACAAACAAATGTGTGGAATTCTTCAGAGAGTGAGAACAAATGAGAAGGAAGAGAAAGGAAGGCTGGGGGCAGTTAGGAGGAAACCAAGGGCCCTATTCTGAGGAGAAGAGGAATAGAGAAAAGGGAAGGGAAGAATTAAGGAAAAGAAAATGAGAAGGTGGGATAAATAAAGAAGAAGAGGAAACTGAGTATTTCAGAGAGCATCTAAAGCTGGCCACAACAGCCTATGCATCATCTTAAAAGTGCACACCTGATGGGCCACTGTGCGAAAAAGCCTAGGGATGTGCACAGAACCAGGTGGGAGAAGCCCAAAGGCGGCGGCGGGGGGATAAATTTAAGGGTGTGGGAGGGTGCATTTACCGCTCCCTCCGCTCCCCCCCCCATCGGCACTCCATTAGTAAAGGCTCCATTGGGGCGGCAGCATACCTCCCTGCCGCCCTGTTCCCTCTTTGGCTGGAAGTGACTGGAAGTACTGGGCGGACGTGCACACTCTGGGGGTGTGCATGTGCATGTCGTGCTCGCTCACATGTGCCTAAAGTACACATGAATGAGTGCGGCATGCGTATGCCCACTCGGCACTTCCAGTCACTTCTGGCCAAAGAGGGAATGGGGTAGCAGGGAGGTATGCTGCCACCCCGATGAAGCCTTTACTAATGGAGTATAGGTGGGAAGGAAGTGGAGGGAGGGGTAAGTGCATCCTCCCTCACCTGTGAAGTTATCCCTCCCACCTTCGAGCCTCTGAACCTCCCGCTGTTCAGATCTGTTCAGAGGCCCGTAAAAGGCCTGAGACGTAGGTTTTGGGTGGTCATCAGTGTCCAAGTGCTTATAATTATTGATTTTACATTATTCATGCTTATAATCATTGATTAGAATTTATAATATTAATATACATTTCTTTATCATCTCCAATTTCTTAGTTATACCTGCTTCATTGTTGTTTTTTATGTACCCCATAACATCTTAATTTAATTAAATGCATTTATTTATTTGTATGTATGTATATTGTGTTGTATTTAAACACTTATTTTTAAATTGGTTGTATGCCAGGGAATCTACAGCCACATATTCTGAGGGCAAATTTAAAGAAAATAAAGGGATGAAAGACATTTATAAACAGGAAGAGTCTAGGAAAAAATGTGCTCTTTGCTAGAAGAACAAACCTGTGACCACTAATTAGGGTTATATCCCCCTAAGAAGGGCTACTCAAAAACAGCCTTTTCAGGGGAAAAGTAAGGTTGCTGAGCGTTACATTTGCATGAAATGGCTAGTTCTGCATTTTTCTATTTTCGATTTTTCTACCTAGTTTTTTTCTTATTCTTGAAACCCTTGAAATAACTAGCTTGATACACATCAAACTGTCTCCCTTTTTCCAGCTTCTAAATTCATTTTTATTTCTTTTTTTAGTTCCCTTTCTCATTTCTTTTAATTATCCATAGACAAATTTTCCTTAAACAAATATATTGTCTAAAATGTTTGTCCTTGTTGGGAAAGATAAATACTCACGTTGTTCCTCAGCTCACTTTTAAATCTGGAGGGCTCTCATTACAAGATAGCCAAAGAGCTTCCTGAAATATTTATACTTTGCTTTGAGGCACCAACGATCTTCTATCAATTATTGCCTTTAACAGAGTTGCAGTGACAGTATGTTATTGGCTGTAAATGTTATCAAATTCTATTATTGTAACGACTGTGGCTTGAACTCCCATCTTACTAACACTCAAAGTCATTTGGAGATGGCCCTGAGGTAATACATTAAACTTCACAGCTAGCAATTATTGGCAGGCAGAATATTCTTCATTTAATTTAGGAGAAATTCAGGGTTGGCAGATGGTGCTTGGTCTCTAGCCTCAAACAAGAGTTCCTTGATTTATTGAAAAGAAACAGAATGAGAAGGCATAGCACCATAAACTTTCTCTGTATTGGCCATGCAAAGTACCTTAACCACTATCAGTATCTGTAACTCTCCCTACAAACTAACAGGTTGGTGACCAGGATTAGAATCAGGGAAGGAGCTCATAGGACCATCACCCTGATAGGTCTTGAACCAATCTCCTTTCAGTGATGCCAAAAACAAAAATAAGGTACAGTTCTCTGATGTACTTGAGATGAGCAAAAGCTATGAGGGCCAAAACAAAAATACCCCAGAGGGCTGAATTTTCAGGCCAGAGTCCAGAATCTAACTGACACCAGTGCACCAGTGTGTTTTATCTAAATAGTATTGGGGGAGGGGATATTGTGTCAAATGAAAAGGGTCAATTTGCCTTCTTTCTATTTTATTATTTTATTTTATTTATTAGATTTATATACCACCCTTCCGATACGGCTCAGGGCGGTTCACAACATGATAAAAACAATTAAAAACAAATTAACAATTAAAATCAAACTCTTAAAACACAATAAAACCAAGAAAACAGCTAAAAGCCCTGAAAATCAGGGCAACAATTTAAAACAGTTTAAAACAATTAATCATTTAAAACTCTGGAAGGCCATGCCAAATAAGTACGTTTTAAGGGCTCTCTTGAAGGACAGTAATGATCTCAGATTACAAATTTCTGCCGGGAGTGAATTCCATAGCCCATGGCAGCTACAGAGAAGGCCCACCTCTGCATCGCCACCAGACGAACTGGTGGCAACTGGAGACGGACCTCCTCAGATGACCTTAATGTGTCGTGGGGATCATGTAAAAGAAGGCGCTCTCTTAGTAACTCGGACCTAAGCCATTCAGGGCTTTAAAGGTAATAACCAGCACTTTGTATTTTGCCCAGAAACATATCGGCAGCCAGTGTAGCTGTTTCAAAACAGGCATCATATGGTCTCTTCGGGTTGTCCCAGAGACCAATCTGGCTGCCGCATTCAGAACTAACTGAAGTTTCTGGACTACGTACAAAGGCAGCCCCACGTAGAGTGCATTGCAGTAGTAAAGCAAGGAGGTTACCAGCTGATGCACCACTGTTTTGAGGTCATTCTCTCCGGGAATGGACACAGCTGTCAAATCAGCCAAAGCTGATAGAAAGCGTTCCTGACCATGGCTTCCACCTGAGATACCAGAGTGAGGCCTGGGTCCAGGAGTACTCCCAAGCTGCGCACTTGCTCCTTCTGGGGGAGTGTAACCCCATCCAGCACAGGGAAATCTAACTCATCCCTCAGATTCTGAGCCCCCACAATGAGCACCTCCGTCTTGCTTGGATTCAGCTTCAATTTGTTCTCTCTCATACAGTCCATTACTGCCTGTAGGCAGGCATTTCGAGAAGGAGTGCCATTTCCTGAAGATGAAAAGGAGAAGTAGATTTGTGTGTCATCAGCATACTGATAACACCCAGCACCAAATCTCCTGATGACCTCACCCAGCGGTTTCATGTAGATATTGAAAAGCATTGGTGACAGAATGGAGCCCTGGGGGACTCCATATAACAGCTCCCGTTTTGAGGAGCAACTGTCACCAAGCTCACCATCTGGAATCTACCTGAGAGATAGGAGCGGAACCACTGCAAAGCAGTGCCTCCTATCCCCAACTCCCCCAGGCGATCCAGAAGGATACCATGGTCGATGGTATCGAATGCCGCCGAGAGATCCAGAAGAACCAGCAGAGTCACATTCCCTCTGTCGATTCCCCAGTAAAGGTCATCCATCAGGCCAACCAAGGCTGTCTCAACCCCATAGCCAGCCCTTTCTAGGAAGAGATGTATAAAATGTGGTTGGAAATCAAGATGATATCTCAGACATTGCAAGTGATAGCACAATTAGGCTTCCAGACCCCCTGAAAAATGCACTCCTGTTTCTGTCCCTCCAACCAACAAGAAGTAGAAGACAATAGCGCTATTCATACAACTGTGTGGGCCAGTGGACAGGTGAGTGGGGGAGGCAGGATTCATGCTACCTTCCCCCAGATGATTGGCTTCCATTTCTTCAACATGCAAGCTGTGCTCCCACACAACGCACACTGCCAGGAGCAGTGATATCAACAGAGGCTAGGACTCATTTTCCCAGCCTCCAGATATCCCAAAAGACATCACGCAATGAGTGTGAGGCCTTGAAGGATTCCCTTGTCATATGGGCACTCTAAGCACCTTTCTCCATGTCTCCTCAGGCTGCATGGAGCCCAAGAAGACACAGAGGTGAGTCTCATGATCAGGGAGAGGAGCTGTAAGGGGGTTTGCAGAGAGAGCGGGCTTAGTCCACTCTCCCCACAGATGATTGGAAGGCAGCCCTGGAGGGCCGGATTGGCTGCCCACATGACTGCCGGCTCTGTCACAGGGGGCTGTAGGGATTGGGGGCTGCACGGTCCCCAGAAGTTCCAGGATGCCCCGTGCAAGCGTGCGGGGCATCCTGGAGAGACCTCTGAGCCCGGGAAGCTTCTTGAAGCCCCCTTGTCGGGGGTTTACTCATGTGTCGCCGCAAGCCACGACAATGCACAAGCAAAAAGATGAGGTTAACGGACCGCTCAATCCATTAACCTCGGCTAAGGGGAAGGGTATTTAGGGCGGCTAACTGCTGGGAGCCATGCGGCTCCCATTGCAGCACACGATTGCCCCAAAGCGGGCTAGGATCCCTTAGCATGCTTTTGGGCAATCGTGACAGTCACCTCACAGAGTCCTGGCAGCCAGGTTAGCTTGGCTAAAGGAGTCCCTTAACCTTGGCTCTCTTAACCTTGGCTAAGAGCTGGCCTTGGGAGTGGGGTTAGGCTGGGCAGGAGTGCCAGGATCTGCATGGATCCTGGAGCTCAGCTTGATCAGCCTAGCCTAGGCTGCTCGTGAAATCAACCTCAGCCTTCCCCAGAAATTCAAGTAACTGACAATGTTGTTTTGAGCACACTTAAAGAACTGGGAGCCCAAGCAGAAACACTTTTGGAGGAGGGCACTTGTATCACCCTAGACCAGATTTCAGCTACACAAGGTCTGGTGTGTGTGTTTGGGGAGGGAGTTGTGCACCTCCTCAGCAGAGTTGCCAGAACCTAAGGGGTATACTCATGGGTCAAATGGGCCGTAAGTCAGAATTTGGCTTTTTTAAAGCCAGATCTGGCCGCCTAGCTACTCAGTAGGTTTTGTGACTGTACACCCCAGAAGTTAGTGGGACATATTCATTCCATTGATGTGTATGGAAGAAAAGAAGAGCTTCTATCAACAAGGGGGACACTTGTGCCAATGCCCCCATACCTTGGGAACACCCCACCCATAGTTGCTGCCAAAAAGCTTTTCCCTATGATAGTGAATCACATTCAAGAGTAGCATCTGCATCTATCTTTGCCAAATGGAAAGGGAAAGAAAAATGCAAACAAGCCATCTTTCTCATCCAGTTGCATATGGAATGGGCATGTCTACACCACAACTTCCTGTGGGAAGCTGAGACTGACATTCTAATGCCGCACACAGCTGGATGAATTCATAGAGAATTATTGGGGCCATTCTCACGATTAGCAAAAATCAGGCTAGGAGAGCCTTGCCTGATTTTTGCTAATCGTAAGAACCACCGGGCTCGGCTGCAAGCCCGGTGGTTCTTGAGCGGCTAACCTGCTCAAGTAGCCTGCTCCTTAGCCCGGGTTTGCGGAGCGAGTGCTCCACAAAACCAGGCTATTAGATCGTGAGTAGCTGCAGCATGGCTCCACACCGTGGCTACTTACGAGGAGACCCCCTGGAGGGGAGGCAAAAAGCCACCTCCCAGCTCTGGGGGTCTCACCAGCATGCCCTGCGCGCTTGGGCAGGGCATGCTGGAGCTTGCGGGGTGCTCCCCCCAGCCCCCGCCAGCTCCATCACGAAGCCGGCAATCATGTGGGTGGCCTATACGGCCACCCAGGGCTCCTGCAGAGATTGTCTCCGGGGAGAGTGGGCTTAGCCCACTCTCCCCGCAGTATCGGCAAAAGTGGGTCTCATGGATCGTGAGACCCACCTCATTGTCTTTCTACACATGAATTACCAGTAAGGAAAAAGGCCTCACAGCAACTTGAAATTATTGAGTCTGTTTGAACATACCCTGTGGTGTGCTAAATGTGTACTGGACCAAGCCAGATATGTTTAATGTATCCTGGTCCTGCCTGTGATGGGAATGAAATACAGCTGAATCATTTTAACACACAAAATTACGATGAAGTCATTTACATGACCCAGTCTGCTGGGGCTTGAGAAGGCTGGGGGGGAAGGCCCAAGATCCGAGCCTCCAGGGGCCTCTGCTGTTTGTGCTCCCAGATGAGCAGCACAACAACGAGTGCTGTGGTGAATGGGAAGTGGGGGAAAGGCGGCCAGGCAGCCAGATATCCCACAATGTACCACACAAGCAGCGCAGTGCACTGGGATATCTGTCGGCTTATGGGACACTTCTTCCCCCAGGCTCAATGGTAAGTATGGCTGCCCACAGTCTGAAAGGAGCTGAGCTGCCAGCAGCCTGCTTGCCCACACAATCGGGTAGTCAGGTAGGAGGAGCACAAACATCCTCTTACCTCACTTTTAGCCCGGGTTTGAAACCCAGGCTACCTGGGCTAGAGCACTGGGATCGAAAACAATTCCTGTGCTTCTCATGACTATCATACCCGGGCTAGCACTGCCCTACCCAGGCTAGCATTGCCTTACCTGGGTAGGGCTGGTTGTGAGAACAATCTCATGATTTATATACAGCAACCCTTTAATGTAAGTCACTATTACAATGCCCATATTGCATATAGGAAGGTGCGTGCATGCACACTGAGAGACTAGTGACTGGTTTAAAGCACCTTCTCTCTCTTACACTAGTGAGTTTTGCAGTCAATGTGAAATTTGAACCCCAAACTTCTTACCTCACAGTTTATATTCAGCCACCAGGCTATAGCAGTTCTCAATTTTCAAAGCAAGAAATTGCAAACGAAAGTCAGAAAGCCAATGACTGAGTTATCTTCCTGGTTTTTATCTTTAGAGGTGGATGAAGAAAGGTGAATGAACAAAACAACACAGAGAAGTTAAGAGTCAGAGCTCCAATCTATTTTCCTTCATAGCACAGCGGCACTGGGGTGGGAGCGGGGAGACAGTGTTTATATAAACAGGGAGATTTTTCTTTTCCTAACAAAATTAATCCATGCCTGTGTCAGACTTATCTGTGTTATATGGCTGAGGCCAAGAGTAGCAGGGGATGGATAAAAAGGAGATTTGTTTTCATTTATATACTATGTCCAGGCTGAAGAACTAAACAAGTTTATATAAGGACAATGTTACTGCAACTGTCAAATCATCCATCAAACTCAGACTTCTGCCTTCAAATATCGGCAAATCTAGGTATTTCCAAAGCCAAGTACTGTATGCCCAGTTGTTTGTTTCCTGGCAACAAAACATTTAAGGGGCACCTGGTTGCAATCCTTATCCAGCTGCTTGAAAGTACAGGTCAAACTCATTATACATGTGGGTTCCATTCTCCACTACAACCATGGATGGCGCGTCATTGAGTCAATGGGACTGGGCGGGGAGGTTCCTGGAGGCTCTGGAAATGGCAGAACATGGAGGAAAAGGGCCCTAAAAACGGGGGGGGGAGTACCCTTATGCTCCACAGTTCTCCAGGTGTCCAGCAATGTCCCTAAAAGTCCCAAATCCAGTGGTTTTTGTGTGGTAAATTGCAGGTTTTTAAAAAACAAATGAGCTACCAAATGGCTCCTCTTCTAAAAATGGTGGCTGGAAATGACAGATAAGGGCATTTCTAGCCACCCTGAACCCACAGGTATGCAAAATTAACCCTTTGTTAATCTTTTCCCCTGCGTATGCTGAGGCTGTGTGTCAATTACCCAACGGCAGATTTTCAGAACCATGGATGTTGGATCCCTGAATGGAAAGGTTTGCTTGAACATCCAACTGAGGTCAGTGAGACTTACTCTTGAGCTGATGTAGAAAGATTCAGGACAGACATACTTCTTTAGAACTGAAACAAACCTGGAATATCTTCCCTCCATCAATTGATGGAAATAAATCTGTATTACTGCAAAAATTGTGGGTGCTGATTTGGATAATAGACAGTTGGATGCTTTCTTTAAATAAATAAATAAATAAATAAATAAATAAATAAATAAATAGCTAAAAGCAAGAGTGGAGGGCAAACCCCAAAGTGTGGATCTGCAATAGTGGGGATAGCGTTAACCTTTTCCCCATGCCATTTTTCTCAGCTTAAATTGCCCTGTTCTCAAAACTACTATTTGCCCTGTGGAGGATAATATATAGGTATGCAGGGAGATCCAGGCTCAAAATTCACTCAAACATCCATCTCACTTTGTGATCCTGGACCAGTCAGTATCTTTCCATCTAATCTTCTTCACAGAACTGATATGAGGATACAATGGAGAGGGGAGAATATTATATGCTTCCCTAATCTCCAAGAAGAAAGGTTAGGATAGAAATGTAATAAGGTTATCCCCATTGTTCATTCCTCCCCATTGCTTTTCCTACAAGAGGCTTGAACAACTTATGACCCACCAAGCCGGCAACACAACCCAGTAGCCAAATATTGTGGCTTGCTGGGTGCTTGATATTCATCCTCTTTTTGCACCCCAAATAGGGAATATTTAGTTTAGATGGACACATTGTGCAGGACTGCCTCTCCTACTGTTCATAATTAATCATTTTTAATCTTAAGAAAATCCTTTCCCTTTTCCACTAAAATCCACTATGTGTGGTTAAATATGTGTGGGAAGTGTTCTTTGAAGTGCTTGCAGTGTATGATGATCCATTTGCTCCAGAGTGTAAACATCACAGTGTGAAACCAAACATCCTGATATGTGTGGGTACATTCAGAGGGTTACACATAGTTTATTCCCTGTTCAGACGACCTTATTAATCCCATCAGGCAGGAAAGAAGAGCTGTATGGCAAGATGGGAGTCATGCACAGACCTCCTGTTCCCTGTCATGTCTTTGTGTATTGTGCAGTAGTGAAAAGAGAAGCAGAGTTCTCTTGAACCCTATGGGAATCCATCTATATTTTGGTTCAGTACCTTGTATGTGCAAGGCTTATACCCTGGAATTAAATCACAAGATGCACATGTATTCCCATGAGACTCAATATATCCCTGCTTCATCCCTCTCCTTCACCATAAATTATACCAGGACATTACAGGCAGTGCTGATTATGGGGAAGGGGAAAGGGGGCTCTGTCTACTTTGCTTTTATAATGTCCCTCTTTGTAATTGTGTTAGGAGTCTACTGACCCTAAAATTGGGTCAGTAAATGAGTAGGGCTTATGGATTTTATTAAAGCTTGTCCTCCTCAATTTAGCACAGATTACAGGTAATGGGACGTCTATGATGTATGCTTCTTGTCTCTCCATCCACCTCTTCCTATTTGCCTGATGCAAGTAATAAGGTGGGCTTTGGGGGCATATGGATCCTTCCAAATGCAGCCACGGTCCTCCTCCATCACATGGGGAAGGTCCATATCCTTGGTTTTTACACCTTGGAGTAACATATTATTGTGATTAAAAATAGTTATATTCTGCTTTTCAACGACAAAAAAGTTCTCAATGCTGTTCACATAGCAAAAGGAATGATAACATAAATAATTACCTATCCCAAAAGGGCTCATGATCTAAAAAGAGATGCAGGGGGGAATGGCCACTTGAAGGGATGAAGAGAGACAGTTGTTCTCACTAGGGATGTGCAAGGAACCATGGCTGCATGATTCAAAGGTGGAGGTGGTGCCTCTTTAAGAGCAGGGGGTGCACTTACCCCTCCTGCTGCTTTTCCCCTGCCGGCGCTCATTACTGTTAAAAGTCTTTGGGGTGGCAGCATACCTCCCTGCTGCCCCGTTGCCCTCCTCGGCCAGAAGTGGCTAGAAGTATCGGGTGCACATGCGCCCATCACGTGTGCGCGCGCACCCATCTGCCATGCATGTGCATGCACGTGATGGGTCTTCTGGACACTTCCAGCCAAGGAGGGTAATGGGGCGGCAGAGAGGTACGCTGCTGCCCCGAAGATTTTTAACAGTAATAAGTGCCGGTGGGGGGAAAGTGGTGGGAGGAGTAAGTGAACCCTCCCGCACCCTTAAAGAGGCACCCTTACCGCATTCGGACTTCGAACTGGGCCCCGTGTTCAAACCTGTTCAGAGGCACGTAAAAGGGCCTCAGGTTCATGCAAATCCCTAGTTCTCACTGCTAAATAAAAGAGCCACCATTTAAAAAGCTATCTCTTTGCCCAGTTAGCAGGGGTTTACGTATATGGCTTGTCATGCACTGCAACCACTGCAGAGAGCACTGGAAATGAAGTAATCCTTTGGATGATATTCCTAGTGTCAAATCTTTTAATAAATGCAAGTGTTATTTTTACTTTTCTGAGGAATATTTCATGAACATCAAATATTCATAGAGAATAGATAATATTTAACTGACATCCTTAAATGATTAAAATGTGTAGCTCTCTGTTGAGACTTAGGCTGCATTAAGGCCTGCAATACATTTTCATTAAGTACTATCTATCTTGAAGAGGCTATCATGATGAAAAAGGACTCCTTCAGTAATGTCTGTGTGCTATTAATAGGGGAGTACAAATCCAAGTCTCTCATTACCTTAGTCAAGGGCAGAAGGTTGCCACCCATCCTCACTCCAGTGCAAACATCCCTTTCAGCTGATACTGGTTTCAGCTGATTTCAGCCAACAAACCACTAAACTGGCCAGAGATTTTCCCCAGTCTCTGAGAAGGCACTTCAGGTTATAAAGTGGATGCACTGCTATAGGTGAAAGGCAAGTATATAAACATTAGTAGCATGATGTTCAACGTACATGTTAAGCACAAGCATCAAACCCTATTTAAAATTAGTCTCTGTGTGCTGTGAACCTGAAACCCTTCCATGAAAGAAATATAGTTAGGGTAGGGATGTGCGAGCCAGACATCAAGCCAGCCCAGTTCAGGTGGTCTGAGTTCAACCTGCCCAGCCTCCAAGAGGGGCGCTGGTCCAAGTCTGAACCAGACCATCCCACAGTTCTAAGAACCAGTTCCCAGACTGGCTAAGTATAATTGTAATCCTTCAGGCCCAAACAGGGCCACAGCCAGCCTGGCCAGTGGGAGACTTGGAGGAGCACCCGCCAATGCCCCTCATTGCCTCCAATGCTTCTCTGCCACAGCCTCCTTTAAAGGTAGGGAGGCCACTTTCTCTCATTACCCACCCCCCTGGCACCCTGACCATTAAGATTAGGAATGCCCCTTTTACTTGTAAAGGGGAATCCTCAAGGATTCTTGGAGAAATTTAAGGAAGATGTTGCAATAGTGAGCAAGAGGTTTGGCCAAAAACACACACACAAAAACCCCATCAGAGACTAAGAATTGATAATGGGGGTAAGTTTACATCAAAGGAAATGGCCAATTATCTAAAGGAAAAGGCACTAAACATGAATGAATGGTGCCTTACACCCCATATCAGAATGGCATAGCAGAAAGAAAGAATCATTCTGTATTAGAGATGATGTGCAAGTTGCAGGATGCAGGACTGGCAAGAAAATTTTGGGGAGATGCAGTCATGACTTCCAATTACCTACAGAACAGACTGACAACCAAAGTGACACCTTTTGAAATATGGCATGGAACAAACCCAACTTAGGACATATCAGAGTGTTTGTATCAAAAGCATATGCATAAGTTCCAAAAGAGAAAAGAAGTAAACCGAATTGTTGATGTGAAGAACGAATACTCTCTGGATATTCACTAGGAAAAAGATACTGAATCCTTGATGTGGCCCCTGGAATATGCAGTGTAGTATACTTTGAGGAAACACAAAGGCCAATCACAAGTGAAGTGCCAGAAATTGTATCAGAGATTCCGATGGGAAAAGAACCAAGAGAAGAAGGAATTCCCATAAGCCTGGAGCTAACCAGCAAACCAGAACCAGAAGAGGAAGCAGAAGCTTAGATAGAAATGAGATGCTCACAAAGACCCAACAAAGAGGTTTCACCCAGGAGACTCTCCTACATGGCCAGAAAGGAAGAGATCCAAGAACTCTGCACATAGAAAGACACTGAAAATCTGCAGTGCCAACACGTGAAGCTAAAAATTAGAGAAAAGATGCATAAGAAGGGATAGAATCTCTACACAAAAATAAAATTTGGACAGTTGTGGAACTACCCACTGGAAGAATATCAGTAGGATGCAAATGGGTCTCCAAAACCAAATATTTATTTATTTATTTATAAAATTTGTACACTGCCCCAAACTTTCATCTCTGGGCAGTTAACAATAGCATAAAACAAGTTGAAACATATACAAAAACTTAAAACAATTTAAAAATCAACCACAAATTAAAACCTAATTTTTTAAAAAACTGAAAAAGGTGGAAAGGTGGATTTTCAAATGCTTTTTTAAAAATACAGTGCAGAAGGATACATCGAGCACTACAAATCAGACTAGTAGCCAAGGGATACTTTCAAAAATATGGTGAAGACTATGATGAGATATTTGCACCTGTAATGAAGCATACTTCAGTAAGAACACTTCTCAGCATAACAGCAACAAGGAAGAAGCAAACTGATCAACCAGATGTGAAGACTACATTTCTGCATGGAGACATAGAGAAAGACATCTACATAGAGCAGCCACCAGGATCTGAAGAACCTGGAAGAAGAGGCTTGTATGCAAACTCTAGAAAACAGCTATGGCTTGAAGGAAGCTGCTAGAGCATGGAATAAGAAGCAGAACCAGAAGTTACTCAAGGAGGGGTTCATGCAAGGAAAGGCTGACCCCTGCCTATACTCTAGAGTCAAAAATGACAGAAGTACTTACATTTTGAGTAACCTGATCATTTGCTATGAAAAGCAAGTCCACAAGCAGACACTTGGAGGTGGAGCCATCAGTTGGACTAGCCAGAAGCAGTCTATGGTTGCATTTTCATCCACATAAGCAGAGTACATATCAGCCGGCCAAGCATGTCAAGAAGCCACATGGCTACACAAGCTACTGTAGGACTTTGGAATTGATGAACCAAAGACAACTGAGATGTTTGAGGACAACCAAGGTGCATCCAACTCTCTCTGATGGACTCAAAGCACTTAGATGCAAAACATCACTATGTTCAAGAGGCACAAGAGAGTAGGCTAGTTAAGCTGAAGCACTACTCAACTCAAAACATGATAGCATATGGGCTGACCTAGCTGCTATCAAAAGACCAGTTACAGATTCTTCGAGAGAAGATGGGAGTCATGGATTGGTGCACAAGAAGATGAGAAGCGGGATTGGAGATGCAGCTCCTGATGACTGTGTGACAGTAACCCTATTGACCACCAGGGGCATTCAGAGTACAGATAGTGGGCAAGGGAATTCCCTCTCTGACTATGGTTTCTCTATTCCCCCTTTGTTAGACTGATAGTCTCAGGTTTGATTCTCTTACTTGAGAGACAGATTAACTACTTTATTTAGAACTTTAATGCCATGTCTTCAGACAATATTAATTAGCAGTGTTCTCCTTATCTGTGCACTTCTGCTGCAGCTGGGGTAGATAAAGAAATCTCCCCTCCAAGCTCTCTAACAAGTGAGCCCTATTGTGATAACCCAGAATTTCATGGCAATTTTTATCAAACCACTCCGGTTAACCAGGATAGATTACCTAGACACATACCCACCATTCAACTAGGATAGATTAAATGCTGGTTAACTGGAGTGGTTTGATTAAGCTTGTCCTGAAATTCTGGATTCTGGCAACTAGTTCTACATGTTTCATTAATACTGATTAATGTTTTAACCTGGATCCTTGTGATTGTGTGAAAGCAGCTGAGAGAGAGAGAGAGAGAGAGAGAGAGAGAGAGAGAGAGAGAGAGAGAGGACTCTTCAGTATTATACCAGAGGCAGAGTTAAAGAGTTCAATGATTCCTGAAATGATTAATAAGAGAGAAAATGTTTTTATTTGCTTCCATATGTGTCAGACCCAGGGAGAAGCAGAGGTGAGCAGAGCAGGGCCTGAGGCTTCCTACAAGAACTCGCAAAGTTCATCTTTCTGCAGTATCAGGAGCTGTGAGTCTCAAAAGGACCTTGTTAAGTGCTTGTTTTCTGTAAGCATCACAGAAGATGGGAAGCAAGGACAGAAGAACAAGATTGAGTTCCTGCTGAGTATCTTTAGAGTGCACACATACAGCACAGCCTGTTTTCTCACCCTATGCACAACAATAAAGAGGATTTACAGTTCCTGGCTTATTACCAGGCACCAAAACTTTACCTACAGCGATGGGAGGAACCATAAAGATCTCAGAAAGCTTTTTATTGTACAGAAACAAATCTATACAGCAGGGTGGGGAGTGCTTTTCTCTCAAACTCCAATAAAAAAAAGAATATTGTGGCATTATTATTATTATTATTATTATTATTATTATTATTATTTTATTTTAGTAGTTGTAGTAGTAATTCTCAAAACTTCAGTAGTGGCATCTATTTTCTAATTCATCAGTTAATCATCATCATCTTCATCATCATCATCTTCATCCCCCAGTGAGGCACTACCTTGGCATGGTTGTGGGGCTAGCATGCTTCGAGGAAGGTGAGAGCTATGCCAGAGGTCCAACCACACTGGAAAGGTCTCACCAGAGGAGCCAGATGAAGAGTGCCTCTCCCATCAACCATATGATGAGACGTAACTTTAATAAATCTATACCGGATCGGTCGTCACCCGGGTCAACAAGGACTGCGCCAGGTGCTGGAGTCCCTGGACATCTGGTGGCAAGTGGGCTACAGGACTCAGGATCTTCAGTTGAGCAACCAGGGCTGGAGACTGCAAGGTTACTGGAAGAAACATCGCTTAACCGAAAAAAATATACAAAAATGCCAACAAGGAAATAATATGCCAACAAGAAAATGCCAACAAGTCTGCTATTACAAGTCTAGTCCAACTAGAAGAGGTTATTTAAAAAGAATGTACCAACTTTGGAAAGAGAAGTATCCAGATACAGAAATAACAGAACAAAGGGTAGCAGACCAGAGAAGATTCATAATAAGAAATAAAGTATTCACAGAAGTTGAGCTGGAAGAACTGCAAAGAGCAATACAGGCTCAAGATATGGAAGAAGAATTACCACTAACTGAAGAAGTTGCTCAGGCGCAGGTGGAGGAGGTGTTGGAAATAGAGGATGCCACTGTTCCTGAACTGTTTCAAAATCAAAACCAGGCAACCTCCCCTTTGCCTTCATCTCAAAAACCTGAATGCTGTTTAACAGAAAAGCAACAAGAACTAAAGCAAAAAATAACTGAGCACATGAACTAAACAACTACCAGGGTTCGACTTCCAGCTCTAAAAACAGTTGCCAAAAAAAAAAAAAAAAACTTGCTCAGGCATTAACAGATGTCAATGCTGCACTTGCAGAAATAACAATCAATCATTTGCAAGAAACAAACTAACTAATGTACAGTGCAGCAACAATAACAACACAAGAGCTCGGATATAAGATCAGTGGACCTGTAAAAAAAGGAAGTAGTACATCACCTAAATGGAAGATTAGATTAGAAAATAAAATCTCCAGGCTTAGATCAGATGCTAGTAAATTGAAAGATATGAAAGACAAGAAGCTGAAGAATGAAAACACCAAACAGTATCTGATCCAAAAATACCACCTAGATTCAAGGAAAATTAGAGAAGTCCTGGAAATAATAAATCAGCAAATAACAGCAGATACAAAGCTAGAATTACACAACACAGGCAGAATCTCCAAGTCCAGTCGAATCAGAGATGTTTCTACCAAAGCATAGAAGGAGAAACGGCAAGAAACCTAGAAACACCAAATAAAGAAGAAACAGTGCAATTCTGGTGGAAATTATGGGACAATCCAATAGATTATAATAAAAAAAGCAGGCTGGGTGAAAGAGGTTGAAAAACGTAACCAACAAATGCAAGGTCTAATAATAACACGAGAATTAATAAGTGAAAGAGCAAAGAAAATTAAAAATTGGACTGCAGCAGGCGACAATGAACTGCATGGCTTTTGGCTTAAACAACTAACAGGCCTTCATAAACAACTATCAAAACAGTTCAATCACATTTTGCAAGCAGGTGATATTGAACAATGACAGGTGTCATTGACTGGTTTGTTATATCAAAACATCGAGTCCTTCCCAAGGACCTGGGATGGCTGAATTTTATTCTCAATGTTGTTACTGTTATTATAGACATCGTCGCAGAATATAGGCTGTTCCCAGTAAAGTTGCTTTTTGTAATTGGCTGATGGTGATTTCTGTGGCCCCTATGGTATTGAGGTGCTCTTCAAGTTGGTTTGGAGGCATGGTGCAGATGACGACCAGGAGGAGGGGGCTGGTGTGCAGCCTAGCAGTGCACATTCCACCCCTAGCAGCACTGCCACCGCCACCACTTCTTCCCAGTGCAGCAGTGTGGTTTCTCTGGCAGTGACACCAATGGAGTGGCCAGTGCCTCCACCACCTGGTGGTTCACAGATGGCTTCTTTGGTGCCTTGCCAGGGGGACCGGAGGAGCCTGCTGCTCCCTGCAGCCGTGCTGAGCAGTCTGTTCTGCTCTACCTGCAGGAGCCAGCCGGGAGACAGAGACATGCCAGATTTGGGCAATATGTCGCCATGTCTGGCTGGACTTGGCAACCATTGCTGGCTGGTTCCTCTCATGCCTGCCAACCAGTGTCTTGAGTGAGAGGTTGTTCTCCATGGCCGGGGACATGGCGACCCTTCAACGCTCATGTCTGGATGCTGAGTTGGTCGAGCAGCTGGTCTTCTTTAAGGTCAGCCTCCCCCTGCTGGGCTACCCCAAGCTGGCCATGGAGAGTGAGTTACTTGTGTCTCCCCCCACCCTATGCAGTGCCTCCCATGCCACTGCAGCTCATCCTGACCAAGATGTGTCACAGTCTCTGCCCCTTACTGCTGCTGACACATCCAGACATGCACACACACACTGCTGCACTGCCAGCCCAAGAATGGTGAGATTGTTACAGACCAGGCCTGATCTATATACTAAATATGCTCAATAGCCAGTATATAAAATAGGTCTGGGCCAAGTTCTTTTATATTGGTGACCACATTTGATCTGGAAACAAGGAAGAAAAGAGATCCAACCACTCAAAGATTCAATGGGCTTTATTGAGTATAAAGACTAGCAACATAATCTAGCAAAGCAGAAAGCAGAACACTCTATTAATATTAGCAACAGTATTTAAACAGAACATCCTAACCAGTACCAATATATTCAACAGTGTGCCTAACTGACATATGTGCGTGCAATTAAATCTTCCTAGAGCCTAGTACAGTTTAGATACAGGCGGAAAAAGGGGGTGGGAGGAAGGAAGGCTCAGGGCTTGTATGGTTTTGGGGGTTCAGAAATTAGTAGGGGGGAGAGGTGAAGGGTGTAGGAGAAGGGGAAGGGATGAGGGAATTCCAGGTTTGTATGAGCCGCATATTTACCCAGGCTTCAGAATGGTGGATCTTTCAGCTGAAGAGGAGAGACTGTAGCTGGGAGCAGCAACAGAGTGATGGTCTGGCTTCTGGTGGTCAAGCAGACAGTTTGCTCAGAGCGAGGCAGAGAGTGAAGGTGCCATGGCTGGGGAAAAGTCTTGACTTCTCACTGTGCAGTAGAAGTCACAGACAGTTCCTGTTCATGAGCAGAGTTCCTGAGCAAATCTTGCTGTAGGCACAAGATAGCTAAACTGCCATGTCCAGAGACTCCTTCTTATAGTGGTTCCATTCTTTGATGTCCCTTTTGAGTCTTCTGGATCACAAAAGGCATTTATTCCTGCTATCCTTGGAATATTGTCTTTTAATTACCAAAATTAGCTCAGGATATTTGATCAGTCCAGAGAGATCTCACTCTCATCTCCTGTTAGCTGTTATCTTGAGGAGGGGACAAAGTCCAAAAGCAAATCTGCATCCCAGATGTGCTAGCCTGGTCCCAGAAGGTGTTAAAAGTTAGCAATTAGTGAGAGGGAGTTAGTTCTATTTGTGTGAGACATTATTTCTTGTATACCTCTATCTAGTGTGTATTTGCAACAAAAGAATATTCAAAGTATCATCAAAAGGGTAAGCATGAGTGAGGCAAGTTAATCAACACATTTGACTTAAGGCAGAAGCATCCTGTTACTGGACACAGGTTAATTTCAGCAGTGTGAGACTGGTAATTAAGCCTGACCCATTGTCTCAGTGAGTTTCCACAAACCCTGATAAACAATGCTAGATTACCCCTGCCTCTACAAATCAATTACCAAGCATTGCCCAGGCAGGTCTAATTGAACTCTTAATATAAAGAAATGAAATCAGACACAGGCCTATGTTTCACATACTTCTGAGTTGATACCTCTAGTTCTGATATGTTATAGACTATTCATAACAAGATGGGGCACTGCTGATGTGCTACCACTCAGGGCTAGGACAAGTGAGTGCTCCCTGCATCAGGGAGGGGTTCTCCCAGATCTTGCTTAGAAAGGCTACAACTCCCATTCCCCACTGTTGCAATGGCTGGCCACCACTGAGACTAGGGACAATGGGAGTTGTAGTCACTCTCAGCAGCATACAGCTGTGGATTCCTCCCTCTTGCAGGAGCACCTGCTTGCCCAGTCCTGAGGGCTGGAAGGCAGAAGCGGCACACCATCCATCACAGAGGCAGGCTGCTGTGTGTGCAGGCAAAGGAACATTTCTGGGATGCTATGTCTCACACATGCTTACGTCGAACTACACACACGACATGAAGGGAGCACACTGTCACAGAGAGTTTGCTTTGTTTCCCTTTATGTTGAACAGTGTTTGATTTGTTTCAACCATACATGACACCACAAGGCCCATGACAGAGGTGGGTGGCACGTCCTGGCCTGGAGTCACTATGGCCCAACAGCAGCACCACCACCATCCATCCACAGAGGCTGTGGTTGGTTGCGGGGGGGCAGAAGGGAGGGTTTTGGAAGATGCATGCATGATACTGATATGAAATAATTGCTTTCATTGACTATTTTGAATTGATGCCAAAATGAAATTGATGACTGTCAATGTGATAAAAATATGATGCTTGCTGATGCTGATGATGTGATGATGATGAGTTGTTGTTCGTGCATTTCTGTTTTGTAATGTGGTTCACTTGTCTATTTAATGTTTGTTGTCTGAGACTTTGCTTTGCTTTTTTCCACTCATGGAAGGACTGCAGCAGCACATACACACATGCACCCCCTATCCCCAGCTGTGGCCAAGGATGAGCTTGCTGCTGGTACCCTCACAAATGTCTATCACACAGATTTAGAGTGCATATAGCATTCTGAGGCCATGGCCAAAGTTTTAACCCTAAACCCACTAACCCTTTCGCAGAGCACACACGCACAGGTATACTATGTTTCCCTGCTACATAATTTGAACCCTAGCAGTATATATATTATGCAATTCAAATGCCTTGGTTTGGCTTGTTGTTGTGCCTATGTTTTGGGGGCCTCATGGATGTGCACAGGACAGGTTCTCTTCTCTCTGTGTGTGTGTACTTCTTTCCAATGCAGATTGGGTCAGATTGACTTGTAGCATCATCAGCGTTATTCAAAGATTGCTTGCATATACAATAGGTTGTGCTGGTGTCACAGGCTCCGATCCATTGCAGAAATGTCAGAAAAATGAACCAAAAAACTGTGTGCCATTGTTGTTATCATCACTCTTCCACTTGTGTAGGTGGGAGGGAGGCCAAACCTTGCTGTTCCACTGACAGAATGTTGTTTTGCACCCACTTTTATGGCTGGGTGCCACAGATGTAGTTGTGTGTAGGGGTGTGCACAGAACTGGCTAGCCTGGTTCAGTTTGAGTGCGACCTGCACTCAGACCTGACCGGGCCAGTTTGGTCCAGCCCCCATCGAACTACGCCCCTCCCCCCCCCCCCGGTTCAGTCCAGTGCGGGAGGGGTTGCGATTTTTTTTTATAAAAAAAATAAAAAATCTTTTTTAAAAAAAATCGTACCTTTGAGTCTCTTCGGAGGGCTTCCTAAATGCCTGCATGGCCCAGGGCCTCACAGAGGTCATTTGAGCATGCACGGTGGCCATTTTTTAAAAAATGGATGGAACCAGGGGGGTTCGGTTCAACCCTGAACCCCCGAACCAAACCCCCAACCCCCAAAGCAGTTTGCAAATCCCTAGTTGTGTGTTGCTTGTTGATGAAATGCTAGGGGGAAGGAGGGCAGGTCACAGAGTGAAAGTGGATTCATTTTCCAAGACAAACAATGAATCCACTCTCATTTGCTACCAGATAATTTACTCTCAGAATACCTCAGAAACAACAAAACTCAGTACCCCATGGGCTTGTGGGTATGGGGCTGGTTGGCATCCTATGTGCACTATACCACCACTCACTCTGAGACACACCAGTGCCCCCCAAGTTATGGGCCTTCTGGAATCCCCATTATCCCTTATGGAGGGAAAGCTTAAAGATGTGCAAACTTCACAAAATCTTTAAAAATCACCCCTTTGCCTAGTTCCTTTGAAATCTGGATTGTAGCAGGCACTCATTGGGGCACTAGCACCTGACCCACTCTTCTGCCCCTGAAACCCCCTTTCTGCCCCCAATCTGCTCCAAAGACTTCAAAAATTGCCTTCAAAAATTCTTTAAAATTCAGCCCTTTGCCCAATTCCTTTGAAATTTGGGTGGTAGCTTCCTTGCACCAATTGGGCATTACCACCCACCACAACCCACCCTCATGCCACCCCCACCCCGGGGAGTTATAACTAAGGCTGCTGAAATCCCCATTATTCCCTATGGAAAAAGTTTAAAGATGCATAAACTTCAAAAATCATTTAAAAATCACCCCTTTGCCCAGTTCCTTTGATATATGTGTGGTAGCTTCCTTGCACCCACTGGGAACTACCACCCACCACACCCAACTCTGGGCCACCCTGGTGCCCCCCATGGGCACTACCACCACCCCTCTTTTGGTCCCAGCACCCTTTTTTTTATCTGAATCAATTTGGATTTGGATTTGGATTTGGAAAATTTGGGTACAAACCAAATCTGGGGAGATTTGGTGGTGTCAGATTTGGATCCAAAACAAATCAGGGGTGTTTCAATTCAGATACAAATTGAAACAAAAAAAATCGATTTGTGCACATCCCTACTCAAAAGTCTTCTCCAGCACCAGCGTTCAAAGGTATCAATACTTTTTCTGTCCTGCTTCTTCAAAGTCCAGTTTTGTATCCATAGAGTGCCACAAGAAAAAAACATAGTTCAAACGATTCTAATCTTTTGTAGGCATAGACACATAATTGCATCTAAATATGCTTTCCAAGGCCTTCATTGATACCCTACCAAGTGCTAGTCTGTGGCGTGTTTCTTAACTGCTGGATCCTTTACTGTTGATGGTCAGTCCTAAAAGGCAGAAGCTATCCCCCACTTAAGTGTCTTCATTGTCAATTCTGAGGCTGGTTGCTGTACCCGTTGTCATTAGTTTAGTCTTTACATTTAGTCGTAGTCCAATTTTTTCACTGTGCTCCTTGACTTTCATTACTAGAGCTTGCAGATCATCCTCATTCTCAGCAATCAGAGTGGTGCCATCAGTGTAGTGCAGGTTATTGATGTTTCTTCTTCCAACTTTAAAACCACGCCCATCTTCTAATCCAGCTTTCCCTCAGTATGTAAGCTGAATAAATAAAGAGAAAGTATACTGCCTTGTCATTGGCTGAATGCCATTGAAATAATGTCATTGGTATGAATGGCACCTTCCGTCTCTACCCTGATGTCTCTGTAAACGGTTCCCTGGTATGAACTCCACCCTCCCCCACCAACCTAAAAGTAACAAAGCTGTGTTCTTCAATCTCCATTTGAAAAAGCTCCAGGCAGGGGATTCAGCAAATCCTGCCCACATATCCTAGTGGCACTTTAATTGCACTTCTCACTGCATCCCATTTTACACTTGATTCAGGCAGACTTGCAATTAAAGCCATACTGCTGCTATTGTGTGCAGTTTGGCCTTGGAATGTTGGAATTTTTCTGTGTAACTGAGCATTGTCTCTCTTCTTGCCTAAGGCATTGTATGTATGTGTCTAGGTTGGATCCTTGGGGTGGAGTCAGTCTTCAGTTCTGTTGATTCCTTGTTTTATCAGTTCAGTTGGTTTTGCTCTCCCCCTCTTACAGAAGTGACTGTTACCTTGTTAGCTAGTGTTAAGACATAATAAATAATTAAGATGTTGTTTCTGCAGCTAAACCTAAACCGCTTGTTTAATTCCTTATAAATTAAGGAATCACTCTGCAACAGGTTTCCATGTTCACAGTCTATAAACATGGTAATTGTAAGGACAACATTGACCATAGAATTTCTGTTTGTTTTAATGAAAGAGATCCAAAAAGTTGCTGCTTCATCCTAAAATGGATATACATAAAGACATAAGCCTCCAGTAAAACAAAAAAAGCCAATTCAGATGATCACCTGACTCATTGCACAATAAGGGCAGGGACACACTGGGAGTGCGCCCATCCTGACATCACTGCAGGGTGTCTCAATGTGCTGTTGGGATGTCCTGTAATGGCATCAGGGCAGACATGCAATCAGTGCATTGAGCCAGGTGATCACCTGAACCAACTCAAAGAATCATGAATATATAGTGTTATTCCTCTCCTTTCCAATGCTTTGTTCTGTGTTAGCTGTTTTATTTCAGAGAAAATGGGAATGCTAAAAAAAAAACACCCCTGGTTACCTCCTGTGCAACAGGAAGTTTATAATCTTAGAGTTCAGTTATCTAACTCCACTGATTGCTAGTTTGTTGGAGGATGCTTCCGGCAAATTGCACTGAGCATGTTGATTTTTCTTTGCATGCTCATATCTCTCACCCTGGATGCCATGACTTTTCTGAGACTATATGAACTCAAAAGGCAACTGTTACACCCATTATCTCTTCCTCCAGCTATGCAATATGCTTTCACAGTGGCAAAAAATTTCCCCCTATAAAATTGCTCAAACTGAGAAAAACACAAGGAGAAGATGTGATAAAGACATTCAGTGACTGTCAAAGCATTGAAACTTTACAGCCAGAGGAAAAGATGGGAATGAAAGGGATTCACTGTTCAGCTCTTGGGTACCAGGATAATAATGTTTCATGAAGTCAGACTGAAATATTTAAATGCTTGTGATAGCCATGAACAAGATCTTTGCCCTCAAGCGCCAGGAGCAATACTATAGCTTTATAATTAACCTTCATAGAAGGAGAGAAAACCTCCAGCTATAGTTAAAGGCTTTCCTATCAGATTTTTCCCCAGATACAATAAGGCTACTCACACAACTGGGAGATGGGGAAGAAGGGTGGGCGGAGGGAAAGACTACATAGAACCGCCACCCCCACCCCACCGCCAGATGAGCCAGGAAAAGCTGCTGGAAGCATGGACCGTAGTCCCAGAAAATCCATGCTGCTTCATGCAGTGTGGATCTCTGTAGGCCGGGATGATGCATCCCAACCTCCACATATCCCACAATGCAATGCACAATGAATGCAGTTCATTAAGGGATATCCTTATGAGATGGGCACTCTAGGCACTTGTCTCTGTGCGTGCACGGGCTGCAAGCAGCCCGAGCACCTACACAACCCCGGGGAAGGGATTAAGGGTGCACTTATACCATTAACTTTGGTAAAAGGCTGAGGTCAAAAGCTGGGTCAGGCAGCCAGGCAGTATCGGTATCCGCATGAACAGCTTAACTCAGTGTTGGCACTGCACATGAACAGCTTAACCCAGGCTGGGCTTCCCTAGACTGGATAAGGCTGCTTATTAGAAGAGGCTTTTTGTCAGAACTCTCAAGCACTATCCAACTAGTTTAAATTTAGTGCAAACAGAGCCTCTGAATAACATTCTGATAACTTCTGTCAATCAACAAGGAAACTATAGTTACCTTGTCAGTTCCATGTCTTTACAGCTTATATGGCGCAGAAGTTAAGATGGGCACCTTAACTTGCAATTTCCGTTCTTTTTATAGCATGAGTGAAAATGTAAAGCATTTCAAAGCACATCTTAAACTGAAGGTTTTTGGATTAATGAATTTCTAGGCATTTTAAAATGGGAAATCAGATTAAACTCTATGGGGATGAGCTTATTCAAATCACAAGGTAGGACATCCTGATGTTGAACACCCAAAACTTTGTAAAACCTTCAGATAAGATAATCACACTTTCCCACCCCACCTGAAAGGACACCATTAAATGAAATTAGTAAATTCAGTAATAGTGGCAGTGTGATCCGACCTTAAGATTATTCAGCAGTGAATAAAGACACAAGAAGAAGCAGGTAATTTGTTTACACTTTAAATCTGTACTTCATTTTCCTCCTTAAACACACACACACACCGATAATTAAAAATAACAAATGCTTTAACAGCCTTATCCAAAACTAGAGTCTCTTCCCAGAAATTTCCTATAAACTTCACAGTTCTCCTGCTTGATTCAGGATGCTGTTATCAGCAAAATAGTGGTAGGCATTTAGCCAGTCTGACTAAAATAGTAGGCCTTAATCCTCTTAATTGTGCCTTTTGTACGACATGTAGAGGCTCTTCTCAAGGTCCGTGAGAAGAGCCATAAGGGGGTTTTGCGAGGAGAGGGGTGGCTGAAGCGACCGCCCACATGACTGCTGGCTCTGTCACGGAGCTGGCGGGAGCTGGGGAGTTCAGGGGCTGCATGGCCCCTGGAAGCTCCAGCATGCCCTGCGAGAGCGCACAGGGCATGCTGGAGAGAGCCCCGAGCCGGGAGACTGCTTTTCAGCATCCTGGTCGGGGGTCTCCTCGTGAGTAGCCGCGGCAAGGAGCAGCTGCAGCAGACTCACAATTAAAAAAAAATGAGGGTAAGGGAACACTCACTCCATTGACCTCATTTAAGCTGGAGGCTACTTAGGTGGGTTTGCCACTGAGCAAAAAGCGAGCAAAACTGGACTGGGCTCCCTTAGCTTGGTTCTGCTTGCTCGTGTGAATAGCCTCAGTGACTAATACTTTGCTTTATTAGCCCCCTAGGGAAAAAAAGCCCCCCAATTCTTCAAACCCCAACTTTTTTTTAAAAAAAGATGGAAACCTATAGGAGCCCTTATATCTCCTCCTTTTTCTCCTTTCTTTACTCAGGACACCCAGGCCTTGAGCAGCAGCCCTCCCCCCTCCCTTTCTAAGACCTGTTCTCTGGCTACAATATTGCTCTGAGGAGCTGATATGAGCTCTTCTGCCTTTCATTCTTCTTCCTCTTTTAATAAAGTTGTGGCATGTTTTAATGATACAAATTAGTGTCCATCTCTTTTCCTTCTGTTTAGAAAGATGTATATTTTAAAAGTTGTACACAAGTGACATAGCCTCTGAGCATAGAAGGAGTACATTTATTATCTTTAAACCTCAGGGTTCCACTTAATGATTAATGGTGGATAATTGAGTAATGACTTACTCAAAGTAGTCTCATTGAAATAAAAAGGACAGTAGACATTCCTTAACAAGTTCGTTTAATTTCAGTAGCAAAACTTTTAGTATTGTTCCTTATTATGTCTGTCACTATCTCTTTCTTGCTGTATTATTTACAAAGTAGGAGAGGAGGGATTATTGGCTTTTTTGTTTTAAATATACTAACAGACCTCATGCCTTGTGGGATGCTTTGGCTAATGTCAGATTCTTTGAGAACAATCTGTGTGCTTGGTGGGGTGCTGGTGGATTTACGTCTCAGGATTTTCACATTATTTATTTATTACATTTCTATACTGCACCATCCAAAGGCTCTGGGTGGTGCACAAAAAGTAAAATACAAGAACGAACACCATTTAAAACAAACAGGTTGAAGCAATATAAAAACAAATTTAAAATAGTTCCGAGTGGTTTAAAATCCAATTAAGAATACTTAAAAACAATTTAAGTATGCCATTCTTTTACACTCAAGTTTTAAAAGGATCTTTCCATCATTCTCCTGTCCCCCAAGACAATTTTTCAGGAATTGTTTAACTGTTCCCTCATTATATGGGAGCAAGTCCCACTGAATGTAATGGTCTTTACTTCCTGTTCCTTCTATGTGTGCACGTTGAATTGCAGGCCCAGTTGTCAAAATGCTGTTGGAAAAGCATGTGTACTCCAGCTCTGCATCCTCTTTTCTCACAGTCCTCAGCCACATGCTCCCAGAAAGCACCAAAGAAGTGTAGTAAAGAAATCCGAGAAACCATTCCCTCCCAGTGCCAACAAACTATTGTTGTGGCGTAGACTGCCCTAGAACATGGAGGTTCTACATGACAGCCAAATTGCCTGTGAATATGGAGGCTTCATTTCTTAAGTATGGCCAAGTGAAGTTTCCATATTCACTGGCATTTTGACTCTGATGAAGAACCTCCATGTTCAAGAGCAGTCTACAGCAGAGTGGTGGTTTCTTGGTGCTGGGTGGGAATGGTTTTTAGAGACTTGCCCCTCCCAATTTTGGCTTCAGAATTCTCAGTGGGAAGACTCAATTATGGTCTCATCTAACTTTCCCTTAGTTGTTTCCCTGTTACGGGGATTTCGAACAGTAATTACTCAAAAATCACTAGATTGATGTTTTTCAAACCAGGAAAAGGCACCAGTCCCTTATGGACCTGAGTTTTTGGGGAATGCTCAAAATACATCAATTTAAAGATATACGTTGAGGCTATTCCCATAACCAGGAGAAACCGGGCTAAGGGAGCCTAGCCCAGTTCTTCCTGGTTGTGTGCTGCAATGGGAGCCATGCAGCTCCCAGCAGCAAACCTCCCTAAGTGCCCCTCCCCTTAAATGAAGTTAGCGGAGCGAGTGCTCCACTAAGCCCATTTTTCGGATTGTGAGTCACCACAGTGCAGTTCCATGTCACGGCAACTGATGAGGATACCCTCGACCGGGAGGCTGCAACAAGCCTCCTGGCATAGGGGTCTCCCCAGAATGCCCTGCGCACTCAAGCAGAAGCAAGGCATGCTGGGACTTCCAGGGGCCGGATCCCTACTGCCCCTACAGGCTCCATGAAAGAGCCGATATTCATGTGGGCGGCCAATCCAGCCACCCAGGGCCAGCTGCCTGATCATCTGTGGGGAGAGCAGGCTAAGCCCGCTCTCCCCACAGAATCCTCATAGGCTCTCCCCACTGCTCATGTGGAGAGCTTCATTTTCTGTGGTGATAAAAGGTTGCCAAACTTTGAAACCTCTTTTTAGAGAGTTAAAACCCTAAACTGCTGTATCTCTGCCATTTTGCAATGGAGTTGCACCAGATTTGGAGGGGTGGTGTCTCTTGCCCCCATTTGATGTCTACATGATTTCAGAGGGATTGGATGGAGAGTTTTGACTTAATAAGCAATATAATGTCCAGGGCTTATAATGGCAGCAAATTGAAAACATACCTAATCTTAACTCTACTGGCATGACTGTGCCAGTATAATTAAGGAGGAGAGCTGGTCTTGTGTAGCAAGCATGAATTGCCCCCTTTGCTAAACAGGGCCCTCCCTGGTTTGCATTTGACTACATATGTGAGCACTGTTAGATAGTCTCCTTAGGGGATGGGCATGCTCTGGGAAGAGTATCTGCATGCATGCATGCAAAAGGTTCCAAGTTTCCTCCCTGGCTTCTCCAAGATAGGGCTGAGAGAGTCTCCTGCCTGCAAACTTGGAGAAGCCACTGCCAGTCTGTGTAGACAATACTGAGCTAGATGGACCAATGGTCTGACTCAGTATAAGGCAGCTTACTATGTTCCTAAAGATTGGGATTTAGGCTGCTTGATTAAATTAACTAATTGTATTAGTTTCAATGTTTTGGGAATCTTTTTTCACAACAGATAAGGAAGATAAAGGAGGACATGCAGATAAGTATTATTGGTGTCTGACTCATATATCTTCCCAACATAATTCTGACAATACTTGTGCTTGGGAATAGATATTTATACAGTCCGGGACTGTTTAAATTGTGGATAGTGGTATGAATCATGTGCTACAACTGCCCCATTTATTAGGGACGGTCCCTATTTTTCAGTACCTGGTAAAGCATTACAGTCCTTTACACACACACACACACACACACACACACACACACACACACACACACACTATAAATGAGGAGAATAGATGCCATTGTGAGAGCAAACGTGTGTGTGTGTGTGTGTGTGTGTGTGTGTGTGTGTGTGTGTGTGTGTGTGAAGAATCCCATTGTGGTCAGTTTTCTATGAACACATCCTGATTCACAAAGTATTACAGGCTATTTCAGGCTACTAGAAGGAGAAGAATTTATGTACTGAGAAAATTGTCTTGATATCTCTAGCACTTCAGCCTTCAAGGAATCTGCAACTGCAGAGCAGACTCATTGTGGATGTGAGGGTAGACTTGAAAACCCACACTGCAGATATGTACTGGCAAGCTGTTACTCAGCATTGAGGAATCTGACCTCTGCACATGCTTAGAAGCATGAACTTGTGTATTGTTTTTTCACATGCTCTAGGGTTCAGCATTATCATGTATTGCTTATATACTCTCACAATCAATATATTCTAACAGAGTTGTGTGTTTTTTTAATAAGGTCCTAATCAAAAACTTCAGTTCAAACAAGTTATGGGATAGAACCCCTAAGTAACCCTGAATTTACTAGTATGTTAATAAATCCATAGATTTCAGCCTTTCAGACTTCTTAAATGTAGCTTACTCTAAAATATAATGCATTTTTCTTTGCCCTGGTTGCTGTTCTAGGCAGATTCTTTATGCTAAATCACTGTTCCCGCTGCTATATTAACTCTCTCCCCTTCAGGTTGGCATGATATCATATACCACCCAATGCATGCTCAGATAACTGTTTCTGGAGAATACACTTGGTTCCCTTGAAATTCCTTGTCCTCAAAATGATGCATTTTTTCTATTAGGTTTCAAAAGTTACTAGAAACCTCTGGTGGGTTCTGCAAGAGCATTCTCAGGCAATGCTGAACACAAATCGGGCAAAGAAGAAGTTGTGTCAGGTAATACAAATAATTATGAGAATGGGGATTTTCCTGCTCTCATGTTTTGCTATCAGTGCTCCTTCCTCTGTGCCCTGCTCTGACTGTAATTGTCCCAATATGGCTTTTGGCACACTTTGCTACCAAAGAAAGCATCCCTTGAAATGATAGGATAACCTTAGACCATAATGGACCTGAGAAAGGGATTTCTCTAAGCCTTTCTCATGTACCCAGGGGACTGACTAAAACATATGAAAAACATCTCCAGGCATCATAGGTAGGGTAATGCTTATGGTTCACATTTCCCAACCCTCACAGCCAGTTGTATCTCTCTTCTGTGCTTAAACCAGCATCACTGCAGCCAGAGTTATTTGAAATGACACCCGAGGATCCAAATTCTCTGACATGGCCATTGCAGACCTCTGTGATATAATACAGATCCCAAAGACTTTCAACACTTTCTGCGGCAGGCCATGGAGTGCCGACATTAATGCGTAGCATCCAGCCGATTATTGTCAAATGCAGCCTCCAGGTATGTGAGGATCAGGACAGCTCAGCAACATTTACATCAGGCGGTTTTGTCAGGACTTTTTGTGTTGATGTCCCCAGGCGATGCAGCGTATTAAGTAGGTCTGAAGTTCTGGCACATACAGGATATTAAAAAATGAGCCCCGAGTATATGCTATTGCTACCTTTTCAAAGACAATTTCAGTTTTTGTAAAATAAAGAGAACTAGTGTGCCTCTGAATTTGATTTAAGTACAGCTGTGAGATTCCCCTCCATATTCTCCTTTTCTTGTCACTACAGACCAATGTTCTGACACATTTGTTAGGCTGCAGTTGCGCAAATAATAACATCTTTGGCCTTCACCTCTCACACTGGTCCTAGATACAAGGCTTGTTCACACAGCTGCTGGCATGGTAGGGAAAACACTCAGTCTGCATAGGAGAGCCAGGCTCACTCCCAATTTTCAGTTGTGTTCTCGCAAACATTCAGTAGGAGGCAGGAAGAATGATGGTGTGTGAGGCAGCAGCTGGGTAGGATGGTTTCCCCCCTACCTTAGTAAAATGCTGGGGATGAAATTTAGCAAGGGTGTACTTGTCCTAGCCGGCTGCTGCTTCGCACATGATCATTCTCCTTGCCTGCAACTTTAATGTTTGCAAGCACATAACTGAAAACCGGGAGCACACCCAGCTCTCCTGGCCCTGCTAGCAGTCATATGAGCAGCCTTAGGGTTGATTTCAATGGCATTTATTTTCCATTAGGATTAAAGGTCGCGGGCCTGTTCAATAAAAGTCCTGTGCTACATTGTTATGACATTCCTTCTATCCATGTCCCATTGCAGGCAGCAAATTGTGAGCCCGATGCTACAGCCATGGGATTACCACCAGCTCATAAACACATGAAGTTGCTTTCGATCAAAACATTAGGCCACCCCACCTAGATTGGAGCCAGAATTTCTCCAAAATGAAATGTGAAAGATAAGCTCAGGAATCCTCCAAGAAGAAACATTGGATAATTTTTTTATATAGTTTCTCCATAAACCTGAGGTTATCTCCCTTAGATTGATGGCTTGTCATCTCAGCTACATAAGAACACAAGAGCTCTGCTAGATAGGTAAGATAACCTTCTTCAACATGGCCATCCAGATGCCTCCAAGAAACTCAAAAGCAGGGCGTGAAAGCCACAGCCATCGCCTTCTGTTTGTTCTCAGTGTAAGGTGTTCAGGGGTACACTTCCTCTAAAGATAGAAATTTGATTTTAGGTAAAGGTAGGGTAAAGTGTGCTGTCAAGTCGATTTCACCTCCTGGTGCCCACAGAGCGCTGTGGTTTTCTTTGGTAGAATACAGGAGGGGTTTACTATTGCTTCCTACCACGGAGTATGAGCTGATGCCTTTCAGCATCTTCCTATATTGCTGCTGCCTGATATAGTACCAGCGAGGATTCGAACTGGCAACCTTCTGCTTGTTAGTCAAGCATTTCTCCGATGCACCACCATGGCTAAAAACTGTGGATAGACCTATCCTCTATGAATTTGTCTCTACCTTTTTTCAAACCACCTAAGACATCAACACAACTTTTGCCAGTGAGTTTCAGAAACTAATTATTCATTGTGTGAAGAAGTACTTGGGGTTTTTTCCCTATCCTGAATCTATTGCCAGTCAGTTTCATTGAATGATCCTAGGGTATAGTGTCTTATAATTTGCTTTTTCCACCGATGAACCTTTAATTGTTGATTCCAGTGAATAAACATTGGACATTATGAATGGAAAGTGTGTACTCTGCCACTGAACAATAGTACTTTCTCTTAGTAAGGTTTTGTAACAGCAATGCCAAATGTATTTGTACCAATGTGCAAATTATTTTGTACCAATGTGCAAATCATGCAGAAACATAATACTTGATTGACAGAAGAGTTTATGAAGGTGGTCTAGAATAGTGCATATAAGCCATAATCACTAGGAATATGCGAGCTGGCCGGCCGATTCAGCTTGAATATGGACCAGATTCAAGCCACCCTAGATGTTTGAGCCTGGCCCCAGTCCAGTCCAGCAGTTGAGCTCCCCAAGCCAGCTCACAAGCCAGCTCAAGTAAAGGGCCTCACCTACAGTAAGTATGGGTGGGAGGGAGAGAGAAGGAAACATTAGTACCTTCCAAAAAGAAGCTGCCAGTGCTGGTGGGGATGGCGACCACGTCACCCATGGCGATTATGGAGGCAGTGGAGACTCCTCCAACCCTGCAATTAATGCCAGCCTCCCAAAACACAGGCCTGGTCAGGCAGTGGTCTATTTTTGGGCCTGTATACACACATGGCTGCCATTACAATGAGGTCTGCACATGTGCAAATGGCCTCTGCACATGCACTACCTCACTGTAAAGGTGACTGTGCGTGCAGAGGCCTGAAATGGGCTGCAGACTAACCAGGCCTGTGATTTGGGAGGTCAGCAGCGGGGTTGGAGGAGCCCCTGCTGCAGCCATCACCATCCCTACAGCCGCTGCCACTGTCTCCATCCCCACCATCCCTGCCACCACTGACAGCTCATTTGGGGTGGAATAGATTAACTTTTTCCTCTTCCCTCCCCGATACTTACTATAGGTGAGTCACCTATAGCGGGGCGTAACTATAATAGGGCAAGGGGAGACAGTTGTCTGGGGGCCCACTGCCTTGGGGGGCCCCCAGAGGCAAGTCACCTGACTGACTCCCCCAGCTGCGCACCCGAGCGGACTTCTTTCAGTTGTATTCATCCTCCGAAATTGATGTGAGTGTTAAGACCTGGAGCTACCAGAACAGCATGTCTTTCTCTAGTATTAAATGACTTGCATCGTCCACAATTTACAAAACCTATTTAAAAATAATTTAGGATGATGTTCTATTGTGGCACATAGGTGTATGTATGTGTGTGTGTGTGTGTGTGTGTGTGTGTGTGTGTGTGCTTTTTGTTACCACTAATCAGCCTCACTTAAGATTTATTTACTTCATGAGCTGAGTTTCAGTGAGGGGGGGCCCATTTTAAAATCTTGCCTCTGGGCCCACTCCACCTTGCTACGCCCCTGGGTGAAGCCTTTACTTATAAAGGGGAATCCTTGCTGGGATTGTAAAGGGGAATCCCTTTACAAGCATAACCCTCAAGCTCCAAGCTGGCTTGCAAGTTGGGGCTTTGGGCTGGGGGGTTGGCTCAGCTCAAACTCAGACAGTTTCTTGCAGAACCCTAATAATCACCCTGTCTGTTCCCTATCACTAACATTGTTGTGTGTCTACACAAACTTACTCTATGTTCCTTAATTAACTGATTATTAACTGAGGTTGATGTAACTGATTTCCGCAAAGCCAAATGTTGTGGGATGAAAATTAAACCTGGGGTGGGGGGAGGACATGCTAAATCTTGGATCTCCTAACTACTGAAACTGTAATCTGCTCTCTTATTCTCCCTAATTGCCATTTTCTTAGCATGCTGTGTCAAACACCGGGAAAAGAAATTTTAAAAGCATTTAAAAATGAAATCTGCTTTTTAAAACTCAGAAAGCAAAATGGACACATATTTAGAACAAACATAAATCAAACATTACTGCTTCCTTCAAAATTCCTCAGATGTTTCACACAAGCCACTACATCTAATTTTGTCTCATATTTCATGCTAGGTGTAAATCAGTGGCAACTCTAATAATTTCTCTCTGAAATTAACCCTTTGTAACTGTTCACCCAATTAAGCATTAATATGTGCTGAGCACAGCACATACTACTACAACTACTACAAATATTTATATACCGCTTTTCAACAAGAGTTCACAAAGCAGTTTACATAGAGAAATAAAAACAAATAAATAAAGATGGCTCCCTGTCCCCAAAGGGCTCACAATATAAAAAGAAAAATAAGATAGAAACCAGCAACAGCCACTGGAGGTATGCTGTGCTGGGGTTGGATAAGGCCAGTTGCTCGCTCTCTCTGCTCAAAGGTGCCTCTTTGCTCAGTTAGCAGAGGAGACTTCGCATACCTTTGCTTCCGTTGAACTATCGCACAAGTTACTACATCACCAGTTGCATTATTTATTATCTGGAAGTCTAACAAACCTCTAGGAGCATGAAGATTCATAAATATAAATACTATGTCTCAGGATGTTGATAAAGTTCTCAGAGCTAGGGATCAAAGACAAATTCTTGGAACTGTGAAAAGCACCCTGTAGAGAATCTGACTTCTATCACCCTTTATAGAGTTAAACCTGTTTGTTAAGTCTATGTGAGGCCACAGAGAGCTGTGCCAGGAACCTGGAAGTGCAGCTCAGTGAAAACATTTTTGGTGTGAAAAGACATGGGGATGGGGACTCTCAGGGGTCCAACATTTCTGAATCGGAGAAGTGTGAACCTATAATCATCTGCAAGATCTGCACCCCCATCTGCTTACTGTGAGTAAACGCCGGGGTAGAGCTGACCTTAGTGGTAGGGAAATTTGGCTGTGGAGGGATGGGTAGGTTTCCAGGCATGAAAATTGTTTAGGGTTAGGAAGGGAAATCTGGCCTATATTTTAATCAGGGATTGGCACTAGCCCATCTGCCCTTCATATCTCTCCCATTCTGAAAAACTGTAACAAGCAAATCATAATCTTTCATCCATTTCTGTCTTGTTACACTTTAAATAGAGTATTGTTGTACTCTTTCCTTTGTGTTCTATCCTTATTCCCATGCTGACTTTACCCTGCTGCTAGGGATAAGAAAAGGGGAAAGGTAGTTTTCTCTTCCTGGGTAGTATATGGGTTGGGGCCTACTCCCACTGACCCCCGCTGCTCCTGTGGATTGGATTACTTTGCTATGTACTTTTTTATTACCTTCCTTGCTGTGGATTGCCTAATTGTGTCAGACTGGTGAAACCCTGACCCCACTCCCCCTTTGTCATTTTTGGTTGGTTAGTTTGGCAGTTTGGTTCTTTTAGGTTTAGAATTTGGGAGGTTTTCTGTTTTTGTTTTTGTGTGGTTTGGGTTTGGAGATTTGTTAACTAGGTTTTTTTTTAGTGCTTTTCAGGTTTAATCTTGTTAATTGGTTTCAGGGCTTTTGGTTTAGTTTTGGGTTGAGTAGTGCTTTTGGTGTAATTTTAGGTTCAAAATTACACTTGGTTTTTGGTGGTTTTAGTGTTTTGGTGTTTATTTTGGCTTCTTTTGAAATAGGGCCTAGTTTGTGGGCTAAGAGCAGGTTTGCGGGCAGAGGGAGAGGTGATGCTGATTTTGTGCAAGGGTGGTGAGAAGGGCCTACTCCAGTGTCCCCCAGAGGTCATTGTGTGCAGGCTCACACTTCCAGTAACACTTGCTCCCGCAGCACAGCTGCCTATGTTGGCTGAGGTGGAAGTAATAGGGAAAGCCCTATCAGGGAAGAAGCTCTTCTTCCCTTTGTGGGACCAAAGGAGGAGGTGATAGCTGCTAGCCCAGCCAGATCCCCTTCCTCCCCACTGATACCCCTTCTTGGTACTATCCCCACCAAATCTGAGACTGAGGAGGAGCAGGAGGAAGTCATTCCTGTTACACCTGGACCTTCTCAGCCACAGACAATGGAGGGCAGGGGGGTGCTGGTGGTGACCAAGTAGCAGGCCCAGTACTACCGCCACCACCCAAGTGGTCCAGGACCATTGGCAGCACTATTTGGGAACACTTTGAGTGCTGCCAAAGTGAGCCTACATGTGCTGTCTGCACCTACTTCAGGGCACAGGTCAGCAGGGGAAAGGACTCCGAGCATTTGGAGATGTCATCAATGTGGAGGCATAACGAAGAGCATCATCCGGGTGTCCTTGCTCCTGCTGGCTACCTGCTGTGTCCTTGACTAGTGGTGGCAAGGGATATGTTCCTACTCCTGCTCGCAAGCAGGGCACATTGCCTGTCACACAGTAGATGCAATCAGTGGGGATGCGGTCTGATTGCCCAGAGGTACACCTCATAATCTGGGCCATTAGAAAGATCATGGCTCTGGATGACCATTCATTTCAGATTGTGGAGAACACCAGCTTCTGCCGGCTGCTCCAGCTGCTAACATCCAAGTACCAGATCCCCTCAAGCACCATCTTCAGTAGGAGGATGGTGTACTCCCTGTACTGGACTTGCAGGCAGGTTGTGTCAGGGCTGCTGGAGTCAGCAGGGCCCAACACCAGTTTGCACTTCGCTACAGATGTGTGGACCAGCTGTAGTGGAATGCAAGCAGCTTTCCTGTCCCTCACTGCACACCGGTGGGGGCAGGAGAGAGAGGGGATGGCATCTGCTGCTGTTGGCATGGCCAGCATATCCCAGACAGCAAAGCCCAGGTGAGCTCTACTGCATGTGGAGTTGCTGGAAACAGACCACACAGCAGATGAGCTGTTGGCGGTCTCTGGGCTCTAGGTGGAGGTATGGCTATCAAGGCTGCCAAACCTTTGCTGGGGCTCCATGGTCACCAACAATGAGGGTTCTGAGGATGGCATGCCAGCTGCAATTTGCATCCATTCCATACAGTGTATGGCACACACTCTGCACCTGGTTGTGACAGATACACTTGGCATCAAGGAGGCTAGGTGAGGGAACATAGGGGACTCACCCCTGCAGGGCCTTCTATGGCCATGGCTGCTCATGTGGAGAAGTGTTACAAGATAATAGCCTAGGTGAATGCTCTGGGAGATGAAGCGTGAGCTTGGCCTATGTGGACACATTATCCCTAGGGATGCTGAGATGTGGAACTCCACCTTTTCACTTGCTCCAACACTTGCATGACCAGCAGCAGCTCCACCACCGCTTCCCAGTCCATCAGGATGGTGTCCCTGGAAGTGACAATGCAGCTGGTACTTCCATCTATTTGTTCCACCCTGTGGTTCAAACAGGGATGCATTGGCACCTTACCAGTGGTATGGGAGATGCCGCCTGTGCCCTGCACTGGTGCTGAGCAGAGTGTTCTGCAATACCTGCAGGACCCGGTGGTGGCAGACCCAGAGACAGATCTGGTCCAGTTTTGGACAAGTCTGGCCAGACATGGCAAGGGCTGCTGGATGGCTCTTCTCCTCCCCCTAACCAGTGTCCAGAGTGAGAGCCCAGCACCCATCGGAGGCTGTGGTGGAGCATAAGTGATTTGGTTGGTTTTGATGTTGGTTGCTGGTTGGTTGTTTTGGTTGCTTTTCTCTCAGCACACACACACACACAGAGAAAGAGAGCCCATGGTGAGTGTTGACCAGTTCGCTGACATATGTCATCCTGGCAGGCTGGCAGGGCCCAGCCCAACCTGAGGCCAACTTACTCCAGACACAAAAAGAAGAATTCTCATCAAGTATGTGGTTTCCTTTTTCAGTCTCTGCAAATGGGGTTTAATATCCTTGCTGTGCTATTGCTGCTGCTATGATTTGCTTGGTTTTACTGGATCTCAGATGGACAAAGGCAGAACAATTTGGTTGCCTTGCTTGCCCTTCCTTCCTGAGACTTGTTGAGGTTTGATCTACAAGATGGTGATGTGGCAAGCAATCTCTGTAATATTTTCTTGGTGATTTTTGGCTGTGAGACTTATTCCCATGGGGAATAATGGGCTGGTTTGTCATATTTGTATTGTATTAATATTTATTTGAATTCCCATTATTCCCTATGGAAGAACCAACTCAAACCAGTTCGAGTCCAGTTTGAAATTGAAGCAGAGCAGTGACCGGTTCGACAAAATCAGTACTCAAACCAGTGGCCCCAGTCTGAGTCTGGTTCGAATTCAAACTAAACTGCTTGTTCCAGTTTTGTGCACACCCCTACTGGGCAGCTCAGCCATCTCAAAGAATTGTCTTTCTCTCTATCTTTAATACTTCCTACACAGGGCTTTTAGAGATCGTGACACAACATAGGGAAGTCAGTGAACTTGAAGATGCAGGAGAGATTGAGATATTTCTTTTTTCCAATGGCATATCTCCTGGGTAAGATTCCCATCCTTCACTGTTATCTGGAATTAACCATGCTGTCAAATACCTTCTCTATTTGCTTACATCCACTATCATTAATCAGTCTCCTAGCATAGCAACCAGCCCTAGAGGAGTGGCTTCTGATCTTTATGCCATTCTTTGCTGCTTGGCTCAGAAACTCAGGGGAAAGATGTCCAAAGACACATACCACTGTTATCCTCCAAACCGATAAATAATATTGTGAACTTCATTACTGCAAAAGAGTAATGAGAGACATATGTTTTGGGTGGTATATAAATATGTTAAATAAAAATAAAATAAAATAATAAAAAAGTGATGTCTTCATACTTCAGGAATTGTTTACCTTAGTGTTTTAAAATAGCCCCAAACATAATGACAATGTTCCCATGTAAAGAGTAATGATGAAAGGCTCTTGTTTACTACTTGCCTCCTAACTGTATCTGCCACCATTTAAGAAACATCATCTTACTCACAGTTGACCACCAGGCATCTTTTTCATGCCAGAATGCATGTGTGATTTGCAATTTCTGCACTGAGCATGAGAACACCTAAAGAAAAGAAAAGAAACCAGATATGAATGCTACTTCATGTAAATTCTTTTCTCTGGCATTTGCTATGAAGGTAAGGTGGAGAAATGCAATGCATCCTTTTAGTCTTTCCAGACCTTCTGGGCTTGGTGATTATTATGACATCAGTTGCAGGAGAAACTGATGGATGCTAAAAGGCAAAGGAAAATGAAGGATCCCGAATTGCCTGTGTAACCTTCTAGCATCAGCTCCCTGCAAAATAAAGAATTGTATTTGTACACAGTTATGTAGCAGCACAATTACAGCCTCATCTTGAACGGTGCTTTTCAGAACCATTCAGCATTTATACTGTTCTTCTAAGTCAGTCACAGAGATATTGATAGAGCTGGTCTGCTCATTATGCAGAACAAGGTAGTCAAATTTTGGACTGTCTATAGTACAACTAGAACATAAGGGCCAAACTAAACATGACATGGAAGATTTGGGATCAGGATCTTTTGTGTGTGAGTGGGTTGTTTTGTTTTGTTTTGTTTTGTTTTGTTTTGTTTCTTCAAAGCAGGGGAATGGTGTGATCAGGAACTCCATGTCATGCCTGGCTTGGTTTTGCTCATTACAGTGAAAATGCAGCACAAATCTCTCCTGATGGCACATGAAGAGAATTCTGTACTCTCACAAATTAGAGCTTCTGGAGCAGCTGGACTTGGCTTCAGCCACCCACGTCTTAGTCATATCTTGGTTGGACTCTGCATGGACACCTCTTTCAATGCTCATCTAGAAATCGAAGTTGCTGTGAAATGTTGCTGTGAAAATTGTGACTGGGATCAGTTTTCCAAAGCATTTTAGCCCCTTGTTACACTAGCTTAATTGATTCCAAATCTGTTTCTGGGCACAATAGTAAGTGCTACTCTTTAGTCCTAAATTGTGCAATGCTATGTTTTAAATTTTGTTGTAAGCCACCAGGAATTCATATGTGAAGAACAGTAGCATGTTAAGCTAAGCCTCACCTGGCTTCTGGGATGCCTAAAGGAACCCTCTTATGAATATACCCTGGGACTGCCGACTCTGACTGAAGCTATTTCTGAAGATATTTGTTTTTGCTGCTTTTAAACTTTTTTCTGCTGCAATGTCTTTATTTCCTTGTTTTGAATCCCTGGTTTGAGAATATACATATGATTGAAAAGACAGGATATTTTATATAAGAAATAAAAATATTTATTTTTATTTATATCAAAAAACCACCTCTCACCTGCAGTGGCACACAGTCCAGAATTCTACTTCCTCATGTTATCTAATGAGTAACCGGCTTCCACAATAAAACTTTACTTAACTATTTAAGTTAAGAAGGATGCCAGAAAGTGTGGTGTTGTCTGAATTCTGTTGCTCTTTAGCAACAGAACATTCTATGACTGAGTTTTCCCCCCTAGTATTTGTCTGCTGATTAAATGTGTTTCTTTGATTAACCATTGTGCTTTTAACTAATTAACTAAGAGAGTAAAATATACTTGAGAGAATCTAAACACAGATGAAATGGAGAAGATATTTAATTAAGAAATGGCTGTTTCATCTAAATGACACCAATACTGTATTATGCAGAACATCCTCATAACCACTGAAACCTGCTCTCAGGGGCCAGCTACAATTAAAATCCAATTAAAGTGCTATATTTTTGATATCTGATTAATGAATTAATCATACCAATTAACTGGTTCGTACTTTCACCCCTACAGAGTAGGCTAATTAAAACTTATTTTCTTAGGCCACATTTGCACCACCTTTTTTCCTATAGCTCTGAAAAGCTGGGGCTATTTGCACAAAATCCTGATCAACCACTGATCAGTGCTCCACTTTGGGGTTTGGTTGTGGTGCCACTTTCCTTAAAACTGGCAGGAGACTAAGGAGACCTTCTTTATAAATAGTTTTGATGGGGGAGAGAACAAGATTCATAACATCTCTAGGGTTGTTGTTTTTTTTCCAAATTGTTCATCTTTGTACATTGTAGTCAAAAGTGAAGTTTCTAAGAAACTATCTGTGACACTGGATCAAGCAGATTTTCAGCATTTCTTTTACATTTTCCTAGATAGTCATTTTCACTGAAGCATTTCATAACAGGAAGTGTCATTGCTGCTGTGAGCTTTTGAAACTTAAAATATGAGCTGTACAATCACATTCTATATGCATTCCAACACAATATATGTTTCCCCAGCATGCAAGAAAAGCACACAATGGCTCATTTCCAAATGTGAGACTACAAGAATGGAAATTCACTATGTGACTGGCTAGGAACAAACATGTCAGCAACATTTCTGAAAACTGATGGCCTTTCCAACCCTTTTAATGAGGTAAGGTACAGAAAACTACCCTTTGTACTCTTGGGTCCTATACCCATTTTAAATGTCTACCTTATTAAAGCTGCAGGGTGAATGAAAATCGCCTGAGGCCTCCTTCTCCTTTGCTGTCCTTCATTCCCCTTTAATATTTAATTGTTCTGAACCTCCCATTGGTCCCCAGTGCCTGTAATTGCAGATCTGTTGAATGTCAGAATCCCAGCTGGTAATTACTGATTTTCCCAGCAGGCTTTCACATAGGTCTCAGATATTAAGAGTGAAAGAGTTGTGCGTGCATACATCTGTATTGAGCCCTGAGAAGTTGTAAATCATGTCCCAGTTTTTATTTCCCACCTCAAGCCATTCTGTCTCCCTCCTCACCTGAGTTCTCAGCCTGACACAAAAAAAGGGAGGTGGGTGGATTTTATGTTTCATAAATCTTGCTATCCCATGATACACATATCTCGCCCTTTTTGATTACTTAGTCAAAAGGCACTCTATAAATCAAAAGGTGACAGAATCTTGCCTAGTTCTCTGGGGGCTATAAAAGCCAAAGTATTTTCCCTTCAGAAATAGCATGTTCCAATGAAAGCTGCAAGCAAGCAAGCAAACAAACAAACAAACAAACCAAGCTGACCTAATCTTTTGAGGTCACTCTCAGGCTTTAATGCAATTTGGAAACATTACTACATGAAAAACCGAGTAGGCCTTATTCCCTATGGATTAATTTCAGTCAGAACTACCAAGCTTCAGCCTCAATGATCATATAATGCTCAACACAACTGGGGAATTGTTTTCCTTCTCAAGCTTATTCTTTTTTCTATAATAAATGAGTGCCTTTTTCTTGCCAAAGACAAACCATACCTAGCGACCACATAGCTGCTATTAGGGAATTTGCTGACATCCAGATGAAATTACTCATGAGTATTCCCATTGCAATTAATGGGACAATTTAATCTGGATGTCAGTCAGGGTTTCCATGCCATGTTCAAAATTGTTACCGGAACAAATTGTTACTTTCTTTTCACTATAATCTTAATTGATAATTACCATCCACACACGTTAGCTCGCTTCAGCCTCAAATGTTCACATGTCCACCATCTTGAATTGGGGTGGATGACATCATCATATGTTATGCTGTTGAGTGTACAACTGTACCAAATTGGGTTAAAATTGGTTAGGCAGTCCTTAAGTTAGCCCACTTATGCCTCAACCATTCACATGTCCACCATCTTGAATCAGGGTGGATGACATCATCACACACTACACCTTGAGCCATCCCTATGTGTCACTACACCTGCAGCAAATTTGGTTCAAATTGGTTAGGTAGTTCACAAGTTAGCCCACTTGCACCTCGAATATTCATTTGTCTGTCATCTTGATTTGCAGTGGATGACATCATCACAAACTAAGCCCTTGAGCTATCCCTATATGTCCCTACAACTGTAGCAAATTTGATTCAAATTGGTTAGGTGGTTCACAAGTTAGCTCATGTGTACCTCAAATGTTCATGCATCCACCATCTTGATTCGGAGTGGATGATATTATCACAAACTAAGCCATTGAGGTGTCTCTATGTGTTACTTAATACAACTGTACCAAATTTGTTTCAGATTTGTTAGGTGGTCCACAAATTAGCCCACTTGCACCTCAGCTATTCACACATCCACCATCCTGAATCAAGGTGGATAACATAATCACAAACTATGCAACTGAGGTATCCTTGTGTCCCAACAGCTATAGCAAATTTGCTTCACATTGGTTAGGCGCTTCACAAGTTACCCCAATTGTACCTCAGATGTTCATGCATCCGCCATCTTGATTTGGGGTAGATGGCATTATCACAAACTACACCATTGAGGTGTCTCTGTGTGTCCCTACAGCTGCAGCAAATTTGGTTCAAATTGGTTAGGTGATTCTCAAGTTAGCCCAGTGACACCTTAAACATTCATGCATCTACCATCTGGAATGGAATAGATGAAATCATCACAAACTATGCAGTTGAGGTGTCCCCATGGGTCACTACTACTCTTCCAAATTTGGTTCAGATCAGTTAGGTGATTCACAAGTTAGCCTAATTGTGCCTCAAACATTCATGCGTCTACCATTTTGAATTGGGGTGGATGACATCATCACAAACAACACCGTTGAGGTGTCCCTATGTATCATTCACTACAACTGTACCAAATTTGATTCAAATTGGTTAGACAGTCCACGTTAGCCCACTTGCACCTCAAATGTTATGTGTCCATCTTCTTGAATGAGAGTGAATGACATCACCACAGACAATGCCATTGAGGTATGCCTATGTGTTTCTACAGCTGTAGTAAATTTTATTCAAATAGGTTAGGCAATTCACAAGTTAGGCCACTTGTGCCTCTAATGTTTTGAGCCCAGCCATTTTTGGAAGCGGGGTATATACATCAATGAAATCAAATAAACTAACTAACTAACTAACTAACTAACTAACTAAATAAATAAATAAATAAATATTTTCACAGATCTGCCATCTTGAATCAGGATGGATGACTTCATCACAAACTATGCCATTGAAATGTCCCTATGTGTCATTCATTACAACTGTACCAAATTAAAGTTGGTCCAAATCAGTTAGATGGTCCACAAGTTAGTGCGCTTGCACCTCAAACATTCACGCATCTGAAGTGGATGACATAATTACAAGCTATGCCACTGAGGTGCCCCTATGTGTTATTTCAGCTGTACCTCAAACACTCATGCATCTGCCATCTTAAGTTGGGGTGGATGACATAATTACAAGCTATGACACTGAAGCATCCCTATGTGTCCCTACAACTATAGAAAATTTGGTTCAAATTGCTTAGGCGGTTCACAGGTTTGCCCACTTGTGTCTCAAATGTTTATGTGCCCACCAATTTTAATTGGGGTGGATGACATCATCACAAACTATGCCTTTTCAGTGTCCCTGTGTGTCCCTACACATAATTTGGTTCATATTGTTCCAGACATTGCAAAGTTGATAGGGGGACACACATGTGCACACACACACAAACACAGTATGCTTGGTGATCTCATAGGTTTACTTTTAAAGTAAACATTTTAAAGTTGTTTTTATTTCTTGTTTACACAGTCGGACAGGTGTTATTGTTTTATCCAGACAATTATTGAGTCCTTCCCAAGGACCTGGGATGCCAGAATTTTATTGTCAATTGTTATAGATATCGTCGCAGAATATAGGCTGTTCCCAGTAAAGCTGCTTTTTGTAATTGGCTGATGGTGATTTCTGTGACCCCTATGGTGTTGAGGTGCTCTTCAAGGTCTTTTGGAACTGCACCCAGGGCGCCAATTACCACTGGGATTATTTTGGTCTTCTTCTGCCACAGCCTTTCAATTTCAATTTGTAGATCTTTGTATTTGGTGATTTTTTCTATTTCTTTTTCTTCTATTCTGCTATCCCCTGGTATTGCTATGTCGATTATTTTAACTTGTTTTTCTTTCTTCTCGACTACAGTTATATCTGGTGTATTGTGTGGCAGATGTTTGTCTGTTTGTAGTCATATGATGATGATGATGATGATGATGACTAATACACACACACACACACACACACACACACACACACACACACATTATGGCAGCCCAGGATCATGAGCAGATCTTGCACACACCAGTGGACAATATTCGTCATCTAACATGCATAGCTATTACTTATGATCACAAGCTCACTGCTGTACACTTATTTAATGTGGCACAGTGGTAAAACTGCTGCCCTGTAACCAGAAGGTTACAAGTTCGATCCTGACCAGGGGCTCAAGGTTGACTCAGCCTTCCATCCTTCTGAGGTCGGTAAAATGAGTACCCAGAATGTTGGGGGCAATATGCTAAATCATTGTAAACCGCTTAGAGAGCTCCGGCTATAGAGCGGTATATAAATGTAAGTGCTATTGCTATTGCTAATCAATCAATCAATCAATCAATCAACCAATTAAAAATATTTATACCCTGCTCCTCCAGTACACTACTGCTCAGGGCAGCAGTAGTGATGCCATATATATATACAAGCAATATCATACATATATGATATCATCTCCCCCATATCCAGAGTAAAACTGTATCACAACAGGAAAATAGGAAATATGGATAAACTCAAGAAAATCAAGCCACAGACTATGGGTCAAACTAACGCCGGATTCAGACCTAACAGCTAAATGCAGTTAAAGGTATTTCATTAGAAAATCCAGATCATGCCGCAGATGCTGATCTAACTGCAGCCAGCCAAATTCCAGTTGCCGGAGAGGGGAGCCCATACCTACTGCTCGGCTGCCAAGGCCAATCTGAGCCAGCTCCATGGCCTGACTGTAGGCAAAGCGTCACCGTGTCAGTGGCTCAGCCACAATTGGTCACAATCTAGAAGGGGCGTGCTGAGCACGATTGTGCATTTTTTGAGTACTCTGCCCACCCTCAGCAGGGAAAGGGCATCGAAAGCCCTTTAAATATCCTGCAATGCCAGTGCTTCTTCTGCCAGCCATGGCACCGCTCCCACCCCCCCAAGTAGTCCAACCCCCAAGTAGTCCTGAAACCCAAAAGCACCACACAAGCATGAATTTCCCAGTGGTCTGGGGGCGGGGGGTGAATTCTGCTCTCATTGCGGGAAGGGAGGGGGAAATCCACATTTACTAGATATGCAGATGCGGGAGAGCAAAGGATGCTGGGTGCGGAGGACTGTCCCACCATAACCCAGGAAGATGTCGCAAAAGATGAGCCCAGCAAAGCAGTCCAGACAGACCCAAGAGAGTTGCTCCTGTCCAGCAGCTTGTTCCCCAGTGAGCTGGCAATCTCATGAGAGGGTTGATCTACTGGGGATGTAGACTGGTTTTGCACATTAAAGGGCAAATCCCCATCCAGGAATGTGAACTCAGAGTATAGCCAGCCCACTTAACCACCAGAGAATCAAAGGGGCACTCTCTCTTTGTTAAAGAATAGAAATGATCCTCCTACCTACCTCTTCCCAAATCCCCCTGAAGACTTGCACGCACCCCAGAGGAGTTCCTGAAACCCCACGTGCCATAGCCTGGCCACATGAGCATCCATGGAATATGCCAAAGGGTCCATGCATTTGCACAAATTTAAAAATCCTAGGTCTGCTAACTGAGCAAAGAGGCACCTATATGACATGGTGATTCTCTTCATTTAGCCGGGAGAGAGTAACTGGCCCGATCAACCCCCAGGACAGTACCTCCAGTGCCTGTTGCTGGTGTCTATCCTACATTTTTTTTTTTTAGATTGTGAGTGCTTTGGGGACAGGGATCTGTCTTATTTATTTATTATTTCTCTATGTAAACTGTTTTGGAAACTTTTGTTGACAAGCAGTATATAAATATTTGTTGTTATCTGTGTGCCGTATGCAGATAAGCAGGCACAGGGAATCATGGGAGAGGGCACTGATCTCTTCTTACCAAGCCCCCAGGCAGTGGGGTCAACTGCATGTGTTGTAGGCTAAGGTGTACCTGTGCACAGGCGTGGATAGCCAGCAGTGGGGGTTGTTTCTGCAACACCTTGGCCACCGTCCTCAGGATCAGGAAAGCAATCTCTGCTCTGGGATACCACTGCTGAACTCTTTCCAACACTCAGCAACATAGCACAGCTCTACTTACAGCACCCATGGCCTGACACTCATGGGTGAGCGTAGTCTGCATGGGTTTTTGTCGCCATCCTCATCGCAGAAGAAGACTTGCTCCAAAACCTGGAACGATTCTTATCTCTCTGGCCCTGCTTATGAGTAAGACTGGGTTGTAAACCCACCCAGCCACCAGGGGAAGTGGCTGGGCCCTAAATCTCCACCCTTTCTTTGTGAAAAAAAGAAAAAGAACAGCTCCCCTTAAACCTCCCCACCCTCTTCCTCTGTGCAGACTTTCATTCACCCAAACGCCATCTAGACGCTCCCTTTGTCTAAATGCTCCTGGGTTGAAAAGCTGGATTCTTGAAAAAGGATCTCAGTTTACCCAAGACTGACCTTGGTGACCAGCCTTGATCATGAGTAAGTCTGGGGGACACAAAACGTGCCCCCCCCCAAAGTGGAAGGAGCTGGTCACCCTTCCCCAACCTTTCTGTGAAAGAGATGGAACGTGCTGCTAGGGAATCCCTGCTAGGGAGGGGAGCTGTTTTCCGGAGCCTGCCAATAGCACCCCCACTCAAAGCATTTGCATGGATGGTGCAGACAAGGGGATGTGGCACAGAACCTTAAACCCATTCAAAATTCCCATGCCCGGCCTCACATGGCACCATATACAGATCTTCAGGTGCAGGGATTCCTGGTAGAAGAGAGCCCCACGTCCCCAGGACGGCAGCATCACCCCTGGGGGGTATGGGCAGTGGGGCACATTTCCACAGGGGCAGGCAGGCTGGCAGGAGGCAGGGTTTTTCAGCAGCTTGGCTGCAGTACCCAAGATGTGGAAACCTGTCTCTGAGGCACCACTCCCAACAGCCACCATCCTCAAAGCAACCTTGCTATGTTTAGATCCCCAATGGCCTGTGAGAGGGATGTTGATGGGAGAAGGGGATGCTTTGCCCTCAACATCTGTTGGAAGTGAAGGACTATATGCTGTCTCTTGTCTCAATGACATGGGAGGTCAGACTAGTGAGTTAGAGGTCTAGAGGGTCAAGACATTGGTCATCCCTTCTCTACTGCTCTGACACTATCCCTTGATATGTAGATTGCTATTCTTAGGGACTTCCTTCCTTCCAGTTTGATCTGCCTGTTCTGGATGGGGTCACACTTCCCCAGAAGGAACAGGTACGCAGTCTGCGGGTGCTTCTGGATCCAAGCCTCTCCCTGCTGTCCCAGGCTGAGCCAGTGGCCAGAAGTGCCTTTGATCAGCTTCAGCTGATAAGCCAGCTTCTTGAGATAAATGACCTCAGAACAGTGGTACATATGTTGGTAACCTCCAGAGTTGATTATTGTAATGCACTATATGTGGGGCTGCCCTTGTATGTAGTCCAGAAACTACAGTTCAGAATGTGGCTGCCAGGCTGGTCTTTGGGTCACCTCAGAGAGACCATGTTACTCCTGTATTGAAAAAGCTACACTGGCTGACGACAAGTTTCCGGGCAAAGTACACTGTGCTGGTTATAACCTATAAAGCCCTAACTGGCTTGGGCCCTGGGTATTTAAGAAAACTTCTTTGTCATTAACCCCACCACCCATTGAGATTATCAGGAGAGGTCTGTCTGCAGTTGCCACCAGCTGATCTGGTGGCGACTCAGGGTTGGACCTTCTTTGCTGCTGCCCCGAGGCCAGTGGCAGCCCGTGAACACGCTGCTGGGATGGCGGCGGGAGGCACCTTTAAGAGTAAATGAATTCGGTGCTTACCTCCGCTCCCACCGCACCTGAATGCTGTTCGATGAAGCAGCATGCCGCCCAGCAGCCCCTGCGGCAGAGAATCACCTCTGCCACTCACCTGGCTTCCATGGCCAGGTGAATGGCAGAGGTGATTCCTTGGCTGGGTGAGTGGCGGAGGTGATTCCCTGCCGCAGGGGCTTCTGGGCGGCATGCTGCTTCACCAAACAGCATTCAGGTGCAGTGGGAGTGGAGGTAAGCACCGAATTCATTTACTCTTAAAGGTTCACGGGCTGCCACTGCCTGAGGCTTTGGAAAATGCTTCCTGCTGAAATAAGAGCCTCCCCATCTCTGACAGCTTTTAAAAAGTCTTTAAAGACACATCTGTTCACCCAGGCTTTTAATTAAATATTGTTTTAATAGTTTTAACACTGTTTTAAAATATGATTTAAAAATTTTTAAATTGCTGTAATAACTTTTTCTGTTATCATTTTGTTTTAACTAATGTTTTAACTTTTTCTGTTTTTGCTTTGTTGTAAACCACCCACAGACATAAGTTTTGGGTGGTATAAAAATACGTTGAATAAATAAATAAAATAAATGAGGAGGCCATTTGCCAGGGCATGGACGGTGTAGGCACAGGGGTCGTATACTGATCAAATCTCCTGGGCTGCATTGATGTGGCACCATATACAGATCTCTCAGCATGTGGAGATGAGAGCCCCATTTTCTAGCTGTCTGGGGAGAATGGGCTTGCCCTTTAGGGCCACGGGCAGTGGTGCTCATCCCCACATGGGCTTGCAGGCTGGCTTGGTAGGGTTTGACAGCAGCTTGGGGGCAGTCACTGGGACTGGGACTGCAGTCACCATGACCCAAGTGCCCATCCCTGCAGCTTTCCTTCACAGAGCATCCTCCCTCACTCCCCTTAGTCTGCCGCTCTCATGAGAAGGTGTTTCTTGGTGTAATGGGCAGGGTCTCCAAAATGGGACATCACTGGCAGCCCTTTTCATGAGCAAGACTTAGGGAGCCAATATCCCAACATGGGGAAGGGGCTTGCTGCCTCTTCCACCAACTATCTGTGAAAAGGTAGAAATATTGCCTTGTATACCCGACCCCAGTGATCTGTTCCCTCCCAGGCATTTGCTCCCCTCCCAGCCATGTGATGGGATGTCCTGCTGGCCAGTCCAGAATGGGGTGTCGCGGCATCCCTGTAGCCTGGCTACTCCTTAGCCACTTAGCTGACTGGAGGGGCATGGCTGATTTTCCGAGAGAGTTCCAGTGAGAAGCACCAAAGCATGGAGCAGCCACATCCTCAGGCAGGTCTGCACTGCTGCCTCTATGACTGCGGTTTGAAAATTGGCCTGGAACCATGGTTATAGCGGCATCAGCGTTTGGATGCAATGCCTTAGCAAAACCTTCGTTATCAGTGGTGAATCTTAGAGATAACCAATGGCTACAATTGCAGTTTGGTGAGGCAAAATGGAGTTAGCTTTTGGACCGTCACCACAGTTTTGCTTGTTCAGGCATAATGGAGTTACAACCTCTTCGAGGTTTAACTGTGGTAAGCTGTTATGTATGAATGTCGCCTAAAATGTGCATTATTATGGTCAAGGCATCCCTTGACCGGTGGTAAAGATATCCCATGGTCAAGGCATACCTTGACTGGCATCCCGAAGCATCATGTAGGAAACCCAAGAAATTAAGCATGTAACATTAAGTACCAGCAGTGTCATTGGTGCCAGCAGTGTCACCCATCTATAATGCAAATGTGTGAGCTAGTGAAATGCCTCATAACAGCACAAAAATGTATATTGGACTATCAGCAATACATAGGCTGCCTTGGGACATAACGTGGAACCATGGGTCCAATGAACGCATGGTTCATGCCCTCCTTCCCCCACTCTCCCATCCAAATTTGGATGAAATGGAGAGTGATCTAACTGCAGTCTCACTGACTGCATAGAGGAGGAGGAACTGGCTGCTGGGGCTTCCTTCTTTAATGAAGGACAGCCCTGGCAGCCGATAGCAGTTGGCATGAGGGAGGAGCTTACTCCCTCGTCTCCAGTTTCTGAAGGGAAACTGTGGTTACCAGCGTTTAAACTTTGGACATAACCCTAGCACCACAGAAATGGAGTTAATGGTGGCGAAATCACATGAAAACTGAAGGTACAAATAGGAGTCAAGGGAGGGAAACTGTGGCTCCATTTTGTTGCTAAACTCCAATTGCCCGCATTTGGACTTGCAGCTTCTGAAACTGGAGGTGAAGGGACCTCCGGTTTCGTCCAAATGCAGCCAGCATATTAAAATCATATGATTTTGTAGGGGGAAATGATGAAATGTCTATATTGAAATAAACAGTTTTTGAACAAATTCAACAAGGGATTGGGCAAAGATGCAGCGACAGCAAACCCTGAGACAATTTAAAACAGCAATTACGCTCTAATTAAATTTGAAGTTTGGAACCATTATGAGAAGTGAGGCCTTAGCTAATTATGCTGAAAGCAACTTTCACTCGGGTTATGGTCACTCAATAAAGCAGTCTTTTCTTTCTTTTTCTTTTCTTTTCTTTTCTTTTCTTTCTTTCTTTCTTTTTTTTTTGTCTTTCTAGCACAGCACACTCATTTTAAAAGTGACTTAGCAGATTCCCAATAATGGATGGTGTTCTTTTTCCAGCCTTCTAATCTCTTTATCCATATTGTCTATGTGGTATTTAGTCTTTGTACTTAAATCAACAGTAATTGTTTGTGGTAGCATGAGAAATTTTTGCCCCATTGATTTCCCATAGCACTGAAATGTCATATTAGCTGAAGGTGAAGAAGCTAATAGGACATGAATAATAATAATAACAACCAGAATAATAATGGAGAGAATTATGCAGCCAATTGCACATAAAAAAGAGGTTGCAATTGCATCTTAGGGCTCTGGTGGCATTATAAACTCAGGAGAGAAAAGTTAAAATGCTTTGTTAATATCATTCAAGCTGTTACATCAAATTGGCCCCTTATCTGCCCAATTTGGATATACATAACTGATTGCATTTCTTTAAAAAGGAGCAAAACTCATTATTACAACTTGAAAGCTTAATCTATCGCTTCCCACATGGGGTAGCATCAAGAGTACCACTCGTGCAATGAGCAGCAGCATAAGGCACCTTGCTCATCCCCTTGTTCTACAGAAGCTCTCTGAGCCCCCTGAAAAGCTGTTCTGATGGCCAGGAGACCTTTGGCAATAACATGTTATGCATCAAAGGGGCTGGAGAGAGATGGGGAAGTATCTGGGAAGTGCAAGTGGAACAGTGTCTCTGCTAGCAGTTTTCACCAGAATCTACAGGTACCCTTTGCCCCTGAACCTCTCCACACTACATCCCATGCTATTTTCAAAGATCCCCTGGTCCACAGCAATGGCTTTTCAGGAAGCTCAGAGACCTGCAGTGGCAGGAATTGCCTGTTTTATGGCTGAGAATCTGAGAGCCTGCATACCACTGCACTGTGTGGCAGCCAGCTAAACTTCAGCTAGTAGAGTTGTGCAAACTGGCTCGAGGTTGAGCCAGTTCACCATTGAATTGGTCTGGCTCATTGGCTTGTCCCACAGCTGGACCAGGCCTGGTTAAACTCAACCTTGAGTTGAATTTTTTTTAGAATGACTCAACTGGTGGGTCCTGTGGCCTCAAGGGGTGCTGTCACTACCTTGGGGGCGATCTCCATAGTCTCTCTCTCTCCCCCCACTGGTTTCCCGTTCCTCTAATGGCCGTTTGGGGCTATTTTCAGGCTGTTCCAGCCCTTTCCTTGGTGGTGATGGCCATTTTGAAGACCAACGCGCATGTGCCCTGGCTATTTACATAGCTGCTGTGGTCCAAGTGGAGGCCTTGTTTATTATCACCATAATCAGAACTGTATACAAAACCAGAGACAAACGAACAAAATATCAGGAATTCAAAAGCACAAATAGATACTTGGCAGGTCAACAACCTTCCATGAATAAAAAGGCCTTCAAACTGGACTGGATTGTCAGCATAGATAGTGCTAACCAGATCTACTGGAACAGGCATTCAAAAATGAAGAAGACCCTGATTTGTGTCTCCACTAAAAAGGCCTCGGAAACTGACAGAAGTCTCAGAAACAGATGGGGGAAATAAAAATATTGTATTATTTCCATGCCTACAATACTTCCCACATACAATGTGCTTTATACAAAGTATGTTACTAGGACAGTTCGCATACCTGAAAACTGGGTAGGATAAGCACCCTACCTAAGTTTGGGTGGTGTGCACGATCCAATTTTGTGATCATGTGTGAGGGAAAAACAAGGTAGAGAGTGACAGCAGTGATTCCCAGCTAGCCACCCACTGGGTAGGAGGGCTCCGTTCTACCCAGCAGCTGTACATAGTTGCTGAATGAAGTAGGAGGGAAATAATTTATGAAGCATTTGTTTCATAACAAATGAAGAAATGGATTGAACTGCACCAATCTATTACAGGTTATGAACAAATATCAGAAGTTGCAAATAGTTGAAGTGAATGTTATCCATTTCACTTGGAAAGATTCAGAATTTCATCGAGGAGCTCCCCTGTTTCCAGTGAAAACTGTAGCTCCAGTCACACAGGATGTTCAATGCACATACAGTCTGTGCATACATGTACAATTATTCACATATGTTCAACACATATACAATACTACACTTTTTATCTGTACCATATATTTGAGGAACCTACACCCTGACTCAGTTTTAAAGTGAACTCACATACAATCATTAATAGAAAAAATGTACATGTATATAGATACCTGTATGTACATACAGCTTGATGTCTGAGTAAGGCTTTTGATAGCCATGGAAACTGCCTGCATCCTAGACTGCCAGGTCCTGGCTTTTCACACTCAGTAGATATCTGTCCTGGAAACATGAACCATGAAGTGTGCCTGCTGTCTAGTTTCTTCACTGTCAAAAGCATTGCAGGTTCAGCAGAGACATCTGGATTTGCAAGATGTCTCTTGTTGAAAGCAACACAAAATGAAAATGAAAGAGAATAAAAACAGTTATTGAAATCATTACAAAATGCATGTGAGTTTAATGAATGAATTACTAAATGAATGAAATCTAAAATAGGAAAACAAAAATAATCTTGCACAACTCTGCTGAAAGGAAGAAACTATTGAGGCTGCCTCTTATGATTGATCAGGATAGATGAACAGCTCTCCTGTGGATGAAGCAATGAGTTTATAAGCAAACACTATGTGGCACTCTGTTATGTGAATCTGCTTAATGAAAGAGAAACAAGATGATAAACTTAGCCTTAAAATAAACTCCAGTGACATCAATGGTAATCATTCTGACTGAGAATGCATAGAAGCAGCCAATCTAATTCTTAGTGTCAGAAAGCAATTAAAGCTACTAATTACCAAATAATTTATGCAAATACTCAAAAGGCATGCAAAGTGCACTGATGGATACTCTGATGAGTATCCATCTTGCAATAAAAATGTTCTTTTCTTCTATCTTCTCCTCCCTTTGCCCAATGGGTATTCCCCGAAGATATGTATTCATAAAGGACAAGCTGAAGCCAAATTCATTTCACACCAAGTGACAATTTTTAAGTGTTCATCTTCCAAACAAATGTGGCAGTTGAAAAATCAAGAACTTCCAGCTTACTATATAGATAAGAGCATAAGCATTGGGATGGCTTACATCACTAGATAACTTTCAGTGAATCATAAATCCCCTCAATTGCACCAACTCATTTGCCCTTATTGACTTTGGATGGAACTTGTTTGTGCCCACCATTGGTAATGGGAAATAAGTTAGATTGGACAGCTTGAAAAACATCAAAACCAAGCAAGTCTTTGACAGTAGTATTGTGATATGACTAGTGATATCACCAAACTTCATAATTACCTGGTTCAGTAATCAGATTTGTCCAGCTTGTAATGCTCTGCAGTATTACAAATAAAGGGGCATTTTCCAGAGGAGTTTTTATCTGGCCTAGTATGTAAATGAGATTATGGCCCCATTCTCACATAATAGGAAATGGGAGTTGAAGGGGCCAGAAATTGCCAAACCTTAATGTCCGAATGCGTGAAACTCTGGTCGCATTCGGAAAGCAACCCAAGGTTCTGATTGCCAAACTCCAATTTGAAACCTAGGGTTGTAGTGAGTTTTGCTGCTCATACCCCAGTTTTCCAGCCTTCTGCAGTACAACTGAATATGGAACTGCAAGCTGGGTCGGCTGACATTAGAGTTGAGAGCAGAAGCTCTTCCCTCTCTCCAGCCATGATTGGCTGTGTGGGCTGTCCTTCATGCAAGAAGGAAGCCCGCACAACCAGTTCCACCTCATCTTTGCCATCTCCCTGACTCCAGAGAGCCTCCTGTCCATTTTGTCCAAAAGTGGACAGGAGTGGGGGGTAGGGGCAGGTGGAGAGCAGAAGCACGGACCGGCGGTTCCACATTAAGTGAAAATATGGCATCTGTGGCTGTTCCATTGTCTAATTGTGGTGAGCCTAGTGCCCTCCTGGTTCCATTTTCATCTCAGAAATTGTGATTCTGGGTGGGCTGAACCATGCCCTGCCAAAAAATTCGTTCTCAGTCCAACCTTTTTTCATTGCTGTTCACAATGTTGATGATAGCCACTGTTTCCGTGCCCATTTAACTTGTTTCATTCCTCCACAAGTGATCCCAGTCAATCAAGGATTATACACTAGACATGACAATATAATAGTTAATCAGATTGAACTATGTGCGGATGTCACTAGGGATGAACGAAGCCTAGCAGAATAAGGGCAATGCTTCCTGAACATGAGCAGTTTTAGAAAATTAGGGATCACTAAGAACCAAACCATTTTTACATCCTTTCTCAGTGATCTCTAAAACAGTGTTGACATGTGGAAGGTGCTGCGGGAAGACCAGATAGCTGTTGGATCCCCAGAACAGCACATGGAATCGCATATTCAAGAGCAGGGCATGTGCAAGCTTCCAGCGTGGGTGTGTGTGTATGCACACACTACCTCTCTCCTCCATGCAGGTTTCACGCTGGGTCAAACATTTGCATTTCCAGCAGTGTGAGTTATGTTATTTCTGACTAAGCTTTTTTGCTATTTGGGCTCAACATTATTTTGTAAATACTACACTTTCATCGAGTGATGATGCATTATGAATCATAAGAAAAGTCCTGCTGGATCAGCTTGAAGACCAATCTAGACCAGCATCCTGTTTCAAACAGTGGCCCAACAGATGCCTCTGGGAAACCCACAGGCAAGAATTGAGGCATGCCCTCTCTCCTTCTTTTGCTCCCCTGTAATTGGTATTTAGAAGCATCTTGCCTCTTAAGCTGGTGGTGGCCTATAGCCATCAAACTAGTCACCATTGCTAGACCTGTCCTCCTTGAATATTTCTAAGTGCTTCTTAAAGCCATCCAGGCTGGTTGTGTTACCACATCTTGTGACAGAGAATTTCATAGGTTAATTATTTTATTTATTTTGTTTATATAACACCCTTCCAAAATGGCTCAGGGTGGTTTACAATTAAAACAAACCACTAAAACAGTAAAGAGCTAAAACAAATTAAAAACAATATAACAACAATTAACAATTTAAAAACATTTCAAAACAACAATTAAACAATTACACTGATTAAAAGCCCCAAAATCGGGTTAGACTATTAAAACCGATTAAAAAACCCTGGAAAGCCAGGCCAAATAAATACATTTTAAGGCCTCTCCTGAAGGCTAAGAGAAAATTCAAATTGCGGATTTCCGCAAGGAGCGCATTCCACAGCCCTGGAGCAGATATAGAGAAGGCCCGCCTCTGAGTCGCCACCAGACGAGCTGGTGGTAACTGGAGATGAACCTCCTCAGATGACCTTAATGTGCAGTGGGGATCACGCAGAAGAAGGCGCCTTCTAAGGTAACTTGGGCGGGCCTAAGCCATTCAGGGCTTTAAAGGTAATAACCAGCACTTTGTATTTTGCCGGGAAACATATTGGCAGCCAGTGCAGTTGTTTCAAAATAGGGGTAATATGGTCTCTCTGGGTTACCCCAGAGACCAATCTGGCTGCCGCATTCTGAACTAATTGAAGTTTCTGAACTATGTACAAAGGCAGCCCCATGTAGAGCACATTGCAATAGTCAAGCCAGGAGGTTACCAGCTGGTGCACCACTGTTTTGAAGTCATCCTCCTCAAGGAATTATGCATTGTGTGAAAAAGGACTTCCTCTTGTCAGTCCTAAATTTCCTGGCAATTAGTTTCATGGGATGACCTCTGGTTATAAGGTCATGTGAGAGGGAGGACCCCCTCGAACCCTTCCCCCCAGCTTGGTTCAGTCTGGTGGGTTCACGAATGTTTTTTCTAAAAAATAAAAATAAAATATTTTTTCTTACCTTGCCCCCCCTTGGGGGAGTTCCTGGAGGTGGCAGGGTGTGTGTGTCTGTGTCCCTGGAGGGCCCCCCCTCTGGCTCTCTTTATGCCCCCCTCCAGCCAGTTCAGCCACTCCTCAGCTGGTTTTCGGCCTTCTCCCCTCGGTGCAGCAGCCATTTTGGAGGCCTTGTGCCTGTGCAATTGGCCTCTGTGTCGGTCATGTCCACAAACACAGCTGTGGCAGCAAAAGCACCTAACATGGCCCTGTTCCCTGGTAACCTTTGCCTCCTTGAGGCAAAGGCATCCCTGACAGCCAGATGGAGTGTGTGCGCCATGCAGCAGCTGTTCACACACTCCAACACTTACTCTACCCCTGCAGTGACATTGAAGCCATTGTCTGTTACAGTGAAGCCCCAGCTGAGGTGTGGTAACCCACTTATCCACTCCTCAGTTTGGCGGCCGAGTATTATTATTATTATTATTATTATTATTATTATTATTATTATTTCGATTTCTATACCGCCCTTCCAAAAATGGCTCAGGGAGGTTTACAAAGAGAGATAACAAACAAATAAGATGGCTCCCTGTCCCCAAAGGGCTCACATTCTAAAAAGAAACATAAGACACACACTAGCAACAGTCACTGGAAGTACTGTGCTGGGGGTGGATAGGGCCAGTTACTCTCCCCCTGCTAAATAAAGAGAATAACCACGGTAAAAGGTGCCTCTTTGCCCAGTTAGCAGGGTGGAGTATGGCTGCCACCTCCTCCTTGGTATACTTGCCGTTCAAGGTCTCCATGTGCAAAATAGCCCACCTAAGCTGAAATGTGATGTGGGATGCGCTGGAGCCAGAGGCAACACCAGAGGTCCCCTCTCTCTCTTGAGGCCCCACCAGTGAACAGTTAGGGCCAGGAAAGCAGTGTGCATTCCATTCACACTGTTCCAGAGACAAGTGGTGAAATGCACGCTGGTGCCAGGCAACACTGCACACAGCATGGCTGATACAAGCTCCCTGCATCTTGCATAAATGGAGGGAACCACATTCTGGCTGAATATGGTTCTTGAGGGGATCTTGTAGTTGGGCTCGAGTGTCTGGTTAAACCAGCGGAAGCTGGGGTTCTCAACCACCTCAAAAGGTTGGTCGTCAGTGGCTATCATCTCCCCTATGAGGCAGGTGAGGAGATGTGGGTCCACATGATCAGGACACTTCTTGCCCAACAACCGCCCTGAGACCTTGGGTTAGGGCAGTATAAAAATGTCCTAAATAAATAAATAAATAAACAAATAAACTATGTCCACCACTTGACCGGTAAAGAGCCCTGCTTTAGGGAAGCCTTCGCATAGCCCTGGTCAGTACTAGTCTCAAGCACACTAGGTGCACTAGTGCTGAGAGAGGAATCAAGGAGACCCAGCTGATGCCGTTGCATGTATCACCACATGGAGATTGTCCCCAGATGTTTAGCATCCTTTCCCTGGCTGACCTGTGCCCTGCAGTGGTCACAGTGAGCAGTGGTTGGGTCATCTTGAGGGATTTCAACAATGCTACTCTGGTTGGCCTCGGATGCCCTGTATGCCTTCTTGGGCCTCTTTGGTGATGACGGCACAAGGGGGCTGGTGGTGGTTGCCCACCACCATAATCCCCTCTTCCACCCTGCACATTGGAAGAAGTGCCCAGCTTGAGCTGAGGGGGTGCCTCCACGTAGGCAACAGACCCTTTCTCCTCAGAGCCAGACTGGGAGGACCAAGAACTGGACCCCACCATGACCCGGGCATCATCGGGGGGGGGGGCATTGCGTGGCAAGGGAAGCGTTGGAAGGGGCCTTAAGAGGGAGGGAAAATATGGCTGCGCTGCCAGACATCAAACTTTTGCCCTCCACCCCCACCAAGAAAGCAGCTTCCCTGGCAGAAGAGCCCCACCCCACTCCTGCCAGGCCCTGCATGGGGTGGCAGCACTGTCAGTGCACCTATCAATGGACCCACTGGCTCAGTGGCAGAAGGCTCCTCCCGATAGGAGAGCCTTTGTGCCACCACCTCACCTGGGGCAAAGAACTCACCAATGGGGACCTCTAGGACCCCATGCTGATGACCCACACCACCCTGGCCTCCCACACCAGCTCGGGGATCCCTCCTGCCTCTTCCTGTGACCCTGCTGTAAACCTTGCTCACCACACGGTGCTCAGACATTACTCCTGTGGGTGTGGGCTTTTTAAAAAATTAAGATTTTTTTTTTAAAAATAGAGGGGGACAAAAACCCCTATTAAAAAAACTAGATTAGACAACACACCTACCCACCCACTCCACCCACAACAACACTACAATACAAATACAATGGGTGGACCTGCAAAAAACAAGAAACAACCTACATAGAAAAGCAGAGAAAATTTCCCACCACCCAAACAAGAAAGGAGGCCCTATTTAATGAAAACTAAGGACAAGCCTCACTGACTGTTTTCACTGAACGTTTTATAACCTGCCTCCCCTGACTTCTGCAAACACCCCCCCCCTTTTTTTTTAGGCTGGCTACAGACCTGAGGCTCACCTTAAGTGGGGAAATGCTTGTCTAAAAAGCAGACGTTTGCCAGTTTGAATCCCTGCTGGTACTATATCTGGCAGCCGTGATAAAAGAAGGTGCTGAAAGGCATCATCTCATACTGCGCAGGAGATGGCAATGGTAAACTCCTCCTGTATTCTACCAAAGAAAACCACAGGGCTTTGTGGGAAATCGACTTGATGGCACACTTTACCTTTACTTTACAGGCCTGAAATGGGCACAGAACAGGAGAGGAGAGAGACAGTTATTCACTTAGGAAAAGAAATCCAGCACCACCAGCACATACACATACATACGCACACACAGCCAGGGAAAATTACTTTGAAGAAGGGGGAGTGGGACAGGGGGAAGGCAAAAAAAAATGTCAGAGGTGACTGGGGAGACCTCACCAGCAGCAGCAGCACAGAGTCACAGAGGAAGGCAGGCATCACAAGTCTGAAGCAAGACTCTCTCATCACCAGCAGCAAGCAAGCAGCAAGGGTGATTTTTGCGAGGCTAAGGCTTGCCTTTAAATAGAACTTGAATCTCCCTCCTTTTGGAGCCCCCACCTTTGCCCTCCCCCTTGGTCAATAAGGTGCCAGTTCTCAAGGACTGGCACCACTCATAAGAATATAGGAACAGCCCTCCTGGATCAGGTCCAAAGCCCATCTAGTCCAGCATCCTATTTCACACAGTGGCCCACCAGGTGTTACTGGAAGCCTACAGGCAGGGCATGCCCACTCTCCTTCTGTTACTCCCATGCAACTCAGAGGCATCCTGCCTTTGAGGATGGAGGCAGCTTATAGCCCTCCAAATAGTAGCCGAAGATAGACCTCTTCTCCATGAAGTTATCCAAACCCCTCTTAATGCTATAACTGTCTTCCTGGCAGGTTTCCTGCATCTGATGTATTTAAAGAAGTTTTTGTGATTCCCCTTGATGCTTTTAGCTAAATGTTCCTCAAACTCTCTTTTTGCCTCCCTTATTGTCACCTTGCATTTCTTTTACCAGAGTTTGTGTTCCTTACTTTTCTCTTCATTTGGACAGGCCTTCCAATTTCAGAAGGAAGTCTTCTTCCCTTTTATGGCTTCCTTGATGTTACCTGTTAGCCATGCTGTCATCCTCCTGGACTTAGTGGTACCTTTCTTCCTTATTTATTTATTTTTTTATTGTTGCATTTATATACCGCCTTTTGTTAAAAGACAACCCCAAGGCGGTTTACAAAAGTTAAAACATACAATAAAAGACAATAAAAATATAAAGCTAAATATATATATATAAACAGACCAAATTTAAAATCTATAAAATACTAGCATAAAAACAATACAACAGGTAAAAACACACAGAAGCAGCAGTAAAAATGATTATGTAAAAGCCTGGATAAAAAGCCAAGTTTTAACAAGCTTTCTAAAAGCCGTGATGGAGTCCGAGGAGCGAATGGCCACTGGAAGAGCATTCCAAAGTCTCGGGGCAGCAACAGAGAAGGCCCTGTCCCGAGTGCATGACAGCCAGGCCTCTCTCATTGTCGGCACCCGGAGCAGAGCCCCCTCAGATGTCCTTGTCAAGCGGGCAGCAACCCTTGGGAGCAGGCAGTCCCTCAAATACCCCGGGCCCAAACCATTAAGGGCTTTAAAGGTCAAAACCAGCACCTTGAATTGGACCCGGAAACGAACCAGCAGCCAGTGCAACTCTTTCAGAATGAGGGTGATGTGCTCCCAATGGGCAGCTCTGGATAAAACCCTAGCTGCCGCGTTTTGCACTAGCTGCAGTTTCTGGATATTCTTCAAGGGCAGCCCCACGTAGAGTGCATTACAGTAATCCAGCCGCGACGTGACTAAGGCATGGGTAACCGTGGCCAGATCTGCCTTCTCGAGAAAGGGACGCAGCTGGCGCACTAGCCGAAGCAGTGCAAAGGCACCCCTGGCCACCACCTCCACCTGAGCCTCCAAAAGCAGAGCCGGGTCTAGTAGTACCCCCAAGCTGCGTACTTGCTCCGTCAAGGGGAGTGCAACCTCATCCAGAACCGGTAAAATCTCCTCATCCTGATTCGCTCTCCTACTGACCAATAGTACCTCCGTCTTATCCGGATTCAATTTCAGTTTATTAGCCCACATAAAACCCATCACGGCCTCCAGCCCCAGATTCAGGACATCCACCGCCTCCCTAGGATCAGATGACAAGGAGAGATAGACCTGAGTGTCATCCGCATATTGCTGACAACTCAGTCCAAGTCCCTGGATGACCTCTCCCAGCGGCTTCATGTAGATGTTAAACAGCATGGTGGACAAGACCGATCCCTATGGGACCCCACAGGGGCTGAGCAGTAGTCACCCAGCACCACCTTCTGGACCCTCCCCCCAAGAAAAGACCAGAACCACTGCAATGCAGTGCCTCCAATTCCCATACTCAAGAGGCAGCCCAGAAGGATACCATGGTCGATGGTATCGAACGCCGCCGAGAGGTCCAGCAGAACCAACAGGGACGCACTCCCCCTGTCTAGTTCCCGGCGTAGGTCATCCACTAGAGCGACCAAGGCAGTCTCAGTCCCATACCCGGGGCGGAAGCCAGATTGAAAAGGGTCCAGATAATCCGTATCATCCAAGACCCTCTGCAGCTGGGACGCCACCACACGCTCCATCACCTTGCCCCAAAAGGGAAGGTTAGACACAGGTCTATATTTATCCAGGTTGGAGGGATCAAGGGAGGGCTTTTTTAACAGTGGTCTTACCACCGCCTTTTTGAGGCACGATGGCATCCTGCCCTCCCTTAATGAAGCATTAATGATCACCTCCAGCCATCTGCCTGTCCCCTCCCTGGCAGCTTTTATTAGCCACGAAGGGCAAGGGTCAAGAGCGCACAAAGTCGCCCGCACACTGCCCAGGATCTTGTCCACATCCTCAGGCTGCACCAACAGAAAAGTATCCAACACAACGGGACCAGATGGTACCAGAGGCACGTCTGCCGGAACTGCCAAAACTCTGGAGTCCAGGTCAGTACGGATGCGAGCGACTTTATCTGCAAAGTAACAGGCAAACTGATCACAAAGAGCTGTAGATGTACATCCCCCCATTGTCTGGGGGGATGTGTAGAGCAAAGTTTTTACCACACGAAACAGCTCTGTTTGTCTGCACTGAGCAGTTGCAATGGAGGCGGAGAAAAAGCCTTTTGGGTATACAATCTAACTAGGCTTCTAGTATTGTGGTTCTGAGTAAACTCCATGCATTCTGGAGTGAAGTGACTCTCCTGATTTTCCCTTTCAGCTTTCTTTTCACCATACTCCTCATTTTAGAGAAGTTTCCTCTTCTGAAATTCAAAGTGTCTGTGTTAGACTTCCTTGGTGATTCTCTCCCCACATGTATGCTGAATTTTATCACACTATGGTCACTGTTCCCTAAAGGGTCGATGATGCTGATATCACACACCAGGTCCTGGGTGCCACTCAGTTTTAAGTCCAAGGTCGCCTTCTCTCTGGTTGGTTCCAAAAACAATTGTTCTAGGGCAGAGTCATTCAGCGTATCTAGACATTTAACCTCTTTGTCATTACCTGACTATGAATTTACCCAGTCTATGTAATAATGGGCAGTAACCCATTATTACTGCCCTGCCCCTCCTTGACACCTCCCTGATTTCCTCCTGCAACTCCCAGTCACTGTCAGCATTTTGATCCAGAGGGCGATAACACATCCCCAGTAGCACGTTTCCTTTCAGGCCTTGCATTGTCACCCACAGGGTTTATGTGGAGGACTCCAGTCCACCTAGGTTTTCTACCTTGTTAGATTCCCTTATAGTCGATCCGCTTGAAAGCCTACCAGAGAGCCAGACTCATCTGGCCAATCAGGGAAGCAGGAGATCAGCAATTGAAATCAAGCAAAACAAATGACACAAAATGGCCATAAGTACCTAAAATAGAAGCTAGAGCCTTCGAGCCTCTTCAAACCAGTATGAACCAAACCAGGTTTGTTGGGTTCAAACTCAGACCAGCATTGCCAATGCAATGCCCTGTTTAGTCCAAGTTCGAACCTTCAAAACGAACTGGTTCGAATTCAAACCAGTTCGAATTTGAACCTGTTTGCACATCCCTAGCCTGGAAGTGGGATGCCTCTATCACATCCCTGAAAGTCTCATCCACATACTTCTCTGACTCTCTAAGCTTCTCTAGATCAGCTACCTTGGCTTCAAGGGAATGATGTTGTTCCCTGAGAGCCAGGACCTTCTTGAACCAAGCACCCACCCACAACTTCTGCCCACTGAACAGAAGTTATACATGCAACATTCTGTGAAATACACTGGGAACCGCCCCCTCCCCTGCTGGCTTTCTACCTTCATGACTGGTTTTGTTGTCTGTTTATATTATTTGTAGATTTTTTTGTTTGAAAGTTAGGTCCTAGCTGATGTCAGCTATTTAACTTTCTTTCCCAAGAATATAAAAGAGGGCACAATACTTACCTTTTCTTCCCACTGGGCTCCACATGTTCAAGAGGGGCTCCTTTCAAGCTTTCCCCACTAAACTCCATACAAAACTCCATGCAAAACTCCTATAATACCTGTTTGCTAGTTCTGCATCACTAAACTCTGGTCACTAAGGTCCCTGGCCACCATGGTCCCTGGTCATGCATAGGCTTCAAAATGAAGCAAACAGGCTCAATAAGAATGTGGCCCCTCCCACCAGGTGTGACTCACTGAGGCCCTAGGTGGTTCCTCCTCCTGTCTTTCTCCAGGCAAAATAGAAACTAAAATTGAAAGCTGCACAAATCCTGGCCAAATTAAAAAAAATTAAAAGCCCTGGCAAAAAAACACAAACACAGATACACACACAGGGACTTCTCCCCTAAAGGGATACCAGCCCTCAAAATCTTCCCCTCCCCTCCTATTTCTCAGGGGAAAGGTTTGTGTGGGTTTGTTACAGAAAAAATGGCTACCTTCTCCTGTCTCCTTCTCCTCTTCTTAGAGTAGGCTTCAAATGTTCATACTTCAAATCATATGTGAGGGATGGCCAGTTATTCAGCATTAGGTACCCTGAGGTGTTAACAGTTGTGGAAGTTAGAATAAAATGGCAGAGTCCATGAGTATGGTTGGTTGGTTGGATGGAAATATTTCTATCCCACCTCTCTAGCTGCTTGGGGAGCTTGGAGTAAAAAACAATTAGGTCTTTCACATGTTCTCATGGCCGCTGCTGGGCATGCTGCAGGGAAGGCAGGAACTTACCTGCCTTCCTTGACAGATGAGTAGCAGTTGTCCTCCCCTCCACCATGCTGCACACACACACGAGCGGTGGTGCAGCGAATGCAGGAGCTGGGAGAGGGAGGATTTCCCCTCTCACACATCCCAGGACGCACCACACTATGAGCGCAGCCGCACCTTTCCCTGGCTCACTGCTAGAAATGGCTGAGGACTAGGGAGAAACCATTTCACCCATCAGGGATCGCCCAGTCGATCACCCATCAACCTATGGTTCATTTAACCTCGGCTAAATGCCAGGTTAAAAGCTCAGGCTTGGCACCAGGGCAGCAGTGGGACTGGGCTTGATCCCAGCCCTTCACATGCACAACCTAGCCTAGGCTAGACTGCCCTAGCCTGGGCTAGGCTGCACTTGTGAAAAGCCTCAATGACTTTCATGATGTGCAGTATAATGGAGCTATACATCTCCATGCAAGGCTGCAGGAAAGCTGCAATATAAACCCTGATGCTTTTAGAAACTAGCAGCTGCAGAAGCAGTGTTACTCTAGTCACGACAATGGGAATAAATAAGGTGCTTCCGCAGCTACTGGGTTTTTAAAGCTTCAGGGCTTCTCTTGCAGTTTTGCTACAGCCCTGCATGGAGCCTTATACCTCCATTAAGCTCTGCATCAAAGCAATAAAACCATAATAGAACAACAATAAATAAAAACAAAAGAAACATACACACAAAACAGCAAGATAATAACAGACAAAAATTGAATTAAAAGCATTTTTCAAATGCTTCTTTGAAAGAGGATTTTCAGATTCTTTTGAACACTGATCAAGGAGGCAGACTGATAAAATGCCTCTGGGAGGGCACTCCAAATGGGGGGCTACTCCTAAGAAGACCCTGTCTCTGGCCCCCACCAACTAGATCTGTTTCAGTGGCACGGCTGAGACTAGGACCTGAGATGATGATCTGAGGACCCTGGCAGATTGGGTCTGACAAATACCCAGATTCCAAACTTTGTATGTCTTTTAATTTCAAAACCAGCATTTCGGCTCAGAAGCAAACTGACAGTCAGTTAAGGTGCTTCAGGAGCCAGTATCAGAGTGCAGTCTAATAAAAACGTCAACACATATGGGTTTTTTTTTAAAGTCATCAAATTAAGATTGAACCTGCTGGGATTATTAGGACTATAATACTTTAGAGAGCGCTTTCTTCTATATGATTCCCAATGCACGTTAAGGTCATCTGAGGAGGTGTGTCTCCAGTTACCACCAGTATGTCTGGTGGCAACTCAGAGGTGGGCCTCTCTGTAGCTGCTCCTGGGCTGTGGAATACACTCCCTGCAGAAATCCATAACCTGAATTCATTAGTGGCCTTCAGGAGAGCCCTTAAGACCTATCTGTTTGGCCTGCTCTTCCAGGGTTTTTTAATTGTTTTTACATGGTATATGTTTGGCCTAGTTTTCCAAGGTTTTAAAATTGTTATAAGTGTTTTAATTGTTAATTGGTTTTATATTGTTTTTATAGTTTTTGATTTTAACTGTTAATTGATTTTAATTGTTTTTATTTTAATGTAAACCACCCTGAGCCATTTTTGGAATGGCAGTATAGAAATAAAATAAATAAAATAATAAATAATAAATAATAACTATTCCTGAAGCCATAGTCTGAGAATTGCTTAGGTCTGTCACCAGAGCCAACATGGCAACAGTATTCTAAAAGGCGCATTCACAACAGAATCCAGTGCCTTCCAGGATCAGAAGTGAGAGTAAGTGGACAACTGCAGCTTCTTCAATAATTATGCAAGATAATTATTGCAAATTTCCATGTGTTCTGTGCTTCTATCACATCTCATTAGCAAAAGATCTTCTGTGGAGTAACTAGGCAAATCCTGCCATGGTCCTTTTTAAAAAGCAGGTACAAAATTTTGATTGCTACCGGGGAACAAAAGACAACAGGATTTCATGTGAGTCGAGGAGATCAAAGTCAGGAGCCTGAGGGCTTTTCAATGCTGAATATTTTGGATAGTAAACAGGGGAAGAAAGCTATCTCCAGACAACACTAAGCAAGGGAATGGAATAAATTTCTTCTGGGAGTTCTTGGGTGAAGAAACAGTATGAAAACAAATGTATATTCCAAAAGAGCTTTACTAAAATGTAAGTTTCAATCATTTATTTTTAGTGTAAAAGACAGACCCCCTATGTTTCTAGACATTCAGCCAGCAAGAAAGCAGTTGATTTAGCAAAGAAAACATAAACATAAACAATCTCAGTGCAGGAAATCAAAACACAAATATTATGAATAAAGAATGCTATTCTACTTCTAGAGGGGCATACATAAGGTGAAAAGTGTTTTAACAACAGATTATTAAAAGGCAGTTTAATAATGTTTAATGCTCCATATGAGTGGAGAAGCTAAAGGCAGCTTTTACAGGGTGAGGTTCCTTCAGGAGACAGAGAACTGCGGACTTGTGGTGTCTTTGTAATAATGCATTCATTTACCAAAATACAGATTGAGCAGCTATTACAGCATGCAGTATTGAAGCAAGCACACAAACCGTACCAGATTCATAGCAGATTCATAGCAGCACCAGTTGGGCCATCATGGTCTCCATTTCTTTAAAAAAAAAAAAAAAAATCCTGCGCAATTAAGCGGGATTTAATTTTGTACTGGCATGGAAATAATCCCTTTGATAATCAGGTGTCACTTTTTACCTTAAACATGCTCCTCCAATCTGCATTAATCTGCAGTGCCGGAATTGCTTCCTAGTTCCCAGTTCCTTCTTCATTGTAGACAAAACAATTGAGACATATAGTATGAGTGTACAGATGTCTGTATGCTCATACATGTTTTTATGTTAATGACTGTAGCTGCATTCATTTTAACAGTGAACCTGAGTACAGCTCCCTCAAATGCATGGTACAGAGAGGAAGTCTACTATGTTCAAGAAAATGTGTAACTGCTCCTGTGTACAGTGTACATGAGTTGTACAAGTGTCAAACACAACATATGAATAGAGCTAATGAGCTGCATGAACAGTCTGAATGAGAAACAAGGTTTTCTTGCCATTTGACCCTCAGATAAGACATGGGTTACCACATATTTGCTCCCATCACTGGAAGACACTTTGAGGCGATTCTCACGAATACCAAAAATTGGGCTAAGGGAGCCTAGCCCGCTTTTGGGCGATCGGGTGCTGCCACGGGAGCTGTGCGGCTCCCAGCAGCAGACCGCCAGAACTACCCCTCCCCTTAGCCGAGGTTAATGAAGCGAGCACTCTGTTAACCTCGGCGTTCTACTCGGGGGGCTTGGGGGGCTCGCCAGGGGCATCGCACATCACTGTCACTCACGCTGGGCATCCTGGAACTTCCGGGATCCCCACAGCCCCCACTGGCTTCGTGGCAGAGCCAGCAGTTGTGTTGGCAAACGATCTGGCTGTCCAGGGCTGCAGGCTTGCTTGTCTCTGGGGAGAGCGGGCTAGGTCTCTCTGCCTAACCCCAACTGGCGAGTCTCACAGATTGTGAGACTTGCCTCTTTGTCTATGAGGTTCAAATTAGGGATGAGTGAATCAATTCAAATTTGAATCGATTCAACTCAATCTGGCCGATTCAAACAATTCACTAACATGCACAATTTTATTCTAATTTGAATCAATTTGAATTAATTCGATGACAGTTTAGGGACATTTTGGCACCTTTTAAAAACAACTCAGGTACCCTGATTCATCAAGAAAGAAGCTAAAATAGGTCAAATTGATCTGAATTCAAATCAAATCCATTTGAATTAGAATCAAATCGGCCAGTTTTGATCTGAATTAGAATAAAATCTGAAAATTCCATTTGTGCACATCCTTAATTCAAATTCCACCTACCAAAGGCCAAATCACATGCCGACATGATCAGGAGACTCTCCTCTGCAAGAACACACTAGCATTGTGTGCAGACCCCTAATTTGTTTTTGCCTAGGATACTGGCAGACACACAGCTTCTTGTCCAAAATCTCGAATTGTCAGCAATGGGTTGTGGGCAGCAACTCAAGGATAGATTGGAGCCTGAAGTCAAGACTGGGGAGGGGGGACAGTAGAGAACCAGGAGTGAGTGAAAAGACCAGGAAGTATGACATATATATGTTTTACCTACACAAAGAGATTGAGAAGCATATTGAATCCAATCTCATTTCTTAAGAGAGTTTTCTTGTGCCCACACTGGGCTTTAAAATGCAGGAAAAGGTGAGGAGAATTCATTATGCGACTCCTGCGTCTATCTTTGGTGTTTCCAAGATACAGAACCATGTATTAGCTTTATCGGTGTGTGTCACTGGCCCATAGAGACAAGACTGTAAAGATTAGAGGCCTAGTTTATGAGAGCTGCGGTGTGCTCCTTTCCCCCTTTCTCATAATTCTGTCTGAGAAGGGGGATGGGAAAGGAAAAGTGGTGTTTTGTATGCCTTGCTAGATTATTACAAAAGCTTTAAGCTCTAATACTTTGAACTCGTGACTAAATCAGCAAGCTGTATACATGCCAGACCAAAGAAGAGAAACATTTTGCTACTTAATGTAATTCAACACTTTCCCCCCAAGAAATCCATGACTAGAATATAAAATTTCTATTTTAGTGCCACAATCAGTGTGTGTATGCGCATGTGCATACGTGCATGAGCGATTGCACAAATGTGAATGCTGACAATAGCGATCATAGGCTAGAGTACTAACCATTTTCTTTGCATCTGTTCAAGATATTCTAGGTCATAGAGCTGTGGTGTTTTATCCTCTCAAAATTCTTATCATCTATAAGGGAAAAGACAGAAACCACTTGTAAAAATTGCACACTGATAACAATTAGTGATCTGTCTTGCTCAACAAGGAAGGTGGTTTAATTGGAATGTTTGCATTGTGGGGGATTTAGGAATCCCCCAAACTGGCTAATTCCTTTTGCCATACTTTCTTACTGCCAATGCAATCACTTTTGAATCGGGATGAATTGACTTAAAAGCAGAATAAGTGCAGCATCATTCTGCCAATGTTTTTTTTAAAGTTTCATTGATTTCAGGAGCTCATCCCTACTACTTGAGCCTGTGCAATTGGCCCAGCTGTTTGTGCCTGTAATGTTAACCGAGCGGCCTCTTCAGTCACACTTGGCTGAAGCCATAGCCAGCTGTTTTGCCAGATGCCAGAGAACGGGCCAGTCTGGAGTGGAATGTGAGGAAGGGAGGACTGATTTCCTGTGGCTGCCTGAACAGCTTCAAAGAGTTCATTTACCTTATCTCAGACCTGGCAAAACTGAGATTCAGTAATGAAGTGGCAGAGCTGAGAAGGACAGAGTCATAGGACAGACTAAGTTCCCCACTTGGCTCTTATCATCTGAAGTGCCCTAAATTCTAGGATATGTTTAATCCACTGCGGTTTTGGGAATGACACCATGAGGGGTCATATTACATAGTCTGTCCTGAAATTGTCTTTGGATCCTGATTTTATAGGCTGTATGTGGAAGATGTCATTTAAACTTTAATTTCCAGAGAGAGTCATGAAATATTCACTGAGATTTATCACTTACTATTTATAATGTACCTTACCAGTGAAGTTGTTGGCTAGGAAGCATATTGTATGAATAACCATTTAATGGGGTTTTGGAGACTTGGTGTTCTCTCAAGAACACTTCATTTTCAATTTCTTTATTATCGAATATTTTATGAGTAAATCCTGTCACGAATCTGGATAAGGATCACATGGATCTTTTAGCAGGTAAATCTGGGGGAACGGCAGGAAATTGTTGTGCAGAGTATTTTTTGACATTTACAAATTGACTCCTCTTATCGGATATTTCCTAAAATGGTAAAAAGGAAAAAGTGACGTGGAGAATTATTAAAGAAGAAAATAAGCTTTCACAAATGAAACACACACTGACTTTTTTCTAACTCCAGAGCAATATAATATCTTATAGAATCCATTTCAAACAGCTGTAGTATCTTCCCAAATCAGTGTGTGTTTCTGGCCTTTCATTCTGAGATTAATCGCTTCCAAACAAGAAACAAAAATGGGTGTGAATTTCAATTTAGCGATGAATAAGGTCAGGTCATTCATACAACCAGTTCTGCCTGAGCTCACATAGCCAAAGCCGGGTTGGGCTAGTCATGTTGAGCACTGGGATAGGTCCCGATCCCAGTGCTCTGAAATGGGGTATCCCAGGTACCCGGGCTAATAGTGAGGTAGAAGGGCATAAGTGTGTCCTTCTACTCTACTCCCCAGTCTTGTTAATGCTCAGGCTGCCCGCAGCTCAAACATCCACAGAGCCAGGCAGCAAGAGCACCCAGCAATGGGGAAATCCCCCAATGTGTCGCACTTCTCACTCCTTGTGCAGTTCATTGACGGATGCCAGAGGACTTCCTCCTTTGTCTCTTATGTGCCATATGAGCTAGGGGTGTGCACAAAACCAGGTTGCCTGGTTTGGTTCAAGTCCAAACTGGACTTGAACCAGACCAGGCACACTCGGTTTTGTGCACCTCAAAACCCCTCCGGTTTGGTTCAAGTTCAGGGGGTTTGAAGTTTTTTTTTTTTTAAATTAGTTTAAAAAAAAAACCAGAAATAGAACTCGCTGCTGCTGCTCCTGGGGCTTCTCCAAGGCTGGGGGGGGGGGGAAGTCTCTTGAAGTTCCCCCTCCCCCATTGACCTCCATTATATTCCAAATCACCCATATCAGGAGGTCTTGGGTCCATTCCAGGCCTCACCCCCATGGCAGTGGCCATTTTTGAGGCCACTGCACATGCCCAATGGGCCTCTGCGGTCTTGGGTCCATTCCAGGCCTCACCCCCATGGCAGTGGCCATTTTTGAGGCCACTGCACATGCCCAATGGGCCTCTACATGGCCGGGTGCTTTAACAGTTCTGTTTAAAAAACAACAACGGGTGAACAGGCCAGTGGGGTTCAGTCCAAAATAAAGCCATCAAACTGAACTGGTTCGATGTCAAATTGGTTCATTTCTGAACCTGTTCATACATCCCTAATGTGAGCAGCAGAGCTTTTAGGGGAAGAGTGATCGTCTCGGGAAAGCAGGTAGGAGCCATCAGCTCACCTTGCAAAAAGGACAACCAGTCCTTTGAATGACCTCAATGTGTTCAGTCTCTTTGTGTAGGTACAAATCTGGTTGCTCTACATCTTAAGGGAGTTACTTGGTTTGGAGGAGCACAACCTTATGTACAGGAATTTGGTTGAAACAAGATAAATGGTTTAAGGCTTTCAACCTTATAAATTGAGTGCTCCTCTGTTTGGACTGAGAGGTAGGGAGTGTTGGTTCTCAGAAGTAACTGACACATTGAGATCTTCCTTTGAAGCCCTGCAACAGGTCATTCTGATGTCTGTCATATCAGATTGTTTCCTGAGGGATTGTTTCCCTGGGAGATTGTTTCCCCGGGATTGTTTCCTGAGACAAGGCCCTTTTGACAGTGGCTTCAAAACTGCAAACTTCCTATGTTACACCCTATAGGAACCTCAGCCAGGTGGTAGTTTTTCTCTCTCCCCTCAAACACCTCATTTATAGAGGGGAAGCGATTATCCAACATCCATTATTTCCTCTTCTTGTCAGTGGCTAGAATCATTTCTGGGAGCACCAGCCAGCTCTCCAGGCCCTCTGTCCTCCTCAGTGCCAGCCCTAAAGATCTTGGTGCACTGGCAGCAGAGGGTTCTTCATGCTCTCGTAATAGGTTGCCCGACCTCCATGAGCTTTTGTTGGGATTCCTGGTCTGGCCCCTCCCAGGCATGGTCTTGCCTCTGTTGGCCATGCTCCTCTCACCCAGCAGCTCTCTAGTTCCAGTTTCCTGGACTTCTTTGCTTGAGCCAGGCAGGAAAAGGCCTCTTGTGCCTCTCTTGGCACTTCTGTTGGCATTTCTTTTACTCTGTCAGGGTTCCCATCCCTGACTGTTCTTGGTTCAAAGATGTGATCGAAAATATATGAAGCTATTGTAAACTTAGTCAGATCATTGGTATATAGTATTGTACACAGCTGTTCAAGTACACTGGGAAATGGCAGTGGTTCAATGTGCACCTTTCTAATTGCAAAGCACATGCTTTGCCACTGAATGGCAGCCCTTAGCAATAGTTGTAGTGCAAAATAATGATTTCAGAAGCAATTGTTATTCATTCATTCGTTCATTCAATTTATATACCGCCCTTCCTAAAGGCTCATGACGGTTTAAATTAAAATCAAAAACACATAATAAAACAATTAAAATAAACAAACATTTAAACCAGATTAAAACTCATTAAAATTAAAACTATGCCTTCTAAAGATGTGATTACTTTATGGGATTTCAGCTTTAGATCAAGTTGATTGCTTGACAAAGTATCGTGTTCTTTGGAGATACAGTAGTCCCTCACCAACCATGAGGGTTCCGTTCCAAGAAAATCTCGTGTTTGGCGAATTCGCAGTAAATGAGCCATTGAAACCAATGACAAACAGGGGGTTAGAGGAATCGCGGTCACAGAAAGACTGAAAATAAGGTAAAAACTAGATAGAATCACCCTCTGACCCCTGAAAATCACCTCCTGACCCCAGAAATATTTATTTTTATTTATTTATTTAACACATTATCTCCCTGACCAGCCTGAAATGATAACACAAATGATAACACAATATCCCCTGACCACCAGAAATGACCCCTGACCCCCAGAGATGACCCCTGAGTCCCCACCCCACCCCAAATTGCCCTTTGACCACCAGAAATGACCCCCGACCCCTGAAATTCCTGCCCCCCAAAAACCCACCAAATTTTAAAGAAAACTTGCCAAACCACAGATACTTGGGTTGCGGTTGGCAGGGGTGGCCACAATTTCCCAGTCGCGGATACTCAAATCTGAAATTGGGAAGACTGTGGTTGGTGAGGGACAACTGTTCTCTTATGAAATGAAGTTCTTAGGCAAATAACTGAGTCCTCCCACCCTGCCACAGCTTTAGCTTTTCTTCCTCTTTAACCTCCCACCCATCAGAGAAATTCAGAACATGTTTTCACCTAAGACAAGTTCAAAGTATTCTTGAAATGTAGTTGTGAATTGCTTCATTTGCAGATTCTCCCCCATAAAAAGTGGTGTGTTTGTGACAACCAATATGAAAGTCTAAATAACGAATTTCTTTCTGACACCATCCTCACTCCAACTTCCAGTACAGCAGTTCAGAGCAGGATTAGGATTCCAACTTAGTTTTATACTCTCACTATCTACCCATAACATTATTTACTGCTCATTGAATTGTATCCCTTATTCATCCCAAACCATGACGTGTATCAGAGAGAGATTAACCAAAGGACAGTACAGTTATATGGCATTCAAAAGAGGAACAGGAAGAAATGACTCATCTAATGGTAGCACTTTCTAAAATGAAGGCTTTATTTAATTTATAGTGATGAGTTATGTGAAATTTTTTGGACAGGATCTATTATATTTTATAGAAAATACTTTTTATAGGACTTCTTAAAATATTGAAACCCAGTAACTATTTCATATTAGGTTTAATAAAAACAACAAGACTAATCACATTGGGGAGATCCATCTTATAATTACACACACACACACACACACACACACACACAGAGTACACTCAATATGGCATGTTCAAGACCTTGCAGAATCTGTTTCTGATTTTCCCAACAGGATCACTGATTGAATTAATGATGGTTTAAACTTAGGTTAAGCGGGAAGATTTTGGGTACATGAGTGAGGCCTGAATTAGATTTTACATACAACATGGGTAGAAGTAGGTTGGCAGCCCTTTCAGAAGAAAGGCTGCTTGTGGTAGGGAGCAGTCCTGTAGCCAGTGTTCTTTGCTAGATGGACCTCTTCCTTCCTTTCTTCTTCCTTCCTTATATGGGGTGGTGGTGGGTGGGGAAAGGCAGTCCCCCTCTCTCCTGGTCCACACAGAGAGAGCATTAGCTTACATAATGGGATATGTAAAAAATCAAGTTAGCAGAAAATTCATTATGAACATCAGGAATCAAATGTATGGCATCCCCCGCCCTCCATCTTATCACAAGAAATAAGAATGTTAAGCTTGGCTTTGATGCTGTACCAGTTTCAGATCTCAGTTTCAGATTCCACCCAAATAAGAAACAACTAATAGTTTCTGAAAGGACCGAGAAGAAATAAGGACTTTGAGGTGTGTCTTAAGTGCCCCTTGTGGGTCACTCCTTCTAGTCTTGTTCCTGACTTCTCTTTACATTTTCCTTTTTAGCAAACAACCAGGGAAAACCTTTTTAATTGGTTGTGGTGTAAAGGACTAATTCAGCAATTAGAAACTAATTGAGAAGCTATTGGAATAATTTAATGGTTGCTGGGTAGATTATTCTATCCAGAAACCCCTCAGGCTCTTCATTCAGGGGGAAATAAAACATAATAGAGTAAGTGGTATAACTCTGAGGTACTTGAAACCCTGGCCTGAGTACAGCCTAGGAGGTCATCCAGCTAACTTTAGTGTGGACAGCAATTTTCTAGCCCTCTAGGGCTCTGTTTTCATTCTTTGCCATCAAGTGCTACAGGAAAAAAAACCCACAAAACATTTAGCCACTATGGCTGTGAATACAGTGGGTACTTTAAAAAAGTAATGGGTAATTTAGGGTATATCTTTTTCAAAATTACTTTAAGTTACCTCTTTATTATACTCTTTAAATAGCTGACCCTGCTTCATCTATTCATATAATGATTTCAGAAGAAACAAACACTTACTCACTTCTCTGCAGGCAAACAAACATGCTTCTGGGTGGGTGGGTAGAGAATACAATGAAAACTGGAACTGTGAAGCAAAACAAAGGGAGATCCAAGGGATGGAGTCTAACTCTAGCCCATAGCATAAAGTTGTAATATGTAACTCTTCAGAGGATATGTTATGACACAAGTCGTCTTCTTCTTCTTCTTCTTCTTCTTCTTCTTCTTCTTCTTCTTCTTCTTCTTCTTCTTCTTCTTCTTCTTCTTCTTCTTCTTCTTCTCCTCCTCCTCCTCCTCCTCCTCCTCCTCCTCATACGATGATAGCCATCATGAAAAATCCATTCTGAATCAGGAGAAATATTTGGAGTCCTCCTACTGCACTTTTGGAAGGAGCACCTGCACCACATTCCATATCTTTTTTTTTAAGGGTGAAGAGAAGCAGCATTCTAGGTGGGGCAGTGTACCCACTGCTACAGGGCTGGGTAGAGGCCAACAGGGGTGCAAAGAAGATGAGGAAGAGTGGAGTTTAGGGAGACTTGAAACTGGAAAAGGTGGGTGAGGAAGGCTTATGTGGAACAATCTCCCCTCAAGAAGTGCATTGTTCCCCATAATTCTCTCTAGCAGCCATTGCAGTGTGAAAGAAAGAAGAAGATTCTTCAGCTGCTCCTAGAGGCTACAAGCAAAATAAGCGAGAAGAAACTTAAAGACAAGAGGTGGATGCAGGGTCCATGTTCCTCTCCATAACATTTTTTTATTTTATTGATTTGAAATAATTCTATACCACCCAAAACTTACGTCTATGGGTGGTTCACAATTAAAATCATTTAAATAATCAAATGAATTAACAATTAAAATCATTTAAAAGATTAAAAACATTTAAAACCCAGTATTAAAATTAATTTAGCAATAGCAATAGCACTTACATTTATATGCCGCTCTATAGCTGGAAGCTCTCTAAGCGGTTTACAATGATTTAGCATATTGCCCCCCAAGATTCTGGGTACTCATTTTACCGACCTCGGAAGGATGGAAAGCTGAGTCAACCTTGAGCCCCTGGTCAAGATCAAACTTGTAACCTTCTGGTTACAGGGTGGCAGTTTTACCACTGCACCACCAGGGGCTCTACCACTGCGCCACCAGGGGCTTCCATCCTATCGGAAGGATGGAAGGCTGAGTCAACCTTGAGCCCCTGGTCAAGATCAAACTTGTAACCTACTGGTTACAGGGTGGCAGTTTTACCACTGTGCCACCAGGGGCTCTATAATTTAATTAATTAATTAATTAATTAAAAGCCTGGGTGAATAAATGTGTCTTCAGTGCCTTTTTAAAAGTTTCCAGAGAGGAGGAGGAGGCTCCTATTTCAACAGGGAGAACATTCCAAAGTTCAGAGACTGAAACGGAGAAGGCCCGTTCCCGAGTAGCGACCAGACGGGTTGGCGGCAGCTGCAGGAGAACCTCTCCAGATGATCTTAGCAGGCGGTGGGGCTCATGGCGTAGAACATGTTCTCTTAAATACCCAGGGCCCAAGCTGTTAAGGGCTTTATAGGTAATGACCAGCACCTTGTATTTTGCCCAGAGACGTATTGGCAGCCAGTGTAATTCTTTCAACACAGGAGTAATATGGTCTCCCCTAGATGACCCAGAGACCAACCTGGCTGCCGCATTCTGAACCAACTGCAGTTTCCAGACTATGTACAAAGGCAGCCCCACATAGAGCACATTGCAGTAATCCAGCCTAGAAGTTACCAGCAGATGTACCACTGTTTTGAAGTCATTCATCTCAAGAAACAGATGCAGCTGGCTTATCAGCAGAAGCTGATAAAAAGCACCTCTGGCCACCACCTCAACCTGGGAAGCCAGGGAGAGGTTCAGATACAGAAGCACCCCCAGACTGTGTATCTGTTCCTTCTGGGGGAGCCCATCCAGAACAGGCAGATCAAATTTGTTTCCCGAGTTTTGACCCCGCACAATAAGTACCTCTGTCTTATCTGGATTCAGCCTCAGTTTCTTATCCCTCATCCAACCCAGTGCTGCCTCCAGGCAGGTGTTTAGGGAGGTTATGCCTTCTCCTGATAATGTTGACATGGAGAAATAGATTTGGGTGTCATCAGCATATTGATAACACCCAGCACCAAATCCCCTTTCATGTAGATGTTAAACAACATCAGAGACAATACGGAGCCCTGAGGGACACCATACAAAAGTTCCAATTTGGAAGAACAAGAGTCTCCAAGAGACACCATCTGGAATCTGCCCATGAGGTAGGAGCAGAACTACTGTAAAACAGTGCCTTCCAGGTGCAACACTCTCAGATGTTCCAGAAGGATACTATGGCCAATAGTATCAAAGGTCACCGATAGATCCCAAAGGACTAACAGAGTCACATTCCCTCTGTCAGTTTCCAATTGGAGATCATCCATCAGGCCAACCAAGACTGTCTGGAGCTGGAAGGCCACCACCTTCTCAATCACCTTGCCCAACCATGGAAGGTTGGAGACAGGCCTGTAATTATTTAACTCTGAGTCATCTAAGGAAGGATTCTTCAGAAGCTTCTCCACAAAGAACTCATTAAAAATGTCACAGTGAGTAATTGTTGGTTCTAAGTACTAATTCAAGGGGGAAGGGGTGCACATTAGCCCCTTCATGACCCTGGACAACTCTGCCAGATGTGAACTTGCAGATGTGATATGAGAGGCAAAGAATCGCTTCTTTACTGCACATATTGCCTGAGCATAGATCTTCAAATGCTCTCTATGTAGTAATCTGTCAAATTCGAGTTGAGTCTTCCTCCACTTGCGTTCTAGCTGTCTAGTGTTCTAGCTGTCTACACTTCAGCTCCCGTAGTTCTTCCATATACCAAGGGGCCAGTGGGTCAGAGAGGACGCTTAGGACCGATCATGTCCATGGCCTTGGTGAGTTCATTATTCCAATTCTCCACCAGAGTGTCAACAGGGTCACCAGCAGAGCCAACACTAAATCCCTCCAAGGCTTCTTGGAATCCTATTGGATCCAGTAACTGTCTTGTGCAGACCACCCTAGTGGGCCCTCCTCCCCTACGGAGGTAAGACATGGTCATGAATCCAACCTTAACCAAATGGTGGTCCAAACATGACAATGGGGAAATCACAGGAGTCCCCACCCATGGAACACCATCCTGTTCAGAGTGAAAGACCAGATCAAGCATGTGAACAGCAATATGCTTTGGTTCTGAGACCACCTGGGATAGGCCCATGGTTGCTATGAACTCCTGAGCTGCCCCAGACAAATGGGTCCCAATGTGAACACTGAAGTCCCTCAGCACCACAAACGTGGGAGACTCCAACGCCAAGCCTGAGACCAAGTCCATCAGCTCAGTTAGGGACTCTGTTGGGCAGTGGGGCAATTGGTACACCAACAGAAGTCCCAGTCTATCCCTGGTCCCCAAACTTTGGTACACACGTTCAATATGGTCAGACACTTCGACAGGGATCCTGGCAAGGGAGATATCGTTCTTGTAGACCACAGCCACTCCACTTCCCCATCCACGTCTCCTCCCCCGCTCCTCAACAGAGTACCCTGGAAGTAGAAGCTGGGACCAGACTGGGCCACCAGCCTCCCTCAACCAAGTCTTCGTAATACATACCAGATTGGCCCCTTCATCCAGAATCAAATCATGGATGATATGAACTTTATTCTGCACCTACATGGCATTGCAACGGAGCAAGATGAGGCTCTGTGGTTGGCATTGCTTTCCAAGCTCAAAGAGGTGGCAGGACAGCCAGAAGTGGAGATAGCGATTAATTTTCTGATTCCCCTTCCCCTGCAACGGTCTGCTGACCTGTCAATGTGACTTCTTCTATTCCCCACCACAACTGGAATAGCTGCCCATAATCAGTGGATACACCCCCTTCTCCAGATAACATCCAAACTGGAGAAGCAATTTTGGCTTGTATTAATGTTTGACTCACACTGGAAGTGAGCATTACAAACTTGCCAAATTCAAGTTCTGAGTACTGCTCAGGTAATGTTCTGAAGCATCATTAAACATTACTCACTTTTGTGTATAACGCAGAGTTTGAACCTCAGTATCGGAGGGGGGGGATCTAAGGATAGCCTAATGTCATCCTGTCACCACTTTGTAGTTCATTTCCTCTTCTAAATGGTTTCAAGCTTCAATTTCAAAAGCAGGGCGTTCCAGACCTGAGCTGAAATGTGTTCCTATGCTTGGAATGTGGAACAGAGTCAGGTAGCTCAGACATACTTAATCGTAATAAGTATAGTTAAGCTTTCTACTAGTTACGGCTAAGGTATATTGTTGCTAGGATTTATTTATTTATTTTTGTTTCCAGGGGCAGTAGGTCTGCCCACAAGGGGCTTGTTCTCTGCCTGTCCATTGACTCCCCTCAGCTACAGTCTTTGCTACATCACAGCTGCATCAGACATCTTGAAAAAGCCATGGGAAAAGCACTGGTGCAGCAGTGCTGAAGGCTGCTGCTACATTGACATGAGAGTCTAGGGTCCATTCTCTTTCCAGGCAATTGATCCTGCTCTCATGCATCTCTTCCCATACACACAATTTGTGAGACAAGTATTTCTCACAGAAGCCAGAGAAGCAGTTCAAAATATAACTTACATTTGGAAAATCCAGTGTGCATAAGCCAAACATTGAATAGCTGATATACATACATACACACACACAGAGAGAGAGAGAGAGAGAGAGAGAGAGAGAGAGAGAGAGAGAGAGAGAGAGAGAGAGAGATTCTGGGGGATCCGGGTTTTTTTTATTTTGGGCTTTGTGTATTGGATTTTCCATGCATAAGCCATATTCATCTTATCCCATTTAGATGGCCAGGAATACAGGAGATGGGGCTGGAGATGTGGTTAACTGCACTTATCCTTCCCTCCATATAAATGGTCAGAAGAGATAGGGCTCAAAAGAAGTAGGTGTTTCATCTTCTTTCATTTGTTATTGTATGTTAGGGATGTGCATGAATTACAATTTGAGATGTGATTCGGAATACATCCCCTGCCCCTTTAAAACAGAGGACAGCAGGTGCATACCTGCTCCTTCACCACTTGCTGCCTGTTCCTGAATCAGTGGTGCTCCTCTCAACTGTCTTCATGGGCTGGCAGCGCACTTCCCCAGCTGCAGTGCCGGCATATGCATGGCCTCCATGCATGTACTGTGGCCAATGGTGTGGTCAGCGTGCACGGAGGCCATGGTTTAAAAGGGCAGGGGTTGTGTTCCAAATTGCATCTCAAATCGTGATTTGTGCACATCCCTATTGTATGTGTGAAGTACACTTCTCTCTATTTATTTATCTGTTTATCTATCAAATATGTAGACCACCCCAAATTTCCATATCTGGGTGGTTTACAACAACATAAATCAAATTAAGACAAAAATGAAAACCTTAAAACAATTTCAAACTACAGTCAAGTTAAAAAGCTTGTGTGAAAAAAAGAGTCTTTAAGACTTTTAAAAAGTTGTCAGAGATGGGGAGGCTCTTATTTCAGCAGGGAGCACATTCCAGAATCTCAGGGCAGCAACACAGAAGGCCCTTCTCTGTGTAGCCACCAGGTGAGCTTATGGCAACTGCAGATGAACCTCTCCAGATGATCTCAATGGGAGATAAGGCTCATGGCAAAGAAGACTGATTTAATCTTGATTTATTTCACTTAATGTTGCAAAGTCATTTCCTGAACAACGAACAACATGCTTCTAATTAATCCTACACTCCCCAAAGCACAGTGGCTGAGTGTTGTGTAGAAAATTTGACATTATGAGAGCCTTCGTGGTTTCCATACCAGGAAGGAGAGGTGGTACATATGCATAGGTTATATGTATGTTTATGAGGTGGAGGGTGTACAGGAGATTGGCAGGAGGAATCAAGTTTGCAATGACATCATCAGGGGTGTGAGAATATCCAAAAGAGGCTCTGGATTAGATATTTAAAAACAAGCTAGTTCCGAGTAGAGGAGGGCAATTTTTTTCTGAGCCCAATGCAAGCCTGACTGGAGGGAATGTGCACCCATCTGTCTCTGAGTATTTATGTGCAAGAGGAGTGTTGCTTGTGCTTTGTGCAGGACTTCTCCTGACAGGAGGTTCATGCATAGTCATAAAACCGCATGTTGGCTTCTGAGATGTAAAGATTGCATGGACAAATTGGTATTTAATGCTCCCTTGAGGTGACTCATTATGAGAAAGTTAGGCACAGTGATTAGAGCAATATTCAGGATGTGAGAGAAAGGATTGTCTTAGCTTGTCCACTCTGATCTTATGTAGAAATAGGAACTGATGTCATGATACACAGATCATCATTACACATTCCTTAGAAGTCAAAAAGATCTGAGGAGACAACATCTTGGGGTTTATCTGTCACCAATGCTTTTTAAAATCTACATGAAACTGATGTGTGAGGTTATCAGGATCATATATCCTGGATCATATATTTACAGGGCCAGATATCCTCTTTGTGTTTTGATAGAGCAGTGTGGCATGTGTTTCCCATAGATGCCAGAAAGGTCCATGAGGCTGAGGCCCAGAAACAAGCTTCAGGAGCTCATAAAGTTCACTTCTCAGAAGAGAAGAGCTTTTTTGAACATCTGAAATCTGTGTGGAACAGGGGACTTCTGTTCCTGGAGTTTTTGAACTTGTTCTTAGGAAACCTGTGTTTTCTCTTGAACTTATGATAGATTCTTCTTGATGAGAAGATCAGAAATGGTGAAGAAGCTTCCCTGAAAGACAGATGTGTTCTTGATAATCAGTCTTCCTGCAATGAGTAATAATGGAGTGTTGGAAACATTTTATGGTATACTTGGTGAGGCTCAATACAGATAGTTCTCCATGTCACTTAGATAATATGTTCCCCGATGGGCTGCAATATACAGGGGTTCCTTGGTAGGATAGGGATTTGGAAAACCATTATCATGTCCAAACAAAACATACACATGAGTAAATGAGTACAAATGTGTTATCATTAACAACAGTTATATCCCACCTGCACTTGGCAGTCATGGGATAAGGGGACAAGTACATGTGTGGATTGCTAACTGGTTGAAAGACAGGAAACAGAGTGTAGGTATAAATGGAGAGTTTTCACAATGGAGGGAAGTAAGAAGTGGGGTCCCCCAGGGATCTGTACTGGGACCGGTGCTTTTTAATTTATTCATAAATGATCTAGAAGTAGGGGTAAGCAGTGAGGTGGCCAAACTGGCAGATGATACCAAACTCTTTTGGGTAGTGAAATCCAAAACGGATTGTGAGGAGCTCCAAAAGGATCTCTCCAAACTGAGTGAATGGGTGACAAAGTGGCAAATGCAGTTCAGTTTTGGCAAGTTTAAAGTGATGCACATTGGGACAAAAAACCCCAACTTCAAGTATATGTTGATGGGATCTGAGCTGTCGCTGACTGAGCAAGATTGGGATCTTCGGGTCATGGTAGACAGCTCATTGAAAGTGTCGACTCAATGTGCGGCAGCTGTGAAAAAGGCCAATTCCATATTAGGGATCATTAGGAAGGGGATTGAAAATAAAACGGCTAACATTATATTCCCCTTATACAAAACTATGGTGTGGCCACACCTGGAGTACTGTGTACAATTCTGGTCACCACATCTAAAAAAAGGACATTGTAAAACTGGAAAAGGTGCAGAAGAGGGCAACCAAGATGATCAGGGGCCTAGGGCACCTTTCTTATGAGGCAAGACTACAACACCTGGGGCTCTTTAGTTTAGAAAAAAGACAACTGCAGGGAGACATGATAGAGGTCTATAAAATCATGCATGGTGTGGAGAAAGTGGACAGAGAGAAATTCTTCTCCCTCTCCCATAACACTAGAACCAGGGGTCATCCCATGAAACTGATTGCCAGGAAATCTAGGACCAACAAAACGGAAGTACTTTTCCACACAATGCATAATCAATTTGTGAAATTTTCTGCCACAACATGTGGTGACAGCCAACAACCTGGATGGCTTTAAGAGGGGTTTGGATAACTTCATGGAGGATTGGTCTATCAATGGCTACTAGTCGGAGGACTACAGGCCACCACCAGCCTCAAAGGCAGGATGCCTCTGAGTACCAGTTGCGGGGGAGTAACAGCAGGAGAGAGGGCATGCCCTCAACTCCTGCCTGTGGCTTCCAGTAGCATCTGGTGGGCCACTGTGCAAAACAGGATGCTGGACTAGATAGGCCTTGGTCCTGATCCAGCAGGGCTGTTCTTATTTTTTTATGTTCTTAACCATAGCAAAAATGCTATTTTGATATTGAAAAGGGACACTTGATATTACCTTGCTAAGTATAAGGAGAATTACCACTTCATAAGGTGCTCACTTTGCTTACTTCCCAGGCAATCACCCATTCAGGTACTGATTACCCTAAGGACTAACGTAAGCCTGCTTAGCTACAGCAAGGTGTCACCTGTCCTCAGGCCATGTCCTAGGAAAATGCTCCCTATGCATAGTTTAACTACCATAGATAGATAGATAGATAGATAGATAGATAGATAGATAGATAGATAACATCTATCCCTTTCTAAACCTGAAAACAGATAGTAGTTTATGAGACAGATGGAAATGATATGATAGGACTATCATTGTTCATGGTAGACACATTCATTTATTTTGCAACATTATCAACTCTGGTCACATCTTATTGCAGGCTTCTGTAGTACATGCCTGCTAGCATCACATCTTCTATGGGCTTCTTGTAGCAGACTTCTTGTAGTGGGCTTCTTTTAGCAGACCTGCTGTACCATCCAAGATGGAGCAACACATAGATGAGTGCTCAGGCATGGCACAGTCATAGTGGGGACAATTGTATTGCATCCAGAGGTGCTCCTGACTCAATCTTGACCCATTTAGGCCTGCACAGAGTCTTCATACCATGATTTCTATTCAAGATCTGCAAGGGTGGATCATGGTTAATGGGGGAAATGTACTCTTGGTGCCTGACTGGTGTAAGCAACACATTTTCTCCTTCTGTCCTAGATTTTTGTCCAAGATTTTGGGTCTATTATGAAACAGTTATTAGTCTAGCTCAATGTAAAGTTTACATAATTGTTATGACACATTAAACCTACATTTTAAAGCCTATCATTATCTTTAAGGCCACCCACACTCAGAATTGATGCATGATATTGATTTTTCTTTTCTGAAATGATCAATGTTTTGAACTAAGGGAGTGTATTTCCATATGTTTTCTTTTTAAAAATATAAGTCTGGTACTTGGATCCAGCCACTCTCCATGTGTATATTACAAGGTGGATCAGGAACCATGAGCATAAATCAGATTCATGTCTCTCCAAATGCACAAATGATTGTGGACGCAATATATCTGTATTGCTTTTCTTTCAGTTGAATGCTAAATTCAATGCACAGTCAAATGCTTAATCTGCCATGCCCAGTCATGCTTAAATACCTTTCTCATGTGTGACTATTGCTAGATCAGTGGACTATCCCCCCCCCACCGCACACCCACACCCACACACACACCCTGAAATTACCAACATTATTTATATTGTGGGTGCTTTTGTTTCTTCTCTGTAATTGCCACTAATTCATAAAACAAGGTTAACTAAATGAGAGAATTGCTTATAATTACCCCTGTAGTGTCATACTTAATACATTACCTTGTAATTACTCTGAATTGGTACATGTAGCTATTGAAAAATCCTAAACAGAAGGTTAATTCTATGAATTGCACTTTAGAATGACACCAAAACTGTAATTTAACTATGGTGTAATTACCATCCCTGCATCATGAAGTGTAGCTGTTTTATTTTACAATCAGTAAAGAATAACAATTTAGGGGGGTGGCAACCTTGTAATATATGCTGATTTACAGAGGGCTTTTTGGAATAAGCTCAGCATTAAGTACAAATGGAAACTAAGTAGTGATTTGCTCTAGCCTCTTTGACCATGTTCATCCCACGCACAAGCCACTAACCTCATATTAAGACCTATGGCTGGAGACATAAAGTGCCCATCTTTCTCAGCTATTTACCATTCTCAGATCTTCCTCCACTGGCTCTATGAACAATCAGTTTCTCAAAACCTGGATAACACTGAACTTGGCCAAGCATGTACCAAGGAGGAGAATCCACTTGAGAGTATTTTGCTAGCTGCAAGTAAATGATATAGTGATGGCTGTCTCAGTACATGACCTGGATTGGGAAAACTGTCTATGGATGTGCACCAGCACCAAAAATTATGGAGTTGGGCAGGGGAAGCAAGGTTTTGAAAGGGCACAGAAGAGCATAGCTAAAGAGCAGAAAGAAAATCAGCAAAGAGCACAGCCAAATCAATAACAAAGGCCTGGAAGTTGGAAACATAACATGGGAGTTAGAACCTAGCATCTATAGCCTAGTTGGACTCGGGATCTAAAAAGGGAAACTGAGAAGCAGAAGAAATAGTGATTTAAAATGGAGAATGGCCTAAGCATTTCCTTGTACTTCTGTGATAAATTAATGCATAGAGGTGTACCAACTGCACATTTGAAGGCAAAATGGGTATGAAGGACACAGAGAAAGAGAGTAAATTGCAGCACTACAAACAAGTTTGGATAAACAACCAAGTCCAGATAACTGTAGCAGTGCTTGCTTAGCCTCCAGACCCCCATATCAGGAAAACAGTGGTGGGGATTGCAGTAAGGCAGGAGATGCTTGTGACCTCCAGTAAGTTCCAAGGGGCACATCCATTCGTAACCATCTGATATTTGGGCAATATCATTGAAATATTCCCCAGATATCAGGGTATCAGGAAGAAGGAGCTCACTCACTCACTGAAATTCCACAAGCTGATAGGCTGAATGAAGGCATACAGTCTAATGATACCAGCCCAGCCTGGCCTGGCTTAATTAAGGGAGGAGCCATTAACTCTCTTCTGGCAGGTAGATATATTGTGAAGAGGAAGCAGCAGTAGGTGCCCAGCTTTGACAGGTATGAGGAGGTGATAGAGAAGTCCAAAGCTATCCTGCTGTTTCCAGCTCATGAAGGAGGATGGAGGAGGTACCCAATATGCAGAGGAATTAGAAAAGCAAGCACCTTTTCTTTAAATGGTGAGCAACTGGCAAGCCAAGCAGCTATTCTCTTTCTGTTAACTTTGGTCTATGGGCTGCTTCAAGGTGCCTGCCCCTAATGTGCCACTACAGGATACGATAACCCTAGAATGCAGAGCCATAATAGCAAATCACTCATTTGTTTCTATTGCTTCTAATGAAATGGAATAACATTTTTGCTACAAATACATTAACAACCACATTTTTAAAAAAAGCTCAGTTTTACACTATTGATCTTCAGCTCCTCAGGTGAGTTGCCAGGACTCCAAAGTCATTGGGCTGAATTTTTATTTGTTACGAACCCATTTGTGTATGTCTGGCAGGTGCTAAATGGGCTTGACACTTTTACCCAGACAAGCCAGAGAAAAGTTGAACCTTTGGTTATGTGTTGACAATTACAAGCAAGTACTGCTTCTGTGACAAAGGGAAAGGCTGATGTAAAGGACCATTAATATCTGGAATGAGCCTGCCCCTTCTCATCCTAGCAGCCATTATTTAAATGTTACATTGTCATTATGGCTTGTCTTCTGCATTGAAGGAGGTGGAGGAGTCTGAGGATAAAGAAATGATAAAAATCTGTGTAGTGAAGCTGAGCTGAAAGGGGGTGATGGTTTGCAAAGACATTGAGCAGTTCTGTGCACTACCAAGTATGCCTAATCTGACCCGAGAGCAGCACTATTGGTATGTATTGTGTCAGCTCGTTCCAACTGTAATGTTGTCTCACGTCATGTTAGAGATCCAACAGCTCTGTTGGAACCCTCTTTTCCCTATGACTGGGTGGGGCAAGGGGCAGGATGGCGAACTCTCATCACTTACAGGATTTAGATGGAAATTAAAGGGAGATTCCTGTCTGCAACCTTGGAAAAGCCACTGCTGTTCTGTGAAGATAATACTGAGCTGGATAGACCAATGGTCTGACTCAGTATATGGCAGCTTCCTATGTTCCTAAGGTAGCTTCTGTATGTGTTGCCTCAGGAGCAAAGATGAGGCAATGCAGCCTGTCCCCTGCTCCTACCTGGTCACAGAAAGAAGAGCAGGAGGAGGAGGAGGAGCAGGAGCAGGAGGAGAGGGCAGCAAGGGTCTGAGTGTGAAGGGTCTGAAACAGTAGTTGGATCTCCAGTGGAGTACTTCCACAACAGCAGGGAGACTCTGAACAGTTCTTATTGTTAGAGGCCCCCTCCTGTTGTGGTGGAACTCTGTCCAACAATACCCAACACAGGGCAAGGTGGGTATAGCAGCTTTATTGGACCCAACACAATGCACAGAGCTAATGTTTCATAGCAGCAAATATTACTCTCCTCTTTGGAAAGTTTTTACAAACTGTTCCAAAACAGAGGTGTTTGCCCATTCACAATGAGGGCCATGCTGACCAATGAAACATTTCCCTCGCTCTCATATGGCTTTGTTTTTCCTTTTCATGTATCAGATTTGATTAGCTACATGTGCTGTTGTCCTGTTTATTATGTGATCACTAATTGCTAGAAATCACTCATGAGATTAACCAAGAAGATGCTGTAATCAGAAGCAAATAATATTAATAATCAAGGATACTGAAGCAATAGCACCTGAGTGGGGTAATGATAACAGCAAATGGGAAGGAAAGAGACATACTGTCTTCCAAGTAACCCATTGCCTGTGGTAAGTGGAGAGCAAATAGGGAAAGGGCCTTCTTTGTTGTGATGCCTGATTTATGGGGCGCTCTCCTCAGAGGTGTTTGCCTGATGCTTACACTAATGTCCAGAACTAATATCCAGCTTCCCCCCCCCTCCCCGGGCCTTTTCGCTTGGAATACTTGTATGCTGCAGTTTCTAACTCATTCTATTGATTTAGCTGTTTGCTGTCATTCTGTACATATAGCTACATATCTTTTTATGAGGACTGTCCTAGAACTATCTATTGAAAGGTGTTTAATTAATTAACTAACTAACTAACTAACTACGTAAGTGAGATCAACATTGGAGAGTTTCAGGAATCATTTGGCCTCCTAGATCATTATATCATTACATCAGCCTAGATCATTACATCTAAATTTTGTGTTTTGCTAGTTTTGATTAAAACAATAGAGAAAGCATAAGAATCCTGGCAGGTGGGTCCTTGATTATTGCAGAACGAATCATGTCAATTAAAGTGGCCTGTCAGCCTGCATTAATTGCAATGCACTAAGTACCAAATATATTATCCAAGTTGGATCAAAATGTATTTTTCCTTCTTTTTCTTCTTCTTCTTGGCATTATGTCATTGTAAGAAAGCCCTCTAGCTGAACCAAGATAAGTTCTCATTAAAGGTTTTGATTCAGACTGAAAGGAAGATGGATTTCATCCATTACAGTGTGATTTTCTCTTCCTAAGTCAGCTGCAAATCTAGGGATGAAATTTTGCCAGCTTTTTCTGAGCTAAATTTTGTTGTTTCACAGCATTCACTCTAGGTTGCCAAACAACACTTGTCTTGAGCTAATCTCACTGTCAGAGTTCCTTAATTGTGCTGAAGGGAAGAGTGTGGGGTGCATCATCGCTGCCATTCATACTCTTCTTTATTATCAATCAAAATATTTTGCTATCAAATCAGTTGCCCAGGATTGTCACCTTTGGCAGTCTGAATCAGCATTACATTGTTTTGACTTCAAACAAGAAATATATCACAATTACGTTAAACTAATTAAATGTAATTGTTTCAATCCATGGATGTAGAATGAATTCCTTTCCAACCAAGCCTGCGTGGAGGAGACATAAAGGGATTCTGTTTACCATCTTTCAGAAAATTCCTTTACCGCTTTACACACTGGCTTACATGTCCTCCATTATAACATGGGTGTTGCAGAACCACCTGCACTGCTTCAAGACTCTCACACACATGGCAATAATGTTGCTCAAGAGGGCAATATGGAATGATACTCAACCAGTTCCTCAAGGCTGAATGGCACAAGGAAAGAGGGGACATGACCTCTCTTTCTCAGTACCACCAATCTCAAAGGCTGTACCGCTTGAGGGGGCAATGCTGTTGGATGCTTTTTTGACTCCAGAAAAAAGTCAGATGGAGATATCAGGGTCCAGACGATGGGTTGTCACATGCTCAGACTTGGGGTGAGGGTGCCCAGAAATTTTGAGTGAAGCATGTCAGATCCTATTCCTTAGGATCTATAAAGGTGTTGCCCTTTACACCCAAGCAGAGAGCTTATCCCTCTACCTCCCACCAATAAATAATCTAGTGTTCTTCGGCACCCAATATTGACATGAATGCCCAAGTGGTGACCAGGACACCTTTTCATTAGTTACTTCCAATATGTCAAATTCATTCATTTGTAGGACAATTGCTGACATCCTGACTACATTACTCAATAGTACTACTCAGGAGTATCTTATCCCTTCCCCCAGCATCATGCCTTCATGAAATAAGACAAAGCCTTCACCCCACTACCAGCTTGGGGAATGGTAATTGTCTGCTGAACAAAAGAGCAGAAAGAAGGGGAAAGGTGGCACTTTGGGTACATTTTTTTTTAAAAAAAGGAGAATCATGGGTTGTGCCTCTCCTAATTTCTGTTTGCCTTCTTAGAGATTTTTACATCACACATGTAATGAAGCAAGATGATTCTCACCCATCTTCTTTCAATGGACTCTGGGAAGTGTCTCATGCTCTTACAATATCAGTAGAGCACTTTCCAGTAACAGCCTCTCACTGGCACTTGCTTGCTGTGCTTGCTTATTTTGCACATAGTAGCTCCATTTGCTACTGCCTACTCCTGCATTCTTTACCTTGTGGAGTTGGTAGTTTTGTGATGCACATGCTGCAGACTTATCTTAGCATCCATAAGAAATACAGTCTCTCTCATTTTACTAACTCCGAAAAGGCAACACAGAAAGGATTGCATTTCCCTGAGCCAGGCAGGCAGAACTCATTATTGTATTAAGACAGATTGGGATGCCAGTCCTTGACCATCTCCAATAAATGCCTACATAATGCTTCTAATTATACGATTGGTTTTTGGCTCCATGGATGACGTATTGGTATAAAAAGAACTATTCTCCAAGTTTCAACCATCAACAGCAAACAAAACTGCTTCCTCAAACCAAACAGAAGAAAAAGCCTCCAACAGCCCGGATGTAGTTTCTCTAAAATCCTAATTATAGTGAATTAAATGACTAAAATGCTACTAATTACTTTTTAATTTCAAGAGAGATGTTTACAAAGCACAGTATAATGAGTAATACAGTACTTAAAATGATTACTAATGTTGCCGTTTTGTCTGACTTAATCTCAATTAGTATAAATCACATTGTCATCATTGCTAATTGCCATTCCATTTTGGCAAAATGCTAATTTCTCCTCACAATTGTACAATTGCTCTTTGTTTCCCCTAAATTATTCCATTTTGAGAACCCCCTCTCTGATCAACAGAATGTTTAGAGAACTTTTTTGCTGCTCATGTCGAGGATACTGTGGACTGATTCTTATGTTTTGAAAGTGTTTTTCAGGATGTATTTTTAAAAAGAATACACTTTCATCTTTTAATGCTCTGTCAAGCAAAATGTAAATTCTTCCCAAACTGTACTTTCAAGGGATATTGCTTGTTTTACTGACTGTCAGAAGTCGTCTTCATTATTCAGATCAAAAAGGGTTATGATTTCCCTTCGCTCATATGCCTAAAAGGGAAGTAATAATGCATGGTGCTTACGTTGTATCTTTTTCAAATGAAGACCTCAAAGCACCTGATCTTTTTTTAAGTGCCTGAAGAAATTAAGTGACATTCTCAAGGCCACAAAGTGAGCCATGAGAAACACAAATGAAGCCCTCATCATTGTACCAAATCATGGTAAAATTTGAAGTACATCCACCAAGATGCCTTTCATTATTTGCTCGGCATTTTGCTGATTTAAGGTGACTGGTGGATAGCATGCCCCCTTAAAAGCAACTCATGTGCAGGATGAAAACAGGTATCAGGCACCCATTTACCTAATTGGAATTTTTCACAATGGGTCTACATCTATACAATCTATCCACTTGGAAGAAACTGACGCTAACCATACTCCCATCATAAATGTGGGGAAACAGTTTCCCCACCCTGACTAACAAAGTGAGGATACAATGAGAGCTGTGATCTCACAGTGGGAGGCTGCTCTTACTGCAGCCAGAGGCTTCCTCACTTCTGCAGCTGGTGTGCACAAAGAGGAGCAATTTTCACCAGTCTTTCCTGCCTCTGGAAATATTTAGTTATTTATTACATTTCTAAACCGGCACACACCAATGCCCCATGGCGGTTTACAAAAAAACACAAAACAATAAAACCACTGTTAAAAATCAAGCATTAAAATACTTTAAAATTTTAAAAAGCAATAACAATTATAAAATCAACTTAACATTGGTCAAAGGCTTGCTTAAATAAATGAGTATTGAAAGCTCTTTTAAAAGCTACCTGAAGTGGGGAAGCTTTTGTACCTACAGGATGTCCGTTCCAAAGTCTCAAGGAAAAAATGCTCTATGCCTCCCAAAAATATATAGGTAGGTTCCCCAACCTCAGAGACATATTTTTGGAATGCACAGAGTACTTCTAGAAGCAGGGAAGATCAGGGAAGATCTTCTAAACCTAACACCTAACCCTATCCCTAACTCACTACATGCTGTGGAAATGGGAAAGCTTCATTAGTTAGGATGTCAGCCAAGAGTTCTCAGCATGAGAAGGCTTACATGATGTTTGATCCATATAGAATTCTAAAGCTGTATATTATTCGAAGGCCCCTTGTGCCCAAGGATTTGGGTATATTCAGTAGGATGTTTTACTTTGAAACTATAAATGTCAGACTCTCATGTCAGGGTTACACTACAGGTGACATTAAGCACATCTTTAGATGCCATGCTTCATATGGATCAGATGTGGTCCTTTTCTCTTCACAAATTAGCCCTAGGGGGACAATTCGGCCCTGGAATGTGATGTTCAATGAAGAGGGAAGTACCATTTTCTCCCTGTGTGATTACTCACCTTGAAAATAACTCTCTGGAACAGCAACTTGAAGCAAAAACAACAGGATACAAAATTCCAGAAATTAAATTAAATCATATCTACTGAGAAGGACTGCTACTAATTCTCATAGTGAACAGATGAGGAGGTAAACCTGTTTCCGCACTATGCCACTTTAGACTTCCCTTGGAGAAGTACTTGCCACTCCATCTGCTGTTTGTGAGAGCTAGGCTTACAGAATATAGCCTGTGTCACCGAGTGCTTGGGGAACTGGTACTAAATTGGGAGTCAGCTTTGTTATATGTTGCATGCATGTCCTTTTCATAATGTCTCCCACACAAACTGGGAGATCCTTACTAAATCTTTTCCTTATTTTCTATTTTGGATGTGTGCATGCAATTTTGCCCTTATTTTGAACACTGGTGGTAGTAGATTTTTAGGCTGGGTTCTGAATGTTATATTTGAATATGAAAGCTAACAAATAAATTGGATTTGTACTGTGGTTGAGTCAATCACTAGCTTGTAGCCTCACTTCCCCATCATAGAATTGGGAACATTACCAATCTTCTTCAGAGGGTTGAGAATCAACAAGAAGACTTCCTAGGATTCTTTGTGGGAAATCATGACAGTTAAATGAATATAAATATGAATATAAATCTGACCTATCTCTAGATGTGCCTAGAATGATGGACAGAGAGAACAACATGTGTTATCCATGATCTTATTTCTACTAAAAGGATAGAACTAGATAATCTGTTGTAGGGCCTGTCATGACCCGCACCCTGAGCAGAATCATCTTCATTCTGACAGTGAAAATCAAGCAAGCCCAAGGATCTAGCACTAGACCAAGCCTATCTCTGGAGACTTTCAGAGTGTCAGTGCCTGTCAGTGCCTCTCGAAGGCACTCCGAGGTGCATGGTAGGGGGTTACTAGCAACTTCTGAAGGCTGTTTCCACTGGTCCCCAAATATCAAAGGCTTCACAAACTAGCCACCAACAGGCATGGGTGATGCATTTATTCAGCTCCTAGCTCGAAGCTTTGATGTGAGAAAAGAGGTCCAGAAGATTGCTGAGTTGTGGTTTCTCCCGGACACCCTACCAGCACAGATGTCCACGAAGTCTACAATACCTTGCAGGGTATGGTGTAGTAGTGCTTGCAGTTGTAGTACTTATCATGTTGGTGGGGTTGTGATAAAATCTCCACATGTGTCCCATCTATACAACCTATGATGGTGGGAAAACCCTTCGGTGGGAAAACCCTTCTGCAGGAAACCTGCCATCACCTCCTGCAGTTACTACATCCAGATCATGTCCTCAAGAAACATCAAGATTGGGCCCATAAAGTACTCCAAGCAGCCACTTCTGTCCAATCCACAGTGCAAAGGCATAACATTCTGTGGTGATAGGTGGAATAATGTGGAAGAGTTCTTTAGGCAGGAATTGCCCATGTTGAGAACCCCCAAACGGATGTGTTTTCTATGTTTTCAGCAGGGAGGAAGCCACCCAAAAGGTTCCCCACACTGCAGCCTCAAGTCAGCAAGGTTTAAATAACTCTGAGGGGGCTGCCACAGTGGTCTCGATTATATTAGCAGGGAGAGCAGGGGGAGTGGTACACAGTCCTGCCCACAGTAACTGGACAGGTGAGGAGTGTGTGTATAGGGACACCCCTCTGATGCAGTGGGACATTACAGGCTTTTTTTCTGTGGATGGGTGGGGAACATGTCAGCAGTTACACTGGATCTTATTTGCATTTTAGTAGGGACAGGGCTGTGCCTTGGGACACCCACCCCTACCCATACCCCCATATCCACCCCAATGTCTCCAGTTTGGGGAGACATGAGCACTCACCAGATATTTCCTGCAGTGGGTGATAGACCTCCTCAAGTGTGTAGTCAGAAGCACCAGCCCCTTTGTCCAGGAATGGGCCTGTCTGGAACCCCCAGCAGGTTCTCCTGCTGCCCGTTATGGATACCACATCTGCAAGGATGTGTGAGAACAGTTCCTCTGACTGCTGTGTGTCCAGTATTTGCCTCAGGGGGCTGATTGTGCTGGATGTTGCACCCTGCACAAGCTCCTGCTCCATCAGGGAACTCTGGCTCTCCTTGTCATAGTGGTGGGCAGGTATGACTGAATCTGTGTCTCATTGTTATCTTCCTGAGTCCATGAAGTAGAGCCTGGACTGGAGGGGCTGTCCCGCAGCACACACAGGGTGCACGAGTACAGGTGCATCATGCTCTTTGCCTTCCCTGGAAGGTTTGGCTATGACTGAAGGGACGCACCATCCCTGTTGTGAAGCAGCAGCAGGAGGGGAAAGAGGATGGCATCAGGTGGGGCGTCAGCTCAGAGAGGTGGCCAGAGAGAGGTGTGGCTGCCCTAGAACTGATGCATTTCTGGGCTGCTCTGAGCCAGCCTCTTGATGGTAGTGGGAGGAGCTTTGCCATGAAACCCAAGTTACAGCAGTGGCAGAATTCGGATAACACAATGGCGCCTTCAAACCTGGGATTTCAGCAGCAAAACTCATTACAACCTGAAGGCTGAAATTACAGCTTGGGATAAAAAAAACTCTGGTTGGTTGGGTGATGAAACCACAGTTTCGCTTCTTTGGATGACCACAAAATTGAACCTTTAGCTTTAGCTGTATTTGCATACAGTTTGGTGTTATGTCCGAAGGCAACAGCAGTCTGAGCCTGGAGATATTTAAGACCTTATTCCAACTCTGGCCCTTGTTGGAGCATCTTGCTCACTTGGAACTATCAGGGTTCTGGAACTTCAACTTCCACTCCCCTACCCTTCCTTGTGGGTTCTGAGACAAGACAGAAGCAGAATATGGACCAACTGCAAACTATTTAACATCACACTTCTTCTAAGGAGCTCAGCGCAGTGTATATTTTTTTAACCTCACAGCATCCCTGTGATTTAGATTAGGCTGAGAGATCATGACTAACCCAAGATCACTCAATGAGCAGGGATTTCCCTGATATAAATCCAACACTAATCACTACACCACAGTAACTCTCTATGGGCTGGTTCAGACAAATGCAGTTCCCATTGCCCCACTATGCATGATTAATGCAGGAATGCACCAAGAATGCACCCAATGTGACATCATTAAAGGATGTGCCAATGCATGCTCTACACATCCTTTAACCATGTGTGAGGAATGTTCATGTGAATCACCCCTCTACACACTAGAAAACCCTGCTTAAATACTTGATCTGATAGAAGCATATCATACTACTATTTTCAATGGGGCAGCATCACAGAGAGCAGGCACATCTAATTTACTTTGCTACCCTTTGAACATTGAGAAATGCCGTGTCCACCATATTGATTTTTTAAAAAGAAAAGTTTGTGCATCATGTTGAAGTTGGAATGTTTTAAGGTGCTCCCAGCCCTCATTATAATGCAGTTAAGTTGCCCTTCAAGATTGTTTTTCAGTGCTGATGGCTAAATGTGACCTTTCTGTACAAGTACATGCAAAGCCGCTAGGACTGTGCCACTGTTGACTAAGAGAGTGACAGAGATGGGATTAAGCAGTAGCTGTACATCTAATCACTTTGCATTTTACAAGCTTGCACAATAAATAGCATAATCAATCTTCAAAGCAAGTGCGTGCCCTGGAAAGAGGAACAGCATTACAAAGTAAATATCACTGGTTTTATTACACTTGTATTCTGGTTACCTAATTCCTATCTCTGGAGACTGTCAGAGTGACACTAGTGTAGTGCATTTCTTAAAAGGACACAAGGAGCTGTCTTAAACTGACTCAGAACAGTGCCTTATCTTCTGTGATGGGCAGGAGCTCTCCAGCCTGGTCAGAGATCTTACCTAGCCCTCTTTCCTGAGATTTGTTGACTGGAGATGAGATCTTCAGCTTCTTCACAAAAATCTCTTTGCACTGTGGCTACAAACCACTGGGAACCTATCCAGTGTACGAACCACTGAATGACAGAATTCCTTCCCTTAAACAGAACAAGCTCTACTAATCTTTAGTGGTAAGTAAAGTCAATTGGAAATAATGAGTGATTTCTTCCACTTCTCTGCTGTGGATACAGATACTGATGTCTTTGGAGTCTCAAATGAAACCTTGGGGGTGATCTCTCTCTCTCGATCTCTCTCTCCCTCTCTCTCTCTCTCCCATCTCCCTACCTCCCCCGCCCCCCACACACCCCACATGCATATCTAGGTTATTGTCAAATCCTGCTTCTTCATGATCATCCCCTCAAGTAGAAAAGTACCTATCTGTTTGGAAGTGGAACAGGGAATTTGGGGGACTGCCTAGGTCAGGAGTGGCCATTGTGGGCAGCGAGAGGCCCCTTAGAAGGTACTTGCTATGGCAGCACCTGCAAGCTTCTCTGAGCTGCAGCACACCGCCCAGCACTCCCTGTGGTGCCGGGGGATTGGCTCCACCACTCACCTGGCTGCCGGCAGAGGATTGGCTCCATGGAAATAAAATGCTCAGGTTTCAGGACTAACTGTCTGCCACAAGCCCAACCCAGCCCTAAAACATAGGGGAAGGCTTCAAGGGAGAAGCAAAGGGGGGAAAAATCATGCTCTTTTCTCTTTCCCCTGTCCAGAAACGTCACACACACACACCCCGCGATCACCTATAAGGCTTGAGCCGTTGACTCAGCTGCATTAGCATCTTTGTTTCCCATTTTGCCTCTACATTCAGAGGGCTTTTTCTCTCCTGTCATTGTGATCATGTCATTCTTTTTTGCATGGACTCCATTTTGCTTTGGGTATCAGCTTCAAGCTCCTATTTCACTGAAGGATCTTGAACTCTCACCCATGGACCATTGGCCAATTCTGACATAACAATTTCTTTAAGGGAAGGCTGTTGAGATTATACATACAGGAACAAACATATGGGAACATTACATTGACACTAGTCATACATATGAATTTTCATCTGTTGTTGGATCTTGTTTTCAGGGAAAATCTATGAACAGAAGGTAGCAGAAGCCTCATTGCCTTTTTATAGGTTTTTCAATTATTTTCATGCTTTTCTCCTTAGAAATTGTTCAACAGGTTTTCACATAGTGGAAACTCAGATCCTAAATTTCTATAATCTTCTCCTATTTTCTTTTTCACTTCCCTCTCCTCTGATATGATGCTCATCTATTCTTGTTCCTTCTTTCTTGCATTCCTGTTTCTATGGGCATCATTTCAAAAAATTTACAGAGTGAATATAAGAGACTGAGGGGAGGGAGAATTTCAGGAAGGTCCAAATGCCTGTTCTTTTATTATGCCATTTGAATTTAAATGGCATAATAAAGAGAATAGAGTGAGTATTTGGTGAAAAATTTCTTTTTAAAATCTTATATGACACTGTCCTTTGTCTAAGCCAAGGAATTGACCCAGGTTGTGCAGACCTTGGCAAAAAAAAATTGTATATTAATGACAATATTGTGTCGAACCAGTGAGCTGGCCAGGGGTATTGCTGATCTGGATGAATAAGCTGCACTCAAACTATTCCCAAGAACTAGGGCTGAGCTGAAAGCTCACACAGGAGAAATTTCAGCACAAATTTGGAGGGAAGATGAAAGGAGGCAAAGTGAGCTTTCCTTTTCTTTTTCCATTCCGTTTCCGTTTCCTTTCTTACTTTTTTTTAAAAAATGGCCTACTTTCCCTTTCCACTGTGCCTTCCAGTTGCATAGATGCAGTGACTCTCCTGACTACCATTTGTTTCAATGACTCCCCCTGGTAACACCACTAAGTAATGACACAGTGTCATCTTGCAGGGGACATTGGGCAGTAAAAATGGTGGCCTCCAGTTAGGAGCCACTGCCACCACTGGTAAACCATTGGTAAATCTGCAATCCCAAGGCTGTGGAATGCGCTCCCTGCCCAAATAAGAGGCTTCCCATCTCTGACAGCTTTTTAAAGGGCTCTTAAAATACATTTATTTATTCAGGCTTTTAATTAGACTTCTAGAAGTTGTTATGATTTTAAACTATTTTCATGTTTTAATGTTTGTTTTAATCTGTGTTGTTTTATTGTATAGTGCCCAGACATGAGTTTGGGGCAGTATATAAATATGCTAACACACACACACACACACGCCTCCCACTTTCATTTGAAAATCCTTTAATGTAATCCCTTTCTTTCCTCACTATGGGTCTGGGACCGATCGAGGAACTTACTTGCTCCTAAATGGTCTATAATTTCAACTTTTCTTGGTCAACATTTCTTTCTCCTAGGAAGCCATCCCAAAGACTTTGCATCCTGGAGATGTAATTCCTTGAATTGGTTTAATGCCATTATAGACAAAGATGATATTCTAGCTAGAGCTGCTTTGATGGAAAAGGCAAGTCAGCAAAATATTCCCTGGTTTGAATATTTTCAGGTTAGACATCTTTTAGGAAATGTTGGTGCCATTCACAAGACCTGCCAGGCAGGTGGGTGGGTAGGTGGGGGAAGGCTTCCCAAACCTTGCCTTCCCCCCAGACTATCATTGTTGACCAGGTGAGAGTGTGGAGTGAGATCCCTGCTGCTTTGGACATCACAGAGCAGCCTGGATCACTCTGAAGCAGGTACTCACAGTGTACTGAGGGATTCCCTCCGAGGATGGTGTTCTAGGCACCCTTCTCTGTGTCAGTGTGAGTTGCTGACACATGATCCCAGGAACTGAGTTAAGGGAATGTTTGTACCCTTAACTTTGGCTACAGCCTGGCTGCAGCACTAGGTTTAGTGCTGCAGTGCCGCCGGGATCCAGGCTTGGCTGCTTTAGCCTGGGCTTGGCTGCCTGTGAGAACAGCCTTGTTGCTAACGTCTTATTACCGCTGAAGAGAGCTTTAACAGATTTTGAAAAAAAATGCTAATGGAGGGGTCATGAGGGTTTAAAAGTTTCATTACTAAAAATTTACAACACTTTTGTTATGCTACAGTGGGGAAAAATCTCCACATGGTTACATGAGAAGTTGGAAACAGATTTAAGAGTTAAGATTGATGAATCTGTATGGACAAATATATGGTCTAAAGGTCTGTTTTCCTCTTCTTCATTATGTGTAAGTGAATCTACTTATATGATCATGTCATGATGGTACAGAACACAGTGAAACTCACCGTCTTATTGCAGCTGAAGAGAGCTTTAACAGATCTTGAAAAATTCCTAAATATTCAACTAAGTGTTGAAGAACTTGTGGTCAAGTGGGATTGTTTTTTCATATGTGGTGGTCTTGACCATGACAAATTATTTTGGGATAGAATAATATAGTACAAGCCAACCCCGCACAGAGCATCTGTTCGCTCTTTGGGGCCGGCTACCTCTCCCCTACCCCCTCCTGCCCCAGTCTCCAGCCAGGCCAAGTGGATGGCCGGGCCAGCCGTCATCGCCTTGAATCCGCGGCCGGGCCAGGCCAGGCCCGCTGCCGCCGCCATGAATGCGCTGCCGGGCCGGGACACCCCCGCCACTGCCGCCTCACATCTGCGGCTGGGCTGCTCCGCCCGGGCCCGCTACCGGCCGAGGCCCGCTGCTCCGCCCGGGCCCGCCGCCGGCCGGGGCCCGCTGCTCCGCCTGGGCCCACCGCTGGCTGGCACCCGCTGCTCCGCCAGGGCCTGCCGCCACCACCACGCCTCGCCCGCCGCTGCCTCGGCTCCACGAACAGGCCTGCAGCCACCATGGCCGCCCACAGCCTGGCCCACCACTGGTTGAGTTCTGCTGGGTGCACCTTAGCCAATCAGGCGCCTCCACAGCCCAGCCAATCAGCTGGGCTGCCGGGACGCACATTCTAAAGGCACACCCAGGAGAATTATATATAGAGATGTTAAGGAAATCTGTGATGTTGCTTTGGGAACCTGAAATAATTTTGCTTAACACCTTAGAGGAGCCACCATTGACTATTTTATGCAGGGAACTATTAATGCTTTTATTATAGGCAGCAAAACTTTGCATTGTTAAGAAATGGAAAAGGAAGAACCCTCCAAGAATTAAATGTTGGTTTGATAAAATATGAGAATTACTAGTGCAGGACAAGCTCTCATCCCAGCTAAAAGCCTCTTCCAATCCAAATCATAAAAGGACATACATATGACCCTGAAAGGAATGGGAAGGGTAGGCAGGGGGAAGGCAGCAAGGAAACTATCTTAACCCCAGATGATCAGTGATATCATCTTGGTGTTGGGGATGCCCCCCATTGGCGATGCCCCCCCCAACATTAGACCCAGAGCCACCAACCCAGAATTATATGGAACCCAGGCCTGTGTCTGATTCCATTTTATAAGAGTTCAATTAAATGCCTGAACTCAGGGTGAACTGACACCCAGACCTCATGAACTGTTCTGTGAAGGAAGAGGTGATCCAGCATTGTATTGTGAAATGGGTACTCAAAGAAGCACAAAAGCCAGGCCAGAACAATCCAAATGTTAAAATCTAACTCACTATCAGATAATGTCTGTGGAAGAGGCCAGAGGCTAATCTCCCCTTTCCTGTTGCAAGAAGTCCATGTTAATCCTTGTCAATGATTGCTCTGCTATACTCAATTGCTCTCTATAGAAATTCAACATAGGTAAATGCACACAAAGAAAACACCTATAGACTTTAATTCTTACTTTACTAACACCTTTACACCTCATGGAATCAGGCTAGCAAATCTGGGACAAGAGAAGGGGCCCATTTGCAACTCAGAGATGCAGATTTGCCTGGGGCAATGTCCCCTCCTCAAGATAGCAGCTAACAGAAGATGAGATTAAGATCTCTCTGGACTGGCCAATATCCTGACTAATTAAAAGACATTATCCAGAAGGTAACAGCATTGTCACCCTTTTGGGGACCCAGGAAGAGGAGATTTGAATAAACTCTATGAGAGATCAAAGGAAAATACAACTATAAAGAACGAGGCTTACTTGACAGAGAGCCAGCAGTCTTGTGCCTACACGCAATCTTGTACCTATAAGCAAGATCTACTCATGAGCAATCCAAGGGTTTGCTGCCCAAGCCGTGGGGCTAGAGGCAGGAACTCTTTCCATGGGAGAAGGGACTGTTTGTGACTTCTGCTGCGAAGTGAGAAGTCAAGACTCCCCAGCCAGGATACTCCCTAGCAATCTTGCCTAACAAGCATACTTGCTCAAGAGCCATCCCAGAGTTTGCTGCTAAGCTGCGGGGCAACAAGCAGGGACTCTGTCCATGGACAGGAACTCTGTGACTTCTCCTGTGCAGTGAGAAGTCAAGACTTCCACAACCATGGTGCTCTGACTCTCAGCCTTGCTCTGAGCAAACTGCATGCTTGATAATCATTCTAGAGGTCCCTGTCCCCAGCCACAGCCTCGCTCCTTCAGCTGAAAGATCCACCGTTCTCAAGCCTCTGATCCGGGTAATATGCCACCCCACAAGCCTTGGATCCCTCCATCCTTTCCCCTCCTTATCCTTCTCCCCCCTCCCTCTACTAATTCCCAACCCATGCCAGTCCTCAATCTTCCTTACCTCCCCCCGCTTTTCCGTCTATATCTGAATTCTATTAGGCTCTAGGAAGATTTAATAAACACACATATGTTAGTTAGGAACACTGGGTGAATATTGGTGCTGGCTAGGGTTGAAATGTTGTTAGTAATACTGATAGAATGTTCTGCTTTCTGCTCATTTAGATTGATGTTGTTATTCTTTTATACTCAAAGCCCATTGAATCATTTAGGATTGATTTGCTCTCCTTTCTTCCTTGCGCCCAGATCCTACATGGTCACTATATAAAAGAACTGGTCTCTTGGTGACACTGATGAAACAGGCCTAATTTTGTATGCTGGCTAATGAGCATATTTAGTATACAAATCAGGCCTGGCCCACAACATTGGGTGCACCATTGCACATCCACACAATCCATGCTGATCCTGATCACTGGAGGCCAGGAAAATGAGTCCAAGCCTCCAGGAATCCCAAAATGCACCACAGAAGCAGTGTGGTGCATTGGGGGATTTCCCCCTGAGTCAGGCGCTCTAGGCATCTGACTCTGTGTGTGCTCAGGCTGCACGCAGCCCAAGCACACACATGATCTCGTACCTGGGATAAAGAGAGTGCTTGTGCCCTTTAACCCAGGTTAAGGCCTGAGTTAAAAACTCAGGCTTGTGGGGCAGGCAGTACCAGGATCAGGCCTGATCCCAGTGCTTCACATGGGCAGCCAAACCCAGGCAGGGCTGCCCAAGCCTGAATTTGGCTGCTTGTGTGGACAGCTTCTAAATGTTTCTTTTTAGAATGTTGATTACCCTTTTAAAATGTTATTGATGCCAGAACTTGCCATTGTGCACTGCCCAGAGCCATATATAAATGCAATCAATCAATCAATCAATCAAACCTAAATATACAAGATTTGAAAGGCTCAAAATGATTTTTATTTTACAATTTTTTATTTACAAATTTGATAAATGAATTAACAAAAGTAATGATCCTGAGGTGTTATGTTTATTTGTTCCTGAGCTGAGTTTTATCTGTCATTTTTTGTCACTTGTTTTCTTTTGTACATGTCTGCAAAAACTAATAATAAAAAGTAGATAAAATAAAAAAGAAAATCACCTAAATGCCTTCTCGGTTTTTGCTGCCTGAGGTTGGGGGTGTATTTTCACTTAGCCCTAGGGACAGTCCCTATTTCCTTCTATGTGTCCACAGTACAGCATGATTTCTGTTTTGTCTCTATTTTGCCTTTGGGGAATATTTTGAGTATGGCTTTTAGACATGCTGCTAGCATGTGCACATGGGCATTTGGGTGCTTCCCTTCAGCTGCCTATCTAGATAGTAAATGTTGCTGAATCTGAGATGCTGCTGTTCTCTAATGAGTGCAAGCAGATCAATTGTGAATATAAACATTCTATAAAACATTCTTAAGTTTTCTGTGCTGATCCACATACCTAGAGCCCCCTCCTCTTTGTCCATCCCAGCTCCCTGTCGTCTTTTAAAGCCTTCCTTCACAAATGCCATTTCTCACATGCTACATCAGAGATAGCTGTCGCTGCTGTTTCATTAAACCCACCTCTCTTCATCTCATTCTTGCTAATCCTTTGTCAAATCCCTCATCTTTGTCCTATCTGTTATGTAGGTTGTAAAGCTACTGGATAAAAAATACATGATGGGTACAGTACCTAGCTACCTCACTCTCAGTTGTATATTTTTAAACTATCCAATTCCAGTATACTACAAAGTGATTAAACACTAGATGCTAATGGAAAGTGGAACAGTGAGGAACAAAAATCTTTAATTACCAATCAAGTGAAACTGAGCTCACTATGTTTTAATCAAATGCAATTATCTTGTAAATCCTTAATTAAGGATTCATTCTTGATCCGCAGCAACAGACACCAAATTCAGATTTCCCTTAATCCGACAAATACAGCAATCACAAGGAGCCTTAGGAAGGAAATAATGCTTCCCATGAACTGTGCTCTCATCTCCAGTAATCCTGAAGACCTCAATTTTGTATCTTTGGGGGCTCAGCCAAGAAGGCAACTTAGTTCATAAAGGTAGAAAATAACTAAAGCACATACATTTGGGTGCCTGTTTTACTAAGCCTATCTTACTTGTAAGACTGCAAGTTGCGTAGAATGATAGGAAAACTGCAAAGCACTGAAGATTACAGGGTCACCATAATACAAATAAATAGCACGTTTTACTTCAGAGACAGGGCTTCTTTCAGTCTGAGGATGACATTTAAATTAACCAGCTGATTATCCAAACGTTTATGGGAATGATTCTCTCTCTCTCTCTCTCTCTCTCTCTCTCTCTCTCTCTCTCTCTCTCTCACACACACACACACACACACACACACACAGGTGCAGCTGTACATGCAACTTAGCAGGAATTGGCATAGAGTCCAAAGTAGCCCCCTTTAACATGTATATGACCTTCAAGCACTTGACATCTCTTACACTCAACAGGAGGCCCATGTGCATCTCTCAGATAACAATTCAGCTGTTCCATTACTCCCCAGGGCCACAGCCAACAAGTTCCTTTTGCCCCTGGCCAGCTGAGAAGTATGGAGATAAAGGACTCATTGAAGCCTCTGCCAATCCTTTCCATGTGTGTACCACTGCAGGATCAATTATATCACATTTTTGCATTCTCTCTGCACACTCAAATGCACAAACTAGCAATAGTGTTCATATTCACTCTCTTTCTCTTGAGGATATGTATTTAATATTATTTTTATTTATTTAAAATATTTATACCCCGCCCCTCCAGTACATTACTGCTCGAGGCGGTTCACAACAATAAAATAGATACAATGTACAATAAAAGTAATAAAATTAACCAGTTTGAGTAAACAAGTTAAACGTCAGGTAAAAACCACAATTAGTATAAAGTACAAATTTTTTAAAAAAATTAAAAACTAAAAACTGAGAGTTATAAAAACTAAAAACTAAAGAACCTACCAGATGTAACAAAAAATGGAACATTGAAAAGTCTCCTTAAAAAGGTGTGTTTTTAGTTGTTGTTGTTGTTGTTGTTTAAAAAAGGGAGGGAGCATTGTGAAGCTCTTCAGGGAGGGTGTTCCAAAGCCAAAGGGCCACAACCAAAAAGGCCCTGTATCCACCCACCCATCTCACAAATTTAAATCTCCCATATAGAAGCAGCAATGAAATTGAGCAGTGGTAACAGAAGCGGTCTAATGATTGCCTCCTTAAGCCAAGGAGGTATCCTGTTCTACCTCAGAGAAGCATTTATAATCTCTACCAGGCCCTCTACAACAGCCTCCCTGCCAGATAGTATAAGCCATGTCGGACAAGGATCAAGAGAGCAGGTGGTAGGCCACATAATTCTGAGCAACTTGTCCGCATCCTCAGGAGTCACAAACTGAAATTGATCCAGGGTCATTAAATAAGAGTTGCTGCTGGACAACTTGGCATCAGACTCTGTAACAATTGTGGAGTTTGAATGTAAGTCGGCCTGAATACGAGAGATTTTGTCCACAAAAAAATCATTTAAAACATCACAGTGAGTAATTGTTTGTTCCAAGTACTGAGTCAAGGGGGAAGGGGCCCGCATTAGCCCCTTCACAACCCTGTCAGATGTGAACTTGTGGGCGTGATACGGGAGGAAAAGAATCACTTCTTTGCTGCAGGTATTGCCTGAGCATAGATCTTCAAATGCGCTCTATGTAGTAATCTGTCAGATTCAAGTTGAGTCTTTCTCCACTTGTGCTCTAGTCATCTCCCTTGCCACTTCAACCCCCTTAGTTCTTCTGTATACCAAGGGGCCTGTTTGGAAGCAGGTTGGAGAGGATGCTTAGAAGCGACCATGTCCACTGACCTGGTGAGTTGATTATTCAAATTCTCCACCAGAGTGTCGACAGGGTCACCAGCAGACCATCACTAAATCCCTCCAAAGCTTCTTGGAATCCTATTCCATCCAATAACCTTCTCGGGCAGACCATCCTAATTGCCTGCCCCCTGCCCCTGCAGAAGGGTCATGAGTCCAACCATAACCAGATGGTGATCCATTCATGACAATGGGGAAATCACAGGAGTCCCCACCCATGGAATACCATCCTGTTCAAAATGAAAGACCAGAACAAGCGTATGACCAGCAATATGCTTTGGTCCCAAGCCACTTGGGATAGGCCCATAGTTGTCATGGCTGCTATGAACTCCTGAGCCACCCAAACAAATTGGTCCCAAAGTAAACACTGAAGTCCCCCAGCACCACAAGCCTGGGAGACTACAACACTAAGCCTGAGACCAAGTCCGTCAGCAGCAGAGTCTATCCCAGTCTATCCCTCATCCCCAAACTTGTATACACATTTAATATGGTAAGACACTTCCAGAGGGATCCTGGAAAGGGAGATATTGTTCTTATAGACCACAGCCACTCTACCTCCCCTCCCACTTCTCCTTTCCTGCTCCTGCTCCTCAACAGAGTACCCTGGAGGGAGAAGCTGGGACCAGACTGGGCCACCAGCCCTCCCCCTCCCCTCCCCCCGCAACCATGTCTCTGTAATACATACCAGATCAGCCCCTTCATCCAGAATCAAATCATCGTTCATTTCAGGTTTATTCTAGACTGACCTGGCATTACAGAGGAGCAAGACAAAGATCTGGGGTGGGGATTGGCATTGTTTTCCAAGGTCAAAGAGGTGGCAGGACAGCCAGAAGCAGAGACAGCAATTAAGTTTCTCATTTCTCTTCTCCTGCAATGGCCTGCTGACTTGTTGACATTACTTCATCTATTCCCCACCACCATTGGAATAGCTGCCCCATAATCAGTGGATACACCCCGTCTCCCCATCTCCAGATAGACCCAAACATTCTGAAGAAGCCTTCCTTTTGATCCCTCAGAGTTAAGCAACTACAGTACCCAGAATGTTGGGGGGCAATATGCTAAATCATTATAAACCGCTTAGAGAGCTTCCAGCTATAGAGCGGTATATAAATGTAAGTGCTACAGGCCTGTCTACAAGCATCCAAGGCTGGGCAAGGTGATTGAGAAGGTGGTGGCCTCCCAGCTCCAGACAGTCTTGGAGGAAACTGATTATCCAGGCCCATTTAAAACTGGCTTTCGGGCAGGCTATGGGGTGGTGACTGCCTTGGTCGGCCTGATGGATGATCTCTAATTAGGAATTGACAGATGGAGTGTGACTCTGTTGGTCTTTTTGGATCTCTCGGTGGCTTTCAATACTATTGAAAATAGTATCCTTCTGGAGTGTCTGAGGGGGTTGGGGGTGGGAGGCACTGCTTTGCATTGGTTCTGCTCCTACCTCACGAGCAATTTCGAGATGGTGTCTCTTGGAGACTATTGTTCTTCCAAATCTGAACTTGCCTATGGTGTCCCTCAGGGCTCCATGTTGTCTCCATTGCTGTTTAATATCTACATGAAACCGCTGGGAGAGATCGTCAGGGGATTTGGAGCAGGGTGTTATCAATATGCTGATGATACCCAAATCTATTTCTCCATGTCAACATCATCAGGAGAAGGCATAACCTCCCTAAATGCCTGCTTGGAGGAAGTAATGGGCTGGATGAGGGATAACAAACTGAGGTTGAATCCAGATAAGATGAAGGTACTTATTGTGTGGGTTCGGAACTCAGGAGACAATTTTGATCTGCCAGTTCTGGATCGAGTCATGCTTCCTCGGAAGGAACAGGTAGGCAGTCTGGGGGTGCTTCAGGATCTGAACCTCTCCCTGGTGTCCCAAGTTGAGGCAGTGGCCAGAGGTGCTTTTTATCAGCTTAGGCTGATATGCCAGCTGTGTTCTTTTCTTGAGATGAATGACCTCAAAGTGGTGGTACATATGCTGGTAACCTCTAAGCTACATTACTGCAATGTGCTTTATGTGGGGCTGCCTTTGTATGTAGTCCAGAAACTAGTTGGTCCAGAATGTGGTGGCCAGGTTGGTCTCTGGGTCATCTAGGAGAGACCATATTACTTCTGTGTTGAAGGAATTACACTGGCTGCTGATACGTCTCCAGGCAAAATACAAGGTGCTTGAAGTCACAGACTATGGGAAACACCTATATCGGGCAGCAGCAATATAGGAAGGTGCTGAAAGGCATCATATCATACTGTACAGGAGATGGCAATGGTAAACCCCTCCTGTATTCTACCAAAGACAACCAGAGGGCTCTGTGGTCTCCAGGAGTTGACACCAACTCGACAACACAACTTTACTTTACCTTACTGATGCCTGAGATGATCAAAGTAGGCTTCTTAAGAAGAGGCCTAACCATCACCTCCTTCAAACAGGATGGCATCCTTCCCTCCCTTAGTAAGGTATTAATTATTTCAACCTGGCCAGCTCCAACAACCTCCATGCAAGATGAAACCAGCTATGTTGGGCAAGGATCCAAACAACAGGTGGTAGGCCGTACCACTCCAAGCAGCTGGTCCACATCCTCAGGAATCACAAACTGAAACTGATCCAATCTAATCTTGCAAGAGGGATTGCCAGACACCCCCGTAATTAGCCCTGCAGAAATATTGGAGTCCAGGTCAGCTCGAATGTGATAGATTTTATCTGCAAATAACTCACTGAATGTGTCAAAGTGAGACATTGTTTCCGGAAGCAAATTTGAAACAGAAGGAGTTTGAGATAAACTCCTAACAATCCAGAAAAGATCTGCTGGATAAGAACAGCATATGGCTTTAGATGGGTTAGGCTGTGTATTATCAGAATCAAGATGAGTCCTCCTTCATTTGTGCTCCAGTTGTCTACCTTGCCACTTCAGCTCCATAGCTCTTCCGTATACCATGAAGCTAAATTTGAAGCAGGTTGGAGATGATGCTTTGGGATGATCATGTCTACTGCCCTAGAAAGTTCCCTGTTCCAAGTATCCACCAGGGCATCAACAGAATCTCCAGCAGCAAACTCTAAAAGCCTCCAAGACCCTTTGGAATCCTTCTTGGGTGGACCTAATAGGTCCACCACCTCTGCAGACATGACTGTGAAACCAACCTTAACCAGGAAGTGATCCATCCATGACAATGGGGAAACTGCAGGAGACCTCACCCACAGAACACCCCTCCTGATCAGAGGAAAAGACCAAATCCAGCAACATGTGTAGGTCCTAGGACTGATTGGGATAGGCCCATAGTTGTCATGGCCACTATGAACTCCTGAACTGCACCAGACAAGCCAGTCCCAAAGTGGACATTGAAATCACGCAGCACCAAAAGCCTGGGCGACTCCAACACCAACTCGACAACCAGCTCCATCTGCTCAGTTAGGGAGTCTCTTAGGCAGCGGGATAGACGGTACACCAACAGAATCTCCAGTCTATCCCAAGTCCCCAGCTAAGGTACACACACTCAAAATAAATCAATTATCTCATCCTGGTAAGGGAGATGTTAGTTTTATGGACCACAGCCATTCCCTTCCCTCCTCCCCGCCCACTACCCCTAACCTGTTCAACAACAGGGGGAAGAAGTTGGACCCACACAGGGCCACTAGCCTCTCCCAACCAGATCTCAGTTATACAAACCAGGTTGGCTCCTTCATCCACAATCAAATCATTGAACCCACCTTGCGTTACAAAGGAGCATGGTTAGGTTCAGTGGGGAGTTGGAACTACTCCCTGAGGCCTGAGAGGTGCCAGGACCGCTGGAAGGGAAAACAGTAATTAAATTACTGGATTTCCTTCCCTGTAAAGGCATGCTGGCCTGCCAACTCCAGATCTTCTATTCCCCACCACTATGGAAATAGCTGCCCCAACCTCAATGAACGCACCCCCTGTTCCATCCTTAACAAGGATGAAGGATGCACCTCTGGCTTGCCCCAGTCCTTTTAAGCCAGACTCTACCTCTCACATGGACTTCTGATGGAACTGGCCCCCACACAGCTGCAGCCCATCCAGGAATTAGAACTGTGGCTGAAGCCAGCAGCAGGATCTCTGCAAACAATAGTCCTCAGCTGCAAAAGGTGGCAAAAGGGAGGGGCAAGGCCAGCTCAATAAACCTCCCTGCTCAGGCAAGGGAGTTTTGGATAGTAAAAGTCTCCCAGCAAACCCTCCTCCTCACTGCCCCTGGCTTGCCCCAGCCTTTTAAGCCAGAAGTCCTCAGACCCCCACCTCTCACGTGGACTTCTGGAGTCTATCATGTCTGCAAAACTAGATTTGCAGTTTTCATAATGCCCTAAAAACCTATAAATCATTTTTGACCAGAGGTGACCATGGCACAAAAATGAAATAAGTGTGATCATCATGGATAATGGTGGCTTTGGCCTATCATCTGCAACTCTCATAAAAATGAAAGTCATTGTGATCTGAAAGTATGGGACTTTGCTGAACACTAACCAGGCAAGAAAACTGGCAACCCATTTCATTCATATTCCTCGCCCCCTATTATCTGGTTGCACTTTTGTTTTCTATAGTGATGCCACCAAGCTTTATTCTGATATTGCAGAAATTGAACTTGGCAGTTTTCCCATGCTTTCATGCAATGTGAGAAAAGGATTTTTAAAAAACCTGTTCCCTAACCTGGATTTTAATCTGAGCTGGGAAACATTTAATCCCTGCCTGCCTCCTTCCCACCCACTTCCTGCTTCCAAAGACTCTCTTAACCCCTTATCTTTCTTATAGGTCCAGTGATAGTGTTAGGAGAATAGAAAGACATTTCTCCTCCCCCAGTGCCTGGCATAGTGTCATCATAGGGTGCCAAAAGCAAGGGGGGTTGAGAATTGTAGCCTTTCTAGCACCATTGACCCATGACAGATGTAAAGACTACAATTCCTAGGCTTTCCTATGCCTGGCACTCTGGGTGATTGTATACTATGCATCAGGAAGGGAAGGGAAGACAGAAAGGTTTCTCCCAGTACCCGGTATGCAATCATCATAGCCTGCCAGATGCAAGGAGGGCTGGGAACCATAGTCTCTCCAGCACTTGCCTAGCTAGCAAGAGGCTGCCAGTTCGAATCACCACTGGTATGTTTCTCAGACTATGGGAAACACCTATATTGGGCAGCAGTGATATAGGATGATGCTGAAAGCCATCGTCTCATACTGTGCAGGAGATGGCAATGATAAACGCCTCCTGTAGTCTACCAAAGAAAACCACATGGATCTGTGGTCACCAGGTGTTGACACCGACTCAACGGCTCAACATTACTGTTACCTTTATTATAATATCAGCATTTTTATTTTCAATCCCCTTCCTAATGTTCCCTAGCATGGGATTTGCCTTTTTAACAGCTGCTGCACACTGAGTCGACACTTCCAATAAGTTCTCCACCACAACCCCAAGATCTCTCTTCAGGTCAGTCACTGACAGCTTAGACCTCATTGGTTAATTTGGGTTTTTTTGCCGCAATATGAATCACTTTTTGCTTACACTAAACCATATTTGCCATTTTTCACCCATGGCCCCAGTTTGGAGAGATCTTTTTGGAGCTCCTCACAATCTGTTTTGGATTTCATTACCCTACATAATTTTGTGTCATCTGCAAATTTAGCCACTTTGCTGCTTACCCCCATTTCTAGATCATTTATGAACAAGTTAAAGAGCACTGGTCCCAGTACAGAGCGACAGCCACAACTGACAAACTGATAGAGATGCTCCTACTGATTGTTCAGAGTGCTGAGGTATCTGAGCTTGGGATACTTACTATCTAAGAACTCATAGGCTAGGTTCACAGGTGTAGGAACGTTGGAAGTGGCCCTGTGGAAGGATTCAAGAATGGGTGGCCACTGCCACCCACCTGTCTGCCTTCCTTTCTTCCTTCCTTCCTCTTCTTCTTTGCTGCCATGACTGTCCCAGCCCCGCCATGCCCCAGCCTGCTTGCCTTCTTTGCTGCCTTCACCATCACCCGACCAGTTGCTTTCACTGCATCCACACCAGCATGGTTCCAGATGCCAGTGAGAACAGGGCTCCATTAAAGAGGCTGCCTGTTCCCACTGGGATCATTACCCAGTTCAGTGACATTAGGGAGCCCCTGGAAGAGTGTCCAGTGCTGGGGAAGTACAGGGAAGGCAGCTGGTAGCAGGCGGTGGCAGGGCAGAGCAGCAGCCTCAGGGCAGCCCTACTCCCTGTCTCCATTGCTCCTGGCTAGGCTCAGAAAACCCCCACTCTCAACATGATCCAGCACCCAGTCAAGCTCTTTGAGAAGTCCCATTGATTTGGGTTGTGACATATATGAATAGTATAAAATTAAAATTTCATTCAGATTCTAAATTAGCTCATGCTGGCCAGTCTTGTGAAGAATCACCTTTTGCATATCAGATTTGATAATTCTGCAATCTGCTGCATTTCATCAGCCAGAGATGGGGGGAGGGGGGCTTTTCAATAAAAATGTGTATGCATGACATACCACATCAATGCAGGCTAATTGAAAATCCACACTGAGGAAAGGATGCTCCGATTAACTTGTTTTTTAAAAAATAATATACTGATACAGCCCTTGTAATTGCAGCACTCCTATTATCCTGGGTATATCTGACTGACTGATTCATTTCCATTAAATTAGGCATTAAAAATAATTTTCTCATTTAATAGCAGAAACATGTCGTGGAATTTAAATATGAATATCGCTGACACTCATTAGCAAGTAAACTTTTGCTGGATGTATTATCAGCTACTAAGAAAAAGTTAGTAGTTACTAGTAGAGAGAAATCACCATTTATCTACATTTTTAATTCTCTAAGGCATACCCATGGCTAATCCCATGTGTGGCAGCTCTCACGAGGGTTTGTGAGCAGAAGCACCTGATTGGACTGTGGGGATTCCATATGCAGATAGGGAGGAGGAGCCTGTGAGAGCAGAAGCACCATGGTGATTGGGCAATGGGGATTCCATATGTAGATAGGGAGGAGGAGCCTGTGATGGTTAAGGTCAGTTGGAATGCAACTGTTACTAGTTGGAAGATGTTCTTGATTGTAGAGGAGAGGAATCTCTATAAATAAAAGGATAGTGGGCAGGGGTCTGCAAAGAGAGGGGTCATGAGGGAGGAAAGAGCCCCTTCAGGAGAAGGAGGCTGCCGTTGTGCGAATTAGATGAGGAAACAAGATGAACAATATCTGTTAACTCAGGAAGGGAGAGAGAAAGAAAGAAAACAAGGGAGGGGGAAGAAAAGAAGAGGGGAAGAGTGAGTGGAGGAGAGAGAAAAAGAAAGGAGGACAAGAGAAAAAGAAGGAAAGGCAAGGGATGGGCCCGAGCATGTCAGTGGCCTGAGGGGAATGAGTGGCCATGGCAGTGACAGCAAGGAAGGGCCCAGTCAACCACTGCTGCTGTTTGGACCATTGGCGGAGAGAGGGAGGCAGGCAAAAGATGGGCCCTGGCCTGTCATTGGCCTGAGAGGAATGAACGGCCATGGTGGTGGTGGCAGTGAGGTGGCAGTGAGGGCCTGGTCAACTGCTGCTGCTGATCCTGTGGGGAGGAGCAGGAGTGGGGCTCAGGTGAGGGTGGGGAGGTCTCTGGGGATAGGAGGCTGCAGCTTGGCCAATAGGCGCCAGCAACGCTGCAGCCACGACCAAGAGGGGTGAGGGGGATGGAAACAATCAGGTGGAGGAGGAGGAGGAGGAATGCAGCTCAGGTGAGAGTCAAGAGATCTCTGAGGTGAGGGGGGCTGTGGCAGGGGGTGAGGGGGGCAATCAAGTCCTAGCGCACAGACGCTCTGTGCAGGTTAAGCTAGTATGAATTTGTTTTCCTATAATTAGTGACAGGTAGCAAATGGCCCACAGGCCATTTCTGCACAACCCCACTGCCTTTGGCTCAGGTTATACATGCAAGTGCATCACCTGAACTCTTTTCTCATTACTTGATTACTCAACACAATGACATGAAGATGAATGTGTCAACTGGCTCTATCCTAAAGCATTGTGTTTTAAGATAATGTGGGATATGGAAGTTCTATATGTAACCCCGATGGCACTTTTATATATGCATTACTTCTTGATAGTGTATTCATTAAATGACACCCATATAGATGAGAATTAGTCCTTGTTGGATTTGCGGTGTCTCAATATTTGTTTCTTCAAAAACTGAACTGAAACACATTCCTTCAGTGAAGAGTGGTACTAAAAATAAAACTGGTGGAGGTAGTCTTGTGGTAACAAGCATGAATTGTCCCCTTTGCTAAGCAGGATCTGCCCTGATTTGCATTTGAATGGGACTACATGTGAGCACTGTAAGATATTTCCTGCCAGGTATGGGGCCCCTCTGGGAAGAGAACCTGCATGCTTGCATGAAGAAGATTTCAGGTTCGCTCCCTGGCACCTCCAAAATAGGGCTGAGAGAGACTCCTGCATGTAACCTTGGAGAAGCCACTGCCAGTCTCTGTAGACAATTCTGAGCTAGATGGACCAATCGTCTGACTTGGTAGAATGTAGCTTCCTATGTTCCTATGAAGTTGACTTACTGAGAGACAGAAATATTAGAAAACCCAGCTATTTTCAAACTTTTTTTCATTGACTCACAGTTCTTCACACATGTTCACTTGTTTTCACATGCACCTTCTCACATCACCAGTCCCACTTGCACACAAAGCAAGGAACCATTAAATACAAAAGAATCTTTCCAGTAACTGCCCAAGTGTGAAGTCAGAACAAGAGATGCAGGTTTGGGGTGGTATATAAATATGTTAAATAAATGAAATAAATGTGACCAAGAACTAATGCACCAATTCCATTGCTTCCATTAAAAAGCAAGAGATGAAGCAGAACACATGAAAAGGGCAATCAAGCACCCCATATAATAGTAAGAAGACAGGAAGGAATAATCCATCCACAAACAGCCATATGATAATTAAACACAAGCCAAAAATGTCTGCTTGCTCAATTTTCTGCCACTGCTAGCAGACTGGTTGTTCTAGGCACATGTATAAGTTTAGGTTGGCAGGATGACACAAGGGTTACTTTCTCAAACTTTAAAATTGATTAGGTTGTTGTTCACAATGCAAGGAATTCCCCCCCCCACACACACACACAAACACACACTAGTAGGCTCATGAATTACTTTAAAGGTCACATTTCTATGCTGCATGCCTTTGGGGTATATCTGACTTTTTTCAAACTTGGAAAATCCTGGGATAGTTACTTGCTCAGGAGCCAAGGTATTCTTCTGTAAATTACATACCCACTCCCCCCCCCCATTTGCAGTCAAATTCAGCCATCAAGGACATCAACAGTAAGGGATTAAAATAATCAACTTATTTTAAGCTGTGCCAATTATCAGCAGCCAGCTTTGAATGCCTAGTCTACTACAATGACTACTATTTATTAACTGCTTTTCAACAAAAGTTCTCAAAGAGGAGCCAGACAAAGCGTGCCTCTCCCATCAACAATATGGTGAGACGTAACTTTAATAAATATATACCGGATCGGTCGGTCGTCGCCCTGGTCAACAAGGACCGCGCCAGGTGCTATAGTCCCTGGACATCTGGTGGCAAGTGGGCAATAGGACTCAGGATCTTCAGTTGAGCAACCAGGGCTGGAGACTGCAAGGTTACTGGGGAAAACGTCGCTTAACCGAAAAAAATATACGAAAAATGCCAACAAGGAAATAATGATCTGCTATTACAAGTCTAGTCCAACTAGAAGAGGTTATTTAAAAAGAATGTACCAAATTTGGAAAGAGAAGCATCCAGATACAGAAATAACAGAACAAAGGTTAGCAGACCAGAGAAAATTCATAATAAGAAATAAAGTATTCACAGGAGTTGAGCTGGAAGAACTGCAAAGAGCAACACAGTCACAGGCTCAAGATATGGCAGAAGAATTACCACCAATTGAAGAAGTTGCTCAGGCGCAGGTGGAGGAGGTGTTGGAAATCGAGGATGCCACTGTTGCTGAACTGTTTCAAAATCAAAACCAGGCAACCGCCCCTTTGCCTTCACCTCAAAAGCCTGAATGCCGTTTAACAGAAAAGCAACAAGAACTAAAGCAAAAAATAACTGAACACATGAACCAAGCAACCACCAGGGTTCGACTTCCAGCTCTGAAAACAGTTACCAAAAAAACACTTGCTCAGGCATTAAAAGATGTCAATGCTGCACTTGCAGAAATAACAACCAATAATTTGCAAGAAACAAACCAACTAATGTACAGTGCAGCAACAATAACAACACAAGAGCTTGGATATAAGATCAGTGGACCTGTAAAGAAAGAAAGCAGTACATCACCTAAATGGAAGATTAGATTAGAAAATAAAATCTTCAGGCTTAGATCAGATGCTAGTAAATTGAAAGATATGAAAGACAAGAAGCTGAAGAATGAAAACACCAAACAGTATCTGATCCAAAAATACCACCTAGATTCAAGTAAAATTAGAGAAGTCCAGGAAATCATAAAGCAGCAAATAACAGCAGTGTCAAAGAAGATTAGCAGATACGAAGCCAGAATTACACAACACAGGCAGAATCTCCAATTCCAGTCGAATCAGAGACATTTCTTTCTACCAAAGCATAGAAGGAGAAACTGCAAGAAATGTAGAAACACCAAATAAAGAAGAAACAGTGCAATTCTGGGGGAAATTATGGGACAATCCAATAGATTATAATAAAAAAGCAGGCTGGATGAAAGAGGTCAAAAAATGTAACCAACAAATGCAAGATCTAATAATAACACCAGAATTAATAAGTGAAAGAGCAAAGAAAATTAAAAATTGGACTGCGCCAGGCGTCTATGAACTGCATGGCTTTTGGCTTAAACACCTAACAAGCCCTCATAAACAACTATCAAAACAGTTCAATCACATTTTGCAAGGAGGTGATATTGAACAATGGTTAACAACTGGGAAAACTGATCTCATCATGAAAGATCCAGCAAAAGGTGCAGTTCCAAGTAATTATAGACCGATAACCTGCCTGCCAACCATGTTCAAATTATTAACTGGAGTAATAGCAGATGAAGTGATGCAACACTTATTAACTAACAAACAGCTTCCAGTTGAACAGAAAGGAAATTGCCTGAACACCAGAGGAACAAAAGACCAGCTGCTTATTGACAAAATGATTTTAGAAAAGTGCAAGAGAAGAAAAACCAATCTAAGTGTTGCATGGATTGACTACAAGAAAGCCTTCGATTCATTGCCTCACACATGGATACTAAAATGTTTAGAAACAACTGGTGTCAGCAAAAACGTTCAGATATTTATTTAAAAAGCAATGAGCGTGTGGAGTACACAGTTGACAATCAATGGCGAGACACTTGGACAGGTTAGCATTAGAAGAGGCATTTTCCAAGGGGACTCACTATCCCGTCTATTGTTTGTAATCGCCATGACCCCACTTTCACAAATACTAAACAAAACAGGCCTCGGATACCAAACATCTAAAACATCCAGTAAAATCAACCATCTGCTGTACATGGACGATCTGAAGTTGTATGGAAAGTCCCAGTCAGAAATTGAATCACTGCTAAACACTGTCTGTACTGTATATTCAGTAGCGATGTAGCAATGGAGTTTGGACTAGACAAGTGTGCTGCATTAATAATGAACAGAGGGAAAATAACAAAAACAGAAGGAATAGAACTGCCCAATGGAAGCAACATCAAGAACCTGGAAGAGAAAGAACATTACAAATACTTGGGCATTCTCCAGGCTGATAACATCGCCTGGACATTCTTTTTAAATAACCTCTTCTAGTTGGACTAGACTTGTAATAGCAGATCATTATTTCCTTGTTGGCATTTTTCGTATTTATTTTTTTTCGGTTAAGCGGCGTTTCTTCCAATAACTTTGCTGTCTTCAGCCCTGGTTGCTCAACTGAAGATCCTGAGTCCTGTTACCCACTTGCCACCAGATGTCCAGGGACTCCAGCACCTGGCACGGTCCTTGTTGACCCGGGCGACTGATCCGGTATAGATTTATTAAAGTTACGTCTCACCATATTGTTGATGGGAGAGGCACTCTTTGTCTGGCTCCTCTGGTGAGACCTGTCCAGTATGGTTGGACCTCTGGCATAGCTCTCACCGTCCTCAGAGCACGCAAGCCCCACAACCACGCCAAGGTAGTGCCTCACTGGGGGATATATTATTATTATTATTATTATTATTATTATTATTAATAATAATTACAAACTGCCAGCAAGCAAGAATTGGTGGAATCATCAAATTGATAAGGTCACAGAAAATGAGGAGGCAAAAAATCCTTTGGGATTTGTGATAGGCATAAACTGATAGGCATTTAGTGCACAATACACTAGATCTAACAGTCATCAAGAAGAATTGGATTCTGATAATTGATATTGCAATCCCAGGGGATAGACAAGTTGGCGAAAAACAACTGGAGAAAATAACTAAATACAAGGACCTTCAGATTGAAATTGAGCAGCTCTGGAAAAAGAAAACAGTAGTGTTGCCAATAATTGTTGGTTCCCTTGGTGCAGTATCAAAAAACTTGAATACCATCTTTACACCTTGGGCATTGATAAAATTACAACACATCAGCTACAGAAGGCCACACTACTCGAGACAGCATGAATACTATGATGCTATCGTTAATTTTTCTTTGGTTATCCTAGACCCTTGGAAAGGGCCCAATAATTAAAGTACCAAATCCAGTCAATAACTTCTGGTAGACTGTGTGTAAATAGATAAATCCTCTCTAATAAAACGCTTGGTGTCCATCCGTGGACGGACACCAAGCGTGTGTCCGTGCCTCCCTGCCCTGTTCTGGGCCTGCGCGAAGCGCAGGCCCAGAACAGGGCAAGGGAGACACGCTCGCTGGCACCGGCAGCCATCTTGGGCGGCCAGAAGCAGCCGCCCCGAAGAAGCCGGAGAGGTGGTGGCGGGGGAAAGTGACCGAGGCGGCGGCGGAGCCGCCGCCTCGGCCAAAATAGATGGAGGCCGGGGGCGGAGCGGAGGCCATGTAACTTTAAAAAAAAATTGCTCCCGCGGCCGACGCCGCCGACCGCCCACCCTCCCTCCCAGCTGCCGAGTCCCCCTTACCCTGGCCGACTGCTGTCGGCCGAAGACTGCCCTCAATTTAAGAGGCAGAGAGGAGCTCGCAAGCAGAGCTCCTCTCTGTGCAAAGCCTCTTGCCGAACTGCCGCTTTGGGCGCTTGCGTCCCTTGCGCCCAAAGCGGCAGTTCGGCAAGAGGCTTTGCACAGAGAGGAGCTCTGCTTGCGAGCTTCTCTCTGCCTCTTAAATTGAGGGCTGTCTACGGCCGACAGCAGTCGGCCAGGGTAAGGGGGACTCAGCAGCTGGGAGGGAGGGTGGGCGGTCGTCGTCGTCGGCCGCGGGAGCAATTTTTATTTTAAAGTTACATGGCCTCCGCTCCGGTCCCGGCCTCCGTCTCCCCGGCCTGGCGGGGGCAAGTGCCTGGGCCGATTTGGCCCTTAAAGGTGGGGGGGGCGTACGGTGGAGGGAGGGGGAATGGCGGCGGGGGGCCAGGAGCGCCATTACTAGCGCCCGTTATTCAATGGGCCAAAATTCACTTGTAATAATAATAAATGGTTCCCTGTCCCCAAAGGGAGTCACAATCTAAGAAAAAGCAAAAGGGAGATACCAGTGACAGCCACAGGATGGTTGCTGGGCTGAATGCAGGCTGTGCAGGTGTGAAATCAGTACATAAATTCATATCCTTAATCCTTTTGCACTGCAGCAATATAAGAATATTTCGGGAAGCTAGAGATATGCAGAACTGGTTAAGAACATAAGAAGAACTGGTTAAGAACATAAGAACAGCCCTGCTGGATCAGGCCCAAGGCCCATCTAGTCCAGCATCCTGTTTCGCACAGTGGCCCACCAGATGCCATTGGGAGCCTACAGTCAGGAGTTGAGGGCATGCCCTCTCACCTGCCATTACTCCCCTGCAACTGGTACTCAGAGGCACCCTGCCCTTGAGGCAGGAGGTGGCCCACAGCCCTCCGACTAGTAGCCATTGATAGACCTCTCCTCCATGAAGTCATCCAAACCCCTCTTAAAGCCATCCAGAACTTGTTCAAATAGAACTCAAACCAAAGTGGTCTCAAAACCCCTGCTAACTTGGCAAAGAGGCACCTTTTAACATGGTGATTCTCTTTACTGAGCAGGGGGAGAGTAACTGGCCCTATCCACCCCCAGCACAGTACCTCCAGTGACTGTTGCTGGTGTCTGTCTTATGTTACTTTTTAGATTGTGAGCCCTTTGGGGACAGGGATCCATCTTATTTGTTTATTATTTCTCTGTGTAAACCTCCCTGAGCCATTTTTGGAAGGGCAGTATAGAAATCGAATAAATAATATAGAATAATAATAATAAATAATAAAATAAGGTGGCTGGTCTTGAGTTTGAACCCAAAGAGCCTGGTTCATAATGGACCAGTTCGGCCTCCTTAGGAACCTTTAAAGTCAGAATTCCTCTTTGCTTGTCATTTCCCCTTTACAAGCATCACTTCTCGAACTGGGTTGACCTGCTTTGATTGAACAAACTGGACCATGCATGGACCAGTGGTTCAGATTGAATTCAGTTTGAATTCGAACTGAAGCACCAAAAACCATACACACCTCAATAGAAGCTCTCTTCAAAATTCATCCAGGCTGGTAAAATTTGAATTTGGAGCCTGCAACTTCTGAACTTCAGTGACATTTCTAGTTCTTTGTTAAAGTACTATAGTAAGAGTAGATGTATATTACGAATAAATTTATTCAAACATCAGAACGGCCTATCCTCTTGTAAAATCTCAAAGCATGTGTAACGTCCATGTGTGCAGCCCTAGGGAAGATATAGTGGGTGCGCGAACTGTCAGGCACTCATTTCTGGCCAAATGCAGAGCAGAGGAGTGAAAAACAAATGCCTCAATTGAGTGTATGTGGATTGTCTACCCTAGGTGCACCTGGAGCTTGCCCAAGTGGCTCTACTGCAGCAGGAAGTGCCTAAAGTTAAGCCATTCTGAGCACTGCACCAAAGCACTACCTTTGAAAGAGGCATAATGTGCAGTAACTGCGAATCATCAGGAGCAAAGCTGGATAATGCCAAGTATGACATGGCTGTATGAGTGATGTGTTCTGTCACCATCCTGACGTTGCTGTAAATGGTTCCCTCGTGTGAACTCCACCATCCCCTGCCCACCAAAGTGTAGTGAAGCTGTATTCAGTTGCCATTTGGAAAAGTTCCTGTAGCCCCCGGGAAGATGTGTTGTGACTTCCATTTTCATCTGAGCTTGCTGCTATCCTATGGTGGCACATTATATTTCTTTTATTTATTCATTCATTTGTATATATTCTGTTTTTTATTCACTTTATAAACTTACTAGTTGCTTTTTTGTTTCAAAAGTACTTGAACTGTTGTACAATAAATAGACAGGAGCATATGGCATCATATTTCAATGATAAATTGTTTTATAAATTGTTTGAAATTTGATTTCAAACACTGATATTCTGACTAAGGCAGTGCATGCCAGAGGGAAGAAGGCTTCTTAACCACTACAGCACCGACACTCTCATAAGGGGTGATTTTTCACCATGAAAGTGCTCTATGTCCCTAAGGAGTGTGTTACCCTCAGGGACATATTTTTCAGTGGTAAAGGGCACATCTGCGGGAAGAGGAGGAGGAGAATGGCAAACATTGCTCCCCTTGTCCAATCGCTGTAGCTGCATTAGTAGAAGCCCATCTCATGGGCACATCTCAAATAGCATGTGGGTAGACTTCAGTAGCCATTCTGGTTTTTGACTGAATAAATCTTTTCTGATCAGCATAAGAAAAAAATGTGCCAATCAGTAGCTTAAATGGTACAGGCCCGCTGCAAGCCTGTACAAAGTTCCATTGCATGCTGGGATCTGTATACACACTTGGGCAGAGATGTTGGATAAGCATGTGTGTAAATAGGTCATCAGGGTAAACTGTAGATGATTCTGTGGCTAAATCTATTTGGTACTGGGTGATGTGAAATATCCAACGTGGGTTTGGCAGCCTGGGGCACAATCCAGAAAACTTTAGTCATGACAAAGCATAACTGAAATAAATGAGACCAGTTAGCTATGATTAACTTAAGGCCAATTGATTTCAATGGGGCACAGTCACCTGGGACTTAGTTACCTGTACTAAGTCACAGTAACTTAGTTTGGATCCTGGCCCTGGGCTTGGACAATATGACTTTAGTAAGTTCCATACCAAATCTAATAAACATGTAATGGGCATCTTGGCACTCTGATGATCTTCAGGTCAATGCTGATAGAGATGATACTAAAATATGACTTCATGGTGAGGTAACTCTGCATGATTCAAAGATTTGGTAAAATTCTTCCTAGTTCATTTTGAGCTAAGCTATGCTTGAACAAAAAACATAGATTCTATTAAAACGATGGGATCCCACCCTCCAGAACAGCAGGTCTTAAATTTGCAACAACTTGCTTCTGCCATCAAGAGCAAACATTTTTAGCTGAGCAGGATAAAATTATTTATGAACATCCTGATGAGGAACGTGCAATCTGACCCTCATTAGAATCCCTGCAAGCACACCTGTCAGCCCAAGGGAAACTGCAGAAAATGTGAACCTTGATTAATAAAACTACTGATTAAGTGTTATGAATAAAATTAAATATTCATGCTCACTCACTCTCTTTTTGAAAAGCTGCCTCTGAAAACTTGCCGAGATATTCAAGCTTTAGCTAAAAGAGATTTTACACTCTAACGTTATTTGGGAAGAAAGATTGCATGGCAGAGATACAGCATCATCTATGTCTTGAAACATATTTGGAGTGATGGCTAAGAGCAGAACTAGGTGCTATCTTGGCAAACTCATATTCCAAAATCCAAGATAAGCACAATGCAGGGATGGGAAGGCACCCATGAGAGAGAATCTGTCAATGGGAAAAAGGAATGCTTAACTCCTTCAACAGGTACAAATGCCACCCCCTTCCCCAGTCATTTTATTCTTCAGCCCAGCTTTCTTTGGCAGGGGGATGGTTGAGAATGCATTTGCAGGGAAAAGGTTAAGTAGGCCACTCTCATCCATTGATTCTTCACTGGCAATGCTCATCCCACTATACCTGTATTATTCTTAGGAGGGAGACTCGAAGGCTAAAGCAGTAGCTGAGAGTTACCCTTCTCCATGGCAATAACACTGCCCTGATTTGTCCTAAGCAGAACATATGCTCAGAGGCACTTTATTCTTAAGCAATAAAAGGGAAGAAGACTTTGTTCCAAAATTGGAAGGCCTGACCAAATGAAGAGAACAAAAAGGAACACCAACTCTGGCAAAAGAAATGCAAGGTGACAATAAGGGAGGTGAAAAGAGAGTTTGAGGAACATCCAGGTCTTAACACTCACATCAATTTCAGAGGATGAATACAACTGAAGGAAGCCTGGGTGTGTGCGCAGCTGGGGGAGTTACGGTGTTAGTAAAGTAAGAATTAAAGTCTATAGGTTTTTTCTTTGTATGCATTTACCTAGAGTGGAATTTCTATAGAGAGCAATTGAGTATAGCAGAGCAATCATTGACAAAGATTAACATAATCTGGGGGAGTCAGTCATGTGACTTGCCTCTGGGCCCCCCTCAAGGCAGTGGGCCCCCAGATAACTGTTTCCCCTTGCCCTATTATAGTTACGCCCTTATTTAGCTAAAAGCATCAAGGGGAATAACAAAAACTTCTTTAAATACATCAGAAGCAGGAAACCTGACAGGAAGGTAGTTGCACCATTAGACAATGAAGGAATAAAAGGGATTATTAAGGAGGATATGGAGGTTGCAGAGAAGTTAAATGAGTTCTTTGTGTCCATCTACACAGCAGAGGCTTTCGGGGATGGAGGCTAAAGAACTGAGTCCGATAGAAGTGACATGAGATGGAGGAGATTCTCATGATCCACCAAAAGCGGGCTAAGGGAGCCTAGCCCGCTTTTGGAGGACCGTGTGCTGGCATGAGAGCCATGCAGCTCCTGGCAGAAAAACCTCCTAATTCCCCCTCCCCTTAGATGAGGTTAGCAGAGTGAGTGCTCTGCTAACCCCGTATATTTGATCATGTATTGCCACACCGTGGCTCTGCAGCACAGCAGCACATGAGGAGACCCCCGACGGGAGGCTGAAACAAGCCTCCCGGGCCTGGGGGTCTCTCCAGAATGCCCCGCACGCTCACGTTGGGCATCCTGGAACTTCCAGGGGCCGTGCGGACCCTGATCCCTACAGCCTCAACCAGCTCCGTGACCAAGCCGGCAGTCATGTGGGCTGCTGATCCAGCCTCCCAGGGCTGTCTGCGGATCATCTGCGGGGAGAGTAGGCTAAGCCCGCTCTCCCTGCAAACCCTCTTAAGGCGGGTCTCACTGATCGACTTGCCTCATGGTGTTCTAAACTGCCTGGAAAAAATGAAAACTAGCAAATCTCCATGGCCGGATGGCATCCATCCAAGAGTCCTCAAAGAACTCAAATGTGAAATTGCCCACCTCCTTGCTAAAATATATAACTTATTCCCTGCATGCAGGCTCTCTACCAGAGTACTGGAAAGTAGCCAATGTACCACTGATTTTCAAAAAGGGATCCAGGGATGATCTGGGAAATTACAGGCCGGTTAGCTTAACGTCCATTCCAAGCAAATTGATGGAAAGCATCCTCAAGGATAAAATAGTAAAGCACATAGAACAAGAGGCCCTTCTGGGAGAGAACCAGCATGGCTTCTGCAAAGGTAAATCTTGCCTCACAAACCTTTTGGAGTTCTTTGAGAGTGTCAACAGGTGTGTGGATAAGGGTGATCCAGTTGACATAGTATATCTGGACTTCCAAAAAGCTTTTGACAAAGTTCCTCATCAAAGATTCCTGAGGAAACTTAGCAGTCACTGAATAAGGGGACAAGTACATGTGTGGATTGCTAACTGGTTGAAAGACAGGAAACAGAGGGTAGTATAAATGGAGAGTTTTCACAATGGAGGGAAGTAAGAAGTGGGGTCCCCCAGGGATCTGTACTGGCTTTTAAATTTATTCATAAATGATCTAGAAGCAGGGGTAAGCAGCGAGATGGCCAGATTTGGAGATTATACCAAACTCTACCGGGTAGTAAAATCCAAAACGGATTGTGAGGAGCTCCAAAAGGATCTATCCAAACTGGGGGAGTGGGCGACAAAATGGCAAATGCGGTTCAATGTTGGCAAGTGTAAAGTTATTTACACTGGGACAAAAAATCTCAACTTCAGTATACGCTGATGGGATCTGAGCTATCAGTGACTGACCTGGAAAGGGATCTTGGAGTCATGATGGACAGTTGTTGAAAGTGTTGACTCAATGTGCGGCAGCTGTGAAAAAGGCCAATTCCATATTAGGGATCATTAGGAAGGGGATTGAAAATAAAACTGCTAATATTATAATGCCCTTATACAAAACTATGGTGCAGCCACACCTGGAGCACTGCGTACAATTCTGGTCACCACATCTAAAAAAGGACATTGTAGAACTGGGAAAGGTGCAGAAGAGGGCAACCAAAATGATCAGGGGCCTAGGGCACCTTTCTTATGAGGCAAGGCTACAACATCTGGAGATATTTAGTTTAGAAAAAAGACGGCTGCAGGGAGACATGATAGAGGTTTACAGAACCATGCATGGAGTAGAGAAATTGGATAGAGAGACATTCTTCTCCCTCTCACATAACACTAGAACCAAGGGTCATCCCATAAAATTGATTGCCAGGAAATTTACGACCAGCAAATGGAAGTATTTTTTCACACAATGCATAATGAACTTGTGGAATTCTCTGCCACAAGTTGTGGTGACAGCCAACAACCTGGATGGCTTTAAGAGGGGTTTGGATAATTTCATGGAGGAGACGTCTATCATCGGCTACTATTCAGAGGGCTATAGGCCACCTCCAGCCTCAAAGGCAGGATGCCTCTGAGTACCAGTTGCAGGGGAGTAACAGCAGGAGAGAGGGCATGCCCTCAACTCCTGCCTGTAGGCTTCCAGCAGCATCTGTTCGGCCACTGTGTGAAATGGGATGGTGGACTAGATGGGCCTTGGACCTGATCCAGCAGGGCTGTTCTTATGTTCTTGTTCTTATGGAAAAAAATATAACTATGAGAACATAACTAGACTACAAGCTGATATTCCACTGCTATTAACTCCAACACAACAGCCCATCATATAACCCTTCAATGAAAAATCAAAATCAAAAGACCTTATAGATTAGATATCCAAGAGGGGGGAGGAAACGCTAACCCTGTATTATCAGTTAAGGATAAGCTAGATCTTTGTTAAGCATTTAGAGCTTTCAGGGGCTGGTACCTATTAGCTACTGAATTCCCTCCACACACACAGGCTTGGGTGGTAGCTAGAAATAACATTTTGACAGCAGGGATGTAGCCAGTGATAGGTATGCGTATTTTGTGGTTCTTTGTTTGCAGTGGTCTGGCAAAAAACTGTGGATTGGAGGACTCCAAAAGCAACTTTCTCTGGAAAGAACTAATTCTGTGTGCTTGGCTTCAAGTTTATACTTATAAATAAACAGATATTGCAAAATATAACAACTGTGTTGAATGTTTCAAGCATTCTGCCCCCCCCTCCCCACAGGGATATTAATGGTAGAAAAGGCAGATCCTGAAACATTTTTCATATTCTTCAGGGCATAATGAAACACTAGAAGTTAGGTTCCAGGCTGAGCATACACATTAATGGACCAGAATGAAACCATTGGCCAGGATTCAAAGAGACCTGTGAATAAAGCACTTTTGCACAAATACCAAGAGTGAGGTGAAATGAGCTGATATTTCCTTCTATCTATGCCCCATGTACCACATCAGCATCAATGCAGATGTTCCTCCAAACTTTAGGAGCAACTTTTCAAGGCAGAAGTGATGTGATAGGGAGGGAGGGCCTGAAAAGCTCTGTTGGAACTGAGGTGTTCCTCATGCAGCCTGCTGACCATGCAAATGGCCAGTGCATGTGCTCAGAGAACACGTGCATGCCAGCGTTGAGCTCAGGAGCAGCTGGGAGATTCCCTGTGGGCACACAGTTAATCCTGGGGGGAACAAGAGTACGGTGATGGCACACAGTTAATCCTTGGAAGAACAGGGGTATGGTGATGGCAGTGAACAGAGGAGGAGCACTTATGGACTTACTCTCCTCCACTTTAAAGGGGCTGTGGAAGCCCTTGTTTTTAAAGGGAGGTGCCCCATGATTCAGCTTCTGAATCATATTTTGGCACATCCCTAGCAACTAGAGCTGCTCAAAAATGTTTTGCAAACTTTGGCTGGTGTGGTGCTGTGCTCTGCACCTGACTAGCGATGTGCATGAAATGGATTTTGCATTTTGTTTCAAGCTTGAAGATCAAGAAGATCACAAGCCAATCAGAAGCCAGTGCCAAGAAAAAACCAACCAGCAAGGTAAAAAAACAGGCCTCCAAAATGGCACTCAAAACATCAACATTTTTCAATCGAAAAGGGGTTGTTTTGTTCTGAGCTCGAAACACTCTATTATTTATTCTGTTTTGAGCTCGAAACACTCAAAACTGCCCATTTTAAATGGAAATGTTTTGAAACCTTTGCACATCAAAACCTTTTGCACATCCCAAGTCCTGATGTGTTCAGCTCCTCTGAGCTAAAATGAGTGGATATCTTCTCTTCTTTTTCTCTGAATGCCTACAGCCAGTGAAGAACCTTCTGCAGTTTGCAAGCACCTTCACTGGGGTGAGCTAAGAGCAATGATCTATTGCCTGCCCAGCCTATGAAGCTGCCTTTAAAATAAAAAAAAAGTCCTTAAACTCTTTTGTACATATCCTGAAGGAAATGGAAGGTTTTATTGTTCAGCATACGTGACATAGACTTGTCAGACAGAAGAAAGACCTTGCTAATGGAGAAAAACACCTATCAGGGTTGAGCAGCTTGTTCCTGTTCTTTGATGGCAACACAGAGAAGTATCTGTGTTGTTAGACTCTCATCTTCTTTAAATTTTTAACTATGCCATTAAATATTAATCAGAAATACAGGGAAGGTTATTTCTTTCAGACATGCCACACTTTATTTCTGTTTCAGACTTCCCACTCAGATGAAAAAGTTGATACCTCTAGGTATGTGGATTCGTAAAGAAAAAAAATGCCCTATTAATTTCAGTATTTTATTCCACGACTCCATTTTATTTCATCTGAAAACTAAAGAACAATACAACTATGAAAAAATCTCCTGTTGCAAAACCCTCCATCAGTCAAAACACGCCTGCTTGGGATTTCAGAATCAAACCTGAAATAGATTCATGACTAAATGTTGAAATTATCAGTTTGGACTTATAACCTTGGGAAGGGTGGATGGGTGGGTCTATTAATTCTATTTTAAATTTGTCACAGATTAGGACCCAGACTCTGAGACATTGAGAAGATAGTTATGCAGACTCTTTGGTGTGTTTTTGTCATAAGTTGCAGATAAACCCCTATATGAGTTAAATGATAACAAGCATTCTTAGTTCCCATATCAAAAATGCTCAGCAAGGCAAGCTCATCAAAAATTCTTCCAGTACAAGGCAAATATTTATATACTGCTTTTCAACAAAATTCCCAAAGTGGTTTACATAGATATGAATGAATGAATGAATGAATGAATGAATGAAATGGCTCCCTGTCCCTAAATGGCTTTACACCCAGGCTGAAGGGAAGAAGCAAGCAGTAGGTCTTCCCCAAAGCCTAACTCCTTGCTCCAGCCAGATAAGAGCTTATGCTTATGCACTACTTTCTGCTGCCAACTTTCCTTGCTGGCATGGTGCAATACATATGCATAGCCCTGCAGTCCTGCTGTCTGGAGGGCTTGAGGGGAGGCAGGAGTTATCCAACTCACTCCCATATTTTTCTTTCAGATCCAGGGGCTCCCTGCTATCTATAAAAATCCACTTGTGCCTCATTCTTCTGTTTTGCCATCGGCATAACTATAATAGGGCAAGGAGAGGCACTTGACTGGGAGCCCACTGCCGTGGGCCCTCCCCCAGAGGCAAGTCACATGACTGACTCCCCCAGCTGTGCACCCACCCGGGCTTCCTTCAGTTGTATTCACCCTCCAAAATTGATGTGAGTGTAAGACCTGGAGCTACCAGAACAGCATGTCTTTCTCTAGTACCATTAAATGACTTGCATCGTCCACAACTTACAAACCCTTTTAAAAAATAATTTATGATGATGTTCTATTATGGCACATAGGTTATATAGCTATATCTATCTATCTAATGATAGATAGATAGATAGATAGATAGATAGATAGATAGATAGATAGATAGATATGCTTTTTGTTACCACTATTCAGCCTCATTTAAGATTTCTTTACTTCATGAGCTGAGCTTTAGTGAGCGGGGTGGCATTATAAAATCTTGTCTCTGGGCCCACTCCGACCCTGCTACACCCCTGATCTGCATGCAGCAGCTCCACAATGCATATTCATATGCAGTTATTCAAACATTATGTTCAATGTATGTACAATAGCATCCTGCATTAGAGGGCACCTGTATCCAGCTTCACTTCTAAAATTAAGGCATTTACATGTCTACAGCCATTTGTACACACATATAATATAATGGGCTAATTTGAACAATATAGTCCCCAGCACATGTATTTAGGAAGGGACACACTAAGAGTGTGCCCATCACAACATCCTCTGTGGACAGAGGATGTCCTCCTGACATGTCCCTTTGTTGTGTGGTAGAGGGACCTTACGCAATAAAGGGACATGCCAGGAGGATGTTGGGATGTCTACAGAGATGTTGGGATGTCTACAGAGATACTGCAATGAGCATGATCTTGGCATGTCCCTTTTCTAATCATGTGGCTGACACTGTATCATCCAGACTGGTCAAATGGGGTTCTATTTATCTTTATTTCATTGGGTAGATGGCCACAATCTAACACATAGTCAAGTATGCTTAAGCCCATTGTAAGCAAACATAACTGTGTGATGAGCTGTATGTTGCTGTTTCTTTTTAGAAGATTTGGGATAGGAACTGTGTTCCCTCTAACAGGGATTCCCAGATTTTGTTCACTGCAACTCCCATAATCCCTAAACAAAAGCCATTTCAGCTGGGGATTCTGGAAGTTGTAGTCAACAACAACATCTGGGAATCCCTGTTAGAGGGAACACTGGATAGAAATCTACCCAAATCTTCCAAATCTACCTCAAATCCTTAGAGGTGCCCTTTGATGCACATTTAGGAAGCATGCTGGTAATATAATAACAAACAACTATATTGACTCTTCAGTTAGAAGCCCTCCTTTGGAAAACCTATTTCCTCTGGCCTAATGTAAAATATGAAAACTCTATCAGTGGTAAATGAGATGTGATGGGCTGTTTCACACATGCTAATATGATGTTTTTAGTCACTGAGTGGTGAATATGCTTAGGTGAGCTCCCTGAAGTAATGCTCAAGGGCTAGCACTTCAAAGTGGCTACTAAATAAAAATGCATTTGGCGTACATGAAAGAATTACTCTGCCATATGTTCTGGGCAAGTTTGTGAAATGATACTCCAAGCAGCAGTTTCTCACCCCAAGACAGGAGTCCTCAAAAAAAAAAAAAAAAAAAAAAAAGCCAGTTGCAGATTTGAGTACATGTCAATGGGAACTGTCAAGTCCACTAGAGGAAAGGATCCAATGAGTGGCTGTAGGGAAAAAAAGAAAAGATTGGGCTTTCTTCTTTGAGCCTTTTTAGTATCATGCTGTTGGTCACTCTTTGAGAGAAAGGTGATGAGCACTGCAGACTGAAAGACAAATAAAGATCATTGCTCATTTTGCTTTTCTAATACATTATCTTGTGTTGCTCTGCAGTTTGCAGTTGCTTAGTGTCAGAAATGCTGTATAAATACAAGTGTTCTCCGTTGACAAATAATGAGATATGACAGGCAGTGCTGTGTTGGCAGACAGTGCGCTCCAGTTGTGGTTTTGGAACATGAGGCCGAAGTAGCAACTTGTGTGGAATTGCAAAGGGTTTACAAAAGGAGCTGCTGTTGAGCTGTTTGATAATAATGCAGCTGTATGCAAGTCAATACTCCTAGAGCATTAGCTATCTTCACAGCAAGTTCTAGAACTCATCTGGTCAAAAAGCTGACTCACTATAGTAAAGCAAAGTTGAGCATTCATAACTGGATTTTTATAATCTGAAGCAAATCCTGTAAGGTTTCTATAGCATTAGTAAGTATAAATAGGGATGTGCAAACAGGTTCAAATTCGAACCTGTTCGAATTCAAACTGGTTTGGTTTGAATGTTTGAACTCAAACTAAACAGGGCATTGAATTGGCAATGCCAGTCCTAGTTTGATCCAAACAGAGCCTGGTTCTATTTGAACTGGTTTGAAGGTTCAAGCCTCCAAAACTGGGTTGGGGTGGTAGGCACCCATGGGTGCCAACTACCACCCAAACCCCAAAGCAACCGGACACTCCTTCAATTTTTGATGATTTTTTTTGGGGGGGAAATCTTTTTCTTTTTTGCATTTTTACCATAGGGTGTAATGGGGACTCGAACCGGCCCATTATTTTCTATGCGGAGCACCTAGGGGCAGAAAACTGGGGTAGGCAGTAGGCACCCACCCACCGAACCCCAAAGCAACTGACCCTATCTACTCCCAGCACAGTACCCCTCCAGTGGCTGTTGCTGGGATTTATCTTATGTTTCTTTTTAGATTGTGAGCCCTTTGGGGACAGGGATCCATCTTATTCATTCATTTATTATTTCGCTGTGTAAACTACTTTGGAAGCTTTTGTTGAAAAGCGGTATATAAATATTTGTTGTTTGTGCCCTATTCATTGACAAGTTGTGATCAGTTTTAAATTGAAGGCAGGAGCAATGGGTGGGTTACATGTTTTGAATGTACTGTAGATAAGAGATCTGTGAATCACATCAGAACAACAATTAGATCTGATTAGAGATCTGCATGAATTGATTTTTGTGATTTGATTTGAGTTTGAATTGAATCAGCCTGGTTTAATTCAAGCTCAAAGCTGCTGCCCTCAAATTGGGTCAATTTGATTTGAATTTGATTTGATTCTATTCAAATTTAAATCGATTCAACCAAATTTTTAAGGGCTAAGGCACCAAAGCAGGTTGGGGGGCAGGGCCCTATGAGGGCCAACTGCCACCCAACCCCCAAAGGAATCAGGCAAAGGGTGATATTTAGGAATTTTTATGTGGTGTGGATTCTCTGTTCTTGAAATGATGTCACAGGGAATCCCTATGAAATGACTTCTTTTGAACCGAGAATCGATACATAAAAATTCTTAAAAATTCACCCCAGCAGTGATGGCAGAAGCTCAGAGGGGACAAAATGGAGGTTGTTGGGGACAAAATGAAGACTCCAATCACCAAATCAATTTTACCATGAATTGAGGGTGATTTGTTTCAACCTCAGATCTGGTAAGCATCCTCAAGGGTCATTCAGTTTGATGTTGAACCACTCGAATCACCCAGATTATAGTCAAATCAATTCAGCCACGAATCAGTTCACACATCCCTAGATCTGATGTCATGTATTAAACAATTTTGCATCGGATCCAAAGTAACAGTGGATTTAATGGGACTGATCTGATGCAGAATCATCTCATACAATCCATATCAGATGAGATAAAACTAGCTTAACCCACAGAGCATCTGTGCACTAGTACTTGATTGCTCCCTTCACCCCCTGCCACAACCCCCTCACCATCTCCATTCTCATCTGAATCCCTCCTGAATCTCACCTGATCTCTCCATTCTCATCTGAACCGCACTCCTGCTCCTCCATCCTGTTGCTTCCATCCTCCTCACCCCTCTTGGTCACTCCTCCATCCCTTTTTTCCATCCCCCTCATCCCTCTTGGTTGCGGCTGCTGCATTGCTGGTGCCTATTGGCCAAGCTGCAGCCCCCTATCCCCATAGACTTCCCCTCCCTCACCCGAGCCCTGCTCCTGCTCCTCCTCACAGGAGCAGAAGCAGCAATTGACCAGGCCCTTCCTTGCTACTGCCACCGCTATGGCTGCTCGATCCCCTCAGGCTCCTGTCAGGCTCAAACCTGTCTTGTGCCCTTCCTTCTTTCTCTATTACCCTCCCTTCTTTTTCTCTCTTTCTTTCTCCTCCACTCGCTCATCCCCTCTTTCATTCTTCCTCTCTTTCTCCCTTCCTGAGTTGACAGATCTTGTTAATCTTGTTTCCTCATCTAATTCACAGCCTCCTTCTCCTGAAGGGGCTCTTTCCTCCCTCACGACCACTCTCTTCTCAGACCCCTGCCCACTGTCCTTTTAGATAAATAGATAGATTCCTCTCCTCTACATTCAATAACATCTTCCAACCAGTAACAGTTGCATTCCAACAGACCTTAAACATCACAGGCTCCTCCTCCCTATCTGCAATGGAATCCCCACTGCCCAATCAGATGCTTCTGTTTGTGAACTCTTGCGAGAGCTGCCACACACAGAATTAGCTATGGGTACGCCTTAGAGAATTATATAGAGAGACTGGTGCATTAGATTCCTCCCCCATCTGGGAACGGATAGTCTTCCATATATTGGAAAACATTGAGTGAGGAAAACAGAGGACTTCTCTGGTTGATATTTTTAGCTGGCAAATTAGGGAAAGGCTTTTTGGGCTTGCAGCTGCTGTAAGAATGCTGCAATTGGTTGAACTCTGTTCCCTTCTAATCACAGTGGCTTACAAATGAATGCTATGCTTATGCAAGGGGGGAGAGGAGATTTTTGCCAATCTTCCTTGCCTCTGCTGACCCAATCCATGCCTCCAAAATATATCCCCCAAAGTCTCCCAGCCCTAAAGGACATATTTCCCAGTGGCTTGGGGAGCAGCATAGGAAAGGGGAGATAAGCAAAAATTGTCCCTCCTGTCCTGAGTGAGCATGACATCACTCTATATAGTACTTCAAATCACCTATCTGCTAGGGTTGCGCGTTTTGTATTTTTTCTGTTTCAATTTGTATCAAATCCAAATCAACCTCATTTTGTATTTTGTCCAAAATTAAGCCTTCCGAATCACCCAGTTTTGTTTTGTATCCGAATTAATCTGAATCTGAATCTAATTAATTCAGATTAAAAATGGGTCACATGGTCAAAAGAGTGGGTGTGGGTTATAGTGCCCAATGAGTAGAAGCTACCACAAAAAAAATCAAAGTAATTGGGCAAACTGCTGATTTTTGGTGAATTTTTTGAAGTTTGTGCATCTTTCAGATTTTCCCCATAGGGTATGATGGAGGTTTCAGGAAAAGTGGGGGGTGGGGGTGGCCCAGGGTGGAGTGTGGTTGGTGGTAGTGCCCAGTTGGTACAAGAAAGCTACCACAATTTTTTCAGAGGAATTTGGCAAAGGGCTGATTTTTAAAGAATTAATGAAGTTACGTGTCTTTCAGATTTTCCTCATAGGGTATAATGGAGGTTTCTGCAGTCACATAACTCCACTTGAGGGGCACTGGGGTGGCCCAGAGCAAGTGGCAGTGTAGTGCACATAGGGTGCCCAACCACCCACATGGGTTGCCAACCCTTGATGTACAGGGTTTTGTTGTTCTAGAGGTGTTCTGAGAGTAGATTTTCTAGTAGCATATGAGAGTGGATTCATGGTTTTTCATTAAAAATCTCATGTGCTACCAGAGAATCTAAACTCAACACCTCAGAAACAACAAAGCCCAGTAACCCAAATCGGTTAGCAATCCAGGGAGGTGGTTGGCACCCTCTGTGCACTACACCACCACTCACTTCGGGCCACCTCAGTGCCCCCCCCAGGTGGAGTTATGGGGCTGCTGAAACCTCCATTATTCCCTATAGGGGAAAATCTTTAAGATGCATAAACCTCAAAAAATTCCTAAGAAATCAGCCCTTTGCCCTATTTGGAATCTGGGTGCACCACCCTTGAGGCACTGCCACCCAACCCATTGTTCTGCCCCTGAAGCCCCACATAAACAAGTTGAAAGAGTGAAGAGAATGATGAACAACAACAACACTTAATTTTTTGACACAGTTATTTGAAAATTTTGCAGCGGGAGGGAGACTGTCCCTGTGGCACTAGCACTGCAGCACAACCTATTTGTGGATTCAAGCAATCTTTCAATAAAAACACTCCCTCCCCATGGAACAGTGACCACAGGTCATTTGAGATAGCAAGATAGACCAATGAACTGCCTTGATACTATGGAACAACTTCAAATGTTCATTTAACTGAAGTGGAGTGAGCCGTAGCCCAAACAAATCAGCCTACTGTTCAGAATTGTTGAGATTTATCATCACTGCATTTAAGAAAGTGCAAAAACATGGATCATGGTTACAAGAAAGAGAGAAGCAACTAAGATTCCTGGGGATGTCAATAGATTAACAGGGGTATTCCCCACCCCCTCCTTTTGTCTCATGTAGTCCCATGTGGATGACCTGTCCCTGCAATGGCAAAAGTTGTGAACCACTGGCTTAGACATCATGTTCCACCAAATTACATTGTGGCCTAAATTGCATTAGACTGCTCAACTTGGGCAACAAAACTTAGACACCATTATAACTCATAAAAATTAGAAGAAAAACAAAATAGCTCTTCAAAAGACCCCTCAACGAGTCAAGAGATTCTTTCTAAACCTTTGGAAAGAAAAACCTGTGTAATTTCAGAAATTTCCTAACCAGCTTCTCAAAAAGCTTCTCCACACAATTTATACCATGGCTTTTAAGCAAGAGCTTTGGAATTGCATTGAGCTCCCAAAGTTATTTGGGTATTTCTGTCTCAAAATGCTGTCTTCCAAATCCCTTTGCAAGGTCAGTTTGCATTTCAATCACACTGAATACAACACATACTTAACTAAAACATTCATGAGCTTTTTGCATATCTTATCTTCTGCTAATCACTCAGTGCCTCAGCTGGAGTGGAGAGAGTCAGAGAAGTCAGTTTCAATTGCAATGCTTTTCCGAAGAACAAAGTATTCTGTCCGAAACACAGTCATTTCAATTTGGAAACAAAAATCTCTGTTTTTTAATTCTTGATTTTGTTTTGGTTACAAAACCTCCAAAATTGCCATTTTCAGGCACAAAACAGTTTGTACCCGAATTGAAATGTGCAAGCCTACTATCTGCCTGCAACTTTGGAGACAATCAGAAGTGGCTACCATGCCTCCAAGCATCCACGAAAAGTAAAAAATATATAACTGGGGGAGGATTTCACCTCATCCCATTATCATTTGTTTGTTTTTTTAAAAGAATATAAGCATTTCCATGCAGAGGTGCTTTTAGCCACAGACCTTGTGGATGTGGTCCATGGCCTCTTGCCTCTGGGGGCCCTCCAAATGTTATGGGGGGCCTCTGAAGAGCCTCGCTGCTGCCCCACACCCACCCTGCCACTCACGGCAAGACTTGGTGTGCACTCCCCACCAGGCTGCCTGCCTGCCTGGTCTCTTGCAAGGGGAGGCATGGCAGCCACCTGCCTGGTGCCTGCCTGCTTCCAACTAAGCGCGGCTGCTCCCAGCCCACTGAAAAGCATGTAATCTCTGATGCAGTGCCGACATCACGCACACCCACCCACCATGAGGTAGGCAGCAGCCGCAGGAGCACACAGTGGCAAGAGAAAGTGGTGGAGCCTGGAGGCTCATTGGTAGGCAGATTTCCTCCCTTCTTTGTCCTCAAGATTATTGTACTCTACCATCCTAATGAAAACCACTGCAGGTGGGGAGAGATAATTAGTGCGTAAAGGGAGGTCCCTGCATTGGAAAACCAAGCCCCTTTTAGATTAAAAGCAAAGGGCTTTTAACAGGCGGGCATATGAGATTTTAGGTGTTTGCTGTTTAGGCATTTGCTGTTTACATGGAGTCCAAGGCAACTAAACCAAGGCAACTAAACCAAGGCAACCAAGGCAACTAAAGAGGGTTAAAAAACTTCGGCGAAAAATACGTTAGAAATGTGTGTTTGAGCATGCATGCTACTTAAGACAAGTCCCACCCACCACCCTGCCATTTCTATTTCAGAAATCTAACGTACATGGGACACAGCTCAGCCATCACCCACCCATCAACCACACCCCCTCATCAGAAGGACATGCTTTTGATTTCTTGGTCTTTAAAAAAAAAAAATCAAATGGTGTTAGTTTAGGATCGCAGCCATAGGCAGATGTAAGGATATGACTAGATTTGCCATTTGGGGACTGTAAAACAGACATGGGAGTAACATCAACAACAGCTGGAAACACACAATAAAAAGGAGACAGACAGGAAAGGTAAAGAAAGAAGCAAGCATACCATTCCCCAGCAGAGAAGTGCCCGGATGAAAATCTTTCTGGAAGCCACTTCTCTATACCCCAGATATACCCAGCAAGGCAGGGGTTAGCATGAGGGCAACTCTGTACAGTATATCTCCAAAAGCTTGTGGTCTTATCACTTTACATGCCCCAGGATCCTGGTAAAGAGGTATCTGGGGGCTGACTCCTTTTTAAGCCCTGTGGATCGATTTTGCACAGAAAAACAAAAGAAACGCCAGCATCCCCGAAACACATTTACAGCCCAATCCTAAGCTTGGCAACTCGGAGGTTAAACTCATTTCAGTAAGATCTGCTCTTGAGTAAGTGCGCATAAGGCTGCAACCTGCTCCTATACAGGGATACTTGGATGCTAACTATGTTTGTTTGGGCGGGCTCACTCCCATGTAAGTGCACATCAGGTTTCAGCCACAGAATAGAAAAAATTAGAACAAACGAGAAATCAGTTTGTGAAAAGGAAATTTAATAAACATTATTTGCCAAGAAATAAATTGAAAAGGAGAGGCTCACCTTGCGGGCTACCCAAAGACATCTGTGGGCAACAGAATGCAAAAGATAGACATAGGAACATAGGAAGCTGACATGTACTGAGTCAGACCATTGGTCTATCTAGCTCTGTATTGTCTACAAAGACTGGCAGCAGCTTCTCCAAGGTTGCAGGCAGGAATCTCTCTCAGCCCTATCTTGGAGGTGCCAGAGAAGGAACTTGGAACCTTCTGCATGCAAGCATGCAGGTGCTCTTCCCAGAGCAGCTCCATCCCCTAAGGGGAATATCTTACAGTGCTCACATTTCTAGTCTCCCAGTCTCCCATTCGTATGTAACCAGGGTGGACCCTACTTACCTAAAGGGACATGTCATGCTTGCCACCACAAGACCTCTTCCCTCTCACAGGTCTTCCCTCTCACAGAGCTGAGAGCAACAGGACACTGCATTATGCTGCCTGGCGTTATGGGGCAGCAGAGAATGTGAGAGAGAGCTGGTGGAGAATATGAAAGCACAACAGTGGTTATACTGGGAGGATACAGTGCTGATACAGGGATGCATCTGAGCAGCACTGGGGTGGCAATAAGAAATGGTGTTAGCAATCACAGAATTGGATAGTTGGAAGGGGTCCTATGAGGTCCTCTAGTCCAGGGTTTCTTAACCTTGGGTCCCCAGATGTTGTTGAACTACAACTCCCATAATCCCCTGACATGGCTTTTGTGGCTGGGGATTCTGGGAGTTGTAGTCTGACAACATCTGGGGGCCCAAGGTTAAGAAACCCTGCTCTAGTCCAACCCACTCAGTGCAGGAAGCTGCTACAGCATTCCTACCAGAGGGCCACCCAGTCTGTTTCAAGGCATGGGGAGCTACAGTTAGACAACAAAGGATATCTGCGAGGAGGGTCTGTAAGAGAGGATTGCCAACTGATCAGCATTCCACTGGTCTAGGCAGAGTTAGCACTCTATACACATCAGAGTCCGCCCAAAACAGCATCAAACAGGTAGTGTGTAAATCTGCCAATGTTAATAAGCAGATAGTCCTTAGGCTACTTTTTAGGTGGGGAGAAGTTATTTCCCTTGAAAGCAGACATTAATATATGTTTAAATCAATGCAAGAACACAGTGCATCTGAGCATACAGAAACCACCTTTCCCAACCGATAGGGAACCACCCTGAGCCAAACTGGGAAGGGTGGTATAAAAATTCAATAAATAAATAAATAAATAATATACTGTTAATGTAATGTATAAAATATCTGCAGAAAGAGTCTTGTACATCTTTACATTCTTCAAATTCCGTTGCTTAAGTATTGGATCCTTCAGAGACAGATGGGGGAGTGGGGAAAGACATATGTGGGGTGGTAATATGTTAAGTTGTGTGTTGAAATGTTGCTGCTAATGCATATTTGCATAAATATACTTGTTTTTATATTCTTACATTCTTGTCGGTTCAGTTGCTGTTTGTGCTCTCAAGAACCCATGTGTTAAAAAATACTGTGTATGTCACAGGGTGTGTGTAGGATGATGCTTAACTTGCGGGGGGGGGGGAGCCTCCAAAGGCCTTTAGGTAATTATGCTTAGCTTGCAGCACATGGGGGTGGGGCTCCAGCAAGTGGTGGCAGTGGGCTCCAAAAGCCTTTAGGTCCAGGCTCTAAAATTAGCTAAGTGCACCACTGATTCCATGACTTCCCATTATAGCCTATTGATGCTGCATCTGTTTCAGTTCAATGTATCTGGTTTGTTTGATTCAGGCTACCAAGTGGTACTGGGAAAGCAATCCAAATGGCTCTGAATCAGACTGGAATAAGATCAGATCTGGTTCTCTGTTCTGTGCACAACCCCAGGACTGGCAGAACTGACCCAGCCATGATGAACTGTTCATTCTCCATGTTTAGTTTTGTCCTTTGTATACCTCTTGATTTTGTTAAGAATGTCACATGACAGTTTGTGATCATCTGCTACTGAGTCAACCAGATTTGTAGAGTACAGCTTAATACAAAGTTTCTAATCTTCAAGTGTCACTACATGCGAATGCATGTATATTTGCATCAGTATCAAGTGTTGATGCACACACTAGATTTTCCTCAGTGTCTCCCTCCTCAGAGAAGATGGATTTGGAGATATTAACATGAAATGAAATGAAGTAAAATATTTTTGCACTAAGCTGCTATACTGTATCTAATCACTAACAAAATACAAAAAGTAATTCCCAAGATGTTTTGGCCTAGTGTAGATAAGGCACATTGCTTTTATCTTCTAATATATATGGTAATCCATCTATATTCAACCTCCTTTGAGTTGCCTGTTTGTAGCTGGGTGGTGTGGGATACCCATCTAGTGTGAGATAAAGTGAAACAATCCAGAGTCTTCAAGAATTCCATCCAGTGACCTGCTCACTAAGCAAGCACATATGAAAACATGTGCTTCTCTTGGATCATTTTAAAGATGAATCCAGTCCAGCACTATGTTCATTAGTGGCCAGTCAGAGACTTCTGCAAAGTGCACAAGCAGGGCATGATAGAGATGTTAATAGGGATATACATGAATTGATTTTTTGGTTTGATTTGTACCCAAATTGAATCACCCCCGATTTGTTTGGGGTATGAATCTGCCTCCCCTGAATCACCCCAGATTCTATTTGTACCCAAATTTTCTGAATCTGAATCAATTTGGATCAAAAAAAAGGGTCCTGGGGCCAAAAGTATGGTAGTGTCCAATGGGTGGAAGCTACCACCCAAATTTAAAAGAAATTGGGCAAAGGGGTGGTTTTAAAACAAGTTTTGAAGTTGGCACATCTTTAAGCTTTTCCTCATAGGGAATAAGGGGATTTCAGCAATGTTATAGCTCCACTGGGGGGGGGGGGCACCAGGGTGTCCCAGAGTACATTATGGTGGGTGGTAGTGCCCAATGGGTGCAAGGAAGCTACTACCCAGATTTCAAAGCAATTGGGCAAAGCGGTGATTTTTAAATGATTTTTGTGTCTTTAAGCTTTTCCCCATAGGGACTAATGGGGATTTCAGCAGCCTTAATTATAACTCCCTGGGGTGGTGGCACCAGGGTGGCCCAGAGCGGGTTGTGGTGGGTGATAGTGCCCAATGGGTGCAAGGAAGCTACCACCCAAATTTCAAAGAAATTGGGCAAAGGGGTGATTTTAAAAGAATTTTTGAAGTTGGCATGTCTTTGGGGCAGATTCGGGGCAGAAAAGGGGTTTTGGGGGAAGAAAAGTGGGACAAACATTGAATGCACTGTCATTTGCTACCAGAGAATCTACTCTCAGAACTTCTCAGAAACAATAAAACCCAGTGCCCCGTGGGCTTATGGGTTTGGGAGTGGTTGGCACCCTATGTGTACTACACCACCTCTCACTCTGGGCCACCCTGGTGCCCCCCCAGTGGAATTATGGGGCTGCTGAAATCCCCATTATTCCCTATGGGGGAAAGCTTAAAGATGTGCAAACTTCAGAAATTCTATTAAAAACTCCCTGTTCACCAATTTGTTTGAAGTCTGGATGGTAGAAGGCTCCCATTGGGGCACTACCACCTGACCCATTCTTCTGCCCCCGAAATCCCTTTTCTGCCCAGAATCTGTCCCAAAGACATGCCATCTTCAAAAATGTAGTGGTGGTAGTGATGGCACTACCACCACTACCACCCACCACAACCCACACTGGGACACCCTGGTACCCCCCATGTGGAGCTATAACATTGCTGAAATCCCCTTATTCCCTATGGGGAAAAGCTTAAAGATGTCCCAACTTCAAAACTTCTTTTAAAACCACCCCTTTGCCCAATTTCTTTGTAATTTGGGTTGTAGCTTCCACCCATTAGGCACTACCACACAACCCACTTGGGACACAAAATGGAGGTCCAAATCTCTGAATTTTTTGGGTCCAAATCAGGGGTGATTTGTTTTGTACCTGAATCTGGGCAATTGAGGAGAGGGGTGATTTGTTTTGTCTACAAATCACCCAAATCAGCCAGATTTGGGTACAAATCATTTTGTACCCGAATCATTTTGCACACGCTTAGATGTTAATTAATCTGCAACTGTTAATTAGAAGGATACTCCTTCTAAATATGGAAGCTCTGCTTTAAACTATGGCAATCAATAGTCGTTGACAGATGTATTTGTGGAAGTTTAAGGTGTTATGAAAGCTTTGCCTACTTTCCTTAATCTGAGATGGCTGTTTTAGGCATCATGTTGCTGAAAGCATTAGAACACTTCATAGATAAACATGCAGCAGCTTCAACATAAGTACTGCAGATTTTCTGCTAGCAATTTTGAAGACTATTTATTCCACTTTGATGGAATTCAGCAGTGATCTATCTCCTTGAAATGAAAGGAGCTTGTGCAGCAGTAGTGCTTAGTATGATCAGCAGACCAGTGCATGGAATTTTTAAATGACCATAAATAATAATCAGTAAAGACCTGTGATTAAAAGGAATCTCTTCAGAGGCTGTATACGTCAGATTTTTCTTGTCCCCACTTTACTTGAACAATTAGATGTTTAGAGCTAAGCAAGTACTATAGAAAGGTTATCTGAGAAAATTCAGGTGGGTCTGTGTGTGTGTGTGTGTGTGTGTGTGTGTGTGTGTGCGCATGCGTGCACGTACATGCATGTGTGCATGCACATGCATTTGTGTGTGTGTTTCAATGAGTTCTTCAAATTTGTTCAAGTCCTCTTCCCTGTAGGACACAAAAGATAAGGAGGATTATATAAGTCAATGATCTGTATTGCTGGGACTTGTGAAACTCAATCCTTTATTCATGCTTGGAAAATGGAACAAGCCATCTTTGAAGACACCCCTGAACTCATCTCTCTCAGTATGATTCTATCTAACAACTATCTCAAAAGAAAATGGTTTCTTGTGGGGAATAATGGCCAATGCTACAAATAGATGGAACTACCTGAGAGAAGTCAGAATTGACTGAAATACTGAGTCCATACTGAAATGTATTGTTATTTTCTCTATGCCAGCAGAGGTACTAGTGCACAAATACTGTGCAGACTAATTTATTTGAGTGTCTGAAACCCACACTAAAAATGTGATGAATTTTTGTCCAGAAGTACCGCAATTCAAGGACAATTTGTATTTCTCTGCTCTTGAATTTTCAGAATTGTTAAAACACACACAAACGCACACACCATTTTTGAGATGCTGGAACTCAAGTTCAAACCATTAAGATTCACTGCTAAGAGTGGTTATTAAAATACTTTATTTGGGTGGAGAATGTAGTTGTCTTACAGAATTCCCACAAGGGTGTTATCCCAGACTAGAGGCCTCAATGCACTTTGACAGCCAGTGCGGAGAAAGTTCTTTAGTGATCTGGAGGGAAACAGCAATTCTTAGCTGAATCTTGCAGACAGGGACAACTCTTTTTGGCTAAAAGGAATGGAACTGGTGCCAGCCAGTAATACCTCAATTCTCAGTTCTGTACTGGACAGCAGGGTATGGAGGCATTGAGGGCGCCTTGAGGCAACTTATAGGAAATGAGATTATTTCTGCTTAACTCATGTCAGTCAGGTCTGCCTCTGTCCGAACAATGTTTGGAAATGACAACTAGTGCAGAATGAGCAGTCTGGCTGTTGCTAGGTGCACAGGAATCATGTTATGTCACTCCCATTATTTGATGTTCACTTTACTGCATTCCTTGGCCCAATCCAGAGTGCTGGTCATTATATTTAAAGCCCTACACAGGTTGAGCCCGAGGTATTTTAAGAATATCTTCCTACCATATGAACCTGCCAGTTGCAGAAAACAACAGAGGCCTTGTTCTATTTCCTGCAACAATCAGAAGTTGGTGGTGACACACGTCAGAGACTTTTCAGAAGTGGCACCTAAATTAGAGAGCTCTATCTCCCTGAAGATCTGCATGGCTCCCACCCTGCAGCCCTTTCAATGGGTTGTTCAGACCTTATTGCTTTGTCAGACATTTGGTGCAACATGGTTTTTACCTGGCTGATTTGCACTGGTTTTGCACAGGTGGCTGATTGATTGCTGCTGTGATGACTGGGTTTATTTGTTGCTACATAGTTTATTCGGTAATAATTAAAAAAAAACACCTTAATTTTAAAATGAGAGTTAAGCTGCTTTACATTTTCACTCATGTCCTAAAAAAGAATGGAAATTGCAGCTTAAGGTGCCCATCTTAACGTCTGTGCCATATAAGCTGTAAACACTTTGTACAGTCTGGTATATGATAATGGCTTTAGAAATGAGGCTCCATGCACCCATACTTTGCCTTGGTCTTATAGTTGGACATTAGGCTGGGGAGGGATGCATCCAGGCAGACATTTAACAGGTGCAGTTTCCCTAACCACTTTCTAGAGATGCCCCTGATGAATTTCTGCTGGATACATCTCTGACCAAGGCAAAGTGTCAATGCATGGAGCCTCATTTCTAAAGCCATCATCATATACCAGACTGTACAGTCTTCACATCTTATATGGCATGGAAGTTAAGATGGACATATTAACTTGCAATTTCCATTCCTTTTAGAGCACAAGGGAAAATGTAAAGCAGCTTAATTCTCATTTTAAACCAAAGGTTTTTTGATTACTTAATTTCCAGGTGTTTTTTTACAAGGGAAATCTGATTAGACACTATGGGGAAGAGCTTATCCAAACCACAAGGTAGAACTTCCTGATGATGAACATCAAAAACTTTGTAAAACCTTCAACTAAGATAAAGTAACATTCTCCCCGCCTGGAAATAATACACAAGTAAATGAAATTAGTGGATTCAGTAATAGTGACACTGTGATCCCAACTCATGATTATTCAGCAGTGAATAAGGACACAAGAAGAAGCAGATAATTTGTGTTCAATTTAAATATGTACTTCATTTTTTTCCTTTTTCTTAAAAAAATACAAACACAAACAGTGATAATTAGAAATAACAAATCCTTTAACAACCTGTCAAAAACTACAGAATATCTTCCCAGAAAATTCCCAGAAACCTCACAGTTCTCTTGCATGGTTTAATTTCCTTCAGGAAGGTGTTATCAGCAAAAAGTGTAAAAGATGTACACAAGTGGAGTAGCCATTCACACACAGAGACAAAAACACGGACACACTGCAGGTATTCACATACAGAGACACGGACACACAACAGGCATTCCACGCACAGAGACACAGGCATACACAGGCGCATGCACACACACATACATGCACATACCCTCACTCATTGGCCTTCATGCATGTGTGGAGTCTGCACATGCTCAGAGGCCATCTGAACCCTAGGGGTGGAGGCCAGGGCATCCGGCAAGGAACGCCGGCTTGCTGGGGTTAGGGCTGGGGGCCAGGGCAAAGCACATGAAAGAATGGGTGAGGGGTGCATGCCAGAAAAAGCAGTGGACAGAAGTGGCAAGCAGGAGCGTGAAAGCAAGCCACTATCCACACATGGGGCACCATCTGAGCACCAGGAGTGGAGCAGTTGGAGGGGCAGAGTAGAGAAGACAAGGAGGCCATAACTACATTGGGGCAGTGATGGGGCATGGCGCTGCAGACCTGAAGTGACTGAGTGGCCATCAGGCCAGAGGAGCAGGGTCAGGATACCTGGAGGGGAGCAGTGAGTCAGCTGCCATGATTATTGTGGGCAGCGCTGTAGGCCCTGTAACTCAAACTTGCTACTCCACAGGCTCTATTAGCACTAAAAATGCATTCTTCTGCCTTTCGAAGCCCAACTTTGAGGATCAATTGTAAAATAACAATCAATTGGGTCCCAGGTGGATATACAAAAGGCATTTTTTTGGCATGCAGTCTAAAGGCTGAAACTATGCAAATGGGCTACAAAATCATTTAAACATCACTTCCTCATTCCAAAAAAAAAAAAAAAAAAGTCACCAACCCGTTAAAGCCCTGTTCAAAAGAGAAAAAAGTTAAACTTTTCTATCTAAGCCATTTCCCAACAGATCTTCACCAAATTTGCATGGGAGTTACTTCTTGTCACCTAGTGAATGTGTGCTGATGGCATAGCAGATCAGACAACTAGTTTTGATTTTATAAGCAACAAAATGTTCAGGGCTTATAATGGTGGAACGTTCAAAACACTCTCAAGCTGAAATATACTGGCACAATTGTGCCAGTATCATTATGTTTCTCTTGTATTAATTGATATTGTTATTGTTTGTATGATGTCTTGAAGACTGTCAAGTGGAAAGGTGGCATATAAATATTAACTTAAAAGATGAAGAGATCATACATAGCCATCATCATACCTTTCAGTAGAATGAAAAGGGCAGCACCAAACTGCCCATTCCACACACACACACACACACACACACCAAAATCAAAGAAAAGGATAATCTCAAACCCCTGCTAACTTGGCAAAGAGGCACCTTGTAAAGTGGTGATTCTCTTTTATTTAGTAGCGGGAGAGTAACTGGCCCTATCCAGCCCAGCACAGTACCTCCAGTGACTGTTGCTGGTGTCTATCTTTTGTTTCTTTTTAGATTGTGAGCCCTTTGGGGAGAGGGATCCATCTTATTTGTTTATTATTTCTCTGTGTAAACCGCCCTAAGCCATTTTTGGAAGGGTGGTATAGAAATCAAACAAACAAACAAACAAATAAATAAAAGTACACTGCGTGCATTGTGTCTTAACCAATGATCTTCCTTGTGGCTCTAGAACAAATAATGGCTGACATCCAGACTTAAGTTGCACGGACTGAAAATCCTTTTATGTGCGTAATGGGGGAGGGGTAATTTTTGCCCATGTCTGAAGGCCACAGTGTCTCCTGAAAATATTCCCTGAAGGTTACAGGACTCTCAGGGCCATATTTTTTTCAGAGACCCAATGGGCTGCAGAGGGAAGGAGAGAATGGCAAATATCTCCCCTCCACTGCATACATTAACCATTTTTTGGCAAGCACAATGTTGATCTGTGTGTCAGCCAACAGCTTTAATAATTGTTTTATAGGCCTGAGGAACCTCATTAGTAAAATCACATTGTTCAGTCTTCATGCAATAAATTGCTGCTTTCAAACAGCAATACTCCCTTTTGCTTTTTCATCTTACTTTTCAGCTACTGGTTTACTGATGATATGTGAGAGAGGGGGAAGAACAGCTGAAGAAAAAGTAAAATAAATCCCTTTTATTCAGAAAAATCTGTTATGAAGTTGCCTTGTACTAAATCAGACAATTGGTCAGTCTAGCCCAGTATTCTCTACTCTGACTAATAGTGGCTCAACAAGAATTCACCTACAATTCCCGCCCCCCCCCCCCAGCCTTTTAAAGCCCTTTAAATCACATCTCTTCCAGAATGGAGGAGGTGAGTTCACATATCAGCCAGATTTACCTTGAAGTCCCTGTGGGTTATCAGGGAGCAATTCACATACAATTTGGGTTTTTCACTGTCCATTAGAGTGTAGCCCGATTTATATCCGGGGTAAAAGAATCCACTGTTTGTGTCGGTTTTCGTGGATAACCAAGTTCATAGTCAAGCCAGGGTGTAGCGATAACTGAGCGGAAGGGTTCAAAGACTGGCATGTAATAAGAAAAGCAGCGATGTAGCTATTATTGAGTGCATGGGTTCAACGAACCTGGGGCCCCCAGCTCCACCCCTCTGTATTTTCTTCATTGTCTCCCTCACTCCGAGGGGCCTCCAGAAAGAGGGGCGAATACAGGCCACCTCTCCCCTAACTACGTCCCTGCCTCCCAGTAAACTCATGGTAAAGCCTGCTGTGTGTAAAAGTCCCTGGTACTTTAGATCTTTTTAATTAGAGTTGCCAGGAATTGAACCTCAGACCTTCTGCTCACAAAACATGTGCTCCAATACTGAGTTATAGTACATGCAGAACTTATAGCACATACAGTCCCCTGCTATCTGAGCAAATAGGCATTTTTTAAAAAGTGATGATTCTCTTTATTTAGAAAGAGAAGGGGGAAAGCAACTGGCCCTATACATCCCCAGCAAAGCAGCACTCCAGTGGCTGTTGCTGGTGTCTATCTTACATTGTTGCTGTTTTTAGACTGCAAGCCCTTTGGGGACAGGGAGCAATTTAATTTAATTTAATTTAATTGTTTGTTTAAATCTGTGTAAACCACTTTGGGAACTTTTGTTGAAAAGAGGCATATAAATATTTGTCGTATACAGAAATTTTGTATGTACAAAATGCAGAAATACTCTCTGAGAAGGGAAATCACATTGTTCCATTGACAAAATTTTGTGATTCACTGCATGGAAAGTATAGTTCCCTCATAGCAGATGAACTAGGCAGATGAATTATGAATTGTTCTATTGCAATTCTCTCTATTGCACAGAGAACATCAGGAACCGCTTTGAAGTTCTGAACCTCATTGATAAGGAACCAGAGGAATTGTGGAACGAAATCAAGGAAGTTGTTGAGGATGAATGTTAAAAGAGACTGCCAAAGACCAAGAAACAGAAGAAAGTAAAATGGATGCCAGAACAGATGGTGGAAATTGCCCAGAAGAGGAGAGCAGCCAAAGTCAAGAAAGATAAAGACCTCAGGAATGAGGGAATTTCAGAAAGCTGTTAAAAGAGACAAGGACCAGTACTACAATGACATCTGTAAAGACCTTGGGGATGGAAATAGACATAGAAAAACAAGGAAGGTTTTCCAAAAGATCTCTGAACTCAGAGGGAGGTTCTAACCTCGAATTGATATGTTAAGGGATGCCACAGGACAGATAGTAACTGAATCAGAGATGATCAAACAGAGATGGAAGGAGTATACTGAAAATCTGTACAGCAGGGACATCAACATCCAAGATACTCTAGAAGATATCCCCTACTTGCAAGAACATCTAGTACAGGAAGATGAAATTAGATCAGCACTCCGATCATTACCAAGTCGGGAGGCTACAGGAATTGATGTAATAGCTACAGAAATGTGGCAGGCAACAGAAGAAGAATCAGCCAAGGCTCTAACCAAACTATGCCAGCAAGTTTGGAGAATGACACAGTGGCCAAAAGACTGGAAGAGGTCAGTCTGCATACCTATACCAAAGAAAGGAGACTTAACAGATTGCACAAACCATTGCACAATATCCTTAATTTCACATGCTAGAAAAATAATGCTCAGGGTCATCCAACACAGATTAGAGCTCTGCGTGGAAATGGAAATGCCGGATGTTCAAGCTGGTTTCAGAAAAGGCCGAGAAACAAGAGACATCATTGCTGATGCACGCTGGATAATTGAGAAAGCCAAAGCATACCAGAACGAAGTCAATACGTCCTTTATTGACTACAGAAAAGCCTTCGATTGCATGGACCATATCAAGTTATGGAATATCCTTAGGAAAATGGATGTCCCAGAACATCTCATTGTTCTCATGAGAAACCTATACACAGGACAGGAAGCCACAGTCGAGACAAAACATGGTGAAACAGACTGGTTACAGATCGGTAAGGGAGTAAGATAAGGCTGTATACTTTCTCCTTCTTTATTCAATTTATATACTGAACATAGTATACTACTGAGAGAAGCTGGATTGGAAGAAGATGATCATGGTTTTAAAGTTGGAGGAAGAAACATCAATAACCTGCGCTACGCTGATGACACCACTCTGATAGCTGAGAATGTGGATGATCTGCAAGCTCTGGTAATAAAAGTCAAGGTGCACAGTGAAAAAATCGGACTACAATTAAATGTAAACAAGACTAAAGTAATGACAACAGGTACAGCAACCAGCCTCAGAATTGATAATGAAGACACTGAAGTGGTAGATAGCTTCTGCCTTTTAGGATCGACCATCAACAGTAAAGGATCCAGCAGTCAAGAAATACGCCACAGACTAGCATTTGGTAGAGTTGCAATGAAGGCCTTGGAAAGGATATGTAGATGCTGTGACATGTCTATACCTAGAAAGATTGGAATTGTTCAGACAATGGTTTTCCCTGTGACACTCTGTGGATGTGAAAGCTGGACATTGAAGAAGCAAGATAGAAAAAGCATTGATGCTTTTGAACGTTGGTGCTGGAGAAGACTTTTGAGGATACCATGGACAGCCAGGAAAACAAACAAATGGGTCATAGAACAAATCAATACAGAATTTTCACTCGAGGCACAAATGACCAGGCTCAAACTATCATACTTTGGACAAATTATGCAAAGACCCAGCTCCCTTGACAAGTCAATAATGCTGGAGAAAGTGGAAGGAAAGAGATGAAGAGGACGAGCAGCAGCAAGGTGGATGAACTCGATTACAACAGCAATGAATGCACCACTGAGAAACCTTAAAGGCCAAGTTGAAGACAGATCATCCTGGACAGAATCTATGTAGTCACTTAGAATTGACACCGACTTGATGGCACTTTATCTATCTATCTATCTATCTATCTATTGCAACAACTACCTGACACCTGAACATTTATTATATAATAAAAGCAACCATATGCAAGAGCCATTGCTGCATCCTCAACGAAAAGACTATGGTTCCCAGGAGCACCTGGTCCATTCCCAGGACTCCAGGATATTTAATGGAGAGGAAAGGAATTTTTTAAATACAAGAAAGTGACCTGCCCTTGTCTTGTAAGTACTTTTAGGTCTTATAAGTACTTTTAGGGTAGAGGTGGGAGGGGCCAAAGCAAACTTTGGAGAACAGAAGGGTTCAGTTGGTTTTCTTGACTTGGGCCCCACCCAGACAGAGCTTCAACTGTCAAGGCTTCCCCTGAAGCCTTGCACAGCCATACTACTAGTCTTAAATGGAAATGGTAATGATTAACCATTTGTATTACCTATTCTTTGGTAGCTAAGGCACTATCATCCTATGAGTTTCTTGATGTTATTGCTCATATTTAAGATCCTTATAATCTCTTAAATGGTGGGTTATCCTTATGTATTAACAATTTACTTGTGTATTGTCATGCACTGACCTGGGATCACAGTCTCCAACTGCCTCCCTTTCTCTGATCCTGTCCATAGGCTGTGGCAGTGGCCTCAAAAACACTGGTGAGGGGGTTAATTGCTCCTCATGAGGAGTCTCTAGGTCCAAATCACTCCCATCTCTCCAGACTTCCTCATCCCTGGTCATCCAGCCTTAAATAAAGCCCTGTAATCAGGGCAATCCCAGCCACCCTCTCCTGACTCCGCCCTCTCCAATGTAGCTGCCTGCATCCTCCCTCCTTCAGCTGTTGCCTGTCTTGCCAGCTGTTGAGGCTCTGCCTTCTCCTCTTCACCACCAGGAGGCAACCTGCTGGGCCATGCTGGCCCATCCACAGTCTGTTGGGTTCTTGGGAGTCATGGCTCTCTCTGGGAACCTTGTAAGGTCCCAGCTGGCTTTGCCTGTGCCCAGGAGCTGTGTTGCCTCCATCTTCCTGCCCCCCCTCCAATCAGGTGAGTACTCGCCCTCCTCCCCACCGTGGCCAGTGGGAAGGCCCAACATATATAAATAATTGTGTATAGACAGTTGAACAAATACCATAACATTACTCCACCCCATTTTGTTGCTTTTGACATGAATATTTTTTCCTAATTCATTAAAAAAAACCCAACACACACAAAATATAGATTCTGACATGTTTCATAAAGCAGCCCAAGGTACTCAGTACTTTTTTGGTCAATCCAGAACAGTTACTGGGTTGGTTTCATGATGTCTTCATTATACAGGTTTGTAGTGATCAGCCTCCACTCCCTCTAAAGAGTTAACAGGAAGTGAACCCTTGACTTGACTGACAGGCTAGTGAACTTCAGGGCTCAGCCAATCAGCATACTAGGTGGGTGGGACCTAGAGAGTTGTTGCCAGGAAGAAGGGGAAGAGAACTGGTCTTGTGGTAGCAAATATGACTTGTCCCCTTAGCTAAGCAGGGTCCACCCTGGTTGCATATGAATGGGAGACAGGAAGTGTGAGCACTGTAAAAAATTCCCATTAGGGTATGGAGCCACTCTGGGAAGAGCATCTAGGTTCCAAGTTCCTTCCCTGGCATCTCCAAGGTAGGGCTGAGAGAGATTACTGCCTACAACCTTGGAGAGGCCACTGCCAGTCTGTGTAGACAATACTGAGCTAGATGGACCAATGGTCTGACTTAGTATATGGCAGCTTCCTATGTTCTTGTGTTGTTATAAGAAGTGAGGCTGGAGGTGCCCAGGAGCACATGTGGCCATGGAGGTTGGCTGCAGGAGAATAACACTGTGGATACTTGAAAGACAGGAGGAAAGGAAGCTTGAATTCTGATCAGGAGTTTGGTAAGTTCAAGGCAAGGATGGCTTATGGATTCAGGAATTTTAGCATAAGGAAAAGATTTAGTCAGACTTTGCGTTAGGGGTATTATTTTTCTTTGGGGGGGGTGCGCTTTTGCATATTCCTGACACTGTTCTATCTATCTATATTTAAAATGTTTCTATTCCACTCAAAACTTGCATCTCTGGGCAATTTACAATTAAAATAATCTAAAACATCAAATCATTTAACAATTCAAATCATTTAAAACATTTTAAACCCAGTATTAAACATTTTAAAACTATAAATCTAATTAAACGCCTGGATGAATAAATGTGTCTTCAGTGCCTTTTTAAAAGTTGCCAGAGATGGGGAGGCTCTTATTTCAACAGGGAGTGCATTCCAAAGCCCAGGGGCAGCAACAGAGAAGGTCTGTTCCCAAGCAGCCACCAGATGAGTTGGCGGCAAGTTGGCGGATGATCTTAACAAGCAGTGGGGCTCATGGCAAAGAAGATGTCCCCTTAGACCCAGGGCCTAAGTTGTTTAGGGCTTTATAGGTAATGACCAGCACCTTGGATTTCCCCCAGAAATGTATAAGCTACCAGTGCAGTTCTTTCAACACAGGAGTATTATGGTCTCTCCCAGATGACCCAGAGACCAACCTGGCTGTCGCATTCTGGACCAACTGCAGTTTCCGGACTATGTACAAAGGCAGCCCCACATAGTGTGCATTGCAGTAATCCAGCCTAGAGATTACCAGTTTATGTTCCACCATTTTGGGATTGTTCATCCCAAGAAACAGACACATCTGGCATATCAGCCAAAGCTGATAAAAAGCACCTCTGGCCACTGCCTCAACCTGGGACACCAGGGAGAGATTCGGATCCAGAGGCATCCCCAGACTGCCTACCAGTTCTTTCCAGGGCAGCATGACCCCATCCAGAACTGGCAGATCAAAACCGTCTCCCAAGTTCCGACCCTACACAATAAGTACTTCCAGCTTATCTGCATTTAGCCTCTGTTTGTATTCACTCATCCAGCCCATTACTGCTTCCAGGCAGGTATTTAGGGAAGTTATGCCTTCTCTCGATGGTGAAAGAAATAGATTTGGGAGTCATCAGCATACTGATAACACCCTGAACCTAATCTCCTGATGATCTCTCCCAGCGGTTTCATGTGGATGTTAAACAGAAATTGAGACAATATGGAGTCCTGAGGGACACCATAGGACAGTTCAGATTTTGAAGAACAACAGTATGGAATCTGCCTGTGGAGTAGGAGCAGAACCACTGCAAAGCAGTGCCTTCCACCCCCAATCCCCTCCAACGTTCCAGAAGGATACTATGGTCAATAGTATCGAAAGCCGCTGAGAGATCCAAAAGGACCAACAGAGTCACACTCCCTCTGTCAATTCCCAACTGGAGATCATCCATCAGGCTGACAAAGGCAGTCTCCTCCCCATAGCCTAAAGCCAGTTTGAAATGGTTCTAGATTATCAGTTTCCTTCAAGACCACATGGAGCTGGGAGGCCACCACCTTCTCAATGACCTTGCCCAGCCATGGAGGGTTGGAGATAGGCAGCAATGAAATTGAGTAGTGGTAACAGAAGTGGTCTAATGATTGCCTCCTTAAGACAAGGACATCCTGCCCTCCCTCCTTAAGACAAGGGCAACCTGCCCTCCCTCCAAGAATTATTATTGTTTACTCTTATTATTGATTATGTGTGTAATTATTGTTTACCTATTATTGTTTACCTGTAACATAAACATTTAAGTGTGCAGTAAGACAACTTTTTTTAAAAAAAAATCCCACTAAGTATTCTTAACTGTATTTAAAGCTGAGAAAACCTCAGAGAGAAGAAGTCTGTAGTAATGGAATAAAACTGGGGGTTTTTTTTAGTTCTTTTCTTTTTACAAGCCCCTTTGAGTTGGTTTTTAGCTCAGAAAAAGCGGGGGGATGAAGGGAGGGTTTCTCTGGTGAGAACATGTCCTCAAACAGTCAGAAGCTATCAGTTTTCTCACCACATGTAGGCTTGCACATGGAAGATTTTTGTACTTGTCCAAGAGCCAGATTAAGAGAGGTTTTTTCTGGGTTATCCCAGCCCAAGCCAAGAGAATTTCTGTAGACAAAAGGGGTGGTGGTGGCAGCATTCTGAACCTACTGAATCATTTTAGGAGAAGCCTAGCCAGGCAGCTCAGCAGGGATGATTCACCATTTCTTTCCCTCACATGAGCTTGCTCTGAGACAAAGGCTTTAATCTGCAACAAGTTTGATTTGGTTATGTTATCAATCATTTGCCTCTTGATAGACACAAAGTTTTATGTAATCAGTCATGGCATTATATGATTTCAGTTATTCATCTGAAAGCATATATTAACATTCAGACTATCCCTTTGATATTCATGACTACATTCTCAATATAATACAGTTTTAGGGAGCATAAGGCATCTCAGGAACTAATTATGAATGACTGGTTTATTTGTGAAAAACTTGGGGAACAGCCATTACTCACGTCAAGACACTGTACCACCTGTCACGGGGGGGGGGCTTACCTGACCATGGCAAGATCTAGGTGGTGACTGATGTCTATCCTCTCCATGGCCCTCTGGGGTGGGCAAAGCAGCCCTCTGCAGCTGCACGACCAGGTGCAGCACAACCCTGGCAGGCTTCACCTGGCAGGGGCCAGTGGGCCCACCACAGACTGGTGATGCTCCACAATAGGGCTAAACACCACAGGAGCACAGGGGAGAGGAGAGTCAGCTGGGCAGTAAATGAAGGAGCAGGAAGCCCTGGGGGGTGGAACATCTGGAGGCAGGGCAGGCCTGCCGAGCATGCTCAGGGTTATTTAGGGGAGAGCAGGCTTGTGATGAGAGAGTGTCTCTCCAGCAGGTTGATGTACTCCAGGGAGAGGCTCAGCCAGGAGGATGCTTGCCTGAATGAGGGCCTTAACCCCCTCCCCAGCATATTCTGAGGCATTGGGGAAAGAGAGGCAGAACCAGTTCCCAATTCCCAATCCCAGCATGAGCGACCCCTATGGACATCAACAACTCAGTGGCAGAATGAGCAGATGCCTTGTGCACCATAGGTCCTGGGTTCAATTGCTGATATCTTCCATTTAAAATAATATTAGGTCTTAGAGCTCCACTGCCTGTCTAGATGAACCGGTGATCTGACTCAGTATAATGCACCTTCACATGGTCAGTGACTGATGGATAGCCTGGTGTGTGGTTTCCACAGAAGACATATTTCTCCTGGGAAATAAGAGTTTGCATTTGAAAGGAATCTTTTGGAATCGATATCCTTTTAGAAGAGTAAAAGATTATTCTTCATTAGCATTATGTGTAGTCAAAGTGAGAAATATCTGTGTAGAAATATGCTGTGTACTCTGAACTGATGTTAGAATAAAAAGATTTTGATAGATATTTCATGCTTCAGCAAATATTTGGGTTTGACATCTTGGCTGTCAATGATCAGTGTCATTTATCACCTAATATCTGCTAGTCGCTTTCCATTTTCTTTCAAATGTATTGTACCAAATGTTAAACAGAGGAGGAGGAGGAGGAGGAGGAGGAGAAGAAGGTGAAGGCGAAGGAGAAAGAAGGAGAAGGAGAAGGAGAAGATCTGCATTGCTGGCCCAAATTGCAACAACTACAGCAGAACTGACAATGCTTGTATGTAAAAGCTATGTACAGTCAGCCTGATTTGTACGTGTGGTTGATGGAAATTCCTTATGTCAGCTTCTTTAAACCCTGGTGTCTTAGATTCTCCCTGTGTGAAAAACCCACATGGCTATTCAGTCAATAACTGAAAGACAATTGAATCTTGATGAGGAAGATCCATGAAACTTATTGGATGGTCTTGAGCCACTGTTTCACATACAGCTGTTGTGAGAATGCCAAGGAGTTAAGGGATCTCATGTAGACTGGCCTGATTGGATTAGATGAGAAAGAAATACAACAATTATGGGGGCTTTCTACTGAATTCAGTGACCACTTTAGTGCGGCATAGAATGTTCCAGACTTCTTTGGCTGGCCAGCTATTTGGAAAATATAGGGATTCTTAGAAATCAAGCACAAGATCAGTAGGCATGATGAAAAATTATAATTTAGAACTGTCTGATTTAGATGCTCCTTTCCCTTCTCCCTTCATTTAGGTCATGTGTGCAGAATGAATGCAGACCAGAAAAGCTGGTGCATGGGGGGGCAAGTTGTAAGCGAGTACAATTTGTGATATTGTACATCATTACTGATCATGTGGCACATCTGTTAAGGTTAGGTTCCTATTCCCCAGCATTGTGGAGCTTGAGACCAAATGAGATAGCCCTAACCCTGGTCTGAAACCAGCAGGGTTTTTTTAAACTAAATTTGAGCAGCCATGAAAAGCATTCTGAGCCATCAGGAGAAAATCCCAGAAACTTCCTGAGCCCAGAAACATGAGGACAACATATAATCTAATCATTCACATGACCAAAAGCACTGGGGGCATCTTGCCTCTGAGGCTGGAGGTGGCTCATAGCCCTCAGACTAGTAGCCATTGATAGACTTGTCCTGTATGAATTTATCTAAACCCCTCTCAAAGCCATCCAGGCTGTTGGCTATCACCACACATTGTAGCAGGGAATTCCATAGGCTGATTATGCTTTGTGTGAATAAGTATTTCCTTTTGTCAGTCCTAAATTTCCTGGCCATCAGTTTCATGGGATGACTCCAGGTTCTAGTGTTATGTGTGTGAGAGAAAAATCTATCTCTATCAACTTTCTCCACACCATGCATGATTATATAGACCTCTGCCATGTCTCCCCTCAGTCATCTTTTTTTCTAAACTAAAAAGCCCCAGCTGTTGTAGCCTTGACTCATAAGGAAGGTGTTCTAGGTCCCTGATCATCTTAGTTGCCCTCTCCAGATGCACCTTCTCCAGTTCCATTCTGTCCTTTTTGAGGTATGGTGACTGCCTTCCCCCACATGAATGGAGCCACTCCCACATGACTGGCATACGAGTGCTCTGAGAGCAGCAAGGGAGAGGGACAAATGTAGGCTGGGTTCTCCTGCATCCCACAGTGCATGGCATGGGGAGCACAGGACATTGGGGAATTTCCCCGCTGCCAGGCACTCCTTCTTATTGGCACAATCAGCCCTACCTAGGTAGGGCTGCACTAGCCAGGGTAGAGCTGGTCATGTGAACGACCTTATTATTTCTGAAAGTGCTGAAATTTGAGACGCTCGTGGATGGAGAATGGAGCATCTGCAGGCAAGTGGGAAGTACTTGGGCTGACCTGCAGATATGCCAGTGTTGGAAAAAAATCTGAAGGGGAAAAAAATCTAAGGGGAGGACAAAAGAAAACCCAAAAGTGCCCCAAGTTATTCAATGGGATGAAATATCCATGAGTTCAGACAGTTAACAGCTAACAAACAAACAGTTGGGCAGAGGTAATGGAACTCTGTGGTGAGCGGGCAAGAGGACTTGAAGAAAAAAATTAAGAAATTTATCAATTTGAAGAACACTCCCTCAAGACAGTCACAAGCCCTTCTGTTTCTCAAGCAGACAGGTATGTGAAATTCTTTGGTTTTCTCACCAGCTATTTCAGAGCTCTGTGTTTCTGAGGGGAAAGGGCTTAGGAATGGAGTTGGGACTGAGCATCAGTCCCTCTTGCTACAAAAAACCCAGAAAACTGGGGTGGGGGGAGTTGCATATGAAGTAAGACTCAAATTAGAACAGGTAGTTTTGTCTTTGTTGCTAATTTTTGCTTTTTCATCATACTCAGTCACAGGTACAGGTAAAAATTGTTCATCAGGGATGTACAACATTGTGTTGCAGAGCCTTTCTTCAACAAACAACAACAACAACAACGGCAAGTTTTGAATTAATTGTGTGATTTAGATGTCAGTCTTGAACTCATTGGCCCACATGCTGACTAGTCACATCCATGCAAGAAGATTCTGCATGTACAAGAGAGAAGATGCTATTTTGCTAATTCCTTCTTCTTTCTGCTGCTCCCAATGCCTCCACAAAATATGACCTTGAAGGTCTCTCACCCCTCAGGGTCATATTTTTGAAGGCATCAGGGATAGCATAGAGAAAGGGGGATTGGTGGAAATCACTCCTCCCCCTTTGCACAAACAAAACATTCTTCTGACCATGTGACCCTAGTCAGGGTGTAAACCACTGGCCCCCAATCCAGAGTGTTAGTCATGCTTAACTTTAAGACGTTAGCTGTCACCAACAGAAGCCTGATTCTTTTTATTTATTCATTCATTCATTTCTATATTTATTTATTGTTGAATTTGTATACTGCCTTTCATTAAACAACCCCAAGGAGGTTCACACCAAAAAGTTTAAAAGACTATAAAAATTACACAATTAAAATATTAAGCTAAAAATATAAAAACATAGATCAGACTAAAAAGACTTAAAATACAAGCACAATATAACAATTCAAATAAAAGTCTGGCTAAAAAGCCAGGATTTCATAAGCTTTCTAAAAACTGTGATGGAGACCGTGGAGCAAATATTTATTTGTTTACTTGTTTGTTTGTTTATTTATTATATTTATAAGCCACCCCATCCAGAGGCTCTGGGCAGTGTACAACAACTTTTAAAAAGACAGAAAAATACACAATTCAAAACACAGTGCTAAAAATATAAAAACAATTCAAAAACAAAACCATTTAAAACCAATTAAAATACTTTAAAAAAAAAATACTTCACAAACCTTGGAAGGCCAGGCCAGATAAGTTTTTAGGGCTCTCTTAAAGGCCGACAATGAGCCTAAACTGTGGATTTCTGCTGGGAGTGCATTCCATAGACCAGGAGCAGCTACAGAAAAGGCCAGGTTCCAAATAGCAACTGGGAGACCAGAGTCTGGGAGCAACAACAGAGAAGGCCCTGTCCTGCGTTCATGACAGCTGAGCCTCCCTCATTTTCAGCACCGGGAGCAGAGCCCCATCAGATGGCCTCGTCAAGTGGGCAGCAAGCAACCCATGGAAGCAGGTATCCAGGGCCCAAGCAGGGCTTTAAAGGTCAAAAACAGCACCTTGAATTGGACCCAGAAACAAACTGACAGCGACTACAGCTCTTTCAAAATGGGTGTGATGTGATCCCAGTGGGCAGCTCCAGATAAAATCCTAGCTGCTGCATTTTGCACTAGCTGCAGTTTCTGAATATTCTTCAAGGGCAGCCCCATGTAGAGTTACAGTAATCCAGCTGTGACGTGACTAAGGCACAGGTTACTGTGGCCAGATCTGCCTTCTCGAGAAGGGGACGCAGCTGATGCACTAGCCGAAGCCGAGAAAAGGCACCCATGGCCTCTGCCTCCATCTGAGCTTCTAAAAGCAGAGCCGAGTCCAGTAATACCCCCAAGCTGCATACTTGTTCCTTCAAGGGGAGTGCAACCCCATCCAGAACTGGTAAAATCTCCTTATCCTGATTGGCTCTCCTACTGGCCAACATTACCTCCATCTTTTCTGGATTCAGTCTCAGCCCACATCCAACCCATCACAGGCTCCAGCCCCGATTCAGGACATCCACTGCCTCCCTAGGATCAGGTGACAAGGAGAGATAGAGCTGAGTGTCATCTGCCTATTGCTGACAACTCAGTCCAAGTCACTGGATGACCTCTCCCAGCAGTTTCATGTAGATGTTCAATGAGACTTAAGTACAAACAGCTTACTTGGATTTCGGCCATATACTAGAGAACAAGTTCAACTGAATTCAATAGGACTTACTTCTGAGTATAACACATTGCAGAACTTTGGAGAAGTCTGTAGACTTATAGATGCAAATTACCAACCTTGCACGCAGATTCTAGAAGAGCAGCAATTATAATGTCTTGGTGGGTTTCCGTTATTTGATCATAACTTAAATGCATCGGCATGTTTTCTTCTTCAGACCTGAAAAAGCAGCCACTACCCTCCAGTAACCCTGGGGCTGGTGTTAGGCATCTCCTTGGGTAAATGTCTAAAGATGAGAAATACTTAACAGAAAGCTGTGCAAGTTTTTCCCAGCTGCCATCACCTCTGTGAGTTTGATTAATAGGGAACAATGAAAAAACAGCGCTGGAGGACAAACTGAGTGGCAAAGGATTGTAAGTGACAATTTGCTATTAAAATACATAGTCCCTTGCAAAACCTATTGATTAATGGAGCCTCTCTAGCAGCGTAAAAACACCAGGAGGAGAGGGAAGCAAATTCAAGTAAATGCTCTCATTAGTGAAGCTCAGCACCGTGCAGCATTTAATCAGTCTGCTGTTCAATTACAGCAACACACACAAGTAACTTTTCTCCTTCATTATTACTTGTGCTGCACTATTAATCATCAGCAACTAACAACAACAACAACAAACACCCATGAAAAAAGGAACCTTTGAGAGGGAGAAGAATCCATGTAAAGACTACTCTCTTGCTTCCTAAATGCCCCAGGAAGGTCCTTGATGCAGTATTGTCTTGGGCTGGGGGGCTGGGAAACATGCTGTCCTCCTTCCACAGGCAGCAGCGGCAAATTTGCCATTAGCAGGACACACTAACTATGTCACTCACCTCTTCATTGGCCTCAGAGGTTTTTAATGCAACACTGCCATCTACAGTTGGATAAGATCCTCGCTTTGAAGGAGGTGATTGTAGCATATCATAAGTCTGCAGCCCTGAACAGTTCCCAGATCTGAGCTCCTGAGAAGTGACAAGGCTTGTATGCCAGGATGGTGTTCAACACTCAGGGCCAAGCATGCTTTTGCTGACTCCTGATTTAATTTAAGCAACTAACAGCAGCAGCAGGAGCAGCAGCAACAAACTGCCATGAAAGAAGGATTCTTTGGGAGAGAGGAGAATCAGAAGAATCAACCGACAACATTTAAAACACCTTTAAAGAAACATGTATTCACCCATGCTTTTTAAATAGACTTGTGGTTTTAAGGTTTTAGTTTCTGTTTTAATTTGTTATATTTCACTGTAAACCGCCCAAAGATTGAAGTTTGGGGTGATGCACTAATATAGCCACCTAATGGCACAGCGGGGAAATGGCTTGACTACCAAGCCAGAAGTAACTTGCCTAGGGAGCAAGACGTTGCTGGTTCGAATCCCCGCTTGTATATTTCCCAGACTATGGGAAACACCTATATTGGGCAGCAGCGATATAGGAAGATGCTGAAAGGCATCATCTCATACTGCGTGGGAGGAGGCAAAGGTAAACCCATCCTAGATTCTACCAAAGACAACCACAGGGCTCTGTGGTTGCCAGGAGTCAATGCCGACTCACTGGCACACTTTACCTTTACAAATATAATACATAAATGAATAAAATTAAACAAACTGAAGTCTTATTTACACAAACAGTTACTTCATTTGAATTCAACCTTAGGGCCAAACTGTGATCAGGAGCACCCACTATGCCAGCAAATGATTCTGATCACAGCAAACGTTAGCCCGGTTCAGACATAACACAGAATCATAGATCCAATGGACCTGAGATTATGCGCCCCCTTCCCCTGCTCTCCTGTACGTGATTAGACATTAAGGAGAGCTGCCTCTCTGCAGTCAGCGAGACAGCAGAGAGACGGGGTTGCTGTTTGTGTGGGCTTTCTTCTTTCCTGAAGGACAGCCAGCACAGCCAATTAGGCTGCAGTGAGGGAGGAGCCAGTTCTGTGTGGCCCGTGGGGCCAATGTTCAGATGTAATGCTAGCACCTCAGATATTGAGTTTGTGGTGCTGAAACTCCACTCTGATTGAAGCTTCAGAGTGGAGTTTGGTGAGGGAAACTGTGGGTCGCTTCCCCTTGTGAACTCAATTTCCCCAAATTCGGACATTTGGGTTAGGAAACCCGAGGTACATAGGAACATAGGAAGCTTCCATGTACTGAGTCAGACCATTGGTCCATCTAGCTCAGTATTGTCTACACAGACTGGAAGCGGCTTCTCCAAGGTTGCAGGCAGGAATCTTTCTCAGTCCTATCTTGGAGATGCCAGGAAGGGAATTTGGAACCTAGATACACTCTTCCCAGAGTGGTTTCACCCTGTAAGGAGAATATCTTACAGTGCTCACACATATAGTCTTCCTTCATATGCAACCAGGGCAGACCCTTCTTACCTAAGGGAACGAGTCATGCTTACTGCCACAAGATCAGCTCTCCTCCTGAAGGGACTTCTGGTTACCTGTTATATTTGAACATGGGTCAGTGTGTTCAGTGCATGTAAAATCTGTGAACAGTGTATGCATGAACAGATCAGCTCACACATATAGTTATCTGCACATTATGTTCACACACATATAGCAGTACACTTCCTATCTGCATCCTGCATTTGAGAGGACCTTTCAAATAGCAATAGCAATAGCAATAGCACTTACATTTATATACCGCTCTATAGCCGGAGCTCTCTAAGCAGTTTACAATGATTTAGCACATTGCCCCCAACATTCTGGGTACTCATTTTACCGACCTCGGAAGGATGGAAGGCTGAGTCAACCTTGAGCCCCTGGTCAGGATCGAACTTGTAACCTTCTGGTTACAGGGCGGCAGTTTTACCACTGCGCCACCAGGGGCTCCAAATGCAGTTTCTAGGATGGATGGTGAGAGTACCCAAGGTCACTTTTAAAATGTACGCATATACAGTCATTTACACACACAAATGTACATATGTGTACTGACACCTATACTTTCAAATATATTTAAAACATAACACTTGTTTGGCAATGCTTTCTGCAGTCAATGATGACGCAATCATCAGGCTAGCCTATCCTGTCATATACATAAAAATAGTTATGATTCTGACTGAAAATTATTCTGAATAAATATCTGATGCTTATCTGGCAACAGTTATATATCATTTGTGCTCTCAGTGTAGGAAGAATGGCTGGTGTGTCAATGCTCACTATTTAATTTATGTCAAACTCAACAGAGCTGTTATCCAAAACCTGTTCCAGTTACACATAGGGCTGAGGAGCAGCAGTTTCTAGGATGGAAGGTGAGATTTGCAGGTAGGCTCCAGCAGTCCTGGAATCTCTTTCTCTCCCCCCCCCCTCTCTTACAACAGCTTAAACAATGTTATGTGTATATCCTTGTCAGCAAATATTAAGATGAAAAAGGAAGAAAACCTCCTTTTTCTCTCAACTGTACCAGTTTACAGATGCTGTTCAGTCACCTAATTAGATGCTTCAGAAGATGCTATTATGAAAATATTTCCATTATTTTGCCTTTTATGATTATTTCATTGCAAGCATCTCACTTTTGGCAATTCTCAAGCTGGATTTAGACAACTGGGAACCACCACTAACATTAACCCATTCTTTAAAATAACAACACCAGCAACAAGTTGCTCTGTGAGTGGAAATTTCCAGTGGAGAATGGGGGGGACGGACTTAACCCTTTTTCATTTTACCCTTTCAAATCCCCTCCTTAGTTAGCTGTTTCTCCACAGGATTCCAATAGACCTTTGGCAATAGTAAACATGACTAAGCCCCACAGGGTTGGGGGAAAGCCTTGGGGAGAATCACAGCAGAGAAATAGCAGGTGGGGGGAAATGGTAAGCACCCTTTCCCATGCCACTTCTCCACTCTACATTCCCTTATTCCAGAGAAGTTTTTCATTTTAAAGAAACAAATCATCAGGGCTCTCTCAGACATGCCTGATTGTAAGCACATGTGAAGCAATCATTTGTAGCCTTTAACCATCAAGTTAAGCCTGGATTGTTCAAGAGGCGTGAAGTGTAATGTGGTGATACTGGGCTTAACCGCAGGGCTGGAAGCTATAGGAGATCACATCTGTATATGGTTGATCTGTATATAGTTACAAATACCACAAAGAAAGCTTTTAAGCAGCTCCCAGTCATCTAAAAATATCCTCTGAGAGAATATACAAAACTATTCTCTTAATATATATTCCTTGTGGGGAGGGGAGCAGGGGCGTAACTATAATAGGGCAAGGGGAGACAGTTGTCTGGGGGCCCACTGCCTTGGGCCCCCCCCAGAGGTAAGTCGCATGACTGACTCCCCCAGCCGCGCACCTGCCCGGGCTTCCTTCAGTTGTATTCATCCTCCAAAATTGATGTCAGTGTTAAGACCTGGAGCTACTAGAATAACATGTTTTTCTCTAGTACCATTAAATGACTTGCATCATCCACAATTTACAAAACCTTTTTAAAAATAATTTAGGATGATGTTCTATTGTGGCACATAGGATATATACACATAAAAAATTTACTATGCTTTTTGTTACCACTGTTCATCCTCACTTAAGATATATTAACTTCATGAGCTGAGCTTCAGTGAGGGGGACGGCCCATTTTAAAATCTTGTCTCTGGGCCCACTCCAACCTTGCTATGACCCTGGAGGGAGACTCATATTTTGGTGGGGCGGGGGACTCATAATCACAGACATGCCTTGCTAGTTGCAAGTGTTGTCATTGGTTACCTGAAGTCAAGTCTAATCACTCCAGGCATAAAAGGAAAGGCACGCACACACAAGCAAATGTTAGTTGGTTGCCATCAGGAATTTGTATAACTTGCAACAATGTCTGCTCATCACTCTAGCTTTCAAACTGGGAATAGAAGAGACAGATGATGCCACATTCTCTTAATCTTTCTCCAGGCTGAAAACATTCCATTTCCTCACACAGCTGGTGTGCATTCACTCCTGATATTTGCACACATAATCACCTGCCCACTGAGCCCAGGAAAACACAAATGCCTGATTCAGATGATATTCTGATTGACCCTTCATAAAAGTGAGGGTGTGTATGTGGCTGTGCACATCTCCCCCCAGCACAGTGCACCATCACCCAATCATGTTTCAATCTAAAACATTTTAATACTAAACAACATGTTGTGGTGATTACATTTTAAAACTAAGTGTTTTAACGCTAAATTATCTGATGGAGTGTGGAGAAGGGAGACATGTAACCCCACACTCCTCCCCTACAGATTTAAATAGGCTGGCCACAGTATTGTCTGAACCAGCTGAAGATGTTTTTCTTCTTCTCTCACCTGTGATTCCCTGACTGAATTGTCATCAGTGCAAAATTTGAAAAAGAAAGAAAGAAGGAAATATTGGGTCATGGATATTTAGATACTTGAGTATGTATCCCTTTGGGTTTCCAATTTTATTTATTTATTTATTGTTGTTGGTTTTTTTATTATATTGAGTTTGAGATTTATTGTTCATGGAGATATACTATGACTCCTGAGGATAGCAAGATTGATTTACAGTCGGGAGGTTAGACCCAAACTAATGGTTCTTAACTAGATGAGCCCATATTGGCTAGGTGTATTGTTGAATTTGTTACTCAGTAAAAAAAATTTCTCCTTCAACAGAAATATGTTATTGTGAAGTCTCCACTTTGGTTTCTGGTTGCCATCAAATTCTAAAGAACCAGAAATGTTTGGGGGGATCATCTAGGCAGATTTGGGAGTGGAATGTCAAGAAAAATGTAAGGTAATTCATATGACCCAAGTGGGAAGGACTGCAGGGGAGGGAGCAGGAGCCTACCTACCTTTCCCCAGATGACTGGAGCCCCTTCTGAGCTCCACTCTACACAACCTGCATGGCAGAGAACTTGTGAAGTGATATTGGGAGGAGGAAGTCTTCCCACATCCCACAATGCAACCTGTGGGCAGCAGAGAGGCAGCCCTCTCCAGTGCAGCAGCACTTCTCTCCCTGGCTGCACTTTCCAACAGGCTATATAGCTGTCACTCCTGGCAGCCTTTTACACAGCCACAGTGCTCAAGACGAGCACAAAGTGAAGTTGGATGGGCTCAGTTTTCCTCCTGCCTCACTTGGTACCCGAATGGAAGATCTAGGCTACCCAGGTGTGGAGCAGCTGCATTGTGGGGCCTCCCAGTGGTCCAGACAATACGGGCTGCTTAGGTTAACTCTTTCCTAACTCTTAGGAAGAACACACAGCTTCTGTGTGTTCTTCCCCCTGTTATTCTACGCAAGAATACTCCAAACTTCCCAAACAGTACACAACAGCCTCAATATGAGTGTGCTGTAATGATGGCCTACACAGGGACTTCTAGGATGCAGATTTTAATTTTCTCATTATGGCTGTAAAGCTGAGTTCAGTGTCTTGTTCAGGGGGACATTTTTGGGGCAAGATATCATAACAGAGCCCCTTATTGAGACAGCTCCCTATTCTTGCCTTCGATCCCTCGGATTGCTATGATCCAATGAGTAGCTGCCTTGCAGGTTCGTCCAGTGTGGGTTAATTCTTAGTCTGACATTGAGACGGCACTTTTGGCTTTGCTTTATGATTTATGTCTGGATAATTTTTTTAAAAAAATTTCTGGGTGAAATTATATCCCACTGAATCTATGAAATTTGGATTATTTATTATCACTGACCTCAGAGTGTTGATGTCACAAGCACTGATGAGATTTTTTTTTTGAAAAACAAAAACTGATTTGAGTTTAAAGTCTTATAGTAGTCCAGAGCCTTCATCCATTTTTATATCCTTTTAATCAGAGGGTATTGAGATTACTGCTACTGAAGGCATTTCTGTTTAAAGAGGAAAAAAACCCACTTAAAGAGGAAATAATGAACTTTGTGGTCAGGATGCCAAAGCAGCAACTGGGCTCTTAAACAGTGAGAAGATGAGGGAGGAGAGGTGATGATGGCTGCCTTCATACATAATGCCAAACTGGAGGAGAAAAAGCCTGACTTTCCATTTCATGGTCACCCAAATGCGTAAAACCATGGTTTGGCCATGGAGTGCGACCCCAGTTTTCTGAGCCAAAACCATAATATAAACCTTCAGTTGGCAGTGAGTTTTGCTACTCCAACCTGAGGTTTAAAGGCAACATCATGTCGTCTGAATCCTGCTGCCACCATAACATGGGTTATATTATTTATTTATTTATTTGATTTCTATACCACCCTTCCAAAAATGGCTCAGGGTGGTTTACACAGAGAAATAATAAATAAATAAGATGCAGCTGCTGCCAAAACCATAGCGAGGGTGGCTCAGATCAGCCCAGAGATGAGCCAGCTCTATGCCTGCCACGCTGGCCACCTCTGCAAGCACTTGCCCCATGCTCTGTGATCACCACACTGGTCCAGCCATTGCCTGGCAACAGGGATGCCATGTTGCCATATCCCAAGCTTCAAAGCATGTCAAAGGGAAAAACCACAAGGGGGTGCCCCCTTTCAACTGTGTCTCATGGTACCCCCTTTGGCAATCTGCAGGAAAAGGGTATGGGTCGACAAGACTAAGTGATAAAGACTAAGTGATAAAGAAGTATTTGCGCAAGCACATGGAGTTCTGGTGGCACCATAAATCAGGCAAGTCAGTTGTTTTTGAACCAAGATAACACGTGCCAGAGTAGTGATACCTGGAGTCTGGGTTAAAAGTCAGTCCCCGGAATTCTTGAGTGGCTTAAAAATATATATATATAGTAGGAGAAGGGGGTCCCAGCCTCTTCCCTTTGGGTGCAAGCATATCTAACATTATCCATAAGATAATGGATAATCTCTAACATTATCCATAAGAAAAAGCATCTTAGGGTACACCAGGATGATGTTTCAGGGACTTGATTGCCAATAATGGGTGAAAACACAACATGATTGTCCCTTCTCCCAAGGACTGTTCTCTCATGAGAGTGGCAGGCCATAGACACACAAATGTGAGCCAGAAGACTATCCCTGCCCAGCCTTGTTGCTAGATGCAAGCAAGCCCCAGAGAATGGTACCACACCAACACCTTTCCAGGTTGTGGTCCTGGTGGACAGCAGGAGTGAAAGCACTCACTTTGACAGTCTGTTCATCCCTTGGTAGATATGCATTTTTATTTTTGCCCAGTACAACCATCCAGCTTGCCAGGTATCTCTGAAATTATGGGCTCCCCCACCCACGATTCTCCACAGTGGCTAATCTGCATACAATACCGGTCCAAGACTGGGAATTTTGAATGTCTACTAGGAGCCATCCCCGATCTTGCCAGACTGACCCCACAGGGAAACGGCTGGACACATGGAGCAGCCCAGACTTCTTGAGAGTCTGTAGGGGTTAAGTGTAGAGGGGAAGGCAAGTCGTATAACTTCTATTTTTAAACAGATATACCAGGGGGGCCTCATCAGCAGATGGCCCACATATATGAACCCCTGCTAACTTGGCAAAGAGGTACCTTTTAATGTGGTGATTCTCTTTATTTAGCAGGGGGAGAGTAACTGGCCCTATCTACTCCCAGTACAGTACTTCCAATGACTGCTGCTGGTGTCTATATTTTGTTACATTTTAGATTGTGAGCCCTTTGAGGACAGGGGTACATCTTATTTATTTATTATTTCTCTGTGTAAACCACCCTGAGCCATTTTTGGAAGGGCAGTATAACAATTGATTGATTGATTGATTGAATGAATCTAGTTGGATGGCCTAACTCATGAGGGCGCAGTACAACAGAGACACCAAGCTGATGGAATTTCTGGTCCTCCCCAGTGGATTGTTCCTCTCATGAGAAGGCTAATCCCCGGATGGCAAGCCAACACAGGGACAGGAGTGTGTTGGGGCTTCCTGGACTTCTTGGCCCGGGTTTACGAGTCCAATAGCATCCTTGTCATAGTGGACCAGATGCCAGGAGAGGAGAGCTGGTCTTGTGGTAGCAAGCATGACTTGTCCCCATAGCTAAGCAGGGTCTGCCCTGGTTGCATCTGAATGGGATACTTGAAGTGGAGCACTGCAAGATATTCCCCTCAGGGGATGAAGCCGCTTTGGGAAGAGCAGAAGGTTTCAAGTTCACTCCCTGGCTTCTCTAAGATAGGGCTGAGAGAGATTCCTGCCTGCAACCTTGGAGAAGCCACTGCCAGTCTGTGAAGACAATACTGAACTAGATAGACCAATGGTCTGACTCAGTATATGGCAGTTTCCTATGTTCCTATGTTCCAGGATCCCTTCTCGGCCCTTATATATTTATGGCCTTCTAGGAAATCATCATGATCCCTTCCTGGAGTAACAGAAAGATAGTCCCCCTCTCCATCCCCCCACTACTAGTAATTGTTCTTGTGTTAGACTGTTTGGCTGTGGGGCTCTTGCGGTGGTGCAAGTGTTGTGAGGGAAAGGGTTTAAATGTCATTTAAAGGCATTTAAATGCTCTTTCCCTGCCAAGGGTGGGTGGTTTATGCTGGGGGGAAACAAAAACATGCTGGGCATGCCCCCTTAAAGATTGTGGCCAATGGCTGCCACCATGCTGATGTCTGACACCTTGCCTGCAGTCTGGTGACATGAGCACTACAGAGGTTGCTGGGATATGGCCTTTGTGTAACAGGAAGAGGGAGAGGCTCCTCCACCCAGAAACCAGAGTTTGCTGGACTGTGGTTAGGTGATGATCTGCGGGATGATTCCAGGTTTCACCAATTAACCTCGGATTGGCCAGAATGCAGTTTCACATTATGTCTGAAAGCAGCCAAATTTTCTCTGTGTATTTCCTGTGCAAGTTTTCTGTCTTTCTAATGGCCTTCATAGCAAACTGTGTAAATGCTGAGCTGAAGAAACCAAGAAGTACTAGTGAAACTCTAACCAAATCACGTAGCAAATATTACAGTAATATGACAAGACAGGAATCAGCATGACCAATAGTAGGACAGATTCTGTTTTTAAAAGGAAAAACTGATGATCAGGCAAGGAATATTCATGGCCTGTGATCCATTATAACTGATTTCCCTGCTTGGTACTTTCTGCAGCTGTTCATGTTCTGATTTCTCATACACAGTCCTCTTCAGTCTGTGCACTGTTTCTGCAATATCAGGGCATTTCTGATCAATGCCCTCTGAGATTCAGTTCAACACAAACAACTTCAGTGGTCACTGATCACTTTAATTTAAAAGGATGAAGCAACTGAGCTGTGTCTAAACCAAACCCCACCACAAAATGCAAAATATTTGAAAGTATACTGGGGGGTGGGGGACAGCTCATTTTGTTCAGTTGATTCCAAAAACTGCCACAACAAAAAAGTTTAATTTTTAACAATGTTCAATTCTGGTGGGGAAACCATTTATACATCTGCTACATTTCAGGTATTCCAGCTGTCATTCTATGGAGAGAAAAAACACTTAAACCTTCTATGTCAAATTCAGACAGAACAGACAGTTTTACTTTTGATAAGTATGAAATAAGCATATAGTTCTAAAAAGACAAAGAGAAATGTTTTAATGAAAAGTAACATTTTACAGAGTTACTGTTCATTAACAGAGATGTGTTGAAATGGAGGCCATTTCTGGAAAAGTTATTGGCAGCATCCAAAATTGTCTCCCTTTTGGTGATGCTTTTCTGGGATTACATTGAAAGGGACAAAGTGTTCACCTATGTGGAATGTTGGCAGTTGATAATCTGACTAGAATAACCCATGTGCCCAATAGAGAAAGCATTGTCCATACTCTCAGTTGGCTTTATTTGCACTTGCTCTTAGCCATGTAGCCAAATCTGATAGGCTATATAGCATCAGAGGTTATGTCCTCTACTACATTATTCCTGGTTTTCTGCTATCTAAATAGGAAGGGGAAAGAAGCAGGAAAACTATGGCCACAGGCTACAGCATCTGGGGCTCTGGAAAAAGATGTGACTAAGGGGAGACATGATCGAGGTGTATAAAATTATGCATGGAGTGGAGAGAGTGAAGAGAGAAAATTTTTTTCTCCCTCTCTCACAACACTAGCAATAGCAATAGCAATAGCACTTACATTTATATACCGCTCTATTGCTGGAAGCTCTCTAAGTGGTTTACAATGATTTAGCATATTGCCCCCCAACATTCTGGGTACTCATTTTACCGACCTCGAAAGGATGGAAGGCTGAGTCAACCTTGAGCCCCTGGTCAGGATTGAATTTGTAACCTTCTGGTTACAGGGTGGCAGTTTTACCACTGCACCACCAGGGGCACTAGAACCAGGGATCATCCCATGAAACTGAAGGTCAGGAAATTCAGGACCAACAAGAGGAAGTATTTTTCACACAGTGCATAATTTATCTATGGAATTCTTTGCCATGGGATGTGGTGATGGACACCATCTCCAAGAGGACTCTGTGAGGTCTGTAACTCAGGAGTAATATTATTAAATTAATGAAGCTATTCTGACAATCAGTGGAAAGTGTGCTAAGGGTGCTTAGCCCACTCCCCACCGATCATCAGACCCAGCGGGCTCGCAGCTGAGCCCAGTTCCGTCAAAGCGGCTCACCCACGTCTGTAGCCCACCCCTTAAACCAGGTTTGCAGAGGTTTTTAATCATGAGTAGACCCCCAGCCGGCTCAGGGGTCTCCCCAGTATGCCCTGCGTGCTTGCGCAAGGCATACCGGAGCTTCCGGGGGCCACACGGCCCCTGATCCTCCCAGCCCCCACTGGCTCCATCACAAAGCTGGCAGTTATGTGGGCGGCCAATCCGGCCGTCCAGGGCTCCCACCCTGCTCGTCTGTGAGGAGAGCGAGCTTAGCCCACTCTCCCCACTTACCTTTACAAACCAGGTCTCACTGATCATGAGACCCAGCTCCTTGTTTAATACATTTTTAATAAATAAGACAAAAAGCAAGCTGCAATACGCACTACAGACATGCTATTTCTTTGCATTTATAAGGAAAATATAGGAACTATGTCTGTAACAGCACATTTTGGCACAAATATGTCATCATATTTGATAGATAGATAGATAGATAGATAGATATGAATGACATTGCAGAGATAAGAACCATTTGAGAAAATTACCTGATGATTCTCCTTGGAAGGAAGCCTGAAATTCCTCTAGACTAGACTAGACTATTCTAGACTAGGAGCCCATTCAAACTTGGGCTTGGGTCTGGGCTACCTTAGAGAGTGCCTTCTTCTGCATGATCCCCATCTCATGTTGAGGTCATCTGGATAAATCCATCTCCAGTTACCACCAGTACAGTTACCACCAGCTACAGAGAAGCCAGGCCTTCTCTGAAGCTGCTGCTGGCCTGTGGAACGCACTCCTGGCAGGTATCCGTAATTTAGGCTCAGTGCTGGCCTTTAAGAGAGCTCCAAAAGCTTACTTGTTTGGCCTGGCCTTCCAAGGTTTTTAAATTGTTTTTAAGTATTTTCATTTTAAATGGTTCTAAATTGTTGTGTGTGTTTTTTTAAAAAAAAATTATATTGTTTTAAGTAGTGTGTTTTAAATGGTGTTTGTTTTATGTTTTTTAAACTTGTTGTGCACTACCCAGAGCCTTTGGATGGGGCGGTCTAAAAATGTAATAAACAAACAAACAAATAACAAGTGAAACAGTAGGTAGGCTTACCTGAGGTTAACCTTGGAAGTCAAGAATCATACCACAGACAATCCAGAAGTTATGGTTCCATTGCCTCTACCTGCAATCCCCCTCCCTTTCCTGCTGAGTGTGTCACTTGTCCAGCAACTAGAGATGTGCAGAACATTCCATGGTTGGGAATTTCTGCCTTGAAATGGGACATTTCAAGTGTTCCAAGCTCAAAACAGAACACCCCTTACAAAGGGGGCCTGTTTCAAGCACAAAATGGAATGACACATCCTGAGGTAGAACATTCCAAGCATCGTTTTGGAATCCAAAATGGCACTTGGAACAGGTTGGAACATTCCGTCATTCAGTCAGAACAACTGGCTTCACCAACAGAACATTCTGTGCATTTTGCATTCCGTCCTCAGCTTGGAACAGCACACTAAACGTGTTCCATGCACATCCCTACCAGCAAACATTGGCTCTGATATGAGTGGGGACATGCTTGTGAGAGGAGCTTCTGCACAAACCCCAGGTTACTGCATTCAAACAACACAATATGGTCAGCAGAGCTTCATTTCCATCTACATACCAAACTTCAAACTGAGGGTTCAATTTATGGTTTGAAGGAGGCAACGGAAATGTGGTTGCAGATGATGAGAAACACCAACCTCAGGTAAGTGTAACTGAGGATTGGCTTTTCATCCAAATTGTGCATATGACTAAGCAACTGTCAGCCTGGGTTATTAATCCATCTGGCCTGCAGCATAATCCCCAGTCCCAGGGAAACTGGGGGTGGCCTGGTCTTGGACCCAGCATTGCTCCTGGTGCTCAGGTTGCTGTAGCTTGGAGTGCTTCCACTCACCTTAGGTTAGTGTAGCAGCTGATGCTATTCCTGATGAAAGTGGATTTGGCCACAGTCACACATCCTTTGTTACTTCTTGTTTAGATTACTGCAATGTGCTCTATGTGAAACTGCTTTTGAGAACTGTTTAGAAAAGTCAGCTGGTGCAGAATGTTACTGCTAATGTTCTGACTGGGACTAGTTTGTTGGAGCTTGTTACTCCTTTGCTGTATTGATTACACTGGTTCCCAGTCAATTTCTGAGCAAAGTTCAAAATTGTGGTGATAACTCTTAAAGCCTTCAGTGACTTGAGACCAAGTTAGCTGAAGCACCAACTCCTCCCATATGAGTCTGTCTCTTTTTTAGATAGAGATTGTTCTCAGGCCTACCTGGAGATGCCAGGGATTGAAAATGGTACCTTTTATATGCCAAGTACATGCTGTAACATTTAGCCAAGGCCCTTTTCCCAGCACCACTGTTCCTTCCCCTTGCTGCAAAGTATGTCTGGATGATTACTTTCCTCATCTCCCCTCTGTTTTCCCCTGGACTGTGCCCCGGAATCACCTCAGTGGAGCCCCAGGCCAGTGGGCAGCAGTAGTAGGATGGAGGAACAGTGATAACCATTCACTTGTCATGGATATTAAGAATAAAAGCATCCCATCCTCTTAGCCTCATCCCTCCCATGGGATAGTGGCAGGTGACAGCAGGGGGTACTCTGTCTCTTCCTCTTTGCTGCCAACCATCAGCATACACAGTTACTTTTGAAGACTAGAGTCAATTGTGGGCTACCTGCCAGAGCTTCCTGTACTGACCATTGATGCTGAGATCTTTGCAAGAGACAAGGTCCAAGAAAAAGATGTTTAACCTGTTCCTCTACCAACATTAAGAGCAACTGAGATTTTAGCAGTGTTCTTCCCACATACATTACAGCTACTGACTCTCAAAAAGAAATAAGGCACTATGATTGGCACATTGATGAGACCAGCTGAGGTAGTCACCTCCAGGTGCTGGATGGATGGATGGATGGATGGATGGACGGACTAGCCCCTCTGACTAGCCTCTTGCCAGCACCTCCTTTACCTGGTTCTGCAAGGGCACCCTGCTGCCACAACTTCTGCTGAACATCCTTCTCTTCCTTCTGCCCCCACTAGTTTTGAGAGGGAGGAAGAAGAAATTTGAAGAAGAGCACATTCTCCTCTCCACATTTCCTCTTCCACTTCCTTCCCCTCTTTTTAAAATAGTGGGGGGAGAAGGAAGAGGAACACATGCAGTGGTGGCAACAGCACTGGTGTGCCAGCAGGTAAGGGATAGAGATTCATAAATCATGTGGTATATCAATGAGAGAGAGGGGGGGGAACCATTTGGCATGACAAGGTTCCATACAATGGTGGCTGGCCCTTGCCACACCTACTTGGTGGCCAGGTCGGGTATGGGCTGACCCTGCAAGGTATATGAAATGGAGTGAGTAGTGGAGATGCATGAAAGGACAACTCTGCAAAAGTCTCTATTGCTGTTACACTTGGAAGGAAGGGGATACAGTGCCCTTAGATTATATTCTAGTTTACACAGGAATCAGTGTGTTGAGTCAGAATGACTGGCTTTATATTCTTGTTTCAGCTGACCATATGGCCTCTTAAAAATTACTTCCAACAAGGGTCCTAGACCCAAGATTATTAAAAAGTAATATAGATTTCTGAGCTAGTTCAAATGTCAACCATATTTTGGAATGGCAGTATCTTGAATCAATTAAGAAATGAAACACTGAATAGAAAAACATTTCAGTAATCTTAGACAGTTTCTAAAGGTCAAACAAATTGCTTATAAAGTTAAAACTAATGACAGATTGTTTTTAATGTGCACCAACAATGCCTAATCATGAAGAAAGTCTTTGGAGATTAAAATCATGTTGGAACCAGCAATTCTTCTTAGTCCAGAGACCACAAAAGCACTGTAATGTAATCTAAAATAAAGATGAAAGACCAGGGAGATTCCATGTCTCCTATCAAGATCACACAGTTAGGAAGGAAAAATGGACAGTGGCAGCAGAGATAACTCAATAAAACACTGAGCAATGCCTTCAGCAGGAAAGACTATATCAACTGGTGCACTTGTACCTTTGGTCAGATACCAGCCAAGGCATGGAACCTCAGAGTTGCCTTTGGTAAGTCAGTAAGGTCGTGCACACGGCCAGCCCTACAGGGGTAGGACAGGACTATCCCAGGTAGGTTTGATTCTGTGTAGTGCCAGGATCACTCCATCACTCCTTCCCCTGGTAGCCCTGCTTTGAAACCTGGGCTGAAAGTGAGGTAGGAAAACGAGCATGCACCTCCTACCTCACTCCCTAGTCGTGTGGGCACTCGGGCTACCAGCAGCCGCTACCAGGCTATTGGCAGCCATTTTTACCATGGGGGCTGGGAGAAGGAGCAGCCTGGCAGCAGGAAGATTTCCCAATTCACTGTGCTGCTCACACAGTGCATTGTGAGTTGTCTGCTGCCTGGCTTCCTTTCCTCCCGTCTCCTGCTTGCCACAGCACTCACCGCCATGCCACTTGTCTGGGCAGGTAGCAGAGCCCTGTTTGGGCTTGGATCATATAGGGGAAGGCAGGTAAGTAATAAAAAATAGTAAGTAAGTAAGTAGGTAAGTAAGTAAATTTATTACGGTCCTTAGACAAGCTTAACATTTAAAATAAAATATTTATAATTTACAAAATATTCAAATTGCTAATACAAGCTCTACAAAGTTTGGATGCAACAAAATGAAACTTGGCCACATTTATAGAAGTAACAGATTTAAAATTTGACAGCAAAAAATCCAAGTAAAATTGATCCCTATCGCCAGGATGGTTCTTTAAGAGAGGAGCAATAAACTTAATACTAGCATTCCTATAAAATTGACAATACAGAATAACATGAACAACTGACTCTATATCCCCTGAGCCACAAGGGCAACCACACAATGCATATGGAACTCATTTATATTTCCTGTCTAGGAGTGCAGAGGGAATGGCATTCAACCGAGCAAGGGTCAATGCTCTCCTAAACTTAGGTAAAAACATATGATCTAAATATTCAGCCGGTTTGTGGCTGAAGTTTTGAGAGCCTATATAGATTCCTCTTGGTAGTCGAGCACATTCCTCCTGCAGATCTATGTCCAATAGTCATTGCCTAACAAAACATATTGCCTGATCTAAACCTCTCCCTATAAGGTTTTCTTGGGACGTGCCCAGTTGATGCAATTTCGTTTTCTGAGCTATTTCCCATTTAGATGTAAAGCTGTCAATTAATACTAAAGGTGCTAAACTGACTGGGAAGAAAACCAAATGCAGCCAGAATTTGATTATACAAAACCAGATTTTCATTTTCAAGGTGGTAACCACAACCTCTCTATGAAGAGCCACGTTAGCTGTGCCTCTGGGGGGCTTGAAGGATGGCCCTTAAGAATTTAGTTTGAACTGCTTCTAATATTGTAAAATTATCAAAAAGCCCAATTTGCGCGCCATAAAGAATTTGAGGGTATATTTTAGCCTTCAATAATTTGACAGCCACTGGGACGAAAAGAGCACCTCTAGAGAAGTTAAAAGATTTAATCACATTTGCCGTCTGTCAGGCACTGTGAGAAACAAAGCTAAGATGAGCTTTCCAGGATCCGCTGGAATGAAATACAACCCCTCAGTACTTGAAAACCTTGACCTGCTCAATATTATGTCCATTTATGGAAAGACAGGTAGGCTTCCCCCTCATTTGGTCATGTGAATGACCTCTGTGTCTTTCAGCCTGGTTTGTAAAAAGGCGGGGGGGGGAGTTAAACACATCAATGTAATTCCCTGTCTTTCTTTTTTAAAAAATCAGCCACATAGGGAGCATCATCTGGAAACATGCTGGGAGTGGGATACCCCTTCCCCCACTTTGCACAGCCCTGATCCAGATCAGAGATCCCAAGATGGAGGCTGCCCTTAGCACTAAAACAATCCAAAGGACCAAACAGGCTATACTTACTAGTGGTGTGCACAAAACCGGCTTGGCCTGTTTGGTTTGAATTTGAACCACCTTCAAACCAGGTTGGGTTGGTTTGGTTTTGCTTGAAAACCCCCCTCTCCCAGTTTGGTTCTAATTCGAACCCAATTCAAACTGGTTCTAAAAGGTTCTACATAGAGTATGATGGTGGCTCAAACTGGCCCATTACTCCCTATATAGAGCACCTAGGGGCACAAAACCAGGGTGGGTTATAGGCACCTAGGGATGCCAACTACCCACTGAACCCCAAAGCAATGAGACACTCCTATGATTTTTAATGAATTTTTGAAGACTTTTCTAATTTTTTCCTTTCTCCCATGGGGAATAATGGGGATTTGAGGCAGCCCCATTCTTCACCTTTTGGGGGATGCCAGGGCACCCCAAAGTGGGTCTGGGGGCACGGCGGGTTGTGCCACAACTCCCCCCAGGCAGCCCCAAGCCAGTGGGGTTCATGTTTTTTCCCAGGAATTTTTTTAGTTACTGTTCTTTTAACGAGTCTATTCTCTATCAGAGTAGCTTCTCTGGTCTGTAGGGGTGTGTGTGTGTGTGTGTGTGTGTGTGTGTGTGTGTGTGTGTGTGTGAAAAGATCTTAGGGATTCATTGAGAGAACTCATACTGCAGCAAGTCCAAACACAAATTGGATTCTTGGTGGCCTTATGACGTTTCCTCCTCAATACATACAGTATAGACTATGTGCCCTCTCCCTCCATGTTGATGGGCACATCTGGATCATGCAACTAATTTTTAATAGCCACTGGCCTACATTTTGTGCAGCAAAATGTGGGCAGTTGAGCATTGCCCATTCTGCTGCATGTGTGTCATGCCTATTCTGCAACAGCATAGTGTAGTTCTGCTCTGACTTAAAATTCCACATATGCAGTTGCACAACATAATGCCCATTATCTCCCATGGTTGTCATGTCATGCAACTATGTTTGCACAACTTTAATTCAGAGCAGAATTGACCTTTTCCACAATAGAACAGGTGGGGATTACACACACACACACACACACACACACACACACACACGGCAAGTGCTCAGTTACCCACATTCCATGGTGCTGAATGTGGACCACTATATTGTAAATAAAAACACACATGTGCCAACTACCCACACAAAGGGTTGTTTTTTTGCTTTTGCATACAAAGTTCCATATTATTTGAATGTAAATGCATATATTTGTTTGATGAAGCTGCCTTCAATAACTTTGCCTTACATAGTCAAGGATGTCCCCAATAGGCATGTCTAAATGAAATTTGGAATAATGCTCTGCCATTCCTACATCCAAATGAAGACAATTCATTTGTCAAATCCTACCCACCATGGAGAACACACACACGCACCATATTGTTATATGACTGATGAACAATGAAATTGTCTTTTTAACATCTACATGAAACCGCTGGAAGAGATCATTAGGGGATCTGGTGCAGGGTGTTATCAATATGCTGATGACACTCAAATTATGTATCCATGTCAGCTTCATCAGGAAATGGCCTAACTTCCCTAAGTGCCTGCTTGGAGGCAGCAATGGACTGGATGAGGGAGAACAAACTGAGGCTGAATCCAAGCAAGAGGGAGGTACTCATTGTGGGAGGTTGGAACTTAGGAAGTGGCTTAGAAATACCGGTTCTGGATGGGGTTACACTCTCCCAGAAAGAGCAGGTACATAATCTGGATCCAAAGGTACATTCTTCTGGATCCAAACCTTTCCCTGATTTCTCAGGTTGAGGCAGTGGCCAGGAGTGCTTTCTATCAGCTTCAGCTGATTCGCTAGCTACGTCCATTTCTGGAGATAAACTACCTTAAAACAGTGGTGCATATGCTGGTAACAGCCAGACTTGACTACTGTAGTGCACTCTATGCTAGGCTGCCTTTGTACATAGTTCAGAAACTGCAGTTAGTACAGAATGCAACAGCCAAGCTGGTCTCTGGGGTTACCTAAGAGATTAAATTACACCCACTGTAAAAGAACTACACTGACTGCCAATAGGTTTCTGGGTGAAATGCAAAGTGCTGGTTATTACCTATAAAGCCCTGAATGGCTTCGGTCCAAGGTATTTAAGAGAACTCCTTCTTCATGAACCCCACTGCCTATTAAGAAAACCTGGGGAGGTCTGGTTGTAGTTGACACTTGCATAGTTGGTGGCAACTCGAAACAGGGCCTTTTCTAGGGTTCCCACAGGACTTTGGAATGCACTTCCGAATAAAATTAGAGCCTCCCCTTCTCTGTATATTTTTAAGGAGGACCTGAAAACATATCTGTTTAGGCTTTTAGTTTATAGTTTTAAAGTTTTAAGTTTTAGAGTTTTTAATCTGTATTTGAAACTGTCTTAATGGTGTTCATGTTTTAATTGTGTTTTTAGATTGTGAACTGCCCGGAGAGTTGTGTATGGGGTGTATAAAAATTTGTTAAATAAAATAATAAAATAAAATAAAATAAAATAAAAGTACTGCTCTTCTTGTAAAGTAAATTTACTGCATATTTGGTACTGAGTCAGCTTCACATTTTTCAAACAGTAAAAGCTTTATCCATCTATTTTTCCCACAGTTGTGATGATCATGAACATCTCTTCTTTTTACAGAAGCAAACTCTGAATATGACCGCTCCAGAAAGACATTTGTTCCATTTTCAGCACAGCTAAGAACTGAAGTGACTAGGTTTGTGAGATTAAGGTTTCAGAGTCAAATTTTGAATTGGAAGCATTCATAAAGTGCATTGAATACAATGGACGGCTTTCCAAGTTCGAGAAAGGTGGCAATAACTTGTTCTTTCTGACTTAGTTTTAGAAACTTACTGGGTGAGTTTTGCACATCAGTAGTTTTGCAGTGGCATTAATCCAGTGGCATAATTTAGGGCATTTTGGGTGCATGGTGCAATGTGGCACAAGAACAATTGTATGTAATTCTCCTGTCCTGCACACAAAATTCCTAGCAGAGAAAAGGATTGCACTTTTAATGAGAAATCTCAAATGGCAGCAAGATATATGCTGCAAAATTGTCATACTGTACTTGTGTTATATATCTGTCCTTTGTGAGTGATAGAACCAACTATTTGTTTTCTTCTGAACTAAATTGCTTCAGTCTAGCAACTAATTGCATGGGGGAGATTTTCTAAGTGTTAGATTTATTATTTGCGCTTATATGGGTAGAACATTTTTCTGCATGCTGAAATGCAATATAATTGGCCTATTTTTCAAAGCAAATGGAGTGTGCCTATGTGGAGAATCTCTGCCTGAACAGGGGTGTGTCTCATCTTTCTTGAGCACAGATAGAGAAAAGGTTTCACTTCCCTGTTGAATTATTCCTAGTCTTTTGGATCTCCCGTCATGTTGTGTCACAGAAGTTGCTCTCAAAGAGAACATTTAGAGAGAGCAAGTGTTATTTCCAGGAAATTCACTTTGCTTTCCAGGAAATATGTGCAGTTGGCATGTATGCCATCTTATATGCTTATATGCCATCTTACATTACAAATATATTTATTATATTTAAATTCAGTAATCCAAAAACTTTCAATTTGAGATGAGAGTTAAGATCCTTTACATTTTCACTTGTGCTTTAAAAGAATAAAAATTGCAGGTTCAGGTGCCCATCTTAACTTCCACGTCATATAAGATATTAGGGGTATGAGAACCAGTTCGAACTTGAAACAGGTTTCAGTTGAATCAGACCGTTTGACTAGTTTGAGCTATAATCAGATCGGCCCTCCAAAAAGGGGAGCCAGTCCAAGTTTGAGCCAAACCAGGTTCAGTTCGGATTGAACCGGTTCGGCCCGGCTTGACTGGTTCGGATGCTTGTAAAGGGGAATCCCTTTTACAAGCTTCAGTGGGTTGAAAGGAGTGGGTGGGGGGAGAGGTTAATAAATGTGCCACTCTGGTGTGTGGCTCCTCTGCAGTTATGGTCAGCTAGCGGGGGCTCCTCCCCTACTCGTGTTTCCCCTATCAGACCAGGCTGGCAGTGGCCCAATAAAAACTAGGCCCCTGCCAGTGGGGCCTAGAAGAGCTGCCACCAGCCTGCCACCACCATTGCTGAGGAGCCATGCTGTCATCAGGGTGCATAAGGTAACCTCCCACCCTGCCTGCCCTTTTCCAACTCCCCAATGCTTGTAAAGGGGAATCATTACCAGATTCCCCTATACAAGCATCCAAAGTGGGTTGACCCGGATCGACTGCTTGGACCAGACCATCGCTGCATCAAATGAACTGGCTCTCAGACCTGGCAGTTTGGTTCGAGTTCAGCTTGCTCTTGAACCAAACCACACTTAGTAGTTCTGTGCACACCCCTATAAGCTGTAACTACTTTATACACTCTGGTATATGATGCTGTCTTTAGAAAGGAGGCTCCATGTACCCATGTTTTTCCTTGATCAGAGATGCATCCAGCAGAAATTCATCGGGGCATTTATAGGAAGTGATTAGGGAAGCTGTACCTTTTAAATGCCTGCCTGGATGCATGCCTCCCCAGCCCAATGTCCAACTGAGAGACCAAGGCAAAGTGTGGGTGCATGGAGCCTCAGTTTGAAAGCCATCATACCAGAATGCAAAGTATTTACAGTTTATATGGTGCAGAAGTTTAGGTGGGCACCTTAACTTGCAATTTCCATTCTTTTTATAGCATGAGTGAAAATGTAAAGCATCTTTACTCTCATCTCAATGAATGAATGTCCAGGCTAATCAGGGAACCTGATTAGACACTATGAGAAAGAGCTTATCCATGTTCTTTAAGTGGAGTCTTCCTATTCTTAGGTAGTATACCTCTGATGCAAACCTTTGTGTTCAAAGGCATTTTCCACAAGCTTAAATACTTCCACAAGGCCCCAGTCATCTCACTTCTGTCTTGCATTCCCTGGTAAGTACAATTGCCACCTAATTGCTGCCAAGTCCATTTGTCACCCTGCTCCCACTGCTTCATATAAGGACCCATTACTAGACACCAGTTTGTGCTTCCTCATCAGCATTCACCCTACCATGAGTTATCTTCTACCACCCATTGCTACCTCCTTGCATTCCCTCAGAATTTCATAAACCATTCTACTGCAGCCATGGAAATAGCGCTGGGAGGAAGTACCCTTCCCAGATATCCCCATATGCTTTCCCAGTGTCCCTGTGTGAATTCTTAGCACCATGGGCTCTGCTTCCTGCAGAAAAGGCCCTCGCAGTACCAGAAATGTAAGGAACTGCACCAGAGATGGCCACGGTGGAAGCAGCACCTGGGGGGTGCTACAGATTCATTGGGATTGCAGCACCCAGTGAACAGCCATAGTAGCCAACACTTGTTTTCTAGCATTTAAGGGTCAGTTTTTAAATTGCTGCATCTTAGCCACTTTCTGTACCGGATCAGAAAGTGTGGTGAAGCCTGCAACCCTTCAGGCAGATAGGGCAGACAATTTAGATTTTATCACCAAGGGAATATTCAGGGCTTTAATTGCTGAAACAATTTCCTCATCTTAATTATATGAACCAAACTGTGACATAAGGAAAGTTTCATTGGTAGGAGTTTTCTCCACCATAGAAGCTCTCTCTGTAAGTGGAAGATACTGTAAATTCATCCTTTCTGTTGAAAAACTGCTGATTTTGATCAGTATTCTTTGGAGGGTACTGTAGTATCTTAAGCCTGGTTTAACAGAAGTTACTACCCAGACCGCTACAGACTAATAGCATTGTAAAGGTAAAGTGTGTCATCAAGTCTATTTCGACTCCTGGCGCCCACACAGCCCTGTGGTTTTCTTTTGGTAGAATACATGAGGGGTTTACCATTGCCTCCTCCCATGAGATGATGCCTTTCAGCATATTGCTGCTGCCCGATATAGTACCAGTGGGGATTTGAACTGGCAACCTTCTGCTTGTTAGTCAAGCATTTCCCCGCTGCGCCATTAGGTGCCTTAATAGCATTGTAGGCCTCAATATTTGGGCTGGGAGGCCTCAATAATTGGGCTGTGCACATAATAGGTATTTAAACTCACAGAATACAACCCTCATTTCCCAACTTTAGTAGAAGAGATCTCTTTTTCTTTTTTTCTTTTTGACAACACATAGTTGAGGGATATTTTAAGTCTGAACACTTGGCAACACTCCACTCAGCCCTACAGAGTAATCAGGATCCAAATGGTAACATTTTCAAAGTTCTGTTTTAACTGAAGTTCTATACGTTAACTACCAAATAATATAATCATGTGAACTCAAACTACAAGGTAGAACTTCCTAATGTTGAACACCAAAAAATTGTAACACCTTCAGATAAGATAAAGTCACACTCCCCACCCAGGCCTGAAAAAACACAATTAAATGAAATTAATGGATTCAGTAATAGTGGCAGTATGATCCCATTACATGATTATTCAGCAGTGAATAAGGACACAAGAAGAAGCAGGTAATTTGTGTTCACTGTACTCCATTTTTTCCTTTTACACACACACACACACACACACACACACACACACACACTTCAACCCTTTGGCCGATTCGGCCACCCAGGGCTCAATGGGTGATCGTCTGCAGGGAAATGGTATAAGCTCGATCTCCCTGCAAACCCCGTAAAGGTGAGTCTCACTGATCATGAGACTCGCCTCATTATCTGTGGTGATAAAAGGTCTCCAAAGCTTTGAAACCTCTTTTTAGAGGGTTAGAAATCTAAACTGTTGTATCTCGGCCAGTTTGCAACAGATTTGCAAAAAATCTGGAAGAGTGGTGTCTCTTGCCTCCTATTTGATGAATACACAATTTCAGAGGGATTGGGCAAATACTTTTGACTTTATAAGCAATAGAATAATGTCCCTCATCTTAACTATACCGGCACGACTATGCCAGTATAATTATAGACAATGCATTCATGCCTCATCAGTGGGAGCACGTGCATCTGGAAAAGTTCATCACTGAATGTTGCATAACAATTAAATTGAAAATACTGAAGTGATAGACATAAACAGCCAGAGCTGGGCTGCGGATTTTCTCCTGCAGCAGTATTGAAATCACCAGGCCTTTAGGCATGGAAAGATTCCCATCAGAAGGTCTGCATTTGAGAAGACCAATTCTTAGGAATAAGGAGATAATTTACAATGGCATTTAGCTCAGTAAATGTAGCTATGATCATTATCAATTCCCCTAGAGTTTGTTCCACAGTGCTGCATTGCCAATTGATGATCTGCCTATATTTGTAATGGAATATGACCCAAAGAGGCATGGAAAATATCCCTTGCAAATCAGTCTCAACCTTTATATTTCCCTCCCCCAGTGTTTGCTACGGTTTATCATGCTAGCAGCAAAACCCAGCAGAGTGAGAAAACATTTGAATCATGGCTAAGAAAAACCAAGAACACAGGGAGATAAATAGGTGCAATCTATATTCCTTTTATCAGGTTGTCTTGTTCTCTAGGCAGTATGGAAAAGGCACAAAAGTCAGGTGAACAAAAGCAGATAAGATGGTTTGTTGGTTTGTTTTGTATGGTCTTCCTGTCTGCAACTAGGTAAAAATTTCCTGTTTACACATACACAGATTGAATAATTTCCTACAATGGTCAGACTTGGCATATTCAAGATCATCTAATGGCCAGTTTATTAACCCTTATCTCAATCATTTTAAACAGTGAGATAAAAGAAGTGGATTTTGTAATGCTTTCTCCACACATTACAATGTGTGGAGTAAGGATTCTAGTCCATGTCAGTGACTGTGAATAAGAAATCAGGCAGAGTAATAGTTACTCCAGATCCTTTAGTCTGAACAGTGTGATCTTGCATATGCACTTGAAAGATAGTATTCTTTCATCTTTGGAGTTGTTGTTGTTGTTTAAGTTCCTTTTCCATATGCATGCTTTAGGGATCTTCTGCACCAAGACTAGGGCAACCAGATCAAAAATGCCATTTATAGAATGTAAATAAAAGTAGCGGCATAATACCTTAATTAGAAGAGACTCGATGCTGCTTCTGTTCGGATCATTTTAAATGGATCAAATGGCTACCACCATTTTTTATAATTTATATTATTTGTACAGCCTATCCTAAAATCTCATCGAAGATATAACAGATTATACCTACTGATTTTACGATATTCAGATTATATAAACAACTGCTTAGTTGAGAACACTCCAGTCTCTATCTGATTTTGGTTTGTAATTATAATTTGTTTATAATGAATATTGTTTCACAGAGAAAAAGATTTCTATACATTCAAAAGAACTTTTTAAAAGATGACTAGTTAGATAATGGGTGGTCTTGTAAAGATGAGCTACAATTGTGAGATGTCGAATAGGGGTGTGCATGAACGGTTCATTTTCAAACCGCTTCACCTTGAACTGGGCTGGTTCGGAGGTTCGATCATGCACTGGAGGTGGTACAGTCATTGATCAAACCAAACCAGGCTTGGTTCAGGCAAACCAGTTCGGCAACAAAAGGGCAGCCAGGCGGAGATGGCGAGAGAGGTAGAAAACACCTTACCTGGCTGGTGCGGCTGCTGGCACCGCCAATTGCACTTCCTGGCTCACCCGCCACCTGCCTTCCCTTCCTTGTTTAGAAAGCCATCTGCACAGTGGCAGCAGGCTTCCAGCATCCATGCATGTGCAGATACCATGCAAATTGCCTCTGTGCAACCATGGAGATCGGAACTGCTCCACTGCTGTGCAGGTAGTTTCCTAAACAAGGAAGGGAAGGTGAGTGGCGGGCAAGCCAAGGAGGGCAAACGGTGGTGAGTGGCAGTTCCAGCAACCACGCTGACCAAGCAAGGAACGCTCTACCTCTCTCACCGTCCCCGCCCAGACACTCCTTACCATTGCCAGAGTCCTGCACTCCTTTACTTGTAAAGGGGGATCCTCACCCGATTCCCCTTTACAAATCTTCATTGCCTGAATTGCCTAACTGGTTCAGTCGAACAGATCAGAATGGATAGCTGGCTCAACTGACTGCCCTGAGCCATTTTTGGAATGGCAAAAGCCGCCCTGAGCCATTTTTGGAAGGGCAGTATAAAATTTGAATAAATAAATAAATAAAATAAAATACATAAATAAATAACTGAACCAGTTCTGTTCAAATTAGATTCATGTGGTTCGGTTCACATTTGAACTGAAGGCGGTTAGGTTCAAATTTGATTCAAATTCTAACCGAACCGTGCACATCCCTAATATGGAACTGGGATTGATACTAGTCATGTTATTTAGTGTTGTCACATTTTAGAATAAAGGAACAGGCTATTCAAATGCTTAAAAGAACCACCAGATTTTATGACACTGACAGGAACAGACAGAAAGCAGTTAGAAACTGATTGACTTTCTCTCTTGCTGCTGTTTCCAAGTCTTTGCTAGACTTGGTTCCCCTGAGATATTAAGTTCCCCATAGATATTAAATCAGCATTACAGGATATGATTCTTCCTGGATTTATCTCATGGTGTTGGTTTAATGCTTAGAGATCCACAACCACCTGGGTGGGGGCAATCTCATGTGTCTTTTCCATATGACTATTGACCTTCAACTATTGTCATGAAATAAGCCCATTAAAAAAACATCTCTCCTAGGGCTACAAGAAAGGGCACCCTGCAGGATTACAGAAGATTACCAGTCTCATCGGCTACTGGAAGAATTAATAGCTGGACAATGTAATGTGGTCCCAGAAGACTTTCACAATTACAGATGTAACTGAAAGAAACAATGGATCAGATGAAGGTGGCAGAACTGCTTATGGTTCTGAGGCTGGGGGGATGATAGGCCTTTGGATGATTTAACCTTCATGGAAACACAGTGCAGTCTGGATCCAATGAGCCATTTCATAGAGTTGGTACTTGCTGTTCAATTGCCTCTGGGAGTATGAGGCTCAAGATGAAGCTTGAAGTGGTACATCACCCAAATTTCAGCAGACACATCCATAAACCCTGCATGGACATGCTGGTAGGTAGGTTCACATAACTGGTGTCTCCACAGGATTCCAGTCAGGCTTAATTCCACCAGCAGCTCTGCCTGACCACATGTGGGCCACTGATAATATGAACCAACCTGTTGACTCCAAGGAACCAGAGTATGTGTATTCATACACAGCATAGGTAGGAGAACAGAAGATCAGATAAAGAACATCTCAGGAAACTGACATTTTAGTGGTTGTTCTTCCTTTGGATTTTTTTTTTAATTCTAGTCAATGACCTGGTTCAGACAATAATCAAAACCATGGCACATATACGCTGGACTTCCCATATTTTAATGATTGTGTGAGCTCACAAAAAACTCTCCAGTCTAGTGTTTCTCAAACCAGGGTAACTCAGCTTCTCTATCCTGCTCTTAACCAAGAGAGGAGGAAAGGAGAGCTCTCTTCTTTTGCTTTTCTTGTTGTGTGAACCCACTTACCTTTTCTATCCACCTACCAGGACCTAACAAACCTGGAAACAATAGAGAGCTGTGGCTTCAGTGGATAGGGGTGTGCATGAACCATTTGATCACAAACTGGTTCTCCTCAAACTGAACCAGTTTGATGGTTCGATTGAGAACAGGACCGGAGGTGTTCCAGTCCACAATCGAACTGAGCCCTGTCCCTGGTGGACCCGTTCAGCAGTTCAAGAGGCTATGCTTGTAAAGGGGAATTCAGTGATCATTCCCCTTTACAAGCAAAGGGCTGGAGGGATCCTTGAAAAGTCTTCTAAAGGGCAGCTGAGGGGCAGTGAGAGGGCACCTCTAATAGTAGATTATGGTTCTTAGTGGCCCAGCAGGTGCTGCCACTGCTCCTCAAAGCACCCCAGGCACAGCCCAAGTTCATAACACTCCCTCCATCTACTCGCCTGCATGTTGGTGGTGCAGTTTCAGTGCCACAGATGCACAGAGGCCAGAACCATGCTGCCACCGTGCAGGTGGGTTGCTGTTGGGAGTGCCATGCATTTGGGCTATGCCAGGGGGGCTTCAAGGAGTAGTGGCAGCTGCCAGGCCATGAGAACCTTAATCTACGTTTAAAGGTGCCCTCTCGGTGCTCCACAGCTGCCCTTTTGAAGTCTTTTCAAATTCAATCCAAATTTGAACCAAATTGCGGAAACTGGTTCTGTGCACACCCCTAACAAGAGCTGCTGACCACAGATGTGCCACTCTGCAAAGCACACTCTATAATCTGGAAGCTGGAGTGGCTTTAGCAGGGCTTGGTCTGCCTCCTGCTCCTTCATGGCCAATTAAAGGGCAGCTGTAGTGAAACTTTCCAGTCTACTGGTAATGCAAAGCATGCTGGAAAGGCATGGAGGTCTTTGAGAACTATTAGCTCCCTATTTCAACAATGGACCTGGCTTATCTGTATGTTTCCTGGATTTGTTGACACAAATGGAGATACGGCTTGTGTGCTGCTACTGAGGTAAGAGCTCTTTAACCCTCCAACCCACCCCCAAATGTTGTCTCTGCTTAGGATTGTAACCCCCCACATAATATATTGTGACATCCACTTGATGTCATAATATATTTCCAGGATATTTTATGTGCTTTTTCTTCTTCTATGTTACTTGTGAGTTATGTCAATATGTCACAGTGTTAACAATATTTGGTATGCTCTGATTAATTGGCCTTATGGATGGCAGGAGAAAAATATATTGAAAGCAAAAACAGCATTGCTGCCTGTCTTGTTAGGAATTGGATAATCCCAATCAATAAGTGTTTTGCCATTGACTCTCAACTAATTTCCCAGATATTGATAGTCTTAGCTATTAATAATGGAAAAATTCAGAGCACAGCAGCAGGTATAGAATATGACCTTGCCTAACAATATCATCATTGGGTAAGAACCCTTTGAGCTATTTTAATGCTCTCTCTCTTTTTGATAAGTCAAGCACACCATGCTGCAAAGCTGAATTTTCAAAGCCCTACTCAGATAAAACATCTGTAGGAAAGGAATTTAGCAGCTATTTCTGTTTTTGGGTTGTTCCTCATACACAATTGTGAGATACAGTATTTGGTGTGTGTTTTTAACTCCCCGCAGTACAAATACATGCCTTCCCTCCTGTACTACCATCAATTCACTCTGATTCTGCAGAACTGTAGTGAAAAGAAGACATTTGTACATCCTGCAGCTAATGGGTTAGCACACCATTTTGGCATTGTGAGGATATTAACTGTCTATAATAATAATGTGAATATGGTACAAATAAACTGGGCTACAGAAATGGTCTGGCTCACATAATCATTTAATAATAATAATGAGGATGATGATAATGATAATCAACATAGCAATACCAGGGGACAGCAGAACAGAAGAAAAAGAAATAGAAAAAAATAACAAAATACAAAGATCTACAAATTGAAATTGAAAGGCTGTGGCAAAAGAAGACCAAAATAATCCTAGTAGTAATTGGTGCTCTAGGTGCAATTCCAAAACACCTTGAAAAGCACCTCAACACCATAGGGGCCACAGAAATCACCATCAGCCAATTACAAAAAGCAACTTTACTGGGAACAGCCTATATTCTGCGACAATATCTAAAATAATAACAGCAACAAAAGTGATAATAAAATTCATCGATCCCAGGTCCTTGGGAAGGACTCAGTGTCTGGATGAAACAAACCAGTCAATAACACCTGCCTGACTGTGTAAACAACAACAACAATTCTTCAATTTCTATACCGCCCTTCCAAAAATGGCTCAGGGCAGTTTATACAGAGAAACAACAAATAAATAAGATGGATCTCTGTCCCCAAAGGGCTTACAGTCTAAAAAGAAACACAAGATAGACACCAGCAACAGTCACTGGAGGTACTGTGCTGGGGGTGGATAGGGCCAGTTACCCTCCCCCTGCTAAATAAAGAGAATCACTACATTAAAAGGTGCTTCTTTGCCAAGTTAAAATTCTAGATTTTAATCTAGAATTACTGCCATTTATTGACTGCCATTTATTGATCATGTGAACCATGCCAAGACGATTAACCGGCATTGTTAAGCTTAGATCTGACCAAGGTCTGTCAATGTTAATATGCCAGTGGCTGCAGCTTGCCTTTGGGTTGGGGGTGGGGGGATCCAGAGGATGAATGGGGAGTGTGTGCTTATTGTATTATTATTATTTTTTAACCACTGGTTGTTGGGCCTGAGGAGGCCCAAGCGGGTTGTGGTTGCTGCTCTCTGTTGGAACCACCCATCTTTGAGCCTACTGCACCCATGCATGTCTCCCATGCAGAACCAGGACCCTGGCTCTAGTCAGAGACTATACATTAACTTCTTGCTCCCCTCTTCCACAAATCTTCATTTTCTTTGATGTTTTTTCTGTTCTTTACCAACAAAAGCAGAATGCACCCTTCTTTAAAAAAAAAAAATCTGTATTCCCTTCATATGAATAATTATTCCCCCCAATGTGGATTAGCTTCCACTTAAGCCAGTCAGCACAGTGATGGAGGGGTTTTCCCCCAACTGTGTAAAGCCAGGAGCACTTTGACCTCTGCCAATCTTTCCTCCCCTTGCCTCTTGCTAACTTTGTGTCATGCTGCCAGGAGAGGCAAGCAGCAATAGTAGACTTACTCAGGAGCAGAGGTGGGAAAATTTATGCTGGGCTGAGCACAGGACAATGGTTTAGTAGCTGCAGACAGCCAGTCAATGCACTCCAGGGTCATGCAAAACAGCAAAGATCACAGTGTTGAAGGGAGATCTCCCCTAGGGATGTGCATGAACCAGTTCTGCAGAGCTTTTACGGACTGCCGAACCAGTTTGGAAGGTCCAGCATTCAGTTGAACTGACAGCAGGGGGGTTACCTTTAAGCAGTGTTCTTACTCCCACCACCACTACCACCACATTGCCCCTGCTGGCACTGTGACCAAAATCACTGGCATGGGGCGGCCACACCATGCTAGCAATTCTGGTCATAGCGCCGGCAGGGGGAATGTGGGGGGAGTAAGAACACCCTACCTCCTGCTTAAAGGTAACCCCCCCCCCCACACACACACACACCACCACCACCACCACCGTAACAGCATTTGGCCAGACCGTGCACACCCCTATTCTCCTCTGCTTGGTATTTGAGGTAATCAGGGTCAAGCAACAGAGAGCAAGAGCTCACTGTGTTGAGTTGCTGCTACCAACAAAGTTCTTGGGGAAATGAGCAGCTTATAAGGACTTCCTGGAGGGCCACGCCCTTTCTTCACAAGCTGAAGCAACTCATGAGTAGTCCCTCTAATCCTGGTAGACCCATAGGGAGGCATATGCCTGGCAACAAGCCTTGCATTTTTGTGCCTGGCTTGTAGGGTCTCTTGAGTCTTGCTGTGTTGCATTGTTGCCTCAGGGGTCGTGGAGGGTTCTCTCTGGGAAGCTGGTAAACTGGTTCTGGGGTTGAAGGAGCCCATGTATGTAGGGGGTCTGCGGGTCCTGATTCCTCTGTGGCAGGGTTAGACCCTGCTGTGGGAGTCCAATGTGTTGGTGGGGCTACAATAGGGTGTGTGTGTTGGACCAAGCCCTCTTTCTCGGGGTCCGTGGACTCCTCAGCCTCTGATATGGGCCTTATGGTCACTGGCCCTGAGGCCAGGATCAATTCATCCTCTTCTACAAGGGCTTAGCCTTCAGGCTCCTCATCGGAAGAACCTGATCTCCTGCTGAGTTCAGTGTCTGACTTTCACCCCAGGTCTGGGTGGTCTTTGTATGTCACAGCAGCTAGCTAAGGGAAGTCTCAAGCACCTTTGGCCTGTCTCATGCTCAAAACCTCCACATCCTCCTTAGTGATTGTGCCACCACTACAGCTAAATGCTACTGCCATAGTGATGTCACAGTTTCTGTGTGCTCCTTTGCTGTGCCTATTCCCAACCAGGGTGTGTGTAACACTTTGTGATTGCTCTGTGCTGCTGTCTGTCCACTGCTGGGTGCCCCTCCTGCCTGCCTCCCTGCCAGGGTTATGCGTGGGTCAGTGAGATTGAAACCTGGCTTGCTGGAGAGTGTTAGGAAGGGGTTAAGGTAGATGGCACTCACTTCAGTGGTTTCTCTGCCTCCCTGGGTGAGCTAAGTGTTGCCAGAGGTCTCAGAGTGTGAGCAGACCGCCGGCCACTTGTATCTGCTGCAGCCTCCCCTTGTTCCTTTGAGCCCAATGGAAGGGCGACTGGTGAAGTAGTGGCTGCGAGGATAGCCTTCTGCTGCTGACACCTTGTTCCATCTTCTGGTCCTTGGAGGTTTGGCTGGGCAGTGGCAGGACCTGCAGTGGGTGTCAACAGCAACCCCTGAGCCAAGATTTGTTATCTTGTTGACGACCATTGTTGGATTCCCATTGGAACTCCTTGTGTGCCCCTCATCCCGGTTAGCTTTAATCTGGCATTGTATGGAGATACCTTGAAATATGGATGCTCATTCATCACCTGAATGTCCACAGAATAGGTTGATATAACATATTCAGTTCCAGTGCTTGTTTCTTTATTTTTATGTATCTACATCTGTGAAATTTATTATATATAAAGCTTCTTCACATTAGCAGCTAAACCTGAATTACCTGCCTCTAACCCAAGGTTGCATTCACATGTGAACCAGAGCAAAGACTCTAAGCCCTGGAAGTCTGAATCTGGATAACCCTGCTTCTAACTTGCTCTTAGCCCTGTTTAGTGAAGAGCAGGGCCCCAGTCCCATACCTGGGCTTGTGAATCGTGTGTCTGCTTTTCCTGGTGTTTCCAGGTCCCGGCAGCCGGCCATCATATTTATGAGAGAGCACTGTGGCTCTAAGGACTGTGAGCTGTGAATGTGTCATGCTGCACAGCATACTCTATGGTCCCATGCTAGCAATGGCTTGTTACATTGTGGGAAGTTCTCCCGATCCTTGGTAGGCTTGCAACTACAACTCTTGTGTGTGCACTGGGCTTGTAGAATCCAACAAAGGCTCTGCTTATCTGTTCAGTATAGGGTAAGAACTCTTCCAAGCCCCAAATCACCCCCTTCTAATCATGTGCAAGAGCCCACATTCTTTTACTGTCCTTCTAGTTTGGTCTTTGCTATTCATAAAAGACAAAAGTCTGTCTTTTTCAGGCTCTCATGCTTTTAAAAAAAATCCCTAAAGGGGGAAAGTGTTATTTAAAATCAGCAAGGCTAGATGCTGGTTTACAGTATTAAAATGTTTTGATTCAGTCTCTCAGAAATATATCCGTCAGCCTCTCACTTTTTCTGTACTGACACTTCATACACTGCCTCCTGAGAAAAACCAGTCTAAATATAAATGTGGAAACATGTAACTTTCTAAGGCACCAAGATAAAATTGACTCAAATCAAAAGCAATAAGGTTCTTGCTGCTAAAGTTATTTTCAAAAGAAAGGACCCGAAATTGCACTGTGGGGCAGACATCTCCAGAGTAATAAGACTATCCTGATCTTACAGGTAGGAAGTAGTGACGTGTAAGCTGCAGTTGAACCATGATCCTGAAAAGTACTGTACCTTCACTTGCTTGTTCCAAGGCACTGAAAAAGTTTGTTTCCTTTTACAAAATCCTGACAAGTAGAGATTGCACCCACACCCCAAGAAGACACGAGACACAAGTGTATGGTGAAAAGGGACACAATTTATTAATTAAATTCAAATGTAACTGAATTGGATCTCCACCCCTAGAGTGCAGAAGCTAAAGGCATGCTCAATCAGTGCAGGCTTTACCTAATTCTAACGGGTGACATACCTGGGCTAGGGATGTGCGAACCAGTTCGAATTCGAACCAGGGTGGTTCGAAGGTTCAAATTTGAACCGAACCAGCCATCATGTTCGAGCTGCAGGTTCGAATTCAAACTGAACCAGGGGGTGGTTCGATTCGAAAAGGTTAGAACCGGTTCAAACTGGTTCAGACATCCAAAAATTGGTAGGATGGTAGCTGGCACCCACGGGTACCTGCCACCCAAACTCCGAAGCAATCAGACACTCGTACTTGAATTTTTGAAAATTATTTTTATTTTTTTCTCATAGGGTATAATGGGACTCGAACCAGCCCATTATTCCCTATTGTGGAGCACCCATGGGTGCCAACAACCCCAATGCTCTAAAGCAGAAGCTGCCCATCTTAGCCTACCTATGGTCAGGTCTCTGCCCATAGCAGCACCATAGAGGTTGCCAAGCCTTTCCGGGTGGTGTCGCCTGACAGAGTAGCCTGACAGAGGGGTATAGGCCACCTCCAGCCTCAGAGGCAGGATGCCTCTGAGTACCAGTTACAGGGGAATAACAGCAGAAGAGAGGGCATGCCCTCAACTCCTGCTTGTAGGCTTCCTGTGGCATCTGGTGGGCCCCTGTGCGAAACAGGATGCTGGACTAGATGGGCCTTGGGCCTGATCCAGCAGGGCTATTCTTATGTTCTTAATGGGTCAGACCAAAGTTCCCTGAAGGTGCTCACCAAAAATTCAGATGTTACCCCCTGCTGCACTGTACTTGCCAATTGTGACCAGGAAGGAAATCTCAACAGACAGAGGCAGGTGGAAAAGGATGCACACCACTGGCCAATCAGGTGAGCACCCAAACAATTCCTGCCCAGCCCCCAAAGGTGACCAGCAAGCCTAGACTGTACCCAAGGGAAGGGAGGGAGGGTGCCTGAAGTCGGACTTAGAAGGGAGGACACTGATGTCGGCAGTGTGCCAGAAGTATTGCCCTCCACCCTGCAACCCAGGCGTGGCCCATTTGCCCCATCCCCCCTGGCAGAAGTACAAGGCCTCCCACCAGGCCACATACTTCTGCCAGGGGGGGTGGGGCAAATGGGCCATGCCCGCCCAGTCAGGCAGTGAACAGCTGGATTTTGTAAACTTGCTATCATAACCTAGTACCAGAGACACAAATATTGTTCCAGTTATGCCTAACACAGAACAACACAGTGCAGTGGGAAGGATGCACCCTATTTTGTTCTCCCTGAAGTGGACAAGAACATGATCTACAGGTAGTATAACCTAGTAAATTAAAATATTTGAAAATCAGCTACAAAATTTTCTATGTTTTCACTAAGGCCACGTTCTCACCACCAAAATAATCGCAGTTAAAGAGTTAATTGTGATCAGCTAGTCCCGCACACTCCTGTGGAGCGTGTTGTGAGAACCTGCAATCTCTGGGCAATCCCAGTTAAATTGCTGGAGTTAACCAGCATTTAACTAGGATTCCTAACCAGGATCAGATTCCTAACCATGATCATTCTGGTTGTGAGAACACAAACTTAAGAGGAGACAGTGCTCCAGGTATACATCTATAGCAATTTCATGAGCATATGAGAGTAGCACAGTTACACCATACAGTAAATTATTTTGTTCCCTTTGGAGTGGAAGACAGCGTGGAAGACAGGTTCACAGATAGGAAGGAGAGGTGGGAATTTTTTGAAACCAGCTATCACACTTTGCTGTTTTGTGACTGAAGAGGCAGACAGTATTCTGGTAAAAGGTCTTAAAGTTAGCAGTTTCTCACAACACATATGCCTGGCATGAACACATCATTTATTGTGCCCCCCCCCCCCCAAATAGCCATCAGCTTGTATGCATGCAGGAGATCTTTTAAAATAAGACTTTTTGGAATACCAGTGATCGTATTTTGCTCCACCTGGGATCAGAGAATAAGACTTTGGGAGTTGCATTTCAGGTAAAGATATCTGCATTAAGATCATTGCTTTGCTTGGAATTGCTAGAGAATCCAGGTTAGATGAACCTGAACTTGAGCACTGAAGTCCTCTTAATTCTATTCCCATGGAGGTACTTTGAGAACTAAACAGTTTTGTCTGTTTTATTAGTCGCTCTTTTGAGTCTTTTCTCTGTATTTTTTTAATGGGTTTATTGATCTTTTTGTGATGGGCTGTAATTGTTGCATGCATCTGAGCAGTATTACGCTAGAGGGGTGGGGTATAAATATTTTTAAATAAATAAATAAATGCTGCTTTGGAAGCAAATTTTTGGCTGAAAATCAGGACATACATATAATAAATAAATATAATAAAAAAGAAAAGAAAACCAGGGGATAATGCATTTGTTACACTAATTGATGACTCCTACTATTCACAAGATTCAGAAGAGGTAGCATCTTAAAAGAGATCCTCCTCAATAGGTACACAGGACCAATTCAGGCAATAATCTATCTAAATAGCTATTATTCTTGTTGAAACTCTCATTTGTTGCCAGCCTAGATTCTGATGTGCCTGTGAAACCAGTCGTGTTGTGCTTTCTTAGGCTAGTGATTAATTTGATACAGAGGGTTTACAAGGAGAGGAGAGCTGGTCTTGTGGTAGCAAGCATAGCTTGTCCCCATAGCTAAGCAGGGTCTGCCCTGGTTGCAAATGAAAGGGAGACTTGATGTGTGAGCACTGCAAGATATTCTCCTCAGGGGATGAATCCTCTCTGGGAAGAGCAGAAGTTTTCAAGTTCCCTCCCTGGCTTCTCCAAGATAGGGCTGAGAGAGATTCCTGCCTGTAACCTTGGAGAAGCCGCTGCCATTCTGTGAAGACAATACTGAGCTAGATAGACCAATGGTCTGACTCAGTATATGGCAGTTTCCTATGTTCTTATGCTAAAGAGTTATCAATTTCATGTTCATTAATCATTAGTCCTCTTTACAAACGTTGGTATTAAGAATATCCCTATATATTGCCATTCCTTTCTTTTGGGGGACAGGGCACCTGGGCCTTGAACAGGTGTGACATACAACTGGTAAAGCTTTCACCATAATTGCATCACCATGCTGGGAAAAGCCCCACGTGCTTAATTTCTGCCTGTCATTAAAGATACATGAGCCCTGTCAGAAAAACTGACAACCCTAGTTATGTTAGCAAGAAGTAAGTGATAAATTTTTACCATAAATCACGTTTTGTTTGAGCAAGTATAAGTGTGAAATATGAAAGAAGCAGTACTTTACACAATTTGAGAATGTAGAACATCTGGGAGGGATTGTGGCTCAGTGACAGAGGGTATACATTCAGATGATACCAGTTTCAATCCCTGGTATCTCCAGGTAGGACAAGGAAAGACCCCCTTTTCTGAAAAACCTGGAAAGCACTGTGCAGATAATACTGAACAAGAGGGGCTGATAGTCTGACACAGTGTCCAACATCCTGACTAACACTGTGCTTGTTCAATGAACAAAGTTGCACTTGAGAAGAAGATCAATTAAGGGGATTGTCTAATTGCGGAAACATTTCCTGCAAAATATTTGAGGCATGTTGCTTAAGTACAAACATGCTTGCACTAACACAACACTAGACTGGAAGCTCCAGACAACATAAATAGCTAGTTCAACAATGTTGCACTAGCACAACGTCCTTGTGCAAATGAAGCAATTGTTCGGGAAGCCAAAGTTGGCTTCCAAAGCAGCATGCAACTATTACAATCCATCACAAAAATCAATAAGCCAATTTTTTAAAATACAGAGAAAAAAATTTAAATAGCAAATAACAAAACAGACAAAACTGTTTTGTTCTCAAAGTACCTCCATGGGAATAGAATTAAGAGGACAATCCATTTGTAAACATCACTTGGGATCCCTCCTGTTCTCATAGGCAAACATGAGCATCCTAAAACTCTCCTCTCACCAAAGAACTACCAGCAATTAAGCCTAGTTATCTATATCTCTTAATACACAGCATGAGGGCACAGTGGTCTCACCTTCATTCTGCCCCAGGAGAAATACTTCCCACACACACACCAAGTGCACTGCCATACACAGGCGAGGCAGCACTGGATGTTTGTGACCCATGGGATAGAATTGCCTTCACTGGGGTTGAGATGGACTTGGATCTCAGCTCCATTCTTCTAGTTAATAAGAAGAATTGTCTGAGCCACCCCTCTACAAACACTATAAATACTAGTTTAAACTAATATTTCTAGTTTGTGTAGAATGAGACCTCTGTGCACAGGGAGAGGAGGAGGACATCTTTGCCTACAAGATGCACATGTTCTAATCATGTGTGGTGAGCTGGGGAAACCAAGTATCTTCTGAACCAGCCCATTTAGCAATTTCATTTGTATACCTTCCTACTTACACAATACTTGAAATATATTTGTCCTATCAATTCCAAGCCATTTTCATCTGGTGGGGAGGAAACCTGATAGTTGTGAAATCACTATTTTAATAAGCTGAGAAACACACAGCAGGCCTCTGTGAATGAACTGACTTGCAAATGTTGTGTTCTTTAAAGCAGTTTTGTAATCACTGCTTACAATTTTATCTCTTTTTATGGTTGCATATGACCGAGCTAAGGACAATTCAGTTTGCAGCATGGAAGAAAGAGATTCCAGAACAAGAGGAAAAGGTTCTGATCATGGATGAGGAAACTCACAATTAATGACAATACAACGATTACAGATTAGAAGAGCTAGGCTCTTGTCCTTCTGCGCTGTGGTAGCTTCCAGGGCTGTCACCCAGATAAGGGGATGCGCTTTATGATAAGTGCCTTTCCCTGTTCTACCTGTACACTGACACTAACTGATGGAGTTGCACTTTCACAGTGTACTTCATGTAGAGGCTACTGCTATGATCACAGTATGATGATCAGTTCTGCAATGAGCTAACACCAAGGCTATGTCATATTATCTCCTTGCTCTATGATCTAGCCAAAGCAGGGAACATGATGCTTGGCTCCCCATGTCTCTAGATGCTACAAAGCACTGCCTCTTCATATGGTTAGAGTGTGTTACCAAAGTCTAAGAGACAACCAGGTGGGAAGTAATAATGTGATTCCAACGAAATATTTCTATTTACCTATTTCAGAGGTAAAATGGCCCATGGAATATTTTGTAGTGTAGGTAAGGGTAGGATTAGTGGCCAACATCCAGACAAATGAAGTGCCAGTGCTTCTGTGAGATGTGCTGGTGCTGCAGATGAGCTCAAGACTAATACAGCACCAGTGCTTGTGCGCAGGGGCACCATTGAGCGAACAGTTCAAAGAACCTGGGTCAGCGATGAAAAGGGCTGCTGGAGCCCCCATTGCATGTGATGTCACATGAAAAGGGGGCATGGCTCAATTGCCTGAAGGTGTTGTGAGCAGGCTGTAGTGCCCCTCCCTACAAGGGAGAGAGGAAATACATAGAACCCTCTCCAACAGCCAATTCTGGCTACCCCGGTTTGCTTCTGAGGTCATGGGGCAATCAGAAGGGGGAGAGGAGAAGAGACATCACACACAACTGTAGTTTTAAAAGCTCTGTTAAGGCAAAATGGTTACATCTGAGCAATTAAGCATGCAAGCAAAATCAATCAATGAATTCCCCCCACCCTGCATCGTGTAGTGTAGTGTCTTCAGTGACAGCTAAAATCATTTTTCCTTCCTACTAATACATAGCAATAGAAAGCATTTTTCTCTCTTACTAAAAGTGGACTCTATATGTTGTGTTAGCAGCAGCAGCTCTGTCTCTAAGTCACAACATCTTGCAGTTTCAGTTTTAAGCAGATAGATATCCAAGAATCCAAGCATGAGAAACAGGAAGGGGATGGAGAGATTGAGTGCTCATTCTGACATATTAATGGATTAGCCAAAAGCAGAGGGAAGGAAAGGTGGCGGGGAGGGGCATGGAAGGAGCAGAAAAGGGGTGGAAAGGAGATCAAGCCAAGACAAGTATGCTGCTATCCCACAGTTGGAAAGGAGGGAAGACCAGGTGGGGAGGTAAGTTAGCACTGCAGGGCTGATCTGAAGGCATTTCTTGTAGATAAATAATTACTGGTCACATTGATTGGAGTCCTCAGGAGACCTTGAGGATGAGCAGGGAGGCTGTGGGCTGTCCAGGCAGCGTAGATGAGATATACAGGAGTGAAAGTCCTCCTGATGTAGGGAGCTGAATAGTATGGCAATCTATAAAGCAGAGGTTGCCTTTACAGGCTAAGGTTCACATACTACCCCAAAGTGAAAGCATGTGTCTCCCTTGATAGGGCCCACATACTACTTTTCCACTGGAGTCGGAGTATATTTTCCCTCCCCCTTGCAGGAGGGGTACATCCCTTTTATACGCTCTCCTCAAGCCTCTCCTCTTTTATACCCTCTCCTCAAATCAAAGACAGTCACATCAATTCGTCTATGTCTCCATCTGAAGGTAAACATCCTGGTCTCACTCCTTGACTCTCTTCTACCATACCGGGTCAGGAGCCTTTCATGGTGGGGTCTGGGCCTGACATTGTTTACTGCTCCAGATGGAAACATCCCTGTTTATGCCCAGCTTGACTGGCTTGTGGTCACTCTCAAAACTAGTTGGCGCCTTCCAGTCCCAAGAAAATGTAATTAAGAGATAGCATGCAAAGGGAGTCAGCAACTAATTGTGTGAATAATATGTACCCCTAAAATGTGTTGTTAGCTGTTATGTACGTGCGGTTTCCTAAGACCTTCTAAATATGGTTACTCTTCGCACATTTCAAGCTAGTTTTTATGATTACCCCTTAGCATAGCGCAATGCACAAACAGCTTCAAGGCAGGGAAGAGTGAGTCTCCCTCTGCCCAGGCCTTGACTACAGAATAACAGAATAACAATTCCATTCAGTTACTTTGGCTCAGCAAAACCAAAGCTAACAATTCAGTTTCTTGCAAAACAGCAATCCCAGACACAGGTCTCAGCTTAGCTTTGGGGGCCTTTAAAGTTGGTCTCAATCCAACCAGTCTGTGTTCACAACAAAAGCCTCAAGTTGGTCTCAATCCAACCAGTCTGTGTTCACAACAAAGGCCTATCCCAATGCTCCCTATCCCAGCTGCCTGAAATGAAAGGAGGATAGCTTGCTTGGGCTATCCCAAGCCCCTGTCACACACCCTTTACATGTGATGTCATGTGCATGGGGGTGTGGCTTGGGCTTGGAATAGCTCAAACAAGCTTCCCCCCTCTCATTTCAGGTAGCGTTTGCAGCCTGGCAGCATTTATTTATTTATTTATTTATTTATTTATTTATTTATTGTATTTCTATTCCACCTGATATAGAAATCTACAGGTGATGTGCAAATTAAAACATGAAATAAAAACAATATAAAATAGTTAAAATCCATAAAACAGATAAAATCTCAATAAAAACACATTAATTTAGATTTCAATTCAAAACTCACAGTACTGATAAGAGATCAAAATTTGGAATGTTTTAAAGAAGATCGGAAACCATTTTTATTATACTTAAAGAACTATTTCCCTAATATTGATTTTACAACAGGGTTTGAAATTTAGTAATAATAGCAGGTTGGGTAGATCAAAATCGAGTTTGTAAGGTTTAAGATATATGTTTTGAATTACTATTATAGCAAGGGTTAATTCTATAGTTGGTGATTCACGAGGAGTTGTGAGCGGGAAGTCAATATTTGTTTAATGTGATGTGAATGTTAAGATATTGTTAAAATCAATAAAAATTTAAACATGAAAAAAACAAATTTAGATTTCAATTAAACGCCTGGGAAAACAGGTATGTCTTCAGGGTCCTCCTAAAAGCAAACAGAGAGGGAGATGCTCTTATTTCAGCAGGGAGTGCATTCCAAAGCCCTGGAGCAGCCATAGAGAAGGCCTGGTCCCGAGTCACGACCAAACAAGTTGGTGGCAGCTGTAACCAGACCTCTCGAGATGATTTTAATAGGCAACAGGGTTCGCGACAGAGAAGCTACTCTCTTAAGTACCCTGGACACAAGCCATTAAAGGCTTTATAGGTAATCATCTGCACTTTGTATTTCACTCTGAAACATATCAGCAGCCAGTGCAGTTCTTTCAAAATTGGTATTATATGGTCCCTTCAGGGAAACCCAGAGACCAAACTGACTGTCACATTCTGTACCAATTGTAGTTTCTGAACAACGTACAAAGGCAGACCCACATAGAGTGCATTACAGTAGTCAAGCCTAGAGGTTACCAAAATATGTACCACAGTTTTAGTCATTTGTCACAAGAAATTAACACATCTGGCATATCAGCCAAAGCTGATAAAAAGCACTCCTGGCCACTACCTCAACCTGAGAAACCAGGGAGAGTTTAGGATTCAGGAGCACTCCCAAACTACAGAACTGAACTTTTGTGGGGAGTGTAACCCTATCCAGAACAGGCAGATCTAAACCACCTCTCGGGTCCCAACCCCCTACAGGCAGTACCTCCGTCTTATTTGGATTCAGCCTCAACTTGTTATCCCTCATCCAGGCCAGTATCACCAGATTATTTCTCAGGCCACTGTTAAGTTACCTTTCTAAATTTTAACGGAAGCATCCTCAGGCAAGGGCTTCATTTTAGATTCTGGCGTGTATGGATCACATCCACAGCAAGGATCACAGCAAAAAGGGAAAGCATTTTAAAAGCATGTGTCAGGGTTACTTGTTTTATAATAATTATAGCAAAGTTATCCACAAATGGTAGTCATACTTTCCCCTATTTATGCAAAGGGCTTTTTGCGTTTGGCATGCATAGCTAGTACATAAGCCCATTTAATTGCATATAGCAATAGTCATAGGCCATTCTCATGACCAAACAGGGAAAGGGGAGCAGAAGGCAAAGCAGGGGCCCACCTTCCTGCTCCCACAAAGTGCAAGCCTCCTCTAGGCTCTGCTGCTTGTGCACCCACATGAGCAGCATGGCTCCAGTGGGGGGGGGGATCACGCTTGTTCCTCCAGGATCCCAAATGTAATGCGCAAGCAGTGGAGCAACTGCCCTCAGCACTGCAGCAGCTCTGCTGTGCCTGACCTCTCTTTCCGCGGACTCTCTGATAAGCATAGCCGCCAGCCACCCAGAAGCAGTGTTGGAAGTGGTGGCGGCACACACAATCAGTGAAGGAGCTAAGAAGGGGTTTGTTCAGTTCCTACCTCCCTTTTTACCTGGGTAGCCAATCTGGGCTACTCAGGGACAGAGCTGCTGACTCGGAGGGAATCCTACTGCCACAGCCAACCAGAGCTACCAGGGTAGAACAAGGCGAACCCAGGTAGCTCTGGTCTGAACAGCCTTTTGGTGCATAGAATAGCAAGCTGACCATGGATATACTGTATTTACCCAAATAGAAAGCGACTCTGAATTTATGACAATGGACCGGGTCTCACGATCAGTGAGACCCGGTTGCTTCCAGTGCGCAGGGAGAACGGGCAAAGCCCGCTCTCCCCGCACACGAGTGGGGAGGGAGCCCTGGGCAGCCAGATCAGCCACCCACACGATTGCCAGCTCTGTGATGGAGACGGCAGGGGCTGGGGAGCTCGGGGGCCACACAGCCCCTGGAAGCCCCAGTATGCCCTGCATGAATGTGCAGGACATACTGGGGAGACCCCCAGAGCCAAGAGGCAGCTTTTGGCCTCCCCTCCAGGGGTCTACTCACGAGTAGCTGCAGCACAGAGCCACACTGCAGCTAATCATGACCAGATAGCCCAGGTTTGCGGAGCGCTCACTGCACAAACTGGGGCTAAGAGGAGGGGTACTTGAGTGGGTTACCCGCTCGAGGAACACCAGGCTCACAACCGAGCCCGGTGGTTCTCATGATCGGGAAAAATCGGGCTAGGCTTTCCTAGCCCGATTTTTCCCAATCATGAGAATAGCCCCAATGCCTTAAAAGATACAGGTATACAGGTTATACCTGTATTTACGCCAAAGAGGACTCTGAATTCAAGATGACTCCCCTATATTTAACAGAAAAGACCTGGAAAAGGTTCTCGTCTTGGAATCGGGTAAATATGGTAAATGTTCCTGAGGAATAATCACATGGGGTGCTCACAAGGGGTAAAATAGAGGGGGAATTGCCTACCCTCCATGGTACCCTAACTTGTGAAAATCATCTTCAGCTTGCTACATTGAAAGGTGAGTTGAGAAAGAGGACAGGATTCAGAAATAATATTGTAGGTGCCAGTCTGTTCGGTTGGCGGAGGGCGGGGGAAGCAAATGCCTAGATATCACTATCAAATGTTAATAGACCTGGGTGTCCAGGGTTTCTAAAGCCCTTTACAAAGGGGATTCTGTCAGCCCCCTCTGAGCAAGGAACTGGCAGAACAATATTATACTGTATCTGAGAGTTGCCAAAGGTTTGCTCCAATCCACTCTTATGCATAATGAGCCACCTAAAAGCAAGGATTAATGATGTATTACAGAGCTTGCCTTCGCACATACCGGCAAAGCTTCAATTCCCCTGTGTGCTCCCCGATGATCCCAATTTGCAGTCTGGGAGACTGCAAAGGGAGAAGCACTGGCTGTGTAGACTTCCTTCAATGCATAAAGGAAAGCTGTGGCAGCCAATCAAGTAGGAGGGAGGGATGACGTTTGGATACTGCTCCCAAATTCAGATGACACAATGCCACTTTTTGACTTTCTGTGGTATTGAGGGTTCCAATTCAGGTTTGGGGGCTAAAACCAACCCACAGTTCAATGACAAAACTGCAGGTTCATGCATTCAGATTACCAAATTCTTGAACCTCTGCCATGGTTGCCTCCGGTTTCGCATTGTGTTCAAAGGCAGCCAGAGTAATTGTGAAAGGATATGAAATCAAAAAGAGTGTGAGATGGTCATTTGATATCCTTCCAGCCCTGCAAAATGAAAGCAGGTAAGAAAAGATTGCCTTTTATTTTAGAGATAAGGCAGGAACTTTGAAGAACAGATCCCCCAAAAGCAGTGAGTATATGCAAGTCTGAGATATGATATCCCCTGTGATTTCCATCTGTTTAATCTCTGCCCTGAAAACCTTTTCACTGTCTGGTTTCATGGCACAACAGTGACAGGTATTTCCCCTTGTCTGCTTACATAAGACAGTTTCTGGTATTTCTCAAGTGCTTTAAAAAATTACACCTTCCCACCAATTTTTTCCCCTTAAACCCACAGAATTCTGTAAAAAATATAAATAGCCCTTCTCTTCAAAAAAGAAATAAATCCTCGAACAGCCACTTTTGAAAACATCTGTGGTGCACCTGCTTGTGGAACACTGTAACCTAGAATGCAGGCAATGTAAAGCCTACAGGCCCTATCCAACCTTACCCAAGTCTTCTCCTGTAACAAAGAACTGTGAGGTCTTGCATGAATTTGAGAGATAGCTATGGAATACTAGACTAGTAGGTGGGCGATCAGTGCCTTTTGGATTGGAAATCCAAACCACGTGATTCTGTATGCCTTCAGAACTAAGTAAAGACGGTGTTCTTATTTCAGAACTAAGTAAGGACATTTATACAGGTGGCCTTCATTATTCATTGTCCCAGCACCCACGGTTTTGTGTGTCCACAGTTGTGTCATAGCAACCCAGTTTCTTTATTCACTGTGGTTTTTTTTAATATAGGCAAAGTTCGCCTATCCTGGGTGGCCAGAGATGACTTCCAATGCCATTTCCAGCCACCATTTTGCAAAACAGAGGTATTTTGTGGTTCTTTCCCCCCAACAATTTTTCAAAAAATTTTTTGGAGGATTTGCAGGGGGGGTGCTTTCTGGAGAGCTGGAGGCCTGGGGGGCAAGGTGCTATGCTTTATTCTCTTAATTCCTGCTTTTTTGGACCCTTTTAAAGCTCGAGGAACCTAACTCCCCCCCCCAATTCCTATTGCCTCAAGGTTTTATTATTTATGAATTCTATATTTGTGCCTATAGGTGAGAACAGAACCCCCACAAATAATGAGGGCCACTTGTAGTGCAGTTATCTGCAGCAAACACGTACAGCCTGGAAGAAAACTAAGTACTGTATGTATATTAAGGAAATCTTATCCTTTTGTATGCGTGTATTTTAATTCCATACATTACCTGTTTCCTGTAGAAAACACCAGGGTAAAATTGGTGGTTTTGACAGCAAGACTGTGAGTAATGTAGACCAGAGAAAACTGACAAACCTGCTCACCTGGAACCTACATTCTCTGTCTCTGGACTTCTATAGAGCAGATCCAGCCTCAAGAGAAACACTGGCAGATTCTGTACAATATGGAAAACTTTGGTTCAGAGCCAATCATTGTAAACTAGATTCTAGTCTGGCAGCTAGTTCGATTTCAGAGAGGGGAGAATTACTGTGGGTAGTGGATGCAAGATTCAAGCAAGGCTTATACACCCACTCTTGAATATACTCTAGATGAATTTGCAAAAACAAATTTTTAAAAAACCAAAAACCCTAGTGTGTCATATTTATGTACTTTGGAAAGTTTATTTTTATAGAGGTGCACAGACATGTGGGCGGCCTGTTTAAAGAGCAATTTGGCTGTACTGGGGGGGGGGTGAGCGGCCAACAGTGAGCCGGTAAGGGAAACAACCTTTTTTGCCTCTCACCCACCACCAGCCTGATCCACTTCTGTGTCAGACTGGTTCACATCGAACCAGGCTTGGTCCAGTTCGATCACAGACCAAACTAGCCCCAGCTTGGTTTGCAATTGAACTGCCCAACTATCCCGGTTCAATGTGAACCATCGAATGGTTCATTCACACCCCTAGTAACATCACCACATATATCTAGCTTATTTTCTTTTTTGTATTAATAAATAGGAACAACAGTACCAGTCAAAGGGATTTGAAAGGATTGGGGGATACTCAGTCTACCCATAATGATATATCTCACCTCATGAAATCCAGGGCTGAGCTCTGCACACCAAAACAGATTCCAGAATTTAGTCCCCATTAACAATGAACCCTGGGACCAATAATTCTTGGACTCAACATTGCCTGTCTCCCACAGGTTAACATTGTGTATGTGAAATCCAGTTTAAATACCTCTACATGAGACAAGAATCCATGATCATATCTGGGATGAATGGCATGTCTATTAGGTCATTGGGGCTGAATTGCTAGTGTTTAAGTAATATACACATCCTGTTTGATGTACCTGTTCACATTTAATGATAGTGATGATATATTCCTCCAATAATTGATTCATAAAAGCATAAACGTCCAGAATGAGCATCAATTCAGTCATTGCATTTAGAGGAGGTAATTAAATCTGAATAAAACTAAGGTTTTAGTAATAGGCTCAAAGTATCTATTGGGCATGGCTCCAGCCTTGGTGATTTCATTTGACAATAGTGTTTTGATTCCAGTTTGAAGCATTAAGAGTCTGGCAGTAGCATTAACATCGATTTCCTTATGGACCTAGATAAAGTCCATCACCAAATCTGTGTCTCATACCATTAGATAGATACTGGCTATCTGTGACCTCTGCTCTGCTTAATTACTTGCAACTGTTGCTGATTCTTGGGGAATTTCTTCTTTTTAATATGAGTTGGTCAGTTAAGATTCATAGACCCAAAGTCCTCTTTGTTTAAATTGGTTTCTGTTAATTTCATTTGTCAGTACAGATGATGAACTGCTAGCCATGTGAGCTACCTTTTGTAAGCTGAATCCTTGCTAGAACTGACTTACAAAAGCTACTTGAAAAATACCAGATCCTTTGTAGCAGATAGCCTCAAACCTGAAAGCTGTTTGGTCACTGCAAAGGAAGGAAGGAAGGAAGGAAGGAAGGAAGGCCTCACTGTGAATTCCTTGGCTCCAGCCTTCCTTTATTGAGAGTAGCAGGGGGGTAGGGGATAGGGACGTGCACATAGCATGCATGTGCATGACGTGTGCATACGCACTGGCCACTTCCGGTATGATGCTGACCGGGGCTGCAAGTAGATATGCAGCAGCCCCGCACCAGCGTTTTTGCCAACAGCGCCGGTGGAAAAAATGTGGCGGGGGGCATGGGCACCCTCCCTGTTCCTTAAAGGTAAACCCCCGCTTCTGCCAAACCATGCAAACGCCAGTTCATGCACATCCCTAGTAGGGGAGAAGGAATTGACATAAAATGGTTGCCCATGCCCAGAAGCTTCAGACCCCAAAGTATGACTTTAATCCTAGGCATGATATTAAGACTACATTATTATTTTATAATATCAGATAAACAGAGGTAAACCAACTATATCTTAGTAATCCATCTTTCTCCTAAGGATGTGCCAACTGGTTATGGTTTGAACCCAGTTTGACTCAAACTGGGGCAATTTGAGAGGTCCGAGTTCGAACCAGCCTGGCCCCCATAAAAGAGATACTGATGACACTGTTGAAGGGCGATTGAGGGACTTTACAATCTTCAGCAATCTTCTTGAGAATCATCTCTTGAGTGGGTTCCATTATTCTTTAGTACAGACATACTCACAGTTGACATCAGGTTGTTGTGGGCCCTTCTGCCAAGGCCCTGTACTCCCCCCCCCCATAACATACTGGGCATTTGTGTCCCCGCAACTCTCCTCCTTCCACCCTTGAAGCACAATACTGATAGAAGTTATTTGCTTAACATTCAGCACAGCAAAACATGTTTAGCTGAGCACTGCCCATGCTGCTGTGGGTGTCCACTGGCACTGTTGCCGAACAGTGCTGCAATTATATATTATGCAAGGACAATTGCACAGCACTAGTTCCATTATTTCCAATGGAGGTTGTGTCACGCACCTGCATGTGTGCAATTTAAAGATGCAGCAAAAGAAGGTTGTTCTTCAACAGCACCTGTGGTGTTGTAGGTACATGCAGCAGTGCAGGAGATGCTTAACCACACATGTATCATTGTACTGAATGTGAGCGGCTGTCAACAGCAGGAGAATACTATTGAGGTGAGGTGTGTTTTTAACGTAATTTGGAATATAGTTTTGTAATTACCTGATTAGCCACCTAATGGCGCAGTGGGGACGTAAACCTGCCTAGAGAGCAGGAGGCTGTTGGTTCAAATCCCCGCTGGTGTGTTTCTCAGACTATGGGAAACTCCTGTGATACAGGAAGGTGGCGAAAGGCATCATCTCATACTGCGTGGGGGAGGCAATGGTAAACCCCTCCTGCATTCTACCAAGAAAACCACAGGGCTCTGTGGTCACCAGGAGTCGACACTGACTCAACGGCACAACCTTAAGTACCTGATTACTATTGGCAATTCATAAATAATGCATGTTAATATTATGATTATTATTTATTACTACATTTGTGCAAGGGTTTCCCTTTAGCAAAGGATGAAATCTCTATATACAAAAATAACCTCCATTGAAGCAAACAAGGATTGTCCTGTTTAGTGGAAATACTACTAATATATCGTTTGTACGGTGGCTGACATCCTCCATCCACCGGGAGCCCTTACAAATAGGGTTTCCAGCTCTCAGAATATCCAGCCAGCAAAGTCATTTCGAATTAGTCTTGCAACATTAGGGAAGTAAGCCCTTCCCCTCTCTACCCAAGTCTCTGCTTGCTTCTATGTTTTGCTTGTGGCCAATGGCTTCCTAGAGGAGGCAGGATGCCACGCCTCCCTTTCCCTCAAGGGTTTAGTACTGTAATTAAAAGACTCTCTTTGATCTGGCTTGTTGAAGTACACACACGCACACACCATCCTGCAGCATCACCTCTGCTTTTGCAGCCCCCTTCCTAGCTTGGATTACATGCTCATTTTCTGTAAGGCCCTCTACAGCCCTCTACAGACTGCACACCCTCTCTTGTCTCCAGATCTCCCTCCTCCAAAAACTTTCAAACAGCAGAAAGCCTGAGAACTGGCTTTCCCCCTACTCTTTGCCTCTGGGCAGCTTTCTACAATATTTTCATTTCACAGGCATGACTTGCTCTTATTATGTTGATGTGACTACTTATGTCAGTGCCTCGCTGCAGTTTATCCCAAAAAAACTCCGGTAAAATACAGGATTTTTAGAACTTGTACATAAATTAGAATGAGGTTAAATTTAGAAGGAAAGGCCTGATTTGTTTGTGGGGTGTTTCCAAATATACCAAACTGAGGTCAGCAGGGATCCAGCTGTGGTGCAAATGCACTCCCTCCCTTCTGGAGATTTAAGGGTTAGGGTTTTTACCTTACCTGTGTGGGAAAGCTCCAGGCTATGAAAATGCAAGTGGTCCTGCAGAGACCCAAGAAGACGAGCTTAACTTCTCTATAGTTTTAGCCTACAGTCCCAACAGAAGCAGGGGGTGAGGGACACAATAGTTGCTGCTCCCTTCTCCTCCAGGTGAAGTTTTTAATTCCAGGATCTGTCCCTGAGGGCTACGTGACTCCATCTGGAAGAGAGAGAGAAAATTATGTCTTCCTCCTGCCCCATATATGCTGGGGCTGTGGGGGGAAACTGGAGCAGAATTAAGTACCAGTCTTTTTCCTTCACCAACAAAAGGGCTACATCTGTTTTCGACGCCTCTCTCTCTCTCTCTCTCTCTCTCTCTCTCTCTCTCTCTCTCTCTCTCTCTCTCCAGCATCCAAATGCTGGATTCTGGACCTGGAGGCTTGTGTGCACCACAGAAATCTACCACACATTCAAATAGTAAAGGATGTAACTGACTACAATGTACTGACTTTCTCACAACTCCTTAATAACCTTTTAAATGCAGAGCTTATCGGGGATGCTGCTGAACAGGCTAATGTTGCTATTGCATAATAAATTCCACTAAAATGTTATTTATTTACACTTTGATTAAAGTATAGAAATATATTCCATTTGTAGCCACAAAACCTCTAAAAAGGGTTTTCCTCTCTCACATAAAGCTCTTTTACATCTAATAATATTGATTTTGCAGTAGCCTGTTACTGTTCAGATTTATGTTGTGGTTTTGCATGAAATTCAAATACTAATATCATCTATTATTAAAAAGGGGAGACAGAGCAAAATTCATCCTCACCTTCTCTCCAGACAGCTAGTTCTAGCTGGTATTTTAGTTTGACACTAAGATTGTTTTCATGACTGTTACAGGAGTGGAGAGGGCGGGTGGGTGGGGAAGCAAGGTTGAACCTACCTTCCACCCAGACAATTGTTGTACTCTATTGCACCCATAGATACCACGCTGCTCTGAGTAGTGTGGATCTCTGGAGGCTGGGAAAATGAAGCCTGGCCTCCAGGTATCCCTAAATGCACCGTGTGAGGAGCGCAGTGCATGGAGAGATTTGTCCTCAAGCTGGGTGCTCTAGGCACCCAGCTCTGTGGTCTGCTCAGGCTGCATGCAGCCCGAGCATATACATGACCCCCATACCTGAATAAAAGGGTGGGTACAAATCTCAGGCTACCCAGGGAGGCAGCACTGGGATTGGCCTAAATCCTGGTGCAACACATGAGCAGCCCTACCCAGGTAGGGCTTCCCAAGCCTGGGTAGGGCTGCTAGTGTGAACAGCCTCTCAGAATACTTCCATTTGATATTTGACTTCTTCCATTTGAGAAAACAAATCAACAGGGTCTGATTATTTCATCACGTACAACTCTTAAGGGAATATGGTGCTAATGTCAACTAAAACACAGCTGGATTTCTTTTAAGCTCTAAAGGTAAAATAGGATCCTAAAGAAATTAGTGAATCAGTCCTATGGATCACAACTCTGGTGTGCTGATTTGGAGTACAGGTTATACAAAAGGATAACTTATTAATTCACCGTGAAGCAAGGATTGAACCTTATCACAATTATACATCCTGTCCAACTCCTCAGAGGCGTAACTAGGGAAAACGGCGCCCGGGGCAAGCACTGAAATGGTGCCCCCCCCACCGCGCCCCCCCAACATACTACATTATACTTAGGTTTTTCCTCACAAGCGCCCGCCGCCAAGCCAGGCCACTGACTGGCCACCAGGTGCCAGCAAAGCAATGGGGGGGGCGCAGGCGGCGCGGAAGGGACCGCTCGTGGGGAAGGGGGCACCGACGCGCTCCCTTGACTGCTGCAGCGCTGCTGCACTGAGCAGGAAACATTTGTATTAACAAAAAATTTTAAAAAAATTTTTTTTATTTGGTCATGGCGGCGCCCCCCCACGTGACCAGAAAAGATGGCGCCCGGGGCACGTGCCCCCCCTGCCCCCCCTATAGTTACGCCTCTGCAACTCCTTGCCTATTGACTCAAAGAACTATATTGAGATAAAAATTTCATCACTTGCCAAGAGATTGAAAAATCCCTTTTTGGATCACATTTCCAAACTGTATGAAGTTTTCATGAAAAATTGTTACTTGGATGGGTGTGGGAGCAATTGACTGACTGCTATACCATATTCAGTTCATGGACTGGCAATCCAAGATTCTTTGCACTTTTAGGATTGGGTGATTCAATCAGCCATCCATATACAAATGGAATTTTAGAAATCTGATCAGTCCACCATTTCTTCATTGACCTTAAGATAATGAAAGCGTGTCTTATGCTTTTGGAAATATGAAGTTAACAGTTCTTGAAAAAATGTTGGAAGGAAGGAAGGAAGGAGCGATTTGATTCGGGTGTGACTTGATGCATGATGAATCAGGGATGATTCATAGAATAGAATCACCACTTAAATGAAGAGGCGGATTTAGTGGTGAATCGAATCTCCCCCAATTCATCACAAATCAATTCACAGCACTGAGAGGGCCTGCCTGCCTGGTCCTCCCTCTGAGTGGAGAGAGAGACAGAGGCTTATCTGACTCTCTATTTTTAATTATCCTTTTAATTTGCAGTGCTGCTAGCAAGTGCTTTAATTTTAATGTGTGTGTGTGTGTGTGTGTGTACACACACACACACACACACACACACACACACACACACACACACACACACACCAGCAGTCCCAGTGGCTTGAACTGGGTGCTGCTTGGAATTTATTTCCTTGTGTAGTTTCCTTTTTCTCTTATTATACCAGCTGCCTCCAGGTTTTAACTGGGTGCTGCTTGGAATTTTATTCCTTGTTAAGTTGTTTTTCTGCTTATACCCAGTCCTCAGTGGTGATAACAACCAGCTTTTATTTAAAAATAATATTTTTGTAGCCCTGCTGCCACCTTTGCTGCTGCTGCCTGTGTGCAGCCTGTGTTTGTGTCTGATGTCTGGCGGGTTGGTTTTTTTGTTTTTGTAGACTCCCTTTGTTTACTGTTGTTTTGGGAAGGTTTTTTATTGTTCTGATTGAATGGGTGGGTGGGTGGGTGGGAGACTAACTGGTGCCCACTTGCCCTCCCCTCAGATGTCGAGTCCTGGTGTCTGCTCAGCCCAAGATTGCCTTCAAGAGCAACACCTGGAAGACTCCAGCCGAAGATGCTGCTGGAAGCCCCCAGGAAAAGATACCAGATAAGTGAGACACCGGCCCACCTCAGTCAGGTTATTAGAATTTAGAGTTCTTTAAATAGGGCTTAGTTTGGGGAAGGGAGGGATTAGGTGGCATGACTGTAGGACAGGAGGGGTGGTTTAGAGCAGTGTTTCTCAAACTTTTTGGAGTCAAGGACCGCTAAATTCTTCGTGCAGAGTTTCAAGGACCGCTACATTCTTCATGCGCAGTTTCCCGGACCAGCAGTTAGTAAAGGGGTTTCAAGTCTGTCTATCTATCTATCTGACTTCTATACTGCCCAAAACTTGCATCTCTGGGCTGTTTAGAATGAAAATAATATAAGCATTAAAATAATTAAATTTGGAATCTTTTGCAAACATGGAATATTAGGGGTTCTTAACCTTGGGTCCCTCAGTTAAACTCCCATAACCCCCAACAACAATGGCATTTGGCCATTATGGCTGGGGATTATGGGAGTAGAAGTCCACCAACGTCTGGGTACCCAAGGTTGAGAACCCCTGAATCTAAAAGCCTGGGTGAACAAATTTGTCTCCAGTATGTCTTCAGTATGTGCGGGGTGGTGGTGGAGGTGCTTCTGATTACTCAGTGGAGAGGGGATGTTGGGCCATTAGAAAAATTCAAAAGCTACATGGGGCCAATGAAAACAACATACAAGCAAGCCCCACTGATGCAAGAGGGAAACAGCGTTCCCTCTCAAGGCGCCTCGACCACAACAGGCAGCTGGGTTTCAATCAACCAACCTTTGGCTGCAAACAATGAGCATGCAAGAACCAGCAGCCCTTCAAGTGGCGCCCACTGCCATACCTTTTCCTCCATGCCCCCGCACCGCATACAGTTTGAAGCTGTAAAGATAGGGAATAAGATAGCTGTAGGAAGATCTCAGCAGCACGTGGAGGCAAGGCACAAGAAGGGTCCCATGCCTCTGTGATACTCTTCCTCTTCCGTGCCATGTGCAAAATTGAGGAAGTGAGTGCCTTGATTTCAGTTGGGGGGGGGTTGACTCCCAGTCAGGGACCGGCACTCAACCCTTCGGGGACCGGCAGCGGTCCAGGGACCGGTGGTTGAGAAACACTGGTTTAGAGAGTGGCCACAGTAATCCCCTGTCCTTCTTTGCCATCCCTTCATTTAGACTTGCCCCAGTGTTGCTTTCCACTGTCCAACAACATCCCCCACCCAAATAAAGCCTGCTTCTTTATTTGGGGGGGCGGGATTTAATATTTCTAGCTTCTGTCTGTGCACCACAGTGCTATTGATAGCACTGGGTGTGGCACACAGACCATAAATAGACCACCCACGACTGCACACTCCCTTAAAGGTGCTCCTTCTCCCCTCATCTGAGTTAGGGCTTAATTTTTTTTTTTATAAAACCAAGATGTCCAGGAGGATGAAAAGCAGAGCCAGGAATAGAGTGGCAGGCAGAGGGAGGGGTGATGCTGCTGGTTGTGGTAGGCAATGGTAAGAAGGGCCTACTCCCCAAGTCATCCCAATTGTTGTGGTTGTGTGCAGGCTTTCATATCTGGAGGAGTCTGGCCCCACAGCTAGGAGTGTGCAGAACTGGTTCTATTCAAACCAGGTTTGACTCGAACCAGTCAGGTTCATCCAATTCAAGTTTGAACCAGCCCGGTCCCCGAAAAGCGGGGGCTAGCCTGAGTTTTAACCGGTTCGACCCTGATTCAAACCAAACCAAACCAGATCAACGGTTCAAATGTGGCAGCCACCATTTTGTGTAGCATGTTTTTAAAAATCCTTATTGCTTTTTGGCCACTGCCTTCCGATTGGCTAGCGATCACCTTTGCTCTGGTTGGCTTGTTGTCATCAAATCAGAGTGCTGTCAGGGCAATTCTGCCCCCATTGGCTGGAAGGGGGGGCAGCAGCATCTGGGGGTCCTTGCTCCTGCTGGCAGTAATAGGCTTGGTGTGTCCTCAGCTAGTGGCAAGGCTCCTGCTCCCAAGCAGGAGACCTTGCCTGCTCAGTGGGTGCAGTCAGTGGGCAAGTGGTCTGGTTACCCAGGCCATTGGGAAGATTATTGTTTTGGCTCACCAGCCATCCCAGGTGATGGAGAATGCTGGCTTCTGTCAGTGACTCTGACTGTGTGCCCCTGACTACCAAATCCCCTCATGCACCACCTTTAGCGGGCAGGTAATGCCTTCCCTGTACTGGGCATTCAGGGAGGCCATGCAGTGACTGCTGTGCACAGCAGTATCTGACACCATCATACACTACCCTGTAGATCTGTGGAGCAGTCCCAGTGGGAGGCATGCTGCTTTCCTGTCCTTCACAGTGCACCAGTGGGGACAGGAGAGTGAGGGCTTGTTGGCTGGCCAGCCCCCCCCCTGCAGTGAAGCACAGTGGGCTGTGCTGCATGAGGAAGTGCTGGACACTGAGCACATGGCAGGTGAGCTGTTGACGGCTATGAATCTCCAAGTAGAGTGATGCCTGTCCATCAGCCAAACCTTCTCTGAGGTGATGCCAATGTCACAAAGACAGCCAAGCAGGGTCAGTTTGTGTCCATCTGTTGTGTGGCACAAACTCTGACCCTGGTTATGTGGGGTGTGCTTGGCCCTTTTGAGCTGTGGCTAAGTGAGACACCCCTGCTGGGCAGCATCCTGCTCCTGCCATGGCTGCTCTTGTGGAAAGCTGCCACAAGATAGCAGCTTTCTTCCAGCAGAGCACAAAGGGTAGGGAGGTGCTCAGGCAGTGGCAGCTTCTGTTTGGTCCACCTGAACAGCTGATCCCTCAAGATGTTCAGATCCAGTGGAACTCCTGCTAACTAACCCCTGCTAACTTGGCAAAGAGGCACCTTTTAACATGGTGGTTCTCTCGATTTAGCAGGGGGAGAGTAACTGGCCCTATCCACCCCCAGCACAGAACTTCCAGTGACTGTTGCTGGTGTCTATCTTGTGTTTCTTTTTAGAATGTGAGCCCTTTAGGGACAGGGATCCATCTTATTTATTTATTATTTCTCTGTGTAAACCACCCTGAGCCATTTTTGGAAGGGCGGTATAGAAATCGAATGAATGAATGAATGAATGAATGAATGAATGAACTCCATCTTTTTCTTTGTCTGGCACCTGCAGGAGCAAGAGCTGGCCATCTACAGCCTGGCAAGGAGTTATGGCTTGGAAGCAGTGGCGGACCCTCACCATTGGCGGCCTGTGTGCAGCCACGGTGGTGGTCCCACTGTCTCCGCCCCCACATCTGATGTCAGACGTGGCGGTTAGCCATGCCCCTGCATCTGACGTCAGATGTGGGGGGCTTGGTCTGGCTCTTGAATGGAGACTTGAGGCTCCATTTGGGAGTTGGAGTTTAACTCCCGAAGGGGCTGTGTGGCCCCTTCGGGAGCTAAACTAAGGCTGGTGCTGCACTCGCAGCGCAGCGCCAGCATTTTTACTCCTGAAGGGGCCACGTGGCCCCATTAGGAGCTACTTTGGCTGGCGCTGCATTCGCAGTGCCAGCCTTAGTTTAGCTCCCGAAGGGGCCAGGCGGCCTCCACATGGGAGCTAAACCTGCACCCCCGCTTCTGATGTCAGATGCTGGGGGAAGCGTGTCGGGGCCGCGAGGTGCAGCCCCTGATTGGGCATGGCCCGGGTTCTTTGAACCTGTTGGCCCAATGGTGGCTCCGCCCCTGCTTGGAAGTGTGCAAGACCAGGACCGGGCTTTCCAAGGTTGTCCTGGCACTCTAGCCATTCTTTGTTACCATGGACAGCTTGTTTGCCTAAACAGCAACACTGAGCCAGGCTTTGCCTGCTGCTCTTCTCCTTGAGACGACAATGGCTGAGCTCCAATCCATGCTGACCACTGAGGAAGCAATCACCTTTGCAGGTCGGCTGAGGACTGGAGTGGTGGAGCACCTTAAATCAATCAGCTTTGAAAGCACCAGACACTTGTTTAGGGGAAGTGTATGGAGCATTCCCCGCCTTAGTGTTTGAAGTGCTTTACATGCATTACTTCAGTAATCCTTACAGCTGCCTTTCAAGATAGGTCAATATCATTCTCCCCATATGGATAATGCATAGATGGATAATGGCTGAGGGACACAAGTGACATAAATGGCTTAGGCACAGGTGGATTGCCTAAGGCCACCTAGCCCTTTAATCACAGAGATCCTACCTGAGCCAAAGATTTCCTGATCCAGAGCTCAGTCTCTTAGCCAGTAAGCTACATAAGCTTACTACTAGCACTCATTCGAGCCTGGTGTCTACTACATGCACACATACTGAGGGTCAAACTAGATGTTATATGAAGAACATGATGGCTAGCATCCTTTTTATTCAACAAAGGCAGTTTGGGCTCCCCATGGATTAGGATTGCAGTGTAGGGAGAGGGAAATTAACCCTCTGCCCTCCTCCCATTAGGGATGTGCACAAACTGGTTTGTGCACTCCCAGGAGTCGGGGGGGGGGTCTTTTAAGGGGCAGAGGATGTGCTCTTACCTGCCCAGCCACTTTTGCCTCACCAGCACTCTTCCCAAAACAGCTGACATGGGGCTGCAGCATACCAACTTGCAGCCCCTGTCAGTGTTGTACCAGAAGTGTTCGACACATGTGCACATGGTACACACATGCACATGTGTTGGCCACTTCCGGTTTGACACTGACTGGGGCTGCAAGGAGGTATACTGCAGCCCTGCACAAGCATTTTTGGGCAGAGCACTGGGAATGGGACAACTCACTGCGGACAACTCACTGCGGACAACTCTCTGTGGGATACCTCAACACGGCCGACTCACTGCAGGGACATCTCAATGTGAATCCCCGACAAACACTTCAAAGTAGCTCCCTGCTCTCTTTATTTGAATTTGAACCAGCAAGCCCAATAGTGCCCTGCACTTCAAAACAGTTCCCTGCTCTCTTTCTAGGGATGGGAAGTGTGCTCCTGTCAGGATATGCTGGTACTCATGCAGCTGAGCTTGGCTCTAAGCCTCCTTGATTTGAATTTCTGCATTAAGACAAAAAGGGCTTTGGAGAAGCGAGCTAAGTGCAGCTTTGGACATCAAGCAGAAATGGGTCTAGCAAGCAGAAGTGGGTCTAGGACAGTTCAGCTTGGCGCGTTGTTGTTCATACATTTTATCATCCAAATAGCATTGTTATTTCCAGAGCTTGCTTATGTCTAAATTTACAGTGTTTGCCTGAAGTTATAACTATTTTTACGCAAATGATTTGTATGCAAACTCTATGATAATGGGGGGAGGGGTTATATTCATGCAGTTATATGGGCCTATCAGTGGTGGTGGTTTGTTTAATGTGGCTGCTTATTGATTACTAGCAAAATGCTAGTCTAGCCCTTGGCCTCATTCAAGAGGGCTGTACAAATGTTGACCTTTCAATAGGCTTTTAATTTACTTTGTTTTTAGTCCCCTGTTTTAAGTTTAACTTGATTTTTATAATTTGTGTTTTAGCATGTTGGACCAAATATTTTCATATAACTGTTTATGGGTTTGTTTACCTTTTTTGTGAGGTGCCTTCTGATGCATTGTACCCCTGAGGTAGGAGGAGACATCCTATTAAACTCAAATTCAAATAAAGTAATAATTGCATGTCTGCTGGTTGCTGGCAGGAGCGGGCTCTTCTGCACCTCCTTTGCCCACTTCTAAGCCCCATATAGAGAGAGCAGGGAACTTTTTTGAAGTGCGGGGCACTATCGGGTTTGTTGGAGAATGAAGAGAGAGCAGGGAGCTGCTTTGAAGTGTTTGTCGGAGATTCACATTGAGTTGTCCCTGCAGTGAATTGGCCATGTTGAGGTGTCCCACTGTGAGTTGGCCGCAGAGAGTTGGCCACAGCGAGTTGTCCTAGACCTGAGTGCCGGTGGGGGGAAAGTGGGGGGGCAGGTAAGAGCACCTTCCCTGCCACTTAAAGGACCCCCCCCACTTCTGAACTGCCTTGAATGCAGGACTTCCGAACCGGTTTGGCTGTTAGGGCTGAACCGGATCATGCACATCCCTACCCCACCCCCAACTTGATCCCAAATTAAATTCCTTGAACGTCCTGGGGCGGGGGTGGGAGTTACCATTTATGCCAATGGAAGCATTTTTACAGGGCAAATCACAGCCACAGAGGTGCTGTATAATGAGCTCACTGGTGAGATGTACAAAAGTATATTGCTGCTAATGTTCATAAATGTTCATAAATCAGATACATGATACATTTCTCAACAGTGTTTTTTTGTTTGTACTGAAATACAGATGAGGGGTATTGAGAATCTGTTCAGTGCAGTGATGGAGGAAAGGGGTGATACTAGTTTCCACTTGGTCTGCTTTTTTGTGGTCAAAATCAGCCTTCCTCTTTTCAGTTGCTTTCCCATAAGAGAATCCATTTGAATTAAAAAGAACAGAAGACAAATGAAGAAGAACTGAAGTGCCCTATCCCCTTGCTGTGCTCAAACCCCCACAGTTACTCTTTGGGTTTTTACAAAGTTGTTGGGAGATGGATCGTGCATTTCCTGATGTCTCATCTCGCTTAGCCCTCATTACTCTTTGTTGCTGTTTTATTTCTGTAGGGCTTGGATAGTTTTAATGGTTTGTTTATGGATATATTAATATTTTATGATGTTTTATGTATTGTACGTTTGTGAGCCACCTTGAACAAGATAAAATAGAGGATATAAATTTATAAATAAATAAAAGAAGAAGAGATATATGTTTCCAACAGCAGCCCAATGTACTAAACAAGTTGTCCAGCTCTGCTGTAGTCTACTTTATATTCAGATGGTTGTTTTCCTCTGTTTAAATTAAGAATAATTTAAATGTGAATTTCCTTCTATAATTCCTTGCTTCCACCAAGGACAATTCCTGCACTGATGCAGAACCGATTCCCAAAGATCTAGTGCTGAAGTCTATAAGGTTACTGTATTTTAGAATTATAATCTCACATAAGGGACTTCTTGTGCATTTACAAACCAGCCTTTTATTCTTCCATCCATACCACAGCAAGCCCATTTCCCACGAAAGTGTTTTTCTCCCTTTACAAGGTCAGGATTAAGGTAAATTTAGTGCCCTGTCCCCAGCAATGGGCTGATCTGATCCATATTTACTGCAGAGATGTCAGAAGCAATCAGACTGAAAAAAGCAAAGATTTATTTATTTATTTTCCATAGAAGAAGTGGCACGTGCTTCAGTGTGACTTGTCCTTCTTTTTGAGGGGGGTGGGTGTGGTGGAATGCAGCAACAACAGCAAAAACTTCAGTTCCAGCACAAAAATAAAATTACTGACGCACTCTGATACATAGTGGAGGTCATGACAAAAATAAGATTGCTGGCCAGCATGTTTCTGGTGACCTTAAAAGATGAAGTGGGAAAACGTAGACAATATAAAAATGAAACACCGGCCATATATTTTCTCAGGTTGTTTCATTAAAACCTGCAGTAGCTGAGGAGAATACATTTGTTGGTAGAGATGTTGCAAAACTGGATTTTGACTTCTCTGTCATGGTTTTTCATTAGTTCAGCTCCTGGATCCTAAAGTAATAAGGCCTCAATCTAGCTTTAGCTGCAAAGAGTGGCACATGCCTATTTATGCCAGGATGTGGAAGGAGATGTGCATTTCAATACATATCCCAAGTGCATGTCCAGTTGAAAATACTGAAGTGAAGATAGGCAACATCTGCATTCAGATGCATACATAAGTGCATCCAGATGCACATCTGATTTCAGTTCCTGATCAGCAAGCGAAATGCCTTTAGATATGCTTATGTATATTATGACATTCATTGCTTCCATGAGCAGCTATTCAATTTTGTCTACACTGAAAATGCATCACAATGCAATGTTTTAACACTGAGGGTATAGGGGTGTGCATGGAACCAGCTGGTCCGGTTCGGTTCAAGTCTGGACCGGACCTGAACCAGACTGGGCCAGTTTGGACTGGCACCCCTCACCCCCTCTCCCAGTTTGGTTCGGTCCGGGGGATCATGAACATTTTTTTGAAAAAAATTTTTAATTACCCACTCTGGGGGAGTTGTTGGAGGTGGCGGGAGGGTGTCCATGGAGGTTCCCACTCCCCCCACCAGCCTCCCTTGACGTCCATACCGGCCAGCCAGTCCGCTTTTCGGACTGTCTGGGATTGAACCCCAGTCTGGGATTGAACAGTCTGGGATTGAACCCCAGAATGGGGAAAGAAGAGCAAGACTGAGCAAGGGACAAGCCAGGCTCGCTGCAGAAGCTGATTAGGGGTGATTGGAAGAGGACTCTTCTTGGTAAGGACTCTGAGTTAGGGTCCAGTATTAGTGCAAGATAGAGTAGGTGTGTTTTTCTTGTTTTGAAGTTACAAATGTGTCACTTCTCTCTGTTTCCCAGCCCCATGCTTAGAAGCCTTTCCCCCCAACCAAACTCTGAAGGAGATCGAGGTTTGGAATGGAAGGCTGTTTTAGTAGACACAGCCAGAAAAAAATACAACAGTCTACTTGGTGGGAGCGACAAAGCTTAAGATCAAGCCACTGGTTGAGACTAGGCTGTGACACATGGTGGCAGCATAGTGGGATCTGTGACAGAGGGAATGCATTAGCAGCTGCCCTACTGTGCTGCTTCCCCAATCAAATTAGCAGCCCCATGTGACTGCTTATACATTAATAAGCCAAATGGCTGCTTCTGATCATGGATCTCCCAATGACATGTCTGGTTTGTTCCAGAGCCCTAACATCTAGACAAATGCAGGCACGTCTTGCTATGAAGGTTCCATCAAGCAGAGGAACCTGCTGACCAGAGGGCATGTTACAATCAGACCTTTTTCAGTACAGCATCAACAATGTGACTGCTGCCGGCTCAGCAATAGTATATTTGCCCTTATAGTGAATAATACATTCTGGAGCACGTTCCTTTTATTTGGGATAACATGTGCAACTCCATGCTAATGTTTGACTGCCTACTCTGACAGCCTTTCTGGGTTCTGAATCAAACACTTCATTATCCATTAGCAGAAAGAAAGGCTTGTCCTGACAATGCAAATTCTGACCTCAAGGTGATGAGAACTTCCCACAGCTTTTGCAAGCTGGCAGGGGCTTGACCCTCACAGATGAACCTGGGCACCAAGGGTGCTCAGAAACAGTGTCTACGTGCACATTGTGCTAATCAGGAGACGGGATTTGGCGGCAGTGCCAGAGAAAGAAAACATTAGCTCTTCTCTCTGCCTTTTGATTTACTGCTCGATTTCGATCAGACTGCTATATGAAAGTTTAAGTCTTTTGCCCTCTCATAGAAAATCTTTACTAGGAATATAGATGAAGAGCATTTTCTGCATGAAGAAGCATCTATTTATAGATCTAGACCTGGGTACCCAAACTCTGCTACATCCATCACTCTCAGTAAAACCAAGAACAATTAAAAGCCTATAAATGAATGGAGGTTTGGAAAAAATGAGAAGTTAAATCACAGCACCTAGCCTTGTTTAAGTCAAGGAACCAGGGCTTCACACTGCATCTCCAAGGTCATCTCCCATTTAATTTCTAAAAATGACAGTTGCACAGCTTCAAAGGTGCATGAAAGTCACACATTTTGAACCTCTTCTTTCAATTTACATAAGAACAGCCCTGCTGGATCATGCCCAAGGCCTATCCAGTACAGCATCCTGTTCCACACCACATGCCTCTGGGAAGCCCAAAGGCAAGAGCTGAAGGCATGCCCTCTTTTCTGCTGTTACTCCCCTGCAACTGGTACTTAGAGGCATCTTGCCTCTCATGCTAGAGGAGGCCTACAGCACCAGACTAGTAGCCACTGATAGACCTGTCCTCCATGAATTTGTCTAAGTCTCTTTTAAAGCCATCCAAGCTAGTGATAAAAACAGCTCTGCTGGGACTGGCAATCCTATTCAATCTTATGTGTGGCAGACTGGCAAAACTTAGTCAGTGGTGATAGAAAAATGCTCTGCATATACTCATTGTTCATGTTTCCTGGGGTTAACCCTTGCCGCTCACAATAACTTCGATGTCACAGCTGCAGCTAGAGATGCTCGTGAATCCCTCCCTGCCAAATGTGTCCCAAATTACCAAACGTACTTACAAGAATGGAACTCATAATGTTGGAATCTAGGATTCCAGAGTCTTACTTTAGGAATGTGCGTATTTAAAATAAATAAAAATAAAAAGTAATATTTTTGCTTGGATAGACACAACAGTTTTAATGTTGTGTAAGAACACTCATGAACTCCTGTGGGAAGGAAAACTTAAAAAATAAAGGCCTGGTTTATACAATGATGCGACTCTAGGTTTAATGTAGGTTACCAACATTAGCATGCTCGTGTGAACCTGCAGCAAGATGGGATTCAGAGATTCATCTTGGGCCATAAACCACTTTGGCATGAGTTCACACAATGAGGCTAATGTTGTTAACCCACATTAAACCTAGAGGCAAACAATTGTATGAATGATGCCAATGGTATGTTTAAGAAAAAACTAGCAGAATCAGGGAGTTGCACAGTTTATTTTATTCATTTTGTTGTGCTTTTAAGTTGCATAGGAGTGTTCCTATGGGAAGAAAATTAAAAAATAAATTAGCACTATAGCTATTTCCTTGTTTATATTTATTAGTTATTGAATATACTTGTTTGTGGAAACACTAGTCAACTTTTGTAAAGGCAACAAAAATGATTTAAGAAAGCCAATTTTTTCTAATTTTGCTTTTTTAATTATTTACAGATCTCTAAGGAGCAAACATGCTTTTCTTATATGAAATCCATTATCTACATTCTAAAATTCTCTTTTCTTGCCAAAAGCCAACCAAGGAGTAAGCCAAAGCAGAATGAAACGATGCAAGCGTAATGGAAGGGAATTGATGGAATCAGATCATTTCTTCTGGAATCAATGTATTAGGAGTGCTCTCCATTTATTTATTTTTTACATTTTGTAAAAAGCAGTGTACATGAACAGTTTGCCACAGCTTTAAGTTCCTTTGTCTTATTTATATCTTTTTTACCCTTTCTGCAAAAAAAGCAATCTTGATGTCATCGTATGCTTGATTGCAAGATTCTTTTTGTGTGGTGATGTACACATGCATCTGTGTGTATTGATCACATCACAAAAACCAAAAAACCCCACAAAAACCCTTGATGTGATTGAATATATGGCAGCATGAGGATTCTTCCGTGTGACGTTTTATCAACATGCAGGAAAGCATGTGTGTGTTAGTAAAGTCTGCACAAAAGGAATCTCAAATCACAGAATAAACCATACAGTCACAGCAAGACTGTATCAAATGGTAATGCCATCATATACATTGAAGACAAAATGCAAAGCTCTTGGCTTTATCTTTGCTGCCCATATTGAGTCCATCACCAAGTCATGTTGCTTCTCCTTGGGCAATACTGAAAACAAACTGCCCTCCATCTTCTGCCGTGACTACCTTTGACTCCATCTTCCTCATCTTCTTCTGTTGTGTCCTCTGTGTAAACATTTGTTGTGTAAGATCCTCAAGACCAGAATCTGTCTTCTTGTTATTGCACTAGTCTTACTGATGCACCATAATGATAATCATGCCTGACATCCTGATTAAGGAAATGCTGGTACAGCAGTGTTGCATATCAGACTAAGGCTGCGCCAGGACATACAGTGGATGGATTTTCCTCAGTTGACTGCGTCACCTGAAAATAGGTTCCTGAGCCTCAAGCCCTGCCTCTGCCTGGGTTACAGAGGAAGAGGCAGAAGGAAGATCATTGTTTCCCCCCTTAAACATGCATTCAGGCAGCCTTAGTCTAGAACAATGCCATTAGCAGACATCCCTATGAATTTACTCCTTACAATTGCACAAGGTTCTAGACTTCTCAGCAAGATATAGAGCCGGGTCTCATGATCTGTGAGATCCAGTTTGGGGAGCTCAGCAGGGAGAGCTGGCTAAGCCCACTCTCCCCGCCGACAATAAGGGTGTGAGCCCTGGGCAGCCAGATCAGCTGCCCACACGATTGCTGGCTCTGTGGCGGAGCCGGCAGGGGCTGGGGAGTTTGAGGGCCATGTGGCCCCCGGAAGCTCCGGTATGCCCTGCGCGAGTTCTCGGGGCATACTGGGGAGACCCCCAAGCTGGGAGGATGATTTTCAGCCTCCCGTCGGGGGTCTACTCATGAGTAACCGTGGCACGGAGCCACACCGTGGCTACTCACAAATTTTAAAAAACCCCGGGTTTGCAGAGCGCTCGCTCCACAAACCTGGTTTAAGGGGCAGGCTACTTGAGCAGGTTACCCACTCAAGAACCGCCGGCTTGCAGCCGAGCCTGGTGGTTCCCACGCTTGTAGAAAATCGGGCTAGCGGAGGCTAGCCTGATTTTCTACAATCATGTGAATAGCCTCAAATAGTTACAAAGTAAAGTGTACTTCTGAATAAGTGACTTGATACGAGCAATAATAATGTACAGAGAATTATACTGGCACAGTTGTGCCAGTATAATTAAGATGGGGAGTAGTTTCAATATTCCACCGTTAGAAGCCCTGAACATTCTGTTGCTTCTAAAATAAAAACCATTTGTCCAATAAGCCTAGCCATCAGCACAGATTCACTGGGTGACAGGAGACACTTCCCCTGCAAAGTTGGTGAAGATCCGTTGGAAAGTGGCTTAGATAGAGCAATTTAAGTTTTTTCTCTTTTGAACAGGGGTTTCAAGGGTTGGCAACATTTTTTCAGACTGAGGAAATGGTATTTAAATGATTTTGTAGTTCATTTGTATAATTTCAGCCTTTAGATTGCATGCCAGAAAAGAGCATTTGTATGTACCTCTGGGACCCAATTGATATTTGAGTATTAATTAATCCTCTTTTAAGAGGATGTCTTTTAAGAGGCTGAAAAATTCATCTTTACTGCTAAAAAGTTCTGTGCAGTAGGACTTTTGAGGCTGCAGTGCCCACAGCATTGCCCACAACCAGTATGATGATCAGCTCCTTTCCTTTCTGAGTCTTGGGGGCAGGCGCGGCTCATGAGTTCACCTCTGGGGGTGGGGGCAGCTTCTTTAACTGTAAACGAAGCCGGTGCTCCGTGCCGCCCAGCAGCCCCCGTGGCGGGGAATCGCCTCTGCCACTCACCTGGTTCCCACTGAGGCGAGCCCCAGCCAGCGGCCAGGTGAGTGGTGGAGGCGCTTCCCTGCCTCAGGGGCTGCTGGGTGGCATGGAGCACCAGCTCCATTTACAGTTAAAGAAGCTGCCCGCTGCCCCCCCCCCAGAGGTGAGCTCACAAGCCGCCCCTGCTTCAGGGCACAGCCCTTCTGTTTCCTTCCCTACCCTCTTCTTTCTTTCCTCCACTGCAGCTATACCTTTTAATACTGCTCCTTAAAAGCGCTGATCAGCTCTGGTCATCAGTTACTCCACGGTTGTTGATTCTTCAAAACCACGTGTGTTTCATCCTGACCTCCATCCAAAACCAGTGCAGGGTGGAGGGAGGAGACACACTTCATTTAATTAAACTGTAGACTCTTCAGGGCTCCTCTAGGTTGGGGTGTGTGTGGGTGTCTGCTTTGTGTATGTGTTTGTGTGTACGAGAATGGTTGCAGTGAGAGTGTAGTATGTATGCCTGCAGTGTGTGTGTGCGTATATGAATGGCTGCTTATTTTGAAATGAGAACATCCACACTTTGCCTTGGTCTTTCAGATGGGCATTGGGCTGGGGACGGGGATGCATCCAGGCAGTCATTTAATGGGCCCTAATCACTTCCTAGAGATGTCCCTGATGAATTTCTGCCTGATGCATATATGATCAAGGGAACGTGTGGGTGCATGGAGCCTCAGTTCTAAAGCTATCATCATAAACCATACTGTACAAAGTCTTTACCACCTATATGGCACGGAAGTTACTGAGCACTTTAACTTGCAATTTCCATTCTTTTTAGAGCACAAGTGAAAATGTAAAGCATCTTAACTCTCATCTTAAACTGAAGAACTTTGTATTGCTGAATTTCCTTCAGAGTTCTGTAGTACCACTGGCACTTGTTATTAAAATTTGCTTCCCCTTTAATTGATCAGCAAACTAATCCTAGACATACAAAGACATCTTGCTTTTTAAAACAGATGGTGTCTGAGAAAATGAAAGAGACCTAGGGGCATTGCAGTTTAGCCCTGAAGACTTCGAGTGATAGAAATGGCATTTTATCCAGGATTCATCAAGTGCCTATTCCATTTATTACATCCCTGCTAGCCTAACCAGCAACATATATGTTTCTGAAGATAAGATCCACTCCTAAATAAGAGTTTCATTAGCTATAATTACTGCTTAGTTATATTTATTTTCCACATATAGCAGTTATATTGAGTAGATAATAAAGCTAAATAAAAAGGAAATTATTGCCACATTGGACCAAAGTAAGACATCTGCATTTCTTTCCCACTGAGTCCTTTAAGATCTGATTTTTTATTGCTTTATTTCATGGAGTATCTTGCAATTTTATTCCTGTAATCCTTGCACCTGGGTTGGCATCTGTGCAAACTGAACCAACTTCATTATTCTTCTACATCCTTTTCTCCAGATGTCACAGCTGGTTTGGGAACTGTGTTCATTTCAGAAGGTGTTGATGGAAGAAGAGATACCAGTTTTATGAAACTGGTCATTTTCTTACTAGCCAAAATTGTATCTCTATATTGTATGGTTCTTTAAAGGCCTGTGCTGTTCACACCCCTCATGGCCCCCTTTTTCCAATGAGTCATACTGTTCAATATAATTTTTGCAAAATTTCTCCTCATCTATCTCTAAGATAACAATTTCATGCATTCATTCATTCATTCATTCATTCATTCAGTTTCTATACTTCCCCAAACTTGCGTTTCTGGGTGGTTTACAGTTAAAATAATTTAAAACATCAAATCACTTAATTATTAAAATCATTTAAAATATTAAAAATTTTAAAACATTTAAAACCCAGTATTAAAAAATAAATATATATTTTTAATAGAACTATAGATCTAATTAAAAGCCAGGGTGAATAAATACGTCTTCAGTGTCTTTTTAAAAGTTGCCAGAGATGGGGGGCGGGGCATTATCTCAACAGGGAGCGCATTCCAAAGTCCAGGGGCTGCAACGGAGAAGGCCCATTCCCAAGTAGCCACCAGACGAGTTGGCAGCGCCCGCAGATGAACCTCTCCAGATGATCTTAACAGGTGGTGGGGCTCATGGTGAAGAAGACATTCTCTTAATTTATTAATTATTAATTTTTAATTATTATTTAAGAATAATTATTAATTCTCCTAATCAGGAGTTAAACATTTGCTGCTATTCACAAAGATGCCTCCTTAAAACATAATATTTCTCAAACCATGTCATAAAGGAGACTATTTTAATCTTAAAGCCACTTCTTGGAGATTATAATGACAGGAATATATCAACTGAAATAAGCAACTGTGTTGTGACTGAAAATACACTATTTGTTGCTTTATATTCCACATTTATTGATGACAGCATGTATTTAAAGTCTGTACAGTAAGAGGAAGTATGGAGGGTATATGGAAAACCTACCTACTACTGATGCTCTGACAAAAGACAATTATATACAGTGAGGCTATTCCCACGATCGCCCAAAAGCAGGCTAAGGGAGCCCACTCCACTTTTGGGCAATTGTGTGCTGCAACCGGAGCCACGTAGCTCCCGGAAGCTAGCCACGCTAAATCACCCTCCCCTTTAATGAGGTTAACGAGCGATCGCTTTGTTAACCTTGTTTCTGTGCTCATATGTTGCTGTGGCACATGGCAACACATGAGTAGACTCCCAACTAGGAGGGTGCAAGCAGCCTCCTGGGCTCAGGGGTCTCTCCAGGATGCCCTGCGTGCTTGCGTGTGGCATCCTGGAATTTCTGGGGGCCATGTGGCCCCCGATCCCCAAAGCCCCCACTGACACAGCCCATCAGGCACTTCGCACGTGCCATGTGAAGCGCCTCAGTATGTGTGTATACAGGAGAGAAATAAGATTGGAAATAGGCCATCTTGGACTCCTATATAGACAGCTCCTAAAAATTCCTCAGGGTAAGAAAAAAAGATTGGGGGAAGTGGCTACGTAATTTTCAGGGATCAAGCAGCAGAAACTCATTGAGGTCTTTCACACGACTTCAGTGCGGGGAGGGGAGGGCTGTTGGGAAGACAGGAGCTCACCTGCCTTCACTGGCAGATGTGAAGCCACTTTCCTCCCCTCCGCTTCACTGCATGTGGTGTAGCGGAGCTGCTGGGATCCGGAGGTCTTCCCCTCTCCTGCCTTCCAGGATGCCCCAGGGTATGAGTGCAGTGGCTGATCTCATTAGAGCAGTCACCGCATTCGGCATGGCTGCTCCTCCCACCTGGCTTGCTGTCAGAAATGGTGACAGAAGCTGTTTAACCTGCAGGCCATTGCCCAGACAATTGACAGCTGAGGTTACGCGAACCATAGGTTTCTTTAACCTCAGCTCAATGCTTGGCCTTGGCATGGGGCTTGGCCTTGGCATGCCGGGACTGGGCTCAATCCTGGTGCCTCACATGCGCAACCTAGCCAAGGCTGAGCTGCTCTAGCCTGGTTGAGGCTGTGCACGTGAACACCCTTATTTAGTGGAATATCTCCTCATTCATGACATAGCATCTTTACACATTTATTTGCATATATAACATGAAATTCCATAATACTGTGTTTGCAAGTTAGACTCCTATAGTACTTGACATTTGTAGTTCTCTCTGTGGGATTATCATAATTTTTCTGATAATTAGGCAGTGATCGTCATCTATGAGTTACTTAGAGCATTTCATAACAGTAGTTTTCCAGAGTCTGCACAGACATCCTGTTGTTTTTTGGTTACAAATCAAGGTTCAGGTTTGAACAATGAAGTCCTTACTTGTGTAGGTCTGGCAAATATCTGGGGGCACTTCAGAGAGACATTTTTCCAAAACAGGTAATCTCCCTGGTGGGAAACAAGTATGGACTCCCATACCAAGAAGCAGAATGGTGGCACAAGAGAATTTTTTCAGTCTAGGTACATCTATTGGAAAGCAATTTTGCTCGTTTCACATGAAGGGAAGTAGCATGCCTACAATTGTACACATGCAGGCTTGCTAAAGGCAACTGTCCTTAGTTACATATACAGAACCTAGATGAGTAAAGTTGTTCATCCGTAGATCCTGTTCAGACCTAGAGATAACACCTGGATCCTGTACCCCACCCCCATAGACACACAGGCAAATGTGTTCACAAGGCTTGCACAAATCAGCATCCTGAAGCCTGCATCCAGGGTGAAAGATGACAAAGGACACTTTCTGTTGCATCCAAGTTCATGTTGGAATGCAATAAATTTGCCAAGAAAAAGTGAAACAGGTCTTTTAAACCTGTGCATTGCTCACAAAGACCCAAGAGCTATGCAATTAAATTGCAGAGCATTGATTATAAGGGAGGAAGGCATCAATAACAGTTTAAATCCTGTTTGTTTGGGGAGATTTCTGAATGCCACTGTTTGAAATACCAGCTATTATAAGGTAACATCCAGACTAAAACTGTGCACACCAAAAATGTTTCATGCACCACACAACCAGGGGCAGGGTGGGTTTTTTTGCTGATCTCACCTCCCCACTGCAGCCTGTTGTGCCTCCCCAAAATACGTCCCTGTTCCATATTTTTAGAGGGCACAGAGGGCAGCAGAAGGAAGGGGAGACAGCCATGAATTGGATCTCCCCTGTTGTGCATGCAACACGTTCTTCAGTGTGCGCAACATCAGTCTGGATGCCGGCAATGGATGTCATTGCTCATTGAAGAAGGTGGCTTATTGGGTGAAATCATTACTATGAGGATCTCCTCTCCCCCACCCCAAATAGCCCTATGGATTTATTATCCTAAGCAAGTCATCTTGACTCTTTCCTAAAATAGGTCTATTTGAGGTCTGCAGCACTTGTATAGCAGTGCTACCCAGGTGATGGCCAATCATCTAGCCAGACCAGGTGATCTGGGGAAGCATAGGAGCTTGGCTGGCCCTATAAGACTTATTTCAAGCTTCATTCCTTAGTCTGAGCAACTTGTTACTATGAATGGCCACTGCAGACTCTTAATGCCCCACACTGCCTTGCCTCACCTCACTTGTCTTCTCTGGAAATCAGCCTTCAGCCCTGCCCTGACTGTGCCCCACCTCTGGTCCTTGTATCCTATTCTGCTTTCTCTGGCCTCAGTTGTGCAAGTTTGGACCATACCTTTGTCTTGGTGTCAATAAACAAGAGAAGACCCCCTACTGAGTAGAGGTATGCACAAATCAGATTTGAGCTTGAATCAAATCACACAGAATCATAAAACTGATTTGTTGGGGGGGAAAGCCAGATTTGTCGGCTGTCTTGGCAAATCACCCTCAAATCACTCAAATCAGTTTGGGTGATTTAAGTGCCATTTTGAGACTTAGCACATCTGCCCTCCTCGGGGGACTGGTCTAGCAGGCAGGCCACTCCTCCGAGGCAGCTTGATGTGCTAAGTCCAGAGCAGAGGCCTGGTCTACCTGCTGATCCCAGCTGGTATACCAACTGTCTCTGGGGGAAGGCATCATTTCAAGGCCTGTTTTTCCAGTTCTCCCTGGGAAAATGGGCCTTAAAATGACGATCAAATCACTTGCATCGATTTGAGTTGAATCGGGGGTGATTCTCTTCAACCCTGAATCAGGCCCTTTATTTGAGGGGTGATTTAATTTGAGGTCGGATCACCAAATCGCTCCTGATTCAACCTTGATACCTGATTTGAGGTTGAATCAAATTGCATATTCCTACTACTGATTTCTGTGATGAATGGACATGCCCAAAATCCAGGAAGATTGACGATGCCCATATTTTCCATTTGAGCCAAACACTTATCTGCACAAGCTCTACCTTAGGCCTCATAATACCTCATTCAGGTTGAAATTCAGATATGATGTATCATAGATATGATGTAGCAAGCCTAGGTTAAGCTTGAAAGCATTTGTGATACTGTGGCATATAATTAGCAGATAAACTGGGTAACGGTATGATAAACAGAAAAGCACAAATAATGAGAGAAAGAGATGGGGAGAACAATTCTTCCATAGGAATAACTGCTCTAAGGGAAACATGGCATTCAGATAGCACCACAATGAGTGTACTATAAATACATAGATAAAGAAACTGTTTTCTTCAAATTCATCATTCCTGCACAGGGAGAAATACAAAGGGTTATGCCTTTTTGCAGGAACAATAAGGTTGAGTAAAGCTTGTACCATCTGACAGCACTGAAACTCTAGTCTAAACAAATCTTTTCGTATCAATAACTAATTACATCCCAGTTCCAGCTCACTAACACAGATTGATAGTTCCATTATAGTGTTTAATTAGACTGGCTTTTAATTTATCAGTAAGAAATTGTCTAAATGGCAAAGAAACAGATGCCTGGAGGCCACGTGGGAGCAGGCCACTTGGGGGCTAGGAAATGAGAACGTTTGCTCTCATTGCCATGTGGAATTCCTCTCAGAGGAGATAAAGGAAGCCTGCAGCGTGTGAGGCTACATTTGTGCCTGCAAACATTCATTAATTACCAGAGACCTAATCTGAGTACAATCACACACACACACACACACACACACAAACACTAACACACTAACACAGAGACACACACACCTCTCAACTCTTTCTGTTTTCTTTCCCTTGCTCTGGAGTGGCCTTCTTTCTTCTGCTGCTCCTGTCTTGAGCCCAGATCATCCTATGTCTCCCTTAAACCTCCCCTTCTAGCTCTCTATTTCCCCCTTCGTGCCTGTGGTAAATATTGTCTTACTATCCAAAGCCTCTTTATTCTCTTGATCCACTTTCCTAGGCCCTTCTGCATCTTCTCCCCAAAGTTTCTTAAATATCACTTTCTTGAATGCCTCATTTTCCTTTTTTGCACAGATCTCTTTTGTCTCTGCCAACTTTCTTCAGGCTCTTGTTTCTCAGTCTACTGCCTGCTCTCTGAGGAGAGCTGGTCTAGGAGAGGAGAGCTTGTCTTGTAGTAGCAAGCATGACTTGTCCCCTAAGCTAAGCAGGGTCCACCCTGGTTGCATATGAATGGGAGAATACATGTGTGAGTGCTGTAAGATATCCCCCCTCAGGGGATGGAGCTGCTCTGAGAAGAGCAGGAGGTTTCAAGTTCCCTCCCTGGCTTCTCCAAGATAGGGCTGAGAGAGATTCCTGCCTGCAACCTTGGAGAAGCCGCTGCCAGGCTGTGTAGACAATACTGAGCTAGATAGACCAATGGTCTAACTCAATATATGGCAGCTTCCTATGTCCCTGGGTTCCTTTCCTTTCATAGCTTTGACTCTGGGCTCACTGTCACTAAGCTCTCCTTGACTTTTCAGACTTTCTGTGACATCAGAGCTGTTCAGCTAATCACTGTGGAAGTCTTCACCACCTCTAGGGTCACAATATTATCACTTAGCACATTACAATGAATAGCCCCATTCTCTATATAAACTTTGTTCTATGTTTATATAATCTCATTGAATGCAATGAAACATTACTCCCAGATAAGTGCATAGAGCACCTGGGTACCTTTGTAGTGCAGTAATTAAAGTGCTGAACTAGGCCTTGCGAGACCACACAGGGATAAAATGGGCATGGATGTCTTCCTGATTTCTTTGCAGGAAGGGCTGGATAAAAATGAAACAAACACTGTGTCAATCCTATTTCTGGACATAATTTCATTCACTTGTGTTAGAGATACCATTGCATATCAGCAGTGCCCTTCATTGGTTTTCTTTAGCCCAAAAGGTCAGATCTTATACCATAGGCTAACAGGACACAAGAAGAGCATGTTGAACTTGGTCTCTAACCTCAGGGTCATTGTACTTTTTAACAGAAAGATTTCAGAATATAGTCTGGAGGGAAATGATGAGGAATAACTGGAATACTGTAACAAGGCTGGCTCTGGATTGGTTGGGTTGTTTTTCCCCCCACTTGAATGGCCTGGGAGCACCTGGTGCTATTACATTGCTGACGCTAAGGAGGTCCAATCTTCTGATCAGTCTGTTGGATGGGAGCCCCTTATAAGAGCCCCATACAGGAAAATGGTAATTCTGATAAAAGACACTTTAAAAAAACAACACCCCTATATGTAGGTGTCATTGAATAAAGTAGAACTATCCAAGCTGCACACATCCCAAAAAGGATTTTAAAAAAAGAAATGGTTACGCATTATATTTCTGTATAGTCAGTGTTCCAGCACTTGTTTCACATGCAGTGCTCCAGTCAATGTTTGGATTATGTGTTGTATTTGCACTCCAGCAATCATGAAGTCCCCCCCTCTTTTTTTGCATCCCATTTATCTTTATTGTTCACCTTTTCATTTGCCTTATCCTTTAGTGCTTTTCATTTGCTTTATCCTTCAATCCATATAGCTATATACCTATAATCTTTTTAGTCTGCTTGACACATCTATCTATCTATCTATCTATCTATCTATCTATCTATTGTTGAATTTATATACCGCCTTTCATTAAAACAATCCCAAGGCGGTTTACAGCAAAATTTAAAAACAAGACTGTAAAAAAGACACATTTAAATTATTAAACTAAAAATACAAAACAAATCTGATTAAAAAAATTAAAACACAAGCATAAAAGCAATACAAAGTACAAAAGGGCAGCAGCAGAGACAATCACATAAAAGACCTGGTAAAAAGCCATGATTTAACATGCTTTCTAAAAGCTGTGATGGAGACTGAGGAGCGAATAGCCATTTGAATAAGGCTGAGTGTATCCACAATATAAACCAGTTAGTCTCCACAATGCACCTGGGTTTTATGTTTTACTTAGGTGAATGAACTTCAAGGCAAACTATTGTGTACTTTCTAAAGGCTGTAGTATGTATTTCCCTCTTCACAATATGGACTGACCTTGGGATCACTGTAGAGCAACTGACAAAGTTCAGAATTAGCTCTCTGGTTCAGATTCGGAACACAGGTGGGATGGAAAAATAGGTAGGTTTTGGCTTCATCTGGTAGCTTAATTATCATAGTGTAGGGAGAGACTTTAAAAACCACATTCTGGACTTTGGAAAATGATCAAGATGAGGCAGTCACTGACTCATGGCACTGTCCCGTCCCATCTGGTTGCCAACTTATTGACAGAATTCTGCAGTCAATCCAGTTTCCAATTCTCTCCAGTCTGCTCTTGGATGTTAACAGAACTGTTCTGGAGTGGTGGTGGAATGCCCTAAGACTACTTTTGGGCTTGTGCGGGGAATTAGTGAGACTATAGTGAACAGCCTGTTACAGTATCTATTTGTGCAAAGTTTTGGTCTGAAAATAATGAGAGGAGAGAGTGAGAGAGAGAACACAATCAAATTTATCTAGGGATTTAGGGGTACAGGAATAGTACCCCTAAAGGAATAAATTGATTAAACAGGCATGAAGGTAATAAAATATTAACTGATAATGCTAATTTTGAATCTGACGAAGAGGCATTTTAGCTTAAGGTTCAAATTATTATAGAATCAGCTCAGGCTGGATAGAGAAAAGGCCTGAAGAGAAAGGGCCTTAGAGGGGAAAGTTGGGGGTGAGGACAGTTAGGGAGATAGGCCGTTAGTAATACCTAATCCAATATCCGGTGGTGTGTCGGTCACACTTTCTGTGTAGCATGCATTGGTGGGTCTTCTCACAGGAACAAGGAAGGAAGGAAGGCAGAGAAGAAGAGAGGCAAGCGTACCACTTGCAAGCCAGGGAACCAAGATAAAGTCTGATTCCAAGAAAAGTCCAGAAGTGGTCGGGTCTCTGGGGTCCAATTCTCTAGGGCAGCCAAGCATGGTGTGCAGTTTGGGTCTGGATATGTATCCAAACTGGAGGCTGGGATCCAAGCTGGAATCAAGGCTGGAGAAAAAGCTGTAGCTGATGGTATAGCTAAAGCCAGAGCACTACATTGGTTGGCGTTTGGGCTAGAAATAGGTAAATAATGCCTTTGAGCCAGCCATTGGTCACACTTCCTTGCTTTGGGGGCTGACATCCATGGTTAACAACATAATTCATATTGCTTGTAGGTGTGACCTCAATGGACAATAAAGTGAAATGGTTTGGACAACTTGTGTAGGCAGATGTGAATGCATGAGATCAAGGCTTATCTGGCATACCACAAAGGACTTCCAGGTATGGAGATAAGGATTCTTTTGAAACTAAGGAATATTCCTGCTGGTCTATTAATGCAGACCATTAACACAGCAATAGTAGTGTGGGTGTGCTCAGCCTTATCTGAATTCCTGTGCAGGGGATTAGTGAAACTAACCCATCATGCCAAAAGAGAGAGTTTTTCTATTCTCTTGAGAAATATCCTTCTCCTTAACTCACATCTGCTCAGCCAGCCTCCTTCTCTGTATTGTAAACAAAGAGGTCCTATGGGGAATACCTTGTAGTTGTGTGTCATATTTGACCTGGAGTACAGTTGCCCCATGCTGCTTGTGCTAAGCAACTGACTTGAGAGTTTGCCAAATATGGGCATGAGTAGAGGTCATGATCCCATGAGCTCATAGCCAAGATGGAGACTGGAAGCCTGCAGATCCAAATCACATAGTGGGGTGCTCTTTGTAGCCCCCAAGCGGGCTGTTCTAGCAACATGGATAGACATGTTTTCTCATCACGTGGCTTGGTTGTTACAGGAGCAGGATTGCAGGGCACATCTAGTCTTCAAACCAAGATGGTAAAATATAAAGAATTGGCTTGATTGAAGTCTAGGGCAAGGAAATAGCATGGGAAAGTGTCAGGTGAAGCAGACAGGACAGCATAATAGAAACAAGAAAAAATTTACCCTTGCCATATGCATTAGGAGCATTTAGACATAACCTAAGCTTGGATTCTAGAGATGTGCAAATCAGCTTGAGCTTGGATCAGGCTGATGTGAATGATTCAAACTCAAATTGAATCATACTTAGAATAAAGGGCCTGTTTTGAATTCTAATTAAATTGACTCTGTTTCAAGCTTGAATCAATTCTAGTGATTTGAGCACCATTCTGGTGGGCTTTCCCCCCTTGCTGATTGGTTTTCTGGCACTGGCTTCTGATTGGCTTGAGATCTCCTTGCTTCTTGGTTGGCTTGTTCTCATACAAATCAAGTGTTGTCATGGGCAACTGTGCCCCTATTGGCTGGGTGGAAGAAGAATGGGAGTGGAGAAGGCATTTCAAAATGTTCTCAAAGGGCCTAGGGAAGGCAGACAGAGAGAGACCTTAGTGTTCCCTTGAAGAGGATACATCATGAGAGGAGGAAGGAAGGAATCAAGGAAGGTATGATGTTTTCTTTTCTCAGCACTGAGTATAATATGTAGTGCTATTGCTGCTATATTATTAACTATCTGGTTTTGCTGGATCTCTGATCAACAAAGGCAGAACTTAGATACCTGTCTTCCTTCCTTGAGTTGTGGTTTGGTCTGTTTGTGAGATGGTGTTGTGGCAAGAAATGGACAGTGGCAGCTCTCTCTTTCTCTCTCTCTCTCTCTCTCTCTCTGTGTTATGTCTTAGTGATTGCTACATGTCTGGCCTTGAGACTAATCTGTGCTTCACTCACTGCTCTGCAATCTGCCTTATAAGGTTAACTCAGACAAAATGTGACTGTAGGCATTGTTCTTGTTGAAATTATGGCTATGCTTGCTGGCTGCTAAGGGTGGTGCTGTGGCAGCTGTTGAAATGCTGACATAGGGAGTCATCACTGTGTGTGAGAGAGCAACTTGTGTCAATGCTGCTACTGCAGTGCATGCACTGTGGCTGGCAGTGGATTTGGGTCAGTGGTTTTTGTTTTTGTTTTTGTTTTTCATTTCTGGACTGTGAGTTTGGGAAAATGTGGTGTTCTGTGTTGGGAGGGACTGTGTGCTTCTGTTCTACAGTGTTTGTCAAGGCAGGATTGCAAAATGTGTGCACTCTGTTTGTTTTGGCCTTTGGGAACAAATAGGAATTTAAAATACCCCATTGTTCCCCTCACTAATGAGGATAGGGATAGCTCACTAATCAGAATAGGGATAGGATGTGAGGGTTATAGGATGTGGGTGTGTATATTGTTGTGGGCTGAGCTTTGACCTATATAGCACATAGCACTGAAAATGATGGATCCACAATGAGCAGGAGAATGCGCTATATTTTATTATTATTTATTATTAAAACTTTGATACTGCCCTTCCAAAAGGCTCAGGGCAGTTTACATTAAAACACCATTAAAATCACTTAATAATTAAAACAAAAATTATAAAGCATAAAAAATAATTAACAATTAAAAACATCGTAAAACAACAATTAAATAATCAGAAGAATTTAAAAACAAGTTTTAAAAAGCTGAGAAAGCCTGGTTGAAGAGATGTGTTTTCAGGTGTTTTTTGAAAAATGCCAGAGATGGGGAGGATCGTATCTCAGCAGGGAGCGCATTCCATAATCTCAGGGCAGCAACCGAGAAGGCCCGTCTCTGTGTAGCCACCAAACGAGTTGGCGGCAACTGGAGACAGACCTCCTTAAGTGACCACAATGGGCGGTGGGGCTCATAGCGGAGAAGACGCTCTCTTAAATACCCAGGGCCTAAGCTGTTTAGGGCTTTATAAGTTATAACTAGCACTTTGTATTTTGCCCGGAAACCTATTGGCAGCCAGTGTAACTCCATCAACAAAGGAGTAATGTGGTCTCTCCGAGATGACCCAGAGACCAACCTGGCTGCCGCGTTCTGAACCAACTGAAGTTTCCGGACTACGTACAAAGACAGCCCCACGTAGAGCGCATTACAGAAGTCAAGTCTGGAGCTTACCAACAAATGTACCACTGTTTTGAGGACATTGATCACGAGAAAAGGGCGCAGCTGGCGTATCAGCCGGAGCTCATAAAAAGCACCCCTGGCCACCGCCTCAACCTGAGAAACCAAGGAGAGATGTTGATCCAGAAGTACTCCCAGACTGCAAACCTGTTCCTTTTGGGGAAGTGTGACCCCATCTAGAACAGGCAGATCAAAATTGTCTCTAGAGTTCCGACCCCACACAATAAGCACCTCCGTCTTATCTGGATTCAGCTTCAGTTTATTCTCCCTCATCCAGCCCATTACTACTTCCAGGCAGGCATTTAGGGAAGATATGCCAACTCCTGAAGAAGTTGACATGGAGAAGTAGATCTGGGTGTTATCAGCATACTGGTAACACCCAGCTCCAAATCCCCTAATGATCTCTCCCAGTGGTTTCATGTAGATGTTAAAAAGCATTGGAGAAAGTATGGAGCCTTGAGGGACACCATACTTAAGCTCAGATTTTGAAGAGCAACAATCTCCAATCGACACCATCTGGAATCTGTCTGAGAGGTAGGAGCGGAACCACTGTAAAACAGTGCCTCCCACTCCCAACACTCTCAGACGTTCCAGAAGGATACTATAGTCGATAGTATCGAAAGCCGCCGAAGGATCCAAGAGGACCAACAGAGTCACACTTCCTCAGTCCATTGCCAATTGGAGATCATCCATCAGGCCGACCAAGGCAGTCTCCACGCCATAGCCCGCTTGAAAGCCAGTTTGAAATGGGTCTAGATAATCAGTTTCCTCCAAGACCACCTGGAGCTGAGAGGCCACCACCCTCTCAATTACCTTGCCCAGCCATGGGAGATTGGAAACTGGCCTATAATTGCTCAACTCTGAGGGATCTAACACAGGCTTCTTTAGAAGAGGTCTAATAATTGCCTCCTTAAGACAAGGAGGCATCCTGCCCTCCCTCAGAGAAGCATTTATGATTTCTACCAGGCTGCCTACAACAGCCTCCCTGCTAGACAGAACAAGCCATGTTGGACAAGGGTCAAGAGGACAAGTGGTAGGCCTCACCGCTCCAAGCAGCTTGTCCACATCATCAGGAGTCATAAACTGAAGTTGATCCAGTCGAATCGTATAAGAGGAGTTGTCGGACACCTCCAGTTCAGACATCAAATTAATTGTGGAGTCTCCATCTAAGTCGGCCCAAATCTGAGAGATTTTGTCTGCGAAAAATTCATTAAACACACCACAGCGGGTAACTGATGCTTCCAAATTCTGGCTCAAGGGAGAGGGGGCAGATGCTAGTCCCCTCACAACCCTGAACAACTCCGCCAGACGTGAACTCGCAGAGGCAATACAGGCAGAAAAGAACCGCTTCTTTGCTGCACATATTGCCTGAACATAGATCTTTAAATGTGCCCCATGTCATAATCTGTCAGATTCGAGTTGAGTTTTTCTCCACTTGCGCTCCAGTTGCCTACCTTGCCACTTCAGCCCCCGTAGATCTTCCATAAACCAAGGGGCCAATTTTGAAGCAGGTCGGAGGGGACGCTTAGGAGCAATTGTGTCTACTGCCCTGGTGAGTAAGTTGTTCCAGTTCTCAACCAGGGCATCAACAGGATCACCAGCAAAGCCAACATTAAAACCCTCCAAAGCTTCTTGGAATCCTACCGGATCCAGTAACCTCTTTGGGGGGAGCATTCTAATAGGCCCCTCGCCCCTGCGAAAGTGGAAAGTGGTTGTAAGCCTAACCTTAACCAGATGGTTGTCTGTCCATGACAACGGGGAGATCGTAGGAGTCCCCACCCACAGAAAACCACCCTGATCAGAATAAAAGACCAAATCAAGCATGTGACTTGCAATATGCGTCGATCCAGAGACCGCTTGGGATAGGCCCATAGTCGTCATGGCTGCTATGAACTCCTGAGCTGCCCCGGACAAATTGGTCCCAAAATGAACATTGAAGTCCCCCAGCACCAGAAGTCTGTGAGGCTCCAACGCAAGTTCCACGACCAAGTCCGTGAGCTCAGTAAGGGATTCTGTTGGGCAGCGGGGCGATCGGTACATCAACAGAAGTCCCAATCTATCCCTGGTCCCCAAACTCAAGTATACACATTCAACATGATCTGATACCCTGACAGAGACCCTGGTAAGGGAGATGTTATCCTTATAGACCACAGCCACTCCACCTCCCCGCCCACATCCCCTCACCTGCTCCTCTACAGAATATCCTGGAGGGAGAAGCTGGGACCAAACTGGGCCACTAGCCTCCCCCAACCAATTCTCAGTAATACACATCAGGTCGGCCCCTTCATCCATGATCAAATCATGGATAAGTTCAGATTTATTTTGGACCGACCTGGATGGAGAAGCTTTGCAATCTCTTCCTGGTGGACGAATCAATTATGAGGACCTTCTTTTTTCTGTTTAAGAGGAACTTCTGTCTTCTACATGAAAGATACTTTTGATATCTGGTGCACCGAGGTAATACATGGAACACGGAACTGGTGGTTCCACCAGTTTGATGGCAGGGGGTGTCTAGCTTTAAGAGTGGGGGAGGGTGCACTTACCCCTCTCACTGCTTTCCCCCCTCCGGCGTCTGGTTTTTAAAAAGCCCATCAGGGTGGCAGCGTACCTCCCTGCCATCCCGTTGCCCCCATTTTGGGTATATGACCAGGAGTCTTCGACGCACTGATGCACACCTGCGCACGTGCTGGCACATGCAGGTGGATCAGAGACCTCTGGTCATATCCAAAAAATGAGAGCAATGGGGCAGCAGGGAGGTACGCAGCCACCCCGATGGGCTTTTCAAAAAATGGACTCTTGTGGGGGGAAAGCGGTGGAAGGGTTAAGTGCACCCTCCACTGCTCTTAAAGCTGAACCCCCGCCACCTTCTAACCTCCCCACCGTGGTTCTGTGCACATCCCTATTAGGTAATTTTGGAGCCTGGACCTAAAGGTCTTTGGAGGCCCCCTCTCTCCTGCAAATTAAGCATCATCATGCTCAGCTGGGTCACCACACCACCTGGTACAGACTAAAGAGGATTTGGGGGGTGCCCAGGGGCTGTGGAGGCCCTGGACTTCAGCCCCAATTTCCAAGGGTAAGAGCACCTCTGTATCTGGGACGTAGTGGGGGCATGAAAGGTGGCTCAAGAAGAAGAGTTCCAAAAGTACAACCTGGAATTCTTAAACCAGGAAATGAGTTGTATCCAAGCATCTCTTGTATCCCTCAGGTAACAGGTTCTTCATGTTTAATCTTCCAGAGTTGGGGCTGCTTTTCTCGAGATTAAGATGGGAAGCTGGGTTGTCTGATAATCCTTGAACACTCAGAGTGTCACAAGAGGTGGTCAGTAGGCAGCTGAACCACTTTCTGAAGTGTCTAGAAAAGGGATCAGGCTGTCAGAAGCCTTTGGACTACTGACAGCCCAAAGGCTGGATGTGGCTCCTCCAAAGTTCTGTTATTTCTTGAACTGGGCCCACATGATTGGAGGCTAACATCATGCCACATCGCTTTCTCTCAAGCACATGAAGACTAAGAAGAAAATTATAACATCTTGTCTCATCACACTCTATTAACAGAGACACTGGCTCCTGACAGTGACAAAACTGTGTTGTTTTGATAGAATTTCCCATCTGTAAACATAATAACTGGGGAGCAGAGGGATTTCAATTAAAGGTGGGCCTTGGATTTGAGTATTCTGTCTGAACAGCTTCTTGAGCTTTGCAGCACTTAAACTCAGGTCTCCAAAACCAGATACAAGCCTTGAGCCCTTCTTTGATTTTGTTCTGAGACTGCTAGATTTGTCTTATCCTTCAAGTGAGAAAGATCTTACCATTCACATATTTTCAGATTCATAGAACAGAATGTTTCCAGAGAAGGAACAACTATTGGACTAGAGTGGGGGTTTCGACACATGAAAATCATTTGTCACCGGTTGCTCATTCCTGCAAAAACAATGTTTTGTAGTAATTTCAGAGCAAACTGAAATTAGAACCTGCACATAAGAGAAAATATCCATTTCCAAAGCTGGAAATGTTATGATCTGTATTGATGCAGAACCAGAGCACCTGTGGGTGAGAGGCAGGTATCATCATACTCGGGGAAACCAGCAGATAGATCAGTTTCACCAAAATCTGAAGAAAAATATCTAAGCGGCCAACCCCGCAACACAACTACCCCAATATAACTTAAAGGAGCAAAATGCTCATGGGCTTCGAGGGCAGTTTACAGACAACCAGGTCGGTGAGCTAACAGAAATCAGTGGCAAGGAGAGAGGAAGGATGAACAAAAGGAGTGGGAAATTACTCAGCGTAAAGAATACTCCCTCAGGACAGGCACAACTCTTTCTGCTTCTGAGTCAGAAGGTGTCTAAAACTTTCAGCAAGCTCAAGCACAGACTCAAACAACACATGCATACCAGAGATATATTGCAACATTTTGTTGCAGGTCCAAACTTGTAATAAGAAATGCAGAAAGTTATGGAATACTCAAATGCAATTATACTGAGTTACAGTGTCCTGAATAATCCAAAAATCATATGAAATAATACAAAAGATTTAAATAATGTCCAAACAACTTTAGGAATGAAAAGAAATTAGGCCTTGTGACTATCTGAAGTGCTTTTCTCAGTAGAGATGCTCTGACTTCTAGGATGCAGCTGTTCAAGATTATCCTATGGAAAGTGAGGATAACCTGCAGGGAGCATGGTTATCTGCTTAAGAGCCTGGCACAAAAAAACCACTGAGAGTTCTTCTGTTTATGCTGCAATCGAGATCATAATACATGGAACCATTGAGTCAATGCTGGTGATTCTTGCCTTTAGTCACATCTTAATCCACATCCCATTGTGGCAGTTGTGGACAATCTGCTCTTCTGGCATGAAATGTAGAACAAATGCCCTGAGCCTTGACCATCTGTGGCTGTTTGCTCATCAAGCAAGTTCAGGGTTGCCAGATGCCTTTTTATTTCATTTAAAGCCACATCCATTATTCCAAAGTGAGAGATCCATAACAGATGCCCCTTAATCTGAAACCTCAGCTGTTTAACTCAGGATTCTGTAGGGGACTCAGTTTTTTCTTTCAGGTTCTACTTCCTCCATCCTTGGGTCTCGGGATGAGCTAGAATAAAAAGCACAAATAAAGTATCCCCCCAAACATCAGGCTATACAAAATATATACTGAACCTTGTTCCTTAGATTAAAAACTCATCAAAATCTAATGCAGAAGTTTATTGAATTTGTATTCATTTATTTATTTTATTTTATTAATCTCATCTTCAGTGGAAATTATTGGGGCAATTCACAACAAATGATGAGACAATACAAACCTGGGCGGGAGTGGGGAATCAACATTCAAATTTTAAAATAGCAGTACAAAATATTAAAACTCATCAGATATTAAAAGCTTAGCATTTTAATGGTATTTTCCTGTCACTGGAAGAACATAATGTGGTCACCAGGTGAGTCTCATGGGGACAGAGTTCCATAAACAGGGGGCCATGATTGAAAAAGGCTCCTTAAATTTGTAATTGGGCTGTGCCATTTAGGACTACAGCTGGGGTTCACTTAATAAAGTTTACTTCCCACAAAAAAGAAAAGAAAAGAATCCCTGCACATAGAAACGAACATGAAGGGAAGAATGCTAAGCCGGAACCCGACTATAGAGAGAAGGCGATGGGTGGGAAAGAGAAAGGAGATGCACCAGGGGCGTAACGAGGCTGGAGTGGGCCCAGAGACAAAATTTTAAAATGGGCCCCTCGTTGATACACACACACTCACTTCACATGTGACTTTCCTCTGGGGGGCCCCTCAAGGCGTGGGAGCCCCAAGGCAGCCGCCTCCCCTTGCCTAATAGTAGTTACGGCCCTGAGATGCACCCTAGGGATGTGCACGGAACCAGTTTGTAGGCCCTTTATGGGCCTCTGAGCCGGTTCAAAAGGCAGCCTGTTTGGGGTGCTGATTTAAGAGTGGGGGAGGGTGCACTTACCTCTCCCTCTGCTCTTCCCCCACCGGTGCTCCTTTATTCTGAAGTTAATCCTCGGAGTGGAAGAGTACCTCCCTGCTGCCTCGTTGCCCCCATTGTCCAGATAGACCCAGAAGTATCCACTGCGCCTGTGCACACTGGCACAATTAACTTCAGAATAAAGGAGCGCCAGCAGGGGAAGAGCAGAGGGAGGGGTAAGTGCACCCTCTCCTGCTCTTAAAGCAGCACCCCCAGGACCATCAAACTGCCACCGCCTGGTTCCGTGCACATCCCTAATGCACCCAGGAGATGCAGAGAGCATCAGCTGTGGGCAGCTGGAGATGTAGGGTGGCACCTATGGCAATTTGCCTCATTGGAGAACGGGGGTGGGAGGGAGAGAGAGGGAGAGCACTATGGAGAGGAGAGAGAAACAATGACTAGTATGCAGAAGACGGATTCTGAGAACCCTTTAGTGGTGAAGAGAGACTGCTATATTGGGCACATTAAAAAAGAGTGTACTGGGTTAAAAAGAAAGTGCTGTATGAATGTTATAATAAAAATGCACATCTGCAGTTTAACACAGAGATGCAGCCATCTTGAGCTAATTTAAATGTTAAAACTGGCCCTCAGAATGATTTGAATACAGGATCAAATTTCTAAATTCTAGATACTGTATTTGTAGGTAAAAACCAGCACCTTCCATTTTATCCACTTACCCACCCATATGTTCATCAATTTTGTGGTTCTCAATCTGATGGTGAATCATTGCACATCATTGGCTCATTATATAGTAACAGTCTGCAAGTGGAGCAATTTAAAGTGCTTCTCTAGGGCATGCCATCACATGCACACAGACCCATAGTATTATAAATCAGATAGAATGTCATGACAATGCTCAAAACAATAACATGAGGCATACCAAAGAAACAACAGGAAAAAGCCCTTTTTGGAGCATATAAAACTTTCCTGCCATCTTTAGTAACACATAGGCCCACCTGCAGCACTGAATGCAAGTAATGGTTATGCAATAACGAGTGATAAAGCTGAGGGCTCTTAGGAGATGCTAACCTTTGCCTCCCACTGGGGTTACAATGCCAACATGCTCATTTGGAATCTGGAAGCAGCCACTGAGAAATCCATCTTTATCATGGAGATGTTTTAAGATGCTATTTGCTGATAAACCAGGAGCCCAGCTGGCTCAGTGGATGATCACAGCAGTCAAGCAGAGAGGTGAGAAATTATTCACCCTTTTCTGGATTAATCTGCAGTGCGTAATCTGTATTTGCCATGGTGCAACAACTTTAAAAAGGCTGAATCTGTATGTATTACTTAACACAACTATGCATAACAATATTCATCGATATAAAATAGTGTGCTTCAGTCTTCCATTGTGCAAAATGTGTTTCTTTTTAGATCTGGGTTCTGATGGGAAAAATGGGCCAGTTTTCATCTCCCTTTTTCTGTCCACTCCATTTCTGTTATAAGGCATCATTATGTAGCATAAAACCCTTCCGCATTTTCAATAGTGTCCATAGTTTTCAGTGGGAAAACTAAGTGCATACTTAAATAGTATGGAACGCTCTGCCTCCTAAGATTCTATGGAACACTCTGCCTCCTGAGATTCATAATATTCTGTCCTTTAAGAAGCGCCTGAAAACCAATCTATTTTGCCAGGCTTTTCGTTTTTAACCTGTGTGTGCATGGGGGGGGTGTCTTTTTCTTTCCCCCTTTTTCTTTCTCCCCCCACCTTCTCTTGTCTTCATTGTTGTTGTTTTAATTTATGTAAACGAGTCCAAGGAAGTCAGGTGGTCAATAAAGTTGCTAAGTAAATAAATAAATAAATAAATAAATAAATAAGTACATGCTTAAATGTTTCTGCATTGAAATACACAGAGTTCCAAAATACTTAACTTCACCTGGATTGTATCCTAAGGGTTAAACTGCACGAGGCATTATTGCATATGTAACACTTCTATGGCTTGTCTTTTTTCTTCTAAATTGCAGGGGGTCCTGCTCTGGATGGAGATCATGGTGTAGGGGGAGGGGGACTTTAACTCTTTGCCCCACCAAAATCCTAATTCCAGATCCCCACTTCCAGGCCTACTATTTGTCTTGGAAGGTGAGCTTCTATTGGTGCCAACAGGATCTTCCACTCCATGGCAAACAGCAGTTGCAGGAGGGGCAAACTGAATCAGGACTGCAGTAGAGACAGAGCCCCCAACACTGTGGTCCCAAACTTGATTGAGGACCCTGCAGCTGCTATTTAAAGAGAGAGAAGATGAGACGCACAAAGCACACAGTAAATGTCTCATCTAGTTTGACCATTAGCTTATAAACATTTGAGCAGGAACTTGTCTTTTTAAAATTTCGGTGGCTAGTCTAGTTTACGCAGGAAACAAATAAAACAGTAATAATAACAAATGGATTGGGATACTTGAAGGAGAGTGTTCTCCCATATGATGCTGCCCATCCAGTGGATCAGCAAGGGAGGTGCTGTTATCATACCATCTGAGGTGCAATTGGTAGGAAAATGGACAGAAGCCTTCTCAGGTGTGGCACCAAGACTGTGGAACTCCCTGCTCCAGGAGATCCAACTTGTGACATTTCTTAAGGCCCAGGCAAGGATAGTGAACCCATTTATATTTTGTTTACTGATAGAGTTGGCAGGTTGCACAGTTCTCTTGGAGCCCTGCTCCTAAACCACTTCTAAACCAAGACTGTTACTCCCATGCCCTTCACACACCAGGAAGTTTTCCTCCAGAATAGAACTTAAAGTCTTAAAGGGATACTTACATATCATCGCATACCTACTCTCCTTCCTTATAAGAGTTTCAGTGAGAGTACTTCCAGCTGGTCTATACCTGATGAGCTCCTGAATTACTATTCTTGGCTCTTCCTCCACCATTGCTTTCCTGTTTGCATTGATTTGATTGCTTGACTAAGTGCCGTCAAGTCAGTGTCAACTCTTAGCAACCACATAGATAGATTCTCTCCAGGGTGATCTGTCTTCAACTTGGCCTTTAAGGTGCATTCATTGCTGTCATGATTGAGTCCATCCACCTTGATGCTAATTGTCCTCTTCTTCTCTTTCCTTCAACTTTCCCCAGCATTATGGAGTTCTCAAGGGAGGAGGATCTTTGCATAATGCGTCCAAAATATGATAGTTTGAGCCTGGTCATTTGTGCCTGATAGCATCCATGCCACGCCGCATTGAGGCAGTAATTGCTGCAAAAGGGGCCCAAACCAAGTACTGAATACATATGCATGCTTATACTTTTCAGAGGTCCGATATTGTTCTATTCTTCAATCCTTGTCTTCTTGGTTCCATGTAATATTCTAATTTTCTGAGATTGTGGATTTGGGGTTTTCATGAGCTGTACGCCATGATCATCACAATTATAACAAATTAAGGCTTGACTTATCTTGCTTTGCATGTAATGCGTCTGTCTCATATATCAGTTTCACCTTTTAATTTGCATTACTGAAATTAATGGACTTTTGCACGATATTCTAATTTTCCAAGTTTCACCTGTATCAATTCGAGGTTGGAACCTCCCTCTGAGTTTAGAGATCTTTTGGAAAACTTGCCTTGTTTTTCCGTGTCTATTTCCATCCTCAAGAGCTTTACAGATGTCACTGTTGCACTGCTCCTTCATTAGGAGCAGTTCTACATTGATTAGCAAACACAAAAACCAAATCGGGCTTCACTTCTCTCTGTGCGTGACTTTTTAAAAATAGCTTTTATAACTTGATTGCTTTAAATCCTTGTTGATGTGAGACACTTTGGATGTCTTGGATGCAAGACACAAAGGTGGGATCTAAATATTTTAAATAACAAGTACTCCTGTGCCCCTTCTGCATTATGTATGAGCATCTTGCTCACAGTTCCATCAAATAAATATTAAATAAATTATGCTAAATATGTGTTAAATATAGGGAGTGAAGATTTCCCCTTATTTTTTTCTCCTCTCCCTCCCATACTACACCAGGCTAGTGAAAACCCCCAACATTTTTCATCGTTCCTCGAAGCTCTGTTTCAATAGCAGTGAACCTTTCCACAAGACTGGCTCAATCCTACCTATTTCCAAGTCAGCACATTTCTCTTATCTAGTCATCTGAACCTGTCTTGGCACAGCATTTTATTGGATATGTGAAAGCAGCCTTACTGATGACCTGTAACAATTGCCTGAAAGACTCGCCAAGCAAAATAAGTCTGCTCTGTGCATAATTTGGGGTGTGCTGCTCTGTACCTTAATGGCAATTGATCTCCCAGAAAACAATGCAATCTATTTAATCTCCAGAGTATCAAGCAGGTAGATTGGAGTTCAGTGAATTACACCCAAGGGCTGTCTCTAACCTTCAGTGGTGGCACTATATTATTTCACTTTTTGACAGTTTAATACAGTTCCTGATCGTTAATATGATTTTAATATCTGACAGTGCAAAAGGGTAATAATGTTGTGGAGCTGGGAAAGTAGAAAAGAATAAAATAGCCATCACAGTGGGTGATTCACTGCTGGGTATGTCATCCCTGAAAAATATGTTTTATTGCCCTGGTGTGGCTTCACAGCTCACGGAAGGCATCAGTCATTTCAACACGCAAACCTGTAAAAAGAATGTTAATTCCCCCCACATTGTGCCAGGCTCCCACCTGTGATTAACAGGCTCCACTCGCCATGGTGTTCATTTGCAGATGTCTCCTCTGAGACTGCATATCTTCTTCCTGTAGTGGTAAGCGAACACAAAGGAGGCAGAGGAACAGCCCATGGCAGAGGTGCAATGTGGCCGCCAGCCACCCTCATAGACAACAGAAATATGGCTACAGATTTTATTCAAGTTGACATTTTGGATCTAGGCTGTTTGCTTGGTTGATGACCAGAGGGATTGCAGTTTGTCTTATAGTCTCCAGAAGACAGACAAGAAAGGAATAAGGCAGGGGTGGTGGATCGATAGCCAGTTGTCAGATAGCCAGTTGTCTGCTACAGCAGAGAGGAGGGCCAAGCACAGCCCTCCAAATGCAGGGGCATCTGGGAAGTATAAAATAGCATCACCACTAAAGGAGGAGTATCCACCACTACTTGCTGTTGCTTGGTAAGCTTTTGAGAGTCCACTGAAGGGGGTTTGCCCTGAAGCAGTGTGAGTAGCAGCAGATGTTTCTTCTTCAGCAGCAGCATCAAATATGCAATGAGTGAGTTACTCTGTTGCCATCTGCTCCTGATATCCACACCTGCAAATGGACTTTCTCCAGAGGCTACTATGTCATTACAGGGACCACTGGAGAAAGTCTGTTTGTGGATGAGGAGGGCGGAAGAAAGCAGTGTGAGAGGGTTGTGCAACTGTTGCTGCTACTCTGCTGCCACACAGAGATGGATACCGGGATTCTAGACAAGTCAGACCAGTGGCTTCTCTGGTAAACATGGGCCCCTGGGTGTCACCTGGCCGATCCCTGGAGCCAACCCTGGCAGCAGCCACTAATCTTCAATGGACAACTGGAAATGGAACTCTCAATGGTTTTTCTCATTGTTATAATGTATCAAAATAAGATTAATCATTTTATTCTTATTTTGTATTGGTTTAAGGCCAAAGGGCAGACATGATGCTGGAGTTCTGTAATCATGCCTCTCATCTTTTAAAATTGTTATAAGAAGCAGCTGCCAAGGGAGGCATAAGATTGGGAATGTGGCATTGGAAAAGGGAAAATCCCCACACACACTCACCCTTCCATTTTTCCAATGAAAATCTTCCCTGCCTGAAGTTGCTATTTGCAGTGTTAGAGAAAACTCATGGGGATATACATTTTCCCTAATATGGAAAATAGATGTCAGGACTAGGATTTTTATAGGGAAGGATTAACGAACCCCCACCCCCCTCCTTGAGTACCAAGGTCCGTCTGAATATCAAACATGAATAGCAAACACAAATAACAAATCTGGCTGGTTTTAACAAAAAGCATGGATTGCCAATATCTTGTCTACCCCCAAAGTTCTACCTTGAACACATGAAGGCAGTCCACATGATCAAAAACTGGGTAGGCCACTGATAATAACGGCCGTTCCATCATGCAACTGCATTTGCACATTTTTTGCATTTGCACAAGAGCACACTCTCCATACAGAACTTTGCATACAACAACAAATATTTATATACAGCTTTCCAACAAAAATTTCAAAGCAGTTTACATAAAGAAATAACAAATAAATAAGATGGATCCCTGTCTATGAAGGGCTCATACAGAACTTTGTGCAATATGTCAGCCACTGTACATAGTGCTATACAGAGTGCCATAAGCAGAAGACCTGTCCTGAGGTGCTTACAATCTAAATTTAGGTGGGGTGATCAGGACAAAGACAACAGAAAGAGTGAGGAGAGGAGAACTGGTTTTGTGGTAGCAAGCATGACTTGTCCCCTTAGCTAAGCATATGAATGGGAGACCACATGTGAGCACTGTAAGATATTCCCCTTAGGGGGATGGAGCCACTCTGGGAAGAGCAGAAGGTTTCAAGTTCTCTCCCTGGCATCTCCAAGATAGGGCTGAGAGAGATTCCTGCCTGCAACCTTGGAGAAGCCACTGGCAGTCTGTGTAGACAAAACTGAGCTAGATAGACCAATGGTCTGACTCGGTATATGGCAGCTTCCTGTGCTCCTATGAAGGGAAGAGTAACAAGGGCTGAATGAGAGCTAATGAAATGATACGAGATGTTGTAGGGTCACAATGGCTAATTTTGGCTTCCCTGCATTCTCATTCCTTCACTGCCTCACAGTGCTTCCCTGTTTGGTGGTAATATATTAGATAATCATTACTGGCAAGGGGATTATGAAGATAATAATTAACAAATGAGGCAGTTGAAAGATTTATTGATCTGGCCTGATCCAGCATGAGTTTCCCTTGGATAGAACATCATCCTGCTCTCATTTGCCAGTAATTAGCCTTGCCTTTATTACATTGTAAATACTGCTTTAATTACTGTACTACTTAACTCAAGAGATGGGACTTGATAGCTGGAGCTTAATGGGCTCCAAGAGCTGCAACTATCCCCCCCTCCTTGAACTCTAAACAACAGAGGCATGAGGAGAATAAAAACGAGCAACGAAGCCAGGCACATTTTAGAGTCCTCATTAGTGGGGTTCCCCTGTGAATTCCCACTATACCCTTTTCTGATGAAAACCATAATGAGCTCTTGAGGTTGTGATATCTGTTTGTCTTCACAAGAGAGGAGGGCCACAAACAATTGGTGCAACCCAGGAAATACAGGCTTGCTAAAGGTCTGAAATCAATGAGGCTTCAATATATAATTATGAAATCTGGCCTACACTCTCCGCACACATGCAGCAAAAGAAGCACCTATGGTACTGCGTTCCCGGCTTAAGCAGCACTGTCAGCCTCCCCTTCCCTCCGAAGTACTCTGTGGCCCCCTACACTATGTCCCTAATGCCTGCACAACCCCCAGGGACATATTGTAGGGGGCACACAGTGTTTGAAGGGGAAGGGCAAGAACAGTGGCCAGGAGGTTAATATTGAGGCAGTAGAAATCTCCCAATCTCCCTGGGTGTGAGGACTGGGTGCAAGACCTGCTTGAGCTGGCGGCACAGGAAAAATGGGCCCTCTTAAAAGTAAATAAATCGGATAAATGGACTGAAATCTGGGATAACTTCCTTGAACTATTCTTAGAATAGGAACTCCTCTGACCTACCCACACCTACTAGTGCAACGGTGAGTATTCCTTCACCTCTCCCCCACTTCTTCCTTCTTTCCCCCTCTTTATCTTTCTCTCCTTTCTTCCCTCTTCACCCCCAAACCTGTGCTGTGGGGGAAGGGAGGGCTTGGGCTTGGGGGCGGGGTGGGGGGTGGGGAACTGGGAAAGGCATTGTAAAATACAAAATGTTAAAAAATATTTAAAAACGTATATATATATATATTTTTTTTAAAAAAAACCCTCTGCAAAAGTATCCGTGCTGCTTTAGTCAGGAATATAGCAGCTGCACATGTGCTTTCTTTGCTGCATGCATGCAGCATTGACCAGGATGTTAGCCTCTGTTGATTCCATTGGCTTTGAAGCATTCCTAACATACTCTGCAGCTTTCCCATTGGGAATGACTTGCAGGCAAGAGGTTTAGATAAATGATGGGGTGAATTTGCAATGGAAGGCAACATACTAGGAGGAGTTTGAAAATTGCTGCCTTAATTTTCAGTTTGCTGTATAATGCCCAATAGTGACCAACCTCCTATGGTTGGTTGTCAATCCACATGTCATATAGAATGCAGAAATAAAATAATGCATCTCCATGCAGAGGTGAGCCTGGAAGGAAGTGCATGGCTCCAACTGTGGGTTAGATTCATGTATGAGCAGTTCAAGCATTGCCTTATTAATGGGTATACAGAAGCCTAAGTGATTCTCACATCTGCTGTACCAGATCAAAGTGACAAATGAATTGGCCTTGGGACTGTGATTGAGTAGTGCTTTATTGTGGTTAAAGAGCTAATGTACTGTGCTTCCTCCTGGAGATTTCATTTCTCCAAAAGAAGGAAACAACTAGTGCTTTAGTAAAACCAGATCTTTGGCAGAAACTGGTTGCATGAAATTCTTTTCCTATAATGCTCTTGGAAAGCAGATCTTGGCTGTTAATATATAATGGGTCAGACAGCTTTGCGCTTCTGGGAGAGGCTTGGGCCACACATTCTCTAAATTACCCCCATTATCCCATCTCTCTTCCATCCATTGCACCAACTCTTCCAGCAACAGAAGGTTGGAGGTGGATATAAAATGTGCTGCACAGCTAGAAGTGCTTTGATACCATTGTAATGTGGGCATAAAATCAAGGAACATATGCAGAGGCATCTGCTCACAGTTGTGAGGACATATAAAAATATGGAGCTGCTAAGAAACTTTGATAGATTTTATGACAGAGAAACTATATTTTTTTATTGTGTACTATATGAACCCACAAAACGTGATCCCCCCACTTTAGTTATTCATTGCTCATTTATGGCTATAATTTTTTCGTACAACAAACTGGACAATTTATGGCGGGTCTCTTTGCTGAGAGCTATAAGTTGGCCACATTCAGGCTGTGAGACAAAAGATCTAAAAAATGACAGCAGGGATTGTAAGTGTTTTGTGGGAACACAAAAGGTAAAGTATGAAGACGTTACTCCTCTTTATGGTCCATATTCAAAAGGAGAGGTGTGGACAGAGTCTTATGGGAGCCTTGGAAGGTTTTGGTTGCCTGAAAATAACAAAAATAGTTGCAAAAACAGGTTGTTGAAGAAAGGTTAAATGTAAAATAGAGACCTGTTCAAAAGAAAAATGAGCTGCTATGCATGGTCCTCCTGGGCAACCTTTGTGGTAATTTCAACTTAAGGAGGGGGAAGCATAGACACACACCATTTTCAAAGGTTTCTTCTCAGTTAGTGGACTAGAGTTTAAGGAAATATATTCTAACAAGAAAATCAGCAATGATCTTGTAAGGTTTTGTAAAGGACCAAGAAAATATTGTTTTATCAGCATGGAACAATGAAATTGATATCAAGCCCTTTCTTCACAAGTTGGCAGCTTTCCGTCTTAATTAAAACTGTGAGACTCCTTAAATAATATTGATACAAACAGATGCACTACCACACTAGATGTGTACAAGGAAGCAACAAATATCAAACCAGACATCTTTTCAGATATGCTGTAGGCCTTGAGCAAGAGTACAAAATTCCAGGCACCAAGTCACCCCTGACAACGTAAAAAATGAACCTGGCAAATGACTCCCAGATTTCTGAAGCAACAATGCAGATTTCTTATCCTCCCAAGTCTGCTGTTGCCAATAAGTTTTATAGATCTCCTTTTTCTTATTCCCTTATTTTGAGTCAGAGTTTCCAAGAGCACAGTACCAGAACCCCTTTCAAAGCTAGGGCTCGGCTCTGGAAAAAGATGAATGCATGTTAATAAGCAATGCCCCATAAGGGGAATTCAGTGAGGAACCCTGCCTACCTTTAAAAAAAAAACAAAAAACCCTAAGAGGGGCAGTGAGAGGGCACCTGTACTGGGCAGTGGAAGTGGCGGCAGCAGTGGTGCATCTCCTCCAAATTCTCTGTTCCAGGCATGGCAGGGGTATTCCAGACTGCAGCTGGAATTAGGCCGCACCAGGCCTGGTCCACAGAATTCGGAGGAGCCGTGTCACCACCAGCTCCCATACAGGTGCCCTCTTGCCGCCTCTATTAGGATTTTGTAAAGGTAGGCAGGATCCCCCGCTTTGCTTGTAAAGGGGAATCCTCACCAGATTTCCCTTTACAAACATGCCCCACTGAGCCCCTGAACTGGTTCCAAACTGGGTCGGCCTGGTTCAACATTCAGACCAAATCGGAGGCCAGTTCCACTTGAACCGGCTCATGGTCCAGCAGTCAAACTCAGACCAAACCCCTACCCCTACATGTACACCCCTACCAACAGCAGCCTGGCTCTTCCTGTTGAGCATTCTGGTGGCTTCCACTCCTACAAACAGAGAAGGTGGCAGGGTCTGCAATCAGACACACTGGAAAGGAGGAGCATCTGGCCATGCTTTCCTATCCATTGTTTACTTCTCCTTATCTTTCTCCTTAGCAGCTATATTTTGCTTGGAGTTAGGAGTCGAATGTACAGGGACCTCACTCTCAGCTGCATGTTACAAATAATTAAAAATCCCCGATACACACACATCAAACACACGACAATCTGTGTGCATTATCAGCTGAAAGTGTTTTGGATCATTAATATGCAGAAAAAATATACACAGCAGAATGGAGAATTAAGTTGCAATAATGAATGCTTTGCTACTTTTATTTGTGAGATTTTGAATGTGTACATTGCAACGTGTATTACTTTCTAAACTGATAGATTTCCAGTTTAAGGTATTTTATCAAGGTTTCCAATTTTATCTAATAATGTCCTTGTATACTTCAATATTAATCGTATCTCCTTCATGTTCACCTTTCAGCTTTCTTACAATGCAGCCTAACCTCTGTTTGCAGTATGTCCATTAAATACTGTTTGAATTATGTCTATTACAGGCCGCTTTCGGACATAATGCCAAAATGAGGCATCCATGCCAGAGGTTCAGGTTTGTAGTCATCCGAATGCATGTACCCACGGTTTCATCACAAAATCGACCCAAGGTTTCGAACCCCAAACCTGAATCTGAATGTTTGGTTTCCCTTGAGTTTTGCCACCGAAATCTTCAGAAGCAGATTTTGTCATTCAGATTGTGTCATCTGGATTCTGCCACTGTGTCAAACCAAAGTTCTGGATAGGAAGCTTCTCCCTTTCTCCTTTACAACTGGCGGTCATGGCTGTTCTTCATACAAAGGAGGAAGCCCATGCAGTCAGTTCCTCCCCCATTGCAGTCTCCCAGATGGCAGATTAGGATCGTCTGGGAGTGCGGCAGGGGGAATGGGGGCAAATTGTGGGCTGGTTGGACCAGCAGTTTGCCATTATGTGTGCAGCTGACAATATTGTTAGCCTCTCCTCATTGCTAGTAATTTTAGTTTCTGCCTCTATGATTTTATTCTTTCTATTTCTTTCACCAACATAATATTTTATAGATTTCATTCTTGAAATATTGATAAATATTGATCTTTCAATATTTTTATGGTCCGTAGCTCTTAGATAACTGGTCTCCATAGTGAGCCTTGTTTCTTTGTAGTTCTAATATCCATATTGTGCAATAACATCTTAAAAGCTATTGCAATAAAATCGATTATTTCATTTCTCTCTCTTCTATATTTATACTTTCTCTTTAATTTTTATCCTGAAGATCCTGTTATAGTTAAACTTGTCAAATATTATTCCTTACTGAAAATCCTTACATTACAGCTGATTCCTTGAATATGTGTTCTATACTTGGCCCAATCTTTATGTTCCTTTATTCAACCATATTGTAATTAGCATCTAGATAAAAAATTGTATTGCATATATTCCAGTCTTCACATTTGCTTAATAATCAATATTGCAGTTATTCCCTTAAAAGTCAATATTGCATATAGCCCATTCGTAACACCTATTTTATGTCCACAAAGGAATGTTCATATGATTAGAAATTGATTCAAAGGAGTCCAATCTTTTCTCCGTATTATTAAAATGCTGAGATCATCTGGTGTCAACGTGTCACAGTTCCAAGTCTCTAAAAAGAGAAGGCCAGTGACTTCCTTTCCATTATGCTTCAACAAACTTTGAGTATACCCAATTGTTTAGTTGCTTTTATTTTCACGTAGTAAAACACTTGAGGGAGATGTACTCACTTCTCTGGTTTGAAAGTTAAGCACAATGGAAAGTGATAATAATAAGATCCAACAGATAATCCCAGGCTGGCCTCTTTCTGGTCATGCTAGAGTACCAGTTGATGACCTTAACTGTTACCCTTGCATGCGGTCTGTGCTGTGTGCTAAGAGCATAGCCACTGGCCACCTGTGGCTTTGAAACAAACAACAAAACCACAGGTAGTCCAGGCAGAAACTGGTTCCATTGAGGCATTCTTCTATCTATCCTCTTGTAGCATGGGTGAGATGGCTGCCTCTAGATGCTGAAGGATAGCTGTGAGAAAGCAGTGGCTACTCCTGCTGCAGCTTTCCCAGGTAGCAAAAAACAAATGGAATACGTCGTTTTGGGACTGTTGGGTATTTGGGACTAGGTTCTATGTTTTTGTTTTTTAAAATTAATTTGTAATATATTTTATTTTTGAATTGTCTTTTCATGTAAGTCACCTTGAGAGCTTTTTGGCTAAAAGGTGGGTAATGTCACACACACACACACACACACACACACACACACACACACACACGTCTCTATGGCTTAATATTAGTGGTACTTCAAATACCAGTTCAGCAATGGTATTGCACATTATTTATTTATTTATTTATCATATTTTTATACCACCTGATATGTACATCTCTAGGTGGCGTACAAAATTTACAATATAAAAAGTAAGAACAGATTAAAAACCCATACAAAACAATTAAAACACTCATAAAACAAGTTGTTAAACAAATGATTAAAAAGTAATTCAATTTAAAGCCTATGAGAACAGGTGCATCTTGAGGGTCTTCCCAAAAACAAACAGAGAAGGAGATGCTCTTAATTCAACAGGAAGCATATTCCATCCACAGAGAAAGCCCAGTCCCAAGTTGCCACCAAATGAGCCAGAAGCAACCATAACTAGACCTCTCCAAAAGACTGTAGTTGGTGGCAGGGTTCATGATAAAGAAGGCGCGCTTTTAAATATCCTGGGCCCAGGCCATTAATTATAGATAATAATCAGCATTTTGTATTTCACCTGGAAAAGTATTTTACCCAGAAACGTATTGACAGCCAGTGCAGTTCATTTAAAATCAACGTTATGTGATCACTTTAGTTTTTCCAAGAGACCAATCCGGCTGCCGCATTCTGTACCAATTGTAGTTTCCGGACTATGTACAAAGGCAGCCCCATGTAGAGTGTATTACAGTAGTCAAGCCCGGAGGTTACCAGCATATGTACCACTGTTTTAAGGCCATTTACCTCCAGAAATGGATGTAGCTGACATATCCGCCAAAGCTGATAAAAAGCACTCCTGGCCACCACCCCAACCTGAGAAACCAGGGAGAATTTTGGATCTAGGAGCACTCCCAAACTACATACGTGATATTTCAGGGGGAGTGTAACCCCATCCAGGACAGAGAGATCTAAAAAATCTCTTGAGTCCTGACCCCACACAGTCAGCGAAGCTATTCACACGTTCAGGCAAAACTGGACTAAGGAAGCCCAGCCCAGTTTTGCCTGCACGTGTGTACTCGGCAGCAAACCCACCTCTGGAGCCACCCTCCAAAATGAGCTCAGGAGAGTGAGTACTCTCCTAACCTCATTTCTGTGATTGTCTGCCAGCTGTGGCTGTTTGCAACCATAGCTGGCAGACTGCGGGGATCCTGGCCAACTTCAGGAAGAGGGGATCCCCACAATGCACTGCTCACTTTTGCAGTGCCTTATGGGTGCTCCAGGGGTGGGGCGATGTGGGGTGACATGTCCAAGAACCCCGAGCCCCCAAGCTACCAGCAGCAGCCGGTAATAATCTGGGAGGGCACTCTGCCTGTGGGGAAGTAAGCTTTTTAGGGCTTCCTCCCTGCAAACCCTCTTGCCCTTCCTCACTGTTCATGAGAAAGGGCTCACTTTCCCTGTCTTATTGGAATTCAACTTCAGTTTGTTATCCCTCATCCAGTCCATTATCGCCTCCAGCAGGCATATAGGGAAGATTATTTAACTGCCATTATTCAACTTTGCACAACATGATATCAAACACTTATATTACATTTTATATATTCTGAGAGCTTCCTGAACATCAAGTAATAAATGTCAAATTTTGATAAGAGAATTGAGAGGGAGAGGGAGATCAGAATTACATCAGTAATCTGTCCTACTCTCCTTTTCCAATTCAATTCAAGGGACAGCAGTGAAATACATTGCAAAGAAAAGCAAAATTCACAGTGACTGATAAGAAATTACTTTGCCAGTCCTTCAGGTTAGTTATAGATCTGAAGGAAGAAGGGCAGAAGGAGAATTAATGTGATTTCCTATCACACCAGTCGGACTCATAAAAGCTGGAAAAAGATGTTAAGGAAAATATAACACTGATATAAGATACTACAATGGCAGCCTGTGAACAGATAACTTGTAGCTCTGTTTAAATCAGATACAAAAGATATTATTTGTGATCAAATTTCCGCCTTATTAGTATTACTTTAAATTGAAAAATCCTTCTTCTAGGCTGCATTATTTTAAAAATGCCAGAAATCTCTTCATTGGTTGGTGAAATTATGTCATACTCTATGAATCCAGAATCAAATTAGAGCAATTCTCTTTTTCACTGAATGTTGCTTTACAATCTTGGAATAGCAATGTTGGAATACTGAGGATGGTTTTAATGTGACAGCCCCCATGTTGAGGACATTGCAGGATGCTGATGATGTTGAACAGCCCTTCCAAAAGAGATATTCCTTGGGGCTATTCTCACGATCAGCAAAAATCGGGCTAGGAGAGCCTAGCCCGACTTCTGCTGATTGTGTAAACCACTGGGCTCACAGGTGTTTTTGGGGGGATAGGGCCATCAAGCTACAGACCTACGCCATTTTTCACAAGAGATAACCATGACATGTTAGAGATAACCTTTAGACATGTAAGTTCAGACCCATTAAGGAGGAGGAACCTCCAGGCTGGAGGGAAAACCTCTATCCTGGCCTAAGACCAGCATTGCATCAGAGATGCACTCTTTCCATTGGATCCCAGAGCTGTCTATCTCTGGAAGAGTGGGAAAGCCTCCCCCCTCTTTAGTCACTATAAAATAGGGGACAAGAACCCCACCATTTTGTGACCAGTACTGTCATGGGTTCCCAGCAACCAGGCACCATGTATTCAGATGCTACTAGCATCCAGAAAAGGAGAAGCTGTAGAGATTAATACTCTCTCAGCCACAGACCTGCCTACTGCTAGACTAAGGTAAAACTCAGTGCTAGTTAGTTAGTTAGTTAATGTTTTCTATTTTCTTTTGAATTCCTGTGTGCCAGTTCTTCTATTTTACCCAATTTCTTATTCTGTGTGCAACCCTTGCTATATAATAAAGTTCATATAATTAGAAGTGGCTTTAACAGGTTCTGGAGGATTACTTCCAAGACTCTTCCCCATGTGCCCCGTAAGGTCATTAGCTACTGTTTCCTGAATAATATATTGAGGCTCTTCTCACGATCGGTGAGAAGAGCCTGGGCAGCTTAGCTCGCTCTCCCTGCACACAAGCAGGCAATCTTCTCCGGGCAGCCGATGCGGCTGCCCACATGACTACCGGCTCCGTTATGGAGCTGGCGGGGGCTGGGAGGATCGGGGGCCGCGTGGCCCCTGGAAGCGCCAGCATGCCCTGCACGATCATGCAGGCCCCCAAGCCGGGAGGCTGCTTTTCAGCTGGCTGGTCGGGGGTCTACTCGTGAGTTGCCATGGTGTGGATCCACACCGCTGTTGGGGACACCTTGACCCCAACATACAACCCAGAGCTACCAACCCAGAATTATATGCAATTCAGGCATGTGTCTGATTCCATTTTATTAAGGAATCAATTAAAGCCTGAACTCAAGGTGAACTGACCAGTACATGACTTGCCTTTGAGACTGATGTTAATTGTTCTGTGAAGGAAGAGGCAATCCAGCATTGTATTGTGAAATGGGTACTCAAAAGAAAAACAAAGGCCAGGCTGGGCTATCAAAATGCTATAATTTAACTTACTATCAGATAATGAGGCTATTCTTACGATCACAAAAACTGGGCTAGGAAAATCCTAGCCCAATTTTTGTGATCACCACCGGGCTCACAGCCGAGCCTGGTGGTTCTGGAGCGGCTAACCCGCTCCTGTAACCCGCCCCTTAGCCCGGGTTTGCAGAGTGAGTGCTCCGCAAACCTAGGCTATCTGCTCATGTAGTCCCCCGGCCGGGAGGCTTAAAAGCAGCCTCCCGGCTCGGGGGTGTCCCCAGTATGCCCTGCGTGCTCACGCAGGGCATACTGTGGCTTCCAGGGGCTGCGCGGCCCCTGAGCTCCCCAGCCCCCGCTGGCTCCGTCTTGGAGCCAGCTATCGTGTGGGCGGCAGATCCAGCCACCCAGGGCTCCCTGCCTACTCCCTGCCCGCTCTCTCTCCCCGCTCAGTGCCCTAAACCGGGTCTCACTGATTGTGAGACCCGGTCCAATGTCTGCGGTGAGGAGCTGAGCTCCATTTCCTCCTGCAAGAAGTCTGTGTTAATCCTTGTTAATGCTCTGCCCAAAGGGGATACCCAGTTGCTGTCTATAGAAATTCCACTCTAGGTAGATGCACACAAAGAAAACACCTATAGATTTCATTGTTCTTTTATTAACACCTTTTAACACCTTCTGGGACCAGGCACCAGAAATCTGGGGTCAAGAGAAGATGCCCATCTGCAGCTCAGAGATGCAGATTTACTTTTGGCAAAATAGAACGTCCCCTCCCCTAAATAGCAGCTAACAGAAGATGGGATTCAGATCTCCCTAGACTGAGATAATATTATGAATAATTAAAAGACAATATTCAGAAGGTAACAGCAAATTGTCACCTTTTGGGGATCCAGGAAGGATGAGGACATTTTGAATAGACTCTATGGAGATCAAAGGGAGAAGCAACTACAAAAATGGAGCATGCCAAACAGAGAGCTAGCAATCTTTGCCTAACAAGCAATACTTGCTCAAGAGCTATCCCAGAGTTTGCTGCTAAAGTCGCGGGGCAACAAGCAGGAACTCTTTCCATGGACAGGAACTGTCTGTGACTTCTGCTGTGCAGTCAAGACTTCCCCAGCCATGGTGCTCTCACTCTCCACCTCACTCTGAGCAAACTACCAACAGCCTGCTTGACTGCTAGAAGATTGCATTGCTCCCAAGCTCCTGTTCTCCAGCACCAGCATCTCCTCTGCAGCTGAAGCCTCACCGCTTTCAAGCCTCTGACCCTGGTAATATGCTGCTTCCACAAGCCTTGGATCCCTCCATCCTTCCCCCCTTCTTCTCCTCCCTCTTCCTTCTACTAATTCCTGATCTCCCAAACCGTGCAATTCCTCAACCTTCCTTACCTCCCCCCTCCCATTCCATCTATGTCTGAATTATATTACGCTCTCAGAAGATTTAATACACACACATATGATAGTTAGGAACACTGGGTTAATGTTGTTGCTAGCTATGATTGAAATACTGATTGATTGTTCTGTTTTCTGCTCAGATTAGATTGATGCTGTTATTCCTTTATATTCAGCAACACCGCGGCAACTCATGATCAGGAAGCCCAAGTTAGTGGAGCACTCGCTCCGCTAACCTGGGCTTAGGGGAGGGCTACTTAAGTGGGTGACCCGCTTAAGAACCACTGGGCTTGCAGCTGAGCCGGGGGTTCTCACAATGGTAGAAAATCTGGCTAGCGGAGGTTAGCCTGATTTTCTACCCTCATGTGAATAGTCTCATTGTTATCTAGAGCAGGGTTGTGTGGCTGTAAGTGTCTGTAAGTGCTGGCTGTAAGTGCCTGTAAGTCTCAAGCCAGACAGTTCTAGGTTGTTGAAGCGATGTCTAAGCCTGGTCAGTGTCTTCAGATCAGTGTTCAAATGGTGGCAGCCTACCTTGAAGAAGTGGTGTGCTCCTAGATGGGAATCAGAGCAATCTTTCTACTGAGGGTAGATCCCAGGAAAGCATAGATTAACCCCCGTTTCATCACAATGTGATGTTGTATCTAGTCTGAATTGCAAGCAAAGGACCCTCAGTGCAAAATGCCCCCCCCCATCTTGTCAGTATGCTCCCTAAGCAGCATGTCTAACTTGCAGTAATAATGAATAAGGTTCAGATCAATATTATGGTGAAGGTTGGGCTTTCAGTGAAATGTTTGAACTACAGCTTGGTTTTGAGCCAATAGAGAGCCTGACATCATCAACACTAGGGATGTGCAGATTGGTTCAACCACAAATTGAATTGGGTTGAATCGGGGGCAATTTGATGATTCGACTTTGAACTGAATCACCCTGAAAAAGGGGCCAGGTTTGGAGTAAATCAGTCTACCTGCTGATCCCAATTGGTAGACCTGGGATCAGCAGGTAGGCCAGCTCTCCAGTCCAGATTTTGTGCATCAGCCTGCCTTGGAGAGCTGGTCTACCTGCTGATCCCAATTGGTAGACCAGCTCTCCCTTTTAGAAAATTTGAGGCCCATTTTTTCAGCAAAACAGGCCTCAAAATGGCACCTGATCCACCTGAATCGATTTGGGTAGAATCACGGTGCTTCATCAGGCAGCTGGCCAAGCCAGCTGCTTTCAACAAATCAATTAGGGGATCTGTGATTCGATTTGACCATGAATCAGATTGCAGATATTGATTCGTGCACACCCCTAATTAACACAAAACACACCATTCAATCTAATGCTTTAAGTTAGAATCAAATTGATCTATAGCCCTCTTCAGATGTTTTAAATCATAAGTCTGAGCACTGCTCACAAGGGGGAAAGCATGGAGGAAGTTCCTCCAACCTGCTGTCACTCACCCCCTCTGTCATTCACCCCTTCTGTCATTTACCACCCCCTTCACACACACACACACACACACACACACTGTCACTCACCCACCTGTGCCTTATGACCATGCTTATGGTACTGTTTGTCTGAACAAGGCAGCTCCATAAGCGTGATGGCTGGCAATCCCATAAGCTGCAACCTTGATCAATCAGAGTTCCTCCATCTCCTCCTCCCATGCATGTTCGCTCTTTCTTTCCTGGCTGGAACTGGTGCTACTCAAGCTGTTCCAGCTTCTGATTTCTGGCTTTGCTTCCAAGAAAAAGGAAAAATGAGTTAAAATATACATCCTTGTGGCTTCAGGGAGTATATTTTTTTACTCATATGTTTTCTTCATGCCTCCAAGGAATCAGAAGTGGGTACAGCTTGAGTAGCAGCTGTTTCAGCCAGTTAACACAAAAGAAGAAATTGCAGGCATGGGAGGAGGCGCTGGAGCTCTCTCCTTCAGAAGTTTCACTGGGGCTGCCAGTAAGTTTGATCTTTTGCTAGCTCATTTGTCTGTTTTTTGGGTATGAGGGGGGATGCAAGCAACCCATGCTTTCTCCCCTTGTTTTGTCCTTTCTGCAGCTCTTTCTGCTTTCTCTCCTTTGTGCATGCCACATGTTATGCTTTCTGCTTTCTGGTTCCCCTCTTTCTGGACACCCTCACCTTTATGATTTCTGCTTTCCCTCCCTTTCTGCTCCCCCCTCAATTTTTATGCTTTCTGCTTTCGCAACCTTCTGCTTTCTTCTTCCCCTCCTTTCTGCCCCCACCCCCATTTTTTATGCTTTCTTCTTTCAATTTGTATGCTTTCTTCTTTCTTTCCCTTGTTTCTACAAGGCTTTCTGCTTCACACATTTTTATGCTTTCTGCTTCCACCCTCCCTGCTTTCCCCACTTTTTGCTTTCAGGGAATATGTTGAGCCTCCCCAGAGCCACCCTTTCATATTGAAAATGTCCAATTTAGAACATCAATTGCTGCCCTATATCTGAATTGCTGCAGAATACGTAGAATGGAGTGGTAGACTGAGATGTTAGAAATCTGAACTGTGCCACTCCAGGAGATTCCAGGTAATTGTTTTAAATGCGTCCAGGGTTAGTTTAGATAGATAGATAGATAGATGTGCACAAACCTGTTCAGCATTTCATTCCTAGAATGCTGAACAGATTCGGAACCCCTGCGTTTGAACAGGTTTGAGTGTGGGGGCGGTGGCTCCTTTAAGGCATGGGGAGGGTGCTCTTACCTCCCACGCCTCACTTCCTCCTCCTGCACTGCTGTAAAAACCACTGACGTGGGGTAACTGTATTCCCTCTTGCCACCCTGGTCAGCATAAGTGGTGGGTGCACGTGTCATGCATGGACCCGCACGCCAGCCACTTCCAGTATTACACTGACTTGGGTGGCAAGAGGGAATACAGCCACTCATCCCAGCAGTTTTTACAGCAGCACCGGAGAGGGAAGTGCAGTGGGGGAGGTAAGAGCACCCTCCCCACACCTTAAAGAAGCCCTGACCTGCCTCCCGGGTGTTCATGGAACCAGTTCCATGCAGACCCCTAGATATTTACCCATCCAATCCATGTGGAAGTTGGCTATTTCATTTGTTTATTTAATTACTTTGACTAGGCTTGATTGGCAACAGAATCCAAGTCAATGTACACACCAAGCCACAATATGTCTTCTGAGGGTTGTGACCTCAGGGACATGTTTTCAGGAGGCACTGTGAGCTACAGAGGAAAGAGAACATCTGTGAAAATCACCCATGTCCCCTCATGCAATGGCACAACATTACTCTGGATGTCAATACTCTTGCACCAATGCAGTTCTAGTCTGGATGTCAACAGTATCCTCATTCATTCATTTGAAAAAATATTTATACCCCACCCCTCCAATACACTGCTGCTCAGGGTGGCTCACATCATCAACAAACAGATACAAAACAGATACAATGTAAAGAAAAAGGGCAATAAAGTTAAGCAAGTTAAAATATCAAGCTAAAACCACATTTAGAATTACAAATTTTAAAAGTTTCAGATTCAAAGATATTAATAAAAAGCTAAAAACTGAGAAATAAGAAACTTAAAAACCTACCAGATATAAGCAGCAGATAAAACATTAAAAGCCTCTTTTAAAACATATTCTAATTGTTTTTCTAAAACACTGAGGGAGGGAGAATGGCGAAGCTCTTTGGGGAGGGCATTCCAAAGCCGAGGAACTGACAGCCTTCTATTGCATAATGCACTATGAAACTAGCTCGTGTACTTAAGTATAAAGGCTCAGCATGAAGGTATAAAAACAGCAAAATTGGAAATAAGTGGCATTCATATTTAAATTGTTTGGAAAGCTTTAATCAATTTTTAATTAGCTCAGGGTGTGTTTTACCCTCAATTTAACTTTATTCTGAATAGTAACCAGGGAGACTATTGCATTTGCTGTATAGCATACTTGCTTTCCATTTAAATTCAGCTAAAAGCTACTTTAAAATGTAATCTGTATTGGAGGAATCCCTACAACTCACTAAGGACAGGTTAACTATGGCTTCAATTTTTTCTTTTCATAGTAGAAAGCACTGAAGATGAAATGTCATCATTAGATAACTGATGTGTATTATGTGGAATGAAATGTCTTTAGAAGAAGAAAAGGGGTATATTTTTGTTGTTGTTGCTCTTCATTTTCACTAAGGTATAGTGCTGAGAGACAACTTTACAATCATTGGCCCTACTCCAGCTGTGTGTGTGCTGCACATCTATATCCTTGTCAAACAGCTGGCAAAGGTGTCATCGTCTGTTAGGTAATGTCACCACACCCCAGGGTGGTGTCTTTGCCTCACCAAGAAAGGCCCAAGGCTGCAGGAGTGGACTGTGTGTTCAGCAGTGGGTATAGCTAGTGGAACACCTTGGGGAGCACCTACCCACTGATGCCTCAGACTCTCTTTTGAGTGGCTTCCCTCCCTCTCACAGAATGGCCTTTGCTGGTCATCCTTTTGGAGGCCAAGTAGGCATTTTCTGCTTACTGACAGATTGGCTGGGTCTGCAAGTTTTCTCGCCTACTCCTTTCTGTGCCCTCTTTTTGTAGTTAGGTAATTAGGTGATCTGGTAACTGAATCAACTGGCACAACTGGCAAAAAGGGAGTTGGTGAAGGCTTAACCCTTGGGCTCACCCTTGGGCTGGATTGAGAAAGCGAGGAGCTCAGTTTGTCCTCAGAGGCTTGGTGGCACAATGACTATGATTTATCCCTGCTCCAGGGCTCTACTAACCAAAAACACTGAATGGCTTAGGGTTGTACAAGGCCTTCACAGGGCTTTCAGGGACTTGCAAAGAGGTGTAGGGCTGTGCTCAAAATTGATTTCATGTTTAGTTTCGAGCTTGAAATGAAACTCAAATCCCTGGAATGTTTGGAATGTTTCAGGTGTTCTGAGAGCCATTTGGGAGGGTTATTTTTCTGGGGAGAGCTGGTCTACTGATTGGGGTTGGTGGGTAGACCAGATCTCCACTCTTGACTTGCTGTGTCAGCCTGCCTTGGAGGGCTGGTTTACCCATTGTGTGAGGTGGCTAGACCAGGTCTCCATCCTGAACTTAATGTGGTAATCCCACCTTGGAGGACTGGTCTATCTGCTTCATGAGGCAGGTAGACCAGGCCTCTGCCCCAGACTTAGCACACTGGCCCGCCACAGAGGACTGGCTTATCCATTAGACCACGTCTCCAAGGCAGGCGAATGTGCTCAGTCCAGGGTGGAGGCCCCTGATTACTGAATCAACATGCAGCTTTTAAAAATGGTGATTATCTTATCCACCCCAGCACAGCATCCCTCCAGTGCCTGTTGCTGGTGTCTATCTTATGTTTCTTTTGTAGATTGTGAGCCCTTTGTGGACAGGGATCTGTCTTTATTTATTTATATCTGTGTAAATGTGTTTTAGGAACTTTTGTTGAAATGCATTATATAAACATCTGTCGTATATGTATTCATATTGGTCTACCTCCTCACTCAGCAAGTAGACCATTCCTCCAAGGTGGGCTGACATGCTAAGTCTGGGGTAGAGGCCTTGTCTACCCACCTCATGTGACAGGTAGGCCAATCCTTCAATGCAGGCAGATGTGCTAAGTACATAGCAGAGGTCAGGTCTACCCATCAATCCAAATCAGTAGACCAACTCTCCCTGAAAAAACAGCCCTCCAAATTGGTGCTCAGAACACTCAAAACGTTTCAACTCAGAATGGAGTCATTCCATTCCAAGCTTAAACAGGGTGTTTTGTTTTGAGCTTGGAACACTCAAAATGGCCCGTTCCGAGTCAGAACATTCTGAACTCAAAATGTTTTGTGCACCCCTTGTATGCAATGGCCTGATCCACGGCTCGGTGCCAGAGTGTGGTTTCAGTCCTTATATATTTGTGGGGAAGGACACTGTTGTCTGACCTCCAGACTGAGGCAGGCCTGGACTGATGGGCAGGGGTAGGATGAAGTACTTTATCTACTACAGTCACATTGATCTTAATGTTTAATAAAGTTCTGGCCCTTTCTCTCATGTTGTGGTTCAGAATCTTTACTGCCTGGTCTCTTCTGTTGTGGAGGCAATGAGAGGGAGCAGGGCGGGCTAAATCCAGCCCTGCCCCCTGGCTACCTCACCAAAGCAGCAGATTGGTGTGTTCATCATTTTTAAAAAGACTTTAAATTTACCATCCCATAAGCTGGATCAGGGAATGTTCCACATGCAGAAAACTCACCTGTGCACCTATGACTTCAAACATCTAGTTAGGGATTTGTTTCCAGAAGCCTCATTCTGACCATATAGCCCCTAGCTGGATTGGGGTGACATTCTAGACATGTCTGTGTGCCCAGTATGAGAGAGAAAACCTGTATAAATGACAAATTAATCCTATTTCTATTTTGTATCTAACCAATTTTCCTGCATCTGAATATACATCCCTTCTGCTCCTCCAAGGAATTCTCTCTAATAGCTCCAAATTACTGCTTTTTGAAAGAAGGCAGGGTAATGTTATCCCAAAAGTGTTCTGCGAAGAAATGAAGTAGAAGCCTGCATATCAGATTAAAAAACCAATGAGACAATTGTTCACATTCATCAAAATTGCCATCTACCACACCAAGGATTGCTACTGGCATTTGATATTCATTGTAGATCACTCACAAAAAAAGTACGCTGCTTAAATATATGACTATTGCTTTTTAATGTTACTTTTTAAGCAGTCTGATCATTGAATATTTCTCTTTCTATCTGCTAAACAAAAGGAAGATTTTCCTACTAATTTGCAATGTTTTTGTTTTAATAATATTTTATTATTGCAAGAACATAGACTGTTATCAACTGGGGGTTTTTTGTGTGTATTTCACATTTAAAAATGTGAATCCAGTTTTTATTCTAGGAAACTCTGCACGTATGGGAAAGACAAAGTACCCGGTTCCTCACTGGAAGAGGCGAAGCTAAATTAATTTTCTTATTGAACTTCTGGATGAAGAAGGATGGGGAAAACTTAATGCACAAATTTACAATATAGTAGATTACATTTAATTGTTGTAGATGTATAATAATAAATGGGAAATAGCTGAAACCTTTGAACTCTTACCTGGCTAGAAATAAAGAAAACCTGAGTAAAATGTTGTCCTTTCTTTTGTGGGCTTATAGCAAGATCTGGACATAAGAAAAATTAGTAATTGATATTGTACACATATGACTGGCTATGGTCTGCACCTTTTTGATGCTTCTAGTGGGTTGGGTATATTTTTTGGGACTGGTGGTTGATCTGGAATTTGTTTTTAATGTGCTTATATTGGTTAATGCCTTGAAAGCTTTTATAAAGAAATTATCAGGTGCTGCTGAGGTTAGAACCAGAAACCAGGCACATAGTAACAATATGGTCTGCAGATGCTTGGTTTGGAGGTCTAGCATTTGGCCGGTTGGGAAGTGAGGGGATACATTTAAGGAGCAGGGAAGGTGCCCTTACCTTTAGTCCTGCCACATTTTCCCCATATGCCACCCCAGTCAGTGTAGTACTGGAAGTGGCTGGTGCATGTCCACATGTCACACACACACATGCACCGGCCACTTCTGGTGAAACGCTGAACAGGGCAGCAAGGAGGTACACTGCTGTCCCGCACCAGGGATTTTGGTGACCGCGCTGGCAAGGAAAATGTGGGGGGGGGGGGTGGGGGGGTTAAGGGCACCCTCCCTGCTCTTTAAAGGTAACCCCCTCTGGCTGCCAAACCAGCCAAACGCTGGACCTTGCATATCCCTACTGGGCACTTTCACTGGTTGTGCACTGCTTACTCAGGCCCAGCAGCCACAAAGGGTTAAATGTTTCAGTCTCAATCCTATTGCAGCATGCTCACCAGCAAAGGCAGGAAGGAAGCCAGTGGCGGTGAGCTAGCAGGTGAATACGGGAAGAGGAAAACAAGAGAGGGAGGGAGCGAGCAAACAAATGATCAAGAGGGGGAGGGGAAGTGGGTGGGCAACTGAGCAAGGGAGAGGATAGATGGGGCAGATGAGCGAGCGAGGGTGCTGATGAGTGGTGATGGCAGCAGAGGCGCTCTTACCGCTGGACTTGTGGGCTGAAGTCCAGGGCCTCCACACCCTCTGCCCCCCCCCCAGATCCTCTTAAAACTGTCCTTGGTGGTTTGGTTGCCATGCCACTAGCCCACACTGTGTCGGGAGCCCAAGCGTGACTGTGACCTGTGCCGGGCATGACCTCTGCTTTGGAGACAGAGGGGTGAGAGGGGAAAGGATTATGTGGGATGGGGATCTATTAAGTTGCATGTTGAAATGTTTCTGCTAATTCATATTTGCACAAATATACTGTTTTGTTTTGTCTTCTTACATTCTTGTGAGTTCAGTTGCTGTTTGTTCCCTCAAGAACCCACGTGTTAAAAGTGTGTGTGTGTGTGTGTGTGTGTGTGTGTGTGTGTGTGTGTGTGTGTAGGGGGATGTTGCTTAACTTGTAGAGGGGAGAGGCCTTTAGGTCCAGGCTCCACAATTACCTAGGTGCACCTCTGGATGGCAGGCCACCTTCAACCTTGCCATGTGCCTGCCAGAAACCTCAGATATTTGCCCTGCTATACCATTTGGTAAAACCATGGCTGCATAACTCCATTGTTCTATGATGTAACTTTTGGCTTCAGTTTAACCCCACCCACTCATTGTCATTGGCAGCCCCTTGTCTCCCCCTGATATGGAAGAATTATAAAAGGCTACTGCTCAAGCTGAAAGTTAGGCTTGGCTCCTGGCAGTCTACAGCAAGACCGAGGTTCCGCACGGAGAAGCAAAAGCATTGATGACAGTCTGATTGCTGTTTTCTAAATCCTTGGCAGATAAGGATCTTTAGATAGAATGACTCCATATCCTTATCAGTCTGGGGAACAGGGTGATGACTGTCTGATCTGCTTAATTATTCTGATTGCCTTCCAGCTCACATCATGGTTTTCATACTGTTCCTTAAAACAAAACTAGTGGTTGCATCCATAAAGCTGCACACATGAGTAATTTAGAGACATACTAATGGTGAAAAATCATGTGCTTTTGTGTACAAATAAAAACCATAAATAAAATTCGTGCTTCTGGTGACGGCACCAGAAGACATGTGATTGCTGACATTAGGGATGTACACGAACCTGTTTGGCATTCTATACTTAGAATGCCGAACAGGTTCAGAACCCCCACGTTTGAACAGGTTTGAACATGGTGGTGGGGTGGGTTTAAGGATGGGGAGGATGCACTTACAACCACCACCCCCTGCCGCACATCTCCCTCCAGCACTCTGAGTACAAATAGTCCGGCAAGGAGGGAGCATAACTCCTTGCTGCCCCGTTGTTTCGTGACCAGAAGTGCAGTGTGTGTGCAGGGGTGGAGCCACCATTGGGCCAATGGGTTCAAAGAGCCCCTGACCAATCAGGGGCCGCGAAAGCAGCCCCAACATTCCCCCCACGTCTGACATCAGACGTGAGGAGGCTAGTTTAGCTCCCGAGAGGGGGCCGCACGGCCCCTTCGGGAGCTAAACAAAGCCTGGCGCTGTGTTCGCAGTGCCATCCAGGAGCGGCTCTTCCCTGCAAAGGCAGGGAAGAGCCACTCCTGGTTGCGCGCTGCGAATGCAGCACCAGCAACTCTCCCCTCTCTGGGCCGAACGGAGCCTCAAGGCTCCGTTCGTCCAGACCACGCCCCTGCGCCTGACGTCAGACATGGGGGCGTGGCTAGCCCCAGCGACTGAAGTCAGACGTGGGGGCGGGGTCATTGGGGCCGCGGCAGTGGTTCCCCTCCAACACTGTGTGTGTGTATTGCAGGTGCATGCACATTGTGTGTGTGCGTGCAATGTGTGCATGTGCACCAACCCACAGCGTGCACATGTGCACACAGCACTTCCAATAACTTCCAGTCACAGAAATAACGGGGCAGCAAGGAGGTATGCTGCCACCCCGCCAGACTATTTGTACTAAGAGCACTGGAGGGGGAAGCATGGGGGGTAAGTGTACCCTCAGGGGCGTAGCAAGGTTGGAGGGGGCCCAGAGACAAGATTTTAAAATGGGCCCCTTGCTGATATACACACACAAACACACTTCACAATATATAGTGCACTCACACTCACATCCCCATTATGAATATGGTGAAAATCTAGTTCACATTGAATCTAGTTTTTTTACTCTCTGCTCCCGCTGATCTCCAAGAGACTCAACATAGTTCATAGGGGGTGCAACATGGGCGGGTGGGGAGTCATGTGATGTGCCTCTGGGGGGGACCCTCGAGGCAGTGGGGCCCCAAGACAACTGCCTCCCCTTGCCTAACGGTAGTTACGCCCCTGTGTACCCTCCTCCATCCTTAAAGCCACCCCTGCCCCACTATCAGCTCAAAGGGAGCCGGTTCCTTGCACATCCCTAGCTGACATCACTGGAAGCTATCAGAAGCAGGCCTACATCACCAGAAGTAGTCAGAGGTTGGCTTACATCACCACAAATGGTCTACGCTCAAACCCTGGAAGATGTGCCCTCCACCCCAGAATATGCCTGGGCATGCCCTGAAGGTGGGCATGTAACCCCTCTACAAACACATGCCCCAATACCCCGAACAAACAGGAACAGGTTTTAGAGCCCAGAAAGCCTTCACAGCACAGGCATGATAATGGAGTGGTGGCCATTTTGTATAACTTTATTGGCTGAAACAGGTTTAAGTGATGAACAAGCCCTGATATCTTGGACCACTAAGAATAGGTTTTAAAGGTCAGGAATTTTTCATTGCACTTTGTGCAACTTTATTGGATGGAATGCGGTCAAGTAATCCCTCTACAAACATGCCACACCATTCTGGACTGATAGGAATAGCGCCCAGCCCTCTGAGCCATCTTGTTTTGCAGAGTCACCCTGCTGTGCAATCATGGGGTCCCTCGAGAGATCTTTGGAGCCAACCATGCCACCACTTGTTGAAAAACTGAACCTGAGAAAATGTTATATTAGCACTGGTTCTCATGACAAGAGGTTTCTACCAACGAAGTGACCGAGAAGACCAAGAAGTTTATGAAATATGGAATGAAATCATGCAGGCTATTGCAGCAGAGCCTCCTGGAACACAGGTAAATAGGGGGTACAGGGATAAATGTTATAGGTGTCTGGACACCAGTATAAGGGCAAAAGTTTTCTTTATTTTTCTAGAAGGGTGAAAAACCTAGAAGGGTTTTTCTAGCCTTGCCTTGACATGCAACCTCTAGCCATGTGGAACCTAGCAGCAGCAGGAAACATACAGATTAAGGTTTGTATGGAGAATTTGGGTTGGTTGGAAACATACTTTTTTAAAAAAAGAAAGCAGTTTCCCCCATCCCTCAGGAGCTGATAGCAGTGAGAACTCACAAGACCAAAATTTCCAAGGACCTCAAGCAGATGAATCTATGTTGCACCCAGAAAAAAGAGGTGAGCTATGAAAAGCCTGGTGAGAACTGCTGTGTGTGGAATTTTGAAGTATTGTCTGCAGAGGTACATGCAAGGTTCCTGTGTTGCCTGTATTTGTTTGTTTGTTAGATTTCTATAACTCCTTTCATTAAAAAAAATCCAGTGCCCAAACTGTTAAGGGCTTTTAAGATCAAAACCAACACCTTGAATTGGACCTGGAAACAAATTGGCAGCCAGTGGAGCTCTTTCAAAATGGGTGTACAGTCTCAAGGTGGTTCACACAATGCATCCTGACCTCCGGGTATGCCACAATGCACTGTGCACCAAGTGTGGTGCATTAGGGGATTCCCTCAAGAGACAGGCACTCTAGGTGCCTGTCTCTATCTGTGTCCTAGGACTGCATTCAGCCCTAGAAGACACAATCTCAGAGTCTAGGTTAATGGTGCACTGATGTCATTAACCAAGGCTAAAAGCCAGGCTCAAAAGCTGGGCTAGGCAGTGCTGCCCCAACGGGGTCAGACCTGATCCTGGTGGTTCTCATGAGCAGCCTAACCCAGGCTGAGGCTTAGGCTGTGCACTAGAATAGTCTGCCTGTCTGGAGATTGGAGAGGGTCTTTGTGCAACAAAGGGCTCTAGAACTTTATCTGGCATTTTGTTTTGTGAATCTAGATACAGCACTCATTTATCCTGAAGCGATAGCTAGGATATATTCTGCCATTCAAGAACAGTTGGAGACTGTGAATGATAGAATAGGGCCAGATGAATATGTCCAGCTCAGATTACAGGAAGGTGGTATATCTAACTCATCTAATGGTGAAGAGAATGTCTTCTTCACCATGAGCCCCACCGCCTGTTAAGATCATCTGGAGAGGTTTGTCTGCAATTGCCGCCAACTCATTTGGTGGCTACTCAGGAACAGGCCTTCTCTGTTGCTGCCCCTGGACTTTGGAATGTGCTCCCTGTTGAAATAAGAGCCTCTCCTGATGAGAGCAGGCTGCGGCGCAGGCGCGGTGGCAGCCCCGCTTCTCTGACGTCAGATGCAGGGGGCGTGGCCTGGCTCCCAAATGAAGCCCCGCAACTCCGTTCGGGAGTGAGTCAGGCCGGCACAGGGCTGGCCGTTTAACTCCCGAAGGGGCCACATGGCCCTTTTGGGAGCTAGACTCAGGCTGGCGCTGCATTTGCGGCACGGCCCAGAGCGGCTCTTCCCTGCAGGCAAGAGCCACTCTAGACTGCGCCAGGAATGCAGCACCAGCCATTTAACTCCCGAAGGGGCTGCATGGCCCCTTCAGGAGTTAAAGTTCTGCTGGCACTGCATTCGCAGTGCAGCCAGGAGCGGCTCTTCCCTGCAGGAAAGAGCCACTCCTGGCCACACCGCGAACGCAGTGGCCCTTTAACTTCCAAACCGGGGCCGTGCAGCCCCCGCTCGGGAGATAAAGCAGCACCCCCGTGTCTGACATCAGACTTGGGGTGTGTGTCGGGGCCACAAAGCACGGCCCCTGATTGGGCATGGCCCGGGTTCTTTGAACCTGTTGGCCCAATGGTGACTCCGCCCCTGATCTAAGCACTCTGTTACTTAGAGGGGTCACTTGACCAAATTTCAGCCAATAAAGTTACAAAAAATGGCTGCACAGTCATGCTTTTCTGGGCTCTAAAACCTGTTCCTATTGGTTCAGGGTGATAGGATGTGTTTGTAGAGTGGTCACTTGACCCTGTTTCACCCAATAAAGTTACACAAAATAGCCACTGCTCCATGATACAGTTCTGAGTTCTAAAACCTGTTCTTCTTGGTCCAGGATGGCAGGGTTTGTTTGTAGAGGGGTCATTTGAACCCATTTCAAGCAATAAAGTTACACAAAATGGCCACCATTCCATTATCACCATTCCATTCCATTCTATTAAATTCTATTACTTCTGCTAACTGAGCAAAGAGACAGCTTTTCAAGTGGTGATTCTCTTATATTTAGCAGGAGGAGAGCAACTGGCTCTATCCTACCCCAGCACAGCATCCCTCCAGTTGCTGTTGCAGGTATCTGTCTTATGTTTCTTTTTAGATTGTGAGCCCTTTGGAGACAGGTAACTATTTTAGTTATGTATTATTTATTTGTCTATGTAAACTGCTTTGAGAACTTTGGTTGAAGAGCAGTTTATACATATTCATAATAGTAGTAGTAGTATCACGCCTGTGCTGCCAAGCCTTTCCAGGCTCTAAAACCTGTTCCTATTGGTCCAGGGTGGTGGGGCATTTGTTTGCAGGGGAGTCACATGCCTACCTTCAGGGTATGCCCAGGCCTATTCGGGGAAGTGGGGGAGAACTTTCAAGGTGAGGGTGTAGGCCTGGTTCTGACCATTTCTGGTGATATAGGCCCACCACTGACCATTTCCAGTGACTAATGCCTACTTCTGACAGCTTTTGGTGACGTTAGCAAGCATGTGGTTTCTGGTGACATCACCAGAAATATGTTGCTTAATTTGTACACATAGCACATGGTTTTTGACAGCTAGTATATCTCTAAACTACTCCCATGGAATAAGGTAAGTTGTTCATACTTTTCATGTCCAAATCCAGTTCTTTGCCCAGAAGCCGATGTTAACACTCAAGATATGATAATAAAATATTTTTGTCTCCCTTCTTGTCCTTGTTTCCTCTTTTCCAGCTGATCCATCACTCAAGTCTGGTTTGCCCCCAAATACACACACACACACACACACACACACACACACACACACACACACACCCAAAGCTGGGATACAAAATATTACAATACATACATATGGAATTCAGTTGCCCTCGCTGGTTGACATTCCGGGATAAGAAGTGAGAGAGCAGCCTAACAGAACTTCCCAACTAACTGCACTGGTACACAAAGAAAGCAGCCATTTTTTATGCTCTCCCTTCCCCCACAAAGTCCTTTGTGTTACCCAAAAATATGTCCCGGGGGGGCTATACAGCCCTAGGGCACATATTTTTAGGTGGTACAGGGAGCTGCCTGGGGAAGGGAAAGGCATCAAGGATTGCCACTTCTCTGGCATATCTGTGCAGTTAGTTGGGAAGTTCTGTTTGGCTGCTTGGTCACTGCACCAGCGTTTCCTTGCTCTGAATGTCATAGGAACATAGGGAGCTGCCTTATAATGAATCAGACCATTTGTCTATCTAGCTCAGTATTATCTACACTGACTGACAAGGGCTCTCCAAGGTTTTGGGCAGGTGTCTGTCCCAGCCCTACCTGGAGATGCCAGGGAAAGAACCTGGGGCCTTCTGTATGCAAGCAGGTGCTCTACCACTGCGCTATGGCCCCATTTCCCAAGGGGACTATCTCACAGCAGGCAGTGCTCACATGCGGTCACTCATCCAAATGCAAACCAGGCAGATCCTGCTGAGCAAACTGGAAAATTCATGCTCACTACCACACCAGCTCTCTTCTCCAAGGTCAGCCACTTTTCCCAAACAAAATTCTAAGGTTCTGCTGATAGAACTAAGTGGCAAGGCAGTGACACTAAGCCATGTATTCTTTGTAGAAGGAGAACAAAAGCGATTATGGTAAGGCATGTTATTCCATAACCAGTCCAATGACTTCAGACAGTAATTGAATAGCTTCTCTATGAATTTTACGGACTTTTGAAACCAAGTGGCTTTCAATCATAGCAGGTTTATGGACAAAGATTGATCCTGGTGTCAGCCATCAGGAAAGGGGTATTTAGTTTCCTCCTGCTGAAATTTGTTAGTTATTGTGATTTAAAAGGCTCAACAGATCAAAAGGTTCACTGAGGTTAAGTACCTGAAGGCAATAAAAGAAGACACTTCAATATTCTACACTCATTAATTCATTTAATAAACAAAATCAGTGAAATAGCAATTTTGCTGATCTGGCCAGGAAAGCTTAAAGGACAAATAAAAGAGACATCAATGCTTCAAACGGGATTTGTAAAAAGCCAATATAGAATTAACTACATATGAGGAGAGACAGTTCTGCTTGCCATGAGAAACCTTTGGCTAATAGCCATGTAGGAAACAAACTTACATGAGATTTCTTGAACATGGGGTCAATAGATCTCCAGTTTTATACAAAAGGCAGCATACAAACTTTGACCTCTGTATGAAAGGTTAGCAAAAGATTGGACTAACATGGAGCCAATTTTGAGCATTTTTTTTTTATTATGCCATGTGCATTCATGAAACATTAAGCAACTATATTCTGATAAAATTAGGTTTTGTGGGTGAAAACAGGTCACAGGTATATTAAGAGATGAAAACGTTGGAAATATGGCAGGGCTGATGCTGTAGCACCCAACTGCAAATAGAATGAACTGCCTGACCTGACTGCTGGGTAATCCAGGAAAGAAGGGGTGTCATGTGACAGTGAACAGTGTGGATTGATTTTGCCACCCCAATCTGGAGTGACTGACAGCTTGCCAGCAGAGTTCCCAGGGAGTTGTGGGAGCCTACCCTCACTCGCCTTCAACCCGTAGTCCCTGCCTGATGCCAAAGTACCAATCGTGACAATGAATACCAACTATGTCAACCACTTAACTGAATAGTTCACTTCCTACGAGGAAGATAAACACCGATTGCTCCACAACTGGGAACAGGTATAATTCCTTCCAGGCTGATGACCTGCAACTAGCTCTGGCAATATAACCAGTAATCACAAAAGAGACAGTGATACATCCTACAGATCTAGATTTTAGAGTGGGTGGGCAGACAAACAAACATAGAATGAGCTGAGCTACCTCCCGGAGTCTTTCTCTATACTGGGCACAGCTTGTAGATAAACAGTAGTCTCTGTTCTGTTGCTTCATGTCCTATCCCCAGCCCAACCAGCAACCAGATAACTAGGCAAAACACAGGATCACAAACTTATTTAACAAACTCTAGATTGCCCTTCATCCTAGGATTTCAGAGTGGTGTACAAAACAGCTAAATAAAATATTTTATTATATTAGAATAAAAATATAATGAAGATAAGCAACAATAAAGAGAGCAATAATAATATAAACAGCAGCAAAACTATAATAAAACAAAATAGTGGCAATTATAACATAAAAAGCACAATCTAAAGTACTAAAACCATTCACAGCAGTTAATAAAGCCAATTCCAAGATAAATACCACAAGGAAACACTAAAAGAAAAACCCAGGAGAACAGAATAGATTTGGCCTGTCACCTAAAGAAAAGGTGCATAGGTTCCAGGCAAACCTCTCAAGGAAGTTTCACAGATGGGATGCCACAGCTGAAAAAGCTCTCTTCCTCTTTGAGACCACTTGCTTCAGTTTCAAATGCCAGGGCCCGTGAAGTAGAACATCAGCAGATGGAAGCAGTTTGCAAGCAGGCTGATATGGAGGAAGGAGTTCTTTTAGATTCCCAGTTCCCAAGCCATATAGGGCTTTCCAGGAAAGTACCACTACCTCTTATTGGACTCAGAAACAGACCAGCAACCGGTGGAGTCTTTCAATATTTGTGAAACATGTTGCCAGCACACAGTCCCCGCTACAATGTGGCACAAAGCGAAGCACAGAAACCCTGATAAAATGAAGAAAGAATTATCTTCAGGCTTCAGTGATATGTGCCAAGGTCTCAGTGGATTATACGTTCTCTAAACATGTGATTAGAAAGGGGACATGTCAACATCCAGATGTTTTCCCAGCACATCATTTTATCACAAGGGGGACTTTTTTCATCTGAACAGCTGCTTTACATTAGCTCCAAATGGTGCATGTGTAGAACTGCAATTTGAACAAACACCACCACCACCCCTTTCCATGATAAAGGAATGTACTGGGAGGCTGTCAGAATATCCTTGGTAAATGTCACAACAGGCTCATTCTCAGCACCTACATCACCTAGGTAGAGAATGTGTTGTCTGTACCGGCCCAATGAGAGCTGCAATCTTCATTGTGTATATGCATACCTATCCAATACAGGTGATCAAACTCCATGGCTTGAACTGAAAGCCTTGTGGTCTAAAGGTGGGACCTAACTTGGTGAGCCATCTGAGGTTTCTGGGTTGAGGCTTCAGAACTCTCTTTAGGTCTGGAAGGTCATAGGAGAGTGTATCATCCATCTGTATGATTGCTGGAAGGCAATGTAAAGCTTGGGGTTTGATCAAGTACTGGAATAAAAGTTTCCTGGTCAATGGATCAGTACTTTCTGCCTGCTGCACTTCATCTTCTAGCATCTCTAGTGTCACATACTTCAGTTGCTCTTAAGGACCCTGAGCTGGAAAATTCACCCTCCAGGTCTACATTCAGGTGTAGCTCCCCACAGCCATGAAATGTGGACATGTCGATTCAGTTCATGTCATACTCTCATAATTACTTAAGAACATAGGGGATCGGTTCTCATGATCAGTCAGACCCGGTTTTTAACGGTGAGCGGGAAGAGCAAGCTAAACCCGCTCTCCCTGCTCATGAGTGAGCAGGGAGCCCTGGGCGGCCAGATGGGCCACCCACACAATGTCCAGCTCCGTGACGGAGCCGGCGAGGAGTGAGGGGGAGTGGGGGCCACATGGCATACTGGGGAGACGCGAGCACGCAGGGAAAGCGAGCGTGCAGGGCATACTGGGGAGACCCCCAAGCTGGGAGGCGGCTTTTTGCCTCCCGGTCGGGGGTCTAATTGTGAGTAGGCGTGGCGCGAAGCTGTACTGCGGCTACTCATGAGCCTAAAAATCAGGTTTGCTGGAGCGCTCGCTCCAGAAAACCTGCTTTTTAGCAGGGGTTCTCGAGCGGGTTAGCCGCTTAAGAACCACCGGGCTTGGCTGCAAGCCTGGTGGTTCTTATGACCAACTAAAATCAGGCTAGGCTCTCCTAGCCCGATTTTTGTTGGTCATGAGAATCGCCCCAGGAAGTTGCCTTATACTAACTCAGATCATTGGTCTATCTAGCTCAGTACTCAGAAATGCATGAACAACAACTCATTGTCATCACATCATCAGCATCAGCAAGCATCATGTTCTTATCACATTGACATTCATCATTTTCATTTCAGCATCAATTCAAAATAGTCAATGAAAGCAATTCTTTCATATCAGCATGCATCTTCCAAAACCCTCCCTCCTGCCTCCCCTCCACCACCAACCACAGCCTCTGTGAATGGGTGATGGTGGTGCTGCTGTTGGGCCATAGTGGTGCCTGGCCAGGACGCGCCACCCACCTCCATCATGGGCCTCGTGGTGCCATGCATGGTTGAAACAAATCAAACAAATACTATTCAACATTAAAGGGGGGGAAGCAAACCCTCTGTGACAGTGTGCTCCCCGTGTGTGTGTGTGTGTGTGTGTGTGTGTGTGTGTAGTTTGACATAAGCATGTGTGAGACATAGCATCCCAGAAAGTTTCATCCCTGTGCCTGCACATGCAGCAGCCTGCCTCTGTGTGGATGGTGTGCTGCTTCTGCCTTCCACCCCTCATGACTGGACAAGCGGGTGCTCCTGCAAGAGGGAGGAATCCACAGATGTATGCTGCTGAGAGTGACTACAACTCTCATTGTCCCTAGTCTTGATGCTGGCCAGCCACTGCAACAGTGGGGAATGGGAGTTTTAGCCTCTCTCAGCAACATCTAGGAGAACCCCTCCCTGATGCAAGGAGCACTCACTTGTCCTAGCCCTGAGTGCCAGCACAGCAGCAGTCCCCCATCTCATCATTCTTGGGCTGGCAGTGCGGCGGTGCGTGTGTGCATGTCTAGATGTGTCAGCAGGAGTAAGGGGCAGAGACTGTGACACATCTTGGTCAGGATGAGCTGCCATGCAATGGGAGGCACTGCATAGCGGGGAGACGCAAGTCACTCACCCTCCATGGCCAGCTCACGGTAGTCTAGCAGGGGGAGGTTGGCACCTAAGAAGCCATCTGTGAACCACTGGGTGGTGGAACGTGGAGGTGGCACTGGCCACTCCATTGGTGTCACTGCCAGAGAAACCACGCTACTGCACTGGGAAGAAGTGGTGGTGATTGCAGTGATGCTGGGGGTGGAATGCGCACTGCTAGGCAGCACACCAGCCCCTTCCCCCGGTCGTCGTCTGCACCTAGCCTCTTCTCCTCTGCACGCCTGATGTGCTCGACCAGGAGGTCCCTCCACCTGGGCAGCTGGTCAGGGGTGACAGCCTTTCATCCTTGAGTCACAGATGCATGCCAGGATATGCCATGCAGATGCACCAAAGGTACACAAGCTGATTGTGGCAGCATAGAACGTCTTGAGTACTAAGACCAGCTTGGAAATGAGCTTCCAGTCCACAGTGGACAGGTCACACACATCCAAGCCACTATGCCTTGCCAGGCTGTGGAGGGCTCCCTCTTGCTCCTGCAGGTGCTGAAGCAAGAGAAGGAGTTCCACTGGGTAGGAACATCCTGGGGGATCAGGTGTTCAGGCAGGCCCAGCTCAATCTGCCCAGCCTTGAGCAGGTGCCTTGCCTTTTCACTCTGGTGGAACTGGCCAGCAATCTTTCAGCACTGGTCCACAGGAGCAGCCACAGAAGCAGCAGGTTTGGGGGCAGGAACTAAACCTAACCTCTGCTGGCACTTGGACTTCACCTCTTTAAGCCCAAGCACACCCTGCACCACTAGGTTCAAAGTGTGTGCAACACAAGTGATGTGCACAAATTGAACCTGCCTGGCCACCTTACTAATGTTGGCTGCATTGTCAGTGACCATGAAACCTCAGTAGAGATTTGGCTCCCCAGCTAGCCAAGTCCCCACCTGTTGCTCCATGATCGCCGACAACTCATCCGACCTGTGGTCTGTGTCCATTGCCTCCACATGCAACACTGCTCAAGAGGCTTGCCTGCATGGGAGGAGATGGATACAGCTCCATCAGAGCCAGATGTCCCCTCAACCCCACGCCCCCACCAGTAGGCTATCAGGAACATGAAGGCAGTGTGCTGTCCGCTGCGGCTTGTCCAGAGATCCACAGTGAAGTGCACACTGGTGCTGGGCCTAGCTGCACTCAACCAGGCCAACACAGCCTCCCTGAATGCATGGTACAGGGAGGGCACCACCCTCCTACTGAAGGTGGTACATGAGAGGATTTTGTACTCTGGGGCAAGCACCTGGAGCAGACAGCGGAAGCCAACATTCTCCACAATATTAAAAGGCTGATTGTCCAAAGCCATCATCTCCCCAATGGCCCAGATAATATGGTTTTGGGAGATCAGACTGCTTCCCCAGAGGCTGCACCGCTAAGTCAGCTTTTCCTGCCTAGCAGCAGGAGCCACTGACTGCTTGATGCTAGTTCTAGATGAGGCACTTGGCCTGGCACCACTGCCAGCAGAGGATTGAACCCCTGGGTGCTGCCGACTCAGGTGCAACAGCAGACCCAATGTGTTGAAGTGCCCCTGCTAACAAGTGCCTTGCAGTGGGTGCAGGCAGCATGGCTGGGATCACCAGGACAAAGCTCAAAATGATCCCACACCACACTGCTGGACTCTCCTGTGACACAGGGCCACTTGTGTGGTAGTGTTTGTGCTGGTTCCTTCTGGGGCATGCCACCACCACTGCCCTCAGAGCTGGCCTGGGAATTCCCAGGGACAGGAAACACAGGGGCTTCCTCCTGGGCCTCCTCAGACCCAGCCCTGGGGCCCGCACGCCCCCCCGCCCAGGGACTGGTGGGGAGGGCAGCAAGGTGGATCTGGCTGGACTGGCAGCTGGATCCACCTGCACCACCTCCACATCTGCCATGGGAAGAACCTCTTCTCTGGCAGGGAAGAACCTCTTCCCTGGCAGGGGAGGCCCTACCCCCTAACTGCTGCCTGGCTGCAGACCCTGGCATAGGGCCAGGCAGACAAGAGAAGTCCAGCCTGTGCATCAAAGATGGGGCAGGGGTGACTTGGGGAATAGGCCCCTGTCACTGCCCCACCCCCATGACCAGCAAGATAAACCCTCCCCCTACCTGGCACTCTTATGCCCCTCCAAGCCATCTCTTTTGGGGCTTCTTTTTAAAACCCTGACTTAAAAAATATTGTGAAAGAACTGGGGGGCAAGGGGCAGAAGTGGGGTGAGTGTCTCAGGGAAAGGGACACTCGGTAGAAGGGCCAAGAAGAGGGGCTGGGCTGACTTCAGCAGAGTGTGCTCCCTGCAGTTGGAGGGGGTGGTGGTAAGGGAGGAGGCTAGACTAGAGTCCGTGCCCACTCAGAGCTTGTAGGCTGCTGGGCATAAGGTTGGGGGTGGATGGGTGGAAAGGGAGGAGGCTAGAGTCTGTGCCCACTCAGAGCCTGTAGGCTGCTGGGCTGCGCACAGGGAACAACAGACAAAATATAGGTGGCTGCTGCTGGACTACTGGCCTGGGGTGATGACTGGCTGAAGGCTTTGCTTGTTTAAAGCTAAGTTGGGGGTGGGGGTGGTAAATGGGCTCATTGAGGAGGCTGGAGTGTTTGCCAACTCAGAAAATATTAATATAATACTATATATTATGCGCAGAGAGGGCTGGAGGACAGGCTTCTGTTTTTTACAAGTGCAAAACAACAACAACTTTGGAATGAGAAAAAAGACAGAATTGTTTTTTAAAACCACAAGGCTATGCTACCCTTCTAACCACCTACTAGTACTAGCTAATGGGGATCCTTCTCACAGACAGAACCCCTATTTAAACTTCTTCTAAACTAAACAGATAACTTTTTAAATTCAATTGCAACCCAAAACCTCCCTCCAAACGGGGGGGGGGACCCAAGAATACACAATTCCAGAGTCACATACATGTATGGTGTGGTGTGTGTGTTAAAACAAATGGGTACTCATTCAGTCTAAGGCTTCGCCCATGTTGTGTCCAGTATTCCACTTCTGTGCTCTGGTCTCTACTCTTTCTTCTTCAGTCTTCAGATGGGGGCTGGGTCAAAAGCCTGGAAAACCTGGGGGGAGGGGTAGCTGGCTCGCCAGGTGGCCAGTGGCCGCAGGCGCTCTGGGGCTGGTAGCTGGCACAGACAGGCAGTGATTCTCTCAGCAGCAAGAAGGGGTGAAAAAACGAATAAGATGGAATTCTCTTTTCTTCTCTAAAATTCTCTTTTTCTTTACGAACAAGCAATTAATACAGCAGAGAATCCACCCCAGGCTGGCACAGGCACAGGCACTGGCAGGCTGGCACACGCAAACTGGGTGGCACTGGCAAACAAGACAGGCTGGCGAGGAAGAACAATAGGCAAGGCAAGGCAAAGCAAGGCAAAGCAAAGCTCTCTCTTTCTCTTCTCCCATGAGGCAGAAAGGCAGAATGGTGGCTGCTGCCTCTTTAAATCCCTTTGAAAATCACTTCTTGAACTCCCCCTCACCCTTGCCCCTTCTTCAACCTTCCCCTTGCCAATGTGGGGTCATTTAGCACTTGCAAGAGCCAAAAGAGCCAATCAGGAACAAGGAGACAATTGTCAGCAGATCAGCCCATGCTTTCGCTTACCAATCTGAAGCCTGGAAGGGCAAGAAATTCAAATCGATGTCAAAGACAAAATGGAGAGTACACACAGAGATCGGCACAAAATGGAGGTCCGAAACAAAAAAACTTTTGGATCCGAAATTTGGGCAATTTGTGCCGTGCACAAATCTTTCAGGACTTGCAACCAGGCAATTTATTTTGTGCACAAATTGCCCAAAATGGCCTGATTCGGGTACAGATAGTTCTGCACCCAAAACATTAAGCAAATCCCTATCCTGCATGCAAAGCCAATGCTTGCCACTGAACTATGACCCCATCGCCGATGCATGCAGTTGGACTTTGGCCGGCTACAGCTACACACTCCGGCTTTCCTTCCTCAGTCCCGTCACTGAGTGCAGTGTGGGAGAGCCAATCCTCCAGTTTTTCTTCTGATTTGATCAACAAAGTTATGGCCCTTTTAAATCCATTCTTGTGTCACGTGTCTTTATTGAGTCTGGGTGCAACATATTCGTATACCACTCACTACTGACGTCTATAGGTGGTTAATGTCTCATTCACATTATTAGTAGTCTAATATGATATTAAGCTTAATAGTGACTGGCATGATGAGGAAAATCATCATGCATGCACTGCATTATGATTTTCACATCATGCATGCACTGGAGCATTCAGGGCCTCTGTGCAGCTGCAGTTCCTCCCAGATGCAGATTTGTGATATATCCACCAATATTGAAATCATCATCTCATGTGAACAGCCGCTCCCTCACATTTTTCAGCATCTTCACAATGTCTCATAACTGTCAATAGCTTTATTCTTCAGTTCCCCAGATCCAGACTTTATTAGCTCAATTTCACGAGCAAAGAGTTTGTGACTTTGCCTGGACAACAGTGAGCATAATCCACAAACAGCTGCACAGGCCCCTCATCTTCCCTGAGGGTCACAGCAGTGCAGAAGTTTCAGGACTGGGCAGCTGGTTTGAGAATTAGCATCAGTGCCAAGATTATACTACAAACGGTTTTTGGCTCTCTGCTGTGTACTCATTCTGTTGTATCACAGTTCACTGATTAAGTTCATCAAATGGTATGCATATCAAGAAGAGCAGAGCGCTAAATGGTGCAAAAACTTGCTCTGCCTCCATCCTCGATGACTATAAAGTCTGCTTGGAGAGTTAAGCTGTTGTGTAAAAGAAGCAAAGGAAAACAATGTCTTCTTCCCATATCATAACAACAAAATTACTTCCAGTATAGTATTCTACACAGTGACCAGTGATCAATGTGGGCGATAAAATGTGATATTGGCCTCCCCTGTTTTGAATGGCTTCTCTTAAAAGAGATTAATTCATAGTCTAGAGACCTGCATAGATCCAGTACTGCTCCTGGCAAAGACAAGGCCTTCCTTTGCTTCACACATGACTTATGATTTATTATTTATATAGCACCATCCTTCTACATGGCTCTTTACAAAGAATGAGAGGACAGGTCTATGTCCTGAGGGGCTTACAATCCAGATATCAACCTAAAGGAGACAACAGAGAATGGGGAGGAAAATGGAGGCAGGGAAAGCAGGGTGATGATACGTGGTGCCTAGTTCACAAGCTTCAGCCACTTCAGCCTAGTTACAGCAGGGAATATGGACCAAGTCATTGTACCAAAGGCTTCAAGGAAAAGATAGGTTCTGAGAAATAATCGGAAGGAAATAAGAGATGGTAGCAAACTATTTATTACTGAAGTAAGAGGACCAGCAGAAAGTACAACATCCATTATGAAAGTAGCACTGGGCCTGTGTGGCTTCATAAGCTGCTGTGTCTGTACTAGGGATGTGCAAAAAATTTCGGGCACAGAATGATCTGTGCCCGAAATGAACAATTTCGGGTGATTCGGGGCCAAACCGAATCACCCGACATGTCCCCCAATATTTTTCGGGCACGAGCCAAATCACCCGAATTTCGGACCCAAAAAATTCGGGTGATTCGGTTCATGGTTGATTTTTGGCGATTTTTTTAAGTTTTAGTGACTTTGGGAAGTTTTTTCTGAGGTGTGAATTCTCATTCTATCATAGCAAATGAGATTTTTTTCAATTAAACAAATCTCATGACCCCACTTTCACTTTTTCTCAATTACTATGAATAATATGAGGAAGTAATCAATTTAGCACACTTCACCTCATGAAGACAAACCTCATAAATTCACCAAAATTCACCCCTCTGCCCAATCACTCTGAAATTGGGGACGGGTGGTAGCCTCCACCCATTAGGCACTACCAGCCCACCCCACTATTCTGCCCCAGGCCCCACTTTCTGCCCCAATCTGCCCCAAAGACATGAAAATTTTAGAAATTTCCCAAAAATCAGCCCTTTGCCCAATCCTCCTGAAATTGGGGTGGTAGCCTGCACCCATTAGGCACTACCACCCCACCCCACTCCTTTTGCACAGATCCCATGCTATGCCCCCAAACTGCCCCAAAGTCACTAAAACTTAAAAAAATTCGCCAAAAATCAGCCCTTTGCCCAATCCCCCTGAAATTGGGGTGGTAGACTCCACCCATTGGGCACTACCACCCTACCCCAAAATTTTGCCCCTGGGCCCCTTTTTACCCACCCGAATCAATTCAGATTCAGATTCGGATTAAATCCAAATCCGAACCGAATAAAGGGTGATTCGGGTGACCCAGATTTGGGCACAAAACAGAACAGGGGTGATTCGGTTCGGGTCTGAGCCGAATCACCCGAAAACCCGAATTGCACACCCCTAGTCTGTACCCATCCCGGATGCTTGAGCATCACAGGAATACACTTTGATTTCTTTTCTTCTTACTCATGGGATTTTTCCTCTGCTTATGCTATGTGGATTTGTAGTGGTGTGAGCCTTCCCATTCCAAGAAGCCCAGTTACTACTGGGCAGATTTTGGCAGCTGGTGAAACTGTCCTCTGGATCATATTTGTTGGTCATTTCAATTTATGGTGAGGATTTAGTCCAAGAGTCAGGTTTAAAATGGAATAAATAGTGATTATTGTTTACCCTCAAGGAAATGTACCTGCAATTTCTCTAATGGTTACATCCTTTAAACCAATAAAAGCCTTTGGAAGTAATTACATACAGTACACACTTGACAGCCTTTTACTTTCACATGCTATAAATAAGCCACAATCAATGGTAAGTCATAATGAAAAGGCAGTTGTATTACTTTTATGTTGTGTAATGATAGCAGGAGATGCTTCATATCAAAACAAAAGCCATTGATCCACAGGGGGGATAGGCCATTAAGCCAAAAATACATGAACTGTGCTGCTTGCTATGAAAAACTAACTTCTGTTATATTGAACAAGAGAAGCACATTGGTTCTTATCCACATGCAGCACTGGATGCATAAATCCTCCAAACAGATAACTGGCACAGTTACAACAGTGATGGCCACCTCATCCAGTGACGGAGGAGGGCATCTTCTGTCCCCAGTCTCTCTAAACATATGATTGTATTGTTTTGACCCAGAAACAATAAGCAAAATCCAATAAGAAGATATGTGTGCATGGGCTTGGATTGTTCTTAGCCCTGTTCTCTCTGGGGCAAGGATTGTCTTTATGGGTTGTCCACATAGCCTCCCCCTGCCTGCCCCATATTCTTCACTGGAACAGGATAATTACCAGTATAAGCATATACTGGCATAAGCAAAAAATGTGAAATTTCTTCTTCTTATTTATTATTTTATTGATATAATTCAGCCGCCCGCTCCCTATTCATTTGGGGTATGGCTTCTTTGTTCCTGCCTCATTCAAACAAGGCACGAGGCCTTTTCTTGCAGCTGATTGGCAGAGGTAGGCGGGGGAGGGACTATGGCCGGCTACAGCTACGCACTCCAGCTTTCCTTCCTCAGTCCCGTCACTGAGTGCAGTGTGGGAGAGCCAATCCTCCAGTTTTTCTTCTGATTTGATCAACAAAGTTATGGCCCTTTTAAATCCATTCTTGTGTCACGTGTCTTTATTGAGTCTGGGTGCAACATATTCGTATACCACTCACTACTGACGTCTATAGGTGGTTAATGTCTCATTCACATTATTAGTAGTCTAATATGATATTAAGCTTAATAGTGACTGGCATGATGAGGAAAATTACTCAAAGTAGGGGAGAGCTGGTCTTGTGGTAGCAAGCATGACTTGTCCCCTCTGCCCTGGTTGCATATGAAAGGGAGACTAGAAGTGCGAGCACTGTAAGATAGTCCCCTTAGGGGATGGAGCCACTCTGGGAAGAGCAGAAAGTTCCAAGTTTGCTCCCTGGCCTCTCCAAGATAGGGCTGAGAGAGATTCTTGCCTGCAACCTTGGAGAAGCCACTGCCAGTCTGTGTAGACAATACTGAGCTAGATGGACCTATGACCTGACTCAATATATGGCAGCTTCCTATGTTCCATTGGCTGACATACTGTGCAATGTTACATGCATCTTGCAATGTAAAGTTTACAGAGTTGTTCATGAGCACTATTGTGTTTAAATGCAAGAATTGTGCAGAGGCAGTTGCACAACTGATGACCATTATTTCCAGTGGATTGTGCAACTGCATTTGTGAAAGTTTTGTGTTTTGTGCAACAGACTTTTGCATGATTGCATGAACATTATGTTGCAATGCATATGTAACGTTGCACAGTATGCCAGCCCCTGAAATTAAAATTGCCCCACTTGTCCTGCAACTCATTCTTCCACCCCACATATATATTTACCACAGTATTCATTTGCTTTTAAAAAATTAAATCTGAATGTGTGTGGAAGAGATATTGATGTCTGAGTTGGAAAATCCAAATGGCATGCTGATGCTAAAATCCAAATGGTACTCTGATGTTTGTAAGCCACCTTGGGATTTTTTAATGACAGGCGGCATAAAAATTTAACAATGAATAAAATAAAATAAAATAAATCTTATGATGTACAACTGGCCTTGCAAAAACTGATAGACTGTTTACTACCGGTGGTTTGTCAATGCATACTACTAAAGTAATCTGTTTACATTATACTATTTCTTGATTTTCACACATGTACACGCACAAACACACACAAATCAATTTTATTATTTAAAATGATTGTATTTACAGAGGAGTATAAAAGCACACACACAAGCTTATATTAGTCCAGTGGTTTTTATTTTATTTTATTTTTATTTTATTTTTATCTGCCGACCTCCTTGCCTACCTACCTGCCTACCTACCTGCCTACCTACCTATCATATTTCTATACTGCCTGAAATAATCTCCAGGTGGTGCACAAGTTAAAACATAACAGATATAAAAACAATATTAAACAGTTAAAATTCATAAAACAGATAAAAAACAATCTCTGTGAATAAAAACATACTAAAATTTAAATTTCAGTTAAAAACCTAAGAAAACAGGGGTGTCTTGAGGGTCTTCCTAAAAGCAAACACAGAAGGAAATGTTCTTATTTCAATAGGGAGCATATTCCAGACCCCCAAGGCCCAGTCGCAAGTTGCCACCAAACAACTTACCGGCAACCATAACTGGGCTTCTCCAGATGATCTTAATAGGTGACAGCTTGCATGACAAAATCCTTCCTCCCCCCCCGCCCCCTGCAAAGCATTTTTTAATTAATAGACAATTTGCGATTTTTTTAGTGGTATCTAGCATTTGTTGTCTGAAGTGGTCTTCTCACTTGACTTCATGGTAGATTTAGATTTACTGTGTGCCCATCCACTTTTCATCCATCCTCGCTAATTAGAAGCCTCTTTTTGACTTATGTTCTGATTCTGAACACTCTAAACTATTTCACAGTCCATTACACATATTTCTTTTCAAGGATTTTCCTCTTTTGTCTGATTTTTCACACCCCAGCACAGTTGGCAGGGTGTAAAGAATCATGCACTTGGCACAATTTTAACAAGATGAGCAATCAGGATGGAAAGTGCTGTAATCAAGGTACAATGCACCTAGCATTGTAGCACACTTGATAGTGATAACAATGAACAATGCAATAGGAAACAATACATAAATAATTGTAAAGGAAATGTGATGGAACAGCAAATGTAGCTCATGTTGCACTGAGCATGACACTGTAAAAACACTTGAAGAGAATATAATTTGCATTATCTCATTGTATTATATAAATAAACCTGTGTTTATTCCACAATTCCATGTTATTTTTACAGGGGAAGGCTCCTTGCTCATACTTAGACAGGTGTAATGTCTATTGAGTTATTATCTAAATGAGTGGAATCTCACAGTTCCACGTTATTACTATTGCTCCATTCCTTTATGCCTTGGATTTCATTTTGGTTCTGTTCTTGCAAGAAAAGAGAAAATTGGAATGTTTATAGTGTACAGAAGAACCTTGTTAATCACAGACCTCGCTTCCATGGTTTGGCATATCTGCAGTCATGTAATTGTCACTCGACCTCAGTATACATGATAAAAAATCCTCAGTGAAAGGGTTAAGACTAGCACATCTGCTGGTCGGAGATGGGCAGAAATGACCTCCAAGGACAGGAACAATTTTGAGGACAGGAGCCATTTTGTGGCGTGTGTGTGTGTGTGTGTGTGTGTGTGTGAGAGAGAGAGAGAGAGAGAGAGAGAGAGAGAGAGAGAGAGAGTAGAAAATGTGATTTTTCATGGAAAAAACACAACTTTTTAATGTTTAGGGGGCATTGCTGGACAGCTGGGCACACACAGAAGACAGTAGGGCACCCCTCCCTCAATTTACCCCACTTTCAGTCCATGTTTCAACCTTTTTTTTCTCTTTTTGTCCCTTTTTTTGCTGGAAAAGGAACCTAACCCACCAATTCCCATTGACCTAAGGCCCCAATGGTTTCGCTATCTGTGGGCCCCCCCCACAAAAAACAGAACAAAACCCCTGTGGATAAAAGGGTTTTCCTGTATATTGCAAATGTGTAATATACAATATACAATATAATGCATGTGCACACAGAGACACACACTGCTTTCCCAGAAAGAAAAAGTTTACTCCTTTTCAATTCTTCACCTTTTCTTAAATGTGCTCTTCTAAAGGAGGGCAAAACATAGCAAAAAGACATAACCACAGAGCAGGAAAAAATAAAAGTCCAAATACATTGGATTCCTAGTGCAGGAATCCAATTTATAAATACTCGCCAACATCCAGATTAATGAAGCACTGGTGCTACGGGGGAGCACCAATGCAGCACCAGTACTTCTGAAGCGTTCCTAACACTGCACCTGTGTTTTGTGAGGTGGGGGTTAATTTCAACTCCCTTCATTCCCCAGAAACTCTCTGTGTTACCCAGAAATATTCCCCTAAGGACATTATTTTGGCTGGCACATAGAGCTACTTGGGGGAAGGGGAGGTTGCTGAAATCCAACCATCCCACAAACATACACACACTGCAGGCGCAGTGAAGCTAAGTTAGTTGAACTTTTCCTGAAGTACCAGTCTGACATCACCAGATTGCATTAAACTGGAGGTCAGCCACAAATTGCATTCATGCCCATTTATTGTGACTGAGTCATAGGTATTCATCAGAAGATTCTATTCTATTGTGGCTACTTTAATGGCCTGCTCCGAAGATGCCCACTGATTCCCACAGTGCTAACTGCACCAGCACTTCTATGAGACATATTTATTTATTTTTAAAAATGTGTCCCTTTGAGTTATTACAAGCACATAAGTAAGAGTACTAGAACACCTGGTTTAGAAACTTCAGTATGCTTTTTGGCCATCTGTACTACTGCAAGAGAGCAGTGGTCAGGCCTGTAGTTATTTCAGCTTTTTTAGATCTTCCAGTAGTCCAGAGAACCCTGAACATAAGAACAGCCCTGCTGGATCAGGCCCAAGGCCTATCTAATCCAGCTTCCTGTTTCACACAGTGGCCCACCAGATGCCTCTGGGGAGCCCACAGGAAAGAGGTATGTGCATGCGCTCTCTCCTGCTGTTGCTCCCCTGCACCTGGTATTGAGAGGCATTGTGCCTCTGAAACCCGTTTGAGACTGCTGGTGCCATACAGGAGTGGTGATAGGGCCATAAATCCTGAAAGTTATGCTACTAAGAGGGAAGGAGAAGGAGAGAACACCAAGAAGTCACTTGCTCTTAAAGGCTGCTCCAATTTTTAAAAAGCATTTGAAAACCCACCACATCACCCAAGCTTTTTCAGCTTTTTAAATTTTAGGTTTTAATCGGTTTTTGAGTTTTAAATTGTTTAAATTGTTTTTAAGTTTTGTGTATGTTTTAAACTTGTTTTATGTTGTTGTTAACCACCCAGAGATGAAAGTTTGGGGTGGTGTACAAAGTTGGTAAATAAATAAATATAAAATAAATGTTTGTTTCAAAGTTGTGCCTGAAGGACTCCACAAGGTCCTGACTCCTCACAGTATAGTGATGAAGGGAAATTCCACTATCCCCTTTCACCCAGCTGTGTAACCTACATAAGTAGTCCTAAAGGTCACAAGTTTCTGCACCCTGCTATTTCAAGGGCCCCTTTTCTTGGAAACAATACTCTGCCCTGCCTGAGCAGAGATAGACACCTGTTGACCATAGCTTGCTCTGCCCTGACTAGGCATGTATAGCTAAAGCTGATTGGTGCATTATTGCTGGTTTCTGTCTTGTAATTGGTTCACCTTATCTACCAATGGCTAAGCTTTATTCTGCTTATACTAGTATTATTGGTGTATATCATGAAACTTTGGCCTCTGATAGGCTCTGTACTCAATCCTATCGCCTGTATGTAAACAGTATAAAAGACACTTGCCAAAAGCCTGAGTGTGTGCTCTTGGAAGAGAGACACCGAGCATGCCATGATCAATAAAGCTTGAACCTGATTGACGGTGACGGCCTCTGCTCATTAAACGAACCCAGAATTCCCGGAATTTCTCCATCAATTGATGATGCATCAAAAGGAATTCCTCTCCTTGAATATAACCCTGAGGGAAGTTAGCTACAGAGCATGCTGAAAATTAGGAAGTCAGTAAAAAGAATCATCCCCTGGATTTTGATTACAAGTTGTTTGTTGATAGATTACTTTACAAAGGTGTTGTTTGATGAACGTTTACAACAGGCTTCTTTCCATATCCTATCTGTCCTCACAGAGCTTGACAAGACATTGCCTTTATGTGAAATTCTCCTTACATAGCTGTAGGAAGAATTCCTAACCACAAAACACTGATCTTACCACTTGGAGCAACGGAAGAATGTAATGGTTTCATAAATGCCATGCTTGCGCACACTCACTGTGAAGTGTTTTAACACAAACAACAAATGTTTCAAAGACAGCAAAGGGAAGCTGCTCCCTAATCACAGCAACAATGATGTGACTTTACTTCTTCAATTATGCAAGGAAGTGCTAATGAGGTCAATAGTCAATGTTCAATGTGGTCAGCCTATTTAATCAGTAGCAGCACCCATTTCGGAAAGCACTGCAGAAATGCCACTGGATATGCTAAAGGTTTGAAGGACTAAAGATGTAATGTACTTTGGATGTCACAAGAGCAAGCACAGAACTGCTCCTGAACATTGCTGTGGCTGCTACTACTACTATTACAACTCATACTACAGGTTTAGCTAGCTTTCTGGAGTTTATCTGTTTTAGGAATCTGACAAATTCAGTTCAGACACTGAAGCAATCCATACACAAATGACTGGACAAATGAAGGTCTAGTCAAAGGGCCAAAATAAATAGAAAGATAGAAGTAAATAGTTAGATAGATCAGTAGATAGATAGATTGATTGATTTTAATTTCTATACTGCCCATCCAGAAATGGCTCAAGGCTGTTCCCAGTCAAAAACAAAACCATTAAAATTATTAACATGAAACAGCTTTTGAGACCTCAGAGGTCGCTATGCAAAAGATCTGTCAATAACCAGAGAGAGCAGGGGCCCCAGCAAGCAGGCTTCCCTTTTTTAAAAAAATAGCTCAACTCACAAGCATGCAGTCCGACAGAAGACCATAGGCTGGTGAGCCTAATGTCCTCTCCAATACACTAGCCCTCTCATGAGTATGTTAGTCCCCTGGCGACAAGCCACCACAGGGACAGGAGTGTGGTTTGGTTTTCATGGACTGCTTTACCAGGGTAAGCCATTGCAAGAGCATCCTTGGTTACAACGGACCAGACCCCAGATTCCTTTGCAATCCCTAATATACATATCCCCTCCTAGGAAGTCACCATGTTCCCTTCCTGGAGTAACAGAAAAATTGTGCCCCTCAGCACCCGCACCCACCAGAAATTGTGCTTATGTGAGACTGTTTTGTTGTGGGGCTCTTACAAGGGTGGCGGTGCAATCGCTGTCAGATGAAGGACTTGCTTGGCATCTAAAGGGATTTAAATGCCTTTTCCTTGGCACGCCCCCTTTAAGATCATGGCCAGTGGCTGCTGCCCTGGAGATATTCTGATGCCTTGCCCACTGTCTGGCAATGTGAGAGCTATGAAACTTGCTGGGATGCAGCCTCAGCAGACCAGGAAGAGGGTGAGGTTCCCCTACCCTGAAAATGGAAGTTGCCGGGCTGTGATTACATGAACAGCTGTGATGCAATTCATGGTTAGAAAAATTAACTGCAGGTTTATCAACCTCCAGTTTCACATTACGTTTGAATGTGGCCTTTATATTTTGTCCAGAAATATGCCGGCAGCCAATGTAACTGTTTAAGAACAGGCATGATCTAGTTTCTACACATTACCTGGGAGACCAATCTGGCTGCTGCATTTTGGAGTAACTGAAGTTTCTGAACTATGTATAAAGGCAGCCCTACATAGAGCACATTGCAGAAGTCCAGTCTGGACTACAGATGTACTCAACTATCTCCAACTAGGGGAAGTTCTTAACTTCCTCCTCATGGGCAATTTTTGCCGCTTCTCCAAGCACAGACTAGGAGGGCTGACTGTGTGCCAAAAAAAAACAACAACCCACAACCCAACAGGGAAAGGATTAAGCACTCTTTTCTCCCCCACCCACAACTCCATCAAATTTGCAGTTTCATCAGGCTACTTTTCATTTTAAAAATATCAGTAGATGCACTCACATGTATCTACATGTAACATTTCATTTAGCCCACAATGTAACTTTTTTCTCCACTTCAAAGCTTTTGAATGTATATGTGAGAAAATTACTATGACTACGACAACAACAATGACAACAACAATAATAATAATAGTAGTAGTAGTAATAATGATAATAATAATCCCCCAGTGAGGCACTACCTTGGTGTGCTTGTGGGGCTTGCGTGCTCTGAGGAAGGTGAGAGCTATGCCAGAGGTCCAACCATACTGGAAAGGTCTTACCAGAGGAGCCAGACAAAGAGTGCCTCTCCCATCAACAACATGGTGAGACATAACCTTAATAAATCTATACTGGCTCGGTCATCGGCCAAGTCAACAAGGACTGCGCCAGGTGCTGGAGTCCTTGAACATCTGGTGGCAAGTGGGCTACAGAACTCAGCATCTTCAGTTGAGCAACCAGGGCTGGAGACTGCAAGGTTACTGGAAGAAACGTTGCTTAACTGGAAAAAATATACGGAAAATGCTAACAAGGAAATAATGATCTGCTATTACAAGTCTAGTCCAACTAGAAGAGGTTATTTTAAAAGAATGTACCAAATTTGGAAAGAGAAGCATCCAGATACAGAAATAACAGAACAAAGGCTAGCAGACTAGAGAAGATTCATAATAAGAAATAAAGTATTCACAGGAGTTGAGCTGGAAGAACTGCAAAGAGCAACACAGGCTCAAGATATAGAAGAAGAATTACCACCAACTGAAGAAGTTGCTCAGGCGCAGGTGGAGGAGGTGTTGGAAATCGAGGATGCCACTGTTGCTGAACTGTTTCAAAATCAAAACCAGGCAACCTCCCCTTTGCCTTCACCTCAAAAACCCAAATGCCATTTAACAGAAAAGCAACAAGAACTAAAGCAAAAAACAACTGAGCACATGAACCAAACAACCACCAGGGTTCGACTTCAAGCTCTAAAAACAGTTGCCAAAAAACAACTTGCTCAGGCATTAAAAGATGTCAATGCTGCACTTGCAGAAATAGCAACCAATAATCTGCAAAAAACAAACCAACTAATGTACAGTGCAGCAACAATAACAACACAAGAGCTCGGATATAAGATCAGTGGACTTGTAGAAAAAGGAAGTAGTACATCACCTAAATAGAAAATTAGATTAGAAAATAAAATCGCCAGGCTTAGATCGGATGCTAGTAAATTGAAAGATATGAAAGACAAGAAGCTGAAGAATGAAAACACCAAATAATATCTAATCCAAAAATACCACCTAGATTCAAGGAAAATTAGAGAAGTCCTGGAAATCATATAGCAGCAAATAACAGCAGTGACAAAGAAGATTAACACATATGAAGCCAGAATTACACAACACAGGCAGAATCTCCAATTCCAGTCGAATCAGAGACGTTTCTTTCTACCAAAGCATAGAAGGAGAAACTGCAAGAAACGTAGAAACACTAAATAAAGAAGAAACAGTGCAATTCTGGGGGAAATTATGGGACAATCCAATAGATTATAATAAAAAAGCAGGCTGGGTTAAAGAGGTTGAAAAATGTAACCAACAAATGCAAGATCTAATAATAACACCAGAATTAATAAGGGAAACAGCAAAGACAATTAAAAATTGGACCGCACCAGGCAACGAAGAACTGCATGGCTTTTGGCTTAAACACCTAACAAGCCTTCATAAACGACTGTCAAAACAGTTCAATCACATATCGCAAGGAGGTGATATTGAACAATGGCTAACAACTGGGAAAACTCATCTCATCATGAAAGACCCAGCAAAAGGTGCAGTTCCAAGTAATTATAGACCGATAACCTGCCTGCCAACCATGTTCAAATTATTAACTGGAATAATAGCAGATGAAGTAATGCAACACTTATTAACTAACAAACAGCTTCCAGTTGAAGAGAAAGGAAATTGCCCGAACACCAGAGGCACAAAAGACCAGCTCCTAATTGACCAAAGATTTTAGATAATTGGAAGAGAAGAAAAACCAATCTAAGTGTTGCATGGATTGATTACAAGAAAGCCTTCGACTCATTGCCTCACACATGGATACTAAACTGTTTAGAAACAACTGGTGTCAGCAAAAACATTCAGATATTTATATAAAAAAGCAATGAGCACGTGGAATACACAGTTAACAATCAATGGCAAGACACTTGGACAGGTTAGTATTAGAAGAGGTATTTTCCAAGGGGACTCACTATCCCCTCTGTTGTTTGTGATCTCCATGACTCCACTTTCACAAATACTAAACAAAACAGGCCTCGGATACCAAACATATAAAATATCAAGTAAAATAAACCATCTGCTCTACATGGATGATCTGAAGTTGTATGGAAAGTCCCAGTCAGAAATTGAATTACTGCTATACACTGTCCGTATATTCAGTAGTGATATAGCAATGGACTTTGGACTAGACGAGTGTGCTGCATTAATAATGGACAGAGGAAAAATAACAAAAACAGAAGGAATAGAACTGCCCAATGGAAGCAACATCAAGAACCTGGAAGAGAAAGAACATTACAAATACTTGGGCATACTCCAAGCTGATAACATTGCGCACACTGAAGTTAAAAGAAAAATTGTAAGTGAATACATCAAGAGAGTTAGAAAAATCCTCAAGTCCAAACTCAATGGCGGGAACACCATACAAGCCATAAACACCTGGGCTATACCTGTTATCAGGTACACTGCAGGAATAATAGACTGGACCCAGGCAGAGTTAGAGACACTAGATCATAAGACCAGGAAAATCACGACTATCAGTCATGCTCTGCACCCCCACAGTGATGTCGATAGGCTATACCTCCCTCGCAGTTCAAGTGGAAGAGGAATGCTGCAAGTCCATCAAACAGTAGAGGAGGAGAAAAGAGGCCTTGAAGAATATATCAAGGACAGTGAAGAAGATGCACTTCAAATGGTCAAGAACGTGAAACTATTCAACACCAATGAAACAAAGCAGGCCTACAAGAAAGAACAAGTCAAGAACCGAGCAGAAAAATGGAGAAATAAGCCACTGCATGGTCAATATTTGCACAATATAAGTGGAAAATCATACATCACCAAGACCTTGCAATGGCTTAAGAATGGCAATTTGAAGAAACAAACTGAGGGTTTAATACTGGCTGCACAAGAACTGGCACTAAGAACAAATGCAATAAGAGCCAAAGTTGAAAAATCCACAACAAATAGCATCCTTTGCCGCCTTTGTAAAGAAGCAGATGAAACAGTGGACGACCTCATCAGCTGTTGTAAAAAGGTCGCACAGACTGACTACAAAGAAAGGCATGACAAGGTAGCAGGGATGATACACTGGAACATCTGCAAAAAATACAAGCTACCTGTAGCCAAAAATTGATGGGACCATAAAATTAAAAAAGTTGTAGAAAATGAAGATGCAAAAATATTATGGGACTTCCGACTACAAACAAACATCTGCCACACAATACACCAGATATAACTGTAGTCGAGAAGAAAGAAAAACAAGTGAAAATAATCGACATAGCAATACCAGGGGACAGCAGAATAGAAGAAAAAGAATAGAAAAAAACCACAAAATACAAAGATCTACAAATTGAAATTGAAAGGCTGTGGCAGAAGGGCCAAAATAATCCCAGTGGTAATTGGTGCCCTGGGTGCAGTTCCAAAACAACTTGCAGTTCCAAAACACCTCAACCCTATGGTGTTGAGGTGCAGCACCTCAACACCATAGGGGCCACAGAAATCACCATCAGCCAATTACAAAAGGAAACTTTACTGGGAACCGCCTATATTCTGCGACGATATCTATAATAATAACAGCAACAACACTGATAATAAAATTCAGCCATCCCAGGTCCTTGGGAAGGACTCGAAGTCCGGATAAAACAAACCAGTCAATAACACCTGTCTGACTGTGTAAATAAATAAATAAAAATAATTTTTAAAAACCAAATATCTATGTGGAGGAGGGTCTCTTATTAACAAGTCTTTCATCTAACATCCACATAGCAAATAAAATTAAGGCTGAGTTCATCTTTTTTATTCATCCCATAATCTGCAATAATATACCACTTTCTCAAGAATACCATCTTTTGTCACATTTAAAGGCAGTTAGATATGGTCCCCACTCTATAGCCTAATTGCTATAGCTGATTTTAGAAGAGGGAGTGAAATGCAGTTGGCATGCTATATTTCTAGTCACCAGGGCTGGCTCTAATATGGAGCAGGGTAGAGTCGGCCACTTCAGGCAGCAACCTGGAACAGTTTTCATGGGCAGCACAGCAGCCATGGATGGCCTGCACAGGGAAAAAGACTAAATGGCCCTACATTGCCATTCTTGTTCTCTGCCCAATAGAAATGGAAGGCGGAAGGATTTGAAAGAAGAAAGGAAATGATGGTGTAATTTTAATTTGAAAAAGGGGGGGAGGGAGGAAAGGATGAGAGATGTACAGAACATTCCATAGTCAGAATGTTCCACATTGAAATGGGCCGTTTTGAGTGTTCCAAACTCCAAACAGAACACTCTTTTGAAAGGTGGCCTTTTTGAGCTCTGGAACAGAACACCCCAACCTGTTCTGAGTGCTTCTTTGGAATCAAAAATGGCACTCAGAATAGATTGGGGTATTCCAATGGAATGTCCAATGCATTCCGCATTCCGTTCCGAGCTCAAAACGGAATGCAAAATGTTTTTTTTGTGCACCCTCCCCCTAGAAAGGATGGATACCATTTGCTTCACTTCAGGCAGCAAAATGTCATGGGCTGGCACTTCTAATCATGTTGATTTCTTAGTAATTGTAATTCTCAAAAGCAGTTGTATTAAAAGGTCAGAATGGCTGTGTGTTCCATAAGTCAGTATTGCCCCTCCTTCTGTAGCATCATAGGCATTGCCAAAAAATTTTGAGGCTTACATTTTGCCCCTTCCCCACCACTGCCACTACTCAGCCACCTCAAAGCCCTCATATGTGAATGTCTTGCACTTGTGGTCACATTTCCTATCAGGTGATGCAAATGTGCTGAGTGGCCACCATCAGGGTGCATGCTGTTGTGGTCCAGGCCTGATTTATATACTAAATATGCTCATTAGCTAGCATATAAAATTAGGCCTGTCTCATAGTGTCACCAAGTGACCAAGTTCTTTTATATAGTGACCATGTAGGATCTGGGCGCAAAGAAGAAAGGAGATCAAACCAATCCTAAATGATTCAATGGGCTTTATTGAGTATAAAAAAATCACAACATCAATCTAGCTGAGCAGAAAGCAGAACATTCTATAACAGTATTTCAATCCTAGCCAGCAACAATATTCACCCAGTGCTCCTAACATATGTGTGTGTGTTAAATCTTCCTAAAGCCTAATATAATTCAGATATAGACAGAAAAGGGGGGGTGGTAAGGAAGGTTGAGGACTGGCATGGTTTGGGGAGATCAGGAATTAGTAGAGGGACGAGGGGAAGGGAGAAGAAGGGGAAAGGATGAAGGGATCCAAGGCTTGTAGAGACAGCATATTACCAGGATCAGAGGCTTGAGGGTGGTGGATCTTTCAGCGGAAGGAGCAAGGCTTCTGGCTGGAGACAGGAGCCTTTGGATCAAGCATGCAGTTTGCTCAGAGCACGGCTGAGAGTCAGAGCACCATGGCTGGGGAAGTCTTGACTTCTCACTGCGCAGTGGAAGTCACAGACAGTTCCTGTCCATGGACAGAGTTCCTGCTTCTAGCCCCGCGGCTTGGGCAGCAAACTCTTGGATGACTCATGAGGAAGTCTTGCTTGTAGGCAGAAGATTGCGTGTAGGCACAAGACTGCCTGTAGGCAAAAGACTGCCCATCTGCCATGTCCAGAGACTCCTTCTTATAGTGGTTCCATCCTTTGATGTTCATTTGAGTCTTCTGGATCACAAAAGGCATCTATTGTCTTTTAATTATCAAAATTAGCTTAGGATATTTGGTCAGTCCAGGGTAAACAGGGTCTCTCCTGTTAGCAGAGTATTGTTCTATTGTCATCCCCCAAAACAAATCTACATCTTCTCCTGCCTTGTCCCAAGAATGTTAAAAGTAAGGAGTTAGTGAAAGAGTTAGTTCTATTTGTGTGAGACAGCAATTAAATTACTTCTTGTGTACCTCTATCAAGTGTGTAATTATAACAAAAGAATATTTAAAGTAACATCAAAAAGGGGTACATGTGTGAGGCAAGTTAATCAACACATTTGACTAAGGCAGAAGCATCCTGTCAGTGAGGTAAGGGGATTACTGGACAGCAGGTTAATTTCAGCAGTGCTAGACTGGTAATTAAGCCTGACCCACTGTGTCTCTTGTGAGTTCCACAAACACTGATAACCAATGCTAGATTACCCCTGCCTCTTCAAATCATTTACCAGGCATTACCCAGGCAGATCTGGGTGTCCATTCACCCTGAGTCCAGGCATTAATTCCTGTCTTAATAAAATGGAACCAGACACAGGCCTCAATTCCATATACTTCTGGGCTGGTACCTCTGGATCTAACAATGCACACCTGCCATTTCTCAGCCAGCTCGTGTGGCAGTAAGTGGCTGGGTGGCCTCCTTTCTCTCTCGTTTATTCAACAGAGGAAAGAGCCCTTATGTTGCTTGAGATGATGGGGAAAGCAGGCAGGTGGGCAGTAGCTGGAGGAGGAAGAGTGGCAACTCTCATTGGCTCCTCTTCTCAGGATGGCCTAGGGCAGCCCATGTGCTCAGAATATGTCCACGCAATTATGGTTACATCCCTGCACAAGAGTTTGCTGCTGCTTCTTTTTTAATGATGACTTTCAGAGTTCAACATATGTGGTAAATGTTTTGCATGTTTGTCAAAGCCAATAAACATGATCCTATATTATCTGCATGTGAGAGTTGTGTGCATATCTTCCTCATAGCCTGCCCAAGCATCCAACTTGGCTTCCTTTGATTGACTGATTGAGTGAGTGAGTGATTGTTCAATTTTATACCACCTTTCATAAGGCGGAAGGAACAAAAATGTTGTATCATCCCATTTCTATGCTTTCACCCACAAAGGCTGTTCCTTTAAACTTTCATGTTTCTTCAGTAGGTGATTTGCTGCCACCACTTCCCAATTATTACAGAGTTTAAACCGCCCCCGCAAGGGAGTTGGGTGGAATTCCAGGGGGACTCTCCTTCTCTTTACAATTGGAAAAGTAGGCGGGGGAAACCTTACATGTTCAGCATACACATGGTGAGTAACCTGGTAAAGTTGCTGAACAATCAAACTTGAGACATATGTTTCACTAGAGTAAAATTCCCTTTCCTGAGTTGGACATCCACTCAGAGGCATGTAAAATGCAAAGAACAGAAAGAGAAAAAAAACTTTATTAAAAATACTACAGACTGTTTCTGTCTGACGCTTTCTCAGCTTTCAGTTACAGGTAAAAAAACCCATTCAGCAGAATTGCAAGAATACTTCAAGAAAAGTACTCCAGATGGTATTAGAGCAGCACACTTTAAAAATCATGGTTAGTGGTTACCCAGTTGCAAAGAATATGGATGCACAAACATACAGAAGCACCTTTAAAATTTACATAGGCTCCTTCAACACCCTAGATAGATGGATGGGCCCAGGATATTGCATTCTTAGTTTAGTTACATTCTAGGTAAAACAATAATAGACCAGTTGCAGGGACATACGGAGCACACAAAAGGAAAATAAAAGTCTAACGCAAAGTGACTAACAAACTGTTCCCTAGGCTAAAATTTCCAGAAGCCAGCAGCCCTGGCTTCCTCCCCACCTTGAACTCATCCCAAACCTGATGAATGTCAAGCTTTCTGCAATCCTGTCCCTCAAGGATCTACAGATGTCCTTCCATGAGAGAATTCTCCAGGCTAGCTTTTGACTATGAGACAGCAAAACTCCATTGCTCCTCACTAAGCCTTCCGCCTATCTTCTCTCACCTCCAGCCTGGTTGCTTCTCTTCCTGCCTCATGGCCCTCTAGGTCCTACCCACCATGTGCTGAGTGGCTGATCTCTAGAGGTCACTGCCTGTCAGTCAGAACAGGGTACACTTCCAGTTCACTCTTTAGGGGAAAGGAGAGGCTGTTCACTACAGGCATCTCAAGGCAGTTTACAATAAAACTCCATGAAAATCACATTAAAAACCTTAACATCAGTTAAACAGTAAAAAACATAAAACACCAAAAACAAACAAAAGCAATCATAAAAAAGACAAACAGAGAACATATGATCCAAGAAATCAATAAATTGTACTTGCATATGGGCTAGTCATTCATTTGCAGGTGATGAGTGAAATTCATGTTGGGAGTTGATGGGTATGACTATAGCAAAACCCCTGAGTCAGTGTGCACAAATATTTTTGTACACATGTAACTGGAGATCAGGATTATACCTATTAATTGAGTAAAATTAACTAAATGAATAAAACATTGTGACAAGTCCAGAGGAGATTATAGCCCCAAACCAGGTAGCTAGTAGCTACTCTAAGCATATTTTAAGTGCAACACACATACCCAGTAGAATTTTTTATTCTCCCTCCCATTTGATCAGGTAATAATTAGCATCATTATGAGACTTAAAACTCAAGATTTCTTTAGAGGAAAGCGGGGACAGCGTGATCCATAAAATTAAAATAATAAAGGTTTTATGTTTCATCTTCCCGGCACACTGCTAATGACCTTGCACAAACCTCAAGTCTAGATGAATAAAACTTTTGTCTTCAGTCCTTACCATTTTTATTTACTGCCCTTTTCTTTCATACTAATAGCTTTTATATACACAAAAAATGGGACAGTGCAAAATGAAGCTAACAAGGTAGGTCATTTATCTAGCACCTTGGAGACTCATCTACCTGTCACTAAGAACACAATGTGAGCAAAGCCATGGGAAGAGATGAACACCTAGAGGTTTAATTATCCTAGTGCAGTACTCTCTGGTCGACAACTAGTGTGCGTTTTAGAGACATGGAGTAGAAGAGGGGATGTACTGAATGGCTATGTTATCCTAGGGGGAGGGCGGGAAACAACCACTTCTCTTATTTCCATTAACACTTTGACTGCTTTTTTTTTTAGGCAAATTGGCTACCACACAGAGGCACCAGTAAGCCACTATGAAACCTCTGCCTCCCTACTCAGCGCAGATCAAATCCAAATCAACGGGGGTGGGGAGAGATAGTAAGAAGGAACATATTTAGATTTCTAGTCTGCCCATCCTAGAGAACAGAAAGGTTTACAACTTACCACTAAGGTAGAGCTGCAAAAACTTACTTCTTTTTCTATGTTCATTTTCATGAGTGTTGAAAAGTGCCTCCTGTTTTCAGCAGGTTTGGGTAGTTGATGCAAACCCTGTTGAATTGTTTCAGTATTGATCTCACCACTATTTTCCTTCTTTTTCTCTGCCCTCATAATCCTTCACTTCATCTGTCCACATTGCCCTTTAATCCTATTGGCCATGCTGACCTATGTGATTTTCTAACAAGGCTGCTTTGCTTCCTACTATGTAGTAGACTGCAAATGATGCAAAACATTAATGTGATAATGCTTCATTTTCCAATGGCAGCCTTTGGTGGTACCAGCTTCTTCCTTCCCAACGGATTAAATACATGCATAATGCTAGCTATCTAGAAGGGAGCGCAGTTCTGTTTTTGGTTTTTTTAAATTGGTGGTGGGGTTTTGTAATCAAAAAAGAAAGCTGGCAGAAATAGCCAAAGGTTGCACAGCATGATAATGAGGTTCCTGATCACACCGTTGGGACAAAGAAGACAGTACAAGTCTGCACAGTTCCTGCCTTCCCACTGAGCTGCGCTCACAGAGTGTGTAATTAATTGTTACTGTTCATTTATTTGTACAAATCAATGAATTTGCAACTGAGTGCCACCTGGTGACAATATAACAACTGACAGAAGGCATGGAAGGCAAAGTGCAAATAACAAAATCAACTGAAGTCGCCTTCCGTGCTCTTTCAGTCCTGCCAGAGAGAAATGCTTGCCGCCATCTTAGACAGTTCTGTCAATTGTAGGTCTGACTGCACCAAATGAAATGTCCAGATCTGTACACAAAAGAAAAGAGTCAATGGCTTTTAATTCAACATGGCTTCTATGAACAGATTCATTTAACTGATGTTTGGTAAGTGAAAACTACAATGCAAGCAAAGTCTATTTGATATTGTGACAAAAATTATCTTATGCTGAGACTAATTAATATGTGTACTTTCCTGGAAACAAATGAATAGCCATTTTAAGAACATCCATTTTAGACTAGGAAATCTGTGCCAGCCCAAAGGCAAATTGATCGCCCTAATCACTTCCGTCTCTGCTAAAGCCTCCCTTTAATTATTGGACTTGCCAATTCTATTATGTTTCCTTCCTGAGATAGTTGATTCATACATTTACTCTTTGACATTACCTCATTCATTTGCCCCACTAGACAAATATGCTATGGTTTTTGTCTTTCTATTCCTGACTCTCAGGAATAAATAAGAAATTGTGATTGGTTTTCCATTCACATTGTCATGTCTGTGTGCCAAGCCATGACTGGCCTGAAGTACATGAGGTTGGATCATCCTCCTCCAACACACACACATATGATTCATTCTACCAACAAAGTTGGCCTGCTCAGATACTCTTGAACTTGCTAACCTTCTATATGTGGTGTTTTTGGTTAATCAGGTCACAACCTGGGTCATGGAAATGGCTTGCGTGCACGCAAGGTGGCCCAAAATGGCCACCACATGAGCAAACAGGGCCAAAACATCCCTGAAATGGGCTGAAACAGACCAGGAAGACTTAGGGGAAGGCCAGTGGGGGAACGGGGAGGTGCTGGAGACCCCGCCCCCATGGCCGCAGCAGCAGCACCCCCCAGTGGTGGTAAGTCAAACTTTTAAAAAATAAAATTTAATGTCACTTGGCAACCCTGAACCGGACCCAAACCAACCCAGGGGGGTTGGCTCGACCTTGAGCCAAAGCGGTTCAAGCTCAAACCAGCTTGAGATGGAACCAGTGCGCACATCCCTATATGAGGAGTAAATGCTTGCATAAGGCATTTCTACACATAGGTCCCTGTATAAATTCAAAGTTCTATACATTGGGAAGAAAGCACATTTTTGTGCAACCTACACAGCAGGGCTGTAATCCAGCTCCAGACGCACACAGTACTCACAAATCTCACTGTGCGGGAGATGCATACTTTTATATTTTGGACAGTGTACAAGAAATAAGAGATGAAACATGCATCACTCATGCTTTCTCTCTCGGGACCTCTGCATAATATCTGAAGCCACCCTAACTCTCACTGAATTCAATGCCAATTATATATAACTAATTCACTCTACATAAATAATGTATTTGCTTGCAAATCATTTCTGTAAGTAATATAAGAAGCATTTTATTGAAGACAAACTCTTGGAATAAGATAAACATAAAGTCAGGTGCATGGCTACCACTGAGCCATGTGTGTGTGTGTGTGTGTGTGTGAGAGAGAGAGAGAGAGAGAGACAGAGAGAGAGGGGGAGGGAGGGAGGGAAAAATCCTCCAATCCGCTGGCGTCCAGGGACTGCCTGAGGGCCCCCTTACCACATATCTCCCAGTGCTCAGAGGCTGATGGATGTGCCTTTCTCCTGTGAAAAGTGATTTGCTCAAATACTCACCAGCTGGGAGAGAGCAAGGGCAGTGCATCCATGCCCCATTGCTTACCACACCTCCTGGTAAGGTTGTCAGAAGTATGTTGATGTGTTACATCAGGAGGCATAGCCAACAACAAGGCACTGATGAACAAGGAACCAATGACAGTCTTGTGGTAGCAAGCATTACTGGTCCCCTTAGCTAAGCAGGGTCTGCCCTGGTTGCATATGAATGGGAGACTAGAAGTGTGAGCACTGTAAGATAGTCCCCTCAGAGGATGGAGCTACTCTGGGAAGAGCAGAAGGTTTCAAGTCCCCCCACCCACCCACCCTGGCTTCTCCAAAATAGGGCTGAGAGAGGTTCCTGCCTGCAACCTTGGAGATGCCACTGCCAGTCTGTGAAGACAATACTGAACTAGATAGACCAATAGTCTGACTCAGTATATGGCAGCTTCCTATGTTCCTAACACACACGAACCTGCCAGGGCTCAGCAGTTTCAGTATATGGCTGCTTCCTATGTTCCTAACACATATAAATCTGCCAGGGCCCTCCGCTCATCATCTCAGGCCCTGATATGGCCCTGCCACTAACAGAGATCTGATTGGCGGGAACTAGAGACAGGGCCATATCGGTTGTGGCCCCTCAGCTTTGGAACACCATCCCTGAAGAGCTTCGCCATGCTTCCTCTCTCAGTGTTTTTAAGAAACAACTAAAACACATCTTTTAAAAGAGGCTTTTTAGTGTCTCCCTGTTCTGCATATCTGCTAGGTTCTTTCATTTTTAGTGTTTATAATTCTTAGTTTTTAGCTTTAAGATTTTAATTTGGAATTTTAAAAGCTAATTTTGATTGTGGTTGTAACTTGAATTTTTAACTTGTTTCATTTGGTTAATTTTATTAGTCTGATTTTATATTGTAACTGTTTTTTAAATGTTGTGAGCCGCCCCGAGCAGTAATGTACTGGAGGGGCGGGGTATAAAAGTTTTAAATAAATAAATAAATAAATAAATAAAATAATACTCTCCTTGTGCTCTCTCCTAGGCAACGGAGTGCTTCGTTCACTGGATGGGTGCTTCCTTTCTCTCAGAGCATGTTCTCATCCCACACAGAAAATTGAAATGGCACCCAAAACTACATCTGGAATATATACATTACCCACCCTACTGCACACCCTATGCCTGGGCCATGTGACTAATCTTTACTTGGGCATCATGACTTTATTTATGTACTTGTTTGTTTACTTTATTTATGTTCATGTACTTTATTTACTTGTGAATTATGCCTTTATTTTTCATTTAAAAATAGATATAATCATTGAAGTTATTTTTATGCACACTTTTCAATGGATTGAAATGATGCCTGTGATATCTTGCTCAAATTGCATCCGAATATTTGGTTTTCAGATCCTCAACTTGTGATTCCAACATCCTATCAAAACATAGTTTATAAAATAAAATATAGGCAAGAGAATTCTCCACTTTGAATGAGACTGTTTCATTCTTTCCTGACAAATTGCTTTATATTCACTCCGTCCCTTTCCCCCCCTTCACACCATTTACTGACATAGTTTGCTCTGCTTAAGACACAAATTGAATGTTTATGAGAATATTCAACAATATCTCTACACAGTCAATAAAGGTGAATTTCCTTCCTTTTACCTTTCACAGGGCTGACATTTTATTGCTCAGCAAGCAAGGGAACAAGAAGAGTAAATAGAGAGTCATTTTATTCTCATATCTAAAATAAGAACTAAGACAGTTTTTTGAAAAAATAAATAAGATGATCTCTGTAACATCCAAACATGCTATTGTTTGTGGAAATGCAGTGCTCTGAAGATGAAATATTATCAGCTAACCAAGGATCTGGAATATTGCATTGTTACTGAAATAATAGAACTTACATCTATCCTTTCATTCAAACTAAAAAACAAAACAAAACCTTAGTAGCTCTTCAGTGTCATCGCACTCTAATTTGCACAGGTAACTCTGGTATTAAGGACTGGAAGTTAGAGGAATGAAGTTAAAGAGAACTGTATCATCTGGTTTGTTTTAATTCTCCAAATCAATTTTCAGCTCAAACCTAAACTGGCATATAGTGACAGGGGGAGCCTATAGAATGAATTCCTATTCAAACGTTATGTTCAATGCACAATCTGCGAAGAGTGTTCCCACATTTAGGGCTGGTTCAGACAAATACAGCCTCCACTGCCCCACTACGTGCAATTAAGGCAGGAACATACCAAGAATGTGGCTGCCATGACATCATTAAACGACATGCTGATGTGTTCTTAGCATCTAATCATGTGCCGTCTAATCACGTGTGAGAGGTGATCATACAAATCACCCCTCTTCCAGTGCTGAAAAACCCTAAGGGTTTTGCAGCACTGGTAGAGGGTGATTTGTGGAGCCAGCGTGGTGTAGTGGTTAGAGTGCTGGACTAGGACCGGGGAGACCCGAGTTCAAATCCCCATTCAGCAATGAGACTTCCTTGGTGTCTCTGGGCCAGTCACTTCTCTCTCAGCCTAACCTACTTCACAGGGTTGTTGTGAGGAGAAACCTAAGTATGTAATACACCGCTCTGGGCTCTTTGGAGGAAGAGCGGGATATTAAATGTAAATAGATAGATAGATAGATAGATATAATATTCCATACACATAAGGATATGCCAAGTGGGCACATTGTTCATTTGAACCTGCTCATTATGTTCAATACACATACAGTACTACACTTCCTCTCTATACCCTACATTTGAGGTAGCCTGTATTTAGGCTTCCTTTGAAAATGAACACATGTACGGTATTATCACAAAAATGTGTACAGACATCTGTACATACATGCAATGCAATGTCAAAATAGTCCTTTGGAACGCAGCCAGACAAGTCCCTTCCATATAGTGGGGCCATAATTTTTATTTGTATTTATTTTTACATTTCTATTCCACTCTTCCTTCAAGGAGCCCAGAATGGTATACATGGTTATGTTTATCCTCACAACAACACTGTTAGGTAGGTTAGGCTGAGAGATACATGACTGGCCCAGAGTCACCTAGTGAGTTTCATGTCTGAATGGGGATTTGAACTCAGGTTTCCCCAGTCTTAGTCCAACCACTACACCATACTGGCTCCCATACATATTCTCACACATATTCCCCCATACCAAGCTTTTCCAGTTGAATATTGACTGCCTGTTAACTTTACCTCCCTGTCCCTGCTTCCACAAAGGCAAACAAGGAAAGATTTGCAAGCTTAGTGGCACAGAGACAGGGATTTATGTCTGCTTTTATCAGGTTTCATTTTTAAAAATTCTGATAAATTAGAGGCAACATCTACAAGAACGGAAGAATTGTTCCTTCTGCCCTATCCTGACAGAAAGGACAATTCTTTCACGTATAGATGAATACTCAGCAAAGGTCAGCAGCAGCTGTATTTGTTATGGTTCCTTTTCTAGGAAGGAACAACCCTTTATGGAGTTTTCTGTTGGAACCTATATGGGATCTTGAGTTGAACTGATGTCTCTTCATCCTTTTTTGTAATCTCTCTATTACAACTATGAAAGGGCTTAAGAAATGTAGGAAAATCCAGTGGTAGAAAACTATGGGAAAGAGCTCCACTCCTCCTGCACTGCACAGACAGTTGGATTAGAAACCAACAAGGTCCTTTCCAGTTCTAACATCCGATTATGCTATAACCCTCTGCAGACATTGGCTGCAGGGAGAAAGTGGGAAGAGGACATGCGCCCATATGACTTTCCCATTTGACAGGCTGACAAGCTTGTGGTGGGACGTAGTGGTGTTTCTGTTGCCAGTCAACTGCTTTGTTGGATTGGAGATGAGTGGCGGGGCAAGTGCTCAGAGAGGCAGCCAGCAAGAAGTGCAACACCTCAGATTACAGCGGCGAAACTCACTACAAACCAAAGATTCAAATTTGAGTTTGGCAAGGCAAACTGCAGGTCACTTTTGCCGCAAAGCCATGGTTGCATGCATCTGGATGATCACAAATTCAAACTGCCCGATTGAACTGCGGTTTCACATTACATGCGAATGTGCCCAACATTTTAAAAGCCACAGTAATTGTTCAAAATGCTGAAAGCGGATGTGCAAGTCCCACCCTGTCACGTCACTCAGCCCTCTCACCACGCTATTCGGGCCTACATCAGTGTTTGTCTGAAGAGATGAACACCATAACTACATGATTGGTGCCTCCATGATCAGCAGCCTGGATTACCCCCTGCCTCCCAATCACAGCATCGCCAACCAAGGTGGTTAAGGCATTTGCCTCTTCAGATGAACACTGCCATAACTGTGAGCAGTGTGGTAAGAGGAGTTAGTGATATGCTGGGGCAGTACTTTTGGAGTTGCTTTTGGTGCTGTACATGGCTATAGCTTTTAGAATAAACTCTGAAATCGGCCTATGAGACAAGTCAACCACAGGTCTAGTATCTTTTGCCTCTTCTTCTCCCTTACAGTTCAGTGTGCCACCCACTGAACCTCATCCTAACACACACTGGTCTGTTTCCCTGCCAAAGCAGATTTTAACTGCATCCCTGCAGCTTTAATTTAACTCTGTGTTGCTTAACAGCTGAGGCTTTGCCAGAGCAAGAGACAGTGTGTCCCATGATGTAGTCATTTTAGAAATGAGACATCAAAGTTCTTTGATTTAAGCAAGCCAGTTTTGCTTACTTGAAGTCTTGGGATCTAAATTGGTTTAGATCAATTTTTTTTATTATTTCACTGACTTCTGAACTGGGCTGCCCAGCTGATGCTAATGAGCTATCAAATGGATGAAACTTCATATTTTGCAGAAGATTAGACTCTGAGAGTGGGTGGCCTAATTTCCTTTTCACCCAGCTAGGCAGGAAATAAGGGCCATTGTACCTGTCTAATAGGCTCCAAAATCTGTTTTCTCTTGTGGTCTATTTAACCAGAGAGTTTACACTTTAGCCTTTTCAGCTGTAAGACATTTGGCTGCATAGAGGAGTGAAAATCGCTGAAAATGACATCTGTCTGTTAGCGGTAATTAAATCAAAATGTGCAAAGTTTTTGAGCTCTATCTGCTCCTGTTAAAATGTTGATGAGCAGTAAAACCTCTGATTAAATTTTAAGCAGAGGGAAATGGGCCAGTTTCCTGATATGGAGAGGCTAATGATGTGCAGTGCATACAATTATGTAAGTAGTGTGACTGGGCTACAAGGGAAACAATTGGGCCTAGCACCAACCATACAGCCGGCATGCACAGCAAACAGCTAGCCAGGGCTGGCATGCTATCCCTTGCCAGCAAAAAGTGGATTTCTGGGACCAATTCCATGCTTACCTCCAGCCACAGAAAATCTCTGCCAGTCACAGCAGAATGAGAACATGTGGCTTAGATTTGAGCCTGGAACATGTAGAAGAACTATCACTCTTCATGAGACCAGTTCCTTTCATAAGTGAAAGGCATATGCTGCAGCTCTCATTACATGTAAGATATAGATATATGAGAAGAGACAGTTAGACTCTGTTCTTAACTTCACTTTTGTCACAGTGAGCCCTTTGCTTAAAATTACTTGCTTTGGGGGCCACTTTGTAGTGGTTTCCGGAATAGCCAGCATTTTCACTTTTAATGGGGATTCACATGATATCATAACATGCCATTGGATTCCAGTATGTTCGCTGTGCTGAATCTGTTTCATATAGGGGCTCAGAAAACCTGACATTTTGGTAAAGAATGGAACAGTAGCACAATCTCCGCAGGTGTGTGTATGTGGGCGGGGGGTAGGGAGTAAAATGGAAGAACCTAGTGGTCTGAGAAGCAGTTGAATTACATGGTCACAGATGCCTTGTCTGCATTACTTGCCATGCATTCTCTGGTTGCAAGGCCATTTCATATCCTACAACCACACTCCTGTCCCCTAAACTTTATTTCTTTTTAACCCCTTTATTTCATGGGGTTTGGGTACAAATATACAAATATATATTTAATTAGTTTTTCACTGAAGGGAAAAACCAACTTGTATTGGCGCCTTCCAAGCCCCTGCTCTGGAAAGTCAGACTGCATCCCTGACTTCCATCCTAGGCACCTGGGTTTTCCTAGCTTCCACACTCTTCTGCCATGTCCTTCCCACCCTGAAGGATCCATCCAAGTTGCCCATGCTAAAGAGTAGGGTGGCACCTGGCCACCCCCTCTCTCCTTCCCTTAAGCAGCTTATAGGCTGTTGCAACAATGTCTCCTGGAACATCTAAACTTAAATGACACCTGGTCTCTCTCCGTATAGTAATTATTGAAGTTATGTCACTATAATAGTAACAGTAATTATTGTGGATAAGGCAATCAGTCACTCAATCTTCTGGAGCTAAAGAATAGTGTGTTTGGTTAGGAAACGGATCTCTCCCATGCTAAATAGTGAAGTGTTAACATGGATGGTTTAAAGATAATGGCCCCCGCAGTGTAACATGGACAGTTTTGAACCAGCTGCCTTGCTGCAGGCTCTTATGGAGGTGCTGGCAGTCTTACGCAAGAGTGCAGGTACACAGAGAGCTGGGAATAATGTCACTTGCCCACCAAAAGTGCGGGCAGACTACTTGAAGTATATGTGTTCCTCTGTTCTTGCTACACCCATGCAGTGCTAGTCTGGATCTCAGACAATAGTGTAGGCTTGAGCTGAAACCAACTCGGTTCAAGGGCTCAGCCTTGAGCAAAACTGGGCCTGGTTTGGCTCAAGGTCGAGCTGAAAACCCCCAACTCCCCCCCCCCGGCCAGTTTGGGCCCAGTTTGGGGGTGCCATTTTTTAAAAAAAGGATGGACTTACTGCCACCAAGGGCTTCGCAAGCCTCGGGGGGGGGTACTGCTGCTGCTGCCGCCATGGGGGGGAGGGGGGCTGACAGTTTCCCCTCCCCACACCAGCCCTCCCCCAGTCTCCTACAGGCCAGTTTGGTCCAGTTTGGGGGTGTTTTAGGCCTGTGTGAGCATGCAGCGGCTGTTTTTGAGGCCACCACACATGTGCATGAGCCGTTTGCCCAGTCCAGTTTGAGTCTTTGGATTCAAACCGAACCAGGCAAACCAGTTTTGTGCACATCCCTACAGTAGTGTTTTAGGTGTTAATTATATAATTGCCTAATTTTTTTTAATAACCAGGCAACAACTAACTGAGTGATATTACCACCCAGCTGAAAATTGTTATTTAAAAATTCATACTCCCTGGATTTATACTCAAGGCTTGATTTGTTTTTGGCCACTCCCATGTCATTCAGCACATTGCAGATGTGCAAGGTAGATAGTTTTAAGTATGCTGATCATACTCCAGTCTACTTCTGTTATTTTCCACTAGGTTCTGGGGATATTAATTATCAATGGAGATTTAATAATCTTCTGCTATATGATGAATTTGTTATTTTTGAATTAAAAGCTAAAGCTAGAGAGTATTTCTATCTCAGTATCACTCTGGATAGACAGTTCTCTGTGATTTAGGATGCCTATAAATTAGGGAACAGAACCTTTAAACATAAACATACTCATGAAACAAATAAAATAGCAATTGAGGTATAAAGCCAAGAAGATATACATTTTAAAAGCTTCTATATACCATTTTAATGGACTTCCGATAGCAAGAAAACAACTGGTATTGAAAAGAAGTGGAGACAAAGTTATTGGAATCTCTCTCTTTTTTGTAAAAGGACATATTGCCAATTTCCCAAAATATTATTTATTTATTTATTTACTACTGCTACTATTTAGTTATTTATTTATTTATTTATTTATTTAACATACTTCTATACCTCCCAAACTCACATCTCTGGGCAGATTACACTACTACTACTTCATTTACTTTAGTTTAGTAGTAGTTTAGTACTACTACTACTACTACTACTACTACTAGCTGACATCCAGACTAACAATCTGCTTGTGCAGCAAAGGAGGCAGGTGTGCAGCACCTTAGGTGCTCACATGAGGGGTCAATATTTGCCAGTCTCCCCTTCCTTCTGAAGTGGTCTGCACTACTAGGAAATATGTCTCTGGGGATCATGCAGCTCTAAGAGGCATATTTTTGGGTGGCATAGAGTGTTTCAGAGAGAATGTTCTACTGCCCCAATAAATCCATTATTCCAACTCTGAATAAGGGCATCAACAGAATCACTGGCAGAACCAACTTTAAAACCTACCAAGGCTTCTTGGAATCCTATTGGATCCAATAACCTTCTTGGGCAGACCATTCTCATAGGTCCTTCACTCCTGCAGAGTTGAATCCAATCTTAACCAGATGGTAGTCCATCCATGACAATGGGGAAATCTCAGCAGTCCTAGCCCATGGAACACCACCCTATACAGAGTAAAAGACTAAATTGAGCATGTGATCAGCAACATGCATTGGTCCTGAGACTACTTGGGACAGGCTTATAGTTGTCAGTGAGCTCCTGGGCTGCTCCTGATAAATTGTTCTCAAAGTGAACATCCAAGTCCCCAATCACCATCAATCTAGAAAACTCCAATGCCAACTCTTCAACCAAGTCAGTCATCTCAGTTAGAGATTCTGTTGGGCAGCAGAGTACACCGACAGAAGTCCCAGTCTCTCTCTGCTCTCCAGATTTAAGTACGCACATTTGCAGAGGTGAGCAGTATCTAAAATACAAATATTTAAAATACGCATTTTAAATACTTTTGTATTGTGTATCGAAAATACTTTTCAGGAAAGCATTTTGTATTTTGTATCAAAAATACTCTTGCTCAAGTATTTATTATTTTTAAAATACATTGCCAAAACCAAAATACATCTCAGCCAATAATTGCTTTGCTTTCTTGCTTCAGGAGCCAACTTTTTATTGTAAACAGGCAGCCCATTGGCTACCAAGCATCCTCTTATGTTTGCTTTGTTCCTTCTCTCTCCTCCCTGAAATTTGAATAATAGTACTCTGCTGCTGACTGGTTAGCCAGCCAAGTTTGAAAATCAAAGCGGGGAAAGAGAGTGTCTCTATGAGTAACATGGGAAATGAGGGGTGAGGGTTGCATGGGAGTCCATGGGGGGGGGGAGAGAGAGCACCTCCCCACCCCAGATTTTGGATGCAAGAGAATTCCCTACCTCACAGCTCGCTTACTTTAAAGTTTCTCTGTCCCTGTATCTGCAAGGCTGCAACTAGAAACCTGACCTGAACAGAAGAGGCTGAAGTTCTTTTGGTCCAATCTCTGTATAAACTTGCAACTTGCCTAAGGCTTGGGTAGGTTGTTTTAAAGAGTAGTTTACAAATATCTCCCTGTCTGTGTCCCCTATTGTTTACTGTGGCTGACTAATGGTAGCAAATTTACATTATTTATTTTATTTGTAATTTATTGTTGCATTTATATACCGCCTTTTGTTAAAAGACAACCCCAAGGTGGTTTACAAAAATGAAAACATACAATAAAAAGGCAATAAAAACATCAAGCTAAAAAATATAAAAACATATAAAATACAGGCATAAAAACAATACAACAGGTAAAAACACACAGAAGCAGCAGTAAAAATGATTATGTTAAAGCCTGGGTAAAAAGCTAAATTTTAACAAACTTTCTAAAAGCTGTGATGGAGTCTGAGGAGCGAATGGCCACTGGGAGAGTATTCCAAAGTCTGGGAGCAGCAACAGAGAATGCCCTGTCCCGAATGCAGGACAGCTGGGCCTCTCTCATTGTCGGCACCCGGAGCAGGGCCCCCTCAGATGTCCATGTCAAGCAGGCAGCAACCCTTGGGAGCAGGCGGTCCCTCAAATACCCCGGGGCCCAAACCGTTAAGGGCTTTAAAGGTCAAAACCAGCACCTTGAATTGGACCCGGAAATGAACCGGCAGCCAGTGCAACTCTTTCAGAATGGGGGTGATGTGCTCCCAGTGGGCAGATCCAGATAAAACCCTCACTGCCTCGTTTTGCACTAGCTGCAGTTTCCAGATATTATTCAAGGGCAGACCCACGTAGAGTGCATTACAGTAATCCAGCCGCGACGTGACTAAGGCATGGGTAACCGTGGCCAGATCTGCCTTCTCAAGAAAGGGACACAGCTGGCGCACTAGCCGAAGCTGTGCAAAGGCACCCCTGGCCACCGCCTCCACCTAAGCTTCCAAAAGCAGAGCCAGGTCCAGTAGTACCCCCAAGCTGCGTACTTGCTCCTTCAAGGGGAATGCAACCCCATCCATAACTGGTAAAATCTCCTCATCCCAATTGGCTCTCCTACTGACCAACAGTACCTCCATCTTATCCGGATTCAATTTCAGTTTATTAGCCCACATCCAACCCATCACGGCCTCCAGCCCCCGATTCAGGACATCCACCGCCTCCCTAGGATCAGATGACAAGGAGAGATAGAGCTGAGTGTCATCCGCATATTGCTGACAACTCAGTCCAAGTCACTGGATGACCTCTCCCAGCGGCTTCATGTAGTTGTTAAATAGCATGGGGGACAAGACCGATCCCTGCAGGACCCCACAGGCCAACGGCCACGGGGCCGAGCAGTAGTCCCCCAGCACCACTTTCTGGACCCTCCCCCCAAGAAAGGACTGGAACCACCGCAACGCAGTGCCTCTGATTCCCATACTCAAGAGGTGGCCCAGAAGGATACCATGGTCGATGGTATCGAACGCCGCCGAGAGTTCTAGCAGAACCAACAGGGACGCACTCCCCCTGTCTAGTTCCCGGCGTTGGTCATTCACTAAAGTGACCAAGGCAGTCTCAGTCCCATACCCGGGGCAGAAGCCAGATTGAAAAGGGTCCAGATAATCTGTATCATCCAAGACCCTCTGCAGCTGGGATGCCACCACAAGCTCCATCACCTTGCCCAAAAAGGGAAGGTTAGACACAGGTCTATAGTTATCCAGGTTGGAGGGATCAAGGGAGGGCTTTTTTAATAGTGGTCTTACCACTGCCTCCTTAAGGCACGATGGCATCCTGCCCTCCCTTAATGAAGCATTAACGATCACCTCCAGCCATCTGCCTGTCCCCTCCCTGGCAGCTTTTATTAGCCATGAAGGGCAAGGGTCAAGGGTGCACAAAGTCCCCCGCACACTGCCCATGATCTTGTCCACATCCTCAGGCTGCACCAACCGAAAAGAATCCAACACAACGGGACCAGATGGTACCAGAGGCATGTCTTCCGGAACTGCCAAAGCTCTGGAGTCCAGGTCAGCACGGATGCGAGCAACTTTATCTGCAAACTGACAGGCAAACTGATCACAAAGAGCTGTAGATGACTCCTCCCCCATTGTCTGGAGGGATGTGTGGAGCAAGGTTTTTACCACACGAAACAGCTCTGTTTGTCTGCAATGGAGGCGGAGAAAAAGCATTTCTTCGCCGCCCCCACCGCCATGGTGTAGTCCCTAAAATGGGCTCTAGCCTGTGTTCGGTTGGATTCGTGACAACTCTTCCTCCAGCGTCATTCCAGCCGTCGCCCAAGTTGCTTCATCACCCTAAGCTCCGAGGAAAACCAAGGAGCAGACCAGGCTCCACCAAGACGGAGTGGGCATTTAGGAGCAACCGTGTCAACAGCCCGGGCCATCTCTCCATTCCAGAGATCAACCAGGGCCTCAACGGGGTCACCAGCTCTGAACACTGGAAACTCCCCGAGGGCTGTCTGGAATCCAAGCAGATCCATAAGCCTCCGGGGGCGGACGATCCTAATCGGCCCATCACCCCTGCAGAGGGCAAACAGAGCAGTCAAACTAAACCCCACCAGATGATGATCTGTCCATGACAAGGGAGTAGTCTCAAATTCCCCCACCTCCAGATCATTTACTTCCCGGTCGGCAAAGACCAGATCCAGAGTGTGTCCTGCAATGTGGGTAGGGCCCGATACCAATTGAGACAGGCACATGGTTGCCATGAAATCCTGAGCCGCACCCACTAGGGGGGCCTCAGCGTGGACATTGAAATCCCCCAAAACAATAAGCCTGGGGGAACCCAAGGCCACCTCCGAGACCACCCCCGCCAGCTCAGGTAGGGAGACTGAAGTGCAGCGCGGTGGTCGGTACACCAGCAGAATCCCCAGCCTATCTCAGAGGCCCACCCTCAAGGACAAACACTCAAAATTCTGAAATTACCTGACCAGGCACCTGGAAACGGGGAGGCTCTCTCGAAAGATGACTGCAACGCCTCCTCCCCGACCCTCGAGGCGGGGCTGCTGCACGATCTGGAAACTTGGAAGACAGAGCTGAGAGAGACCAACCCCGCCCAGTGCATCCAACCAGGTCTCCGTCACACATACCAGGTCAGCACGCTCATCCACAATCAAATCGTGGATGAGGGAGGTTTTTGCATTAACTGACCTGGCATTCAGCAGCAGCACCCTAATCCTCGAGGGAGTGTTCTCAGAGCTCCCTGGGGTCAGAGGGTTGGGAGAAGAGCTGGAAAACACAACAGGCCTCAATTGCCTGGACTGGTTTCCCCTGTAACGGCCTGCCCAACTCCCACCGCCATACCTCCCTCTGCCCGCTACCCGTAATATTGCTGCCCCCACTCCATCCCCACTTTTTCGCTCTCCCAGACACATCTCCCCAGACTAACCCACCACAGCTTCTTGGCTTAATAAAAACCAGAACCAGACATGTGCAATCTCTTGCTGGCTTCTTGATTTCAGGAAGAAGGATCTTCAAGGCGTAAGGAGAAAGGTCTTCTGGGCCCCAGGCAGCTCGCCCCACGGCTGAGAGCCACAAGGACGAGAGCCCTTGGGCCAGCCTGCCCTATATAGCAGCAGAGCCCCCAGCCACAGCAGCAGCAACAGCCCAAGGAGATCCTACACACCTGAGGAAAGGTGGGGCAGAGGCAAAGACAGCACAGTCAGTGCCCCACCCAAGCTGTTCCCTTCTTTCTTCTTCCTTTGCTCACATTGCTTTCCTCTCTGTGAAACAAAGCATCAGCATATTCTTTGTCTCAAATTTACCTTTTAGAGAGCTTTGTATTCAGATTGCTGGAGGACATGCAGAGTGCTTAACTGGCTGTGCTGACAGTGGGACACATTGAGGTGATTCTCACAATTGCTGAGAGTGGGCGGGGGGGCATGGGGGGAAGGTGCTTTTAACACCTTCCCCACTCCCCCACAACCAAGCTGTGAGTCTTCAGTATGTCCCCCACATGCCCAGACAAGCCACACTCCACAGGAAAGCACAGAGTGGTATGCGGCTAGAACTCATTGTTTCAGCCACCATATATCCCACAATGCATATATCCCACAATGGTTTCGATTAACAATTTCCAATCCAAGAGCTATTAGGTGACATAATGTTGTGGAAGAAGCATTGGTTTAATGACATAAAATACTTCTTTGACAAAATTAGTTACGTAACTTAAAAAAATAATAGAATGTATCCAAATATGCTTGTTTATATCAGTATTTTCAGTTTCAACATTCAGTTATGGTTTTTGGTCAGGAAATATGAAATTATCAGAGACCCACTCAGTTGGAACAACCATTTTATGTTGATAATGGTATAGAGAAAACTGGTTTGATCTATCAGTTAATCTCTTTGTATTGTTTCCTCTTTGGATGAAAGAAGAATTGTCTTCCAGAATAAGTGAATGTGGGACTTGGGGATAGTGATACCATCAAATACATGACACTAGATATGGTGGAATTATAGGGACAATAAAAATATCAACCAGTCTGAGAAAACAAATGATGCTGCAATTGTTCTATTGGCTTTTAGATTGCTATCTTTTATCTATATCAGCTATCTATCTAGCTCAGGCCTGCTCAGCTTTGGCCCTCCTGCAGATGTTGGCCTACAACTCCCACAATCCCTGGCTATTGGCCACTATGGCTGGGAATTATGGGAGTTGTAGTCCAAAAACAGCTGGAGACCCAAAGTTGAGCAGGCCTGATCTAGCTGTACAGTAATTATATATGTATTGTTGTTCTTAACTTTATAAGCTATTTTTGATGGGGTCTTAGCTCAGTGGTAGAGCATCTACTTTGTGTGCAGAAGGTCTTGGGTTTAATTCCGGGCATCTCCAAGTAGGGCTGGGAAGTCCCCTGCCCCAGAGAAGCCACTGCAGTCAATGTAGACAATACTAAGCTACATGGACCAAGGGTCTGACTCAATATAAGGCAGCTTTCTAGATTCATGTAGGTAATGTGCTATTCTACATGATGCTCTTCTCAGCAACTGTACTGGTGGCTACCATCTTTTATTTACCCATGATGCATTTTTCTGACTTCAATACAGCATTCCAGTCACAAAACATCAGGGACAGGGCATTGCATCGTGAGCAAAAAAAGAGATAGCAGTCACCAGTCACCAAGAAGAGCTCCAGGCTGTGCCATCACCAAAATAAGGCAAGACCACATAGAAGGCTGCCCACCGAATGCACTTCACTGAGGTCTCCCTTCAATGGTTCTTTTGATGAGTGGCAACCTTTCACTTCCTCCCTAACTGGTGGTTGCCTCAGATTCCACACACCCCCCCAGCTATTTAATAGCCCACTTGCATGACTGAACCAAAAGCATTATTCCCTGGCACTTTGCAGTGTCATGGTGCTCCATGAGTAATGAATGAGCCCATTTCTGTTTTACAGAGCAAGAGATAGGTTAATCCTTTGTCAAATCCCCATGCCTGCTACTCACCTTCCTTGTTCCAATTATTCAAAATATGATGGTACTTTCTTCTCTACAGACTTTCAGGCAGTCAGCAGTGCATGAAGAAACGAAGCCATGGTGGGCCACGAAGGCTTTCAGAGCCTGTCATTCCAGAACGAAGCCCAGAGCAGTGACTAAGGCTCTGAACTTATTTGAAACCAACTTTCTTAAAACAACAACAGAGTGGGAGGGAAGCTGTTTTCAAGACTTTGAAGCAAAATAATTCTCTTCCAAACATCTCCACCTTGCAGCTTTATGAGACAGAACTTTGTAGTGAAAGTAAGTGACACTCATATAGTGCCTTTCATCCCCAAAGTTCTCAGAATACATTACAGGACCTCGAGAGGAAGTACACCTTCTCCGGGATGATACATGACAGCTCTTTTAACAGCAAATGACACAATGACACAGCAATTTAGGGTTAAAAAAAAACAGCAAAGAATATAGGAGCTTATTGAAATTACAGGACGAATTTCATCCTGTAAAATGCAAGTTCTCCAAATGTGTTTACAAATCAAGGCAATAGCATAAAGGAATGGAGGAAGGTGGGGGGAGAGATAGTCATAAATAATCAAGACTTGTTTTAGTTTAATCAGACAGTAGCATTACACAGTGATAACTACTGGTCAGAGCATAAAACAGATCAAACCCCTCTCATGTAGTGGCCCTAGAACAGAGGTGTCAAACATCTGGCCCACAAGCCAGACTAGGCCCATGGCAGTCAACTGACTGCCCTGCATGAGGCTGGGAAGAGCCACACTGACGGCACTGCCTTTTGTTCCCCACACTGCTGCAGAAGAGGTGGCACTTATACTTATTTATATCTGACCAGTAGGCTTCCTTCCCCCCCACTACTGTCTCCACCAGTGCCAGTATTTTCCTCTCTCCCCAACACCAGTGTGCGGCACTGGAAGCCGTGAGTTGCTTCCTTCTTCTTTGCTCCTGCCATTCTCCTTGTCATGCTCTCACCCATGGACAGTGAAGAGGAGGAAGAAGTTGGCAATCCTCCAGCAGAGGAAGAGGCACCCAAAGGGGAGAGCTCAACAGTTGGGCTACAGGAGACAGCTGAGACAGGCCAAGATGAAGCTGCAACTCCAGAGGGACTGTCGGAAGCAGAAGAGATGGGGGGTGAGCAGTCAGGTCCTGAGCTGGAAGCAGAACAACCATTTACACCTCAAGAATGAAGGTGTGCCAAATGCTGGCAGCAGCTACAGCCATTAAAGCAGAGTCACTGTCTTTTTAACAGATGAGATAAATGCTGAAATCTCCAACAGCTGGCAGGGGAGGAGAGCCATTAATCAAGCACTATAAATTAGCCAGCAGATAACACCCAAGCTGTTGGAAAGCAATGCAGTGCTTGGGCTTGTTGTAGGTCAGTCCTCAGCTGCTTGGATTTCCCAGCTCCTTGTCTGGACCCTTGAGACCCTGACTCCTGCTGCATTAGACCTGGTTCCTGAGCCAGACATTGGGCTGCTTCACCTTGCCTTGAGACCTGCCTTGGTGATGTCATGGATCTTGGGCTCAGGACTCTTGGAATCTGGTGAGTGACCTAGGTGTGGGGGAGACTGGTTGAACTTGATACTTGCTGGTGATTTGTTTTTCTTGCGCTTTGTTGCAGACACAGGAGAATCCCAGAGCTGCCAGCTTTGTTGATGGTGACCTTGGACCAAGTGTTGGATGGATGAGCTCATGACACTCCTTTTCTCCATCTCCCTTGGGCTTTTCAGTGCACAGAGCTATCTCAGAAGAGGGAGACGGAGAGATAAAGAGGGTGGAGAAGGAGGAAGAAAAAGAAGATGACCACAACAACCAAATAAAAACACCAGAAGACAGCATGGGGCACTTTTTTTCTGGGTGGGGGAGGGGGAAAGGAAGAGACTGAGAGGAGGGAGGAGGAGGAGGAACAAGAAAGAAGGGTGAGTGGGGGGTAAGTGAGGGGGAGATCTTTTATTGGGGCATGATGTTGCTTTGGAATTATTGATTTGATTGAGTGTTAAAAACCTATTGAGAACACTAACAATTAAAATATGATGGTTATGTGCACAATTTCTTTAAAAAAAAAACACCAAATAATAATTAAAACTTCCTTGAGAGATTCTGGTGTAAATTCAGCTAACTTAAATGGCAGGGTAAGGGAGGAAGAGAATGAAAGAAAGGAGAGGAGGAGGATGAAGCTGGTGCAAGGTGATGGAAGACAGCACAAGGCTATGTGTGGCCCTTTGGAGGTACATTGAAATCAAATCTGGCCCACCACCCAGTTGAGTTTGATACCCCTGCCCTAGAAAATATTACTCCACAGCCCAGTTAGTAAATACTCCCTAGAATGTTGGCTATAGTTACTTTTCTAATCTAAAGGTGAATGATCTGTACTACTCAGTATAGACTCGCAAGCCTAGCATTATATTGTTTCTTTTTCACTTATAGATTGTTCATGCTGGAATTGCATGCATTTTACTCACTGGCATGCTGAAGGAGGGAAGGCAACAGAATCTGTGTGTGCAACACAGTTGTCATGGTAAAAATAACATGGCATTACAGTTCTGTTCCAGTTTTCATCTATATTGAATGAACACATGGAAGGGGATATTTTCTTGTCCCACACTTAGATGTTTACCCAAGCCTGTGAGAAGATCCTACATGCATACAGCTTACATGCACATAAGCTCTATATGTGCAATTGGGAATCCTGCATTGCATCTATGGATATTTATATACTGCTTGTCAACCATAGTTCTCAAAGCAGATGACATAAACAAATAATACATAAATATGATGGTGGCCTGACCCCAAAGGGCTCGCAATCTATCACTTGTACAGAACTGATACACATACATTCTGTTCACAGCTTTGGGTGAATATCTAGGCAGGAAGAGGAAGAAGAAATTTTTAGCTAGCTCTCTCTCTCTCTCTCTCTTTTTGTAGTGTTTTCAACATTTTCATCTGAGTTTTTGTGAACTTCCCTAGAGAGATAGTATTATCTGCTGGGCTCATTGTATACAAGAGAGTTTTCACTTGCTTTTCCTCTGGCTGGTGATAGAAGCCAAATATTTGGGAGAACCTTTGGAATCTGCTTATCTGGAGTGACCAGCTGGAACAGGGTTGCCAACACTGACTGAAGCCATTTGTGGGAATTTTGGGTCCCCCCCCACAACTCTTTTCCCTAATACTTTCCCACACAAATATTTATCATGCTATCAGGCAACTAAACTCTCCAGGACTGCTTTCAATACATCCTGGAGATTGAGGCTAATTCCTGGAGACTGTAGGCCAGTCCTGGAGGCTTGGCAACTCCAGCTGGAAATCGGGCTGCTGCAAATCAAACTCCATGGCAAGTACTTAGAAACAGGCTTGTGGTCATGGCTACAGTTCAAAGTACTTGACTGTTTTGGACTCACCTATAGTTCCTCACAGGCTGTGCTCTCTCAGATCAAATCCTCTTCACCGTCTGGGGCTGTTGCTGTAGATATATGCAGATTGTGGCTGCAGCAGCTAGGTCTCCAAGGTGGTGTTTGTTAGTGCATCTGTGTCTCCCTGTCTTGTCAGGCTTTCTGGACCTTTTGAATCCCCAGTAAATGATGCAATTCTCACTAGCAGCCTAACACAGGCTAGGGAAGCCCAGCCTGGGTTAGGCTGCTCGTGTGGAACACTGGAATCAATCTGTTAACCCTGGCATTTAGCCCTTAAGGGAGAATGCCCAAGCATACAAAGGGTTGGGTACCAGACTCCCAGGGGAATCTCCCAGTGCACCTTACTCATTGTGTGGTACACAATTTCCTGCAGGCCAGGACAAGAAGCCCCAGCCTCCGAAGATCTGTAATGCACTGAGTAGCACAGGTCATGTGGGCACCGGGCAGCATGCTGAAGAGGAGTAGGGATGTGCAAACAGGTTTGACATTGAACCGGTTTGGTTTGACAGTTTGGGGTCGAACTGAACCACCCCCTGATCAGTCTGACCTCAGACTGAACCCCCAGCCCACTGGCTGTTCAGGGGGTTCTCAAGTAAAAAAAATTAAAAAATAAAAATTTAGTAATTACCCCCCTCAGGGGGGCTTCTCCGAAACCATGGAGGCTCCACGGAGGTTCCCCTCCCCCGGCTGGCCTTTCTCTTGCCAAAATCACCCAGTCTGAGTGTTCTTCAGCCCTTTCTGGGCTTTCCCCCCATGTGGTGGCCATTTTGGAGGCAGCTGCACGATGGCCGGAAGGGGAACTGCTGCAGACCACCCTAGCCTCGGAGAAGCCCCCCAGAGGGAATAAATACTATTTTTAAAAATGACTCACGAACCCCCAGGTCGTACTCCCTCCCTCAAACCGAACTGGGCCAGCCAGTTTTGTACACACCCCTAAAGAAGAGATCTGTTGGCTGCTTTGGGGGAAGATAGGTGAATCCTGCCTCCCCCGCCCCCCATCTATGGTTTGGTTGTGTCCATGACCTCAATCTCTTCTCTGACACATAGCAACCATGAGTCAAAGTCTCTATAACATTGGTAATGTTAGATAGATAGCAGAACCCTGAGGTGGTATGGTGGACTGTACCTGTCAGTCAGTATCCATCCAGACCTGGACTGTGAGGAAACTTCTTCTGGTGAAGGGGAGGAAGATAAGATCATAGCCAGATTTCCCAGTACTGACAGGGGTTCCATGGGAACCACAGACCCTGAGCAGCCATAGCTAACCTCTGCAGAAATTCCCTCAGAGGAACTCAGAGACAGAAAGTATCCAGAACCCTCTCTGTGGACCCCTGCACCATCATCAGCACCTTCTCCACTATCTCTGAAACCCCAGGAGCAGCGTGACATTAGCCACACTGGGAGGTAATTCTAAAACTTTCAAGAACTGCCCTCTAGACTGATTCCTGCTCCATCCTTTGCTTTGGCCACGGTCTTGGTCCATGTCCCCATCTTCCTCTCCCTGTTCCTTGCTTCACGGGCCTCTTTTGCATTTTGCTATAACCTCTACTCTAGTCATAATTCCTGTCCATCTTTGATATCTTGCACAGGCCTTATTCACCCTGCCAGGCAGGCAAGGCACAGATAGTACTACTTCAGGCTACAGAAAGGATTGCAATTTTAGAATGCTGCACTCTGCCATGTAAAACAAAACCGTGCAAGTAAAAACACTAACACATCAAGGGAAAGTGCATTCTACATCCTCATTTACCCATAGGCGTAACGATAGGGGGGGCAGGGGGGGCACGTGCCCCGGGCGCCACCCTGGATGATCACGTGGGGGGCGCCAAAGTGCCCCTGCGCCGTTCCCCTGGCTTTCCTTTTTTTAATTTAAGTTTTTTTTAAAGTGTCCGCGGCGGTGTTTTTTTTTTTTGTTTTTTTTTAAGTGTTGGCGTGGTGGCTCCCCCCTCCCCCGGTCCCGGAGCCTCCCCCCCCACTGCTCTGCTCTGGCGCGCCGCGGGCGGGCGCTGAATCAACTAAAATCTTCATCGTCACACACTCACAGACCACTCCAAAGTCTTTGTTTCTACTGACTGAGTCACTGTCTCCAAAATTAATCCGCGGGCCGGCCGGCCGCTGCACTCCTCCCAGTCCCCGCCCCGCACAGTCGCGCAGGCGTGCTGGTGTCTGTGTCTGACTCCTCCTCCCAGCTCGCCGTGTGCTGCACATGCGTCGGCGTCTGCGAAGAGGCAGGGAGTCGGACTTGTTGCTGCTGCCCAAGGCAAGAAGAAGCAGAAGGGAAAGGGGGAGTAATTCACCTTTGGCCGGCTGGCGGCACAACAAGACAGAGAGCAAAACTGAGCGCAAGGAGGGATAAGGTGTGTTTTTTTGTGATTTTTGTGACTTGGTTGGTCCGGGTGCCGGCGAGGCGGGGGCAGCCTTTATTTAACTTTAACAATCACAGTCAGTAACCGCCCCGTGCCTATGAGGAGCATGTGCAGAGCGCGCCGGCGGGGCGTCTGTGCAAAGCAGCAACCGAGAGCGGGCAGGTCGGGGCCCTCCTCGCCCACCCGCAGCCCAGCTGATTCAGGCCCGACTCAATTCTGACCTTGCCCAGTGCCCACTGCCCACGGAGGTCCCCGTCCCACCATCGGTCTGGCTGCTGCTGCGACGGCCAGCCGGCCACCGCGCAGCAGCCAGCGCAGCTGCTGGGCGCTGCACTCCTCTTCTCAGCAGGAGGGAGCCCTCCCGGCATCCAGAAGCGGCGGGCAGGCAGGACTGAGCACGTGCCCCTTCGTGCTGCTCCGCCCGCCGGCGCGTGCTGCTGCGACGGCCAGCCGGCCACCGCGCAGCTGCTGGGCGCTGCACTCCTCTTCTCCTCAGCAGGAGGGAGCCCGCCCGGCATCCAGAAGCGGCGGACAGGCAGGACTGAGCACGCGCCCCTTCGGGCCGCTCCGCCCACCAGTGCGAGAGTCATGGCTGGCAGCCGCAGGTGGCTGGGCCAGCCCAGCGGGCTTGCTCTGCCCTCGCCCCACCAGCCAGCCAGCCAGCGAGCAGCAGAGGAGAGACTCAGGAGGCTTGGCAGCATTCAAAGTAAATAATTGATTAGCCGGGGAGAACAAAGCTTGAAAATGATTCAAGAGTCTCTTCCTGCTTGAAAGCAAACTGCACTTTGATGTGCTGTGTGATTTCGTACGGGCTAGGCAGGTCCAGCTCAAGGCGTGGGTTCGCCTTGCTCTGCGGCTTCCTCTCCGCTGGCTGGTGTGGGGGCGCGCTCTGTCCCCCTCCCCACTTGCAGTGTTCCTTGTCCCGTGTCCCTACAGGGGGCTGAAGTGGTCAAAATAGCCATTCCTTCAAGAACACATGAATGTGGGTATCGGGTGTGTGTGTGTGTGTGTGTGTGTGTGATCTATAAATCTGGATGTGTGTGTGTGTGTGAGAGAGAGAGAGAGAGAGAGATTACTTTAGATGACATGATCCTTCTAATGCCAGAAATACTATTGAGCCATTTGAAGATAAATCTGTTGGGAGCTTGTATATTTCATCTCTTTGTACTCAGACCTTTTAAACAAAAAAAACAAAAAACAAAAAATTTCTCTTGCAATACAGTGGACTTGAAGTGAACAGAAGTTAAACTCTTTATCATGATTCAGATACCTCTCTCTGTAATTATTTTTTCCAGTTGGTTCACATTTGTCATGTTTAAGAAGTTTTGCAGTCTTTTCAAACCAGAACATGTATTGTGTTGATGAAATTGCATTGACAGTTTGTGTGACTAGTGGTTTGCTAATTAAAATGGCTTATGCTGACTCTTTAAGTCTGAATTAACTGAAACAAGGGCATATTTTTTTATTAATATGGACAAAACCTCTTACAGCTTCAGAGCTCACAAAAAGCCTTAGCTACTTCTTAAGTATAATGTGCGCATTCTTCAGTGGTGATACTACCTCTAACTTGTATGTCTGTAAGTATCCCTAATCACTACGTGTTAGGGATAAATTCAAATTTACCACATAATAGAACATTTGCACTGGTTCTTTTTTGTCATCATGTATTGATATTCCAACTCAGGAATGCATCTCTTGATGAAGGAGAAACATTGGAGAAATTTGCCCATCAGTTTTAGAGAGGAGAATTTCCCCTGTTATCTCAATCCTGGTTGTTGTGGTGGTGGTGGTATTTTTATTGAAGTCTCTTTTTCATGAGAGATGCACCTTGTTTCTTCAGTGCATTTCAGACCTGATTTTGTGTAATAAAAATGGAATTAGTATTCAATTTCATGTAACAAAAGTAGACATTTTTCTGACACATTTGTTTTATAGTAACTCCTTTGCCACTCACTCTATGTCTTATCATATCATCAGATGATATGATAACTAAGTGATGTTGTTTTAATCTTTTAGTGCAGTGCAGATATTATTGTAGGGAAGTGAAGAAGTCTTGAGTGCTTGGGAGAGAGAGAGGACAAACCACAGAACGCTACCAAAAATCTTCTGAATCCTTTACGGATATAATTTTTGGTAGTGTTCTGTGGTTTGTCCTCTCTCTCTCCCAAGCACTCAAGACTTCTTCACTTCCCTACAATAATGTCTGCACAGCACTAAAATTAAAACAACATCAATTAGTTCTGAAAACTCCCCCTTCATTCTTTATACAGTTTGGCTTTCCTCCTCTACATCCCCCATGGCTATCTGAATGGGCTTATATTTTAAAATGACACTGATCATAATGGGGAAGTGAGGCCAAAAAACAACACCCAGCTTCATTAATTTGCTATCACTAACCATCACACAATATGAATGAAAAGTGAAAGCTACACAGTTCCTTATCCAGCCTTTCTGAAATACAGAATGAAATCAAGCCCACTGCATTATATCTAGAATTCTATGATTAATAGACATTTACATAGAGGCATGTTACATGCTGCTGCCTGCTCTGCGCCTGCCGAGACAGAAGGTGCTGCTGCTGCTTTCGAAAGACTCAAAATTCACAGGGTTGTTGTGAGGAAAAACCTAAGTATGTAGTGCACCACTCTGGGCTACTTGGAGGGAGAGTAGGATATAAACTGTAAAAATAAATTAATCGAAATACAAAAAACAAATACTACTTTCTCTCAAAAAACAATAATAGCACCTCTGCTGACTGCCACATACTGAGTCAGACCCTGGGTCCATCTAGCTCAGTACTGTCTACCCAGACTGGCAGCGGCTTCTCCAAGGTTGCAGGCAGGAGTCTCTCCCAGCCCTACCAGGAGACTCTGCCAGGGACCTTCCATAGCAGCTGCTTGGTAGTATATTTGTGCTAGTTGGAACATGATGTATCTTTATGATTTCAAGTGATTTGCCATCATTGTTAAAACCATGTATATTCTGTGAATGCAAGCTGAATATGGCAATGGCTACTTTTTTCTTTGTCATGGTGTTGTTTATTTTGTGGTGCTGTTTTTTGAGTTTTGATTAGATGATAGACATTTCATTTTATAGGAAGTAGACCTTAATGAAAGTTAGTAAAAATGAATTGTTTTTTTCAAATAATAGTGGGTCATCTGTCTGAAGACAGGAATTTTTTACAGCTATTTCCCCTTCTGCACTGATAGCAAACATCTGTTCCCAGAGCTCTCAGTATATCTTGAGAGAGGAGACTTTGCTCACTGTTCCTTACAAATTGAATATAATAAATATAGCCAAATTAATCTTTACAAACACTAGGTAAATGTTGATGTGTCAACATAAAAACTTATTCCTCTCCCCCTTTAAAACTATCAATATATAGAGAATGTTAGGTGTAAACATAGAACATGTGTGTCATACAACTTATCAGAAAGAGGCTGAAACCTTTTCTGTTGTTTGAGATACAGGCCAACTTCACAGGGTTGCTGCTTGTGAGGAAGAACCAAAGTATGTAGTGCAGCACTCTGGGCTACTTGGAGGGAGAGTGGGATATAGAATGTAGAAATAAATAAATTGAAATGCAAAAAATAAATACTATTTTCTCTCAAAAAACAATAATAGCACCTCTGCTGACTGGAACTGCAGGCACACAACCAACTACAAACCAGCGCTCTGAACCAGCCAACTGTAAGTGAAGCAAACCTTTCTAAGTAAAATGCTATTTGATGTTAAGCAGTGGGATTTATTGTAAATGAATTAATTTGATATTAATGAAGTCAATATTGCTTGACTTCATGTGCTGAGCTGCATTGATGGGGGGGGGGAGGAATTCAAAATCTTGTCTCTGGGCCCACTACAAACTTGCTACGCCCAGACTTCAATACAGAGACAGTTGTGGGGTGTGCTGGCTCTCAAGAGCTCAAGAATACTGGATGATGTCCTGTTTAATATTGCATGACTTCATGTGCTGAGCTGCATTGATGGGGGGGGGAGGAGGAATTCAAAATCTTGTCTCTCTGGGCCCACTACAAACTTGCTACGCCCAGACTTCAATACAGAGACAGTTGTGGGGTGTGCTGGCTCTCAAGAATTCCAGTATACTGGAAAGCATTATTGTGTAACCAGGGGTGTCAAATGCAGACATAGGTGTGCATAGGGCATAGGGCTCCTTGGAGGAAGAGTGGGATGTTGACATGATGAACGAATTCCCTTAGAGATTTGAACATCATCATGCCACCGAAGAAGGCAAGTGGAGCTGCAGGACGGAAGAGGCGGAGGCTGGAGGCAGAGGAAGCCCAGAAGTCGAGCAGGATCCTTGAGTCATTCTTTGCAAGGCCCGGGACAAGTAGCCCCACACCACCTCCCACAGAGTCGACAGCACAAGTGGAGGAGGAAGTCCAGCCAGATGAAGGTGGATCAAGTGCACATCTGCCACAAGTGGAGGAGGGAGTCCAGCCAGATGAGGAGGCCGAGGCTGCCACAGAGAGTGTGGACGTGACAGGAGGGGAAGCCAGTGGTGATGTCGGGTCTACTGATGAGAGTGAGACTGAACCCAAGGAGGAGGAGGACACAATGTGCAGTGAACTGGATGCTGACCAAGAGACTCTAACTGTTAGGCCGGAAGTGATTGAGCGGCATGACATCGGACTTCTGCAGTTTGACAAGGCAACTGGAAGACCGGTTATCCCTGACATGCTTAGAGAAGAAATGATAAGGCTGGGTGCTAAGTATTTCCAGAACTCTGAGGGGCCTTTCCTACCAACTAAAAACCGTGCGATGAACAAGACTTGGTTCAGGAAGAGATTGGGAGGTGGCTGTGGTGCGGAGGTGGATCGCCCATGGATGCTCTATTCCCCTTCTAAGAGGTCGGCATTTTGCTTCTGCTGTCTTCTCTTTTCCCGATCAGAGCATCAGTCCACATTGGAGCAGGAAAGTGGATTCAAAAACTGGAAAAAACCTGAAAGGATTCCTGTTCATGAGAATGCTAAAAATCATCTGGAGTGCTTCGCACAGTGGATAGAAATGGAGAGAAATATAGCTGGAAACAGAGGACTCATTGATGCGGAACTTCGGTCACAGATTGAGAAGGAGAAGCAGAGGTGGCGCGAAATCTTGACAAGAATCCTTAACTGCATCAAATACCTTGCAACTCAGAACCTGCCTTTGCGAGGACATAGGGAGTCACTTCAGCTATATGACACCAATGTAGGAAATTTCCTTGGCTTAGTAAAACTAATGGCTACTTGTGACCCAGTCATGAAAGAGCACCTGACCCATGTGGAAAGTCATCCTGGATCCACCTCTTATCTCTCACCGGCAGTCCAGAATGAATTCATCCATCTGATGGCATCCACTGTTCGCAAGAGTATACCGGGAGGCATTCGCAAAGCAAAATACTATGGCCTCATGTTCGACTCGACTCCTGACCTGGCACACCGTGAGCAGATGTCACAAGTAGTTCGATATGTAGAAATTGATTATGAGAGTCATACAGTCCGTGTGAGAGAGTCCTTCCTTGGTTTTATCGAGCTAAGCCGAAAGGATGCTGAGAGCTTGACTAAAGACATTTTGGAAAAGTTAGAGAAGGACGGAATGGAGCTGCAAGATTGTCGGTCACAGTGCTATGACAATGCTGCTGTGATGGCTGGACACAGAAGTGGTGTTGCTCAACGGATACGTGAGAAAAACAAGCTGGCAGTGTTTGTGAATTGCGACAATCATTCACTCAACTTGGTGGGTGTACATGCAGCCAAAGAGGATGTGGAGATGGAGTCATTTTTTGGAACCATTGATTCCCTCTATGCTTTTTTTTCTCGCTCAACACAGCGCTGGCAAAGACTTAGAGACGCCGTGCCTGTGTCTCTTAAGTCGGAGTCTGAAACCAGGTGGAGTTCAAGGACGGAAGCAGTGAAGCCAGTCAACAACCACCTGGAGAGGATACTTGAAGTTCTTCTGGACATGAGAGACGATGCAGATGAGACCGTTGAAAGCAGAAGTGATGCAAAGCACCTGCGCAGCCACTTGTTGAGTTATGAATTTCTGACTCTACTGGGTTTTTGGAATAAGATCCTCGCTCGAATTGACAGTGTTCAAAAGAGGCTGCAGGATCCTAAAATGAACTTCCACAATGCTGCGCTGCATTTGAAAGCCCTCCAGGATTGTTTCCATGGTGAGAGAGAAGTGCTGGTCAGTGAGGCACTCGACGTAGGACATCGTCTCTGTGAAGAATGGGATGTCGACTTTGAAAGACGTCCGAGACGGAAAAAACGAATGCCTGGTGAGAAATCAAGAGACGCTGGGCTAACAGCTAGGGAGGAGATGGAAAGAGTCATGAAGGGAGCACTCGACCGTCTTAACACAGAACTGGGCGAGAGGTTCACTCGCCTGCATGACACTGATGCCAAGTTTGGGTTCCTTCTCGATATCGAGGGACTGTGCTACGGTGCTGACACAGAGAACCTAAAGAACAACTGTGAAAATTTCTGCACAATGTACAGCACTGATGTTGATGTGGCGCTATATGACGAGATTTTGGTCTGCAGAATGTTGCTAGCAGCACGGACTGACATGAGAGTAGCAAGACCGGAACAGCTTCTCGAATTTATAGTTCAGTATGGATATGACGCCACCTTCCCCAATTTGCGCATTGCTGTACAGATCATGCTGACCATTGCAATTTCCGTTGCCAGCTGTGAAAGATCATTCAGCAAGTTAAAGCTGATATTTTCCTGTCTCAGAACTTCCATGGGTCAAGACAGACTCTGTGATCTTGCTCTGCTGAGCATAGAGAGAGAGGAAACAGAAAAAACTAACTTTGATGGCATCATAGACGAATTCGCAACTATGAAAGCAAGGAGGGCCAAGTTATGATTTTTGGACATTTGCTGGATTTTTGGACATTTATCGCATTTTTTGGTTATTTATCGCATTTTTTGGTTATTTATCGCATTTTTGGTTATTTATCGCATTTTTGGTTATTTATCGCATTTTGAAATTTTTGGTAATTTTTGTAATTTTTTTAATTTTTAAAATAAAAGTTTTCTTATACATGTGTGTCAGTCAGATGTATGCTGTGGGGGCGGGGGGGCGGCGGGGGGGGGCGCAATTTCAGTGCTTGCCCCGGGCGCCGTTTTCCCTAGTTACGCCTCTGCATTTACCCCTCTTTCTGCTGCATTTGTAGAATGGGTCTCAGTTGCTCTACAAATTGTGGATCTCTGGTATTGTGGATCTAGTGGTCCAACACAATACCATAGCAAAGTTGCTTTCTGTTGTCTGGCAGGTGCTAGGACAAAGGTTAGTCTGTATGGTGATCATGTCTGATCCCTTGTTTGATCTTCACTGGCTCCCAATTCATTTCTGGGCACAATTCAAAGTGCTGGTTATTACATTTAAAGCAGCTTCTCCTTTCCAGCATGCTATGGAGAACAAGGGAACTTTCTTAGTCTGTGAAGAGAGGGAGGGGTCTGAAGAAAGTATTAGAGGAAAGAATGATTGCCTTTTGCTAAAATCATGCTGTCTGTGTTCTTTTTCCAAGCTCAAACAGCTGCTTGCTGCCTTTGTGTTGCAAACAGTCTAATTTCTTGCTGCTACTGTCCCATTGTAACCAAGCCAAAAGATAACACTTTTCTTGCTGCAAAAAGTTTCTCCGAACAAAAGGCTGCTTTTGTTTTCTTCTTCTTTTTCCCCCCTTCCTTCAACTGCTTGCAGTAGGAAAAGAGGAAAGAAAATGGAGTTTGAAGGAATGCGGATGATGTAGTTCTGTGCAGGGAATTGAAAAGAAAAGACTAGAAGGAGATGTGAAAGGATTTTGGTTGGAAGTTGTTAAAAAAATTGATTGAAAAGCACGTGTAATTTGTGATGTGGAAAGGTAATATGGAATTACAGATTGTTTTATGGATGACTGTGATAAGTTTGTTCTGTTTGAGCTACTTTCTTAACTGAGTTTTAGGGCTAACATATTTAAAATGTTATAAAATCCTTTGTGACCCATGTGAAATTTCCTTTGTTCTGTGAAATACACAAGACAAGCCTGTGTGTGTGTGTGTGTGTGTGTGCGCGCGCGCGCGCATGTTTCTGAGCAGGAGCCCACAAGCTCTGGTTCTGTGCAGGAATCCAACCCCCATCAATCTTATAACTCATCTCTGTGAAGATGAGGTTTCTGTTGTATTTGTGAATATATTTATTCTAGTGACATGTCTTTTTCTGTAAACTGTTCCAGACCAAACTTGCTCTGACACTGAATTCCAAAATTCAGTTATTATATTAATTGAACATAAAATTGGTCATGGCCTGAGCAACAGGGGGAACTTTCAGCAGTCCCAGCTGGCCAACTGGGGTGCTGAAGTTTTCCTTCTTTGTGAGTCTTCCCACCTCTGCAAAAGGGAAGTGCTGCTTATGGCTGGCTAAATGCGTTAGGCATAAGGGCAAGCTGTATTTCAAGTTGATTGTGTTATTTCTGCCACTACTGAATGTCATAAGCCTTTATATGTTATGTTTACTGATTTGCTTGACATGGTCTATCTTACCTATTTTCTGTGAGCTCAAAACTTTTTCTGAACCAGAAGTTTCCCTTCCAATTCTTTCTCACAACTGAAAGCTTATCTCTGATGAACAATGATAACTCCGCCCATTTCCAGATGGGAGGGGGAAGGAGGTTCTCTGCAAAGCAGTTTGTGTTCCAGCCAGTTAATTGTGGGTGAGAAGGAAAAATGGATTTTAAGATAAATTAGTCTAATTGTATTATTGTCTTATGTTTTTGTAAAATCTATGCAATATTTTTGCTAACTGATTTTGATGTAAACTGAGAACTAATAATCAAATGGTCTGAGGTTTAAATTTTAAATTTGTCTCATCCACTAGCCCTGCTTTGCCTTCACAGTAGCTGAATCTTAAAATTCCAGATCCCAGACATGAGATTTGATGAGAAGAATTTTGTTTTGCCACTCCTGCAAGTGGAAGGGAGTTCCAAAGTACCAATTTGCATTTTACATAGAAGACTTCCCAGTTTAAATGATCAAGCTTTGTGTGTTACTGTGAAACCCATACCCTGTTTTCACAGCTCCTGATGAGAAACTTGCTTATTATCACAGGTTTCACCCCTCTGCAAGATTATGGACAATTTTTCTGATAACACCTTTTGCTAAAGAGGCCTGTAAAAAGGGACATTTTAATTTGCTTCATGAGACATTAGGCCTCGCCCAGAAGTCTCAATCCTATTTCATCAAGGTATAGTATTTTGCCTGGGGGCATGGACTGTTTCTTTCTTATATAAGTTTTTCCAAGAAGATGTCGTTACCCTACAAAGATGTCAAACCCCAAACCCTTACTCATTGGTCACTTGCTAGTTATGAGGCTAAAGATGGAGAGCTGGAACACCACAACTATCTACACATGACCTAGATGAAGATCCCAAAGCCAGATGTTACTGACGAATCACCCCTTTATGGAGAATGAAGTCAGGTATACTGGATGGAGTTGATTGCCCTGACAAAGGCCTGTAAGTATGATTGTCAGCCAGTGTGGTGCAGTGGTTAGAGTGCTGGACTGGGACTGGGGAAACCCAAGTCCAAACACTTATTCAGCCATGACACTTGCTGGATGACACAGGGCCAGCCACTCAAATGGTTTGGCCTGCCTCACAGGGTTGTTGTAAGGAGGAAGAACCTGATACAGAAGAGAATGTGAGATGCCACATGGAAACAGGACTTTGTTAGCAGTTACACCCAAAGGGCCTTGGTGAAATTCAAGCGCTGAAGTTTTATGTTGCAGCCTCTTGAGTGATAAGACTATGTTTGACCTGTTAGGCTTTAATGCCTCCTCAAACGCCCCAAACTCACAAGGGGGGTGAAAAATGTGAATGCCCTTTTTCTTTTTAACTTTATTGTTTTGCCTTTGCCCAGGATTGCCATTTTGTTCTCGTGATCAGAAACCAGCCTACAACACAAGCCACCAAGCCCTAAATGAGGACATCATCCCCTGTTCTGGACTTCGGGGGAGAGGGGCCCATGGCAAGCAGGGAAACAAAAACATAAATTGGAAAAAATGCCAAAATACCAAATTGAAAATAGCCTCGGGTCTTATCCATCCTTTGTATTATTTGCCTTGAAAACTTGACTCTTCCTTTTTGTGCTGATGGTTGGCATCCAGGGACTTAGTCTCAGAATGCTATCCCTACATGCGGGGGGGGACTTGGCAACTCACTTGCCTGTCTTTCTCTCAAGTAAACAGGTTTGCAACCAACAGTGCCTTGAATTGTCTTTCCAAGAAGGATTGGTCCTCCCCAGATTGAAGGAATACCTGCATCCATTGCCAGAATGTGATCCCAAGGGAGTCTCCAGAGGACATCAATCCTGACCCAGGAGAACTAACTATCAGGAGCAGCAGCTACCCAAAGGGAGTCCCTATCTGAGTTTCCAATCCAACCCATTGGTGACAGAACGTCCATCTACTACCCTGTCCTGTGTTCAAGGAAGAAGGCCTAATGCAAAGTTCATCTTCCTGTTCCTGAGTGCTGTAGGAGAGGGATAGACAACAAATACCTGAAGACTGCCTGATAGCAAACTGGCAAGCCAATTTGTTTACTTTTCTCTGGAGTCATACGTGCAACAGCATCTCCCCAAGCTGTAAAGCCCTGGAATCATCCTACCTGGGCAAGATACCTTGCCAAGACACTATATCAAATTGCCCACAAGTGGGGTGGGAGTCAAGGCTCCCAAACACATGAACATTCGAACTTGTCTATGGACACTAGCCAAACAAGCCAAAACATCATGGATCAGAGAACATCCAGGATAGCCAAAATCCTGCAGCGTTGTACAAGAGCATTTGGTTCTCAATTGAAGGACTAAAATATTTTTTCTTAACAAGGACTCTTAGTTTTTTGAATTCTAGAGCTTTCCATAGCTTCCTTTTTGGCCATGACAGACTCTAAAGTACACTAAGGGGGTGGGAGTTGATGATTTACACCACTTTCTTATATTACTTTGTTGTAGTGACTGTGTGCTATGATTATGTTGAAAACCCTGCTATCCCCTTGCTGTAAGGACATGGACCTCACATGCTTGGTTTCTGGTCATTTCCTTACTTGCTTTGCTACATATTGTGCCAATCATCTCACTGTTTCACCCAGAGCATTTACCTGTAAGTCTGCACCTATCCCCAAGTTTCTGCTTCCTTTGTGCTCTAAAGACATTAAGCTAGCCCAAGCTTTACCTACTAATTTTTATAGACACCTGTATTTAACTAATGTGATTGTACATGACTTGTCATTGCCATCACTTTCCACAAGCTGATAATCCATTAATCACCAGAAGCACCTGGTTCCACAACGCAAGGCTGTTATTGATACTTTATTTGGGATGAAGATGGGTTAAGACAATGTTCCTTGCTATAACTAGTATGATCTTTATATGTACACCTTGCTGCTGTATGTAAAACCTATCTATATCAAATCATGCCAGATATGGGTGGTTAAGGATATGTGTGTTGATTTATGGAATTATACTATGTTTGTAGCTCCAGGATGCTGTATGCAATGTATCTAGTTTTATTGCCATATGTACAGCCCATTTAGCACCTACCATTTCTGTAAAATCTATGCTTAAGGCATCACAAGTACTTAAGGCATCCCAAAACCACATATGTCCCAAATCCTTTAGCTACACAGAACTATATTTCCAAAATTAGGAGTTTATGCATTAGAAAGAGCTATTATTAATATTTCGAGACAGTTACAACTTTTATTTAACCTGACCCTATTAGCTTTAACTAATATGGAGAGCCTATTGATTTATGGGCAAAGAAGATAATTCTAGTTATAAGCATGTATTTTCTTTTTTATTGATAATAACATGTTGCTGCTTATAATGCATTCCAGCTTTAATTCAAATGTTTATGAGAACCTTTAAAACCTTGCCATAATGTAACACCCATATATACAGCTGTACCTTTACAAACCTTAATTAAGACATCCTGAAGATTCAGGATGATCCAGTTTTTCAGGGGGGAATTGATGTGTTTAGAAAACCAAAGAAACTCCATGTTTGCCCAAAATACCTCATTCTAACTTAAAGTAAACTGGCCAAGCTCAGGGACATCACTGCCTCTCATGATTGGCATCATTATCTCTCTCCAGCTAAAATGTATCTAAGAAACTTGCTAAGGTTCCCACTGCCAGAAAACAGGATATAACCAAATAAGGAGTAATCACCAGATGAACAATGAATCATTCGCATGCGTACTAGATACTTAGACCACCATTTTATTGCCACGTATACTGTGTCTAGGGTGTCAGCATCATTAGATTGTCTGTATAAATGTAAGATGCACCTGTAACCAAACTGTAATCAGTTGAGAGCGTTAGCCTATTGATTACCTATTGCTAAACTGCCTTAGCAATAAAGCCTCTAAAATGATTCCCACTGAGTCTGATTGACTAAGAGGTGGACCCAGGGACGAACCATATTCACATCAGTTTGAATAACACCAATATGCGCAGGCCCACCAAAGAAACCCCCACCATATGTATTACCATCATGCTCCAAGCAGCTGGTATTTTAAGGATTGCCACTCCCATTTGAAATTGCAATATGTTAAGGCCTTTGACAGAGGCCTCCCTGTACTGCCACCTTAGGAGGTATAGTTAGTGGACCTTCCTTCCCCTAGAGCAAAGGAAGGCAACAATAAATTGTGGCTAGGAATTATGGGAGTTGTAGTTCAACAGCTGGCAAGCCAAGGTTGCTTACTCCTGTCCTAGAAGCTCATACACTGAAGGCCTTCTGATGTGCCCTGAGGATGTTTTCATTTCATCAAAACACTTGACCTTAGTTAGATTGTCTGGCTGGCTATCAGTTATGCTACTGTTCTTATTATTTTACGACGACGGTTGCCCTGTTCAGACACTGAGGCTATTCTCACGATCGGCTAAAATCGGGCTAGGGGACCCTAGCCCGATTCTAGCAGAACGTGAGAACTACCGGGCTCGCAGGCGAACCTGGTAGCCTCAAAGCGAGTAACCCGCTTGCAAAGCACTCCCCTTAGTCCAGGTTAGTGACACAAACGCCCCGCTAACCCGGGTTTCTAGATTGTGTGTTGCAGTGGCGCGGCTCTGCAGCATAGCAATTCACAAGGATACCCCCGACCAGGAGGCTGCTTTTTAGCCTCCCAGCTCAGGGATCTCTCCAGCATGCTCTGCACGCTTGCCGTGCAGCCCTCAAACTCCCATGCCCCTGCCAGCTCCGTGACGGAGCCAGCAGTTGTATGGGCAGCCAATCTGGCCTCCCAGGGCTTCCCCTCCAGTTGTCTGCAGGGAGAGCTCTCCCCGCTAACCCACTCTGGGCAAGTCTCACCAATCGTGAGACTCGCCTCATTATGCTGTACATGTGTTCAATTGTCTGTACACACAGACTTGTTTATGTGTGAATGACTGTATAGTACATGTGTTCATTTTAAAAGGGCACCTGGGTACTAGCCTCCTGAAATGCAGGATACTGATAGGAAGTGTACATTTGTATGTGTGTTCAACATAATGTGTGAATAACTATATGTGCAGACACATCTGTGCAGGCATATACTGTACCCAAATTGTATTAGCTCTGAATATGTTTTAATTGATTGTTTTTATTTTTATATAGTAATTTGGATTGTGTACACCACATAGAGATTTATATATCAGAGGAGAGAGGACAAAAGTTAGGGCCACATGAATAAGGCTTGTGCTATGTTTTAGTTATATTAGGCTGATTATTGTTCGAGTTTTTTGTTGTTAATTGTATGCCACTTTCAGGGCCCTTACTGAGTAGGAAAGCAGCCTAATATATTAATTTAAATAAATTAAATAAATCTGGATATAAGCAGTCTTATATTTCATGAGTTATCTTCTATCATTACTTATTGTGCACTGCCATTGTAATATGTGAGTTGGTGAACATCCAAGTCTAGCTCAGCTGCCTGTTTCCAGACTGATTATGTAAGAACAGCCCAAAGCAATAGAAAAACCATTCTCCTGTTGTTTCCCATCTGTTCCCATTCAACTGGGGAGTGGGGGGGCATGTGGGTATTTTCTCCTCACTTGTGGCTGCTGTTATGGCTCTCTGCTATGGTTGGGCAATGGAACAGAGAGATATCTTGAGCTGAAAAACCTGACGCAAATGCACATTAATTATCTATTCAATTGCCAAAGCTGTCTTTTGGATGTGTCTTTATTTTTCTTGTCAGCATCATTGCACCTGTTCTCTGTTGCTATTGGCTGCACCCCATTGCCTGGTACTCCTAGTCTCTGAGCATCTGCAGTCACCACCTTAGTGCAGCTGGGACTCCAAATGGCAGTGTGTGCACTGAAAGCAGTTCAGTATCTAACTGATGAGCATGTCAGAACTTTGGAATCTGGCCTCTGGCTTCCCTCTTTGTTTCAGTAGGCAGGCTGTGGCTCAAGTATTTGCAAAAATTGGATTCCAGAGTTAAATGATCATTGGGTGTGTTTGGAGATACTGTGGACAACAGCAAGACATCACAACAAAATATATGAAATAGAAGTCTCATGGCAAATTTTCAAGGACAGGTAGATAGATCTGTCTGTTCTGGATGGGGGTTACACTCCCCCAGAAGGAACAGGTTTGCAGTTTGGGAGTACTTCTGGACCCAACCCTCTCTTTGATACCTCAGGTGGAAGCAGTGGCCAGGAGTGCTTTTTACCGGCTTTTACTAGTTCGCCAACTGTACCCTTTCCTGGAAGTGAGTGACCTTAAGACAGTGGTACACATGCTGGTAACCTGCAGGCTTGACTACTGCAATGCACTCTATGTGGGGCTGCCTTTGTACATAGTCTGGAAGCTGCAATTGGTGCAGAATGCTTCTGCCAGATTGGTTGCCAGGACATCCCGTAGAGACCATATTACTCTGATTCTAAAAGAATCAATGAGGCTACCAATCGGTTTCCGGGCAAAATACTAAGTGCTGGTTATTACCTATAAAGCCCTTAACGACTTGGACACGCGGTATTTAGAAGAACCCCTTCTTCGTTATGAACCCTGCTGCCTATTAAGAATTTCAGGGGAGGTTCGTCTGAGGGTGCCGCCAGCTTGTCTGGTGACGAATCAAAGGCGTGCCTTCTCTGTAGTTGCCCCAGGACTGTGGAATGCACTTCCTGCTGAGATTAGAGCTATTCCATCCCTATTGGCTTTTAGGAAACAACTAAAGACAAATCTCTTCAGCCAAGCTTTTTAGTTAGTTGGTGTTTCTATGGATATTTTAATCTGGTATTTATGTTTTAACTGTTAAATTCTGGGTTTGTTTTATTCTTGGTTTGTTTTATGCTGTAAACCGCCTAGAGACTTTGGTAGTGGGCAATATACAAATTTATTAGATAGACAGAGGCCCAACTCTGGGTTACCTGAATCTTCTTCACTGTTCTTTACAATTAAAGTTTCCAAGAGGTACACAGCATGTAAAATCAGCCTTGATTATAATTTCATATGTCCTACTGTAGTATTTTTATTATGTTTGTTAGTGTTTCCTGTGAAGAATAAATAATAATAATAATAATAATAATAATAATTATTATTATTATTATTATTATTATTACAACAACAACAACAACAATAAACTTTATTTGTTAGCAACCCCATGACAAATTGTCCTCTGGACGGCTCACAACACAGCATTAAAACTAAAACTTTGAGTAAAAACAAATAAAATATATGAGATCACAACACACCATAGATAGATAGATAGATAGATAGATAGACACACACACTGCAATATAAAACAATTTAAAAACATTTTAAAAGACTGTTTTAAAAATCAAATGTAAAAGGCCTGAGTGAACAGAAAGCTCCTTACCTGGTGTCTAAAAGAACAAAGTGATGGTGCCAGGAGATCCTCACTGGTAGGCTATTGCATAAACGGGGTGCAACCACCAAAAAGGTTCTCTGCCTAGTAGCCACCCATCTCGCCTCATTTGGCAGGGCACTAGGAGCAGGGCCTCTGAAGAAGATCTTAAGGTCTGAGTTGGGACATATGGGGAAAAGTGCTCTCTCAAGTAACCTGGTCCCAAGCCATTTAGGGCTTTAAAGGTTAAAACCAGCACTTTGAATTGGACGCAGAAATGGATTGGGAGCCAGTGCAGCTGACGAAGCACTGGCATGATATGATCAAAATGCCCAGTCCCAGTTGTTAATCTGTGCGTAGTCAAACCAGCTGTACAACATGAGATCCGCCAACTGAAACTCAGCACACCACCACATCTATTGATAAAGTGCATGTTCTTTCTGTCCGCTTGGATTATATATCTATCAAGCATCAGGCAAGCTCCTAGTAATAGCATACATATTTGTGGGTCTGAGTCATCTTGCACAGTCCTAGATGGTTGTGCACACATTATTGCCATCACATGGATGCTGCTTTAAATCACAGCATGTGGTAAAGCCACCGCATAGTGAAGCCAATATAGAGTCCCAAAACCTTCAGACTCAAACCCCCACCTCCTTGATTCCTCTTCATCAGAATGGGAGCCTGAATATAATTCTATGCCGTATAAACCAGTATATGTGAAGTTGTGCTAACCCTCTTGCCCCATCTAGACATTCTAATGATGAAGTGCAAACTCACTGGACTGATCAGTAGGAGGTGCCTATACATTACATTTTATACATTATGTTTTACGTTTTATACATTACGTTTTTCCTGCAGGAAGATAAACTCAGTTGGGGGGAAAGTTGTTTTAAGTACAATAGATGGCTCTAGGGTTGTTGTTTTTTTGGCTGAAACTGATTATTGAACTGTGATCTACATAATTTGTTCCCCATAATTAAATTCTAGCCCAGTTTTATTTCCTTTGTCATCTGGGTGGATGATCTGCGTCTGAAGGATGGAGGTGGGGAGTTATTGCTAGGGATGTGCATGAACCAAGGTTCATGCACAGGTTTGGTGCTCTGAGGTGTCACCGGCAGGGGGCGAGCAGCAAGCGGGACCTTTAAAAGGGAGTACAGCAGGTCCTTCCCTGCTCTCCACCTCCCCATGCAGCTTCCTGCTGCGATGGTGCTCCCACCAACAGCCCATGTGTGGTGCTGGCACACACATGGCCTCTGCACATGCGCAGACACCATTTTCATGGTCAGCAACACCATGCTGACCAAGCAAATGGTGTCTGCACATGCGTGGAGGCCATGTGTGTACTGGCACCATGCATGGGCTGTTGGGGGAGTGCTGTTGCTTCAGGAAGCTGCATGGGGTGGCGGTCAGCAGGGAAGGTCCTGCCATACTCCCTTTTAAAGGTCCCGCTCACTGCTCCCCCCCCCACACACACACACTTGGCAGCAGCTCGGAGCACCGAACCAGTTTGGTCCTCACCCAAACCAGCTGGGCACCAAACCTGTGCATGAACCTCGGTTTGTGCACATCCCTAGTTATTGCTCCAAATGCCCCATGGGCAAAATAAATGCATATGGAAGTACAACTACAAAAAAAGAACCTATAACGTGATGATAATAAGCATTTGTATAACACTTTCAAGCTGTTTAAAGCATTACAGTAGTTGTTCTAATCCTTACAGCAACAGTAGTAAGTAATAGTGATAGTAGTAATCCTTGCAGTAGACATTATGATCCTTGTAAGTCAGGTGAGTGTTTTGTGCAGTGCTGTCCTCTCACACCATACTTCAGACTCAAGAAATAACTGAAGATTAAGTAATCCCTTTCTCTTTATCTATAGAATGCTTCTGCAGCTAATATAACTACTGCATGCTCTTTTTCTAACTCTCCTAAACGATTCACTCCGCACCTTCACTTCCTGTTCCTCTAAACTCCACCTCCCTGTTGCTGCTTCTAATATAATATATTGTTACAGTTAGCATTATCTCCACATAGCAGATGGAGGGCTGAGAGTTTTCCAGAAGGCTGGCTAATGAGTTCATAGCATAGGTGAAATTTGAAGATGGGGCTTCCTGATTCATAGCTCAGGCTTTTAGCCACTACACTACACCAGCTCTCACCAAAGCTAAGCCATGGATGAAGATATAACTTCTTCAGTGGAAAAAAAATGTGCAGAATTATCTTACCTGTATGCTTTCATGGATGTTACACTGTGGATCATAGATATTAGCTATTATTTTCTCCCAAACTACACATTGGTAAGTAGGCTAAGCAATTAACTCTTCTCTCAGTTTGTTGAATTACTGGCGCACAGTGGCTGACAGCCAGACTAAATCGCTCATGAGTAGCCCCATTAAAATTAATTGGACAAGTTGGGCAGGTCTCACTTCCCCCATTAATTTCAATGGGCTACTCATGAGTAATTTAGTCTGACTGTCAGCAGAAGTGAGGCAAAATCCGTGTGTCTGGTTGTTGTTTTTTCTTTCCCCAGGACAGTGCATTTCTGCATTCTTTTTCACTGGTGCCTGGAGCTCATGCTGTGGCCAGATGGGACATTATCTGAGAACAAGAAGATCAGAAAGTAGGAATAAACCTGGCACATGTTTTCTGGTTATAATTTTAGAATTTAAAAAAGTGAAACTAGAATAGTTTGCCATTGCACGGCAAGGAGGAACTTAAAATAGGCCAAGTGGGACTACAGAAGGCATCAGGCATGATGTAGCATGAGATGATCCTATTAACATTCCCCATTTTGGATAGATTATATTAGAAGAATTGCCTTGACTTCAATATGTATTTAGCTTTTGTAGAGGAATATTAGCCTTCTGCAGTTACTGAATAAATGAGAAAAGAAAAGGAGTGATCCCCAAGAGGTAAAAGAGTGGTTACAGAATTAATTCTCAGGAGCTAGAAATGCAAATCAGCTCTTTGTTCAGAGGTCTGGATCAATGCTCTGCTGGATATTGCCAAATATGGAAGCTTCTTTTTCTAAACTGGAAAAAGAAAGCACTCTGATTGCATGTGAGGTTAAGGCAAGATTAGTCATTTCTGTAGGTCTCCTGCCCTCCTGTTACCTTATGCCTCCAATTGCTTGAGAAATGGCCAAGAAAGCCATGTTGCTCCTAAATGTCTTAATTCTGCAAATGCAACTAACAGGAGTTTTCTATTGAATTGAGAGATTGTCTGATCAAATTTCTTATTAAAGCCCTTTTAGGAAACAGCTGAGGAGCAATATGGGTGTACGATGAATAATTCTGCCTTGTATAGTCGTTTAGGTACGTAAAGCCTTTCCTTTTTAAAAGAGAAATTGTTTTCCTAGGACTGAAAATAATAACATGAGTTATTGAATCCTTTGACTTGCATTCACTTGATCATATGTGCTTCAGGGCACATGCAAATTAAGGGTGACTTAAAGTACTTCTCATGGAACCAAGCTGTGGGATTGCTTTTGTACTGAGAGCCTCTCCCATATTAATCCTCCATTTTATTGGTGCAGAGAGAAAAGAAAGGGGTGAAGGAAGGAGTCACATATCCTACGCAGTACAGTTCTAGTGTGAACAAGTGTAGTATAGGGAATGAACAGTGAGGTACTAAGTCCTGGATTCAAATTCTGCCACAGCTATCAACTGTGAACAGACGCTAAAGCAAACCAGCATCTCTCCATAGGAACTACCTGGTCTGCCTTATGTATGTGATTTTATCTGAAAATTTGGAAAGCCTGTATAATGTGGAACTTCTGCTTCTACCTAGAGGCAGAATCTAGGTGTGGCTGTGATTAAATGGTAGAATACATACTCAAATTCAATCCTTGGTGTCTGGTAGGGCTAGTGAAAACTGAAACCCTGCAAAGCTGCTACCAGTTGGACTAGACAATACTGACCTAAATGGACCAATGGTCTGACTTGGTATAAAGTAATATATTAGTAGTATATAGTATAGTACCTCATTTTTGTCTCATATAGAATAATGGTTGAAAGCAAAAATTATGAGACAAAAAGTCCCCAGTTCAAATCAACCATAAACTCACTGATATCTATGTATTTTCATTTCCCTTTCTGTAATATGGGGTTAATAACAATTCTCTATTTTACTTTAAGTGGCATACCAGGGAAATGCTTGACTAACAAGCCAAAGGCTGCCGATTCAAATCCCCGCTTGTAGTACATCTGGCATCAGCGATATATAAAGATGCTGAAAGGCATCATCTCATACTGTGCGGGAGATGGCAATGGTAAACCCCTCCTGTATTCTCTTTGGTAGCCAGGAGTCGACACCAACTCGACGGCACACTTTTGCTTTAAGAAAGATTACTAAGATGGTGTTTGTGGAATGCTCTGAGCCAGCAATCTTCACAATTTCTAAAGCAGAGACCATTTGGGGAAAAAAAACCAAACAAACAAAACCCTTCAGTGTGAGTGTCATTTCCCACTGTGCTGAGAGGTCAGCACAGTGGGAAATGACACTCACACTGAAGGGTTTTGTTTGTACTGTAAAAAAGAAGACAGATAAATAGAATTGTACACTTTCCTTCCATATTTATGGTGTGTGTGTTGTATCTGTAGGGGCACATAATAATGTACGTGTGCACACACTGCCTTGATACTGCCACCCAGAACAAAACTCATTCCACTTACTGATGGAAAAAAATTAGAGGGAACACTGCAGTTGAACTGTGCAGAATATTCATCTTTGGCTGAAGCTTCACACAGACCCAATAAATAATTAGCCAAGGAGCTGCACTTACAGTTGATGGGGGCCACCACTGCCCCCTGTGCCTTAAAATTTCCCTTTTTCCTGCGCCTTAGGGAAAGGGCTAAGATTTAGCCCTGATGCAGATTGAGGCAGTCCTATTGATTCCAAAAGTTTAGGCACTCCAAAATATCCAAAGCAAAAAACTGCATCTCAGAAGCTGCATGCAAAATAGATGTTACATTGCATAACAGTTCTATGGAGTGCATGTTCAGACTATAGTTAACAAGATGTTTGGAACTGGATCCTAGGCCTGGGAACAAAACATCATTTTCTAATCCCTGTTCTATTTCAGTTCTTATACAACTTAAACATTTTCTTTCTGTATTTTATTTTCCCAACACCAACAGGCTGCTGCTCTGGTTGATTCTCCAATGCAAATTTACCTAAAGCTGCCACTGACAGAGGGTTTTAAGATCAAAAACATCATAATTATTCAAAAAGTACATGCCTGGAAAGCACTGTGGACATTAATCAGTGCTTCTGTATTGGTTTAGAGCTGTAAAATGCCAAGCATTATTAACTGGAATTCTGCCTCGGCCAATAATCTTGTCAGAAACATTACAGATCAAGGAAGGTGATCCTTAGATACCAATTCCTAGAGAAGCCACAAGATGTTCTAATATGTAGCACTTTAGTGTAGTATAGGGGAAGTTGTCCAATAGAATAAAGCAAGGGTTCCCAACCTTGAGTCTCCAGTTGTTTCGGGACTACAACTCCCATCGTCCCCAGTCACACTAGCCAAAGGCTAACCAGGCACCCTAACCAGGATTTGGAAGTCATGAGGCTGCTGCAGGTTTCATTGTTTTAAAAATGAGATGTAAAAGTCTTGGTATTCTAACACTGTAGATATTAAAGTCCATGGAATCCTGCCCCCTCTACCCCAGTAGTAAGTGTTGGCTTTCAACTTATTCTGGACTGGGTTCACATTGTGTAAACATGAATTCTCATTGCTATTCTCACAGGATACCTTGCCATCTTATGTAACGATTCGCAACCACTGAATAACAAGATTTTGTCATATCCAGTTGGACATCTACTGTACATTTCAGAGAATGGAGCTATAAAAATGCCAGCTATTACTATAAATTACTCATTGCTTTGACAAAGAGTTACAATTTTCTGACCATTCCATAATATGCATACACAGATGCTCATAAATACAGGGCAGTAGTTCAAAGGAAACTGAAATGAACTTCTTCAAAAGTAAATAGAAATGGACCCAGTAACATATCATTTACAGTGATAAGGGCTTCAATTCTTCTTTTTCTTTCAAATGGAAAAAATTCAATTATTATCTGCCAAATGGCTATGCATTTGATGGAAAATTGCTTAGAGACGCTGCTCCAATTTAAAAATCCATTTTAATTTCCATCAGTTTTACCTATACTTTGCTAGACACTACAGTCTTCAGCAGATAGGATGTATATCAAGACTTCCCAGCAAACTGAAAAATGCCTACACAATTTCCTAACTAATTTTGGGCATGATCCATCCCCTCCTGTATGTACGACTTCCAGAGCTGTGCAGGAGAAACATTACCATAGGCTCATTGGAACCCCTTAACCTCCTCCCCTACCCCTTGGTACCATAGAGTACAGATAGTGCTGGGCACACTGCAGTGCAATTGGCCATTATGTCTAGTGGGAGGACCACATATTTGAGTCCTTTGGTGTTGCCCTTCCCCAGAATTACATGTCCAGATTGTTCAAGGTTAGTGTTCATACAACAAACCTTACTGTGAAAGCATCCTGATATCAACTAGCAGGATGCTCTTATCTGCAAATTTGAATCACAAGAACTTGCTTCAGAATGTTACCTCCACAAATCACTAGGGAATAAATGTGTAAAGATATTTGGAAGCATAAAAAGAACAGCCAGAATGTTCTTGTTGTGCAGCTTTTCCTGGTCATATAAAGAGACTACTTCCCCCTGCCAGCAGCTCTCTTTCTATATTTAATGTATCTTTAAATACATTAAATTTAAAGTATTTTAAATTGTCTCTGCTTTGTCCTTTGCATCACTGTTTTTTCTCACAAACCTATTGCTCTATTATTCCTCACGAACCTTGCTACCGTGTTGCTTTAGTTTTCTTCACATCCATTGTCCCAGTCAAACTTTGCCAAGAAAATACTGATTATTGGGCAGTAAAACAACGTACCAGAGGCTGTAACAGTTTCACTGCTCCCAAAAGACATGTATTTCTTCTGCTCCAATGTGAGCACTTTCAAAAGAAAAAATTTGCAGGTTTGAGTTAGGATGAAATGAAAGGTGCTTATTGGCTGGTGCATTTGAGAATGGTGATTACTGGCTGGTGCTGGGATGGCACAGACCCTCTTTCCTCATTCCCTATCACCACAGAAAAAAATTTGGCTGAAGAATAAATGGATAAGCAGATAAATATTTGCATGGTGCCTTGCAAATTAAAAAAGTGGGCAGCTCACTTGAAGTTTGGTGGAGGGGCAAGAGTGATTGCAGAACAAGTATCTCATTAGCTAGTACATGTGTGTATGTCACAAACTGTGAAGCCAGAAGGAAGCCGAGCTGAACTGCCTGTGAAAAACCTGCTGTGACTTCTTTAAACAAAAACAAAAAAACCATTTTGCCTGTCTTCACCTAGAGAGCTTTATTTAGGGAAAGGCAAATTGGATCATTGACCCAGTTAAACCTTTGCTGAGTATTTGCTTCAGTAGTTCTTCTCTCTCTTATTTCTGTCTTCTTTTGTACTTTGTGGTTCAGGTCGAAAGCACTGAAAGTTTCATCAAGACTAATCTCTTCCCATCAATACAGTCTCCATCCAAATTTTTTCTTCTTTGTGTTTAAAGTATACAATTTGACTGGGTTATATCCAGCTCAGTCATGAAACATGTTCCCTTTTTAATCAAGATCATGTTATCCTTGATTTACCAAGGAGCTTAGGCTTATGAAATGGCAGGATGATAGCTGTGGCACCAGTAAGGGAAGACTTGAGATGAATCTGACAAAACACAGGCTAGAGCTCAATTTAGAGATAGTTGCAGCAGTGCAGGCTGATTGGAAACACTAGTGCAGGACTGCACAACATGTTGGCCACTGTTCTTTTCTGCCACTATTGCATCCACACAGTGCTGTTCTGCACAGCTGTCCCAGGTAGTGACAGGTTTTTACATTCTGGCCCCTGAAGGGAGCTGGAAAAAATGCCAGCTGCACACTATGACTAACTGAGAATCACATTGTGGATTTATTTCTAAATTAGCATAATCTAGGAGACTATACAAAGTCTTTACAACTTATATGGCACAGAAGTTAAGATGGGCACCTTAACTTGATCTTTCCATTCTTTTTAAAGCACAAAAACCATCCAAAAGTTTTTGAATGACTGAATTTGCAGGCTTTTTGAAAAAGAAACTCTGATTTGGACTGTCGGAAAGGGAAGTTCCCACCATAGTTCTCATGTATGCTGGCTAAGTAGAATCTTCGTATTTATAGCCAGAATATCTTTGATGTAGAAGGTTCATGCCGAAAGGCAGTCTGCCACTTATCTGTGGGCCTTTCCCATGTCATCTTTATGCCACATCCCATTCTTTAAAAGTCCATTTGCCAGCTTACCTTCCCTTGTGTCCCCTGACAAGGCTGCTTGTTGCTGCCTCAGTGGAGGGAAAAATAAAAGCCCCAAAAAGGCAAGGGAGGAGGAAGTGAATGTCTATTTAGCTGTAGAAGAACCAGAGTGCTGCTAAACCAGACCTGCTCAATTTTGGGGGGGCCAGCTGTTTTTGGACTACAATTCCCATAATCCCCAGTCAGAGCAGCCAATAGCCAGGGATTATGGGAATTGTAGGTCAACATCTGCAGGAAGGCCAAAGTTGAGCAGCCCTGTCCTAGACTGTCCTGATCAAGCAGCTACATTCAGAACCAGGAAGTTGCTTGGCAAGACTTGCCCATGCCCAACTCTGGCTTCAGAACTTTGGAGGGTTCTGGCTTCAGAATCCTCAGTGGACAAAATTTACATTAGGCACCCTTTGTTGATTTTACCCAGTTATTATGGAGAATTCAGAGGGCAATGATTCAGGGAATACTGGATTGCTCCCCCACCTGCCCCCCAAAAGCCAACAGGAATTATGCTGTAGCATATGCTTGAATTTTTAAAAACATTTAAAAGGACATTTTGAAAAAAAGTATAGGATATTATCTGTTCGGGGGGGGACGTGCAGTAAGGTGTCCATTTTATGAATATTATTTAAACTGCTGTATCACAGACATTTTTCAATGGATCTGCACCAAATTTGAAAGAGCAGATTCTCCTGTCATTTAGTTGACGTCTACATGTAATCAGGTAGATATGACAGACTGTTTTGACTATATGACCAATAGAATGTTCAGGGTTTAGAATGGTAGAATGTTGAAACAACAACTCCCCATCTTAACTATACTGGCACTGCTGTGCAAATACTATATAATAAATGCCTTCTTAAGGAAGGGAGCTGTCCTAGCAATCTCGGGAGAGGCCGTGGTGTGATTACTACTGAAAACACCTCACTAGACCCCACTGATTAAACAAATTCCTTAAGGGGAATTTCTTCCAGAGGTATGCTGGGCTAGCTTCATTGTCTGGGTTTAGGCAACAAGTGAAGCCATTGCTCTTACGAAGGACATTTGAAATGTTACATTCTTAGTGCTTCTAATCACATTGATCTTATTTTGTTTTCTCTTTTATTGTTGCTTTATGTTTTTATTGTTGGTAGAAGCCTTGTAGATTAATGTGCTTGAAAAGGTGGGATACACATTTTTTAACAAACAATTTTCATTTGTTTTGTACATTTGAATGCTAATACTTCTTGTAGGGGAAGAATGGCAGTTCAGTCCCCAAACAGAAAAGCAAAACCAGTTTGGTGAGAAAGCAGCAAAGCAAGAGGTCTTGATACACTTCTTTAGTATTGAAGAACTACAAGGATTTATTTTAAAAAAAGGTTACAAACAATTGTGAAAAAGCCTGCAGCTTAATTTCAGCTGTAGCTCATGCCTGAAGAGAGACCAAAACAAACAGCGATCTCTGGAGAGACAAAATGGAGACTAACGCTGGAAGAACAAAGAGGGGAGGAGTCCAGCACTTTTATCCATGACTCTGAAAAAAACACCCAGTGGTCACTATGAGACATTGCAGCTGAGAGCTGATGCTGCCAGGGTCCTAGCTCCAGTATTCCCCCTTATTGGCTCATGCTGCTATCTATACATCCCAACTTCTCTCTCAAGGTTTTGAAACAATCCCTGGGCAATGGCTTAGCACAACTGCTACCATTTGTTCACTGGGACAATACATCAATTCTACAAGTCCCTTTTCTTGTGTATCCCACACATAATGATATTTTGTTTCGATGTGTTTTGTCCTAAACTTAATTTTCTCCATTTGTGAGATCTGGACGCAGCTTTGATTATCCTTAAACATCTCAGTGGGTTTTGGTTTGTCTATATTGAAATCCGACATTAGCTTGTGCATCCATGCCACCTCTTGACATACTTGAGTGGCAGATACATATTCTCATCTATTTATTCTCAGTAGATGAGAGAAACTATTCGTTTGTTTGTTTGATTAAGATATTTATATCCCACCCCTCCAGGACACTAGTGCTCAGGGCAGCTCACAACATTTATAGAATAGTTACAGTGTAAAATCAGACGGATAAAATTAACCAAATTAAGCTAAACAATTTAAAAATCCAAGCTAAAACCACAATCAGAATTACAGATTTTAAAATTGCAAATTAAAAGTTATTTTAAAAAAACTAAAAACTAAGAATAGTAAAAAACCAAAGAACTTACCAAATATAAGCAACAGGTGAAACATTAAAAAGCCTCTTTAAAAAGATGTTTCAGTTGTTTTTTAAAAAACACTAAGGGAGGGAGCATGGCAAAGCTCTAGAGGGAGGGCATTCCAGATCTGAGGGGCCACAACTGAAAAGACCCTGACTCTAGTCCCCACCAACTGGATCTCTGTTAGCAGTAGGGCCATGAGCAGGGCCTGAGATTATGAGTGGAGGGCCCTGGCAGGTTCATATGGGCACATACGGTCCGACAGATACCCCAGCCCAAAGCTATAGCACTTTAAAGGTCAAGACCAGCACCTTTAATCTAACCCAGAAGCTGCCTGGTAACAAATGACGCTGTCGCAGGCTGGGTGTGATACTCGTGAAGTGACTTGCACCTTTGAACATCCTTGAGACAGCATTCTGCACCAGCTGAAGCTTCTGAACAGTCTTCAAGTGCAACCCCATGTAGAGTGCATTGCAGTAGTCCAATTTGGATGTTACCAAAGCATGAGTGACTGAGGTCAGGTCCACCTTCTCCAAGTAGGGTCGCATCTGGCATACCAGTCATAGCTAGTAAAAGGTAGGGGTGTGCATTTTGGATTTTTTTCATTTTGTTTTCAGCTGAATCTGAAGCCCCCCCCCCATTCATCCAGGGTCCAAAATGCAATAACCCCCCCCCCCGAAACCCTATTTTTGTTTTCTGAGCTGACTTGCTCCGAATCCAAAACCGAATTGCAGACATAAGCATAGGTCCCCAGCAGTGTTCCCTCTGTTCTCCTTCCCCAGTCCATTCCCTGCCTTCTGTTCTCCATCCCCGTCCTCCTCCCACCACCAGCAGCTTTCCCTCCTTGGCAGCGCTTTTTCTCCCTGATGCCGGGCTCCATCCTTCCCGCCCCACCATTTTCACCTGTCCGTTCACCCTCCTCCTCTGCTAGGGCCCATGGCTCTCACCCTGCCATCTGTCCACCTCCTCCACTGTGCTTTCTCTCCCCAGCGCTGGGCTCCCTCCTTCCCTCCTCTGCCAGGGCCCATGGCTCCTCACCACACTGTCTGTCTGCCTCCTCTGCAGCGGCTGTGGCCATGCCCGCCACGGCCGCACACACAAGCAAGGAGCTTTTGGGCCAGCAAGCTCCCTGAGTCCCTGTCCCTGCCGCTCTGGAAACTCCTCCCTGCCGCATCCAGCCTTGCTTTCGGATGCCAATCAGCAGGCCTGAAGGGCAGGAATTTCAAACAGACATCAGAGAAGAACTAGGAAGACTCTTGAGAGACTGCTAGCAGTCCAAAATTTTATCTGAAATACAAATCTTCATTTCTGAAATGGGGTCATTTCGATTCGGGCACAAAAGTCTTTGTTAAGACATTTTTCATTTTTGGCAGGTGTACAAAACGTCCCAAAGTGCCATTTTCAGACACAAAACATTTTGTACCCGAATCAAAATGCACATCCCTAGTAAAAGGCACTTCTGCACACTTCCAAGGACATGAGGTCCAGAAACACCCCCAAGCTGCGGACTTTGTCTTTCAGAGGGAGTGTGACCCTGTCCAAGACCAGATTTACCTCACTGCTCGGATGATCAGTTTTACCAACCCAGAGCACTTCTGTCTTATCTGGATTAAGTTTCAGCTTGTTTGCCCCCATCCAGTCTGGCACAGCCTCCAAGCTCCAGTTCAGAGCATCCACTGCCTCCCTGTGTTTGCTGACTTAAAAGATAGGTAGAACTGGGTATCATCAGGATATTGATGGCACCGCAGCCCATGCCTGCGGATGACTTCTCCCAGAGCTTTCATGTAGATGTTAAACAGCATGTGGGACAGAATACAACTCTGTGGTGCTCCACAGGCCAAAGGACGGGGTAGAGCAGGCATCCTCAAGCACCACCTTCTGAGTACGACCCTCAGGATAGGAGTAAAGCCACCATATAACCATGCCCCCAAATCCCAACTCAGAGAGACATCCCAGAAGGATACCATAGTCAATGATATTGAAAGCCACTGAGAGATCCAGGAGAATCAACAGAGTCACACTCCCTCCCGGCAATACGTCTATCTCCCGGCATAGGTCATCCACCAGGGTGACCAAGAAAGTTTCTGTCCAATATCCAAGTCGGAAGCCAGACTGGAAAGGATGTAAGTAATCAGATTCATTCAGGACAGCCTGGAGCTGAGACACACCACACGCACCAACACTTTGACCAAGAAGGGGAGGTTAGAAACTGATCAAAGGTTATTCAGGTCATCTGGGTCCAATGAGAGCTTTTTAAGGAAGGGCCTAATGAGTGCCTTCTTCAGCAGACAGGTCACCACCCCCTGCTTTGGAGAGGCATTTGATTCCTTGCAGCTGCATCGACTGCTCCACCACCACAAAAGAATACATAACCACAGGTTGACTTCCAGTCTGTTTGATCCTCAGCTCAGTCTGCATCCATACTGTATAACCTACTAATTTGGGTCCACTACTAGCAGGTAACTTTAGTTTTAGATGGATTGTCCCCTTTAGGTACCTGCCTAGCCTCTTTACCACAGTCCAGTCATCTTTGCTGGGTGTGCTTACTTTCCTACCCAAGATTCCCACAGATGCAGTTATACCCGGTCTTATTATCATAGCTACATATAAACGTGTTTCATCACTGTCCTGTACTCACAGTTGTCTGGCAGAAGTTCACTCTCCTTCTGTTTTAGGTAACATGTTTCCATAGATGTACTCATTTCTTTGGCCTCTGTAAGTCCCAAACACTCTAGTAAATAATTTATTTTCTGCTTTTGGTTAAGCAAATAGCTTCCATCCCCTTCTCTCTCTATGTGTATCCCAAGATAATGTGAAACGGACCCAAGTTCTTTTACTTCTGTCTCAGTATTCAGGTGCTTCATTATTTCAAGGCTGTCCTCTCTATTTTCATAAAAAATTCTCAGATCATCAATGGAAGTAAGTTCATAGGTCCATCAGTTGTCTTTGAGCCTTGAGTACAGGCAAGGGTCAGCCTTTCCTTGGGTAAATCCCTCATTGACTAGTAGCTGTTTTAATTTGACATTCCAAGCTCTTGTAGCCTGCTTTAGTCCATACATACTTTTCTGCAGCTTGCATAGAAATTTTTATTTACCAGGTTTGACAAATCCTGGAGGCTGCTCTATATCAATATCTTCTTTGATGTCTTCATGAAGAAATGCAGTTTTCACATCTGTGTGATCCACTTGCATTTTCTTTGCTGCTGCAATGCTTAGGAGTGTCCTTACTGTGTTTTGCAAGAGGAGCAAATGTCTCGTCATAATCTTCCCCATATATTTGCAATAATCTCTTTGCCACCAGTCTCGTTTTGTAATGCTGGACATCTCCTTCTGCATTTTGCTTAGTTTAAAAAACCCATTTGTACCCCAAAGTCTTTCTTCCCTCAGGTAGCTCTGTGAGTGTCCATGTGTTATTTTTGTGCAATGATTCCATTACTTCTTTCGCAGCTTCCAGTTTTGTGCTTCAGTTGCAGGTAAGTTATCAATTTCTTTCCACGTGCTTGGTTCATGAAAACGTTCAGGAATGTTTTTTAGGCAGAACTCCTTTGTGTGTCATCAGCATCCCCTTCTGCTGAATAGCTTCCAGGTGTAAAACTTACAGTAGATCGTTCCTTTTGGTCATATTACCTTGATTCTTTCTCCAACTGAAAATTGGGCTCTAAGTTTGGCAGTTCACTAGTGGCTGGTTTTTCATTTTCACTGAAGTATGCTACATTGCATATTTTAATTGTTTCTGTGGCAATATTTAAAAACCTAAATCCTTTACATCCTATAGAATAGCCAACAATTATTCCTTCCTCAGATCTACAGCTGAGTTTGGTCCTTTTGGCTTTTGGTATATAGGTGTATGCTTTAGAACAGAGACACCCTTATATGACTCAAGTTGAGTTGCCATGCCATAACTCATGTGGTGTTGCTGTGGCCTTTGTTGGCAATCTGTTTTGTAGCAGTCATCACTGCCTCTCCCCAAAATTTAGTAGCCAATGCAGCATCTACAAGCATGTGCCTGGTTATTTCCATAAGAAAATTATTCTTTCTTTCTGCACTACATTTGCTCCAGAGTATAAGGAACAGTCTTTTGGTGTTCAATGCCTTCCTCCTTTAGGAATCTTATGACATCATTCCCAACGTATTCAAGACCATTGTCAGTGCAGAGGATCTGTGGTTTTCTCCCAAACTTGTTGCTCACTCTTGCAACATATTATTTTAGTCTTTCTAGTAAGTGTCCCTTTTCACTTAACAGGTATGTATATGTGCATCTAGAATAGTCATCAATGAAAGTAAGAACATATTTATTCCCTCCTGATGTATTAACTTGCATAGATCCATGAGCATCACTATGAATCAGATACAAAGGATGCTGTATTTCTCTTTCTTTGAGTAGAAAAAAACCAGGTTATGTTGGCTTTGCTCTTATACAGCATTCACACTTTGATTCAGTGCTGCAGGGGCCTATTTGTAAACCCTTTACCAAATCCAACTTTTCGGCCTGACATATCATTTTGGCATCTCTATGGCCTAACCTTCTGTTCCACAAATTCAAACATCCTTTGTATGTGCATTCCTTCACAGTTTTGGCCTTTTCAGTCACACATTCTACTTTAAAAAAAAAAAAAAATCAGTTCTCTCCTGCCTGGCTGCTTCTTCTCTTCTTCCCCCTTGGTTGCCATCTGCCTCCCCCCAGGACTGGTTGTGGAGAGGCTTTGCAGGACTGGGGCTGGAGGGGTGACTGGGCAGTTTTTCCTGGTCCCACCTGCTGAGCTGGCAGCCCAGCCTATATAGGAAGACTGCCAGTGGCACCGGGCCTGCCACTGGCAGGGTCTCCACCAAAGGGGCGACACCAAAGGGGGTCGACCCTTTGAGGGAGCCACTTCGGGGGAGAAACGAGGGTGAAGGTGGGACATTTTGTCCAACTATTTGTATAGAGGGAGGCACTCAATAGTGGGGCTTCTGTTTAATTAGTTTTAAGTTGTTTTAGAACTGGGTTGAATTTGCAATGTGTGTGGGTCTGTCTGGAGATGGGGAGGCAGGGAGCGCCTTCGTTGACTGTGAGGCAGTTATTCCAGTGGTGGTGAGGGATAGAAAAAGTAATGTTGGCAGGTCAGCAGGCCATTCCAGGGGAAGGGTAGTCAGAAACCTAATAGCTGTCTCCCCTTCTGGCTGTCCTGTGAGCTCTTTGACCTCGGGGAGCACTGCCAACAAGCCACATAACCTTACCTTGCTCCTCTGCAATGCCAAAATAAATCTGAACTCATCCATGATTTGATCATGGATGAAGGGGCCAACCTGGTGTGTGTTTCCGAGACTTGGTTAGGGGAGGCTAGTGGCCCAGTCTGGTCCCAGCTTCTTCCTTCAGGATATTCTGTAGAGGAGCGGGTGAGGGGATGTGGGAGGGGATCTGGAGTGGCTGTGGTGTATAAGGATAACATCTCCCTTACCAGGGTCTCTGTCAGGGTATCGGATCATGTTGAATGTGTGTACTTAAGTTTGGGGACCATAGATAGATTGGGACTTCTGTTGGTGTACCGATCACCCCGCTGCTCAACAGAATCCCTTACTGAGCTCACAGACTTGGTCGCGGAACTCGCGTTGGAGTCTCACAGACTTTTGGTGCTGGGGGACTTCAATGTTCATTTTGGGACCAATTTGTCCGGGGCAGCTCAGGAGTTCATAGTGGCCATGACAACTATGGGCCAATCCCAAGTGGTCTCTGGACTGACGCATACTGCAGGTCACACGCTTGATCTGGTCTTTTACTCTGATCAGGGTGGTGTTCCATGGGTGGGGACTCCTACTATCTCCCCATTGTCATGGACGGACTACCATCTGGTTAAGGTCAGACTTACAGCCACTTCCCACCTCTTCAGGCGTGAGGGGCCTATTAGAATGATCCGCCCGAAGAGGTAATTGGATCCAGTAGGATTCCAAGAAGCCTTGGAGGGATTTAATATTGGCTCTGCCGGTGATCCTGTTGATGCCCTGGTTGAGAATTGGAACAACTTGCTCACCAGGGCAGTGGACAAGATTGCTCCTAAGCATCCCCTCCGACCTGCTTCAAAACTGGCCCCTTGGTATATGGAAGATCTGTAGGGGCTGAAGCGGCAGCGTAGGCAGCTGGAGCACAAGTGGAGGAAGACTCGACTTAAATCCAACAGATAATTCATAGAGCACATTTAAAGATCTATGCTCAGGCGATACGCACGGCAAAGAAGTGGTTCTTTTCTGCCTGTATTGCTTCTGTGAACTCGCATCCGGCTGGGCTGTTCAGGGTTGTGAGGGGACTAGTATCTGCCCCCCCCCCCCCGAACCAGAATTTGGAGTCATCAGTTATCCGCTGTGTGTTTTAAGATTTTTTTGCAGATAAAAGAGATGGAGACTCCACAATTAAAAGTCGGAGACTCTCCGACTGAGACGGAGACTCCACAATTAATTCGATGTCTGAATTGGAGGTGTCCGACAACTCCTCTTATGTGGTTCGACTGGATCGGTTTCAGTTTGTGACTCCTGAGGATGTGGACAAGCTGCTTGGAGCTGTGAGGCCTACCACTTGTTCTCTTGACCCTTGTCCAACATGGCTTGTTCTATCTAGCAGGGAGGCTGTTTTAGGAGGCCTGCTGGAAATCATAAATGCTTCTCTGAGGGAAGGCAGGATGCCTCCTTGTCTCAAGGAGGCAATCATTAGACCTCTTTTAAAGAAGCCTACATTAGATCCCTCAGAGTTGAGCAAATATAGGCCTGTCTCCAACCTCCCGTGGCTGGGCAAGGTAATTGAGAGGGTGGTGGCCTCTCAGCCCCAGGCAGTCTTGGAGGAAACTGATTATCTAGTGTTTATCTAGTGTTTATCAATAAACACTATCTAGTGTTTATTGGAGATTGTTGCTCTTCAAAATCTGAGGTTAAGTATGGTGTTCCTCAAGGCTCCGTACTCTCTCCAATGCTTTTCAACATCTACATGAAACTGTTGCAGAGATCATCATAACATTATCGGGCAGATCATCCTAATAGGTCCCTCACCTCTGAGAAGGTGGAAGTGATTTTGAGTCCAACTTTAACCAGATTGTGGTCCATTCATGACAATCAGGAAATCACAGGAGTGATTTCCCACAGAACACCACCCTGATCAAAGTTAAAGACCAAATCAAGCATGTGACCGGCAATGTGTGTCAGTCCCAAGACCACTTGGGATAGGCCCATAGTTGTCATGGCTGCTATGAACTTCTGAGCTGCCTCAGACAGATTGGTCCTGAAGTGAACATTGAAGCCTCCCACCACCACAAGCCTGGGCGGGGGCGGGGGGACTCCAACACTAAGCCTGTGACCAAGTCCGTCAGTTCAGTTAGGAATGCTGTTGAGCAGCGGGGCAATCAGTACAACAAAAGTCCTAATCTATCCCTGGTCCTCAAACTTAAGTACACATATCCAATATTGTCTGACACTTCAACAGAGATCCTGGTAAGGGAGATGTTATTCTTATAAAGCACAGCCACTCCACGTCCCCGCCCATGGTCCCTCACCTACTCCTCAGCAGAGTACCCTGGAGGGAGAACTGGGACGAGACTGGGCCACCAGCCTCCCCCAACCAGGTCTCTGTAATACATACCAGGTCGGCTCCTTCATCCAGAATCAGATCAAGGGTGGTTTCTGATTTGTTCTGGACCAACCTGGCATTACAAAGGAGCAAGGTGAGGTTCCAAGGGTGTTTGGTAGTGCTCCCCAAGGTCAAAGAGCTGGCAGGAGAGCTGGAAGGGGAAATAGCTATTAGATTTCTAGTTCCCCTTCCCCTTTAATGGCCCACTGACCTGCCAATGTTACTTATTTATGCCACAAGCCCTCTTCAATGCCTTGTCTGATAATTCTGAGGTGATCTCCAGCTACCTCTAAACTTCCTCCCCCCGCTTCTCTCAGCACCTCCCCACCTTATAGACTGAAGAGTGTGAAAACTTCTGAGAAGGGTGGAAACCCCCTCTAGGCGATGACTGCCCTCTTTCCCAGATGTGGCTTGTTCTCCTGCAGCTCCAGATGGCTGATTAGTGGGTGGGGCTCAAGTATGCTTAACCCTCCATGCTTTTGAAGCTTCTTCTCCTTCCTAAGTCACTCTTCTTAGGCCATCCCCAGCGCTGCTGTGCCACAAGTCAAAAGGAATATCACCAACAATGAGTTGGTGTCACTTTTTGTCTCTGTCACTCTTTGTCACCAGTTAAAATATAGTAATCTATTTACAGATCCAGTAGCATACTCTTATCCAAGTGTATGATTGCCTCTTTGGTACTACAGGCTCAAGGACTTGAGACTTATGCTCTATTTGCATTTTGAAATTGTCATTAATGAGCATATTAAAACCTCCACTTTATGTTTTATTGCTTACACATTCTTTCTTGTAACATTAATCATGATTCACTCATTTGTTACAGATGCAAACCCAGCAAGAAGACAAAAATGTGGCTGTATGAACTTTATTAAAGAACAACATGAGGGGAAATTATATTTTTGTAGCTGGAAGCCATTTACAAAAGAGGGTGATGTAATGGCTCAGACCAGTTCAGTAAGTTTTGGCTTTCAGATAACGGTTCAAGTTATTTTTGATTCAGGAAAAATCAAGATAGGTTCTGTTTTTTTAATTCAGATCCAGGTATACCTAGAATTCTAACACATCTTGAACAGACAACTAAATCAACCTTTTGATTTTCCTGAATTATAATATCCCAGACTGGGTTGATTCTGCTCCTTTAAGTGAAAGGCCCACAAGATGCCATACTCCTGCCCCATTTTCATGGGAAAATTAAAGCAAAATTGCAGTCATAGGATGTGCCCGAAACTAGGAGGGAGAGCAGTCAAAGCATATTGACTTCTTTAGTTGTATGCCCAGTTATTCATGCAGTGCTTCTTAATACAATACATAGCCAAAGTAATCTGATGTGTTCACTTACATTCTAAACAAATGTGTGAACAAGCTGGTCTTGTGGTAGCAAGCATAACTTGTCCCCATAGCTAAGCAGGGTCTGCCCTGGTTGCATATGAATGGGAGACTTGATGTGTGAGCACTGCAAGGTATTCCCCTCAGGGGATGAAGCTGCTCTGGGAAGAGCAGAAGGTTTCAAGTTCCCTCTCTGGTTTCTCCAAGATAGGGCTGAGAGAGATTCCTGCCTGCAACCTTGGAGAAGCCACTGCCAGTCTGTGAAGACAATACTGAGCTAGATAGACCAATGGTCTGACTCAGTATATGGCAGTTTCCTATGTTCCTATGTTCCTAATGTTAACACTATATCCAAACAACTGAATCACTTCATATTCCTTTATCTATTGTCTTAATAACAAGGACAACTTTGGCATCATTTGCAAATCATTGGAGCTTTTGTTAGAAAAACGTTTGACTGAAATCCTAGTATCCATTCAAAGTCATATGGATTGTCTTATAAAACCACTCAAAGCCTGGTATCCTACTCAAATATTTGTCTATATGGCTGGATTTATGAGTTAACAGTGCGGTCAATTGTGCTGTGGCCTTGCTATGACAAAGCTGTGATATACGGGGACAATTATATGATTCTAGCAGAAGAAAGAGAGGCAGGGCAGGAGTGTGGCATGGCATCTTGTGAGCCTTTCACTTGAGCAGAGTCAACCCAGTTTGGGATATTCTGATTCAAGAAAATCAAAACGTTGATTTAGTTCTTAATTCAAGATGTGCTAGAATTCTATGTAAAGCTGAATCTGAACTAAAAACCAAAACCTATCTTTATTTTTCCTGAATCAAAAATAACCTAAACAATTATCTTAAAGCCTAAACTTACTGAACTGGTTTGTCCCTCTCATATGAGTCATGAGGTCAGCCTGTCTCCATAATAGCCATTTTATTACAATACAGATGGAGACTACTTTGACCCAGCTCTGTCTTGGTTGGCAGGCACTGATTTCTCATTTACTATGGCAAGGTAGCATTCACAACTATCCAGAGCACTATAGTTGCATCAGCTCAAAGTTATTCAGTTGTCTTGTACTTAGGTTGGGGACACTAATTTTTGATTGATGGTCAAGCGAAATTATCAGTATACTGTTTGTAAATATATATAGATATAGATATAGATATAGATATATATCCGGGGGGGAAATAGTCTCCAAATAAATCTTTAACAGCTGAAGGTGTATTGTGGTGTCCTACTGAAATTTCATTACTTTTGCAAAAGGCTGAACAGTTCAGTGGCAAATATTCTCTGGGTACTGTAATTATTAATTAAATGAACACAATGTTTTCAGTATAGGGTTGTCAATACTGCAAAAATTAAACAAACAAACAAAAAACTTAGCCACAGACATGATGCCTCTGATCATAGTCCAGTTAATCTAGCATTACAGTTCCTCTTAAATACCAATGGCCTGCTAGGAAGACCAGGAGATCAGGGGTGTAGCTATAACTGAGTGAAAGGGTTCAAAGAACCCGGGTCTCCAGCTCCTGGGGGGCTCCCATCTCCACCCCTCCCTATTTTCTTCATTATCTTCCTCACTCTGAGGGGCCACCAGAGAGAGAACAGGGTCCCCTCTCCCCTAGCTATGCCCCTGCAGGGGACATTGCAGTCAAAGTGCAATTCCTCTCAGACAGATTGCATGGAGGATGGGGCTTTCAGCAGCTATTAGCCTACATAACTAACTGATAACAGTGTATATCTGAATACCAGCTGCTAGAAACAAATAAGCTGCTAGAAACAAATAAGTATGGCCAACACCTTTGTGCCCTGATTCTGAGATTCTGGAATAATCTGACTGACTGCTATTGGAGAATGCAAGAGTAGACAGTCATTTTGTCTGCGCCTATGCTGTCCCACAATCACCACCATCTGCAGTGTTAGTGGGTAAGAAAGGCATGGGGTCAGTAAAGATGATGTAATGGGTGCAAGGGAGTCTGTGTATGCATGAGAGAAAGAAATTACACACAAACATCCAGTTCTTCAAAACATCTTTTCAGATATTCCCTAGACCAGGGGTGGGGAACCTTGGCACTCCAGCTGTTGTTGAACTACAACTCCCATCATCCCCAGCCACAATAATTGTGGCTGGGGATGATGGGAGTTGTAGTTCAACAACAGCTGGAGTGCCAAGGTTCCCCACCCCGCCCTAGACTATGGCACATGGAGTTGGCTGAGGAAAAATAAGTTGATTCCCCCCCCCCCTTCTTCCCCCAGAATTGTTCTTTGTACCCTTTGGTCATTCCCCTTTCTATGTCTGTTATGTATGTAATATACTTTTACCCTACCCTTCCAGTATCTTACTGATTCGGTATGATACATCATAAGCATATAACAAGGACATGTCAGTAGAGAAGCGAGATGAAACAGTGAGATGAAAGATGCTATAGAAATGTGAAGTATTATTGCTGTTAGTTACAAGAGAACGTACAGGAGATGCTGGGTAAATACAGTATGAGCTGTATAGGTGGCTGAAACAATATGAAGTGATCTTGATTTGATGATTTTAATGTTTACAAGCCAAAATATCATAGGGATTGTAATTTAAAAGCAGATCTTTAGAGCCAGTAGAATGTAGTAGAGATAATTGTAACTCTTTGCACTTATATAATTCTTTTTATCCATGCCTAATGTCTTGAAGTGCTTTAATGCACTTGGTAAGTATCATTAACCTGTGCTACATATGGGGAAACTAGCAGAGAGAGGGCAAAGAGAGGTTAAATGAATTTCCAAGATCAAAGGTAATCTAGAGAAAAGACTGGAAAATAAATTAAACCAAAACCGGAGTCATTATTATTGGTACCCTATTGTAAATGACCCTGACATGTTTTAAGAGAGTGTTCAGTGCTGAATGGGCTGCCAGCGGGGTGGCGAGAGAGGTAGTTAAATGGTCTTCTTACCTTCCAAGCATACTGCCGGTGCCGCCACTCACCCCCTGGTGCAGCCCATAGCCCTAGTGCACACAATCGTCCCTCCTTTACCAATCTGCCCTCACGGATGCCAGAACCAAGCCACTGCCACATGGGCAGCTTAGTAAAAGAAGGAGGATCACATGTGCTTGGACTATGAGCTGTGCCACGGGGGTTAGCGGCAGTGCCAGCAATGTGCTTGGCAGGTAAGAAGACTATTTAACTACCTTTATTGCTGCTTCCCACTGCCCCTGCACAGAAGCCAGGACCCCCACCCCTTTACTTTTAAAGGGGAATCCCCACCAAGAATTAGCCGTCGAACTGCTAAACTGTTTGCTTGGTAGGGATGTGCACGGTCCGGAGCAGTCAGGACCGGCACCGAAGGGGGGCCTTTCTTTAAGGGCGGGGAGGGCTTGCTTACCCCTCCTGCCTCTTTGCCCCCTCCAGCGCCCGTATTTAACAGACTAATGGGGGGCTGGAAACCAGCCGCCCCCCCCCCCCGCGGGCAGATTTACCCACCAAAACTACCAATACCCCTGCCGCCGCCGCCGCCCGCCAGCCCTCCCTCCCTCCCTCCCAGCTGCCCGCCTGCCTGCCCGAGGACTCACTCGATGCTTTAGAAAAAACGAGAGGAGCTACCGGACGGAGTTCCTCTCGCTACGAAGGCCTGCTGCATACTGAAGGTGCTTTGCGCGCGCGCGCCACAAAGGACACCAATCGCCGGAGGCCCGGTCTACCCGCCGGGAAAAAGCCGGGTAGACTGGGCCTCCGATTGCCAGAGGCCCGGTCTACCCGGCCAGGAAGGTAGACCGGGCCTCCGGCGATCGGAGGCCCGGTCTACCCGGCCTTTTCCCGGCAGGTAGACCGGGCCTCCGGCGATCGGCGTCCTTTGCGGCACGCACATGCGCGCACGTGCAAAGCGCCTTCAGTATGCAGCAGGCCTTCGTAGCGAGAGGAGCTCCATCCGGTAGCTCCTCTTGTTTTTTCTAAAGCATCGAGTGAGTCCTCGGGTGGGCGGGCGGGCAGCTGGGAGGGAGGGAGGGCTGGCGGGCGGCGGTGGCGGCAGGGGTATTGGTAGTTTTGGTGGGTAAATCTGCCCGCGGCGGGGGGGGCAGCGGTGGGGGCGGCTGGTTTCCAGCACCCCGTTAGTCTGTTAAATATGGGCGTTGGAGGGGGCAAAGAGGCGGGAGGGGTAAGCAAGCCCTCCCGCCCTTAAAGCAATACCCCCCACCCAGACCCGGACCAGCAAGGGCCGAACCGGTCCGGCAGTTCGGCCATTCTTTAGAATGGCCGCCGGACCGGTTCGGACTCACCCCTATTGCTTGGTCCAACGCAATGGACAGGCCAATCAGTTCAACCAAACTGGTTTGGCAAAATGCATTTCGGCTCGAATTCGATTCGAATTCGAGCCAAACCACAATTTTTGGTTCATGCACACCCCTACTTGCACATGTGCAAGGATAGAAGCTGTCAAAACATCTTGTATGGAAACAGCCATTAAAGGTCCTATGTGCCGGGCAATGTACCAAGGTGTGTGAAGCAGCTTGCTCAAATAACACAAGCAAATGGACATAGACAGACAGGAGATTTGTGGTGATACATGCTGTCGCTTTCTTTATATGACTGGACAATCAGAAGTTTTCTATGGATGAGATTTCCATGAGTTTCTGCACTGGGTCGGCACATTGGCATTTCTGCCAAGCAATGTGTTATCACTCCCTTGGCATTTGTGATCTTTGTTTGGAAACAACCAAGTTGCCCTGTTCCTGGTATCACCAGGGCTCCATGTTTTTCTGCACAGACTTCTACAGCCCTTTATTGCTGGAGACTTCTCCCGTTGTGCCTGTCCTGTCATCCCATCCTTTTTATGTGGATTACAAAGGTGGGATCATAAGACGCACTGGAAAGTGGGCATTCCCCAATGTGTTTCTCTTCCTTTACATGCATTGAAGCTTGGGACATGGCAACGTGCTATCTGCTGCTGGACAATGGCAGGAGGAATGGGACAACTGATTGGAGAGGCGACCAGAGAGAAGTGCAGCAGGCATAGAGCTGACGTGTTTCTGGGCTGGTCTGAGTCACCCTCTCTGTGCTTTCTTGAGCAGCCACAGTATAAAACCCAGGTTACGTTAGTGGCAAAATTTGGACGACATGATGCCACTTTGAAACCTGAGGTTTCAGCAGCAAAACTCAGTACAAACTGAAGGTTCAGATGACAGTTTAGGGTCAAAAACCTTGCATTGGTTGGGTGATGAAACCATGGTTTCACACATTCGGATGACCACAAAACTGAACCTCTGGCACGGTTGCCTCCAGTTTGGTATCACCAGGCACCAAACTGAAGGCAGCCACTGTTTTAACTGTTTTAGATTCCTGTGGGAGCTGGAGTTTGCCCTGTGGTACTCTACTTGAGACATCCCTCCAGGATGGCATTGAGCCATTGATGAATACTTGACCACAATTGTTCAGCCAGATGTGAATCCACCTAATGTAGCATCATCTATCCCACATTTTACCAACTTGCCCACAAATATATTGTGGGAAACTTTGTCATATGCTTAGCTGAAATCAAGATGCACTACGTCTACAGCATTGCCATGATCTATTAAACAATTAAGTCTTTAGAGCCCTAAAGACTTACTTGTTTGGCCTGGCCTTCCAAGGTTTTCAATTTGTAATTGGTTTTAAATTGTGTTGAAATTTATTTTTATATTGTTTTAAGTAGTGTGTTTTAAATGTTGTTTGTTTTTATGTTTTTTAAGCTAGTTGTACACTGCCCAGAGCCTCTGGATGAGGTGATTTATCAATGTAATAAATAAATAAACCAAGAGTTACGTAACACGATTGGTACGAAGCACCTGAGGGGAGTTCTGCGGGGAGAGTGGGCTTAGCCTGCTCTCTCTGCAGATGAGCAGCTGCTCGTAGCTGGGTGGCTGAATCGGCTGCCCACACGACTGCTGACTCCATCACAGAGCTAACAGGGGTGGCGGGGATCGGGGGCCACACAGCTCCTGGACGTTCCAGGATGCCCTGCGCAAGCACACAGGGCATTCTGGAGAGACTGCCGAACCTGGAAAGCAGCTTGCAGACTCTCGGAGGGGGTCTCCTCGTGTGTCACCATGGTTCAGACCTGTGCTGTGGCGGCACACGATCAGAAAACCCAGGTTAGTGGAGTGCTCGCTCTGCTTACCTGGGCTAAGGGGAGGGCTACTTCGGAAGGCTAGCTGCCAGAGAACCACCGGGCGAGCCTGCGAGTCTGCTGGTTCTCACGATGGGGAAAAACCAGGCTGGGCTTCTTTAGCCCAGTTTTTCCCCATCGTGAGAATAGCCTCAATGTCTATGAAAAAAGGAGATGAGATACTGGCATGTCTTGTTCTTGACAAATCCATGTTAGCTCTATCTATCTATATATCATATTTTTATCCTGCCTGATATGTACATCTCTTTTACTAATCTCCAGATTCTTTTCTAGGTGCTCACAGAAAGACTGCTCAGGGATGGACAGGAATAGCATGGACCGGTCTGAAGAAACTGTGTGGTCCTGCCTTCAAAGCCACCTCAGCCTGCCAAGGGGCCACCTCCCACCTCCCCCAGCCTCTCTTCCCTGCTGGTCAGTTCACCAGTTCCCGCCATGTTTCTTTCTGCGCTGCCGCTACACTGCCCATCACCAGCGGCCCATTGCTCTGGGTCAGAGCAGACTGGAAAGTGGGCAGGGAGATTGTCCCTGCTGCATCTCCACCACAGCCACTGCTCCCAGAAATAACGTTATGTCCCCCGGACATTATGCGAAACTGGAGGTAAATGTGGCAGAGGTTTGAATTTGTGGTCGTACAAACGTGTTAAGCCATGGTTTCATCACCCAACCGCAGCTCCATCTTCACCTCCAACCCTGAATTTGAACCTTTAGTTTGTAATGAGTTTTGCTTCTGAAACCTCAGGTCCAAAGGGTCATTGTTCCATCTGAATTCTGCTGCTGCCATAACCTGGGTCTTGTGCTCTAGCTTCTCCCAAAACCATAGAGAGGGCTGCACATAGCAGCCCAGAAATGGGTTACCTCTATCTTGGCCACGTTTCTCACAGACTGCCTCTCAGAGCTGGTGCCCCGCCCTCTGCTCTTTCTGCACTCCTCCTGCTAGAGGTGGCAATAGAGGTGCCACGTCCCTAGTGTTCATTAATTTAAAGAGAAAGAGCCACACTGGAGAAAGCCGGCTTTCCCCTGCGTCTTATGGTCCCCTCTTGTCAATCTGCACAAAAAGTATAGGTTGACAAGACGGGGACAGCAGGAGAGGTCTCCAGCAATTCAGGACTGCAGAGATTTGTGCATAAACACATGAAGCCCCAGCAACACCAGAAATTGAACAACTAGGTTGTTTCCCCACAAAGGGCACAGATTTGAGGCTTTGGGGGGTTTGATACCATGGTACTTATCAGAAATACTAATAGGCCAACCATGCGTACAGCGCGGTTCCCATCAATGCTGCATCTGGAATACACCTGCATAAATCTCAGCCACGGCAAACTTTCTGTGGTCTAGTCAATTAAAGTGACAACATGTAGCCCCACAAATCTGGTGTCTGTCTCTGTCCATTTGATTGGATTTCTTGAGCAATCAGCAGTGCACACCTTGGCACATTGCCCAGCACGCAGGACCTTAGAATTACCATAAAAAATGATTTGACAGCTTCCATCTGGGGAAGGAAAGGGGGCACACATGCAAGGAACCTTTTCATTAAAACCACACCTGATCTAGTGCAGCTGCCCAGCAAGGCATCCTTTCAAAGGTGTCTGGATGGGCAGCAGAGCATTGATTGCCCTGGGTGCCTGAACAGTGAAATTTATTTATTGTTTTATTTATTAAAATTTTATTTTTAAGGTTTCTGTGGACAGTACTGCTCCCTCCAACTATACAGAGGAGTGCCATCAACTGTGTGTGTGTACCTCAGATTGGTGAAGTATTATGCAATTTAGCATTATGCAATACGTAATCCATTATGCAAAGGAAAATCTACCATGAATGGGATAACCCTAAGTTTGTGTTAAAAGAAAGCCCTTGGTTTTTTCAGTGTCCTGTGCTATTCTTTGTAACATATTGTAGGGGAAGTGGGGCCCCCGTGGTGAAAGCATGCAGCCTCAGCCATACCTCAAGAGTGGAGCCATCCAATGGGACAAAGGGATCAAGCTCAAAAGCAGCTCTGTGTGATGACAGAACATGCAATAGATGCATATGCCTTATCCCTAGGACCACTTTCTCCTCAGGAATTGGTACCCAAGCAACATCTTTCCCGGCCCCAGAGACTACCGCAAACCAAGAGTCTAAGCCAGGCCTGCTCAAGCTAGCCTCCCCCACAGCTGTTTTTGGACTATAGCTTCCATAATCCCCAGCCACATTGGCAAATAGCCAGGGATTATGGGAGTTGTAGGCCAACATCTTCAGGAGGTCTGAAGTTGAGCAGCCCTGGTATAAGTGCACCCTCTGACAGTCTGGTCTCCCCACAACACATATCCATGTCTTTTTCTTTTTCTTTTTCTTTTTTGCCCCACATGGTCACCTGGTTTCCCAGGGATCACTCCATGGGATCCATGGGTGCCCTGCCCTGTGATATGCCACAATGCTGGTCCCAGCTCAGCCTGTGTGGATGCAGACGTAGCATCCATCCCCAGTCTTTCCTAACTCTGCCACCTAAAACCACTCGGACACATTAAGGACTCCTTGGGAGTCCGAAAGGGTTGGATGGAGAGGGGAAGGTATGGCGTATGAGTTCTATAATTATCCAGAGATTCCTTCTTGCACATCTCTCCTTTGTTTATCTCCTCTTGATCCTTCCCCCCTTTTTCTATCCAAGATGCTTTATCTCTCAAAACTATTTTCCCTTCTGCCTTTACAAAACTAGTCTCAATTATGCTATCCTCTTCTAAGTATACAAACTTCATCTATGCAACATATTATATTCCTAGAGACTTCTCTATCCACTGAATAGTTAATTCTTTACTTAGTTTATTATTTTAAGTTTTCTTTCCCCACTGAATCCTTTTTGGAGAAGCTTGCAAATACCTCAGTCGGCCAGAAGGGTAAATATAACTTTTACTTTAGGGGTATAAGTTAAGGGGTTCAGATTCATTTAGTATAGGAAAGGGTTAGGGAAAATTGGGGTGAGGTTTATTATATACAACATCATAATAATAGCTTCAAATGACACACATTTGATGCTGCATAGAATGTTATAGTTTGCTTATGCTTATATTTTGATATATCTTTTGCCATGCATTTACCATTTTATGTATCTTTAGCTATGCGTTTACCATTCTATATGTCTCGAGTCTTTGAATAAAACTTTTAAGCTTTAGTATATGTGTTGCCGAAGCGAGCACAAGTTTAAGCTTTAAAAGGTGTGGTAATTGGGTTTTGGGTTTGATCATGTGAAACACCTACTGAGGCAATAAAAGAACCTCACAAGGTACATGTTTGACTATACTCACTCGCACCTTTCCATAAGATCAAGAATCTTTCCTCCATTCTTCCATCACTTCTTCACCAAGACTCAGTGAGAGTTGATGCTTATGACTACAGTGACTACGCTGCTCTTGGAAACTGTTTTGTTCCTCTGCACGCTTCGGCAGCTCCTTTTGCTCTTGGCATGTCTCATCAAACTTCCTCAATGTCGAATGAGATGCAGCATGAAACAGAATAGCTTCTCCTTGCAGCAAGCACCTCAGGTAGGCCTTTCACCCTGAGCAGGCACCTGCCATTAGCAGCAGAAGAAAAAGCATTTGATATCAGCAGGTCTTATGACTTGAGGTGGGATTTAACAAGACACTTGAATTTGCAAATTCTTCTTGGCATAATGAACAAATCACTGAATACTCTGCAACTGCTCTTAGGCCTTTTGTGAAATTACACAGCCCCTTTCAAGTAGGATTCTGTTCTGCCTGCTAAAGAGCAATTGTCAGCTAATAAGACTGTTCTCATGAGCCGTCTAGCCCAGGCTAGGGGCTAGGCTGCTAGTGTGGAGTGCTAGGATCTTTGTGGACTCCAGCACTCTGCCCAGCCTAACCCCTCTCTTAAGCCTGGCTCTTAGCCGAGGGTAAGGGTGTGAGGACTGCATGCAGTCCAAGGAGACACAGACGGGCACCTAGCACACCCACCTGATGGGGGAATCCAATTAATGCACTATGCTCATTGTGTGGTTCATTGTAGGCTATCCGGAGGCTGGGACGTGCTCCCCAAAGCATTTTTTTAATCGTCTGGGGAGAAGGTGAGTTGGACCAACCTCCCCCTGCACGCCCACCCCATGCCTCCACGCGAATGGCCCCAATATCTTTTTGAATACTACCGGAAGAGGTGATATTATTGCCCTTTTCTTTTGTATCACTTTTGCAATCTTCTACGAAAATGGCCCCAGAATGATCAGACTTGTCCCATGTAATATCCTGGACTGAAATGTGAAGGTAATGACTTTCAGTCACAATTCATAAGAGCTTGATCTGAAATGATGATCTTGAGGTGAAAAGGTTCTTTTCTGTAATGCCCCTTATCAATCATTGGAGCTACCCTGTCACCTTCTCTTTTTGTTAATAAAGGGAAAATATTTGCAGTCAATAGAAAGGTAGGATTCATTGAAGGGAGGAGAAATCAACCACAGTGAGCATAAAGCTTCTAGAAAACAAATGGAAAGTTAGTATCCAAAGCAGGAATTGGAAAATGAAAAGAAACTATTTTAATACATCTGGAACCAAGAGGCTTTTATATGCCTGAATTATTATTGAAGTCTGGCTTGATGTGATTACAAGGAGCTGTTGTTTCATGAGTGATTTTTAATCCTGTTGGCAGTCAGAGAGGGTATAAATTTGTGAGCCAATTGGTATGCAGATCATCCTACTGCTGGGGTATTGATTTGAAAGACTCAGGATGAATGTGCCCTGTTTTATAAGAGAAGCATTTGAAGAAGGAAAAGAACACTCTGTGTTCTGAGGAGCTTTGCTAAACATCACTGAATGGGAACAGCAGCATGCAGATGACGCCCTTGATGCTGCTCCAAGGGCTGGGAACCCCAGGAATCCTCCTATTGTTTCTTGTCTTTTACTTTATTTTAAATGTTTCTACCCCACCTCTCCTGCACTGAAGGCAGATGGTATTTCAAACTGAAGTAGCCTATATACCAACCATACAACAAAAAAGTATCAGCTTAAAAGCAATCAGGAGTGTACTGGTGCTGTTTTCCAAAATACCCCCTGAAAACATGGGTCTTACAAGCCCAGTGGTAGCCCAAGATGTCTTTCTGCCTGAGGGCACCAAATGCTGCCCCCTTCCCCCGCCCCCTAGTGGCAACAGCAGGAAGCAGCAGACGCCACAGGGGGCAGCTTGCTGCCCTTCTAGTGTCAGTAAGCTGCCACTTGAGGTGACCACTTCCCCCTCACCTTTGCAAGTCCTTCTGAATGCCAGCAATGACTTGCTTTGAAGGACTTCTTGGAAGCAATCTCTCTCTATCTTTCCCAACCCTAGGGCAGTGATTGAGAATGCTCTGCTGCTTGGGAACTTCCTTTACATCCTGCAATGATGGCTCATAAATTGGGGCACCCAATGCAGATTTTAATTGGTGGGTGGGGCACTTATAGGACAGGTAGTCCTTGAAGATGTCAGAATCTCAGGCCATTTAAGACTTACAATCAGCAGCTTCAATTGAGTGCAGAAAAAACTGATAGCCAGTAAAGCTATTGCAAAACTCTTTGAGTAAGCTTCCACAGTGCTGGCTTGTTACCATTCTGAGGCAAATGATAATTTGTTTGTTTGTTTAATAGATTTTTATACCGCCCCAAACCAAAGTCTCGAGTGAGCTGCCCTACCCCATTGCTGGCTCTGGCCTGGACAAGAGCCAGTGCTGATGTTATCCCAACCTCTTGCTGGCCCACCTCTGCCTTGCAGGCCCAGGCACCACCACCTTCCTCCTCACAAGTCACACTGGTGCCACTGGCTGTTTGCAAGATGTGCCCCATGGGAGGCATGGAACATTCAGGCAGCCATCTCAGTTCTCTACTGCTGGCTGCTGAGTGAGCAGCAAATCTCACTCAATCCCTTTCCCTCCAAGGTTATTTCTCAAGGACATGGACAAGTATGAAATGTGGAGGGAATGTGGAGCAAGGGAGAGAGAGAGTGACTGCTGGCACAGCAGCCAGTGATGGACAACCCAGGCAGTTTCCAATGTGCTCCACGCTGCCTTCGGTGGGGCACCGCATGCAAACAGCCAGTGGCAGTGCTAGAACACCTGAAGAAGAAGGTGGCAGTGTCTGGGCTTGCGAGGCAGGGTGTGGCTGGTGAGGGAGTGGAGTTTTAACTAACTTTTGAACTTTTTTTAAGTTTAAAAAAATATCAGGCGCAAACAAGGGTTTGGGGGGAAAGAGACACATAAAAGACGGCTTTTAATTGGGGATAGAATCTCTCTCCCTCTCTCTCTCTCTCTCTCTCTCTCTCTCTCTCTCTCTAGTCTCACAATCAGTGAGACTCACCTTTAGGGGGTTTGAGAGGAGAGCAGGCTTAGTTCGATTTCCCCGCAAACAATTGGAAGGGAAGCCCTGGGTGGCTGGATCGGCCGCCCACACGACTGCTGGCTCTGTCACGGAGCTAGTGGGGGCTGTGGGGATCAGGGGCCACATGCCCCATGTGAGTGCGTGGGGCATCCTGGAGAGACCCCCAGGGTCAGGAGGCTTGTTTCAGCCTCCCGGCGTGGGACTCCTCATGTGTTGCCATGGCGCAGAGCCGTGGCGTGGCAATACACAATCAAAAAGATGGGGTTAGCGGAGCGCTCACTCCACTAACCTCGGCTAAGAGGAGAGGGAATTAGCAGGGTTTGCTGCCAGGAGCCAAGCAGCTCCTGTGGCAGCAGACGATCAGTAAAAAGCGGGCTAGGCTCCCTTACTCCACTTTTTGCTGATTGTGAGAATCTCCCCCCGCTCTCGCTCTCTCACACACACTCCATAAATGTGGGAAGCAGAAAAAAACACTCTTTGGCTTCTGAGGGGAAGAAATCACACACACAAAAACAAACAGATAAGGGTTGTTTGTTTGTTTGACTTTCCTTTTTACTTGAGCCCAACAGACAACTAGCTTCTAGCTCCTCCATTCAAGCAACTGCATTAAGTTGCCAAGTGGGGGAGGAGCTCAAGATGAGGAGGACTAATTAGATACTGCTGCTTCTGCTGTTGGGAGAAGACAGGGCTGGTTTAATCCTTTCCTTTCTCTGCAGCCGCTTTCCTCCTGACTGAAAAAAGAGAAATTGGAAATCACAGAGAACTTGCCTTGGGGTAACTGCAGCGGGGGCAGGGAGAGAAACATTGTGAGAGAGTGAGTGACACACCTTGGCTACTCCCTGGTTTGAGATGCAAGTGGGCTAACTTGTGAGATGCCTAACCGATTTGAACCAAATTAGGTACAGTTGTAGTGCATCACACACACAGGGACACTTGAATGGCGTCATTTGTGTTGATGTCATCCACCCTGATTCAAGATGGTGCAAGTGGGCTAACTTGTGGAGCAAGTGCACTAACCTGTGGACTGTCTTACCAATTTGAACCAAATTAGGTACAGTTGTAATGAGTGACACACAGGGACACTTCAATGGCATAGTTTGTGATAGTGTCATCCACCACAATTCAAGTTAGCAGATGGGTAAACTTTTGAGGCACAAGTGACTTGTGAACTGCCCAACTGATTTGAACCAAATTTGCTACAGCTGTAGGGACACATATGGTTGCCCCAATGATGTAGGTTGTGATGATGTCATCTACTTTGATCCAAGATGGTGGATGTGTGAACTATTGAGGTGCAAGTGCACTAACCTGTGGACTGTCTTACCAATTTGAACAAAATTTGGTACAGTTGTAGTGAGTGACACACAGGGGCACCTCAATGGTGTAGTTTGTAATGGTGTCATCCTCCCCAATCCAAGATTGTGGGCATGTGAACATTTGAGGTGCAAGAGGTCTAACTTGTGGACCACAATTTGAACCAAATTTAGTCCAGTTGTAGGGATAGGAGGCAGATTAGGAAAGTAGGAAGATTAGTTCTTACTAGAACAATGTGTTGTACAACACCATACAGTTCTAGACAGCAGGATGCACAGATCACTAGCTGTATTTGTAGCCCATCCTATTCTGACAGGTTGGGGTGGATCCAACATAAAAATCAGTGTCCAGTTAAACCAACCGAAAAACTGACACAAAATTCCAGTTCTTTATAATGGACTATTTAACAACTACATTATATGAAAAGGTTAGCACTCTTTCTGAAAGTCAAATCATTTTTAAAAGTGTTGACCATCCAAAATTAAGCCAGTAGGTTCAATAACCCTCTGTAAGAAAACTTGCTTACAGACATTTGTCCCAAATAAGGGACAAACTAGACATCCCCTTGTATAATGTGTCATTAATTGACATGCTTAAACCTATCACTCTCTGGGATCTGCTTGTTTTCTATTATATATATATATATATATATATATATATATATATATATATATATATAGTGAGCTGCCACCTGCAATCTGCTACATCCCACACATAGGTTTACCAGCCTAGTGAGAATTAGGCCTATATTCAGTAATAACCTGTAGGAGGCCAAGTATGCATCACCCATATATAATTTTCATCCATCTGTGGTAGCAATACTAATTTTGTACAAGAATTTGTCCCTGACCCTAGAGATTTGTATTACTCACTGAGCTGGTGCATTGATCTTCTTCAGTCTGACATATGACGGAAAATGAACCAGGAATGGAGGTTAAACCATTAAAAATATATGTTTTTTCCCCTTCTGCTAGCTATTTGCAGAAGTTCCCAGGGGCTTCAGAAAACCTGAATCTTTCATTCTCAGATTGTCCTTCTCAGCTGTGGAACTTGTTTGGAATATTTAACAAATGACAAAGAAGAAACTTTATGGATATAGATTGTGGCCTCTCTAGAAAAGTTTCCATCAACTTTTCAAATTCTCTCACTCAGAAGGTACAATAATTGCCTCTCATGAATTCAGGCTGCTGTAATTGGGAATGGCATACCAAATCAACTGATGTAGCTTCTATAACTGCATTAACACTCAAGTTATCACCACAGCTAACATGTCACCTTTAGGGATGCAAATTTAACTAAACTCTTTAAGCTTTCCCCCCTCATTATTTCTGTGGGTAAATGTCATTCAGTGCTTTCAATAGATATTATCCCTCAGATGATCGAAAGTGCTGGTGACAGTCACTTTCTTTCTCTTTGCTGTCTCTGCAAATTACATTAAACAAAAGCATGGAAGGCAAGCTCAGAGAGATATATGGGGGTAGGCAGACAAAGGGCTTCAAAGGGCAGCAACAGCTCCAGAAACAGAAATGAAAAGAAATGTTCTTGGACTATTTCTTTCAAGTTTGTTTTCAAATGAAATAATCATACATTTAAAGTTGATTAAAGGTGCAGAGCACAATTATAACAGGCAAAGAGAAGCTGACCCTATAAAAAACATCACAACTGTTATTTATTATTGTGACAACTAATGAGCCAAATTATGAGAGGGAAATGGAAGGGAATAGATTTTGGGGCGTTTGGTAGGATTGTGACTCATTTCTGTCAAGGCTTTTATGCCTATAACAAATGTGTAGTGGGTGCGAATTTTCCCATACTAAAGCTCCAACCAGGAAACGTTTCATGTACTGACTATGACTTTTTCTGGTTTTGTTTGCTTGTTTGTTTTGCATTTTTAACATACTCTTCAGTTCACAGACTCCCAGAACAGTGTGCCAACAAATTTAAACAACAATAAAACAGTAGAAATACACCAAGATATATAAATCAGCATTCAGACAAAAGCCAGGAGATTTTTATATATATATAAACACCCTAGAGTGCCTTCATCTGACATCAGACTTGATGCCGGACACCCTGGGGAATACATTCCACCTGTATCATCTCCAAATTTTTTATTTATTTGTTTGTTTTCTCTACCGCCCTTCCAAAAATGGCCCAGGGTGGTTTACACAGAGAAATAACAAATAAATAAGATGGATCCCTGTCCCCAAAGATCTCACAATCTAAAAAGAAACATAAGATAGACATCAGCAACAGTCACTGGAGGTACTGTGCTGGGGGTGGGAATATGTGGGAACCCAAGATGGACCTCTACAAATGATTATGTATGAATCAGTACCAGTCTTAGGTACTCAGGTTCCAAGCTCTTTAGTGTTCTTACATTAAAATTGCAAAATAAATTAAATTAAATTAAATTAAATTAAATTAAATTAAATTAAATTAAATTAAAAAACAGTTAAAAGCAGTGGACTGTGTTTGAAAATAGACCAGTGCAGTTTTTCAAAAGAAGAAAGAAATGTTCTGTATGCCCAGTCCCAGTCTGTCATCTAGCTGTTGTATTTTGAAGTGACTAATGTTCCAAGCGGTCTTCAAAGGCAGACCCAAGTACAACACATTGCAGTAATCTAAATAGGATGTCACTATAGCACAGATCAGGTGTTTCCAACTTTGGGAGCTGTAGCTCAACAACATCTGGGGGACCAAGATTCTACACCCCTGGTATAGATACTGGGGCCAGGCTATCTCTCTCTAGGAGGGCTGTAGCTGGTGCACAAGACCAAACTAATGTGTGCACTTCATGCTATGAAGCTGCAAAAAATTGGAATGGGGTCATCAAGCAACAAAATGGCCAATGCAGTTCAGTGTAATTAAGTGTAAAGTGATGTACATATTGGACAAAAACTCCCAACTTCACATATAAACTGGTGAGATCTGAGCAGTCAGTGACTGACCAGTAGAAGGTTCTTGGGGTTGTGGTGGAAAACTCACTGAAAATGTCAACTCCATGTGCAGCAGCTATGAAAAAGGCAAATTCCATGCTAGGAATAATTAGGATTGGGACTGAAAATACAAATGCTACTATTATAAAGCCTCTATACAAATAAATGGCACAGCCACATTTGGAATTCAGATGCTGGGCTATCCAGCAAGGCTCTTCTTATGTGTTTGTTCTTAAACTCCTAGTTGGGTACAATACATGTCTGGTGGACTGAATTTAGAATGATGTGGCACACATTTTTCAGGCCTGCTAAACTTCTACAGGCTGCATGACCTCCGCCTTTCAGTGTTGTTGGACCACAATTCCCATCTAGGGGTGTGCAGAATTGGTTCGAATTGAACTGGGTTTGATTCAAACTGTATCCCCCCCCCAAAAAAAAGTGGCTGTCCAAGTTCAAATTGGACTAGGCTCAATGTGATATAGACCAGTTCAACCCAGTTCAAGGGCTACAGTTGTAAAGGGAAAACTGGTTGAGGATTCCCCATTACAAGCAAAGGGGTGGGGGAATCCTTTAAAATATTCCCTTTTACAAGCAAGGGGTAGGACAATCCTTTAAAAGATTTGGCTAGAGCCGTGGCAAGAGGACAGCTTACTGACTTCTGCTGCAGCAGCAGCTCCTCTAAGCCCCAGTGCTCCCCCCAGCAGCACAGGCTGGCAGGAGCCTGGTTCTGGCCTCCGTGGATGCGTGGAAGACATTTACATGACCTCCACACATGCATGAAGGACATTTGTGTGACCACGCAAATGGATTCTTCACCGGATTCCCCTTTACAAGCATAGCCCTCGAACCAGGTTGAATCAGGCCAAACCAGTTCGAACCGATTCTACCCAATGGAATGGACCACTGGGCAGTTCATTTGAACTGGCTCATGGACTGCCAGTTTGTTTCGAATTCAGTTTGAATTCATACCAAATCACCTGAACCAGTTCCATTCACACGACTATTCCCTTCATCCCTGGCTATTGGCCACTGTGGCTGGGAATGGTGGGGGTTGTAGTCCAACAACAGCTACAGGACCAAAGTTGTGCAGCTCTCCTCTAAAGGTAAATGTACAGTTCAACAAAGTTCAGCACTTATGAGACCCATTTCATTTCAGAGCTAAATGTATGCTCATCCCATTGAAATGGATAAAATTGCTTTGCCCTAGCTAGATTGTTACCAAAATAATAGAAACAAGATAGTGGGAACGCAAGATGTTCCTCATCACAGGTGCTGTCTAAGAGGTGGCTGTGACATTTCTATTGCAGCCACATCCTAGACAAGAAAAACAGTGGACACTGAAAAGGAGGATCACAGGTTTACTGTGACAAATATACTATGGTTTGAGTGCTAGGAAAATGTGATATTCTAACCATGGAAATACTCCCTTGAGTGCAGACACAATGAATGACTAACAGCTGTGCATTTATTGTGTGAAAGAACAATTGTGAGTACATGCCCTTGAGGGAGAATGACACATTCCTGCACATTAAGGCCTCAGACAAGCCTGAAAAGTCCTGTTTTCAAACCAAAGGTATCATTTGGGCAGAGAAAAGAGTTTGCTCTCACATCTATCCCTAATTTGTAGTTTAATGACACCTGTATTAGGAGAGCATTAGCAGCACAAGCAATAATGTTATCGTAGCCCATCTATCCTGCTACAGCTTTATGATAAACTGAACACAAGCACTTAATTGTTCTAATAAATGTCACCCTTTAAACATGAATCATTTGTTATATAATGATACAGGTCAATGGCATCTCATTGATGAAATATAAAACCAAATTCTAAACCACTTATAATTATTGGAGATCTCATGATTCCTTCCATAGAAAAGACCCATGCCCACAGCTACAAGTTCTTAAACACTAAAAATGATGGGAGCTTTTTAAATTGTTAGATAAACAGAGGGAGGGCGAGAGAAACTTGCAAGATACCCTTTTCTTTTCCCACAGGAGGCTGATGAGTCGGTTCTGTTTTGCATTTAGATAAACAAGCCCACATGTTGTGAAGGCTTACACTGGTATTTCTGATCAGCCCATGCCACTGTGGTTGTCTAAGTGAGCGTTGGTGGTCTTGTGCAAGAGCCCAAGCACTCAAATACGTAATGTTGTGCAGTGGCAGTTGGGGATCACAACTTATATTGTTTCCATTGTAAGTTATGTTCTGAAGTGCGGGTGCGCAACTGTATTTGCACACTTCATCTCTTGTGCAAAATGTCTAGCACCTCCTTAGAAACTCTCAGCTGTATAGGCTGATCAGAAATGCTGATGTATGCCTGCACAACATGCTGGCCACTATTTCCACCAGCAGAATTTTAAATAAACCAAGATGGTTTCACAAGTGTTTACAGCTGTCCATATAAAGCTTCACTTATGCATGCCCCACAAGTTCTTACCATGCCTACACCACTTCCATATGTCAGTAAATTCGTATTCAAATATTCATATTCAGGCATATTCAAAGCTTTTCCAAAGGAGTAAGTTCCAAGGGTGATCTTATTCCTCATACACACACTGATGCATGCTTCTGTTCTAATTCTTAGGTGATCTTACCCTCTGTATAGACACTGAGAAGGATGCCTATATCACATAGCCACCTATGTGACTGTGCAATTTTCACATAGCTACTAGCAAGCTTTTGCATTCAGAGACAAACCCACCCTTTTTTCTCTGGCACCACAAAGGTGATAATGAAAATGGGTGGGTTCTTGTCAGAATGCAAGAGCTGGCTGGCGGCTGGTGCAGTGAAATTCCACAAGTTCCCAGCTTGGCATGTGGGCAGAGGGTAAGATTGCACTAGGAGGTAATGGAGCTATTCACATGAGCAGAAAACAGGGTGACCCCCTGCAAACAACTTCAACCCTGTTTCAAGCCTCACAGCAAACACACGTGCATTTGGTGAAGCCTCGGCAGCAAACAGGAGAGACTGACGTTCAACTTTTACAAGGTTCTCTTCAAGGCAATCAGCCACAGCTTGCAGTGCTGGTCCTCCAGCCCCCAGAGTGGCCGGTGGGGGGGGGGGGTGTCACATGACCCAAGAAGACCACTCAGAGGGCTCCAAGCTGCAGTCCTGCTTTGCAGCACTCTGATTGGTAGCCTCAGTTAACCCTTTCCTGGCAACTGCAGCACTGTCAAAGGCACTGAACTCCATCCTGATGCCCAAAACTCCCTGCCCACAACAAGGCAGGGAGCCGGGTCTCATGATCGGTGAGACCCGGTTTGGGGCAGTGTGGCTGGATTGGCCACCCACACAATTGCCGGCTCTGTGACAGAGTGGGCGGGGGCTGGAGGGAGCGGGGGCCAATTGGCTTTTACATAATCATTTTTTACTGCTGCTTCTGTGTGTTTTTATCTGTTGTATTGTTTTTATCCCGGTTTTATATGTTTTTAGCTTGATGTTTTTATTGCTTTTTATTGTATGTTTCAATTTTTGTAAACCGCCGTGGGGTTTTCTTTTAACAAAAGGCGGTATAGAAATGTAAAAAATAAATAAATAATAAATAAGTGCACAGGGCATGCTGGCAAGACCCCCGGAGCTGGGAGGTGGCTTTTTGCCTCCCCTCCGGGGGTTTCCTCGTGAGTTGGTGCAGCATGAAGCCACGCCGCGGCTACTCACGATCTACAAAACCAGGTTTGCGGAGCGCTCGCTCCACAAACCTGGTTTTAGGTCAGGGGTTCTTGAGCGGGTTACCGTGCTAGAACCACCGGGCTCGACTGCAAGCCCGGTGGTTCTTACGATCTGCAAAAATCAGGCTAAGCTCTCCTAGCCTGATTTTTGCAGATCGTAAGAATAGCCTCGGGGAATTTAAGGAAGTTTGAGTGTGTGCTCAGTGCTGTTTGCTGGAACAGGCTTTCCCCAAGCGAACTTCTGCTTGCTTTGCAGCCCACTCTGGTACGCAGGCTGTATGGTAGCTCTGTATAAACGGACCTTCCACAGCATTCTGTGGCTTCACATGAGTACTGGGAGGGGGTAGGAAACCTCCCCTGCTTGCTAAACCTGGTTTTAGAGACTGGGAACTGGGTGACCCTCTTTTGACAGAGCCCTGTTTGAGAGCTTGCTGAGGTTTCACACAGTAGTTCTAACCCCGCCTTCAGACCTCAAGCCCTGTTTTTGCTGGTCATGAGAATAGCCTCAATGTGTAAGCCTGTAATAGTGTGTGTACAGGGAGTAAGAATGTACTTGGAAAACATGTGAAAGCTTTGAACATCCCACACTTAATGATTGCTATGGTATTGGTTAATTTGAACTTGCACATTTGCTTTCACAACTTTTGGCCCATCAAGTTGAATGCAGCTTTCCTGCCATGTATGGTATTATCCTACTAGGGCCTTTCCCTCATCTACTTAGGCTCTCTTCAGTCCTTCAAATGAATGTTCATAGATCAGGGTAGAGACTGCTCTGCCTCATCACCATACATTCATTCAGCACTCAGATATCATTGAAAAAGGCCTTAATTGCTTATTTAACCAGATAAGCAAAACTCCCAGAAAAGGTTTGGATCTGCTTTCTGTATGGAATTATTGTATTTTCTCACTTTCAAGATTCTCACCAGTATTACTGCTAAAATGCATCTTCTGTATATGAACCTACAGAAGACTTTTATGATATTTATTTAAACATCATAATCCTTTCCCACCTGTTCCTAACAGCTAACAAATATACTTGTCATTAGGTGTCAATGACACATCTGAAACAACATTTCACCCTGTTTTCATTTTGTATAGGTTACAAGTTTTAATGCTCCCATTGGGAGGCCTTATACAAACATTAATGCATAACTGTATTATGCATCCATGCAAATGACTTTGATACAGCATGCAAACAATATATGGGCAGAGGAACATTCAGATGCTTCCACGGTCAGGAAAAGGGATGGCATGTTACTAGGGGTGTGCACAAATAAGATTTTGTGATTTGATTTGATCTGGAATCAAATTGCAAAATCTTGAATTGAATCATTGAAGCAGCCAGCACTAGGCAGCTGATTTGGCAATCCAATTCATGAATAATCTAATCAATTCCTTTTTACCGCGGAGAGCTGGTCTACCCAATGGATAGACCAGCTGTCCCCAGAAAAAACAGTGCAATTTCAAGGACTGTTTTTCTGGGGAAAGCTGATCTACCAATTGGATTTAGTAAGTAGACCAGTCCTCTGAGAAAATCAATTGGTAGACCAGCTCTCCCTGGAAAAACAGGAGAGCTGGTCTACAAATTGGTTTTCTCAGAGGACTGGTCTACCCATTACATCCAATTTTAGACTAGTTCTCTCAAGAAAAACAGTTCACACAATTGCACTACTTATTGGGTTTAAGACTGGCTCCCCCCCCCCACCTCAAATGGTAGACCAGCTCTCCACACATCAAAAGACCTTCACAAAATTTTAAAAATCAATTAAAAAGTTGCCTGATTGCCCGATTGCCGTGTGGGTTGGGTAGCTGGTAGCACCCATAATGCCTCACCCAACACACAGAGCAATTAAGCAAACAGGCAATTTTTAATGGGTTTTTAAAATATATATATCTGGGTCACTTAAGGTCATTGATGTATTCACCCAGATAAAATTCACTGTGGGGAGTGCTGATCTGTAAATTGGTTTTCTTGGAGGATCTGGGTCAGTAGGTCAATGACCTGAAATGACACTGACAAATTTTTTTAAAAAATTAAAACTATCTAATTGCTCTGTGGGTAGGGTGGTCATGCCCCACCACCCAACCTACTGTGGTGCCGCATAGGGGACAATGAGGTATTTTGGGTCCCCATTGTTACCTACAGCAGAAACATTGCACACAGCACATTCACAATATCTCCCTCCCAACACAGAATGAGAAGACACATTTCAAAGACAGTCCAAAGTAGACGACCCAAAAAAGAATCACACTGACCCATAATCCACAGCCAGCCACTATGCCAGCACTTCAGTAACATCATAGACACAAGCTGCTCTCTCTCTTACACAATTATGACCACAGCAACATCTTCAGCCACATTATGATTAAGTGAGTATACCTTGCAAAGCAGAATGCAAACTGCAGAGCAGTGAGTGAAGTACAAGTTAATCTCAAGGCCAGACATGGGGCTCAAATTGAAGAAATATTAAATAGACTACCACTGTCCATTTCTTGCCACAACACTATCTCACAAACAGACCACCAAACCACAGCTCTAGGAAGGAAGGAAGGCATCCAAGAATTTGTCAATCTGTAATCCAGCAACAGATAGTAGCAAGCAATAGCACAACATTATACTCAGTGCAGAGAGAAGAAAACCACAAAATCAAACCTCCTTGCCTCTCCTGATGTAAGGAGAGGCACCAAGCACAGAAGAAAACCAAAAAACCAAACCTTCCTGGAGAAGAACTCCAGTGGAGTGTATCCATGTGTGCTGTGTGTGTGGATAAAAGTGTACTATGGTCTCAGATTGCCAGGCCCTGACTGACAGCCTGTCTGGCTGATACATGCCAGGGCACCATATCAGGGCATCGTTGGTCATGGTTGGGGTAAATATATCTGTCCTTATATCTAGGAGAAAAGATTTACCAGGAAGTAAACAACATAATGCACAAAATCCATGGCCATAGCTTACTACAGGTGCTGGGCTTCAGAACAGCAGTCCATCATACCTGGCTGAGCGTGGGATGGGTGCATGTGTTTCTGAGTGTGTCAGCAGCACTAACGGGCAGACTGTGACACATCTGGTACTGGGCCAGGGTGAGATGCCAGTGATGGTTGTTGCAGTCAGTGGGTGGGGGTGACTATGAGTCACTCACCCTCCTCCATAAGACTGGGATAGCCCAGCAGGGGGAGGTTGGCCTTCAGGAAGACTAGCTGCTGTACCAACTAAGCATCCAACCGTGAGTGATGAAGTGCATCACCACGTCCCCTGCCATGGAGTACAACCTCTAACTCTGGATGCTGGTTGGTAGGCACAAGAGGAATTGTCCAGCAACTGTTGCCAAGTCCAGCCAGACTTGGTAACGTGTTGCCCAAAACTAGCTCAGTCACCAGCTCCTGCAAGTACCACAGAACAGACAGCTTTGAACTGCTGCAGGGCTTGGTGGGCTCTCCAATTCCCCTAGCAAGGCTCCAAGGAAGCCCTCTGTAAACCACCGGGTGGAATGAGGCAGAAATGCCAGCTCCATTAGTGGCACTGCCAGTGAAACCACACTGCAGGATCGGGATGCAGTGGAGATAGTGCTACTGGGGCTGGACTGCACACTTTGAGGTGCTCCAGCCCCCTCCTCTTATTTGCAACTCAGCCTCTTCTCCTCAGTTCACCTAACATGTTCAGCCAGGAGGTCCCTCCACCTGGGCAGCTGGGCAGGAGTGACAGCTTTGCCCTTCATCCTGGGGCAACATAGCTATGACAAAACATGTTATGCTGATGCACCCAGGGGGTTGCTGAGACTATCCACCACTCCAGTCCCCAGCCAAACTGTGAGGGTGTGCTTCTCCAGTGGTCAGTGTGGACTGGAGTTCACCCATCACCTTCTCAATGAGAAGAGTGGTGGGCAAAGCCTGGCTCAGTGTTGCTGTCTCAGAACACAAGCTGTTTGTGTCAACAAAGAATGGCTCGAGAGTGTAGCACAACCTCAGAAATGAGCTTCCAGTCCTGGTTGGACAGGTCGCACACATCCAAGCCATGCCACCTTACCAGGCTGTGGATTTCTGCTTCTTGCTCCTGCAGGTTCTTGAGTAAGAGAAAGGTGGAGTTCCACTGGGTAGGAACATCCTGAGGGATCATGTGTTCAGATAGACCCAGCTCACACTGCCATCCCTTGAGCATGTGCCTTGCCTTAGGAGAACTTGTAGTCAGGGGCAAGCAGCTGCACATGATTTTGTTACATTATTATGTTTAAATGATTTCATCATTTTCAATTTAGTTTACATTTATATTCATTCCTTGATCGTCCAAAGACTTCATCTCCCCAATGGCTTGGGTTATCAGATGTGGTTTTAGACAATCAGACCACTTGCCCAACAACTATACACAGTGTGTAGTCAACTTCTCCTGCTTGGGAGAAGGAGCAGCTGCCTTGTTGCCACTAGCTGAGGGCACGCCTGGCCTATTGCTGCCAGCAGGAGTGAGGATCCCCAGGTGATACCATCACAGGTGCAAAGCATCACCTTCTTCACAAGATGCTTGGGATCCTTCCCTCTGCTGGCCTGTGCCCTGCAGTGGGTGCAGACATCATTTGTAGGGTCACCAAAGCAGAACTCAAAGTGATCCCACACCATACTGCCATCACGCACACTGGCCCTTGGCCACATTGGTGGGGGGGGGGGCTGCTGGATCTTTCTGGGGACCACCACCACCAGTCTGTGGCTACAAAGCATGGAACAGGAAACATGGTGACTTCCTCCTGCTCCTTCTCAGCCTTGGACCAGTGGCTCACACTGCTAAGGAGGATTGGGGAGGATGACAAGACCGATCTGGCTGCACTAGCAGCCAAGGAAATCAGCACCTCTTCCACAGCTGCCATGGGAAGATGCTCTTCCCTGACAGGGGAGGTTGTCCCCGCCTAACTCCCGCTTCACCAAAACCACCAACTGTGCTGGCTCATCTCAGTAGGTGAGCCTGTGCACAGCCAAAAAAGCAGGGGTGGGGAGACTTAGGGAGTAGGCCCCTGTCGCCACCACCCACCATGACCACATCACCCCTCCCTCTCTCTGGCAGTCTGCCCCTAGATCTTCCGTACACCCTTCCAGATATCTTTGGGTGTTAATTTAAGCCCTAACTCCAATGGGGCAGGGGGAAGGTAGGTATCTAATAAAGGGGTTTGGGGTCGGGGTGGTCTATATTTATGTGGTGTGTGCCACACACACAGTGCTATAGCACTGTAATGCACGCGCACACACACACACCCCAGCTAAAAAAACTGAAACCCCCAAAATAAAGAGCAGGCTTTATTGGGGTAGGCCTTTTGTGGGTGGGGGAAGCAAGAGCAAGCAACAACAATGCAGTGAGTCTAAGGGGAGGAGGGGAAGGGATTAGTCTGTGACTTCTCTAAGTTGCCCTCCCAACTCTTCTGACTGTCCTAGTACCTACCTAAGATTCCTTCCCCCAAACTAAGCCCCATTTAAAAGAAACAAGAAGAATTCTAAAGTAACCAAGGGTATGTGTGCATGTTGCGGTGTGGGGGGGGGGTGGTCACCAATCTGAAGCCGCCTCCTTTTCAGCTGGAGTCTGACCAGGAGCTGCAGGCAATCAGGCCAAGCAGCGCAGCACACACTGGCACTCAACAGGTGGGGGGTAGCTGGGCACTTTGGAGCAGGCACCCAGCCACCCCAAACAATAAGGAAATAAAAAGCGGGGGGGGGGGGTAAGGAAGCCATCACCTAGTTAAGTCACTAGGTGCTGGTACTATTTAAAATAAAGCAGTAGTTGTTACTGTAAAGAAGGGGGGATAAACAGATAGGCACAGGGCACAAGGTCTGTTTCTCCAACAGTCCACAAAACAGACCTGGCTGGCATACCAGGCAGCAGGCCAGGCACCCACAGCTGCTCAGAGAGTCAGTGATTCAGCAGTAATTTTAGCAAAAATCCTTTCTGAGCTGGCAGGTTCTGAGCAGTCTGATCCCACACACAGGCAGCAATGCAATCCAACAGCAGTCCTCCTCTTCCAAAGGTGGAAAAGGCAATGCCAGGCTGCCTCTGAGAGTCCCTCTATATACATTTTGAAACATCCACCTTCTGCCTCCTACCCCTCAAACCTCCCTCCAGCCAATGAGGGAACAGTTCCCCATGCCAACAATTGATTTGAATCATAACTACACAACCAAGAAGGAACATAGGCATATAGGAAGCTGCCATATACTAAATCAGACCATTGGTCCATCTAGCTAAGTATTGTCTACACAGACTGACAGCAGCTTCTCCAAGGTTTCTGGCAGGAGTCTCTCTCAGCCCTATCTTGGAGATGCCAGGGAGGGTACTTGGGACACGCTCTTCCCAGAGCAGCCCCATCCCCTAAGTGGAATTTCTTAGAGTGCTCACATGTAGTCTCCCATCCATGTAGTCTTTTACATGATCCCCACTGCACATTAAGGTCATCTGAGGAGGTCCGTCTCCAGTTGCCACCAGTTCGTCTGGTGGCAACACAGAGGCGGGCCTTCTCTGTAGCTGCTCCTGGGCTATGGAATGCACTCCCAGCAGAAATTTGTAATCTGAGAACATTGCTGTCCTTCAGGAGAGCCCTTAAAACATACTTATTTGGCCTGGCCTTCCAGAGTTTTAAATGATTGATTGTTTTAAACTGTTTTAAATTGTTGCCCTGATTTTCAGGGCTTTTAGCTGTTTTATTGGTCTTATTGTGTTTAATAGTTTGATTTTAATTGTTAATTTGTTTTTAATTGTTTATATCATGTTGTGAACTGCCCTGAGCTGTATTGGAAGGGCAATATATAAATCTAATAAATATATAAATAAATAATGCAACCAGGGTGGACCCTGCTTAGCAAAGGGGACAGTTCATGTTTACTAGCGCAAGACCAGCTCTCCTCCTCAAGCAAGGAGATCACCAGCCAATCGGTAGTCATTGCCAGAAAACCAATCAGAAGTAGTAACGACAGGCAAACAAAATGACTACATGAATCAACAAATCAATTCAAATTGAACCAAGCCTGATTCAACCTCTAGAATCACCATTTAAGCCAATGGTGTTTCAATTCAAGGATGAAAAGATGCATCCACAAATCACAATGCACATCCCTATGTGTTACCTCTGTCCAGATCAATCACAAAAAAAGCTTATACTTTCATGAGGTGCAAATGAAAAAGCCAGGTACTGGAAGAGATGGAGCTGTTGTTGGAGGAGGAGGTGTGGTTCCAATGTTCCACATCCTAGGTAAGCATTCTAGAACGTGTGTGTGTGTGTGTGTGTGTATGAATGATGCACAAGCTCAGCAAACAGACAAATATACAATTACTCTCAGTGAAGTCTCAGCTTGTATCACTGATTGTTCCTATTTAACTAAAAGAAAATGGCTATCGACCTGCATTAGCTTGATTGCAATTGTCAGACTCTGCATTCGCTTTGAAATATTAGGAAACAGCTAGGGCAAATCAATTGTATTTAAAAGATCTTGTGAAAAGTTTTACAGCTGCACATTAGGAAACAGTGTTAAGCAAATAAGAACTAATTGTTCTTGGCTTCTATGGTAATTGTGCAGTTTGCCTCACCTTTACTATGCACATTAATTCAATGTGAATAGGAAATATAAACAAAAGATCCTTAAGGCGTTGTGGGAATTAATTTGTGTATCTGAGATAGAAATTATCTACAGTATATCCTACTATGTAGTTGGTTACTTGTCTCTTGCTAACAGAGCAAAGAGGCACCTTTTAAAAATGGTGGTTCTCTTTATTTACCAAGGGGAGATCCTATCCATCCCCAGTACATAATCCCAGCAAATAAAACAGTCCAGTGGCTGTTGCTGGTGACCATTTATATTCATTTTTTTAGATTGTGAGCCTTTTGGGAACAGGGAGCCACTTTATTCATTCATTCATTTATACCTATGTAAACCGCTTTGACAACTGTAAAGACCTTGAGGATGGAAACAGACACAGAAAAACAAGGCAAGTTTTCAAAAAGATCTCTGAACTCAGGGAGGTTACATCCTCAAATTGGTATGTTAAGGAAAGCCAAAGGACAGATTCTAACTGATTCAGAGAAGATCAAACAGAGATGGAAGGAGTATACAGAAAATCTGTACAGCAGGGGCGTCAACATCCAAGATATTCTAGAAAATATTCCCTACTTACAAGAACCTCTAGTATGGGAGGATGAAGTTAGATCAGCACTCTGGTCATTACCAAGTCGGAAGCAGGTGCGTAACTATAATAGGGCAAGGGGAGACAGTTGTCTGGGGGCCCACTGCCTTGGGGGGCCCCCCAGAGGCAAGTCACATGACTGACTCCCCCAGCTGTGCACCCGCCCAGGCTTCCTTCAGTTGTTTTCATCCTCTGAAACTGATGTGAGTGTTAAGACCTGGAGCTACCAGAACAGCATATCTTTCTCTAGTACCATTAAATGACTTGCATCGTCCACAATTTACAAAACCTTTATATACATATATAGATAGATAGATATAGCTATAGAGATAGATATAGAGATAGAGATAGATAGATATACACTATGCTTTTTGTTATCACTATTCAGCCTCATTTAAGATTTCTTTACTTCATGAGCTGAGGAGGGGCCCATTTTAAAATCTTGTCTCTGGGCCTACTCCAACCTTGCTACCCCCCTGGTCAGAAGGCTACAGGAATTGACGGAATAGCTACAGAAATATGGCAGGCAACAGATAAAGAATAAGTCAAGGCTCCATCCAAACTATGCCAGCAAATTTGGAGAATGACACAGTGGCCAACAGATTGGAAGAGGTCAGTCTACATATCCATACCAAAGAAAGGAGACATAACAGATTGCGCAAACCATCACACAAATTCCTTAATTTCACATGCTAGCAAAACAATGCTCAGGATCATCCAACACAGACTAGAGCCCTATGTGGAAATGGAAATGCCAGATGTTCAAGCTGGTTTCAGAAAAGGCCGAGGAACAAGAGCCATCATTGCTGGTGTACGCTGGATAATGGAGAAAGCCAAAGAATACCAAAAAGAAGTCAATATGTGCTTTATTGACTACAGAAAAGCCTTCGATTGCATCGACCATATCAAGTTGTGTTAGGAAAATGGGCATCCCTTAACATTTCATTGTTCTCATGAGAAACCTAGACACAGGACAGGAATCCACAGTCCAGACGGAACATGGTGAAACAGATTGGTTCCAGATCGGCAAAGGAGTAAGACAAGGTTGTATACTTTCTCCTTTATTCAGTCTGTATGCTGAACACATACTGAGAGAAGCTGGATTGGAAGAAGATGAGCGAGGTTTTAAAATTGGAGGTAGAAACATCAATAACCTGCGCTACGTTAGTGATACCACTCTGATAGCTGAGAATGTGGTTGATCTACAAGTTCTAGTAATGAAAGTCAAGGAGCACAGTGAAAAAATGGGACTACAATTAAATGTAAAGAAGACTAAACTAATGACAATGGGTACAGCAACCAGCCTCAGAATTGACAATGAAGACACTGAAGTGGTGGATAGCTTCTGCCTTTTAGGATCAACCGTCAACAGTAAAGGATCCAGAAGACTACACTGCAGAAATACTACACTGCAGAAATACTACACTGCAGAAATACTAGAAAGTCTAGTACTTGGTAGGGTTGTAATGAAGTCCTTGGAAAGGATATTTAGATGCCGTTATGTGTCTATACCTACAAAGATTAGAATCGTTTAGACAATGGTTTTTCTCGTGACACTCGATGGATGCGAAAGCTGGACTTTGAAGAAACAAGATAGCAATTGTAAACCGCCCTGAGCCATTTCGGAAGGGTGGTATAAAAATCGAATAAATAAATAAATAATATATAAGATAGAAAAAGCATTGATGCTTTTGAACTTTGGTGCTGGAGAAGACTTTGGAGGATACCATGGACAGCCAGGAAAACGAACAAATGGATCATAGAACAAATCAATCCAGAATTTTCACTCAAGGCACAAATGACTAGGCTCAAACTATCATACTTCGGACACATTATGTGAAGACCCAGCTCCCTTGAGAAGTCTATAATGCTGGGAAAAGTTGAAGGAAAGAGAAGAAGAGGACGGCCAGCAGCTAGGTGGATGGACTCGATCATGACAGCAATGAATGCACTACTACGAGACCTTAAAGGCCAAGCTGAAGACAGATATTTATGTGGTTGCTAAGAGTTGACACAGACTTGACGACACTTAATCAATCAATCAAACAAACAAACAAACAAACAAACAAACCACTTTGGGAACCATCATTGAAAAGTGGCATATAAATATCTATCTATCTATCTATCTATCTATCTATCTATCTATCTATCTATCTATCTAATCACTTTATTCATTCATTCATTCATCCAAAAATGACTCAGGAATATTTGCTATATTCGTTGTATTCATATTTTAAAACTGCACAAATACACTTCACCCTGAGCACCACAAAGCCCTAGATACCACAATTGCTTGACTAACAAGCAGAAGGTTGCTGGTTTGATTCCTTGCTAGTACTATATCAGGCAGCAACGATATAGGAAGATGCTGAAAGGCATCACCTCATACTGCATGGGAGGAGGCAATGGTAAACCCCTCCTGTATTCTACCAAAGAACACCACAGGGTTCTGTGGGCACCAGGAGTCGAAATTGAGTTGGTGGCACACCTTGCCTTTAAAAACATGTATATATATTCCCATCTTCTTTTATGCCTTCCTTCCACAAACATCTCTGGTCCATCCCATGCTATTCCCATCTTCTTTTATGCCTTCCTTCCACAAACATCTCTGGTCCATCCCATGCTATTATTAAAAATCATTTGTACTTAGTGTTTTGCTGGTCGAATGACTGTAACAATAAAGATTTGATTTGATTATTTAAAAAATGCTCAGTGTAGATCTCAGCTAAGTTACAGAAGGAGGAGAACTCATTCAGCTTCCCAGGATTCGAAATGGCTTTGTAACTCACAGGTCAGCTATGACTGTGCACTTCAACTACCAGTTCCAGAGGTGTAGCCCTGTTAAAACAACAGAATCTTAGGGCACCTTAAAGAGCCTGTTCTCACAGCCAGAGATTCTTGGGTAAGAGAGAGTTAACCCAGGAATCTGTGGCTGTCTGGGGCACCGGGAGTCCTCCTGACCCAGCAGTTATGAACCTGGGTAAATCAGATCTGCTATCCAGGTTAAAAATTAGGTAGGATGAAAACAGAGCCTGTCCTACCTTTTGTTTTGGTCGTCTGTGCAGCCACGCCATTATAAGCTGTTCCCTTGCAGCCAGCGGCCATGTTAACCATAGGCCACTTTCTGATGTAATGGGAAACCAGGCTAACTCACCTCAACTTGGCCCTCTGTGATGTCTGAATTATTGGAACTGTGGTTCCGGGACCCAACAGTGGTTTTGATTCCTCCCCCCAACCTCTGGATGAACCCTCAGTTAGAAGTAAGGTACATTTACCAAACCAAGGTCAGGAGGCTGGAATGTGTCATCCAGTTTGGGCAACTCACCCAAACTGGAGATAAGGGAGGAAGCTCTTCCCACTGCTTTAACTCAATTGGCTAGTGTGGCTTTCCTTCTAGGGCAGGAGAAATCTAGTGCAGCCAGTTCTGCCCCTTTTGCAGTCTCCCAGATTGCAAATCGTTATCGTCTGGGAACACACTGGAGGACTCGAAGACAAACTATAGGTCAGTTGAACCTGTAGTTAAAGGTATGTCTGAAGGCACCCATAGAGCCCTGTGACTTGCAGGGTCAGGCAGAGCAGAGTTGATGCTGTACTGAGGGCTGCCTCTCTGCTGTGTGCACAATGCATTGTGGGATAGCTGGAGGCTCCAGCTCCCAATATCAGCAATGGAGATTGCTGTTGCAGCATTTGTGTGGGTGCATAAGCTGCAGAGCCAAAAGGAGGCTCTGGTCATCTGAGAGGCACGAGGTAGGACCATGCCTTCTCTCCAGCCCACCCTCATATGGTCGTGAGAACAGACTCAAAGAATAACAAATTCGTATTAACATAAGCATTCATGGATTACAGCCCACTTCATCAGATACATGAAATGTTCTCCTCAGTTGGCAGGTAATTATATGCTCCTCGTATACATACACCTGCCAACTGAGGATAACACTTCATGCAACTGATGAAGTGGGCTCTAGTCCACGAAGCTTATGCTAAAATGAATAAAAGCTTATGCTAAAATGAATTTGTTAGTCTTTAAAGTGCCACAAGATCCATTTTCTCTCTCTCTGAAGTACAAGGAGCATTGGCAGCATTGGTTTGCATCATACTCATGCCAGAGAGTTTGCATCATACATGTGCCAGCGTAACTGTATCACTCCAGGGTAAAAGAGACTATAGTGATTCCATTACTTGGTGTGAATTTAGCAGGAGTATAGCTTGCCTAATTAAAGAGATTACTATTCTACCTGTGTTCCAAGGATGAACCTATAGTTCTGGGAAACTTGCCATGTTTCATTGAGAGACTTCCTAACATTTGATGCCATTTACAAGAGTACATGAACAGCATTTTACTTTGCTCAAGGATGAATAGTAACTCCTCCATTAGCAGGCTGCAAGGAATTATGACATTCAAAATCATGGTAGCTTGAATGCACAATGCTCACCTAGTTGATGTGTAGTGAAATATTGATCCAGTTCAAAGCTGGTTCAAACAAGCAGTTAAAACAATTCAGCTTCTGAATTCAGATATCTCAGTATCTGAAGAAATTTTCATCCAAAGGCATATTTCAATTTCATTTTGCAGTTAATTAAAAGTGTGACTCACAGCTGGATCTATATAACATTTGAATGCTATTATTCATTACACTTTTTAATAAAGTTAAAGCAATTCAGTATCAGACAATGGTAATCAAGCATGTTAATAATCATATACATGGTTCTTGTCCTTCACTCATGCAAATTACATCTGAAGAAACCATCTGTATATTTATTTGCATATTTAAAAATTATTTAGGCAATTAATAGACCACCCATTTGTATCAACTCTCAGGGGAGTTTACAATAAAATAGCAGTTGCATTAAAATACAATAAATATAAATAACTACACAGACAAAAACCCAGCTAAAACCAATAATCATTATAAAACCAATAATAATTATTTTCAATGGCTCTCTTTAATAAAACTAAAACCAATGATCATAAGATCTGGAAATGAAAGAGTTCGTCTATGTTCGTTGGGCCAAAAAACTAAGTTGTTGGCACTTATCACTTGCTCTTATGTCAACATTTATGAATAAATTATGGAAACAAGGACATGAAAGAGATGAATTCTAATAATAATAATCTGATAGTGATGGTGATGATAATACAGTGAGCAGGTTACATTGCTTCAATGGATTAGCTTAATTTTTGGCTGCCATTGCTTATAACTGTGAATAGATCCATCTGCTATGCATTTGTTTACTTTTAAAGCTACCCATGCTAGCGGCCATCACCACACTTTCCAGTTTAACTTGGATATACTATAGGTGTGTGAATTTCTTCACTTCGAAGCCCACCTTGATGCTTAAATTGGACTCCCAATTTGAAGTGGTGCTTTGGGGGTCTGCCCGTAAGCCAAAATTTGGCTTTTAAAAAGCCAAATCTGGCAACAGAGGTCTAGGCTGATTTGACTGAGCCTAATGTGAAGCAGTCATTTCAGATCAGAGTTGAGGCTTCAGCTTCCTGTTACAGCTTCCCCTTGCCATAGTGGGCTGCAGGAGAGGACAGAAGCTCCCAGCAATGAAAGAGCAGTGGCTGCAACATGTGGCTGCTCTTTAAAATAGAATCTGGAAGAAGGTTTTTTAAGGAAACAACCTTAAAGACCCAGGAAAAGTGCAGATTTTCATAGGAAATGTAATATTTTCAGAGGCTCATTGCAGAAGCCTTTGAAAAGACTACTGTTCTCAAGAACCCTGCACATGTCTAAAAACTGCGAGGTTTGGAGGAAAAAGAAAAATGCTTCTGGATTTCATTTGAAAGAGCAGCCAAGCACTGCTCCCTTGCAGCCTCTTTCCAACAGGAGTGTCTCATCTCTCCTGAAACTCAGTAAGGTACAGTAAGTACAGGGAATGGAAGGGGGATAAGCTTCAGAGGCCAAATCAATGCTGAATCAATTTGGCGCAATCTGGCTTTGATTAGACCTCAGTTTGACCCAAACCAGGCAGCTGTTCAGTTCAGGCCAAATTGGGTCCAGTTGGGCCAAATCAGGCCAATTGGATTTAGAACTGGGCTCCAAAGCTTTTAACAGCCCTAATGCATGCTGCCACCCCTCTGGGTAAGGGCAAACATAACACGAAAAATAAGATGGGTTTTCAAATTCCAAAATAAGTGCATTGCTGTTCTTTAGTGTTCTTTGAAACCAGCTGAGATCAGCAAATCTGTTGCTCAAACTATATAGCCACGTATCACTCTCTCTCTTTCTCTTCCCTCCTCCCCACCTGCAACCTGGAAAAGGCCCCATGTATCCTAAAGCATATCAGTATTACACAACAGCACAAACTTATGATCACTGGTTTCTTGAATTTGCCAGGAGGCACCATGTCAAATAAATAATTTAGTCTGGCTGAGGCACCACAAGAAAACAAAGCAATCAGTCATCTTAGCTACATTATTGATCACCAATAACGAGATACTTGCTAAGACAAATGGTCCTGTTATTATACCAGTGAGTTTTTAGCCCATCCTGACTAAATAAATCATATTGAAGTGTTTGTTGTTTTAAGATGTGCAAACATATCTATAATCTCCCCCACCGCCTCTGACTATGTATAGGATCTAGATAATACAGTCCACATGTTGTTTGTCAGTCTTCAGTATCTCACTAATCACTATTGTCATACTATTCATATCCATCATTCATCAGTTCAGGATGTCGTCTGTGTATATCTGTTTTTACCTACAAGGTCTATTCATCTGACCACAGACACAGGGAAAAGATAAATACACATCTCTATGGCCACCTTCACACATAACGCCAAACTACAAGTTGATGAAACAGAGGTTAAATCCTGAAACTGGGAATCATCCGGCAGATGATTTTCCAACCCAGGCTGGGCAACCTCCATTTTTAGGGTGGAGGAACACCTCCCTCTTCCTGGTCTGCCAAGGCCAGATCCCTACATGCTCCACAGTGTGTGTGTCGCCAAACTGCTGGCAAAGTGTCAGCAGCCACTGGCCACAATCTTCAGAGATGTCTACACAGCGTGATCGTGCCTTTTCAGCATGGAATGCTTGCCCTCAGCAAGGAAAGTGCATTTAAACCTTTTAAATGTCATTTAAACTCTTTTGCTCACAACGCTTCCACTGCCACCCTCATGTGAGCCCTGCAGCCAAACAGTCTCACACAAGCATGATCACTGGTAACAGGGGTGGGGGTGACGTGGGGCACTATTTTACTCCTACTCTGGGAAATGACCATGATCACTTCCTAGAAGTGAATATGTATATGATGGTGGGCAAAGGATCCTGGGGTCTGGTCCACTGTGACAAAGGATGCTCTTGTGACGGCAGACCCAGACGAAGCAGTGCAGGAACCCACAACACACTCCTGCCTCTGTGTTGATTTGCCAGCCAGGTATTAGTCCTTTCATGAGAGGGCCAATCCACTGGGGAGGATCGGAGACTTCATAGACTTTGGGTCTCCATAGGACTGCAGCCTCATGAGTTAGTGTTTCTAAATCAACAGGAGTCACGAGATACATACAAAGAAAACCAAACAACCCAACGTGACTAGAACAGTAGAAAAAGGAGTACTCAAACCATCAACTTAACTCCCACAATTAATTTATCTAGTAGACATATCGGAGCCAAAGTGGCTTGCACACTGAACATAACCAAGTACATCAAAATGTAACAAGGAGTCTTCCCCCAGATGTATAGTACAGCTTCACATATAGAAATAACCAGTTCTTATCCTGTAGAGCTGTTAGTCCACAGTAGAGATACAAATCCCGTGGAATCCAGTGGGGAGGATGTTCCTCTTCATAATATGATAATGTGGTAATACATCTCCTTCTCCATCCATTCCAAGTGGAGACAATATGTGTAATGTAATCATACGCTTTCAGGACCAGATCCATGTGCAATACGCCAAATAATATATCATATTACAGACTTTCCGGATATTAATCTGTTTCATAACTGTTTGTTATTTCTTGACATATGCCATTCTAAGTATAAGCAATGCATGCTTTCATTCTAATACCGGCCTTATCTCACCACGGTGTTTAGACTAATACACCTGTGGAGACATGCTTGGCCACTCCATGTGTCTAGCTGTTTCCCTGTGGCCTCAGTCTGGCAAGATTGGTGATGGCTCCTAGTATACTTCAAAATTCCCAGCCTTGGACCGGCATTGCAGCATACGCAGGTCGGCCACAGTGGGGAATTATGGGTGAGGGCACCCCCTATTTTAAGTGAACCCTGGCAAGCCGGGAGGCCGTACTGGGCAAAAATTAGCATATACATATGCCGAGGGACAACCAGACTGCCAGAGTGAGTGCTTTCACTCCTGCTGTCTGCCAGTCACTGTGACCTACATATCGGGATATGCAACACCTGCAGCCTAACTTACTGTGTATAGTTTGCATGTAATCTGCTATGAAGCCAGAGGAGGCACTGTAGCTTCCTCAGTACTGGTTGGGCAGGGCTAGCTAAAGTTAAGTAGTGCCGTCAAGTCAGTGTCAAATCCTGGCCACTGCAGAGCCATGTGGTTTTCTTTGGTAGAATATCAGATGGCAATGGTTTACCATTGCCATTTCCTGTGCAGTATGAGATGTTACCTTTCAGCATTTTCCTATATCGCTGCTGCCTGATATAGTTGTTTCCCATTGTCTGGGAAACATATCAGCAGGGATTCGAACCACCAACCTCTTGCTTGCTAGGCAAGTTACTTCCCCACTGCTCCATTAGCTAGCTAGGAGTTGCTATTCTCCTTCCTGTTCCTGTTCCTGTTTGAGTCAGCACGTTCTGAACTGATCTCTAAGTGGCCCTTTTGTTTGTCTCACAAGTAAAGCTATCTTAAACCTTGCACTGTTGTTTGTTCTGAAAACCACGCAGACAGCTCACATTCTGCAACATTACAAAAGGGTTGGTGTGGTACCCTTCCCTGGGGCTTGCATGTATTATTATTATTATTCCTTGTTTACACAGTCAGACAGGCGTTATTGACTGGTTTGTTTTATCCAGACATCGAGTCCTTCTCAAGGACCTGGGATGGCTGAATTTTATCATCAATACTGTTGGTTATAATAGATATCATCGCAAAATATAGGCTGTTCCCAGTAAAGTTTCCTTTTGTAATTGTCTGATGGTGATTTCTGTGGCCCCTATGGTGTTGAGGTGCTCTTCAAGGTCTTTTGGAACTGCACCTAGGGTGCCAATCACCACTAGGATTATTTTGGTCTTTTTCTGCCACAGCCTTTCAATTTCAATTTGTAGATCTTTGTATTTTGTGATTTTTTTCTATTTCTTTTTCTTCTATTCTGCTATCCCCCTGGTATTGCTATGTCGATTATTTTAACTTGTTTTTCTTTCTTCTCAACTACAGTTATATCTGGTGAATTGTGTGGCAGAAGTTTGTCTGTTTGTAGTTGGAAGTCCCATAATATTTTTGCATTTTCGTTTTCTACCACTTTTTCAATTTTATGGTCCCACCAATGTTTGGCTACAGGTAGCTTGTATTTTTTGCAGATGTTCCAGTGTATCATCCCTGCTACCTTGTCATGCCTTTGTTTGTAGTCAGTCTGTGTGATCTTTTTACAACAGCTGATTATCATTATCATCATCATTACATTTATATCCCACTCTTCCTCCAAGGAGCCCAGAGCGGTGTACTACATACTTGAGTTTCTCCTCACAACAACCCTGTGAAGTGGGTTAGGCTGAGAGAGAAGTGACTGGCCTAGAGTCACCCAGCTAGTATCATGGCTGAATGGGGATTTGAACTCAGGTCTCCCCGGTCCTAGTCCATCACTCTAACCACTACACCATGCTCTAGCTGCGGGACTGGGTGGTGAAAGCGCTCCAGTCCAAATGCATGTCTCTATGGCCTTCCACTCTCATGAGAGAGCGATCCTTAGAAGAAGGGTAATCATGACACATTATTAGCAATCCAGCCCAATGTAATCTGAGACAGTTCTTCTCATGAATATTGCCATAGAGTATATGTGTGTGCTTGCACTCAAGGGGAGGAGGCTGGGCCCCACCCTTCCACTGCCAATTTGTACAAAAGGAGAGAGCAGAGCCACTCAAGAGTTCCAGGGGCTGCCTTCCAACCCAGATCATGTGTTATCCCTGGCTCATGGTGCAACCAGTTCTCTATGCACTTGTCCAAGTACTTATTCATCACTAGATTTGTGGAAATTTCTACACAAAGTGCCCATCTTGTCATCCCATCCCCTTTTTTCCCCAGACTGCCGGGGGCATGAGACACAGTGGAAAGCAGGCACCCCACAATATGGCTTGACATGCTTTGAAGCTTGGGACATGGCAATGTGGTGTCCCTGGTGCTGAACAATGACTGGAAGTGTGTGGAGACAGCAGGCAACCAAGATGATCAGGGGCCTAGAGCACCTTTCTTATGAGGTAAAGCCACAATACCTGGGGCTATTTTCTTTAGAAAAAAGACTACTGCGGGGAGACATGATACAGGTCTATAAAATCATGCATGGTGTGGGGAAAGTGGATAGGGAGAAATTCTTCTCTCACACACATAACACTAGAACCAGGGGTCATCACATGAAATTTTTTGCCAGGAAATTTACGACCAGCAAATGGAGGTACTTTTTCACACAATGCACAATCAACTTGTGGAATTCCCTGCCACAAGATGTGGTGACAGCCAACAACCTGGAAGGCTTTAAGAAGGGTTTGGATAAGTTCATGGAGGAGAGGTCTATCATCAGCTACTAGTTGGAGGGCTATAGGCCAGCCTCCAAGGCAGGATGCCTCTGAGTACCAGTTGCAGGGGAGTAACAGCAGGAGAGAGGGCATGCCCTCAACTCCTGCCTGTAGACTTCCAGCGGCATCTTATGGGCCACTGTGTGAAACAGGATGCTGGACTAGATGGGCCTTGGGCCTGATCCCGCAGGGCTGTTCTTATGTTCTTATGTGTGTGAGCTTCTTGGTGTGAGCTGTAGGGTGAGCACACAAGGGCCCTCATCCTTTTGGCTCTTTGCCTTAGTGTGAACAGACTGGGGCCTCGGAAGCAGTTAGAACAAATGGAACATCCCTTGCTTTCAACAAAGAGTTAGCAAGTACAACAAAGAGTATCAGGAGACATTTGCCCAGGGACATTGTTTATCGAATGCCTTGGTTGTGGTGACTGGTTGGAGAAGTTTGGAGGAGTTGGTGGGGGTGGGGAGGCAACAGCAGCACCTACTTGGAATTTTTCACACAGGACTTTTCGCTCGCATCTCCTCTGGAATGGAGGGTGTACATTCACACATCAGCCAGAGTTACTCCGAAATCCTTGCGAGCTTTCGGGGAGCACTTCACACATGGTTTGGGTTTTTCTTTGCATGTTAGAGTGTAGACTGTAGTTAGTCTAGAGTGTAGTTAGAGATGAAAAAAAAATCCACTTATTGTGTTGGTTTGTGGGGGGCAACTTTGAACTTGCAGTAAAGCCTGGAGAGTAACAGCAGCACCTCAATATTGGCTATTTGGAGCTATGCCTGCAAGTTGCTGGTGGAGATTTGTCTTAAGGTTGAGGAGCCAATTCCTTTGAGAGGATTGGGCTCTATGTTTACTTCTGGAGTGGGGAGCTCTATGCTTGCTTCTGGAATGGGGAGAGGGCCTGATGTGAACTGGTAAGAGCAGCTCTCGTTCTGGGCTTGCCCTATGTTGGAGGCCTTAATTTAAAAATCTCTTTTTCCCCATTCAACTCTAGAGAGTGGTATTTTATATGTGAAAGAAACATACAGATTGGAGTGTTTATTATGGGTGGGGGGGATCACTCAGTCCAGGACTGGTGTGAGCGTTCCTGGGCGTGGGTGGGTTTGCCATAAAGTTGCTGCTCTGTGTATGACTGAGGAAGTTGTGGCCTGGTATTACTGAAACAGAGGAGCTGGTGGTGGTTGGACTCGTGAAATTTGTCTGGGAGAGAAGAAAAGTAGGGATGGTCTGGGAGCAGTGATTTAATGGGTAGCAGGCAGAGAGAGATATGGTGCTGGGAGTTCAGCAGGCTGTTACAGGGGAAAATGGTCCAGGCACTCTGGAAGCACTCCCTCTAGGATTAGGGTGCTGCTGTTGAATGCCAGGTCAGTAAATGTTAAAACATCTCTCAATCACTATTTGATTGTGGATGAGCATGCTGACCTGGTATGTATGACAGAGACCTGGATGGATGACCTAAGTGGGGTTGGTCTCTTTTAGCTCTGTCCTCCAGGTTTTCTGATCCTGCAGCAGCCCTGCCTTGATGGTCAGGGAGGTGGTGTTGGGGTCATCTTTCATGAGATCTTTCCCTTTTCCTGGTGCCTGGTTAGGCATTCTCAGAAGTGTTTGTCCTTGAGGGTGGGCCTCCAAGATAGCTGGAGATTCTGTTGGTGTACCAAGCACCCCACAGCATTTCATTCTCCCTACCTGAGCTGGCAGGGGTGGTCTCAAGAGGTGGCTTTGGGTTCCCCCAAGCTTATAGTTTGGGGGGACTTCAACATCCACACTGAGGTCCCCCTGCTAGGAGCTGCTCAGGATTTCATGGCCTCCATGGCAACCATGGTCCTATTTCACTTTGTATCAGGCCTTACCTATGTGGCAGGACCTACTCTGGATCTGGTTTTTCTGACCAGGAAATATATGGTCTGGAGGGGGAGTTTGAGATAACTCCCTTGTCATGGAAAGATCATTATCTGGTGGAATTTAGTTTGACTGCTCCAGCTACCCTCCACAGGGGTAGTGGACCAATTAGATTGGTCCGCCCCCAGAGGCTTATGGATCCACTCAGTTTCCAGTGTCCAGAGCTGACAGCTCTGTCAAGGCCCTTGTGAATCTCTGAAACATGGAGACAGCCCTGGCTATTGAAATGGCTGTTCTTAAACATCCTCTCCAGCTTTGTGGAGCCTGTTCTGCTCCTTGGTTTCCCTCGGAGCTTAGGGCAATGAAACAACTCAGACAACAGCTGGAATGATGCTGGAAGAAGAGTCATGATGAATCCAACCAAACATGGGTTAGAACCCATTCCATGTAGCAAAGGCATTGCTCCACACATCTCCGCTCCCCCCACCCCCACCTCCGGCCAGGTAATGGGGGAGAAACCATTTACAGCCCATTGTGATCAGTTTGCATGCCACTTTGCTGATGAAGTTGCTCACATCCATGCTGATTTGGACTCCAGGGTTTTGGCAGTTCCTGCAGACATGCTTCGGGTACCATCTGGCCCTATTGTGTTGGATTCTTTTCCTTTAATGCAGCCTGAGGATGTGAACAAGATCCTAGTCTGTGTGCAGGAATTTTATTGGGCAGATGTTTGGTGGCAGATGTTTGGAGGCTATAATCAATGCTTCATTAAGAGAGGGCAAGATAATACCATGCTTCAAGAAGGCAATGGTAAAACCATTATTTAAAAAATCCCTCCCTTGATCCGTCCAACCTGAACAACTATAGACCTGTTTCTAATCTTCCCTTTTTGGGCAAAGTAATAGAGTGTGTGGTGGCATCCCAGCTGCAGAGGGTCTTGTATGAAATAGATTATCTAGACCCCTTTCAATCTGGCTTCCAACCTGAATTTGGGACTGAAACTTTCTTGTCACTCTAGTGGATGACCTAGGAGCATGACAGAGGGAGTGCGTCTCTGCTGGACCTCTCAGCAGCATTCAGTACCATCAAGCATGGTATCCTTCAGGAACGCCTCTCAAGTATAGGGATTGGAGGTGCTGCTTTGGAGTGATTTTGGTCCTTTCTCAAGGAGAGGGTCAAGAAGGTGGTGCTGGGGGACTACTGCTTGTCTCCTTGGCCATTGGCTTGTGGGGTCTTGCAGGGTTTGGTTTTGTCCCCCATGCTGTCTAACATCTGTGTGAAACCGCTGAGAGAGGTCATTCAGGGACTTGGGCTGAGTTGTAAGCAATACACGGATGACACTCAGCTCTATCCACTGCTTCCCTGATCCTAGGGAAGCAGTGGATGTCCTGAGTCGGGGCTGGAGGCAGTATGCGGGCTAATAAACTGATATTGAATCCAGGCAAGACACAGGTGCTGTTGGTTTGTAGAATAGCCAATTGGGATGGGGGATTTGACTGGTTCTGGATGGGGTTGTACTCCTCTTGAAAGAGCAGGTGCAGAACTTGGGGGTATTGCTGGATCCGGAAGCTTGGGTGGAGGTGGTGGCCAGGAGTGCCTTTGTTCAACTTCAGCTATTGCACCAGCTGTTTCCCTTTCTCAAGAAGGCAGATCTGGTCACAGTTACCCACACGTTAGTCACATAATGGCTGGATTACTGTAACGTGCTCTGCATGGGGCTGCCCTTGAATAATAATTGGAAACTGCTGCTAGTGCAAAATGCAGCAGCTAAGATTTTATTTGGAGCTGCCCATTTGGAGCATATTACACCCATTTTGAAAGAACAACATTGGCTGCCAATTTGTTTCTGGGTCCAATTCAATGTGCTGGTTTTGACCTTTAAAGCCCTTAATAGTTTGGGAAATCTTAGGGACTGCCTGCTCCCAAGGGTTTCTGCCCACTTGACAAAGTAATTAGAGGGGGCTCTGCTCTGCATGCTGACAATGAGGGAGGCTCACCTGTCATGCATGCAGGACAGGGCCTTCTCAGTTATTGCCCCCAGACTTGTTGGGCATCCACTCCTCAGTCTCCACCACAGTTTTTAAAATGCAAGTGAAATCTTGAGCCGGGTCTCATGATCAGTGAGACCCGGTTTAGAAGGGTGAGCGGGGAGAGCGGGCTATATGGGCACACGAGCAAGGAGGGAGCCCTGGGCAGCCAGATCGGCCGCCCACATGATTGCCGGCTCCGTGATGGAGCCGGCGGGGGCTGGGGAACTCGGGGGCCTTGTGGTCCCCGGAAGCTCCAGTATGCCCTACGCAAGTGTGCAGGGCATACCTGGGAGACCCCCGAAGCCGGGAGGCGGCTTTTCGCCTCCCCTTTGGGGGTTTACTCATGAGTAACCACGGTGTGCCTAATCACGATCTTTAAAACCAGGTTTGCAGAGCACTCGCTCCGCAAACCTGGTTTTAGGGGAGGGGTACTTAGGCGGGTTACCCGCCTAGGAACCACCAGGCTTGCAGCCAAGCCTGGTGGTTCACAAGATGGGGTGAAATCGGGCTAGCCTCTGCTAGCCTGATTTCACCCCATCATGTGAATAGCCTCCTTGGATTTTTACCCAGGCTTTTATGTGAGTGTTGTTGTTGTTTTTGTTGCTGCTGCTCTGTATTTTATGGTCTTATTGTGTATGTTTTAATTTTTTTAATTAGATTTTTATTTTTATATTCTAGTTTAATATTTTTATTCTGCAACTTTTATATTGTGTTTAATGTTTTGTAAACTGCCTTGAGATTGTTTTAATGAGAGGCAGTATAGAAAATCTAACAATAAGTAAATAAATAATTGTCTCGGAACAAATGTTTTCCAAAACTAAAAGTTAAAAAAGGCCTATTCAGTGCAGTTTTCCTTTGTTCCAAGAATAACAAGACAGGGAACAAATCAAATGTGGTTGTATAAAATGGGGTTCCTTTCTGGAATCCATTTAACCTATTTATTTTGGGGATTTAGTATTATTATTAGATATCTTACTTGCAATTTCTTCTTCTTCATCCTCTGTGTTGGTGGAATGAAAAGAATCAGTGCACTACTCTAACAATCTTTGAAATGAATTGGTTTAGAATTGTGCAGACTTGTATATGTTATATTTTTATAGTTAGGATCCATATTTTAAAATCAATAAGAATTTTGACAGTGAAATCAATGTGACAGCTGTTGAAGCTTCAAAGTTGCAAGAATTTAACACATATGGAGGAGCGCATCTGCCTAAACTTCTCACAGATGTCACTGTATACCTGCATTTAGACTTCTTTTTCCTCTTTCCCCCCTCCATATAGGATCTGTCTGAACACTGCTTTATACAAGGAAACAATCCAGATGTGGGGTGAGAATGGCAAAGGTTTTCTGACCCTGAGAAACTGCGTTGTGGGGACAAATTTTTGCCTTTTGGGGAGTATTTTTAGAACTACAGGTCTCATCTGTCCCTACCCTGCATTTCTAAAACGTTCCCTTCCAAACTGGAAGATGTCAAATAGTGCCAGCTGAACAAAGCTCTATCTCACTAATACCTTTATTGCTCATTCGCACGCAGAAGTTGTCTTTTGTGGCTATTGTAAGTGATCAGGGCTGCTGCAGTAACATGCAAATCCAATCTGAAAATTGGTGGATAAAATGTCCCTGCATTGTCCTTTGGTACACAAACCCTGAGGGATGATCAGACACTCCTTTCAAGTTGCATTAAGAAAATATAGGCATAGCATTTTATACATCTTAGTTTACTACACTGGAAGGCAAAGATGACAGAGTTCTGCTTTTAGCATTGCTCTAATAAATAGCATCATAATTAACGAAAGAGAGACCATTCTGGCTATTTTCTGTGCCTGATGTGGTCCCAAGGCTCATGTTCTTCATCATTTCCATGTTTATATTGGTGAATACCTTTATAGAGTGATGGATGAATTTCTCAGCGATCACTGCTTTGTTATCTGGGTGTCTCAGTCAGAGTTGTCAGATGGAATAATTTAGTGTTTGTTGCTGCTTAAGACATCCCAACAACACTTCCCCCTGACCCCACATTTTCTTCCAGGGGATAACAGACCTTGTCATAAGTCATTACTTTCTTTTGATTTTTTTTTTTTTAAAGCTTCTCACTCATCCCCTCTCTTGGCACAAACATAAACCGATATTTACAGGTCACTCATATCTTAGAGGGCACAATCTGCTTATGTTATGGATATCCATTTCCAAAATGTCTGTTTTGAAAACCCAAAGTAAAACACATCCGTGGAGAGGGTCTGAGACATCAAGATTGGGTGCCTTAGATTTATCATTCTAACTTTGCTGGTCTTTGTTCCCCTTATCTTATTATCACATTTGTATCTCATCCTTCCTTCAGTGAGCTAAATACATGGGATTATTATCCCATTTCTATCTCTGCAAAGGTAAAGGAGACTGAAAGAGAGTAACTTGCCTGGGGCCAGTCAGGAACTTCCAGCCTGATTGGAAACTCACTTTTGCAAGCACACAATGACAATGCCACACACATACAACAGTTAAATCTGCTCTTCTAGAGCTGATCTCTATGAAGATGAGGAATGATGTTCTCGTGTGGAAGAGATGATGTTCTTTCCATGCAAACTATTTAGATACTCTTCTTTGGAAATGTATTGTTTCCTGCCCTCCACCCTGCTATTCTATAACAGGGGTTACCAACTTGTGGCACTCCAGATGTTGCTGAACTACAACTCCCATCATCCTCAGCCACAATAAATTGTAGCTGGGGCTGATGGGAGTTGTAGCTCAGCAACATCTGGAGTACCACAGGTTGGGAATCTCTGCTTTGTATAGATCAGTAAGTTATCTCTGCAAGCAATTTTCATTTGCAGCTCTAGATCTGTTGCATTTACACATTCATGTGATCAATAAAGTAACCATAGTTTGAAAAGGATTTAATGCAGTGTGTCTAGCTGCCCAGTCCTATGCTTACTCAGAAGTAAGCACAGTGTTCAATAGGACTTTTCTCCCAAATACGTGTGCATAAGATCATGAGCATAATAGTCAAAAACTATTCCTTTCAATCAATGTACAGCTTAGTCTTTGCTTTTCTTGGAAACTGACATTCTAAATGGCTGAAGCCGTGACTTTTTGCTGACTGCACTTTAACATGTCCCTGATAGCTGCCCTCATTCATTCTTGATATGGGTCCCTTCCAAATGTTCACACAGACTTGATCCATACAGCATGCTTTCTGTTCACTGCACTTGCTACCTGTATGCCAGATAGACCACTAATGGTCATTGACATTCTAAACAAATTAGCTATTGATCAGATGCCAGTACATATGGTGCTGGACTATCTGACAAACTCCTGAATAAGAAGAGAAGTAACAAATTGGTTTAGTGCTAAAAGATGATTTACAGAGCATCACACTGATAACTGTAACAACTGGAATGTGACTAACATGATTACCTAAGACTGTGCAATCAGGTAAAATGTAAAACTAACTGAGAAAGAAGTCTATTCATCAATTATATTCAGTGTACATACAATCTATTCAAACACCTGTTCACATGTAAAATCAGGGCCGGATTAAGCTAGTGCTGGGCATGTAGCATATGTTATAAAGGGGCCCTAATTTTTTAAAAATGCACATAAATATTAAAACATAAACTATTTACTTGCATAGTAAAGCAATTCAATTTTTTCACTTGCTATATTTTGGAGTATGGGAGACCAAGCCACAAACTCACACTTACTACAACAACAGTGAACATTTATATATCGTTTTTTAATCAAAATTCTCAAAGTGGTTTACATAGAAAAGTAAAGAGTGTTTAGATGATTCTCTGTCTCCAAAGGGCTCACACTCTAAAAAGAAAAATGTGGTAGGCACCAGCAACAGCCACTGGACAGATGTGTGCTGGGCCTTCTCTTAAAAGGCACATTTAGCAGAAAACAGATATTTTATCTAACATGGACCAAATAAAACAAGTAAAGTTTTAACTTTAATTTCCAGAGTTTTTGATTTAGGAATGAAAACCAACATGCCAAGGAAAAGTGACGGGCAAGACTGGAAAACGGCACAAACCATATAGTCTGTTAGTTCTGCTGTCATCTAAATCTATAATCTAGCATTTAGAAATAGTACAGCTGGAAACCTGTGTGCCTGATAAAGATAAAGATCTGCAAGTAATGGCCCATAACTTGTTGACAGGGGAGGGGTGCACTACAGCAGAGCTGAGCCTGCTAATCGGAGGCAAATGAAGTGAGAGCAGGCGCTCACTGCAGCCGTGGCAGAGGCAGGAGTCAACAGAACCCACTTCTCAGCATGCTATTCCCCACACATCAAATAGAGAGAGCAGAAAGGGCAGTTGGAAGCCGGGAGTGCGCCCCCCCCCCCAATGCGGGGCCATAGCAAATGCTACATTTGCTACTACGTTAATCCGCCATAGTGTAAAATGCAATGTCTGAGAGAGAGAGAGAGAGAGAGAGAGTGTGTGTGTGTGTGTGTGTGTGTGTGTGTGTGAGAGAGAGAGAGAGAGAGAGAGAGAGAGAGAGAGGTGTTTACTCTCTCATGATTACTCTTTTTAAAAATATGGGATACACTTCAGAATGAATCTAAATGGATAAAATAATTGGAATTGGTCACAACAACTCAGGAAAGCAGTATTCTGTGTGCCTAGCTGATGTGGATGCAGATTTCCTTCATCGACATGCACAGCCCCCTCCTTACCCTGCAAATTAATCTAGGCCCAGATGTGTAACCACGATAGGGCAGGCAGGGCACTTGCCCTAGGCGCCGCTGAAGGGGGTGCAAAGTGTCTGCCATGCCTTGCCCCGCGCCCGCCACCACAATTTTTTTTAATTAAAAAAAAAAATTCCAAGTCTGGGCAGCAGCGCCCCCCCTTACCCTGCCCCTTGGCGCAGGCACGCCATGCGACTCACCAGTCATAAGATCTGTCCGGGTGGGCGCTCTCCCACCATTGGCTGATGGCGAGCAGAGCCATGCCCTAATCACTCCCAGAGAGTCCCACAACATGAGCGACAAGCAGAGGGCTGGGTGCAACGTGCCTCCCCTCCCCTTGCTCTTGGCTTCCCAGCAGTCCTCCTCTCCCCTTGCGGGCTCAGCCCCCTCTGAGTGGGTCAATCGCCCACCCCCCCACACACCTTTGAAAAATTGCCCTCCACCGCCGGGGAGTCTATGCATCGGCAGCAGCTGCCTGGAGGAAGAGAGGAGGCTTCCTGCACTGGGCTGGGCGCTGCCAGCAGGACAAGCCATGCATTCCTGCAGACACTGAGCAGGCGGCGGTGATGGCACGGCCAGGTAGGGGCATGAGGGCTTGCAGTGCTGGGCTGGCTTTGTTGCTTCCATCCTAGGAGCCCAACTTCTCTGCAGAGCGCTCCCGCTTTCCTCCACACTTCTCTGCAAGTTCTCTTACTCAGCGCCTGCCGGCTGCACCAGGGAGGGGGTGCTCGCTGAGCTTGTTCCCTCCCTCCCTCCTGCTTGCTCAACAGGCCAGGAAGCAGTCGCTCTGGGGCGCCCGCCTGAAAGCAGTCTCTTTTCCCAGGCTCTTTTCTCAGTGAGTGAGAGGAGCCCAAGCAAGCAGCGCCTGCACGTGTGAGAGAGAGAGACGCAGGAAGGAGTGAAAATGGAGAGGTTGAGGCAGGAAGGAGGAGAAGTGCTTTACTAATTGGTCTTCACAAAACATAAAAAGTAAAGTAAAGAGGGCAAAGCAAACTTTTGCTGGTGAGCGCGTGGGGCGGGGAGAGATCTAGTGGAGTTGAACCCATTATATGCCTTTTCTTCGGGTATGCAAGGGAGTTGTTGTTGAGGAGTTCTCTTCCCGTTCTTGGGTAAGTTTTGGCTGGTTTGTGCTCTGCTTCCTTCCCCTGTTCCCCAATTAGCATAGGAAGCCTTGCAGGAGGACCCAAGCAGCTCGCAGTAAATGGGGGTGGGTGGGTTGAAGAGGCACTTTGAGAGCTATGAAAGAAAGACAGGGCAGGATCCAAGTTTCTCTTCTAGCGAAGCTGCTAAAGAGGCTTCTGGGGCTTCTACTCTGTCTCTGCATGAAGGGGAAAGTGCCAGGGTTCTGGCTTGCTTGTGCCGTTTGGAAGAAATTTGAGTTCTCCTGCCTTTTGCAAAACAGCTTTCCATTTTCAAACAGAGCAAGTCCTAAGGGCTCTTTGCACATGTTAACAGATACTCATTCCTTCAAGCTCTCTGCCTCCACTCTACTTTAAAGTTAGTCACATGAATACCAACCCTTCAGGCTGCTTTGAGCTGCTAAATATAAAGGGAGAGGTGTCAATCTCCACTGAGAATAAAAAGCTAAAGTCTAAGTGGCTGGGGGTATTGTTGATTAAAGTGTGGTGGTTTATGAACTAGAGAACTTCAGTGCAGCATGCAACAAACATCCAGTGCCCCACATATGCTGCCAGACCACCATCCTGTTATACTGACTTTGGGAAGTGCATCTTTCCAAAGGACTCTCAGATTGCAGTCAAATTCAGTCTATAGCTCACAGTGGTAGCTCCAAGATGTTGTGATGTTGCAAAGCCTGAACTTCATAATGTTGTAGAATCATATTGTAGAACCAGCAATAATAATTAAAAAAAGCAAAACCATTCTTTAAATGTAGTTATACTATTATGTCTACAAATGGATGCTTAGCAGATATGGGATTCAAAAGCAGACTACTAAGCATCCATTTGTAGACATAATACTATAACTGAATTTGAAGAATGGTTTTGCTTTTTTAAATTATTATTGCTGATTCTACAATATGATTAATAGGAAAAGAGAACACGGAGACAAGATTAATTTGGGGCAAAACAGCTTTGAAATATTAAAACACATGCAGCTTGCAATGACCTAAGTAAATACCACTAAGTCAATACAGTGGGACTTGCTCCTAGGTAACAGTGCACAGGTTGCAGCCTTAGTTTTGTTTGTTTGTTTGTTTTGTTTTTTAACAAAATAGCCAATGGTAAGAAAATACTGGGAATGTTTAAAAAAATCTAATTAAAAATAGCTTGGATGAAGACAGACCATGATTTTAATATAGTAATCTGAAAGTAATCTAAAACCTCAGAATCATCTAAGGATTTTCTGTCCACCTCAGGTTTTGGTTGAGAGGATTAGATTCTCATAAGTTGTGATATATTTTCCCTTCTAGAAAGTCTTAAGCAGCTGGTTTCTTCTTAATGCTAATTTTAACTCTGTAGAAGATGAGTGGAGATTGTTTAAGACTACAATACTATGCACATACTTGTATTTTTGTAATGTTATATTTTTGTATTTTTGAGCTAATATTATGGTAGACAAGTTTTCTGAAAGATGCGTGTCAGAGGTTTGGGTGGGGGGGCGCAATTTCAGTGCTTGCTCTAGGTGCCATTTTCCCTAGTAACGCCTCTGCCTAGGCCCCATTGTAGGGCTTTTAAAAATGGAAAATCAGAACTGCACAATGGTATGTGGGTTTAATTTGTGCACATAACATGCACTGCTGCAACACAAGACTGTGCATTTTCCTTGTCTGTCCACACACATTTTGTTGCTTAGAGTCACAATATGTGACATTTATAAGCCTACACAGAGTGAGAGGAAATCTTGAGAACTGGGAATTAGATGGCACTATTGCAAAAGAGCGTTCTATTCATAGCTGAAGACTCTGTGGAAAGTAGTGGTAGAATCTGCGGGAAGCATCTTTGGCAGGAGAAATGTGTATGCTTGATCAAGGTCTGGGTTCTAGAGAAGCATGGCACTCATCTGACCTTTCTCATTGTTATCAGCAACTTTTTAAATTGTCTAACATAAAACAGCTTTTGCATGACTTGAATTTTTGAACTACATAAATTTCTTTTAGACTGCTCTTTTTGTGTCCAACACATTAAAAAAATTGAACCGGCTGAATGCATCTTTTTACTTTAACTTTACACTCCATTCAGACTGAGGGGCCAGCCAAAAAAACCTTTGCATTGCCATCAGGCTGAATGGATGAGGGACAAAGTTTGTTAGAGTAGTGATAAGTGAAGCTGCTTCACCTTTTGAATGTCTGCCTGGACATTTAGTGTGTGGCATTTTGGGGAACCTAAAATGATAAATTAATCATATGCAACTCTAATAAGTGGTTGGGGAAGCTGCACCTGTTGATTTTCAGTCTGGATGCCACCCTCCCCGGTGCAATGTTTAGCTGAAAGACTAAGGCAAAGTGTGGGTGCATGGAGCACAATTTTTAAAGCCAGTATAACATTTTTAAGAAATTAAAACTGAAACTTTAATAATAATAATTATTTCTTGTTTACACAGTCAGACAGGTGTTATTGACTGGTTTGTTGAGCAACCAGGGCTGAAGACAGCAAAGTTACTGGAAGAAACGTCGCTTAACCGAAAAAAATATACGAAAAATGCCAACAAGGAAATATTATTATTATTATTATTATTATTATTATTATTATTAAATAATTAATAGTGGTTGACATTCAAAGCAAGGATGCACCAGTGCAGCAATATTAAGTGCTGCAGGTTAACAGCACTTCCCAACTAATTGCAGTGGTGCATTGAAAGGAAGAACTCCAATGTATGGTCTTCTCCTCAATCTGAATAGTGATCCAATGTCTTTTAAAATCCGAAATGTAGGTAAGATGGATCCACAATCTATGACTCCAGTGTAGTCATAAATACATCACAGATGCTCCATATATAACAAGTATATAAGATCTACTCCCAATCATGAAAATCAGAGCCATGTACTAAAATATATGAATTAATAAAAGTCCTTTTGTTGTGAAATCTTAGAGGAGTCCCAAAGGATGTTTCTCATAGAGTTCCAACAAAAACTATTTGCTCCTAGGGGATTCTTCACAATCCTTTGCCATATATAAGCAACTAGATGTTGCTTATGAAGCTTGGCATATTGCCATATTGTCCAAGGAGATTCTTGGTAATCCTTTACTGCAAGCCAGATGTATTTCGACTATGGTGTAGTCTTCAACGGTGGTGTTAATTTAAAAAATCAAACTCCTTGTAATCTTGTAATCCAATGCAATCATATGCATCAAACATTGCAGCAACTCTCATAGAAACCATATCGATGAAAAAGCCAATACAATTTTAAAAAAATATATTTTTATTGTTTTTCAACAAAATAACAGAAACAAACAAGAAACAGTAAACAATAGAAAAGGACGAGAAAGAAAATAAAAGTAATTTTACAATTAGCAGTTCTTAGACATCTCATAATTATATACATCAATCAGGAGGTCCAGCAGCCATCTGTTCTCCACCTTCCAAAAAAAGACACCCACCCACACAAATCCACCCTTGCCAAGAATTATTAGAAAAAAAGAGAAACAGAAAAAACACCAAAATAGGCATATATTCTAGAAAGAAAAGCCAAATCTTGGATGGCCCTGTGCTAAATTGTAAATTATGAAAGGCTCCCAAGTAGAAATAAATGTTTCATCTGAAGTATTCCATAAGTAAGCAGTAACCTTGGCCATAGAGGCATATTCCCATAATTTTAATAATCACTCTTCTATGGTCAGGATTATTTGTTTTCTCCATTTAGCTGCATATAAGATCCTGGCTGTAGTACTCATATACAAAGACAGTTCTGAATACTTAGTAGGAATATAGGATTTAGTCATGTTTAATTAAAAAAAAAAGCCTCTGGAGAGTAAGGGAAAATTATGTTTAAAATTTCTTGCATCTTACAGTGAATTCCCCACCTCCCCAGAATTGTTGTGCTTTGCTACATGTCCACCATGTATGATAAAATGTCCCGGCATGGTTGTTACACTTCCAACAATCTTCGGAGTAATTACTATCCATCTTTGCAATCATCGTAGGAGTAATATACCATCTAAAGTACATGTTTTACCAATTTCCCCTTAAAATGCTATTTGCTGTAAATTTAATGTTCACCTTCCATTGGTATTCCCATTGTTGCATATCAATTGTTCTGTTTAAATCAATACAATCTTGTGCAACTATCCCCACTAAAAAGAACTATACAAATTGGATGGCTCCAATTCCATATAATCTGTTATTCCAACAACAAAATAAATAATCTAGTACTGTAATAGCAGTCTATAATCCCAATTACAAATAACTTCCCAAATCCATAAAACATATTTATCCACGCCCTAAAACTTGAGATAATACTATTAAAATATCACCAAAGTAAAACCGTACTTACTAAAAGTGTACAATGTTTAAATATCATCATAAAAGAGCTATATCTGCAAAGATCCTTCCCCTCCTGTAGCTCTTCTCTTTCTGCCTCACTGAGGCAGAAATTAATTGTGGTTCTTTCTTTTTCATTAGCATTATTCTTTGTAACCCTATAAATTGTTGGTTTTTGTAGATGCATTGGGAACAGGGGCTCATCTAGGTATTTTTGGTGTCTGGACCTGAGGCTGAAGAGCTTCAGAGGCTCGGCCCCCCTCTGTGAGCCCCCCCCCTACTTTTTAATACTTCTCTGATCCGCCTCTGCTTCCCGGCCCCCACCATGGGCTGCCGCTATTTCCCCCTTGCCACCACTCACTGCTATTTCCCCTTCACTGCCAGGGGGGTTGAGTGGAGTGGAACAGGCCAGCCCCCCTGATGACAGTGGGCACAGGCAGGTCTCCTCAGCCTTCACAGACCAGCCTCCTTTGACTGCACATGTGCACAGTAGGAATATGGAACGTTGCATCCTGTGATGTCAGGAGTTGCACAAGAGGGCTGCACTGCCACACAACTCTGTGGAATTTTTGTGCTTGCACAACATTGCTGTTGCACAGCTGTGCAAATGTGTGCGACATGGTACAGTGTGTCAGCCAATGGCACTCTCCAACAGTGTTGCCAACCAGCCAGTGTTGTCTGACCAGTGACGCTATATTCTGCTAAGTAACCAACCAATTAGTACTGAGTTTTGAGGAATCAGTATGCCCAAGATCCTATCAGGCTCCACTGTAACTTACTCTGGCTCCACCTTTGAAAGATCAGATTGTGTCCTGTCTTCTCTCTGACCAAACATTTTTTTCTGCAAGCTCCAAGAAGCTGCCTTATACTGAGTAACTCAGTATACTGAGTATACTGAGTAAGAACGAGCCCCTAGTGGCGCAGTGGTAAAACTGCCACCCTGTAACCAGAAGGTTACAAGTTCGATCCTGACCAGGGGCTCAAGGTTGACTCAGCCTTCCATCCTTCCGAGGTTGGTAAAATGAGTACCCAGAATGTTGGGGGCAATATGCTAAATCATTGTAAACCGCTTAGAGAGCTCCAGCTATAGAGCGGTATATAAATGTAAGTGCTATTGCTATTGCTAAAAGCATTGGTCAATCTAGCTTGGTATTGCTTCCACAGACTTGCAACAGCTCCACCGAGGTTTCAGGGAGGAGTCTTTCCCAGTCCTACCTGGAGATGCCAGGGATTAAACCCAGGCTGGGACCTTCTGCATGCAAAGCAGATAGATGCTCTACCACTGAGCTATAGGGGTGTGCACGGAACCGCCGAACTGTGGTCTGGCACTGGGGTGGGGGGTTGCTTTAAGAGTGGGGGGAGGGTTTACTTACCCCCCCCCCGCCGCTTTCCCCCTCCAGCACCCGTAGTTCCTGTAGTAATTGGCAGGATACCTCCCTGCCGCCCCTTCCTCCGTTTCACTTCTCAAGGCTCCCAGAAGCCTTCTGTGCGCGCACACGTCATGGAGACGTGAAGCGTACGCATGATGTGCGCGTGTGCAGAAGACTTCTGGGAGCCTTTAGAAGTGAAATGGGGGAAGGGGCAGCAGGGAGGTATCCTGCCGCCCCAATTACTGCCGCCGCTAATTACTGCCGCCGCAATATCTCCTTGCCACCCCCCACCTTAGGATATTTTTAAAGATGTGAAGCAAGTGCGCAGAAGACTTCTGGGAGCCTTGAGAAGTGAAACGGGGGAAGGAGAGGCAGGGAGGTATCCTGCTGCCCCAATTACTACAGGAACTATGGGCGCCAGAGGGGAAAAGTGGCAGGAGGGGTAAGTAAACCCTCCCCCCGCTCTTAAAGCAACCTACCACCCAAATCAGCTGAACCCTGAACCGCCCAGGTCCGGACCGGTCCGGTGGCCTTTAGAATGGCCTCCAGACCGGTCCGGGCACATCACTACTTAGCTATGCTCTATCCCCACCTGCTCTATGCCCACCTCTATCCCCATTTTTCTCTGCCTGTCTTGCCCAGTTAGCAAGCATTGTTGGAATCAAAAGATGGCAACCCTGCTCTCCAAAAACCAGAAATAATTGTTTCAAAGAAAACAGTGATATTTTATTCTACAGATCATGATTCATAAGCCAGATTTTAAAAGACATTTCCATGTAAACAACTTCTGAAGCTCTAAAATGTCAGATTCAGCCACAAGACAAAAAGACAACCAGCCCATCCATGCAAATAACAGAATGAAAGTGCAATGGAAACAACAGCAGCCGTTCAAAGAGAACAAAATTATGTTTCGGAACAACAAAAGGGGCAGCCAAAACAAGGACTGTTGCAACAAGATTTGCATGCTGATCAGAAATGCACAATCTTTTAGATAATGGAGGGCATATTTACAGTGCAGCTCAAACTGATTGCTCTGAGCCTGCTTACAATAATAAAATATTTATAAATAGGTTTTAATTCTGCTTCACCTCTGTGAAGAACACAAAGGAAATCCTAATTACCATTTCCCTAAACATAAGAAAGGCAATCATGGGTAGAGATTGATATTCAGTTAACTAACGTGTTCATTGTGTAAGTGTTGCTGCCAAATCATTTAAACGAGGGCAAATTCTGGGTTTGAAAGCAGCGGTGGTCTGAATTCTGATTAATATTGAATCAGATCATTGGAATTCAGCAGTCTGGTTACAGAAAATTATATTTTGTTCTTAATGTGCCCTAGCACATTCAGATGTGCACGCTGGCTCGATTAGGATGTGCCGGCTGAGCCAGCCCTGACTTGACAGGTTCAGGGTCGAACCAGACTGGCCTCGGCCGGTGAGAGACTGAGCCAGCTTGGAGCCCTATTGGTAAAAGGGAATCTGGTGAGGATTAAAAGAGGGGCAGGGGGGTATCTCTAAAGGTAGAGCGGGCAGGAGGGAGTAAGCAACTACGTACAAGTGTTGCCAGCAGTGACTACAGTGGTAATGTCCCCCCATGCCTCCTGCCTTCCCCCAGAGTAGGCAGGATTTCTTCAACCCAGTTTGGGCCTCTGTTCATGTGTAGAGGCTATTTTACTGACCTCCACACATGCGCAGAGGCCATTTGTGTGACCACAAATGGTCACAAGTGCTCACGGAAATGGCCTCTGTGCATGTAAGGAGATCATTAAAATGGCCTCCACACATGAACAGAGGCCCAAACCAGGCCGCCACCTGTGGCCACCAGCTTTGCCTACTCTGGGGAGGCCAGTGGGGGGAGCCACTGCTGCTCCCACCGCCCCCTGTGGCCACTGCAACAATCAGCGGCAGCACTTCTAAGTAGTTGCTTACCCGTTCCTGCTCACTCTACCTTTAGGGAAGCCCCCTGTCCCACCCCCAGGTAAAGGGGAATCCTCACTGGTTTCCTCTTTACCAGTAGGACTCCAAGCCATTCCAAACAGACTCAGTTCAAACTCAGGTCCAGTTCAAGTAGACACAAAACCAGACCTGGGCAGGTCGGCTCAAATCTTTTTCATATTCAAGCTGAGCTGGCAAAACCAATGTTGTGCCCATCCCATGTACATAAGCTTCATATGTTCATTGTCACTTTAAAGGATCAAGAATAACAATTGTTCATTTCTAATGGGCTGCTCCACACTTTACATGGCACACATTATTGCTATTAAAGTTCTCAGGCATTAAGCTTGAGTGATTAAATATGTGAGTATGTTGTCCACCCTTTCTGGGTGTGCTGCAGGAAACATCAGCATAGCACTGGTGCACCCATCATAATCATCTATTCTGTATAAAGCTGTGCTAGAATGAGAAATGCTGGATTCAAGCCTCGTTAAACACACACTCTGTGACCTACAAACCCAGCCCTGCAAAAATCCTGGTTTGTTGATTCTGGCTGTGCTTAGTCAACAGTGAGAGATAAGCTAATGCTCAGAGGCATTCTGAGTAGTGTCTGTGACTATCCAACCACCACTTCTTAGCAGCAGCTGAGGAATGGAAGAAGGTTTTGCACATATTGGCTGCCATGGCATTGTGTGGCTTCACATATAACAGCAACAAGTAAATATAGGACCAGCGCTGCCAGTTCCTGCCAAGCATGCACTCTCACTACTGTCACCATTTCTGTGCTATGTCTGAAGCCAGGAATGTTGGGCAGAGAATGTCGGTTACCCACCTCAGCCCTAAGTGTGTGTGTGTAAATAAAAAAGTTGGAAGGAAAGGAAAGGTTGTGCTGTTGAGTCAGTGTTGATTCTTGGTGACCACAGAGCCATGTGGTTTTCTTGATAAAATATGGCAGGGGTTTACCATTGCCTTCTCCCGTGCAGTATGAGATGATGCCTTTCAGCACCTTCCTATATACCTGCTGCCCAACAGAGTTTCCCATATTATGGGAAACATACCAGCAGGGATTCGAACCAACAGCCTCCTGCTCTCTAGGCAGGTTGCTTCCCCACTGCACCATTAGGTGGATCCTTTTATGAGAAGCAATCTGGAAAACTGGAGAGAGAGCTCTGGAGAGAGAGGGAGAGAAAGATAGGGAGAGAGAGAGAGAGAGAGCGCGCACAATATGGTCTTGTCAGTAGGGATGTGCACAAAACCGGTTTGCCCGGTTCGGTTTGAATTTGAACCAGGTTCGAACCAGGAGGGGGTGGTTCGGTTTTGGTTTTGCTCGAACCTCCCCCTGGTTCGGTTCGAATTCGAACCAGTTTGAACCGATTTGAACTGGTTCGAACCGGTTCAAACTGGTTCAGACACCCAAAAATTGGTAGGATGGTAGCTGGCACCCAGGGGTACCTGCCACCCAAACCCCAAAGCAATCGGACACTCATATGATTTTTTATGAATTTTTGAAAATTATTTCTATTTTTTCCTCATAGGGTATAATGGGACTCAAACCAGGCCATTAAACCTTATTGTGGAGCACCCATGGGTGCCAACAACCACCCAAACCCTGTAGCAATCAGACACCCCTAATTCATAAAAGATCGTACGAGTGTCCGATTGCTTTGGGGTTTGGGTGGCAGGTACCCCTGGGTGCCAGCTACCATCCGACCAATTTTTGGATGTCCGAACCGGTTCAAACCAGTTTGAACCGGATTGACTCGAACCACCCCTGGTTCGGTTTGAATTCGAACCTGCAGCTCGAACCTGATGGCTGGTTCGGTTCGAATTCGAACCTTCGAACCACCCTGGTTCAAATTCGAACCGGTTCACACATCCCTACTTGTCAGCCCAATATTCTTATTCAACATTTGAAATTGACTTGAAAATGTTAGGTTGAGGTGGTAACCAACATTATCCACCTGACATTTCCAGCAAACATCACAGAAATGACAGCAGTAGTGGGATTGTGCACCCAGTGAGAGCTGATGGCTCCCTCATGCTTACTTGCTGCCTACATGTAAAGCCACCCATTGAGGTCATTCTCATGACCATCCCTACCCGGGCAGCTGAGGTGGAGGGTGCTCCGGTACCCCCTTTGAAAATTATTGAATGAGGGCAGCCCTCCCCCGCCAGCTGCTTGGATCATGTGAACAATCTTATTGACTAGTGACTGCAATGTCTCTCAGTGTCAAGAAGCGTATTGGGAATAGTGCCTACCCCAGATGTAAAAATATGGGGGTGAAAAATGAAATGTATTTGCTTTAGATTCTCATTAGCCAAATCCCTCAACACAGGTAGGGGCTGACTGACTCTTTTACTGCAAAAGTGCAATTAAAGTGGGAGCAAGGGAGAAGGTGGGAACTATCTGTCTGCCTCACAAATGTCATCTTTCCACTTTATGCATTTTGGGGTATTTAATGCATAGCATTGAGGTATATATTTAGTAATTGGCTTCCAAGTACAGAGCTCTCTGTTGGCATATTAGACTCCTGCAAGAAAACTTGTTATTTCAAAACAACAACTGAAACTCACACATGGGCTAATTCTTAATACCAAACTGAACATACACAGTATAAATGAAGAGAGTTGATGTGATTTAGCATTACACCAGCAGTGAGCACAACTGTAAATTATTTTTGCAACCTGCTTTCAGAGTCCCAAATTACCTTTTTACTGTCTGCATTCCTAATGATATTTAAATACATCTCACAGGGGGGAAAAATACTGATCTCTTTTATCATGATTTAGCTACTGGGTTGAAGTTGGTGGGTATGGATATATGTGTGTGTATATATATATATACACACACACACACTCACTCACTCAGCAGCAAAAGGAACAAAAAGCCTATTTTTACTAAAAGTCATAAAGTAAATATATTCTAAAAGAAGTAGAAATCACAGTTCATGAACAGAATGCTTTTATAGTGGTAATTTAACCTGGCTGGTTTAATTTACACTATAAAACAGTTCCCATGTCTGAAGCTGTGTGTACTGAAAAGATCAGATAGGTTTGCTTGTGATTTTCATTGGCTTTATGAAGAAAGAGCAAGTAACAAAGTTGCAAAGTGTGTTATATGCTGAAGCAATGGTAACAGTTTTGTTTGCTTGTAAATTTTAAGATAATGTATGCCTCTCAGATTGGGATTTTGAGAACGAAAGCAAAGAATTGACTCATCAAATATTCATTCTCATTCTCTCTCTCTCTCTCTCCCTCCCCCCCCCATTCACTACATTCTGACATAATGCAAAATTGCAGTTAAACAGGACAGAGGTTAGAACTCCATTTAGTCCGAATGTGTGCAACTACGGTTTTGAGCCGAAAGCAACCTGCGGTTTGGCTTACCAAATGCCAATTTGAATCTTCAGTTTGCAGTGAAGTTTGCCACCACAACCTGAGGTATGGCCACCACAGCACTATGTCTGAACATTCACACCTCCATAACCATGGTTTCGTGCTGATTTTGGAACTGTAATAATAGAGAAGGCAGCCCAGACTGACCAGGACATAGAGACTCGCTCTATGCACACTGTGGCTCTTGATGGCCGCCTCTTGGCTACAGAAGATGGCTGCTGAGGAGCAAAGGGTGGCGGCTGGTTGGCGATTCTTGCTATAGAATTGGCTGTGTGTTCAAGGTAGATGGTGTACCACTCAAACCTCCTCTCAGCTGCCATGTCAGACCACTCCATGGCATTCATGACTTCCCTCACAGAGACACCTGAGACCTCTTCATAGGCTTGCACTGTGCGCTGAAACAACTGTTCATAGGCCTACACTGTCCAAGCTGTGACCTCTTCAATGACCTGCCTGTATTCCTTGTGCCTTTCCCCCTCCCTCTGGTTCATTTCACACAGCAGATCACAGGTGGCCTGTGAACTCTTGGCAAGCTGGAGAGGTTCGCCTGCAGCTGCTGCCAACTCATCTGGTGGCTACTTGGGAACAGGCCTTCTCTGTTGCAGCCCCTGGATGTTGGAATGCACTCCCTGTTGAAATAAGAGCCTCCCCATCTCTGGCAATTTTAAAAAAGGCACTGAAGACACATTTATTCACCCAGGCTTTTAATTAGATATATAGTTTTAAATAATTTTAATATTAGGTTTAAAATATTTTTAATCTTTTAAATGAATTTAATTGTTAATTGATTTAATGTTTTAAATGATTTTAATTGTAAACTGCCCAGTGACGCAAGTTTAGGGTGGTATAGAAATATTTTAAATAAAAATAAATAATAAAAATGCTGCATGATCAGGTCATTCACAAGCCAGAGACACCATCAATTCCCTGGATGCCCAAAGTAGGAGTATGCTAGTAGGGGTTGGGGGGGGGGGTTGGTTCAAATTCGAACATACTTCGGTTCAGTTTTGTGTTTTTGTTTTTATTATTATTATTATTATTATTATTATTATTATTTATTAATTGTTAATTTTATATACCACCTTTCATTAAAATAATCCTAAGGTGGTTTACAGCAGAATTTAAAACATGATTATAAAAATGACACAATTAAAATATAAGCTAAAAATATAAAAACAAGTCTGATTAAAAATTTAATACACAAGCATAAAAACAGAACAAAATACAAACAGCTCAACACCCCCGCCCCAGTTCAGTTTGAATTTGAGCCCAACTTGAATTGGTTCTAAAATGTTCTACATAGGGTATCCCAGGTCATAGGGACTTTAACTGACCCATTATTCCCTCTGCAGAGCACCTAGGGGCACAAAACTGGGGTGGGTGGTAGGCATCCATGGGTGCCAACTACCACCAAAACCCCAAAGCAATCAGACACTCCTGGGATGTTTAATGCATTTTTGATGGGTTTGGGGTTTGTTTATTTGTTTTTGCATTTTTCCCATAGGGAATAATGGGGATTTGAGGCTGCTCCATCCACTCCCTTGGGTGTGCCTGGGCACTCCAAAGCGAGTTTGGGGCAGGGCATGTAGGGCCTCAACTCCCCCGCAAAGCCCCAAGCCAGTTGGGTTCATGGGTTTTGGTTTTTTAAAGACATTTTAAAAGATTTTAGCCTGTTTGACAGAGTTGTCAATATAATGAATATGAATTCCTCTCCCCATTGAAGAACAGTGTGAACTTGCTGTGAGCTCACAGCAATTAAGGTCACACACTGTTCTTTTTTTGAATGGGGAGAGGGATTCATATTCATTACACTGACAACTCTGTCAAACAGGCTTAATTTTAAAAAAAAAATGTGCTGATGCCCTGCCCTAACTCTAGTGCCATGAGAGGCATGTGGATGCCTGGAATACAGCCTTAGCAGCCGAGGAGCAGGGAGGGGCCACCCTGCCCTGTAATCGGAGGCTGCCAAACCGCATTGGATGAACATCTGTGATGAGATTCACAGAAACTGAGGTTTCATCAACCTCAGGTTTCATGTTACATGCAAATGCAGCTTTCCTTCCCCCCACCCTCTTGCTCTCACACACACAGTTGCTGATAGGGCTGTGCAAAGCTCCCGGGACCTATTCGAGTTCTGCCTGCTTCAACCTGCTTTGCAACCTTCACCCCTTTTATTCTCCAAATCTTGCCCCCCTAAACTACTTCTCAGGACATGCAGAGGTCAGAAGAAAATCCTTTATTCTTTCTCTCCGCCACAAGGAAACAAGCCCCCTTCCATGCCTTGACATTCAGAGAGTGAAGGGTGCAGAGGGAGGTGTTGTTTTTTTAAGGATGTGTCTCCTCTCCTTTTTCCCATGGTGTCCCAGGAATAGTACAGGTGGTATTGGAATTTGTAGTCTTTTCTAAAGCTGCATCCATTGCCAAAGGGGACTGCTGTGAATAGGGAACTCTTCAGAAGCTCTGAAGTGGTCCCTGAAGTGAAGTGTGGCTGCTTTTCACAGGCATAGTTGCCAGATCTCACTGAAGCTATTCGTGGTGATATTTTCCCAATCTTTTTCGCAACATCAAGCCATTAAAATATCCAGGACTGCAGCAGTAAAGAAAAATTCCAAGAAAGATGTTGGCTTATTGGCACACAGTATTGTCAGTCAACATACCCATTGAAGATACAGTGGCCCAAATTACAGATTACATGAATGATGTAATCATTCTATTGTGGGACATCCATCCATCCAACAATCACCACAACACTAAACAATTAATTTAAAAAAATATTTTATTGGAATGGTTGAATGGTTATGGAGGTGTCACTTATTCTTAAGATTCAGCTATTCCAGAATTTTTACCAGAATTGGTGGGATCCTGTAACTCTCATAGCTGGGGCTTCTTGGTGAGTCCTGCTCCACTGAGATTGTCCCACCATTTAGACATTTGGGAATCGTGACAGCTAGCTCCTTAAAGCAGCCTGCTTCCCCTTCAAGGGCTATTGCAATTGGTTAGTGCCTGACTGATTAGTGATAAGCAATCCCTAGCAAATGTAATGCTATATAACAATTTCTCAGATAGAAAGAATCTGAGAATCTGAAGTCTAGAAATAAAAACTCCTCTAGCTTGACCTTCTAAGGTATTGGTAATAATTGGAAGAATCCAAGTTAGGTTAAACACTTTAAAATCCAACTTTTTTGATAGGAGCGTTAAACAAATGTTTAAATAACTCCCTCTAAAGCTAATGGGAGTTTAAGGTGCTTAACTTTAGCTGGCTCTTGTTTTGACAGACAAAGAATTAATGAAAAAATAGCACCACATCTATTTACAAGAACAGGCTGCTTTGCTACTGTTTATGAAAGGAGTGACGAGTAAAACTTTAAATGCTGCCAGCTCTTAACTTTTCATAACAAGAATGCATACTGTTTTATAACCAAACACTGTGCTTCACAGACAGTATTTCATGTACAAAGACTGAACAGCCTCCCTTCTTGTTATGTTATTTGTGCCTAACATGACAGACCCTGCTACAAACACTTCCAACCACAAAACTGGCTGTCACAAAATGAAACTGGTTGATACAACAGGCAGCCATCAGTCGACATTAGAGACCTGCTGGGACTGCTGGACAGCTTAAAAGGCAGCCCCAGCAGTGTAGTGATGGGAACTTTAAATTGCCTCTGGACAGTGGCACAGCACTCCTTTCCATTGTTTCCAAAGGAAAGTCATTATACCTTTGGGGCTGCCTCTTAAGCTGTGCGGCAACCTGTCAAGTCACTTGTCATCAAAGAGGGCTGGCCATCTGTAAATATGAAAACTATACTTATAAGAACAAGATTTCTAACCCATACCTGGTGTTCTTTCAGGAGTTGTCCCATACATTCATTCACACTTATGGGTGGCACCAGCCAGGCACCTCTCCCTGGGCACTCGGGAACTCCAGAAGCATTTAACTTCTTTAAAAAATTAAAAAGCAGGAGGAATTTTTAAAAATTTAAAAAGCAGGAGGAGTTCCCTTCTACTTCCATTAACCTCAAACCCAGAGCTAGTACACTGCTCCCCAGAGCTAGTACTGTAAGTACACATTATTATTATTATTATTATTATTATTATTACATTTATATCCCACTCTTCCTCCAAGGAGCCCAGAGCAGTGTACTACATACTTGAGTTTCTCCTCACAATAACCCTGTGAAGTAGGTTAGGCTGAGAGAGAAGTGACTGGCCCAGAGTCACCCAGCTAGTATCATGGCTGAATGGAGATTTGAACTCGGGTCTCCCCGGTCCTAGTCCCGCACTCTAACTATTACACCACGCTGGCTCACTTAGGACCAATCCAGATGTTACTTCCAACCTGTGGTTGCTGTTGAAAATGTCATCTGTGATGGTTGGTTGGGTTCCCAAGGCATTTGGTGGGCCACTGTGGGAAACGGTGCTGGACTAGATAGGCCTTAGGTCTGACCCGGTAAGAATTTCTTATGTTCTTATGGTTATCTAGTTTAAATAGTTTAAATGATCCACCACATTTGCTAATGTAAAAGCTTGTTTCCCAGGGCTATGCAACACTATGGTGCAAATGCTCCATTCATGTCGAAAACCTTGCAAGAGTTGTGACTCTATCAGTCAGTTGCCATGTATGGTGACCCATTAAGGGCTGAAAATATCCTTTGGTTTTGCTGCACATCAGGGGCTACAAAAGTAGGGTTTTTTTTACAACCTAGCTAGATACCATACATGGTTGGTGAACTGTGTTTGGCTTGATAGGTCACAGTTTTTCAGGGCTTGTGTGGATTGGGGCATACAGTTGACTCATTTAAATATTAGTGAATTGTTTGCTTGGGAAGCAGGTTTTGGTGGCAATCACTGGCAAGGAATAATGGCTGACATCCTAACACTGTACATGCATGCTCCTAACAGCAGCATGTGTGCAGCACTAGGGCTGGTAATGCTGAAGCATGGGCACTTCTGTACAAGAGCATGATTTTTGCTGCTCTCCTTGTGCTCTAGAAGAAGGGCTGTGCACAAAAACTGCTTTGCCCAGTTCAGTTTGAATCCAAATCAGATTTGAATTGGATTGGGCATGTTTGGTTTTGGCAGCTCCTCAAGCCAGGCCCAGTTCAGTTCATATTTAAGCTGGTTCAGGCCCAGTTCAAGGGTGGTGGGGGCAATAAAACTGGGTTAAAAAAAGTACTCGGCTCACACAAATGGCCAGTGCACATGTGCAGCAGTAAAACAAAATGGCCATGGAGTGTGTGCAGAGGGCCGAAATGGCCCCTAAATGGGCCGAACCAGCCCAGGGAGACTTGGGGGAAGGCCGGAAGGAGTAGGGGGAGTCACCAGAGACACATACCCTGTAGCCGCCACAGGCCTCAGTGGTGTTGTTATTACTTTTAAAATGCAATGTTATTGACGCCGCTCCCCTTGAACCAGGCCCAGCTCAGCTCGAGGTCAAGCCTTCAAGCTGAGCCAGTTTAAGCTCACACTAGCTCAGTTTCAAGCCTGCTTGCACACCCCTATTTGGAAGTGCTGTTGAACTCACAAAAATACATCTCCGAGGGCTGGCCAACAAATAATGCTTCTGGAGCACGAGGAGAGCAGTGAAAATCATTATGCTTTTGCTCAAATGTGCCCATGCTTCAACAGCGCCACCACTAGCATATGCTGCTGTTAAAAGCATATGCTCGGTGTTAAGAGATCAGTGGTATCTGTATATAGGCTTTGGATAAAAACTACAGCAGAATTTGCTGGAAGAAAAAGTTGTTGTGGAAAACATCTAGGTTGCTATTAAGCTTCTGCTATAGTTTTTCACATACAGAATAGATAAAACATGCCTGAACCAGTTCTACATGTAAATTGCCTTCCTGGAAATAGCATGGAATGAATATCAATTAGTTTTCTATTCCTCTGAAATTACCAAACTGTAAATAGCAAAGAAGAGGTCTGTCTCCTGAATGGTATTTGCCAATAAGACCAAGGTCCCTTGATACAACTGTGGGAAGCATTTTCCCATTCTGTCCTTGATCTTGTCACTTTGACCTGTGTGATTCTAATGTTTTTCTGAAATTCAACTCTGAAAAACAATTTTCAGAGCCCAGCTGTTGACAGGTGTCAGGGGAATTGGTTTGAGTTTGTGCTGTAATGTATAATACCACCTACAATAGTGCAGGATATTCAGCTGCATAAGAGCAAATGTTAGCCACAAATAGACAGGATTGATTGAAAAACTGTGGATTTGCAGAAAAATATGCATTTACATTCATGTCTAGTCCATCTCCCTCCAAGATACTTGTGGCATGTCAGAAATCCATTCCTTGATCCATCCCAGCCTTTCAAGAATTCTTTAGGTTAGTTACAGCCTAGTTCAATCCTAGACTGGGGGTGGAGCAAACAAAACAAACAGGAGAACAGGAAAGCAGGCTGAATTGTTTGCTGTTTGTAAAACCAAAGGACTTGCTTTATTCAATTCTGGATGTTTTCAATGTACTGCCTGGTCATTGTGTATCACGGGCTCACATACACAGCGCAATGTGAGTGGGTGGAACATTGCCCACACTGCTTCACAGAAGTAAACACCACCAATGGAGTTGCACAACAGAGCAGTGTCAGTCTGGTGTAAAGTGGAGGATACCATTGGAAGTAATAGGCATCCTGTTACACAATTGCATTGGTGCACCTTTACAGCAGAGCAGAGTTGCCCTGGTGCACAACTCCATCAACGGTGTTTACATCTGCACAGTAGCACTGGTAGTGCTCCAACCACCTGTGTTTCATTGCGTGGTATGTGAACCACTATCCTTAAATCTCTGGGTTATACAATGCTTAGGGTGCCATGGCATATGCTTTCCCCACATGTTATCTGCAGAATAACCTCTGAGATAGATTGGAGGCGGGAGTCCTACTCAGTCCCCTCTCCCTGCATTCAGTGAATACAGGGAGGGATGGGAATTTGCTGCCTAGGGTGCTCAGTCATAAGGAGGAACTCTTCCTGCATTCAACAATTGTCTCTGTAGACAAGTGCTGCATGCAGGCATGTCCTGAGGTTGTAAATAGGGAGTGTGTCTGTGCAAAAGGTGTGGCTAGATGACTCATTCCTCTCCTTGTCCAGTTAATGCAGGGTAAAATTCCTGAATGGGATTACAGTGACTAGCCCAAGATGATTTCAAAACCATAATATTTATTTATTTATTTATTTAGTGTATTTTTATACCGCCCCAACCCAAGGTCTCGGGGTTATGACAGAACCTGGGTTTTTCCTGGTCAGAATCCACCCCTCTACCCATTAGGGATGTGAACCAGTTCAATATAGAACTGGTTTGGTTCGAAGGCTCGACGTTGAGCTAAATACCCCCTGGTTTTCAAATTTCCATTTTCAAAGCATTTCTCTTTGCTTTCTATTTAACTCTCTAAACTTTTCTCTTTTATTTACTGACTTTTGGGCCCATAATCCTTTGCAGGGGAAGAATGGCAGTTCAGTCCCCAAATAGCAAAGCAAAACCAGTTTGGTGACAAAGCAGCAAAGCAAGAGGTCTTGAGGTAGTTCTTTAGTATTGAAGAACTACAGGGATTTATTTAAATAAAAGGTTACAAACACATGTGAAAAAGCCTGCAGCTTAATTTCAGCTGTAGCTCATGCCTGAAGAGAGAGACCAAAACATAGAGCCATCTCTGGAGAGACAAAATGGAGACTAACCCTGGAAGAACAAAGAGGGGAGGAATCCAGCACTTTTATCCATGATCCTAACCCCCCAGTGGCTACAATGAGACATTGCGGCTGAACGCTGATGCTGCCAGGGTCCTAGTTCCAACTGAACTGAACTGCAGGGGGCAGGGGGTTGAGGGGGACAAAAGCAAACTGGTCTGGTCCAAACTGGGCCAGCCAGTTTTCAGCACACCACTACTACCCACTACACTACAGTGGCTATGTATATATTTTCCCAAAACATAGAACAGAAATTAACTAGGTGTTACCTTCCTCCTTTCCATGGCAAACTAGAAAACGTTGATACAAGCAAACAAAAATGTATTCCTTTTTTCTGCACAAACCAATCCATTTATAAATGCTGGAGCACAAGTGGAGAAAGACTCGACTTGAATCCGACAGATTATGTCATAGAGCACACTTAAAGATCTATGCTCAGGCGATACATGCAGCAAAGAAGCAGTTCTTTTCTGCCCGTATTGCTTCTGGAAACTTGTGTCCCGCGGAGCTGTTCAGGGTTGTGAGAGGACTAGTATCTGCCCCTCCCTCCCCTGAACCAGAATTTGGAGTCAGCAATTATCCGCTGTGATGTGTTTAAAGAATTTTTCACAGATAAAATCTCCCGGATTCGGGCCGACTTAGACAGAGACTCCACAATTAATTCGATGTCTTAATTGGAGGTGTCTGACAATTCCTATTATGTGGTTCAACAGGATCGGTTTCAGTTTGTGACTCCTGAGGATGTGGACAAGCTGCTTGGAGCAGTGAGGCCTACCACTTGTTCTCTTGACCCTTGTCCAACATGGCTTGTTCGATCTAGCAGGGAGGCTGTTGTAGGAGGTGTGGTGGAAATCTTAAATGCTTCTCTGAGGGAAGGCAGGATGCCTCCTTGTCTCAAGGAGGCAATCTTTAGACCTCTTTTAAAGAAGCCTACATTAGATCCCTCAGAGCTGAGCATTATAGGCCTGTCTCCAACCTCCCATGGCTGAGCAAGGTAATTGAGAGGGTGGTGGCCTCTCAGCTCCAGGCGATCTTGGAGGAAACTGATTATCTAGACCCATCCAAACTGGCTTCCAGGCAGGCTATGGGATGGAGACTGCCTTGGTCGGCCTGATGGATGATCTCCAGTTGGGAATTGACAGAGGAAGTGTGACTCTATTGGTCTTTTTGGATCTCTCAGCAGCTTTTGATACTATCGACCATAGTATCCTTCTGGAACGTCTGAGGAGGTTGGGGGTGGGAGGCATTGTTTTACAGTGGTTCTGCTCCTACCTCTCAGACAGATTCCAGATGGTGTCGATTGGAGACTCTTGCTCTTCAAAATCTGAGCTTAAGTATGGTGTTCCTCAAGGCTCCATACTTTCTCCAATGCTTTTCAACATCTACATGTAACCACTGGGAGAGATCATCAGGGGATTTGGAGCGGGATGTTATCAGTATGCTGATGACACCCAGATCGATTTCTCCATGTCAACTTCTTTAGGAGATGGCATATCTTCCCTGAATGCCTGCCTGGAGGCAGTAATGGGCTGGATGCAGGAGAATAAACTGAAGCTGAATCCAGATAAGACGGAGGTACTTATTGTGCGGGGTCGGAACTCCAGAGACGATTTTGACCTACCTGTTCTGGATGAGGTCACACTTCCCCAAAAGGAACAGGTCCGCAGTCTGGGAGTACTTCTGGATCCACACCTCTCCCTGGTTTCTCAGGTTGAGGCGGTGGCCAGGAGTGCTTTCTATCAGCTTCGGTTGATATGCCAGCTGCATCCGGTTCTCGAGATCAATGACCTCAAAACAGTGGTACATCTGTTGGTAACCTCCAGACTTGATATCTGTAATGCACTCTACGTGGGGCTGCCTTTGTAAGTAGTCCGGAAACTTCAGTTGGTTCAGAATGCGGCAGCCAGGTTGGTCTCCGGGTAATCTCAGAGAGACCACATTACTCCCTGGCTGAGGGAGCTACACTGGATGCCAATTGGTTTCCAGGCAGAATACAAAATGCTAGTTATAACTTATAAAGCCCTAAACGGCTTAAGCCCTGGGTATTTAAGAGAATGCCTGCTTCATTATGTGCTCCACCGCCCATTGAGGTCACTTTAGGAGGTCCGTCTCCAGTTACCGCCAGCTCGTCTGGTGGCCACATGGAGATGGGCCATCTCGATTGCTGCCCCAAGACTGTGGAATGTGCTCCCTGCTGAGATGCGATCCTCCCCATCCCTGACTATTTTAAAAAAACATCTGAAGACCCATCTCTTCACCCAAGCTTTTTAAATTTGTAGTTTTAATTTTATACTGTTTTCATTTTATACTGTTTTTAAATTGTTAAACTGTTTTAACCTTTTATATTTGTTTTAATTGTTCTTATGTTATTGTTAACCACCCAGAGATGGAAGCTTGGGCAGTATACAAGTTAAATAAATAAATAAATAAATAAATAAATAAAGTAATGTTTAACCCACACAGTAACAGAGGCTACACAAACGCAGACAAAATCCTGACTGCTATCCAGCCATTCTCTTATATAGAAATACTCCTACTATGCACCAGAAGAGAGTTCTGCTCAATTAGGTATTCTTGTCATGTGTGGTCTGGAAGCATTGCATCGTATAACTAAACATAATTATGATTCATATAATCAGAAATCTTCATCTCATTGGAGATATGAGAAATAATATAGGCCTTGTCTGTTCAAACAGCATTGCTCAACATAACATTCTTGGAAAGAAGAAATTATCTACAGTCCCAACTCACCACTCACTATTTGGTATATGTTTTTCCAAATTATTGTCAATGACAATACAAGGTACTTATTTTTATTTATTTATTTATTTATTTATTTACACAGTCAGACAGGTGTTATTGACTCGTTTGTTTTATCCAGACATCGAGTCCTTCCCAAGCACCTGGGGTGGCTGAAATTTATCATCAATGTTGTTGCTGTTATTATAGATATCGTCGCAGAATATAGGCTGTTCCCAGTAAAGTTTCCTTTTGTAATTGGCTGATGGTGATTTCTGTGGCCCCTATGGTGTTGAGGTGCATTCAAGTTGTTTTGGAATTGCACCTAGGGCGCCAATTACCACTGGGATTATTTTGGTCTTCTTCTGCCACAGCCTTTCAATTTCAATTTGTAGATCTTTGTATTTGGTGATTTTTTTCTATTTATTTTTCTTCTATTCTGCTATCCCCTGGTATTGCTATGTCGATTATTTTCACTTGTTTTTCTTTCTTCTCAACTACAGTTATATCTGGTGTATTGTGTGGCAGATGTTTGTCTGTTTGAATTCGGAAGTCCCATAATATTTTTACATCTTCATTTTCTTCAACTTTTTCAATTTTATGGTCCCACCAATGTTTGGCTACAGGAAGCTTGTATATTTTGCGGATTTTCCAGTGTATCATCCCTGCTACCTTGTCATGCCTTTGTTTGTAGTCAGTCTGTGCGATCTTTTTACAACAGCTGATTAGGTGGTCTACTGTTTCATCTGCTTCTTTACAAAGGCGGCACTTGCTGTTTGTTGTGGATTTTTTGACTTTTGCTCTTATTGCATTTGTTCTTAGTGCCTGTTCTTGTGCAGCCAGTATTAAACCCTCTGTTTCTTTCTTCAAGTTGCCATTCTTAAGCCATTGCCAGGTCTTGGTGATGTCTGATTTTCCACTTATATTGTGCAAATATTGACCATACAGTGGCTTATTTTTCTATTTTTCTGCTCAGTTCTTGACTTGTTCTTTCTTGTAGGCCTGCTTTGTTTCATTGGTGTTGAATAGTTTCTCATTCTTGACCATTTGAAGTGCATCTTCTTCACTGTTTTTGATATATTCTTCAAGGCCTCTTTTCTCCTCCTCTACTGTTTGATGGACTTGCAGCATTCCTTTTCCACCTGAGCTGCGAGGGAGGTATAGCCTATTGACATCACTGCGGGGGTGCAGAGCATGATTGATGGTCATTATTTTCCTGGTCTTACGATCCGGCATCTCTAGCTCTGCCTGGGTCCAGTCCATTATTCCTGCAGTGTACCTGATAACAGGTACAGCCCAGGTGTTTATGGCTTGTATGGTGTTCCCGCCATTGAGTTTGGACTTGAGGATTTTTCTAACTCTCCTGATGTATTCACTACCAACTTTTCTTTTAACCTCAGTGTGTGCAATGTTATCCATCTGAAGAATGCCCAAGTATTTGTAATGTTCTTTCTCTTCCAGGTTCTTGATGTTGCTTCCATTGGGCAGTTCTATTCCTTCTATTTTTCTTATTTTTCCTCTGTTCATTATTAATGCAGCACACTTGTCTAGTCCCAACTCCATTGCTATATCACTACTGAATATACAGACAGTGTATAGCAGTGATTCAATTTCTGACTGGGACTTTGCATACAACTTCAGATCGTCCATGTACAGCAGATGGTTGATTTTACTTGATGTTTTAGATGTTTGGTATCTGAGGCCTGTTTTGTTTAGTATTTGTAAAAGTGGAGTCATGGCGATTACAAACAAGAGAGGGGATAGTGAGTCCCCTTGGAAAATACCTCTTCTAACGCTAACCTGTCCAAGTGTCTCGCCATTGACTGTGTACTCCACGTGCTCATTGCTTTTTTTATAAATATCTGAATGTTTTTGCTGACACCAATTGTTCCTAAACATCTTAGTATCCATGTGTGAGGCAATGAGTCAAAGGCTTTCTTGTTATTATTATTGTAACAATAAATTGAAATTATTATTATTATGTTGTTTACACAGTCAAGCAGGTGTTATTGACTGGTGTGTTTTATCCAGACATTGAGTCCTTCCCAAGTATTATTATTATTTTATTCGATTTTTATACCGCCCTTCCAAAAATAGCTCAGGGCAGTTTACACAGAGAAATAATAAATTAATTAATAAGATGGATCCCTGTCTGCCAAGGGCTCACAATCTAAAAAGAAACATAAGATAGACAGCATCAACATTCCCTGGAGGGGTACTGTGCTGGGGGTGGATAGGGCCATTTGCTCTCCCCCTGTTAAATAAAGAGAATCACCATGTTAAAAGTTGCCTCTTTGTCAAGTTAGCAGGGGGACTGTAAGTTACAGTTAGGTTTCTGTTTAGATAAGTTATATGTCTATGAAATCTCAAGAATTAAAGAGCTGATAGGAGAATGAGCTTCATTTCATTCATTCATTCATTCCATTTTTATACCACCCTATCCCAAGCTTCTGGGCAGTGCAAAACAACAACATAGCAATCATCTAAAAGGAAAGGAAAGATTGCGCCGATCAGTCAGTGTTGACCCCTGGTGACCACAGAGACATGTGGTTTTCTTGGTAGAATATGGGAGTGGTTTACCATTGCCTTCTCCCCCGCAGTACAAGATATGCTTTTCAGCACCTTCCTATATCACTGCTGCCCAATATAGGAGTTTCCCACCAACGGGGATTCGAATCAGCTGTCTCCTGCTCTCTGGGCAGGTTGCTTCCCTGCTGCACCTTTAGGTCATTTAAAACAATACTTTAAAATTTTCGAACAGCTTAAAACCATTATACAACAGTTAAAAATGTTCAAGGACAATTTAAAAGCCTTGGAAGGCCAGATCAAACAAATACGTTTTCAGGGCTCTCTTGAAGTCCAGCAAGTATACCAAACCACACATTTTTGCCAGGAATGCATTCCACAGTCTAGGATCAGCTGCAGAGAAGGCTCGGTACTTCTGAGTTGCCACCAGACGAACCCGTGGTAATGTATTGATAAGGTATGAGTTTTGACTGTAATTATTCATTAAGAGAAGAGCAAACTCAAGGCTGAGGAACTATTCCAAAGCTGCAGTCCTAAGCATGAAAATCAATTGAAACCTGTGAGATTTAACATGGTGATTCTCTTTTATTTATCAGGGGGAGAGTAACTGGCCCTATCCACCCCCAGCACAGTACCTCCAGTGACCGTTGCTGGTGTCTACCTTATGTTTCTTTTTAGATTGTGAGCCCTTTGGAGACAGGGATCCATCTTATTTGTTTGTTGTTTCTCTGTGTATACCGCCCTGAGCCATTTTTGGAAGGACGGTATAGAAATCAAATGAATGAATGAATGAATGAATGAATTTACTTCCAAACACATTTGTTTTGAATTAGGGTGTCAGTCTAGTATTGGGTGAATCTAAAACAATAGGTAGAGATGTGCATGTGTACCAGTTTGGCATCACGGGGAGGGGAGGGGGAGCTTTAAGAAAGAGCTCTCGACCACCCCATGTGGCTTCCTGCTGGGGAGGCACTTGGCCCAACTACCCCCGCATGGTACCAGCACACATGGCATCCAAGCATGTATGGGTGCCATTTGCATGGTCAGCATGGTGTTGCACCAAACCAGCACACAAACCAAAGTTCATGTACACCCCTAACAAAAGGCCCTTAGAGAACAGGGCCAACACAGGTGCTAGGGATGAGATCTTGGACCACCATCTTTTATAATGACAATATAAAAACATCAAGATCTCCAGGTATTTCCAGCTGGGATCTCAGTTCCACCCTACTATTGGTGGATAAGCAGAGAGCAAGGTCATTCACACGACCAGTCCTACAGGGGTAGGACTGTGCTGGGATCAGTTCCAATCCTCCTGTTCTTCCCCTGTGTAACCCTGCTTTGAAATCTGGCCTAAAAGTGAGATAGTGGTGGTATCTGTGTGATATTTGGAAGGCATCATTCTTGAAAGGCCTTCAAATTTCATGTCAATTGAGTGGAAAACTACAAGATATGAGGGGAAAGAAGAAACTACTCCCCCCCCCGACACATTTAAATCAATGAAAAGCTTATAGGATATGCGCACATTTTAATGTCCTTTAGCATGAGTCCCTTTTGTGCTATTTTTCTGAAATTTGGTAAGCATGAATCCTTTGTGGAATGCTGGAATGCTTCAGACTGTGTGTGAATTGGTGGTAAAGCTGCAGTGAATCCAGTGGGGGTAAGAACACATGCATTGGAATGAAAATGGGCAAAACCAACACAAACAGACAGAAACAAGATCTTTAGATATGAAAACAAATAGAGGCACCATATGTTTCCCCCCCTTTTGCATACCTCTGTTGATAGCACAGAGGTAGTCTACAATTTGTACATGCATCAGCTGTATTTGGACATTTAAAATGAATGTATGGAGATTGGGAGTGGGGACACAGCAGGTGAAATCCTGATTCCCCTTTCCACACATTCACTTAACTTGTGAAAAGGGCTCCTGTTATACCGGTATATACATCATTCTGAATCACTCAATGCACAGAACTGCTTTGGAGATTCTAAATGCCAATGAGCCTAAAGCTATATCACCGAAAAGAATAATCTCTCATTCCCATATGTTAAGCCAGTGAGGACTATAACAATCAGCATCCCACGACTAATGGTATAATGTGATATAATGGTACTTCCTCTCAAGGTCAACTAGGAGGCCTTGATATTTCTCTCCTGCTGCACATAAAATAATGCAAATCATGATGATCTCCATAATTTAGAAATACAGCAGTGACATTTGGTTTTCTTTGAGCAGAATTGGGAATATCAACATTGAGAGAGGGGTGGAATTTACTGAAGGAGGAATTTTTGCTGGCATGGAAGTTTTTACTACTGTTGTTACTGGCAGTCACTAATTTTTCTGGTAGCTGACAGCCCTCGTCATGACGATAGTGCTTTGTCATCTACCTTTCAGGTCTTCTAAGAAATGATGAAACCATTTGTGAGTGTCACATAAATCATCTGGCATTTTCTTTATTGCTATTATTGTTCTTGATAGTATCAAAATGGGATGTTTGGGAAATAGTCAAGAGAGCACAAAAAAATTCTTGAATGTGATGTTTTTTTTATTCCGAATTATCTTTCTCTTGATGATTGGCTATGAAATTGAGCATTGCCTTTTTGATAATCATCCTGTACTGGGTTGAGGCATCTAACGATTGAATCAGGGGCCAAGGAGGAATGACAAAATGTCAGGACTTCAATATTGTCAGTAGCTGTACCAGAGAGAATACTGTAGATGAGCTTTGTCAGAAAGGAATTCCATACATCATACATTGTGTGAATAGCTACTTTCTTTACATGTTATTTCTGACAGAGAAATAATGGTGTATTCCACATTAATGCTGCCATTTTAAACATATTTTCTCTGAAGGAAGTTCTGTTGATTTTGATCGAGTTACAAGTTCTCTTCTCACTCCAACCCTCTTCTTACCCCAAGGGTAGAAGTGAGTCATTTGAGAACATCTCTCTCTCTCTCTATCTATCTATCTATCTATCTATCTAGGGGTCCAACAGTGAGGTTGGGTGAGTGGTTGAGGATGAGCTTGTCAGGAAGGTGCTTCCATTGTATTCTGTGCTTAGTGAACCACACTATGAAAATGTCCATGTCTGTGTTGCATAACAACTTCTGATTCCATTGTTGGATTTCTTCTGATACATTGGAAAGACTAGGGCAGAAGAAGGCAAGGTAAAAGGGGAAGAATAAGCATATGACATTGGGACAAGGCGCCTATCCATACTACAAACCTCTATTCATTTTATACAACTTTAGTAATCATGAATTTCCAAAGAACCTTGGGAACTGATAGTTTATTAAGGGTTTTGAGAATTCTCTTTTAAAAGTGTCTTTGCATGTGCACAAATAGGACTGACTCCATGTTTCAGTGGGCCATCAGTAAACTGCCCTCAATGGAACCCCTCCTACCTGGTGCCCCCTATGAATTTCTATGTCTGGGTTCACCTTGGCAAATTGGATGGCAAAGAGGAGGTGACAACAGAGCTTCCATGTTGGCCAAAGGAGTTGCTCTTCCATCACTGCATGAAGGCTATAGGCACAGAGGTGGTCTTTGGGATTAGAAACAGACCCTCTGTAGCTACCTAAAGATGCTGACCTTTGACACCAGCTTTGGGAAGGGAAGCAGTTCTGAGGCAAGGGTGGCTTCAGAGGAGGGCAAGTGACCCCTCAGACAAGTAGTTCCCCCACACCTGCCCCTATTTCTGTTTCAGAAAAAATAACACATGGACATCACTCACAAAATGCACATTTCCCCTTCTATCCCCCCCTGCTTTTCTTCTAGTGTTGCCACTGATTTTAGGGAACAGTAGCAGAGAACCAAAATCTAGAACACCATCATTCTGAGAACAATTTTTAACTGATTGCCCAGAGCCCAGTGAGGCGCATTTTATTTCACACTTCAGTCTCTTGTTGCCTCAGATTCTAAAATTTGCAGTAGCAAATATTAGTGTCAGAATAGAAACTAAAGCTTAACAGTGAAGCAAATTAGAAAAGTTAAAGCCATTAGAAAAGTAAGTATTTAAGGAAATGCTGCTGAGAACTAAAGAACTGGAAACAAGGATTTCAATTATAGTAGGGACATGCACAAACCTCTTTGGAGGCTCTTTTTCAGACCTCCGAACAAGTTCAAACACTGGGCAGTTTGAAGGATTTGAAAGTAGGGGGATAACATTAAGGCTGGGGGAGACTGCACTTCCCCCCACTTGCTCTCGCACACATCAGGACATGCAACGTGTGCACGCGCACGCACTACTTCCAGTCACTTCCAGTCCAAGGAGTGGACGGGGTGACCGGGAGAAATGCTGCTGCCCTGGCGGACCAGTTTTTAAGCAAGCACCGGTAGGCGAAGCACGATGAGGGGTGTAAGTGCACCCTCCCTCACCCTTAAAGTTATCCCACAGCAGCTGTGAAAAAGGCTAATTCCATGCTAGGAATAATTAGGAAGGAGTTCAAAATAAAAATGCTGATATTATAATGCCCTTATACAAATCTATGGTGCAGCCACATCTGGAGTACTGCGTACAGCTTTGGTCACTGTATCTTAAGAAGGATATTGTAGAACTGGAAAAGGTGCAGAAGAGGGCAAGGCCTGGAGCACCTTCCTTATGAGGCTAGTCTACAGCATATGGGGCTCTTTTCCTTGGAAAGGAGGCAACTATGGGGAGACATGATAGAGGTGTATAAAATTTTGCATGGAGTGGAGAGGTTGGACAGAAAGAAATTTTACCTCTCTCACACAACACTAGAACCAGGGCTCACCACATGAAACTGAAGGTAGGGAAATTTACAACCAACAGGAGGAAGTATTTTTTTCACACAATGCGCAATTAATCTATGGAATTCTTTGCCATGAGATGCAGTGATGGCCACCAGCATGGATGGCTTTAAAAGGGGCTTAGACAGATTCATAGTAGACAGGTATATCAGTGGCTACTAGTCTGGTGGCTGTGGGCCATCTCCAGCCTCAGAGGCATGATGCCTCTCAATACCAGTTGCAGGGGAGCAACAGCAGGAGAGAGGGCATGCACATATGTCTTGTCTGTGGGCTCCCCAGAGGCATCTGATGTGCCACTGTGTGAAACAGGATGCTGGACTAGATGGGCCTTGTGCCTTATCCAGCAGGGCTGTAAGTTATCCCCCGCCATCCGCCTTCAAACCGGCCCCTGCCGGTTCGGTGCCCATCCCTAAATTATACTGCTTTGAAAGTGGAACAAATAAGGAAAATGAGTGACTTCAGCAAGCACCGTTTCTTCATGTGGCAAGTAAAGAAGCAAAAGAAGTATTTGATATTTTTCTGTTATAACAATGCAGATTGGGGCGGGGGGGTGCATGTTATGTGGTGACAACACATATTCACTATAACCTGGATTATTCCCAGTGCAAGCAGAGCACAGCCTACAATTGTGCAAAGGTAACCAGTACTGGAGCAGCCCTCTTGTGCAGCAGCATCACCGTGTGTATTAGAGCCCCACAGCAGTGCAGTCAGGTCTTCACCACCCATGTTAAACTGCAGGACATGTCAGCCATTATCTGTACTCACAAAGTCTTGAAAGTTGAACCATCTCAACATACTAATACTAGTTTCAACATATTTGAACAAGGGAGACAAATGTCCCTGGACCCCTGAGGGAGGAGAGCCCCACCAGCTGGATGACACCTTGCTCTTTGATGATGACACTACCCCTTATGCCTCCCTGAAGAACAAGATGAGAGGGGCAAGGGCCCATCTTCAGTTTTTGCCCAGGGTCCACTCCATCCTTGCTACATCCCTGATTACCACTAGTATGGATATTTAATTACTGTTTTCAAACCTTTATATGCCATGACATGTCTACAGCTACAAAGATTAGAATCGTTCGGACAATAGTTTTCCCCGCAACACTCTATGGATGTGAAAGCTGGACTTTGAAGAAGCAAGATAGAAAAAACATTGATGCTTTTGATCTTTGGTGCTGGAGAAGACTTTTGAGGATACCATGGACAGCCAGGAAAACAAACAAATGGATCATAGAACAAATCAATCCAGAATTTTCACTCGAGGCACAAATGACCAGACTCGAACTATCATACTTTGGACACATTATGTGAAAATCCAGCTCCCTTGAGAAGTCTATAATGCTGAGGAAAGTTGAAGGAAAGTGAAGAAGAGGATGACCAGCAGCAAGGTGGATGGACTCGATTACAACAGCAATGAATGCACCACTGAGAGACCTTAAAGGCTAAGTTGAAGACAGATCATCCTGGAGAGAATCTATCTATGTGGTCACTAAGAGTCGACACTGACTTCACGGCACTTAATCAATCAATCAATTTAAACCTTTCAACTATATTAGAACAACATACTTTGGAAGTATTACAAGTAGATTTTCATGCACAAGTTGTATGGAATCCAAAGGCCATAATAATTTAAACTTGGTATGAAGATGTGATTAATACAAACAGACACAGACAATAAATGGGATGCTGATATACTGTTTTATAAGTGCTTCCCTGATAAGGAAGGAAAGCTGGTCTTTTGATAGCAAGCATGACTTGTCCCCCCCTTAGCTAAGCAAGATCCACCCTGGTTTCATAGGAATAGGATACTTGGAAGCTATTCAGACGAGCAGAAAACAGGGTTACATTCTGAAAGCAGATAGAACCCTATTTTTACCTCATAGCAAACAGATAGGTGCATGCTGCAAACCCAGCAGGGCGTGTGAGTGACAGACGATTAAGACGACAGGCGGAGCCCAGAGCAGTGTACTACATACTCAAGTTCCTCCTCACAACAACCTTGTGAAGTAGGTCAGGGTGAGAAAGAAGTGACTGGCCCAGAGTCACCCAGAAAGTCTCATGGCTGAATGGGGATTTGAACTTGGGTCTCCCCAGTCCTAGTCCAGCACCCTAACCACTATACCACGCTGCAGGCAAGGGCAGCTGCAGGCAAGAGCAGGGACACTCCTGCTCTTGTCCAGTGACTTGCAGGGGACAGGAAGGAGCACAAAAATCCCCATTCTGCCATGATACTTGCTGGGTGACTCTGGGCCAGTCACTTCACTCTCAGCCTGACCTACTTCACAGGGTTGTTGTGAGGAGGAACTTGAGTATGTAGTACACTGCTCTGGGCTCCTTGGAAGACGAGTAGGATATTCTATATTATTAATTCTTCTAGACGGGTCATGCGCCCTGCGGGGAGGCTGGAAAGCAGTTTGACAGTTGGATCGGGGGCATTGTGAAACAGCAGGGAGCTCGGAGGCTGTCAGGCGAGCAGGTGTCAGTCCCTGGCAGTGGCAGGGGGAAGCAAGGACTGCGAGACAGAGATAGAAAGACGGAGGACAGAGAGCACGAGCACAAGACTTGCAGATAGTGGTTTATGGTCTGACCGTAGAGTGAATTTTCTTGCCTCAGAAGTAAGTCCTAAAGTACCTCACCACACAGAAACATGCTAGAGTTTATTTTTCAATGACAGAATATATCTTCTCTGAAGCAGTAAGTACACCAGAAGCAAAGGCAACTGTACCCTTCCCATCCCTTTTTTGCTGGATCAAGACAGCACCCAAACAATATTAGTGGCATTAGTGGTTAGAATAGTGTGCCTGGTATTGTCAAAAGTAATGAGAGCATGGCTTTCAGCAATGGCCAGTTTGATAGTCTGAAAACTAGCCTTGCAAGATGCATCCCAGTTAAATGCTATATTCTTTTTAAAAGAAGATGCGATGGAGCAACTTTGGAGGGAAATTGTCTAACAAATTTAGAGTAATACAGAGTCCTAAAAATGATCAAAGTGCATCCTTGTGTGGCTCTGGTGCTTCCCAAATAGCGTTCACCAAGTCGGTTTTGGGATGTATGCTACTCTGAGATATTGTGTGTCCCAAGTGTGTGTAAAACTTAGGTTTTTGGGGTTTTTTGGCAGAGATAGTAAGTCTGTGTTATCAGAGATTTCTTAAGACTTCTGTCAGTTTAGCATCATGCTCCTCAATGGTATTGCCATACACTAAAATGTCATCCTGAAACTAAGTGATGCCATCCGTAGTCCCAAAATTGCATGCATCATTTGCTGATATACCGAAGCTGCAGAGTCCAAACCAAAGGGCAGTCTTTTGTGATGGAAAAAGATCCTCTGGAGTAATGAAGGCTTTGTATTTGTGAGAACTTTAGAGCAGAGAAATTTGATGATGGGCCAAAGACAAGTCGAAAGTTGTGAACATTGAAGCCTCTTTCTCAGTGTTCATTCCATTGATACTGCGTAATGGATGACAATCCACTACCATGCTGGAGTTCACATCTCTCAAATCTACATACATTCAAAATGTATCATTTGATTTCCTCACAAGAACAATGGGAGAGACATATTCTGTTGAATCAACAGGCTCTATGATGTCAGCATGCTATAGTCTTAAGAACTCCTCCCTAAGTGGTTGGCACAATGCTATGGGTACATTGCTCACTTTGTGTTGTAAAGGTGATGCTTTTGCCTTCATCTGGATGTTATGTTTGAAAAGTATGGCAATGCCAGGAGTATCAGAAAAAGTGTTTGAGAAATCAGCAATCATATCAGCATATAGTTGTTCCATCATTTTTAATGCAGGTTCCATGCTATCGTGATCTGTAGATCTTCTTGATGTTTCCAGCTCAATATTGAGATTCCTTTTTGTGACATGTACACTTTCCCTCCTGCAATAAATCCTTTGTATTCCAGGAGATCAGTGAAGTATTCATTTATGACAATTGGGGAACTTCCATATCCCCATGGGTGGATATATGAAGGCTTGAGGTTCAGATCTGATGTAGTTTCTTGTAAAGCATATGAGAAATGATAGTGTACCGAGTACCAGAATCAGCCAGTATCTGCACTTCATGGCCGTTGTTTAATTTGACAATGTGAAGAACAGGCTCTGATTCTGTTACCCTAAAAATGCTGTCAGGAAGTGGTTTATCTGCCTCATCCTTATATATTGAATCAGTAATTGAGTGGACAGCAGACTTGCAAATCTTAGCGAAGTGTCCCCCTTTTTTTGCACCTTTTGCAAGTGACCTTCCATGCAGGTCCATAAGGAAAGTTGGCTTTGTGGGCAGAATCTCCACATCAGTATTGGTAGCTCCTCTGTTCTTGTGCTGCCACTTTCTGGGTCAGTGCCATATAAGAAGATTGGGTTTGGTAAGATTTAGACTGAACAGCCTGGATTTCAGAAGGTTGGGTGTGGGATACCAAAGAGAGCGATTTGGCACAGTGTAGAGCATTTCCTACCCTCCTAGCCATCTCTATAACTTCATCCAAGGATCCACTCCAACAGCAGCTTTTCACACAGTTTGAAGCAGTTTGTTTTCAAAACCATCTGACCCCTGATCATTTCTTCAGTAAAGTTGGCAAATTTGCAAGTTATACTTAAGGCACACAGTGCTGTGACATACTGATCAATAGATTCGCCAGGCAGTTGGGATCTAGAATAGAACTTGTAACATTCTGCGATCACATTCAAAGTAGGGTTGAAATGATCATCTAAGGCTTGAAGAACAGCTTCATTAGAATTGGCATCCCCTTCCAAGCTGGCAGGAAAGGGCATTCTTTGGTCTTGTTGCAACAGTCTTCAGGGCCCAGGCAGTAAAGCAATATACCTTCTGGTATATATACCTTTTGCTGGAGTCTGTATGGTGAGGAAGTAATTACAGAAATAGGGCCTCTATTGTTTCCAGGGGAAAGCAGGTTTTCCTGGGGTGGACAAGAAAGAAGGTGGTGGTATGATCTGAGTAATGCTGCAGTGGGCATCCAGTGAACAACAGAGTTCAGGATTATACCGGATTATAGCTGCTTCCCTCATAGACACTAAGAAATCTTGTGTAAATGTAACTAAGTGTTTATTCAGAAACAACTCTATTTTCTCCTTCTCCTTCTCTTCCCTTTTCCATTCTGACCCTACCCCCCACACTCTCTACAGGATACCCAATGGGACAAGCCTCAAGTCAACAATACAACATACAATATTTCTAGATAGAGTACAACATATACTGATTACAAAGATCTTATTCTTTAAAACTGTTAGAAAACATAGGTTTTTTGAAGCACATGTTCCTATGACACAATAGGGCAAATAAGTTGGATGATGGTTATACGCAAGTACGTCTCTCTCATATTTGAATACACTGTTATTATACTTCCATGTATCCCAGGAAGCTTTTAGTTATTCATCTGTGATGATAGTAGATCTCACCACCACCAAATACACTTCATACATACATGCCCCACTCATTTTACAGCAGATGCTGTTTGCTGAATAATTCCTAATATTTTACAGACACCCAAGTTGTTGCCTGATGGTTTGGCAGAGAACATCTAGGCCATCTATATAGTAGCAGCCACAAAAAATATTGTTTGTTCTTTAGCTGCAGCAAATTATGGATGTGCTTTCGCTAAACTGAGAACCAGAGTGCAGTTAACCTGTGGTTTATATGCTTCTACTGTGTGATGCATAAAAATCCATTTGAGTGCATATCTCACCTCTGAAGGCACCAGGCCAAGACCATAAACTTCCTAGTTGAGCTTTTTTGCTAAATAGAAACTAAATAGAAACTCACTGTATAGTTACATCCCCATTATATATGGGATTCATAAATGTGCCACTAGAACAGTCTGCTCTTTTAAGTAACTCGGCTAATCTACCACATTATACTGGATTTATATGGCAGCATAAAATCTTTGGGCAAAGCAATCACATATCCTGATGAAGATAATCCAGATTTACTATCATTTCAAAGTTTGTAGAATAGGGAGGGGGAAAGAAAATGGGAAAGGAAAAAGTTTGATTCTGAATGACTGCAGTATACTTGATATAGACTAATTCCTATTTCAGTACTCCTGCTAACTCAATTGCTATGAAATTATCTCCCTTCTGAGTGGTTCATCTTCCCTTTTTCATAGTTATAGGGAAAGGTGTGTGGATTAGAAACTGATGGCTGCAAGATCAGACATGGGGGGTGTTCCTGATTATTTAGCATGAAAAGTTTTCAGGAAGTCGCTTGTCGCTTCTGCACTAGGACACTGCACTACGGCTGAGGCACTCCTTTTCCACAATCAGGCGCATTAAAGCAGTGGTTCCACGTAACACAGTATAACGTTATCTTATTCAGCAATGGGGTTACTGTTCCTAATATAGATCATACGGATCTATAAGGGCTACTCACAAATAAATCCTGTTCAGCAAAGGTCCCCTGGATATTTTTCACATGGGGCTTTTAAAGCCCTTTAACTCGCATCTCCTCTGGAATGAAGGGGATGTGTTCTGGTGGTGTGCATAGAACCGGCTTGCCCAGTTCGGTCTGGCACCCCCTCGGTCTGGTCCGGGGGGTTCGTGAACATTTTTTAAAAAACAAATTACTATTTTTTAAATATTTTTAGATTGTGAGCCCTTTGGGGACAGGGATCCATCTTATTTATTTATTATTTCCCTGTGTAAACCTCCCTGAGCCATTTTTGGAAGGGCGGTATAGAAATCAAATAAATAAATAAATAAATAAATAAATAAAAACACCCTTTGGGAGAATAGTTGGAGGTGATGGGGGGAATCTGCGGGGTTCCACCTCCCCCCCCCGGCCAGCCTCCCTTATAGCCCAAACCAGCCTGTTTGGATCAGGCCTTCCCCCTCTGGCACAGAGGCCATTTTAGAGGCTGCCGCACCTATGCAATTGGCCTCTGCGTGGCCTGGGAACCTTCGCAGACCCCCCTCCCACCGCCTCCAACAATTCCCCCTCGGGGTAAGGAAAAAGTATTTTTAAAAGAAGAAATAAAGAAAAAGAAAAAAAGTCTGTGAAACCCCCCCCCCAAACAGCCGGGGGGTGTTCAATCCAGGGGTTGGACTAAACAGGGAATGGTTGGGTTCGATCCTGCACCATCAAACCAAAGAGGTTCGACATCAGACACGTTCAACGTTGAACGTGTTTGCACATCCCTAGTGTGTTCACATATTGGTCAGATTTACTCTGAAGTCCCTGCGAGTTATCGGGGAGCAGTTCACACACAATTCGGATTTTTGTACAGTGCATTAGAGTGTAGCCCAATTTATATCCAGGGTAAAAAAAATCCACTATTTGTCAGTGTTTGGGGACAACTTCGAATTTACAGTAAAGCCTCCCAGTAAACTCATGGTAAAGTCTGCTGTGTGAAAATATCCTTACAGTGTTAATAAAAACCTTCCTCCTTGACATTTTTGTCCCTTCTAGTTCAGCACAGCTGAGGATAGGTGATTAATTGCTTCTAAAACCTAAATATTGTATTTGTTGGTTTGTTTGCTTATTGCATTTCTAGACCGCCCCATCCATAGGTTCTGAGTGGTACACAACAAACTTTTTAAAAAAACAAGTAAGTTTTTAGGGCTCTCTTAAAGACCAACAACGAGCCTAAATTACAGATATCTGCTGGGAGTGCATTCCATAGGCCAGGAGCAGCTACAGAGAAGGCCCGGCTCTGAGACACCACCAGATGCACCGGTGGTAACTGGAGACAGATCTCTGTCTCCAGTTACAATATATGTCATGGAACAAAACTATTGTTGCTCTCATGGAGGTATTTATGCATCCCATACATCAACATTGTGCAGTCTTCAGCTGTTCTGATCCTTTTTCTGTTCTGCGTTCCTTATGTGTTGTGCTTTGTACAAAAGGAGCCACAAAAGCTCTTATTTATATATCAAGGGCAAAGGGGGATTATGTTACATCATAAATTGCCCCCACAAAGAAGAAAGGCAAAGTAGGAATGAGATGGCATGACATCCTGGAAACAGGATGTTCACCAAAGAGGTCCCTTGCAAAAATGTTGTAAAAGCAGAATTTGAGATGGGGTCATCAGGATGATACCAAGATCCTCAGAACAGGTGTGAATGAAGCTTGAATGACGTTTGAATCACATTGTCATCCACAGAACCCAAGCCATTTAGGGTAACTACAAGCTATCTGTGGGTATTGTGTAGTGTACTGGGGTGCCTGGGACAAGGGCAGAAAATATGAAGAAAATTACTTGTAGTTCCAAGGATATTAAAAGGACAAGTTAGGCATTGCCTAACTTCTTTTAATTGCATTGGGACTACTCTGAGTAATTTTCTTCAGTTAGGCAGATAAAATCAATTTTATCTGTATGATAACAAGCCAACCAAGAAGCAAGGAGATTGCAAGCCAATTGGAAGCCAGTGCCAAAACCAGTCAGAAAGGGAAAAACAGACTCCAAAATGGTGCTCAGAACACTTGAAACGTCCTGAACTCATTCCATTAGAACAGGGCTGTTCCACTTCACCCTCTGGCCCTCCTGCAGATGTTAGCCTACAACTCCCATAATCCTGGGCTATTGACCACTGTGGCTGGGGATTATGGGAGTTGTAGTCCAAACACAGCTGGGGGGCTTAAGGTGAGCAGGCCTGCGTTAGAACAACCAGCTCGTCTGGTTGTTCCAGAGGAACGTTTCGGGTATTTGTGTTGTGTTCCAAACTTGGAATAGAATGCAAATCCCATTCCATGCACATCCCTAAGAGGCACCTTTTAAAGTGGTGATTCTCTTGTATTTAGCAGGGGGAGAGCAACTGTCTCTATTCAACCCCAGCACAGCATCAGTGATTGTTGCTGGTGTCTGCTTTGTGTTTCATCAGATTTTGAGTCCCTTGTGGACAGGGAAGCAAATTGATTGATTTATTGTTTATTTTTCTATGCGAACCACTTTGACAACTTTTGTCAAAAAGTGGAATACAAGTGATTTAGCATATCTGCATCCGTGGTTTAGCATATCTGCAATCGGGCTATATAGACCTGAAATTGCTAAGTTCAAAAAAATGGCTAATTGGTCCTGTAGTTCACTTAACTTTGGCCAGCAATCATCTGGGCAATTGCCACTGTGTTAAATGACTTCACCCCAGATCACTGCCATTTCTGGCAGCACGTCCGGGGGGAAGGAGCAGCCACACTTGAGCCCCGGGGCACCCTGGGATATGGGAGGGGGAATCCTCCTGCTCCCAGCATCTCCTTTCGCCAGACCACTGCTTGTGTGGGCACATGGTGCTATGAAGTGAAAATGGCAGCAGCAAATCTGCCGGGAATAGCAGGCAAGCTCCTGCCTTCATCACAGCCCGCCCACCCTCCCAGTCAAGGTCATGTGCATGACCTCTGTGTGTATGAACAGCTGCAGTATCTGTGTCTGTCTTTCTTTTTCTCCTTTCTTCCTTCTCTTTTCTCCCTCCTTCCGATGTATCTATCCAGCTTGCTCTCACCTCCTCGTTCTCTCTTCTTTCTTTTCTTTTCTTTTTTCTCTTTCTTGCCTTTCTTTCACCAGTTCATCTCCTGCTCTATCCCGCTCTCTCGTATCTATCCCGTATCTATCCCGTTCTCTTCTCTCTCCCCTGTTTCCCTCTTTCTGTCTCCACCCCTCCCTTTTCCTCATTCCATCTTTCTGTGGACAGAATATGCCCTAGCAGATGGAGGGAAGATGCCCTAGAGGGAAGATGCTCTAGAATAATTATTTGATTTACAAAAAAAATATTCCTTAAAAAAAAAAAGCTTGCCTACTAGTATCCAGATTTTGCAAAAACATAGCTGCACCACTGGGGCTGAGTGGTTGGCAGGAGGTGATCACCTGAGGTGGGCAGGGTAAGAAGAAGAGTGATGGGCACCCATATCCTTCCTGCTAGGTAAGATCTTCCCCATAGTATCTAATCACATTTCCCTTTTTAAAATGTCTGGAAATTCAGTAATCCAAAAACCTTCTGTTTTATATGAGAGTTCAGATACATTACATTTTCATGTGCCCTAAAAAGAATGGAAATTACAAGTTAAGGTACCCATCTTGTTCCATGCCATATGCTTTGGACATTCTGATATATGATGGTGGCTTTAGAAATGCGGCTCCATGCACCCACAATTTGCCTTGATCAGGCAGAATTTCATCAAGAAATTTCTCTAGGAAGCGATTAGTTAAACTGCACCTGTTAAAAGTCTTCCTGGATACATCCCGCCTTCCCATCCCCATGTCCAATTGAAAGACCAAGGCAAAATGTGACTGCATGGAGCTTCATTTCTAAAGCCATCATCATATACCAGACTATACAAAATCTTTATAGCTTATATGGTGTGGAAGTTAAGTTGGGCACATTAATTTGCCGTTTCCATTCTTTTCAGGGCACGAGTGGAAATGTAAAGCATCTTAACTCTCATCTTAAACCAAAGGTTTTGGATTACTGAATATAATGACAGGGTCAAGACTCCAAAAACTGAACCTGTGAATTCTTCCTAAGTATTTGCTTTCTTTCTCTTCGGATGTTCACCAACTGAAGATCTTATTTTTACATAAGTGTGTTAAAAGTAGAAATTCTATTTCTCTCATGTTGTCACTTCAATGAAAAGTGACAAATCTAATGATTGCTTTTCATCAATCCTTTTCAGCATATAAGGTTATCTACATCATATTCTTTAACACCATTTTTATCTGGCTGCTTTTCTCTTCTATAACAGATTATGACTACTTGTTATCTTTCCTTCTGAATGTGATAGAGAAGCATTAAAAAATCTGTTGAGTTTCTTTCAGAAATTGTGAAATGGAAAATCAGTAAATCAATCTAGCTTCCAACTCAGTAGCTTCTTTCCTATAATGTTCAACATAAAGCGTAATGATCTCACTGTAGAAGGTACAATAGAAAGATTGTCTGCTTTTGACCATTTGCAATTGCTTCTGTTGTAAAATAATAAAAATATGTAGCATTTGCATAGGCCAACATCTGCTGATCCATCCTAATTGATCAAGAGTAACACGAGTGTACACAACCCCACCTCCTACCTAGTGCATCATCCTTAGGAGTGTGCAATTCAATTAGATCTCAAATCAATTTGGGTCGCATCAGGGGAAATTCACAAATTCGGCCCCAAATCAAATCACCCCCCAAATAGAGGACCTGGTTTGAAGTCAGAGAGAATTACCCCTGATTCAACCTGAACTGATTTGAGTGATTCTGACACTATTTTGAGGCCCATTTTGATGGGAAAACGGGCCTCAAAATAGAGCATTTTTCTAGGGAGAGCTGGACTACCAATTGGGATTGGCAGATAGACAAGCCCTCTGCTCTGGACTTAGTGCATCAGCCCACCTCAGAGGACTGATCTACTCATGTAGACCAGTCCTCCAGAGTGGGCAGACATGCTAAGTCTGGAGCAGAGAGCTGGTCTGCCCACCGACCCCAATTGGTAGACCAGCTCTCCCCAGTCAGCAGGTAGAACAGCCCTGGACTCTGGACTTAGCGCGTCAGCTCACCTTGGAGGACTGGTCTACCTGATTTGAGTGATACAAGGTTGGTTTGTTGAGGCAGATGGCAAAGCCGGCTGTTTTCAACAAATCCATTTGAGTTATTGAGATTCAATTTGAGCTTGAATTGAATAGCAAATATTGATTTGTGCACAGCCCTATTCATCTTCTCATTGTCTAAATATATGAGGGAAACTCATCTGAACTACACTGCTTCATGACTGGATGAAAGCAAGACAGCATGCCATGTAGAGGGAAGGACATGCTAACTCACACTTCTTCAGCATGTGATTACAGCTGGTCAATGGACATATCATCCAAATCAGCCACATGTTAATTATCTTGTTTAACTCTGTAAAGTTATTTTATTTATTTTTGTAAACCACCTAGAGCCTTTGGAGTCAGGTGGCAAATAAATAAATAAATAAATAAATAGGAAGTAAATAAGCATCATTATCCCTATATTGAAATTAGAGATCCAAGACTGAAAAGGAGGCCTCCAAAGCTGCTGAAGTTGAGGTGTTTGCCCCATATCCCTGACAGTGATGTTTGGCCAGAATACAGGCTCAGAGGCAGGAACGCCGTAGGTCAGAGAGGCTGGTCATTACAGGTAGTCATAAACACAGAAGAATTACAAAAGGGTTTTCCTTACAAGATTCTTCCCTGCAGTTCCATCCATATGGCCATGAACTTTAAAAAATAAATTAAAAAACCAAGTTGTTCTAGTAAGAACAAATCTGCCTTCTTTCCTTTCACTATCCCTACAACTGGACTAAATTTGGTCCAAATCAGTTAGGTAATTTATTAGCCTGCTTGTGCCTCAAATATCGATGTTTCCACCATCTTGAGCTGGAGTGGATGACATCATCACAAACTATGTCTTTGAGATGTCCCTATGTGCCCCTTCAACTATACCAAATGTGGTCCAAATCGGTTCCCACCTGCACCTCAAATGTTCATGTGTCTGCCATCTTGAATCAGGGTGGATGACATCATTACAAACTATGCCCTTGAGTGTCCCTATTTGTCCCTACACCTATAGAAAATTTGGTTGAAAGATTGCCCAATTGTGCCTCAAATGTTAATGCATCCACTATATTGAACTAGGGTAGATGACATTATCACAAACCATGCCACTGAGGTGTCCCTATTTGTCACTCACTACAACTGTACCAGATTTGGTTGAAATCAGCCAGCCGTCTTGCACCTCAAATGATCACACCCGAGAAGGTTATTGGCTCCAATAGGGTTCCAAGAAGCCTTGGAGGGATTTAGTGTTGCCTCTGCTAATGATCCTGTTGATGCCCTGGTGGAGAATTGCAACAGCAAATTCACCAGGGCAGTAGACATGATTGCACCTAAGCGTCCTGTCTGACCCACTTCAAAATTGGCCCCTTGGTATACGGAAGAACTACGTGGGCTGAAGCAGCAAGGTAGACAACTGGAGCACATGTGGAGCTAGACTCGACTAGAATCTGATAGATTACAACATAGAGCAACATTTGAAGATATATGCTCTGGCAATACGGGCGACAAATAAGCAATTCTTTTCAGTCCGTATTGTGTCTGCAAGTTCATGTCCAGTGGAGTTGTTCAGAGTTGTGAGAGGGCTAGTAAGTGCCCCTCCTCCCTCGAATCAGAGTTTCGAACCATCTATTACCCACTGTGATGTGTTTAATGTTTTGTGTGTGTGGATAAAATATCTCATATTCAGGCCGACTTGGATTTAGACCCTATAGTTACTGCAGTGTTTGAATCAGAGGTGTCCAGCCATTCCTCTTATGTGGTCACGCTGAATCAGTTTTAGTTTATGCCTCATGAGGATATGGACAAGCTGCTTGGAATGGTACGGCCTACCACCTGTTCTCTTGATCCTTGTCCAACAAACCTAATACTATCTGGCAGGGAGGTTGTTGTAGAAGGCCTGGTAAAGATCATAAATGCTTCTCTGAGGGAGGGCAGGATGCCTCCTTGCCTTAAGGAGGCAATTATTAGACCACTTCTGAAGAAGCCTGTCTTGGACTCCTCAGAGTTGAGCAACTATAGACCTTTCTCCCACGTTCCATGGTTGGGAAAGTTAATTGAGAGGGGGTAATTGAAAGGAGTCTCCCAACTCCAACAAGGTAATTGAAAGGGGTCTCCCAACTCCAGGCAGTCTTGTATGAAACTGATTATCTAGAACAGTTTCAGACCGGCTTTCAGGTCATGGTGGGCTATTGAATTGGGGTGGATTACATCACAAACGATGCCATCGAGGCATCCCTATGTGTCCCTACAGATTTTGTAAATTTGGTTCAAATAGGTTAGACAGTACACAAGTTAGCCCACTTGCGCCTCAAATGTCCATGCCTCTGCCATCTTGAATCAAGGTGGATGACATCAATGCAAACTATGCTATTGAGGCATCCCTATTTGTCCCTAAAGCTGTTCCAAATTTGGTGCATATTGGTTAGGTGGTTCATAGGTTAGACTATGTATGCCTTAAAAATTTACACATCCACCATTTTGAATTGGGATGAATGACATGATCACAAACTATGCTGCTGAGGTGTCCCTATGTTTCCCTACAGCTAAACCCGATTTTGTTCATATTTGTCCAGGCAAATACACGGACCGAAACACACAAGGAATGCCGGGTGATCTCATAAGCCTACTGGAAAGTAGGCTAAAATAAAAAATAAAATAAAAAATCAGAGGACCACTTTTGTGAGGTAGGTTTGACTTCATGCAATTTTACTATTTGGTAATCAAAACAGCCTTACTGGGCCAATGACAGAGAAAGTTCGATATTGCAGGCTGTGTTTAAGGAGATTTTTGATACTATCGACCATAGTATCCATCTGGAGCTTCTGAGGGGGTTGGGGGTGGGAGGCATTGATTTTCAGTGGTTCTGCTCCTACCACTCAGGCAGATTCCAGAACAGTTCACTTCAGGTCCTGCCACAACATTTCAACAGGGTTTACACTGCATTTACTCATATTCACCCACTGTTGCCCATGTCTCTTCCTTTTCTCTCTTTTCTCATTTCCCTTTGTGATGAAATTAAATTTCTTGGACAGGGACCTGCCTTTTACTTCCATCGCTCTTTAAAGCTCCATGTACATCAATGGCATCAGATGAAGGTTCATAATGCACTTCAGACAGGAAGAGATTTTGGCTTCAGCACCTTTGTGATGGAGCAATAAAAAAAAAGTGTGCCCTAATTTCACACTTGCTGTTTTGCTCTAGAAGATCACTACCACTAGAATTTAATATATATCTTGAGCTCGGACTGTGCACAGTGGATTACATGTTTCATCTAACCCACTAGCTCATTTATTGTTGAATTGCCACTACTGCAAATACATCAGGTTCTAATGGAATAAACTCAGGATCTAATGGAACAAAATGGAATAAAAATGGTTCTGTAACATTTTCAGATCCCACCCATCAAGAAGTCATACCCTTATTCCTGCTTGACTTTTCTTGGCTCTGTTACATAAAGCAGATTGTTGTTCAGTCCAAAAGACATATCAGTGCTACGGGCCACAATTTAGTCCTCAAGGACTCTATTTTTAAAGATATGGGCACCTCTCCAAAGCAATCCTTAAAGGTGGGTTTCTTTTTTAAAAAAAACAATTCTTCCTTTCTGCTACAGAACTTTCTAGATAACTGGATGGCAGGAGTGCTGAGATGCCTACACTGTATTCTTAAATATGTTTAGACTTTTTAAGATCAGCTCATCTAACCTATTTCTAGTGTAACTCAAATAGAATTTTAACATGATTTCTGGAGTGTGTGCTTCATTTTCTGGGCAGTGGGCAAGCAATTGATCAGAACCCAATAACCATAGCTAAAATTTGGCCCCTGGAGAATATTAGTAATCAAAAATTCTTATACTTGCACCAGGTCTATTATGCATGTCTATGGATAAAATGAGTATTTCATTCTGCTATATTATTGTGAATACAGAGAGTAGCAGTTAATCTGGATTCATGAATTTGGGCCAGATCTACCCCATATTTTATATATGGGTCCCTAAGATACTGCTAAACAACAGTATCAAGTTTGATTAAAATCAGATGGAAGGGCTGATGCTTATGGTTGGAACATCTGAACTATAAAAAATTAGTTGCAAGGAAATGACATGATGCCTATGTGAAACCTCTCTGTTCAGAGGCAGTATACCTCAAGATGTTAGTCAGATTCCCTTTTGGATTCATACAAGTGGGCATCTTCCTGATAAAGAACATAAGAATTACCTTGACAAACATGCTATTTAAAAAGAAAAAAGAAAACAATTTATGTTAACTGCATGGGAGAGCTGGTCTTGTGGTAGCAAGCATGACTTGTCCCCTCTGCTAAGCAGGGACCACCCTGATTTACATTTGAATGGGAGACTACATATGTGCGCACTGTAAGCAATTCCCCTCAGGGAAGAGCACCTGCATCCTTGCATGCAGGAGGTTCCAAGTTCCCTCCTTGGCATCTCCAAGATAGGGCTGAGAAAGATTACTGCCTGCAGCCTTGGAGAAGCTGAAGCCAATCTGTTTAGACAATACTGAGCTAGATGGGCCAATGGTCCTACTCAGTATAAGGCAGCAGCTTCCTATGTTCTATGTGAAACACAGGAACATAGTTCTATGGGGAACATAGTTAGGAGGAAGAAAAGTGCAACTGCATGGCACCTATAGAGTGGGAAGAAGCAAACACAGAGAAAACTGGATTAAGAGTTGTGAGTTAGGATAAGATGGCAAGGGAAGGCTCTCGCCCTGCTAACTGAGCAAAGCGACACCTTTTAAAGTGGTTATTCTCATATATTTAGCAGAGGGAGAGCAACTGGTCCTATCCAGCCCCAGCACAGAATACCTCCAATGGCTGTTGCTGGTGTCCACTTCATGTTTCTTTTTAGATTGTGAGCCCTTTGAAGGCAGGGGGCCATCTTATTTATATATTATTTATTTTTCTATGTAAACCGCTATGAGAATTTTGTTGAAGAATGGTATATAAATATTCATCAGTAGTAGCAGGGGCACTGACTGCAAAGCTACCTGTATTCTTACAGGCTCCACCTGAGCTGATGATGAGTTGGATTCCTTCCAGCTCCTCCGTGGACAAGACAGCCATTTGTGCCTATTCGCAGGCAGAGAGCCCACCGTATGAGTGTAGTGATCTGGAAAGGCTGAACACTCTCAGTTTCACTGGCTGCAATCATGGAAATGGGCGCAATCATGGCTACATGGCCTCTTCAATCAAACACAGTAAGCAAGAAGAGCACAGCCCAGAGAGTGACTGAGGTGCCAAATTCTCATTGGGGGGTGGGACTTCTGGACCCACTTAGAAAACTGTAAGAATGTACTGCAAGGTTTTAGTTTGAATGACTGGACAGGACTTTTGTCTCCATGAATACTGCACACTTCTCAGTAGCAACAAAAGATAAATAAGCAAATAGAGAAAACAGCAAAAGTCGTGCAGTGTCTATTCCTCCCTTCCAACCATTTCAGACAGCAAGCCTGCTTGTAAAGTAGGGGTGGCGGGTGGGGAAATCTTTCTGTGATATAGATTTACATTTCAGGCCGGATTATAAATGTGCCAGTGAAACAGCTGACTGCTCCCCGATTGTAGGTGTGGGAGTTATTTACTTTCTAATCCTTTTCCTTTTAGCCTTGGCTGGACAAGAATGAAAATCCTTGGCACTAAGTATTAGGAGAGATGGCAACAGTGTGGGAACCAATTTACAGGGTCTCACTTGGCTAGTTTTCTTCATTTGGCTCCTATTAGCTTTGATAACATATCCTTACCATTAATCAGCCAGAAAGAGTAAAAGGCAAAACCTTTGCAATGCATGCATGGGTGCATGTTTGCGTACACATGTGTAACCCTGGAGTATGGCCCTTCAAATTTAGGAAAGGAAGTAGGAGAGAGCACCTGGAGTGCCATGCTCAGTATGGTTTATGGTTGCACTTCCATACATGTTGCTAGTGGAGTTGTAGACCTTTCCCTGAGAGACAGCCTAGAAGAAGGAGGGATAGTCTCTTGTAGGAAAGCTAATTTAAATTCTGAACAGCTTGGCTCATAAGATAGAGGTTATGGAGAAAGAAGGGCCACTATAATAATTTTGCCTGTTTAAATTGTCATATTGCAACAAATGTCTTCAGAAAGGTTGATTTTTGCCAGGAAAATAATGCAGGAGATAAGGGTTAAATCGTCTGTTCTCCTTTCCCAATAGTTCTGATCCTGATCATGAGGCCCAGGACAGCTTTAGTTAAGTAATAAAAAATGCCCAGTCCTAAGCACACTACTTAGAAATGACTTTGAACATGTTGTGTTGTTACACATGTCTGCACTCTCTTATGACTCATCCTGCCATGGGGTTAATCCCAGGCTTGTGGGCTGGTCATTTGCTGAGTTGGGACCAACCCTTCCATGCACCTATACTTTCCTTAAGTTTCTCAACCTCATAACAAGGTTGGGAGGATGGAGTGTCTTGCATCAGTAAAGGATGGAGTGTCTGGCACCACCAACATGGTCCTGGTTTTATGTGTGTGCGCGCGTGTGTACTTTTGGGTTTGTGTGTGTGTGTGTGCAGGAGAGTGCTTGAGTGTATAAATCAAGTTCAATGTGTCAGTTTCCAGCTCTTAACTTGCTATACTTGTGGCAATTTTTATCAGATAGCTTTGACATTGGGCACTTGTAGACCTTGTCAAGTAGATCACATACACCAAGTTTCAAGCTCAACGATACAAGCATCAGGATTTTGAGGCTTATATTGGTGGAAACCTTTTGTTGTTATTAGCAACTTGCCCCCAAATTAAGGGAACTCCCATCCCACGTTAAAAGGTTTGTGGTGTTGATCTGCTTTCAGTATAATTCCTTTCTGTTGTGAGAAGGAAGCAAAGAGCCTTTAAATATACACTTCTCCCAGCTAAGCTGACCAGACACAAAGGAGAACAGGCCTCCTGTCTCTTTAAAAATGGTGCAGAAAAGAGAATTTCAGCTGGGGGATCTTTTCTCACCTCTGCAACTGCACCAGCCAAAACTTCAGCTTCTGAACAATTGTAAAACACAGGAGGCCCATCATCCTTTGCCACCAGTCAACCTACTTCACCTTATTATAGTTGTCTTTCAACTGCTGCCACAGAATCCGTTATTCACTGTGATATTATATTGCCACTGTCTCTTTCAAACCAGATTTCAAATGGTGTTTGGATGAGAAAGGCCCTTGACATGACCCAAACCTGTTTTGTGGGCAAGGGTTGTTGCCTGCAGGAGTAATTGTTTTATTGCTCTTTCTTGACTTGAAGCTTATTTTGTCTTAATTCTTCATTCCTGGTAGTGAATGCCTATGGAGGAGGAGGGGGGGGGGAGGAGGAGGAGGAGGAGAGTGACTCAGGAGCCAGGAGTGACTCACTGAGTTGCAACTTTTCAGTCTGTTGCTGTAGCTGTGCTTGTAATAACAGCTTGGTATGCAGACATTAGCTGGTAATAATCCTCATCTCCATTCTGTGGAAAATGTCACCTGCTAATTTTGCACATTACATTGTTGTCAAAGGCACAAGAGCAGTCTCTGTCATTTTTTTCTGGTAAGGTGGCAAGCCTACTTCTGCCACTTCAGGGCAAACAAAAAGACCTAAGATGTTACCTGAGATATTGTGTTTTCCTTGTTTGTTGCATCTATCTATCTATCTATCTATCTATCTATCTATCTATCTATCTATCTATCATATTTTATGCCACCTGATATGTACATCTCTTTGCTCATTTAGCAAAAGAAAGCAATACACAAGTATATAGTTAAACGTACTCCAGCCAAACTGAATCTCCAACAACTGCCAACTTCCAAGGGGTATAGTAATTCCCATTCTTCCCCCTTCAGTCAGATGTTTGGCAGAGATTCTCCCTGCAGCTTAAAACTACCAAGGAAGCCGTAGCAATAGATGAAGCTTCAGCTATTCCCACCCTTCGACATCCCTCCCTCACTTGCTGGATCACACAAGACTCCAAGCATGCCACAAACCAGGTGAGGGATGGAGCAGACTACAGGACCGTGGGTGAATTGCAAGGGGAAAGTCACTTCTGCTTCACAGGGAGTTTGAAAGGCGCACAGCCAAGTCTCTAGGTTGCAACCTGGCAACCTTATTCAGATCACTTTTCAGATGGAATGCTCTGTTTGCTCTTTTGAGGTTAATCTCCCATGTGCTGCTCTCTCCATAAACTGCACAGCGTGTTCTGCTCTGCTGCACGTTTGGCCCAAAGGTAGCAAAAGTAAATACAGAATCTGCCTTTAATTAAAGCCCATCACGTTTATGCATTAGGCAAATATCACAGCTTCCCTTGTGGAGCTTATGGACATCTGGCAGACTTATGCTGGTTTCTGGTTCTGTCTATCCCCTCAGAATAATGAGGAGCTGACAAACCAAATGCCCATGCCCCCAAAGCTCTCAGGTAATCTGACATCTCAGAATGCTCTATACATTCCCTCCCATCCACAGATACTGATTACAAATTAGAATCTATGCTCTGTTGTACTCCTGCAGTAAACTAAGTGTGGAATATAATCCATGCTCAGACCTGTACATGGCTACCCAGACTGGCACTAGGTAAAGGGCATTGTTCCAATTAGCTTTCTGACCTGAACTGTGACCAGTGACTGGGGTGTAATTTCAATATTTTGGAGTAGTCAGCACTTCTCTGTGGTTGGATCATCGTAAGTGTATAGTAATGTCTGCGTAAACACATGCTTGACAGAACCATGTCAGCCATTATACTCCAGCAATAAATCTACTTCTGGACATGGAAACATCACTGACAGGGAAACATCACTCATGATGTAGCTATTCCATGTTATTAAAAACATTTAAAATATTTATTACATTGTCTGCCTCCAAGGAACTCAGCACAGTGTATGTGGTTTTCCCACATAGGAAAAGGGGGAAATAAATTAATTTACATTAAGACGGGTTACATTACATTACATTAAGGCGGGTTAATCTGAATCCAGTGATTGGCCCATGGTTACCCAGATAGCTTCATGGTTGATGCACTTTTGGACCCTGCCACTAGAAACCAGCAGCCATGGTGCTCTGGTATCATATGACTGACCCTCTGAGATTCTGTGAAGGTAAACATCTTGGAAGGTTCTGGAAGAGAATTTGCCACACTGGCTCAGGGCCACTGAGTAATGGCTAGGGCAGACATTACACTACAAGAGTCTCCATTTCCTTTTTCACAATAACTTAAATGGAGGATCATGGAAAATTGCACCAGGGAAGTGGAAAATTATTTAATGTTTCTCCTTGGGAGCCACCCTGAAATTCACTTTCAGATTTCACTTTGGAGAAATTTCAACCCTAACCATAGATTGCAGTGACTTCTTTTGTAATTAAAAGTATGTCATTTTGTGGTTTTTGTTCTAATAATGGAAGTAGCACCTGCAGTTTTCCATGTCCCTACTTCAGATTAGAAACTGTTGGTTCAAGTAAACTATTTCTATAAGCACTTATTTGTAGGAGCTAACTAGACCTTAAAGGCCAAGTTGAAGACAGATCATCCTGGAGAGAATCTATCTATGTGGTTGCTAAGAGTCGACACCAACTTGATGGCAATCAATCAATCAATCAGCTAGCTGTTGGATCCCCTGTACCAGTTCTAAAATGAGACTATTATAATTTGTAGATTTAGGTTACCCTTTGATGTCCAATGGTCTGTTGGATGAAATCCCAGTGACAATGATGCTTGACGGCCATTCAAACAATGCATCCAACCAGCCTCGCCCACCACATTCCCCACTCCCACTCTCAGGGTGCTATTGCACAGCTTCATAACCATGTCACACACAATTTACATACTATTGTAATGTATTTTAATATACTACTTTACTACTTCCATGTGGTATTTAAAACATATGTGAAGGACATTTCAGACGAATCTACCTCCCACTTAATTATGAGGCTGCAGGATGAAAGGCAGGGTGCAGGGCGGGGGTGGGGGGTGGGAGGCAAGAATCCCACATTACATGGTACTTGGGGCCAGTCAGTGTGTCATCCAAACAAGTCACATGACTGTTTACTAGGCAATTTAATCTTGAATAATAAAGCCTCTATTTGACCACCAATTCCATATTCACTCAGGTTTCATGGCAGGTATGGATTCTAGGTATACAGTGCCACTCAACTGAATCAGGGGAGGAGATGGGCGGGGCAAGGGCCCATCTTCACTTTTTGTCCCAGGGCCCTACAACCTTGCTACACTCCTGGATTGCATATCCTGGCAATAGAGAATAGTAGCATGGTATGAAAAGAAACATCTGTATAACAGCTTTTGTGTGCCTCTCTCCTTGTTCAACGACAGTGCAGGTCAGCTTCCTAGACATCTACCACTTAGAAAGGTTAAATGTGAAAGTACTCATAAATGTTTTTAGCAATAAAGAAGACAGAGGATCTTTTTCCCGTTAATCTTTTCATAACTGTGTCCCTTTAAACATCTCAGATTTATTTCAGCCTCTCAAGGTCATCCCAACAAGAAAGAACCAGTCCCAGGTGAAAAAGATCTTTAGATTCATTTCCCCTGGCAACAGTTGTTTATAACCCAACACCTAAAGCCAACTACAAGGCAGGCTTGTGGGTTTTTCTGATGTCTTCAGAGATCAAAGGCCAAAACCTGCCTTAAAAAAAAAAAAAAAAAAAAGCCCATACATTGTGAAGTTCAAGCTTGAAAGGATTATGAACAGGAAAAGCAGGGAACATTCACAGCTTTGGTCTCTGTCTCCCAGTGAGTAATCAGTAATAAGATCATGCCACTTTTATGATGCAGTAAAGGGCGCTTTAAGGTCTAGTGGAAAGTGCTTTGAATATTTTATTGATTTTTTATTTCTTTTCCACGAATATGAAATTACCACCTTGGAGCACTTGAGCCAATTGCAAGTGGTTTCTGGTCTTAAATATTTATTTCCTTTTGTATGTCTCCAGTCTTACATCTCCTTTTAAACCCATTTGAAACAAGCAGCTATTAAAAGTGAGCAGGGCAACAGAAGCTGAACGCCTCCAGTTGCAAATGTGCTCTGCAATCAGAGTTGTCGGACATTCCATATTTACAAAGCATCACATTTGGGAGAATCATCCCATTTATTGCTAAAAATAAGAAAGATTGCTACTGCTTCTCTGGCTGGTAAAATATTAAAAATGGCTGCTGAATGATTTCTTCTCAGACTGGCAGCTCTATTTGTCACATACAGGCTGTTTTCACATGAGAGGCTTAATGTGCTTTTGAGCCTCTCTTGTGTGACTAGTGCCGCGTGGAAGCACAGTGCCTGAAACTTAGGCAAGCTGTACTTTCTCAGCTCCCCCCTCTCTGCCCACTGCAATATAGGGATAATAATAATACTTATTCCCACCTTATGGGGTTGTAGCAAGGATTACAGTGGGTTAGATCCACAGGTATATTTCTGAGAACAGAAGACATGGGGGAGATGTGTCTTCTGATCCCCCTTCCTGCTTTCGCCCCGCCCACTTGCCATATGACAACATGTCATGGAGGGTCCCCCAGTTCTCAGCAGCAGATTTCCAATGGTATAGTGACCTGCAGTGGGAAGTGGGAAGCAAGAAAAAAAGCCCATTTCATTCATAGAAGAAAGGTTAGGATCCAAGTCAGAAACAGGGCTGGTCATTCCATGAGGCACACTGAGACAGTCAGAGATTTAAAGGGTGGGGAGGGTACCACCTGCATGCTCACTGTGCACCCCCTGCACTAGCGAGGGGCTAGCATGGTGTTTGGCAGCAGAGGGTGCCATTCGTCATGAGCCCTAGCTAAAAACATGATATATGTGAAGTACTTCTGACACTGAAAAGCACTATGTAAATGGTAAACATGTATTTATCAGTTATTCAGAACAGAACATAGAAATTTTGTACAGTCATGTAAAGATGCCCACAGCCTCTTTGACAGGATTCTTATCTAAACTGCCCACCCATCATATATCTCCTGTTTTTGAGTATTGATTATTTTAATTATTAGTAGCTTGTTCTCATATATCAGAGTTGGCCTCCCATAGCTTCTTGACAGCTGACTGAGCCAACAACATACTTGTCATGCTTTTGGTCCAATTGCAGTCGGTTTGTATCCTCTGCCTCACTATTGATTGACTTGTTAGACGTCTGTGCTCACAGAATCCTCGAAAGAATAGTGTGAAACTGTGGTAAGTGTGAAAAAGAACACGAACACAAAGCAGAGAGAAAGGTAAAGCCAATGATATTTTATCTATCTATCTATCTATCTATCTATCTATCTATCTATCTATCTATCTATTTGCACACATCCCCAAACTTACATCTCTGGGCAGTTTACAACAAATTACAACACAAATTAAAACAGAAGTTAAAAAACTAAAACCGTTTAAAACCACAATTCTAGTTAAAAAGCTTGGGTGAATGAATGCATTTTAAGAGTCTTTTTAAAAGCTGACACAGATGGGGAGGCTCTTGTTTCAGCAGGGAGGGTATTTCAAAGCCTCGGGGCGGCAACAGAGAAGGCTCATTCCTGATTAGCCACCAGACACATAGGTGGTAACTGCAGACGGACCTCTCCGGATGATCTCAGTGGACAGTGGGGCTCAAAATGGAGAAGACATTGAGGCTATTATCACATCAACAGGAAAGCAGGCTAAGGGAGCCCAGCCCACTTTCCTGTGGTCATGGGAACCGCTGGGAGCCTTGTGGCTCCTGGCGGTTAGACCACTTAAGTTCTTCACCCATAAAATGAGGTTAGCGGAGCAAGCCGCCGTCACTCAGCTCCACACCATGGCGATGCATGGCTACAAGCAGCCTCTTGGCACTGGGGTCTCCCCAGAATGCCCCGTGCACTCGCGTGGAGCATCCTAGGACTTCCGGGGGCCCAACCCCACCGGCTCAGTGATGGCACCGACAGTCATGTGGGTGGCTGATCCGGCTGCCCAGGGCGAGTGCTCTGCTCGTGTGCAGGGAGAGCAGGCTAAACCTGCTCTCCCCGCCCACCACCTTGAGGCACTTTACTTTTTATTTATTGTTAAATTTATACCCCGCCTTTCATTAAGAAAATCCCAAGGCGGCTCACAAATTTTTTTAAAAACAAGAGTATTAAAAAGACACATTAAAACATTGAGCTAAAAGATATAAAAACAAATCTGATTTTAAAAATAAAAAATTAAAACACACACTTTAATCGTGTGAAGCGCCTCATTCTCTTAAATATCCAGGGTCTAAGTGTTTAGTGCTTTAATAATGGATAACCTTCACAGAGGAAACAAAATAATTCAATATGAAGGGCGGACTAATGTGCATTTTTAGGTAATTCAAAGACAAATCAAAGACCAGGAAGACAAATACAATGAGCAGCATTGACATACCACTTATTGCAAATTCCCTTGATAGTTCACTTCAATTTCAAATTTTTATACTTGTTTCAGTGGAATTATTTTTAAGAGTTAATCCATTTCAAAATCGTGAAAAGCACACTTGAACTGAATTGCTGGAAAGCATAATTAAAGAACATTTCAAAAGCACATACTGTATAAGAACAAGCCTTACTGAAAGTGAATCAGCATCATCCCTGCAAAGGTAAATCCTGCCTCCCTAAATTTAGAGTTCTTTGAGAGTGTCAAAAGCCATGTGGACAGATACGCTTTCAAATTGTGTACATGGGATTCCAAAAAGCTTTTGACAAACCTCACCAATGGCTCTTGAGTAAAGTTAGCAGTCATGGAATAAGAGGACAACAGGAGTATCAGGAGGTTGGTGGCATCCCCACTCCCATCAATGCTATGCACCCCCTGCCACTGCTGCCGTAGGATCCCCCATCACATTTCCCCCCTGCCATCTACCAGTTGGAGATGATTATGGGCATTACTTCTGAAGCACCTGGCCAGCTTAAACACCCAACTGGTGAAGGACCCACTAACCAGCTGGGAGACGGGCGGGCAATGGATGGAGTAACCATGCTCTGATGTTGGCCATATGCCCTGTGTTGATGTGCTGATGCTGACGCAAGGGACGTGAGAATAGAAGCAATACCCAGCACCCGCCCAGCTGGTGAGCAGTTCATTCACTGGCTGGATAAGTGCCATACGAACATAAGAACAGCCCTGCTGGATCAGGCCCAAGGCCCATCTCGTCCAGCATCCAGTTTCACACAGTGGCCCACCAGATGCTGCTGGAAGCCACAGGCAGGAGTTGAGGGCATGCCCTCTCTCCTGCTGTTACTCCCCTGCAAGTGGTACTCAGAGACATCCTGCCTTTGAGGCTGGAGGTGGCCTATAGCCCTCCAACTAGTAGCCGTTGATAGACCTCTCTTCCATGAAGTCATCTAAACCCCTCTTAAAGCCTTCCAGGTTGTTGGCTGTCACCACACCTTGTGGCAGGGAATTTCACAAGTTAATTATGCATTGTGTAAAAAAGTACTTCCATTTGTTGGTCCTAGATTTCCTGGCAATCAATTTCATGGGATGGCCCCTGGTTCTAGTGTTATGTGAGAGGGAGAAGAATTTCTCTATATCCACTTCCTCCACACCATGCATGATTTTATAGACCTCTATCATGTCTCCCTTCTTACTTCCCTCCATTGCAAAAACTCTCCATTTATCCCTACCCTCTGTTTCCTGTCTTTCAACCAGTTAGCAGTCCACACATGTAATTGTCACTTTAGCTACACTAAGTTTCCTCAGAAGTCTTTGATGAGGAACTTTGTTGAAAGCCTTTTGGAAGTCCAAGTATACTATGTCAACTGGATTACCTTGATCCACACACTTGTTGACACTCACAAAGAACTCTAAGGTTTGTGAGGCAAGATTTACCTTTGCAGAAGCCATGCTGGTTCTTTCCCAGCAGGATCTGTTCTTCTGTGTGCTTTACAATTTTATCCTTGAGGATGCTTTGCCTGGAATGGACATTAAGCTAACTGGCCTGTAATTTCCCAAATCGCCCCTGGATCCCTTTTTGAAAATTCATGTTACATTTGCTGCTTTCCAGTCCTCCAGTACAGAGCCCGATTGCAGGGATAAGTTATATATTTTAGCAAGGAGGTTGGCAATTTCACATTTGAGTTCTTTGAGCCCCTCCATTTCACAGTGGTTATACCACTCGAGGACAGATTCTTTTATTGAATTAGAAATGGGTTAAAGCACAAGAAGTAAGGAGTATGGATATTGTAAATAGTTTTCAAAACTGAAGGGAGTAGGAAGTGAGATCTCCCAAGTTTTCAAGAAGCAACCCAAATTTTCAAAGACAATCAGAGCAATGTTGCTGCTTTAATACCATGCAGTACACTATAGTGCAGTTTATTCTGGTACTTAGTTCTGTGGAAGAAGTAAGTAGTAAGAAAATGAGTTCAGTTAGAGGTACAGGAACCTACATAGATGAATGTATGTTTCTTTTCTGATGCTGCAAAAAAGCACACATTACAATCATAGGACTCAATTAGATATGCACAGGGTTGGTTTCTGTTCACAGACTAAACAATAGGGGTGTGCACAAAACTGGTTTGCCCAGTTTAGTTTGAGTCTGGACTTGAACCGAACTGAACTCGAACCAAACCAGGCATGTTTGGTTTTGTGCCCCACAAACAGACCCCCCCAGGTTGGCTCAAGTTCGAGCTGGTTCAGGGCCCGGGTTCTCAAGTTTAAAAAAACTTTTTTTAAAAAAATCACTGCCGGGTCTGGCATTCTCCAGGGGAGAATGTCTCTGTCATTTTCCCCTCTTCTTCACCCAGCCTCCCCCACTCTTTTAAGGGCTGTTTCAGAATGTTTGGGGGCCATTCTGGCCTTTCTCCATTTTGGAGGCTGCCACACATGCACCTGGGCCATTTGCATGGCCTGGATCATGACTACGCAGTCCCCATATCATACCACTACTATACTCCTTTACCCTCTCCTGCCTCTGGCATTTTCAAAAGTCTACGGTAGAAGGAAGTGTCAAGCAGGAGTAGAGTGCTGTGCTCTATAACTCTACTTTTCTCTTCAGCACTTTCTTCCCCTCTGGCTTTCGAAATTCCCGCAGGCAGTAGAAGGATAGCAGTGGTGATAGCTGGCACACTACCATTTGGTAAGGATAAGGGAGTGCCAGGAGGAAACAAACTGGCAGAGACCTCTGGTGAACAACCTGCTGCCTCTTCCAATCCGCCATGCCACATCACCCAGCCTTATTAGTGAGCTGGCCCTGCAGTTAGTCCTAAGTAGTGGAAAGGTGCTGCAAACCATAGCTGAGACCTCACCCTTTGTGTCCAGCCATTACTGTACTGTACTATTTCTGCAGTCTGTCTGCCCATTGGCTATTCTAATCTCGTGGAGGCTAGCCCCAACTGGTTCCTGTTGAACATTTACAATCCCAGCCGGTAAAGGATCCAGAAGTACTTCTCTTACAACAGTGTTACAACACTACAGAAGCACATGCAAAGAACAGAAACTGCCGGGCGGGGGTGGGGGCTGCTGTGTGACTTCCTTTGCTGACTTCCTTTGCCAGCCACAGTGGCTGAAATGGTTAGTGGGACCACAGAGGCCAGCAGCAATGACAGGTGGGTGGGCTGCAGCAGGGGGGTTGAACTTGTGGAACAGGTGGTGCCACTACAACTGCCCAATTAAAGAGGAAAAAAACTGAACATGAGTCACTGCCAGTGTTGCTATGCTACTGCAACAGTGATAGTAATGTAGAATACTATTGTGTCAAACAGCCTTTGTATGCCATTCCTACAATCCTTCATGGCCCCTCTCATGATTCTTCGTTAAGATAACCAAGATGTGGCTCTTCAAAAGACCTGTGGCTTGAGTCATGGTAAAAGCAGTAAGATCACCCAGACAGTTAGTAATAGTGGGAGCTCTCTACACTACATGGAAACCGAAAGCAAAGTAGTTGGATGAGCCTGAGGATGTAATATTCGGAAAGACAATGCAATAAGCACCCTCATGTCCTTCTCTGATACAAGGCCTTAATTGTATTGTAGTTCTGCCTGAGTAATGTAGACAATAGACTACATTATTACTTTTAATAGAGTCTGTGTTTAATTGTATTAAACACAATTATATTGTAGTTCTGCCTGAGCAACACAGACAATGGAATTCATTATTACATTTAACGGAAAATGTATTTAATTTTCTAGTAAGTAATCTCATTGAAATTGAAATGGGCTACTGAATTTTTTTTGCAAAAACAAATTACCTTTGGCCATAATGTTTTTGCAAAATAAAGCCATCTCTATTCAATTAAGTCCACTTCCTTTCTAAAAGTGTGGGTGGAAAAGCTCAAATGGTATTAATTTTTGGTAGGAATTGTTTGTGGCCTAAATAGGAAGAAAAGACAAAATCTTAATGCATGTATGTACAGAATATGTATTTATTGCCATTTTTTATTATCTGCTCTTCAGTCCAAAGACTATCAGAGAGGCTAATAAAATAAAATATAATAAAATAAAATAAAACTAAGAAGATAATCTGATTTAAAATTAAGAAATTAAACCAACAGCATAACAGAGTTCTGCATAAAAATAGCACTAAAAACTAGAAAACTGAGTTAGACCTGAACTAATAAAAAGTCCATCACCTGGTTTCAAAAAGACCTCAAGGTCAGCTCCAGTCCCAGCAAGACCCCTAGAAAGAGCATTCCTGGCTAGGTCATCACAACAACAAATAATCCCCATCGTTGGGCACAACTCACTTCAGTTCTGAATGCTACACATACATACAGAAGTTAAATACACACATAAATATATGGTGATATTGTGAAATTGCTCACTTGGTATGATTAAATCCATGTAATATATTCATCAACTAACTTTAAACATTTCTCCACAAAAGCCAAAATATAATTGTTACATCCTCCTTCCCACTGTTACTAGCAATGCTTTTCGGCCAGCTCCCAAGAGCCCCCCTTGTTTGTGTTTGAGTCTCCAGGCTTTGAAATCTCACTCTTGATGTTCTCTGGAGCCTCACAGCATCGTGCGTTCTCTGCTTATGGCACATGGGGACAGGTCACTTAGTTGAGAGTGGGACAGTCACCCCTAGATTTGGCCCCTAACTAGCAAATTGGAAAGGCGAACAGATGCATGCCATCCCTATGCTGGAACACCTGAAGTAGACCCCAGAAGTTAACTAAAGCAGACTAACTTTCTGCCAAGGTCACTCTGCATTCAGAGTGAACTGCCTCACCATCGCCTTCTTTCGCAAAGGATAGCAGCAAGCTTATGTGCCAATTAACGCAGCAGGAAGAATGCAGATAAGGCTTGCAGAGGTAAATCCCCCACCACCACTTACAAAAGAGGTTGAGTCAGCAATAAGGACCTAGAGATGCACCCATCAAAAGTACTGATTGGATTATTGGACCCATGCAGATTTCCTCTTCTGCACTCTGTTATCATGACAAACAGCCTCGGCATGCCTTGGCAATTCCCACATTATTACACTCAGGAAGAGCAATCAGCAGCAATGGAATCCTTGCCGGTTCCACCCAACACACCTGTTCAACAAAAAACGTCCATTGTAATGTTCCCCCAGAATATGTTTTGGGGTATAACAAGCCCCAATTTTATTGTCCAATGTGCTCTTTGCGTGCCTTGTTATCTCTCATTTAGACTATTGTAACACTCTCTATCTAGGGTTACCTTTGAGGACGATCAGGAAGCTGCAGCAGGTCCAGAATGCAGCGGCTCATCTACTCATGGGTGGCAGAAAATATGACAGGGTAACACCTCTCCTACAGTCATTGCACTGGTTGCCTATTCACTTCTGAACTCAATTTAAGGTCCTTGTTCTTACCTTCAAAGCCTTGTGGGGCCTGGCACCTCTCTACCTACAGACCTGCCTCTCTCATTCAGTTACATCCCATCTAGTTAGATCAGCTCAGACGGCCCTTCTGTCAGTCCCTGATTTCCGAGATGCTCGGGGCTCTAGGACCCATGAAAGGGCCTTTTCGGTTGCTGCCCCGCTCCTTTGGAACTCTCTCCCCCTACATATCTGGCTAGCACCTTCCTTACCAATCTTCAGATCACTATTGAAGACTTTTCTTTTTCACCAGGCCATTGCCCTGTAGTTCATTTTTCTATTTTCTGGTAGTTACTTTAGTTCTTTAATAATTTTTAATTATTAATGTAATGTAATTTTTAATGTTGCCTGTTTGCCTGTTGTTGTACACCGTCCAGAGTCTTCAGAGTGAGCAGTATATTAAATGTATCAAATAAATAAATAAATAAATAAATAAATATTCACCGCAGAGTCACCAGCTGCTTGGGCGATTTACTGCTCACAGGCCACCACACCTGTGTTCACTTCTTTGTGCCACCCTTCAGATCGGCTTTCTTGCCCAGCCTGATCTGCCTAGTCTTCCTCACTAACATAGGAAGCTGGTTCCATGGAGGAAGCACTCTCATGGATTCACCTCTACTGATTAATCCCTCCAACCTTCTTGCCGCTGACTGAGCTGAGGTTCTTCAGTTCTTCTTGGAGCCCAGAGGTCTCTTCGTCCAGATCAGGTAATATGAACCTGGGCCCCTCACTGGGCCCAACGCTATCTCTGTTTTTCTTTCCTACCAAACCACTTCCCTCTCTAAAAAGCTCCTTTCTCAAAAGAGAGTTCTCCAGGAGAAATTTAACATTTTGTATGTATGCAACCACGGCAGCTAGGATAGTATATGCGCAGAAATGGAAAGACACTAAAATGCCCTCAAAAGAAGACTGGTTGATAAAAATTTTGGAATATGCTCAGATAGCAAAGCTTACAGCACTTATATGAGACAAAAAATTGGAAGGTTTTAAAGAAGATTGGGAACCATTTTTTGCTTTACTTAAAGAACTATTTTTTAATATGGACTTTTCAGTAGGGTTTGAAACATAGTAATAACAGCAGCTTGGGTTGGGTAAAATTGAGTAGTAGTGTGGAGTATGTATATTTTGAATTCTTATAACAATGGTTTATATGTATAATTATTGTGAACCGCGCAGATAGGTAAGCAGGAAGTTAATATTTACTTATGTGTAGAAATGAATGTAATTTGAATGTAAAGCTATTGTATAAGCCAATAAAAATTTAAAATGGGGGGAAAAATAAAAAGCTTCTTTCTCTTGCCCACCTGGGAATTTATACAATTAGGACTTCAAGCTAAAACACCTCATTGCATATTTTTAATAGTAATATTGCTTTAACCACATATTTCTTTCATTGTACCCCTCCCAACAATAAATACTCTCTTTTGATTTTGAAACTTAAATCTGACCTCAGTCCAGTCATTTCCTAGGTCCACAATTTTGTGCAAAATTAAATCTGATATGGCAATGTCCTCTCTCAGCTAATTTCCCCACAAAAACCAGAACACAGATTTAGGGGTGTTCACAAATCCCCCCAGGGCAGTTTCATTAACACCATCATTTGTTTGATATTTCTCTGTGTAAACCGCCCTGAGCCATTTTTGGAAGGGCGGTATAGAAACAGAATTAATAATAATAATAATAATAATAATAATAATAATAATAATATATAACTGTAGTCAAGAAGAAAGAAAAACAAGTTAAAATAATCAACATAGCAATACTAGGGGATAGCAGAATGGAAGAAAAAGAAATAGGGGAAAAAAACAAAATACAAAGATCTACAAATTGAAATTGAAAGGCTGTGGCAGAAGAAGACCAAAATAATCCCAGTGGTAATTGGCACTAGGGATATGCCCGAATAGTCTTCGGCACCGGCGGGGCTAGTGCTTTAAGGGCGGGGGAGGATGTACTCACCCCCCCGCCGCATTTCCCCCGCCGGCGCTCTCCAAATTTCAAGCCCCTCGGGGCAGCAGCGTTCCTCCCTGCCGCCCCGCTCCCCCCGTCGGCCGGAAGTGGCCAGAAGTTGCAAGCGCGCATGTGCGCTACATGCACTCGCAACTTCCGGCCACTTCCGGCTGACGGGGGGAACAGGGCGGCAGGGAGGAACACTGCCGCCCCAAGGGGCTTGAAATTCGGAGAGTGCCAGTGGGGAAAACGCGGCGGGGGTGTGTGTGAATAACCCTCCCCCACCCTTAAAGCACTACCCCCGCCGGTGCCGATGCACCGAATCCTGCCCCAGCACCAAAACGTTTCAGAGGCCTTTACAATGGCCTCCGAAATGTTTCGGGCACAAGCCTAATTGGCACCCTAGGTGCAATTCCAAAACAACTTGAAGAGCACCTCTGCACCATAGGGGCCACAGAAATCACAATCAGCCAATTACAAAAAGCAATGTTACTGGGAACAGCCTATATTCTGCGACGATATTTATAATAATAACAGCAACAACATTGATAATAAAATTCAGCCATCCCAGGTCCTAGGGAAGGACTCAATGTCTGGATAAAACAAATCAGTCAATAACACCTGTCTGACTGTGTAAACAACAGCAACAACAATAAAGAAAAATTGGAAGTGAATATATCAGGAGAGTTAGAAAAATCTTAAAGTCCAAACTCAATGACGGGAACACACCTGGGCTATACCTATTATCAGATACACTTCAGGAAAAATAGACTGGACCCAGACAGAGCTAGAGACGCTAGATCGTAAGACCAGGAAAATAATGACCATCAGTCATGCTCTGCACCCCCGCAGTGATGTAGATAGGCTATACCTCCCTCGCAGCTCAGGTGGAAAACGAATGCTGCAAGTCCATCAAACAGTGGAGAAGGAGAAAAGAGGACTTGAAGAATATATCAAGGACAGTGAAGAAGATGCACTTAAAATGGTCAATAAGGAGAAACTATTCAACACCAATGAAACATAGCAGGCCTACAAGAAAGAACAAGTCAAGAACAGAGCAGAAAAATGGAGAAATAAGCCACTGCATGGTCAATATTTGCACAAAATAAGTGGAAAATCAAACATCACCAAGATCTGGCAATGGCTTAAGAATGGCAACTTGAAGAAAGAAACAGAGGGTTTTATACTGGCTGCACAAGAACAAGCACTAAGAACAAATACAATAAGAGGAAAAGTGGGGAAATCAACAACAAAAGCAAGTGCTGCCTTTGTAAAGAAACAGATGAAACAGTGCACCGCCTAATCAGCTGTTGTAAAAAGATCGCACAGACTGACTACAAACAAAGGCATGACAAGGTAGCAGGGATGATACACTGGAACATCTGCAAAAAAATACAAGCTACCTGTAGCCAAAAATTGGTGGGACCATAAAATTGAAAAAGTTTTAGAAAATCAAGATGCAAAAATATTATGGGACTTCCGACTACAAACAGACAAACATCTGCCACACAATACACCAGATATAACTGTAGTCGAGAAGAAAGAAGAAGAAGTTACAATAATCGACATAGCAATACCAGGGGATAGCAGAATAGAAGCACTAAGAACAAATGCAATAAGAGCAAAAGTGGGAAAATCAACAACAAAAGCAAGTGCCGCCTTTGTAAAGAAACAGATGAAACAGTGCACTGCCTAATCAGCTGTTGTAAAAAGATCGCACAGACTGACTACAAAGAAAGGAATGACAAGGTAGCAGGGATGATACACTGGAACACCTGCAAAAAATACAAGCTACCTGTAGCCAAACATTGGTGGGACCATAAAATTTAAAAAGTTTTAGAAAATCAAGATGCAAAAATATTATGGGACTTCCGACTACAGACAGACAAACATCTGCCACACAATACACCAGATATAACTGTAGTCGAGAAGAAAGAAAAACAAGTTACAATAATCGACATAGCAATACCAGGGGATAGCAGAATAGAAGAAAAAGAAATAGGAAAAATCACAAAATTCCAAAGATCTACAAATTGAAATTGAAAGGCTGTGGCAGAAGAAGACCAAAATAATCCCAGTGGTAATTGGTGCCCTGGGTGCAGTTCCAAAACAACTTGAAGAGCACCTCAACACTATAGGGGCCACAGAAATCACCATCAGCCAATTTCAAAAAGCAGCTTTACTGGGAACAGCCTATATTCTGCGACGATATCTATAATAATAACAGCAACAACATTGATAATAAAATTCAGCCATCCCAGGTCCTTGGGAAGGCCTCAATGTCTGGATAAAGCAAACCCGTCAATAACACGTGTCTGACTGTGTAAACAATAACAACAACAACAACAACAACACCATCCACCCTCACAGACTTGTTGAAATGTTCCCAGTGCCTCATCCCCTGCACATCAGGGACTTGCACATTTTGCTACAGGGGAAAAAAACAAAAATTCTATCAGGGATGTTACAAAGAAAAACAAAAACAGGAAGAACGAGATGCTTGATCTTCCTCTTCATTCTGAAAGGGCCAAATATCCATTGCTGCTCTCATTGAGACCTGCATTTTAAGATTACAGTCTTGATCAGGGGTGTGTGTGTGTGTGTGTGTGTGTGTGTGTGTGTGTGTGTGTGTGTGTGTTGAGGGCAGTATTGTATGGTGGGATGTGGGGGTGGGCTTGTCCAGAGATCAGAGCCATCACTGGTATGCTTGTTTTTATAACCTGAAGCAGTATATCACTGCTTATCATATGATTGTATTTGGCACTAAGGATTAGCTAGTCTACTGAGCAATCCTTATGTATCTGCTGTGTGACTCCCATGAACTGAAGAGGTTTCAGTTCATGACTTGATTATCAAGCCAGAGGTTGTGAGTTCAAACCCCTACTGGTACATTTCCCAGACTATGGGAAACAGCTATATCAGGCAGCAGCAATATAGGAAGATGCTGAAAGGCAGCATCTCATACTGCATGTGAGACGCCAATGGTAAACCCCTCCTGTATTCTACCAAAGACAACCACAGGGCTCTGTGGTTGCCAGGAGTCGAAACCGACTTGACGGCACACTTTACTTACTCGGACATGTATCTGCTATGTATAGGGCATATGCTCAATTCACTTGGCACTGTGAATTTAGTGTGGCAACAAATGAGAATTTGTCATCATCATATATGAACTAAGACCACACCTTAAGCACGCCTCAGTACTCCCCATGTGCATTGTAGAAGAACATCAGCAGTATGGGCAAATTCTCATTAATGAAACCTTAATGATCTCCTCATTCAGAAATGCCTAATAGGCTTCTTAGGAATAGCAGTGCTCCCTAGAGTCAGAAACAGCTTGAAAACCAGTGGAGCAGATCAGGACTGAGCTATGCATACCAAATACTTTCCTGATATCACATATGCTGTCATACTTGGCCAAAGGCTTACATACCAGTCTAAGCCAGAGGTATGCTTGCTGCTTCCACAGCACTTTAGACCCCATTGGCACTGCTTCCGCAGGTGGGAGGGTCTGTGCCTACTTCTGCTGCCCCTCCCATTGGGAATGATAGGAGTAGCACTGGAAGTGCAAGGACACATTCCCTCGAAGGCATGGAGCCCCCACTCCTTGGAAGCAGTGCTGGCAGGGTTTAAAGTGCCACAGAAGCAGAGAGGGCAACTCTGGCTTAGATCAGCAGCTCACTGCACAGTCTGTAAACCAGAGTAATTTGGGGGCCGCAGTAACCAGAGCCTACTTCCCTGGGCTAATGATCTGGCATTTCCAAAGGGAACTATGAGAAATTTTGACCACAGTGCATTTAAGTGAATTTGAATGGTGTTTAAGATTGATGCAAGCAATGGTACAGAAAGTTAAATTTTTAATTTGATGGAAGAGGAATAATAAAAACCTCAGTTTTCAGCTGTAACTGAATCAGACTTCTATTTCCACTTTCTAGTTTTTTAGACAAGCTAATGATAAATACTCCCAGTTATTCATTTCAGTGTCCCCCCTCCCTTTCATCTGTTATGGGGAGTATGCCATCGAGCTTTCTTATTTTACCTCATTGCATCTTATGGCTTTGTTTAACTTGCACAGTGCCTTTGGAGCTCAAAAATGAATTCCTGGTTTGCCACACAATACAGCATTTATTACTCAGAGCATGTTTGTTTCAAAACTTAGCATTATTTTAAAATAATGATGTAATTTTAAAAACCTCACATGAAGCTTTCTGCCAAGTTTAATCTACTCTCAGATTCTACCAGGCAGTCCATGAAGCAGCAATTGGCTTGATGTGATTTCTAGTACAAAAACTACATAATCTGGAGATGCAGGTACTCACAACTATATGTTGTATTTGTAGTTATTGTCATGAAAACACAAGGCACAGCAACAGAAACTGCATGGGTCCATCATATCAGGTTCTTTATGGGCAAGCTTAAACAAGTCCACATTAAAGAGTTCACCTTCAAAACACTGATTTTGCGTCAATATTATACATTTGTAATCTGGACCAGAAGCAAATAAGAAAGTTGTTCTCACAATCAGTTCTACCCAGAATATGGCAGGCCTACATGAATAGAGCCAGTTGTGAGAAGTGACTCGGTTAGCCCCATGACCGGGTAGCTCAGGTTTTTTAGCTGGGCTAAGAATGGGGGAGAATGGCATGAGGGCACCTTTCTACACCACTCCTCTGTTTTATGAACGCTTGGGGTGTCTGCAGCCTGAGTGTTCACAAAGCCAGGTGGCAAGACCTTCTGGCAGTGGGAAATGCCCCAATGCACCGTGCCCCATTGTGGGATGCTGGAGGACTTCCTCCTCTGGCTCATGTGCCACATGAGCAGCAGTGATTTCTAAGCAACTTCAGTTATGTGCAGGGAGGCTGGGAGGAGCCTTCCTCCCCACTCCTGAAATTTTTGGTCATGTGAATGCGCTTATGGTTTAGAAAAAAGCACAAACTTTATCAGCTTTATCCACCCAACAATCAAATGTACCTGCAATAGCACCACTGAAAAGTCGCACAGCCCTTTTCTTGTTGTTCTTATGTCCATTGAGCAAAAGAAGATAATAGTCAGCATGGATTTGTCCAGTAAACCAACTGATGCGCATGTGCCCTTTAACTGAAAATCCTGTCATCCAAGCTAGAAGTGAACTGTGAGTTAAGAACATAGGGACATAGGAAGCTGCCATATACTGAGTCAGACCCTAGGTCCATCTTACTCAGTATTGTCTATACAGACTGGCAGCGGCTTCTCCAAGGTTGCAGGCAGGAATTAGGGATGGGCCCGGACTAGTCCAGAGGCCATTGAAATAGCCTCCAGACCGATCCGTCCTGGGCGGTCCGGTTCGGGGGTAGGGGGTACCTTTAAGAGCGGCGGGAGGGTTCACTTACCCCTCCTGCTGCTTTCCCACTGTAAGATTTTATTTTATATTGAATAAGTGTATAGATAGGTTAGCCATATTGTATTAGATGAATGCTTGACATGAGTTTGTTTGCTTGCCTTGTAAGATGAGATCATGCCAAACTCCCCTGTACTAGCAAAATTTTCCATGCTGACAAGAGCTTTTGTCTAAAATTAGAGAAAATCGGCCTGTCGGCTCAGGCACACTTCCTCATTTTTCAATACCTCATATTGAAAGTACACCAAGGCTAGGTGTTCCATTTGAAGGGGGGGTTGCTTGGCCCATGCCTTGTTCCTCTTTCACATCTCCCCTGGCCAATGGTGTTAAATGTCAGAAGTTACAGGTTAGCCGAAGGTCAGGAATGGTCAAGACCCCTTTCTCTGTCCAATCACCATTAGTGCATGGGCAGATAGAGTAAGGGTACTTAAGACCCTGATCTGGAGCAAGAGGAGGTAAACGGGACCAGTGGATGCTGAAGCTGAAGGAAATAGAGGAAGATTGCCCAACTCGACACACCCAATACCTTGCAAAAAGAGGAACATCGGTTTCTCTTGGTAAGCTCAGGGGATAAGCCACAAAGAGTGAGTGAAAAGCTCTAGGGACCTGTAGGGCGTCAGTTAGATATTATTTTAGTTGCTGTGAGGGAAAGGGAAATCACTGTGTGTATATACTGTGATTCATCTGAATACTGGTAAGAAAATAAATCTGCTTTGATTGAATATAACCTCTTCACTTTTCCTCATGTCTTCTTGGGTCTCGGGATTCTTGACAGCCAGTACCATCAAAAAGGGCCCATTGGTCAGTGTGAGGATTTCTGGAGTCTTCATTTATTCCTGGTTGCAGGGATTTGGGGGAGTCAAAAATCTCTTACACCACTCTGGCTCAGTAATCTTCAAAGTAATTGGGGCGGCAGGATACCTCGCTGCCGCCCCTTCCCCGCTGCTGTCTGCAAACCTCCCAGGAGTGCTTTGTGCGCGCGCATGTCAGAGACGTGAAGCGTGTGCACGATGAGCGCACCCGCAAAGCACTCCTGGGAGGTTTGCAGACAGCAGTGGGGAAGGGGCGGCAGGGAGGTATCCTGCCGCCCCAATTACTTTGAAGATTACGGCGCCAGAGCGGGAAAGCGGCAGGAAGGGTAAGTAAACCCTCCCGCCGCTCTTAAAGGTACCCCCCACCCCAGTGCCGGACCGCAATGTGGCGGTTCCGTGCACACCCCTAGCAGGAATCTCTCTCAGTCCTATCGTGGAGATGCCAGGGAGGGAACTTGGAACCTTCTGCATGCAAGCATACAGGTGTTCTTCCCAGAGCAGCCCCACCCACTAAGGGAAATACCTTAGAGCCGGGATCCTCAACGTTGGGCCCCCAGAAGTTCTTGGACTTCAATTCGCATAATCCCCAGCCAAAGGCCACTGGGCCTGGGGATTATGGGAGTTGAAGTCCAAGAACATCTGGGGGCCCAACGTTGAGGATCCCTGCCTTAGAGTGCTCACATTTAGTTTCCCATTCAAACGCAACCAGAGTGGACCCTGCATAACAAAGGGGATAATTCATGCTTGCTACCACAAGCCCAGCTTTCCTTCTACAGCTCTCCTCCTATCTTCCTTGGAGAACACAGAGGGCTTTGTGAGGAAAGATTTTACAAAGCCACAACTGTCTCCTACTCACCCATTTCACTGCTGCCACCTGTCCATATGTCCCTGGCCTGTGATGATCATTCTTCCCACTGCTACTGTGTGCCATTTCTGAATGTTACTTATTCAGAAAGGTAGGAAGCATTGCTGCATGGCATCATCATTAAGCCAAAACAGAGTGAGGGAAGAAGAAAGAAGTAATGTTTACTGCCCTCACTCTGGCATCTTCTGCGTAGGAAGCATTTGAAAGAAATAGGTGCCCAGCAGCAGCAGGGAGCATGGAAGCCATTTGTGATTAATGGGCTGAACATTTTGCCCCATTTGCACCCTACCAAATGACAAGAGTTCCCTTCTCCCATTTTTTCAATATGCCTATAGAGTTAGGTGTATGGCATTTTAGCACAGCATTATCTGAAGCATCATCTTCAGTTTGGCCCTCAAAATTAAAACCTGTCCAGAACAACCGGACAAAAGCATCTTCCAGAACAATGAGAGTTTCTATGGAAGAACCTATGAGCTTAAAAATTCCTGATGTGATTGGCTGTAATGTTCATTGGGCATCTACAGGATCTTGTAGAGAGAATCCCTCCTCTACAAAGTGGAGGAAGACACTAACAATGAGTGGGCATCATATCCTTTTTTGTGGTCGATTTTTATTCAGCATCTCTAGCAGTGTACAATTAAAGAGAGCAACTCTTTGGCAGTCAATTCACAACACCTTGAAAAAGCCATCAACAGCAAGCCTCCTTTCTTTGCTCACCAGCCTCCAGCCCTATGCAATTTAGTTGGAAGAGTGATACTAAAAGCATCTATCATCAGTCCTGGATCGCATCATTATAAATCCAATCAATGTATCACCTGTACTTTTCTTAGAGATAGCTATCACTTTCATAAGCAAAATGACTAGCAAGACCGATTACATTAAACAAAATATCATCTACACGGCCAGCAATACATGTTACACCTCCTTTGCCATATGCAGTATTTGCGGGGAACAACAGATCGTCATAACCATTTCAAGCACAAGTTGGCAATCATAACAAAAAAGGTAAATCTTGAGAAACCTGTTGCAAAACATTTTAATTTAAATGCCCATGACCTCTCAGCCTTGGAAATATTTCCAATAGAAAAAACAACCAATCCTGAGGCACTAGACGCAAGACAAAACTTCTGTACATAGGGACTAAACAATCTATGTCCATAGCTTGGAGGATAATGCTTACATTTTTGCTGATTGCTATTACTTCATTTTTACATGCCTTTGCTCCATCCTCAGTATTATACTATGACTATTACTACTGAAAATTGAAAGGCAGAAGCCATTCAAAAATGTTAAATGACACAATTTGAAGTCTGTTTTGTCACTCTTTTATTTGCATATGCATTTTTGTGAATTATTGCACCAGGGCCTATTTAAAAGAATGCAGAAGCCTTCCATTCTTTTTTGAATTATATACTTGGGAAGAACCAAGTGAGGAAAGATGTAGCAGTGATAGAATTTAACACCACAGAGAGGCATAAGATCTCTGTGCATGTTCCATTGACCAGGAGCAGTTCCTGTTTCCTGGTATGTATCCATGGCACACCAATTTACCTACTGTTCTCCCATAAGTATGGGCTTTTCACATGGTAATACATAGGGGGGCACTCAAATATTCAACCCACTAACTGTGATTTGAAGTTGTACTGTCTCACGTTACGCTAGTTCACACAGCTGGAATTTGAGTAGGAGGAGTGCACAGCCAGGGTAAGAGAGCCAGGAATGCTCCCAATCTGCAATCAGATGAACTCCAAGATCGAAGTAGGAGGAGAGGAGAGTGATACTGTGGGAAGCTGGAGCTGGGTTAGGGAGGTGCACCCTACCCAGATTCTCTCTCCAGCATTTTACCAAGGGTGGAGGAAAAAACATCTGATCCAACTCCCATTTCCCACACAATCACTCTCCTCTCCTCTCCTCTCCTACTTTGATCTTGGAGTTCATCTGAAAGCAGATAGGGAGCATGCCTGGCTCTCCTACCCTGGTTAGGCATTCCTCCTACCCAAATTCCAGTTGTGTGAACTAGCCTAATGTGATACGGGAGTGGAACTGGAGCTTAGTGCATGGAACTTGGTGAGGTCATTCACATAATCAAAAGTGTGTTCTACCCGGGTTTGGTAGCTGCGCATGCTCCCAATTTTCAGTTGTGTGGAAGCAAGGTAGGAGGAAAACCTAGGTAGAAGGGATTGTGTGGAGTAGGAGGAAAAGCTACCCAGGTTTTCCTGCTTACCTTGCTTCCACACAATCTCTTCTACCCAGGTTTTCCTCTTACCTTGCTTCCACAGAACCAAAAAATTGGGAGCACACGCACAGCTCCCAAACCCAGGTAGAACACACTTTTTGATTGTGTGAATGACCTCACTGTGTAGAAACAGTGAGCTGTCCAAGATGTTGCTGCTGATGTTGTTGTCTGAAACACAAGGATGGTAACCTTCTCCCCCTTCCCACATGGCACCTCTGATGCATAGCAATAATAATCCTGAAGGCTGTTCCACACTCAAAGGAAAATATCTCTCTCATGCACCATTTGGAAAAAAAATCTGCACAGTGTATAGTTTTGCTACAATCCTAAAATATTTAGAGGCACTGGCAAAACGCCCTTTAAGAAACTGAAGCCTGTGCATGATAAAGAGGCCTGGAGAAGGCCTTTTAAGTTTGTTTTCAGAAGAATTACTTTGCCCGATGTCCTTGTCCAGGACATTTCTGCTCGGTGCTAACTTGTTTGTTCTGCCACTGCCGCATTTCTGCTGGTGCTGCAATTGTATTAGCATAGTTTGTGAAGCGCTTCGGAATCTTTCAGGATGAAAGGCTCTATATAAATGTAAAATATTATTAGATAAGTAAGTTAAACAGTAAACACTTTATTGATTCAATGCCTCACAAAATCCTAGAACAATTACTGCAAATAGGCTTGGATCTCAGCCCCCACAAGATTTGAGATCTGGATGGCAGCTTGTAAACAAAGGGTAATGATAAATGGCAGTTTATATGGATATTCAAAGAGGCCTGCCATCAGAGTCTGGGTTTGTGAGCAGTATCTTCTGCCTTATATTCTACCGGCCAGGGTGGTCACTGTTGTGGAGGATGACACTTTTTAACCCTTAATATTTGCTTAGAAGAGGGAATTTTGGTAGATGCATGTTGTCATAGAGTGATGAGAACATGTGCACCTACAGAAACCCCCATTTTATATACAGCTATTAAGGCTGGGGGAGCCCTGACTTTTCCAGTTAGTCAGTCTAGCTGAAAGCACCTTCGTCACACTTTGAAAAAAGTGCTGTGCAACTACAGGGTCTAAATCCCAATTCCCACATTACTTTTTACATGTTTAAGTCAGGAGGTGATTTCACCATACCATTTTTATTGCAGATTATTTTGTCTGAAGATGTAAGGTAACAGTTTCCACGTGAGAAACATTATGAACCGGTTTCTACTTGACAGAAATCCATTGAAAGCTACAATCCACCATATGTGTTAAAAACCAGCTCTCATAAGGATGCAAATAAAATATCTACTTTGTGGTAAAAGCACCTTGTTGTGTCAGGACAAAAATATAAAGTGAGAATTGCACTTTGGGTCTGAGGGTGAGCTAGCAACAAATTCATCTATTTCCACAGTCACCTTAGCTGAGGCTCAGTGCTATTATTTCAAATATGCTGAAAAAGCATGGATGAGACCACTTTTCCATTATACCATGGATGATATCACTTCAAGATGGACTATAACACAAAGCAGCAAGTGAGGAGTCACTTTTTCTAATGTTTTCCTGTGTCTCCAAATTTCCCCATTCCTAGAAAGCAAGCATGTCAGGAGAAGGGGATTTCACCTACTGTTCTCCCATAAGTGTTGCCATGCTCCTGATCAGCAATCAGATGAACCCCTGCTAACTTGGCAAAGAGGCACCTTTTAACGTGGTGATTCTCTTTATTTAGCAGGGGGAGAGTAACTGGCCCTATCTACCCCCAGCACAGTACCTCCAGTGACTGTTGCTGGTGCCTATTTTGTGTTTCTTTTTAGATTGCGAGCCCTTTTGTGGGACAGGGATCTATCTTATTGATTTGTTATTTCTCTCTGTAAACCTCCCTGAGTCATTTTTGGAAGGGCGGTATAGAAATCAAATAAATGAATGAATGAATGAATGAATGAATGAATGAATAATATGGGACTTCCAGCTACAAACAGACAAACATCTGCCACACAATACACCAGATATAACTGTATTCGAGAAGAAAGAAATACAAGTTAAAATAATTGACATAGCAATACCAGGGGATAGCAGGATAGAAGAAAAAGAAATATAAAAAATCACAAAATACAAAGATCTACAAATTGAAATTGAAAGGCTGTGGCAGAAGACCAAAATAATCCTAGTGGTCATTGGCGCCCTGGGTGCAGTTCCAAAAGACCTTGAAGCGCACCTCAACACCATAGGGGCCACAGAAATCACCACCAGCAAATTACAAAAAGCAGCTTTACTGGGAACAGCCTATATTCTGCGACGATATCTATAACAATTGACAATAAAATTCAGCCATCCCAGGTCCTTGGGAAGGACTCAATGTCTGGATAAAACAAACCAGTCAATAACACCTGTCTGACTGTGTAAACAATAATAATAATATTATATGATCAAAGGAGGAGAGGAGAGGAGGATTTGTTTTCCCTTTCAGCTAAACGGGTTCGTGGTTCAGCGAACTGGTTTGTTCCACTTAGGCCAAGCCACAAATCAGTTTGGCAGTTCGAGTGCGGAGGCAAGCAGCACCTTTAGAAGTGAGTGGTGCAGGTCCTTACCTGCATATTTTCTGCTCCATGCAGCTTCCTCCTGCTGTGGTGCTCCCTCCAGCAGCTCATGCATGGTGCCAGCAGCATGCAGCTTCCTGCTGCAGTGGTGCACCACCCAGCAACCCATGTGTGGTGCTGGCATGCACATGGCACGCACTTTTGTGCTATGTGCATACCAGCACCTCGCTCTGGTTACTGAGGGGAACGCCACCACAGCAGGAAACTGCATGGAGTGCCAGGCAGGCAGGTAAGGACCTGCGCCATCCACATTTAAAGATGCCACATACCGCCCACCCCCCAGCGCATCACTCAAACCACCAAACTGTTTTGTGGCTGAAACAAACCAGTTTACTGGACCATGAACCAGTTTGTATTCGAACCAATGCACCAACCGCAGTTCATGAACATCCCTATCTACAACCCCCGGGAATGCGCATGCAGGCTTGAAGGTCCTCATCACAATAAACTTTCCAAGTGGGTCTATTTTCTCATTATATGTGCCATCTGGTAAATGCCAAATTTAGCATAACCTCCTCCAAGTATCCTCTTCAACTAGTAAAATAGCAGCTGTCTTTTGTTGATCCCTGAGCTAGCAAATTTGCCAGGATATTTTGTTTTTAAATACTGAAAAACAAGATACAAGCTTTGTGTGACTTGCTGCAAAAGATACAGTTGTGTTTTATATATGTAGATAATTGCAATCTCAAAGTTTTGAAGACAGAGTTCCAGCTGATGGAGGTGGCTTGTGGTGCTGCTTGCTAGAAGCTATTCTCTTGCTTAAAGGATATCAGGATTAGATATATTGGACAAACCTTGGTCATAATAGTGCTGCAAAAATATTAAAGGATGGTCCTCATTAGTGCCTCTAAGAAATAATGAAATGTAGTATTCGCCTTCTTTCCTCCACTGCACATATACTATATGAGTTCTATGGTGTTGATTATTGTGAATAAGCCTGTCACAATTGCTCTGCATATCGAACTGGGAGCTGGAGCTTTTTCAGACAGCAGGCTTTACTGTGGGTTTACTGCGAGGCTTTACTGCGAGTTCAAAATTTCCCCAATTTTTACACACACACCCCAAACCGTTACGAAAAGTGGATTTTGTTTACCCTAGATATAAATCAGGCTACACTCTAGTGCACAATGAAAAACCCAAATCGTGTGTGAACTGCTCCCCAATAGCTTACAGGGACTTTGGGGTAAATCTGGCCAATATGTGATCACACACTCTCCACTCCGGAGATGCAAACTAAAAGCCCTGTGTGAAAAAGCAACTAGTGACAGACAAAAGGAGTTGAATGGCTGGGAAGCTCTCTCTAGCCTTTGGAATGTTTGATGGATGCTGTTCTATATACACACAGACAGCTTGAAACAGTCTGAATTTGGCAAGAGAACATCAGTTGTAGTTGGAATTGGCTAAAACTGAGGTGTACCAGCTGCCTTTTGGGAATCTGATGCAGAATTAGTGCTTGTGCTTTAGGAGTCTGTTTGCTTTCATTATGCTCTGATTGTATATTTATAAACAAACATTACAAAGATTCCATATGTCTCCTGCGATGTCTCTCATTAATAAGTAAAAGTTGTAAAGAGGTGATTTAAGTTCAAACAGACCCATAGCTGATGGGGCTGGGGTGCCCCTACAAAAAAAATTTCTTTGCTCCTCCCAAAGTTTTTATACGCAAATAAGCACCCCCTAAACACTTTATGAACCACCTTAAGTGGTGCAGTGGGAAAATGCTCTAGCAAACAGAAGGTTGCCAGTTTGAATACCCGCTGCTACTATATCAGGCAGCAGCAATATAGGAAGATGCTGAAAGGCATCATCTCACACTGCATGGGAGGAGGCAATGGTAAACCCCTCCTGTATTCTTCCAAAGACAACCACACGGCTCTGTGGTCGCCAGCAGTCGAAATCATAAAAATCGACTTGACGGCACATTTTACCTTTACCTTTAAACATTTTACAGAAATAATTTTTTAACTTCCAGATTATAATGTGATGCAGAGCAGCTAAGGTGGTAAAACCTCCCCCGCCCCCATGCCCAAACCTACTTTTTTGGTTTTCTCTAAACTTTTAGACTTGCTATAAGTCTGAGTATAAGTGAGCCCCTCTTTATCCCAGATGGGGGTTGGAGTCAATGGTAAACCTAGAGATCTTGACTCCCTTTCTGGTACTATCTTCATAAAGATTAGCCTAGTCTGTACAAAGAGGGCACATGTGCAGACATGCAATCAATGCCTGCCATACTCTGCAGGGCTATGCAAATAGAAATAGCCCTGTGGAGATGCAAGAAGACTGGAGTTTACTGCTCTATAGTGTTTTCCTGCAGCCCCAGCAGGCACAGAATAAGTAGCATGATTTTTGCTAGTGTTTCCTTCCTCCAGATGGAGTTTTTAATTCCAGGACTCTGTCTCTGAGAGTCCTGCAGAGAGTGTCAGCCAGAGATTTTGTGCTACCACAGCTGGAATGTGATCCCAAATCCATATACAGGACACAGTTGGAGGTACCTACACTTCTTCTAGGGAAATGCTGTCTTCTCTATGTAAACCGCTTTGGGAACTTTTGAGGAAAAGAGGTCATTGCCCCTTTTTTATATAGCACCACCACTCTGCTGCACGACCACCACAACCTGACAGATATAAGAACATAAGAACAATTTTCTTTTCAGTCCCCTTTCTAACGATCCCTAGCATGGAATTGGCCTTTTTCACAGCTGCCACACATTGAGTTGACACTTTCAATGAGCTATCCACCACAACCCCAAGAGACCTCTCCTAATCAGTCACTGACAGCTCAGATCCCATCAATGTATACTTGAAGTTGGGGGGTTTTGTCCCAATGTACATCACTTTACACTTGCCAATACTGAACCGCATTTGCCATTTTGTTGCCCACTCATGCAGTTTGGAGAGATCTGTTTTGGATTTCACTACCCTAAATAGTTTGGTATCATCTGCAAATTTGGCCACCTCACTGCTTATCCCAACTTCTAGATCATTTATGAATGAATTAAAAAGCACCGGTTCCAGTACAGATCCCTGGGGTACCCCACTTCTTACTTCCCTCCATTGTGAAAACTCTCCATTTATACCTACCCTCTATTTCCTGTTCTTCAACCAGTTAGCAATCCACACATGTACTTGTCTCCTTATCCTATGACAACTAAGTTTTCTCAAGAGTCTTTGATGAAGAACTTTGTCGAAAGCTTTTTGGAAGTCCACGTATACTATGTCAACTGGATCACCTTGATCCACACACTTGTTGACACTCTCAAAGAAGATATGGGATGACTGGTGGCTTCTCCTTCCATCCTTCCCCTTGGTGAAGGGTGGCGGTGAGTGAATGTGGTGTGGCAGCAGCTCTTCCTCCTTGGAGGGTAGAAGAAGCAGCTATTGCATCCATCCTCATTCACCAAGGGGGAGAAGACTGTCTCAGTGGTGGTTCCCTTTTTAAAATTCATTATTTATTTTTCAATTTTCTACTTAGAGAACTTTTGTTGAAAAGTGGTATATAAATATCCATAGTGGGGGTAGCAATAGTAGAGCCTTCTCTTCTTCATCAAATGGGCCTCCCTCCTCTCTGTGCTTTTGCATGAGACTCTAGGAGAAATTCCCTTTGTGGGGGAGAAAGTGGAAGGAGCCAGTGGTACTACAAGTCTTGTGGCACCACTGTCTTCTCCCATTTGCTCCTCATCCACAAATGAGAACATTCCAATTTGCAAATGGGGAGATGTGATGCCAAAAGAGACTCACATGCCCAGGGCTGCCAAAAGGGGGATACAGGAGAACCTGATGTACCAGACCCCATAACCAACAGGAGGCCCAGCATGAGAGGGAAAGATTTGCAACCCTATTTATGCATGCACATGTTGAAGTAACCCCACTGAAATTGATTGGACTTACTCTCATGTAAGCACATGTGTAAACCAGGCCACCGAACCCTTAGTGCATCGACTGAATCCTTGCCTTCTTTTGCATGCCTACTGCTTTCAGGCAATGATGGAGGAAAATGTGGGCAGGAATACCTATTTTTTAATCTGACCAACTTTTATTTCTAATCTTGCACATTTTTTTTCATCTGATGCTGCTTAGATGTTTAAATAAAATGTCAGAGAGATCTCATGAAACATTTTGACCACATCAATTTAAGCAAATATATTCATAATGTATCTGATTTCTGATGAACAAGGACTAAGCTGAGGTCAACTTCCACTTGTACTCTGAGGCCAAGATATAAATTGGTTGCCTGGGGAAGGAGAGAACAAAATATGTTCCAGGTCTCTCTCACAGGGCCGTGATTACCCTCAGCTTGAGAATGTTCTTATTTTCTTTGTTTTTGTTCAGAGTTTCCTTGTGAGCAGTATTCCTTGAGGAGAAGACCTTTAAGACTGATTACTCCCATCCCCCTCGCCCCCAGTCAAGATATTTTATTAGCGATAAAGAAAAAAGCTATGCTATATAGGTTTGTGTGTGTGCGTAATGAAATTAATTATGTCAAATTGAAGTTTGTACTATCTGAAAAAAGTATAGATGACCTTCTCATTGATCAGAATAAGATTCTAGTTAGCGCCATGTATCTACAACTTTGATCTTTTCTGACATTGACATAATTTTGTGAAGGAATATTTCTGGTACTGATAAGCCTGCTCTCATAGAATTCTTAATGCTGTGTGCTTAATACCACTTTTTCTGTGGTATTTCTAACAATGACATCTGGATTTGATAACAAACCTAACAATAAGTGAAGACGGATGAGTTGCACTGTCAGTATCCGTGATTAACTTGCTATGGTTGGTTAGCTAGATTTAAAAGCAAACAACTGTGGGCTGTGTTTACAGCTGTGCACTTTCTCTCAGTAGGGACAAGTGGATAGGAAATTATTATTTTGTTCTTCCCGCAGAGCTTAACTTCAACCTTTATGGGTAAAACATACAACCAGTGAATGGTAATACTAGGGGTGCACACAAAACTGGTTTTCCTGATTCAGTTTGGGTTTGAATTGGACTTGAACCAGGGCCCCTGGTTCAAGTACCAGATCCATTTAACTGGCTGTTGGTTTGGCTTTAATTTGCACCAGGGTCAAACAAGTTCAAAGTGGTTCTGCCATAAGGAATAATGGGAAATCCAACTGCCCCATTTTCTCTATGGGTAGCACCGAGGGACACCAAAACAGGTTGAGTGGTATGTCATGATGGGTGCTACCTACCCTCCTATCTGCAAAGCAATCTGGCAATCTGGATATGTTTAATGATTTAGCCAGAGAGGGAACTTGAAACCTTCTGCTCTTCCCAGAGCGGCTCCATCCTCTGAAGGGAATATCTTGCAGTGCTCACACTTCTAGTCTCCCATTCATGCGCAACTAGGGCAAACCCTGCTTAGCTAAGGTGACAAGTCCTGCTTGCTACCACAAGACCAGCTCTCAGGGGTACAACCACAGACAGGTGAGCAAAGAAGCAGGGGTTGTGCTGGCAGGGCAACCACACAGCAGCAGACCAAGGTGCAGAGCAATCCTCCAGAAATGCAGCAGACCAGCAGACCAATCCTCCATCATCCAGCAGCTGGTCCTTGGACACAGCCAAAGCTCTTCCCAAAAAGCAGAAGAGTAAAGCACTGCCTAGCTTTAAATATGTTTTGAAACTCCATCCTTTTTGTTCCCCCCCACTTCATCCCTCCCCCTAGCCAATGGGGGCAGAGTTACTCAGACAAAACTCTGATATGAATGAAAACAAGCCAACCAGAGCAAAGGAAATCATGAGCCAATCAGAAGGCAGTGGCCAAAAAAACAATTGGGAGGCCTAAAATTTTGTGAACAGACCTCTGTAGGGTAGCTACCATGTTCAAACCATCAAACTGGTTTGAACCAGTTTGATTCTAACTGGGCTTGGTCTGGTTCAAACTTGGACCAGCCCCTCTTTTCAGGGGCCAGTCCAGTTCGAACTCAAACCAGTCAAACCGGGCTAGTTTGAATTGAACAGTTTTGATTCAAACTGGTTCTGCACACTGCTAAGTAATACTATCCAGAGAACAGATAGTATTCTCTTTCCCAAATTATCTGTGGTAGAAATAAATGAAAAATCCCCAAAACAGGGAGTCAGTATGCTGCAGATATTACATACATGCACAGAAAAGAGAAACAATGTGATTAGCCCTTCAGAGAAAAAAGCATGGTGTCTGGTAAGGTAGAAAGCATATTCACCAACATGGAATATGGCCATGAATGCAACTGGAGATAAGGAAAATAAGCCGCTTTGTGTATTTGATCATACACACTACCCAAAAAGCATCTGATTAAAATCTCTTAACTTTTAAACACTTCTGTAACTCATTCATGCAATATCTGTGCTATCTTTTCATTGGAAAATGAGTTATGAAGGACAACAGTTGATAATCAAATAAACAGATTCAATTTAAACTGACTGACTAATAGATCACATCTACAACATTTATGCTCTGATCTGGAACGTATGCTTGAATGTTGTACTAGTGATTTTTCTTTCCACAAGAAGCATGTTTCCTATTTGACACATCTCATTAATGAGTATTCATATTCCCTAGGGCATAATCTTATCTGCTTCAAGAGCTGGGTGAGAAAAATGTAAGTGTGCACACTCCCCTATGGATTTGCGTGGGTATTTTTTATCTGAGTACCTCTGTGCAAAAGTACAAAGCCAAAAGCTGCCCTTGTAGATGCAATCTTCATGAACAAATAATTCCAGGCTTTCTAAGCTTTTTATCCATTTGATTGGTTTATTTTGTCTTTAAATTTATAGATCACCTTTCTACCCATAAGAAAGTCCACAACAAAAATTGACAAGGCAATTCACAATCAATCAATCAATCAAAATATTTTTTAAAAGAATGAAAGTACTTTTCTCTGCATGAAAACCATGAATCCTATATATACATTCTCAGCTGTTCTTCAGCCTTTCTGCACACCACTTGGTTGGAGCCTGAGAACCACAGGTGGCCCATGTACCCCGAGACTCTATGTCTTATGTTCTATGTCTTCATTGTTTTAGATATTCCCTTGAGAAAGATTAAAAACTAGCTTGACCCACATAGAGCATATGTGTGCTAGTACTTGATAGCTCCCCTGGCCCCCTGCCACAGCTCTCAGACCCTGGAGACCTCCCCACCTTCACCTGAGCCCCACTCCTACTCCTACTCCTCCCTATCCCTCCTCGCAGGGCCCGAGCTTCTCCCTCCTTCAGCCCACTTGCCCACTCTGCTCCGCCATTTGCCTTTAGTCTGGCAGCCCACTCACACACCGTGCTCATGATCTTACTCACGAGAGACCTACGATGAAGCCTGTCCTTTCAGTTCACACTTGACATGACCCAACATCACTCCCTGTCCTCAAAACTTCATGCAATTTGATTTGATTTGATTTCTTTCTCTCTCTCCTTCCCCTCTCCCTTCTTTCTTTCTTTCTTTCTTTCTTTCTTTCTTTCTTTCTTTCTTTCTTTCTTTCTTTTTTCCTCTTTATTTCTCTCTATTCCCCTTCCCCTTTTTTCTTTCTCTCTCCACCCCTCTCTTTCCCTCCCTTATTTCTTTCTATTTCTTTCTTTCTTCCTCTCTCTATCCCCCTTTTTCTTCCTCTCCATTCTCTCTCTCTCTCTCTCCCCCTCTCCTGGAGTCTCTTCTCCCCTATATCCTCCTGCATGCACTTCTTCTCTCCCGCAACCCCAGCATTCAGCCACCACACACACACACACTTCATTGCCATGAGGTTTTCATCCCATCATGCCTAGGCCCAGGCTGAAGCTCCTGGGGGGGGGGGCAAAACTCACCTCACCACCCTTACACAAGCCCCCTGCTCTTCTTCCCTCCTCCTCCCCACAGGGCCCAAGTGGCTCCCAAGTGGCTCCCAAGTGGAGTTCCAGAACCGTCCCTCCCCAGAGCTGCAGCAGCAGCAGGGACTGTACCTGGAACCTCCTGCCTGCAAAGCAGCTCTCTCTTCCACTGAGTTACAACCAAATTCCCAAAACACGGTCTCAAGTCTTGCTTGTGCAATAACTGGCTTTGCAAAGGGGATGTGAGAGGAAACAGGCAATGGAAGCATGTGGGGCTTGTTTCCTGTGTTAGCATCGCTTCTACCAATGTGCTCACCTGCCCTTTCCTCCACGTGGGGTGTGCAGAAACACCATGAAGTTAACTTTTCCTCTCTGATCTCTGCCCCCACCTCTTCCTTCCTGAAATCCTACTGGTTAGGCTGGCAACATCATCATCTCCCTCTCCTCCAAATGGCCTTCTCACCTCCCTCCTGTAGGAAAAGAATGGCAGTTCAGTCCCCAAATAGAAAAGCAAAACCAGTTTGGTGAAAAAGCAGCAAAGCAAGAGGTCTTGAGACAATTCTTTAGTATTGAAGAACTACAAGGATTTATTTAAAGAAAAGATTACAAACACATGTGAAAAAGCCTTCAGTTTATTTCAGCTGTAGCTCATGGCTGAAGAAAGAGACCAAAACAAGAGCCATTTCTGGAGAGACAAAATGGAGACTAATACTGGAAGAACAAAGAGGGGAGGAGTCCAGCACTTTTATCCATTACCCTACTCCCCCAGTGGTCACTATGTGACATTGCATCTGGCAGCTCATGCTGCCAGGGTCCTAGCTCCAACAACTCCAACCTTCCTTAAGCATGCACACACAGATATGTGAAGTGGCCGATCACATATGTGACCATTCATAATTCCTGTGATCACTGGGGAAATCATTGGAAGATTCCATTGGAATTATGACAATAATTATGATCACTGGAAGAATCTTTCCACAATTTTTTGCCGCAGACAACCATGACAATCATGGAGGAGGGGTGGGTTTTCAGACCATATCAGGATGGGGTTTCCAAGCATGCTATCGTGGATTGTATATGTGAAATACAAATTCCTTTGTATGTGAACATGTACCTGTCATAGCTCTTATCAGAGCCAGAGGAGGAGTGGGGAGTTCACTGGAGTGAATCCTTAACTGTAATGGATTCAAAGTAGGCTGCCACCACCCACTCTATGTGGGACAATGTAGGACAGACTACTTCTCCCACATAAGATTCCTGGGGGAGAGGTGTAAAGTGTCAAAAACCCTTCCTAGAAGTGCTGAGCCTGTTGCTAAGGCAGACCCAAAATGAAGAGTAGCACACTTCAGCAATGAGGATTTATTATTAGATTAAAAGAAAAAGGTATGCAATAAGAACAATTGTCTTTTCATAAAGCAGATTGTAAAAGATAGAGTTTTCATTAACCTGGCAACTCATAATAAAGCAATACAATAAAATAAAATAACTTCCCTCACATATCTAACTAAACTGTTCCCTATGTTATTACTCACAGGCAGGGATCTTGACCTCCCATTTCCCCAGCAACTTCTCAGGCAGCTGCTTCTAAGCCAGGTTTGTGCACATCCCTACCACTAAGGAGTGCTCAGTCATCAAGAAGTGTTTACCACATCATCACATCAGTACTGAAGCCTTTTGTGCATGCATGGGAGAGCTTAGACTATTGATTAAGCTGCTGGAGAACCCACTAGATTCCAGTAAATTGAGTTAAATTGGGGAATCCAAACTGGATTAAAGGCCATGTCTTGTATGTTTGATGTTAAATGAATGAAAATAAATCTGTTTCTGACAAACTGTTTCTGGAGAAGCACTAAATTATCTACACGAAGAATGTTTCATTGTGGTGCAGCAGAACCAGAGACCTAGAGCGGTGAATGACTGCTGTAACAGAACAAATAATCTCACCAATCAGGGCAGCAGATAAAATAATCCAGTCTAAGACTTCTTTAGAAATTCAGATTTGAAATACTTGCTCAGTATTTGATCTGATATACTTTCTTAGAGAAAAATCAAGTGTTCTGGCAATATCAAAAACTGGCATCATCCCAAATTATATAATTAGAATTGATCTAGCCACTTAACTGTTTTAGAAGAGTTGCAATGGGTGGTTTTATACTCAGCACAGGTTGGATCTAAGGATATATTTCATCTATTTCTGCCATCCCACTGTATTTGGGGCAGAGGGAGAGTGGGAAAAGAGTTTGGATATGTGATAATGATTCAGAAGAAATAATTCAGAGGTAGATGGGAGCTGCAAGGAAGAGTAATGATATTACTCTATGTACCCTGGCTCCGAATCTGGAAAAATAACAGAGCTTGATCAATGATAAGTTCTGTAGACAGAGATATGAGATGATGAAGAACCAGCAGAGGGATCTTGAGGGGAATAATGATATTTTGCCCCATGGTCCACATCTCCTTTCCCAGCAGGTATGTTTGGGACGATTGATGATCCCTTAGGCTTAGGCAGTCAGCAGTAATTTAGAGTGGTCGGCCATGCACAAGCAACTCTCATTGCTGCAGACAGCTTCATTACAGCCGGCCCATCCTTCACTTACTGGAAGAGACCTTCTTCCATCAAAGAGGTGATAAATAGAAAAATACAACAGACCCTATATGTTTGTAATATTATCCTTCCTATTGTTTCTGGGCCTGTTTTTGTTTACAATTGCAATTTTCCTTTTACGTCCTAGGAAAGACTCCCAGGATCACCATTCAGTGATGACTTTGTATGCATCCTACTAAGGATTATACATAAGAATATATCTGCTGGATTAGGCCCAAGGCCTATCTAGTCCAGCATACTGTTTAATAGAGTGGCCCACCAGATACCTCTGAGAAGCCCACAGGCAAGAGATGAAGGCCTCATTGTGGCTCCCCGGCAACTGGTATTGAGAGGCATCTTGCCTCTGAAACTGAAGGTGGCTTATAGCCACCAGACTAGTAGCCATTGATAGAGCTATCCTCCATGAATCTGTCTAAACCCCTTTTACAGCCATCCAAGCTAGAGGCCATCACTACATCCCGCAGCAGAGAATTCCATATATTAATTATGCACAGTGTGAAAAAGTTTTTTGTTGTTGTTGTTGTTGTATCTAAATTTCCTGGCCATCAGTTTCATGAGATTACCTCTCGTGTTGTGAAAGAGGGAGAAAATTTTCTTTCTGTCCACTCTTTCTACTCCATGTATAATTATACTCTTCTATTTGTTTTGGCCATTAGCCATAAATAAAGTATCTATCTATCTTCTCTTCTATCAAGTCTCCCCGTAGTCACCTCTTTTCCAAATTAAGAGCCTTGCTTCATAAGGAAGGTGCTCTAGGCCCATGATCATCTTGGTTACCCTCTTCTGCACCTTTTTGAGTTCTGCCATGTCTTTCTTAAGATCTGGTGACCAGAACTCTATGCAATACTCCAAATGTGACCACACCATAGATTTGTATAAGGGCATTATAATATTAGCAGTTTTATTTTCAATCCCCTTTCTAATAATCCCTAGAATGGAATTTGTCTTTTTCACAGCTGCCACACACTGAGACGACACAACCACCACAACCCCAAGATCTCTCTCCTGGTCAGTCACTGACAGCTCAGACTCCATCAGTGTATATGTGAATTGGGGGGGGGGGGTTTGCCCCAATATTCATCACTTTACATTTGCTTATATTGAATCACATTTGCTATTCTGTCACCAATTCACCCAGTTTGGAAAGGTCTTTTTGGAGCTCCTCACAATCTGTTTTGGATTTCACTACCCTAAAGTTTGGTGTCATCTGCAAATTTGGCCACTTTGCTGTTTACCCCAACTTCTAGATCATGTATGAACAAGTTGAAGAACACTGGTCCCAGTACCGACCCCTGGGGAACCCACTTTCTTCCTCCCTCTATTGTGATAACTGTCCATTTATTCCTACCCTCTGTTTCTTCTCCTTCAACCAGTTACTGATCCACGCATGAACCTGTCCCCTTATCCCCTGACTGCTAAGTTTACTCAAGAGCCTTTGGTGGGGAACTTTGTCAAAAGTTTTTTGGAAGACCAAGTACATTTTGTCAACCAAATCCTCTTTATCCACATGCCTGTTGAATCCCGTACGCTTATCTTGGGGTAAGCAGCCTGAACAACTGAACATTCTTCTACCATCTGATTTGCTAATAAATTTTAAGGGAGTAATCAAAGGCTAAAGTAAGTTGTAAGATAACTAGCAACATGTGGTGCTCTTGATTTACTTCTGTAAACAAAATGGTGTTTTTCTCTGGGTTGCTTCAGATGAAGAGTGGCCTGCATCAGCCCCTACACATGATAATGTTAGGGCTGCAGTGAGAATGCTCATCCCAATGTTACTTTAGAACATGCTGACATGACCTTGGCACATCCTTTAATCTGATGTGAGGGCTGTTGATCGGAATCGTCCCCTTTTAGCCAAGGTTTTGTAACACGTGTAAAGCAGGAATTCCAATGAACACCCCTCACCTATGATTAAAGGGCATGTCAAGATTTCATCAGCACGTCCTTGAATGTTGCCAGGACAAGTGTGTTCTTGCTACAGATGTTGTTGTTTTTTTAAATGCAGGGGCTGCTGCAGGCCACTGTTCATCTGCACTGGCCCTGTGATGGAATTCCTTCTGAAACAAACCAGTCTGTGAATGACACACGACAGTCAACAATGAGGTGTGGCTGAGGGCCCCTTCATATGTTACATTTTTTATCTATCTAAAAATGCTTCAATACAGAAATATGAATGAAACTTATGTGTTGATTACATTGTGGGAAGATTGTGCACACTTCTATTTTTCTGAGTGTAGATATGGTAAACATGTGCTAGAAGCTAAGCTTAATCTTAGCCTTAAGAGGATTGTGTGTGGCTGTAACTCACAATAATGCACTAGCCGTATAGCAGTTGGTGTCCTGAACATGTTTCCATCTCTCTCTATATAAAATGCTTAAGTGGTACATGGCTGCCCCCCACCACTGTGCTAAACCAATTGACAGCCAGAAGGAAGTGACATCAGAGGCCAAATCAGATGTATGCAGAAGGGAAAGGATCTGCACAGTTGCTTGGCAAACTGGAGAAAGGAGAAACCATTGGATTAAAAACTGAAGAACTTTTGATATGTGCCTACTCTAGAAACAAGTCTGATGTCTGTAAAATATGCTACAGAAAGGGGCTACGAAGTAAAATTTAAAGGAAGGTACTGTCCCATTACTGATAAACAGGAATTGCTTATGAAAGCAGTTTTACAAGAGAATAGATTGATTGAAGTAGAATGTGTGACTGAAAAGGCCAAAACTGTGATAGAATGCACACGCAAAGGATGTCTGAATTCATTGATTCATTCATTGATTCATTCATTGATTCATTCATTCATTCAACTGACATCTTTGTATACCACCCAAAATGCAAGTTTCTGGGTGGTTTACAGCAAAACAATAAAAATAAGTGCAAAGGTTAAAACATTACTACAATTCAAAATTTAAAACAAAGTTAAAACTATGAAAATTCATCAAATTATTAAAGCAGTATCTAATTAAAAGCCTGGGTGAAAAAAATGTGTCTTGACTGCCTTTTTAAAAGTTGTAAGAGATGGGAAGGCTCTTATTTCAGCAGGAAGCACGTACCAAAGCCTCAGGGCAGCAACTGAGAAGACCCACCCCCTAGTAGCCACCAGATGAGCTGGTGGCAACTGCAGATGAACCTCCCCTGGTTATCTCAATGGGTGGTGTGGTTCATAGTGAACAAGGCTTAAATATTCAGGGCTCAAGCTGTTTATGGCTTTATAGGTTATAGCCAAGACCTTGAATTTTGCCCGGAAACTTATCGGCAACCAGTGTAGCTCTTTTAAGATAGGAATGATATGGTCTCTCTGAGATGACCCAGAGACCAACCTGGCTGCCGCATTCTGGACCAACTGTAGTTTCCGTACTATGTACAAAGGCAGCCTCACATAGAGTGCATTGCAGTAGTCAAGTCTCGAGGCACAGAATTTGTGGCACAAAAGGTTAGGCCATAGAGATGACAAAATGATATGTCAGGCTGAAAAGCTGGATTTGGTAAAGGGTCTAAAAATAGCCCCCTGCAGCACTGAATCAAAGTGTGAATGCTGTATAAGAGCAAAGCCAACATGGACTGCTTTTCTTGCACACAAAGAAAGAGAAACAGAGCATCCTTTGGATCTGATTCATAGTGATGTTTGTGGACCTATGCAAATTAATACATCAGGAGGGAATAAATATGTTCTTACTTTCATTGATGACTAGAGAGAGAGAGAGAGAGAGAGAGCGCTGTTAAGTGAAAAGAGACAAGTACTAGAAAGACTAAAAGAATATGTTGCAAGAGTGAGCAACAAGTTTGGGAGAAAGCCACAGATCTTCCTCACTGACAATGGTAGCGAGTACACTGGGAATGATGTCATAAGATTCCTAAAGGAGATTCCAAAATACTGTTCCTTATACTCTGGAGCAAATGGAGTCACGGAAAGAAAAAACCATTGTGGAAATGATAAGGTGCATGATTGTAGATGCTGGTTTGGCTACTAAATTATGGGGAGAGGCAGTGATAATTGATACCTGCAAAACAGATCTTCAACAAAGGTCACAGGAACAATGCCATGTGAGATATGGCACATCAACAAGCCCACTTTGAGTCATATAAGAGTGTTTGGATCTCAAGCATACACCTATATACCAAAAGCCAAAAGGACCAAACTCAGCTGTAGATCTGAGGAAGGAATACTTGTTGGCTACTCCATAGGATGTAAAGGATATAGGATTTTAGATCTTGCCACAGAAACCTCAGTACAGCTCAGTAAGGACACTCCTAAGCATTGCAGCAGCAAAGAAAATGCAAGTGGATCACATAGATGTGAAAACTTCATTTCTTCAAGAAGACATCAAAGAAGATATTGATATGGAGCAGCCTCCAGGATTTGTGGGACCTGGTAAAGAAAAACTTCGAAGTAAGCTGCAGAAAAGTATGTATGGACTAAAGCAGGCTGCAAGAGCCTGGAATGTCAAGTTAAACCAGCTGCTAGTCAATGAGGGATTTACCCAAGGAAAGGCTAACCCTTGCCTGTACTTGAGGCTCAAAAACAACAGATGGACTTATGAACTTACTTCCATTGATGATCTGATAATTTGTTATGAAAATAGAGAGGACAGCCTTGAAATAATAAAGCATCTGGATAGTGAGATAGAAGTAAAAGAACTTGGGCCTGTTTCACATTATCTTGGGATACACATAGAGAGAGAAGGGGATGGAAGCTATTTGCTTAACCAAAAGCAGAAAATAAATGATTTACTAGAGTATTTGAGACTTACAGAGGCCAAAGAAATGAGTACACCCATGGAAACATGTTACCTAAAACAAAAGGAGAGTAAACTTCTGCCAGACAACAGTGAATACAGGACAGTGACTGGAACACCTTTATATGTAGCTAGAGACTATGCAGGTACCTAAAAGGGACAACTCATTTAAAATTAAAGTTACCTGCTAGTATTGGACCCAAATTAGTAGGTTATATGGATGCAGACTGGGCTGAGGATCAAACAGACCAGAAGTCAGCCAGTGGTTATGTATTATTTCATGGTGGTGGAGCAGTCAGTTGGCATAGCTGCAAACAATCAATAGTTGCTCTCTCATCTACTGAGGCAAAATATGTATCTGCCACTCAAGTATGTCAAGAGGTAGTGTGGATGCACAAGCTAATGTCGGACTTCAACATAGATGAACCAAAACCCACTAAGATGTTCAAGGATAATTAAAGCTGCATCCAGATCTCACAAATGGAAAAAATTAAATTTAGAACAAAACACATTGAAACCAAATATCATTATGTGTGGGATGCACAAGAAATGTAAATTGATGTATTGTCCAAGTGAACAAATGGTAGTAGATGTGCTAACGAAGCCATGGCCCAGGAATTGTTTCAAAACCTTGAGAGAGAAGCTGGGACTTATAGACAGCAGCATGAGCTGATGAGAAGGAGTGTTGGAGCTAGGACCCTGGCAGCATCAGCTGCAATGTCTCATAGTGACCACTGGGGGCATTTATGGTTATGGATGAAAGTGCCGGACTCCTCCCCTCTTTGTTCTTCCAGTGTTAGTCTCCATTTTGTTTATCCAGAGATGCCTGTTTGTTTTGGTTTCTCTCTTCAGCCATGAGCTACAGCTGAAATTAAGCTGCAGGCTTTTTCACATGTGTTTGTAATCTTTTCTTTAAATAAATCCTTGTGGTTCTTCAATACTAAAGAACTGTCTCAAGACATCTTGCTTTGCTGCTTTTTCACCAAACTGGTTTTGCTTTTCTATTTTCTATTTTCTATTTGGAACTGCCATTCTTCCCCTACAGGAGTAGCACACAAGGGGAAATGATTCATTGTGTAAACCACTCCAAAAAACTGTCATGTAGAGAAAGGCATTTGGAGAGGTTACTTTTGTCAAAATGACTTTTGCAGTGCAGATTGTTAAATTGAAGCTGATTGGAATGCCTGCCTGGTTTAAAAAGGAAAGATGCAAGCAATTTCTAAAAACACATTGATCTCATTTTATTTTGCCAGCACAGTGGAAAGCCAGGGTCAGTGTTTGGATTATCATGGAGCACATAGGAGATAAACCAATAGATTTCTTTATTGACAGAGATCATCCTAATAGTGTCTTGGAGTCTCTGATAAAAAAATTTGACATGGCAAATGCATCGTGGGCTTGCCCAGCAAAACTGCAAGTTTGGGCAGGCTAATGAAAGATGGCAAAGAGTGAACAATAACAGTAGCTGCGGAATCATCAGCCAAAATTTAGCTAACATTTTAAAGCCAGAGTTTGCTTTCCCTCCCATTCACTGCCATGTTTCCTCTGCATACATAAAATATCTGCTTGATTAACAATGTACCAAGAATTTAGCTACAGTAGATTAAAACTTCATTTGTTCAGCAGGAGCCCAGCAGAAGGCAGAATTCAGGTATGGCCTTTAAATTCCTTTATCCTGTGCTATAATAAGTACATTTAGATAGAAACTAAATAATAAAGAAACAAACACAGTCTGCTGCTGACTATGCTATCCCAATATCACTGTCTTCATGCCTCTGCTTGCATGGCTTGTCTGGAACATAGGACAGGTAGTATTTTTGAAATTGTTCTCTGTGGATCTCTATATTACGTTCTATGTTGCAGTTAGCCAGTGTCTTTAAAAATTCGTCTTGTGATATCTGTAATCCCCACACCAGGCATGCAAAAGGCACCATGCCGTGAATATAACTTTAACCATATGGTGGCCATAGTTTTGTGAAAGAGCATATATCAAATCAAATAAAAATGATATATTTTGCATGTGAAAGGCTTCAGATTCAATCCTGGCAACCCACCTTCAGTTGAAGGATCTCAAGTAGTCTGCTTGAAAAAGACCTTTGCTTGGGATTTTGTACAGCTTCTGCTAATCAAAGAAGGTATTACTGAGCTAAATGGATAGTTGATGGTCTGGCTCATCATTTAAAACACATCTGTGCTTTTATTAAAACGTATTGAAAGTGGCTAATCTACTCTACTGTCTAAGTTTCTGACTTTTATGGTGGGCAAATTTCAGATACTGATATCCTAAACAAACTGAAGAAAAGAATAACGGAGCAAACCACATTAAGAGAAAGGAAGGGTATCAGTTGCCTTGTGTCATTGAAAGACTGCTACTGTATATCTAAGTATGTGTGTGCTGACAAAAGAGGGAAATATGGACATGGAGCCTTCAGCATAATAATTCAGATCTCCTCCCCATTGAGCAAAGTCCAAGCAAGTGTTTCTGAAGATGCTCTGAATGAAAAATGTGTCACAATCAAGCATGATGTGACTGTCCTTTGGAGCTTACAGATCATTATCCGGGCTTACTTCCACTGGATGAGGCCCCTTGGAAGGTTTAATTAGCAGTGAATTGGACAACTTGCTCTGCATACTGAATGTCTTAGTTAACATAGTATCTGTGCTGTCACTGTTCAAACTCAATTAAGTCCCCCACCCCCACCCCATGCTGCACTTGTAACTGATCACAGTTGCTTTTTAAATCTTTAATTCTGCCAGCTGCGGCCTGGGCTGCCAATAGGTCCATCTTGCCGGTCTCTCATAGTTGCATAAACCGTGCAAGCTTAGGCAAGCCATTAATGACATTTTGAGGCTGCGGTGGAAAGTGTTGCAGAGAAAGGGAAAGTAATAGCCTTAAAATTGATTTCTGAAAAACAAATGGAAAGGCCACAACCAAGAGGAAAGCTGCTTTGATGAGTCCCAGAGGCAAACAGGATTCGGCTCCAACTGGGGACCAGCAGCCATTTCAGCCACTAAACATGCCAGATGAGAAATTCAGGGCACACTCCGCTGCATAGTCCAGCTGAGCCACTCTAACATTATTACAGCTTATATTATAATAGCAGCTGGAAATCTCGGCTATGATCAAGGCCCCTTTGAGTACTAGGTGGCGAACAATCACAGTTCTCAGTTCCCGCCCTGTTCAACTTGCAGTCTGAAAAGAAAGCATAAAGTGTACCCCGATTTTAAAGAAAACAAAACACAGATGGGTAATGGAGACATTAAAGAGAACACTGTTGGAAATCTTAAGTCATGTAGTATTCTGGAAGAATACAATTGATCAATGGGGATACTAAAATAGTTGAAGGAATTATCCAGGTCAAATGATTTGCAGAACAATCCTATGTCCCCACTATGTCCAGCAGCTAGAACACCAGTATAACCCTGTGCAATGTAACTGAGATCCTGCTACTCCCAGCCAAACACACAGCAGCAAAATAATATAACTTTAATGTATATGTATCAACACTGACAGATACCCTCACAGTGTCCATGCATGGAAGAAATCAATCCATGTATGGCACTGAAGGGATTAGGGATGTGCATGAAATGGATTTTGCATTTCATTTCAAGCTTGAAACAAAACGCAAAGCAGCCGAAACATTTAGCCAAACAGTGGTTGAACCAGTGGTTTTGACAAAACAACTCGAAACATTTTGAGTGTTTCAGCCATAAGGAACAATGAGGGAAATTGAAACACTGCATTGTTCCCCGTGGGTAGTTCCTAGCTCCAAAGTGGGTTGGGTGGTAGGGCATGATGGATCCTACCTACCTCTTTTCCTCTCCGCATGGAGGCAGGGAAAGGAGCTTCTGATCAGCAATTCAATGATGCACTAACTGGGGAAGCACTGCAGGGGCTGACTTGCCCTGTTTGCAGTACTAGCCATGCCCCCTGCTTCTGATGTCAGAATCAGGGGGCATGGCCACTGCATGGGAGAGAGTCCATTTGGATCATCTCCCATCCTACCCTGTCTACCAGGGGACATGATCACCAGCAGCAAGATGGGTGAGATGCCCGTCTGTTTGCTGCTGCTCCCAGTGGCACACAAACAAGCCAGAGCAGTGGTGGATGAGAGACACCGGCAGCCCCCTGAAGCTGTGGGAGAAAATGGGGGGCAAACCTCTGGTGGCCCCCAGACGTGATCAGGACCACTGTGGCTGGGGGATGCTCGTCTTGGTGATTGCTGTGATGAACTCCATATCTGGCCTTGAAACGAACTTGTGCTTCACTCAGTGTTCTGGTCCGCTCTGCAATCTGCATTGCAAGGTGTTCTCAGTCAAAATGTGGCTGAAGTTGCTCTAGTTGAGCTTATGGCTATGCTTGCTACTAAGTAAAGGTGCTGTTGTGTCATTTGTTACAATGCTAGGAAGTATAGGAGTAATAATTGTGTGTGAGAGAGCAACTTGTGTCCATGATGTTATTCCAGTGTAGGCACTGTGGCTGGTAGTGGAATCTGGGTCAGTATTCTTTTTTGGCCATTTTTGGACTGTGTTTGAAATGTGTGATCTGTGTTGGGAAGGATAGATTCTGTGTGCTTTTACTGTGTGCTTCTGCAGTGTTTTTCAAGGCAGATTTGCAAAATGCACTTCAACTTGCAATGCAAAACCTATGTGCACTCAGTGAGTGCAACTTGTTCTAGCCATAGGGAACAATAGATAAACTAAAACATTGTCCCCCGTGGGAAGCTCCTAGGGACACCAAAGTGTGTTGGATGAGAGGGCATGATGGGTGCTACTTACCACCCAACCCACAAAATAAATGGGCAAGCTGGCAATTTTAAACATTTTATTTTAACATTTCCCCAAACCCACATAGGATCCTATTTCTTGCCCATTTCTTTTGAGGGTTGGGTGGTAGGTAGCACCCATCATGCCCTTCTACCAGACTCACTTTAGTGTCCCTAGGAGCTACCCATGAGGAACAATGGGGTGTTTTGAGTTTACCCATTGTTCCCTATGGCCAAAACACTCAAAACATTTTGAGTTTTGTTCCATCAAAACAACCAATTGGCTGTTTAAATGAAATTTGTCAGCCATTTGCATTTAGTTTCCCACTTGAAACAAAACACAAAATCTGTTTTATGCACATCCCTAAGCAGCACCCACCACAGAGCCTCACCTTGCTTCTTTGTAATGCCAGGAGAGTTCAAAATAAAACAGAAATCATCTATGATTTGATTGTGGATGATGGACCCAACCTGGTATTATAGAGACCTGGCTGGGGGAGAGTCGTGGTCTGGGTTTGCACCCAGGTTCTCCCAACAGGATACTCTGCTGTGGAGCAGGTGAAAGGATATGGGCAGGGAGGTGGAGTGGCTGTGGTCTATAAGAATAACATCTCCCTTTCCAGGATCTCTGTCAGGGAATTAGCCTATATTGAATGTGTATACTTAAGTCTGGAGACCAAGGAGAGGCTGGGACTTCTATTGGTGTACTCTGCTGCCCAACAGAATCTTTAAATGAGCTGACTAATTTGGTTGCAGAGTGGGCATTGGAGTTGTCCAGATGGATGGTGATTGGGGACTTCAATAACTACTCCGAGAACAATTTGTCAGGAGCAGCTCAGGAGTTCAGTGATATCTATGGTCCTATCCCAAGTGGTCTCAGGGCCAACGCATGTTGCTGTTCACACACTTGATTTAGTCTTTTGCTCTGAACAGGGTGGTGTTCAATGGGTTGGGACTCCTGTGATTTCCCCATTGTCATGGATGGACTACCATCTGATTAAGGCTGGATTCACCTCTGCAGGGGTGAAGTACCTATTAGGATGGTGTGTTTCAGAGGAAATGTTCTACTGCCCCAGTAAGGTCTTTATTCCAACTCTGAACAAGGGCATCAATGGAATAACTGGCAGAACCAATCTTAGAACCTACCAAGGTGTCTTGGAATACTATTGGATCCAATAATCTTCTTGGACAGACCATCCTAATAGTCCTTCATCCTAAACTGAGCATTTGATCAGGAACATGTATTGGTCCTGAGACCACTTGGGATAGGCCCATAGCTGTCAGTGAACTCTTGAACTGCTCCTGACAAATTGGTCAGGAGAGCAGGGAAAGGAGGAGGCAGGGAAAATTGCTTCCAGTCAGTGATTCAATGAAACATTGACTGGGAAAGCTTGACAGGGACCAACTGGCCCATCTCTGGTACTGGCTATGCCCCCTGCATCTGATGGAAAACTCAGGGGGCATGACTTGTAGTACACACATGAAGTACACACAGTTGAAAGTCACAGGGGGTGGGGTTGCCACCGGCAGGACTACATCCTCCAGCTGCCCAAGTGCGGCCTGCACCCCTGAGCACAGCATATTATACTCAGTGCTGAGTATATAAAAGAAAACCACAAAATCAAACCTTCCTTCCACCTCTCCTGATATTTCCTTTTCAAGAGAGGCACACTATAAGGGCTCCCAGTCCCTTTGAATACATTTTGAAATTCCCTCCTTTTGGGGTCCCCCTTGCCAATGGGGGAGCTGTTGCCCATAACAATACTTGATCTTTATGATAACAAGCCAACCAAGAAGCAAGCCAATCAGAAGCCAGTTCCAGAAAACCAATCAGCAAGGGAAAAACAGGCGTCAAAAATAAGGGGAGGCTAGAAGGTTCCAGAAGATGGTGCTCAGGGATTTCTGTCTGTTCTCTGGCATTTTTGCAATAGAGCAGGCGATGGTGCTCAATATCCCTGAACGACTATATTCTTTCTTCTGAGCTATTCCAGAAAATGTTGGGGGAGGTCATCCAGATGTTTGGAGTGAGGTACCATCCCAGCTAGTGGCATTCAACTTTATTTCTCTATTTCATTGAATCCAGATGAATCTCAGGGAGAGAACAGCTGGTCTTGTGGTAGCAAGCATGACTTCTCCCCTTAGCTAAGCAGGGTCCACCCTGGTTGCATATGAATGGGAGACCACATGTGAGCACTGTAAGATATTCCCTTCAGGGGATGGAGCCACTCTGGGAAGAGCAGAAGGTTTCAAGATTCCTCCCAGGCTGCTCCAAGATAGGGCTGAGAAGGATTCCTGCTTTCCAACCTTGTAGAAGCCACTGACAGTCTGTGAAGACAATACTGAACTAGATAGACCAATGGTCTGACTCAGTATATGGCAGCTTCTTATGTTCCTATGTTCCTATGATAGATGTGTTAAATAAGTGCCTGAGGTTGGCAATGGACTAGATGCGGGATAATAAGTTCAACAGGGATGAGAGAGATGTACTCTTTGGGATGTCTCTTATCCAGCAAATAGTACAGAGTCTGTGTTAAAAGTGGTTGTAAAGTAAAGGTAAAGTGTGCTGTCGAGTTGGTGTGGACTCTGGGCAACCACAGAGCCCTGTGGTTTTCTTTGGTAGAATACAGGAGGGGTTTACCATTACCATCTCCTATACAGTATGAGATGATGCCTTTCAGCATCTTCCTGTATCGCTGCTGCCTGATATAGGAGTTTTCTCATAGTCTGGGAAACATACCAGCAGGGATTTGAACCGGCAACCTCTGGCTTGGTAGTTAAGCCATTTCCCAGCTGCGCCATTAAGTGGCCTAAAAATGGTTGTACTCCCCTTTAAAGGACAGGTTTATAAATCCGAACCAATTTTTGAAATTGTTCTCACCAGGATTTTAGATTAGATTTGCAAAGGGGTGACTTTTTACTGAGTTAAATGGATCATTGATGGGATGAGCTTTAAAAAAATCTCTTTTAAAAAAATCAAAAACAAAAACACATCTATGCTTTCTATTAAAACATATCCAATAATACTAGTTTAAACTAGTATTGGTCATGAGTGATGGTTTGGACAAACTGGGGCCCCCATGCTTGCTCATTATGCAAGTGCTTTGTTAGTCAGCAGGTCAGCCACTCAGCAATTATTTGATGGCACGCTTCTATGTCATCATTCCAGTTGCTTGTCAGAGGCAACTTAGTGAGCAAAGGAAAATTGATAATTGCAGTGGGGATGTTTTCAGTATGTAATGTAACTCTGTCATATCTGACAAACACAATGCAAATGAGATCATAGAATATTATAGGAATATGAGTCTTTGCCCATGCCCATAATAAAAAATAAGAAGGAATCCAGTGCCTTTACTTGGGTGTCTCAACCCAGATCTCTGCTAGTGGGAAGCAAATATCATCAGTGTTGTGAATCTTTGTTAACTCTGACACTTTCCCTTTACTACATTGTTTCCTGTACAGTACACCATGCCTCATTCTGATGCATGTCAGGAAATATAGATTTCATATTCTGACACACATTTTTCTTTTCTCTTTTACTGGTGAAAACTATGAGTAAGGAACAAGTTTCTCTCAAGAATAATTCACTTTCTGTGGCAGCTACCAGCGCAGCCTGCTAACAGTCGGTCCTTGGTTCCTGAATGTAACTGAGCATCTGTTTTCAGTCCTAACCTGTTAATATCTATTAGCAATAGCAATAGCAATAGCACTTACATTTATATACCGCTATATAGCCGGAGCTCTCTAAGCGGTTTACAATGATGTAGCATATTGCCCCCAACATTTCTGGGTACTCATTTTACCGACCTCGGAAGGATGGAAGGCTGAGTCAGCCTTGAGCCCCTGGTCAGGATCGAACTTGTAACCTTCTGGTTACAGGGCGGCAGTTTTACCACTGCGCCACCAGGGGCTCTCAATTCAAATACCCTTTGGTAATTGGTAATTAGGCTCTGATGAACTCATTCATGCCATCTTTCGTATAATGACAGTCTTGATCAATTAAGAAGCCCACACTCCTCAGTGACCAAGTATATGGGAGTGTCTTTCATTCTCCCCAGTCTTCCCCTGACAGAGTATACGCTGAAAAAACTCCTCTCTGAAATCACAAAGAGAGAGATTTTTGATAAGCTATCACCATGTTAAATGTTTCCCTCAGGAACTCTAGAGGAAAATACACACAGACAAAGTCTTCTATTCATGCATATGAATTTGATAACACATCAAGCCAGCTCTCTCCTAGGACATGAAAATGCAGACAGCAACATAGGCACAGCTGATGTGGTGGGAGCTTTTGAATTGTCACAAGGCTCCTGAGGTCTTGACAGCCTTTCTTTTCTAATTGGTGTGCTTGATTACTTCTGGGGGCAGGTTTTTCCCCTTCAGTTTTTTTCATTGAGTCTGAACTTCTGTCTCTTGATGTTGCTTTCCAAAAGGTGATTCGACAGTGAAAAAGCTTCCAATTTTTATGTTTAAATTCTTTCATTATGTGAGTAAATGAATAATTTTTTGATGTTGCTCCTTAATAATGTTTCATAGATAGATTCCAAGAATCATTCTGTTTTAGGGTTGGAATACTTCATTAACTGATGGGTCAGATAATGCCATCTGAATGGTTATTAGACTGCAGTAATATATTATAAATATTCTATAGCCAAGACTTCCCTTATGCTGCATCAGATTGTGGGGGGTGGGGGGTAGTCTGATGGCAAATAGCAGGAAGAATGGTTCCTTGTTCCTGTAGACAGAGTCCCACAGAAGCACCCCATGCCTTTCAGGAAAATGGTGACCTCTTGTCTTCAAGCCACTTGACCTTGTTTCTCCCACTGGCTATGTGCTAGTGGGCAGCATCACTGACAAGGAATAGGGACAGTTCTATGAGAAAGCATAAATGAAATGCATGTACCAGCAATCATCACAGTGGCACAGGTAACAAGTGCCCAGGAATCAGGACCGGAGTCAGGAATTTCACATTTGCTATAGAGAGTACGAGCTTCTCTGTAGCCTGGCACAGTGCTTTGTAAAATGTCTGGGAGAGATCAGACTCTGGATTCTTCTAGAATACAGTTTTTGTAAATAGCATAATTCTCTCAATTAATCAGTTTTTACTGTGATAAATAGTTCAGAATTCAAATACTCAAAGATAATCAGCTTATTTGTCTATAACAAATAATCTCTAGGCTGGGTTACAGCAATGCGTTCTATGTGGGGCTGCCTTTGTACGTATTCTGGAAACTGCAGTTGGTTCAGAACACGGCAGCCAGGCTGGTCTCTGGGTCATCAAGGAGAGCTGGTCTTGTGGTAGCAAGCATGACTTGTCCCCTTAGCTAAGCAGAGTCTGCCCTGGTTGCATATGAATGGGAGACTAGAAGTGTGAGCACTGCAAGATATCCCCCTCAGGGGATGGAGACGCTCTGGGAAGAGCAGAAGGTTTCGAGTTCCCTCCCTGGCTCCTCCAAGATAGGGCTGAGAGAGATTCCCGCCTGCAACTTTGGAGAAGCTACTGCCAATCTGTGAAAACAATACTGACCTACATAGACCAATGCTCTGACTCAGTATATGGCAGCTTCCCATTTTCATATGTTCCTACTACTATGTTGAAGGAATTGCACCAATATGGTTCCATGCAAAATACAAGATGCTGGTCATTACCTATAAAGCCCTAAACAGCTTAGGCCCTGGGTATTTAAGAGAACATCTTCGCCATGAGCGCCACCACCTGCTAAGATCATCTGGAGAGGTTCGCCTGCGGCTGCTTCTGGCAACTATTCAGGAACAGGCCTTCTCTGTTGCAGCCTCTGTACTTTGGAATGCACTCCCTGTTGAAATGAGCCTCCCCATCTCTGGCAACTTTTAAAAAGCCACTGAAGACACATTTATTCACCCAGATTTTTAATTAGATTTATAGTTTTAAATAATTTTAATAGTGGTTTTTAAATGTTTTTAATCTTTTAAATGATTTTAATTGTTAATTGATTTAATGCTTTAAATGATTTTAATTGTAAACCACCTAGAGACGCAAGTTTGGGGCAGTATAGAAATATATAATATAATATAATATAATATAATATAATATAATATAATATAATATAATATAATAATTTAAATAGACACAACAGAACAGTAATCAAATCACCCCCAAAATGCAAATAAATAACTCAGAAACAAGGATCTCTCAAATTATCAGCTGCCTGCTTGTCTTCTCTGCCACTGACAAAAATATTGATGATAGCTATATTAACTCTCATGATTTGGTCTACTAACAGTCATTACCTGGGAGAGTATCTATTAAAGGAACTGTGATTTGTTCCTTTTATGCTGGAATTCCAGCATAAAAGTCAGAAAACAACAAAAAAATAGCCCATGTTTCTTCTAAATATTTTTCTATCAAAGTTAATATTTTAAATGCTTTATTATTTGACAAAATTTACTAGTATTCCACTGGTTGATAAATTGGCTAATATGTTTGTGAATGGTCAAATGTTTACCCTGTTCTTAATCTAAGGTCCTGCCTAATGTGGCAAGTAAGGTTGCCATGAGCTGCATGAGCCCTGAACAGGTCAACATTGGGTATGTTGTCTAAATTCGTTGATGGCAGTATGTTCTGTCCTGTTTACAGTTCAGAACCTGACATCTGTATCCTACTTCAGACCTAGGTTACAGATGTCAAGTTCAGAACTGCAAGTAGGGTAGAATATGCCAACAATCAGATAACACATCCAATGTCAGCATGCCTCTCATGACAACAGAAGTTGGGCATGTGTGCATTTCTGGGGCTCTGACAGCTTGTGGGAAGGAGAGGTGGACTCATGGTCGTGAGCATGAATTGCTCCCTTTGCTAAGCAGGGTCCACCCTGGTTTGCATTTGGAAGGATGACATGTGAGCATTGTCTGCTGGGGCCGTAGCTCAGTGGCAGAGCATGTGCTTGCATGCAGAAGGTCAGAGGTTCACTCCCTAGCATCTCCAGGTAGGGTCAGGAGAGACTCCTGCCTGAACCCTTGGAGAGTTGCTGTCAGTTAATGTAGTCAGTACTAAGCTAGGTGGACCAGTGGTCTGACTTGGTATAAAGCAACTTCCAAGGTTCAAAATGGCATTTTTTTAATCCTGATCTGGGTACCAGTGATATGCTTGTCTGTTCTCCAGGCTAAAAAGAGTTTGTGATAGACATACAGGTCAGGATGTGCACTGGTGGCAGAACTTATTTGGGTTTGGCAAGCACTTCAGGGGGTTAGACTACCTTCCAGGTCTCCTCTAGCCATAACAGATCTATGATTCCATCACTCCTGCTTTTCCTCCTAAGCTAATGTGTGCTAATATCAACCAGGGATGTAAAAAAAACCCTGAAGGTAGAACTCCATTTTTTGTTCAAATTTTCTTGGCCCACACATCCAGGCTATTCTCACGATTGCCCAAAAGCAGGATAAGGGAGCCTAGACCACGTTGGGGCGATCATGTGCTGCAACGGGAGCCGCGCAGCTCCCAGCAGCTAGCCTCCATAAATACCCCTCCTGGAACTTCCGGGGGCTGCGTGGCCCCCGATCCCTGCAGCCCCCGCCGACTCTGTGACAGAACTGGCAGTTGTGTGGGTGGCCGATCTGGCCGCCCAGGGCTGCCTTTAGATCATCTGCAGGGAGAGCGGGCTAAGTCCACTCTCCTCGCAGACCCGAGAAGCTCTTCTCACTGATCATGAGAAGAGCTTCAATGTGTTTCGATGAAATTCAAATTACCTCATTTTTGGTGACAAGCCCATTCCTTAATACTTGGTCAATTATATGCTTTAATTCAAGGCAAAAGCTGCTTTCAGGTTTTGCACTTTCCCCCCTCACCTTAAGTGGTGCAGCGGGGAAGGGCTTGACTAACAAGCAGAAAGTTGCCGGTTCAAATCCCCGCTGGTACTATACCGGGCAGCAGCGATATAGAAAGATAATGAAAGGCTTCATCTCATACTGCATGGGAGGAAGCAATGGTAAACCCCTGCTGTAAACTACCAAAGAAAACCACAGGGCTCTGTGGGTGCCAGGAGTCGAAATCGACCTGATGGCACACTTTACCTTTACCCTCAGGTAAGATTTCCCATGCAGTTGGAATGTGTTATGGGGTTTGTAGTACTAAAGACATATGACAATATGCCAGGCCTGCTCAACTTCATCCCACCTGCAGATGTTGGCCTACAACTCCCATAATCCCTGACTATTGGCCATTGTGTCTGGGGATCATGGGAGTTGTCCAAAAACAGGTGGGGGCCCAAAGCTGAGCAGGCCTGCTATATGACATCTTTTCTTGTGCGGCAGTCATAGTGGCATCAGCTTGGCAGTGTTAAATGTAAAGTGTGCCGTCAAGTCAATTTCAGCTCCTGGTGCCCACAGAGCCCTGTTGTTTTCTGTTTGTAGAATACAGAAGGAGTTTACCATTGCCTCCTCCCACATCGTATGAGATGATGCCTTTCAACATCTTCCTATATCACTGCTGCCTGATATAGTGCCATTTGCAGTCTTAAGGCTACAGAAATCCTTAAGTCAGCCTCACACACCGAAATTCCATTCTTAGTCACATGCCCTCAAAATGTTCATGAGACTTAAAGCTGTTTAAACAATTTGATATTATCATGTGAAAGCTGACATTGTGGGCTTTAGTACGACAGCAGAAGTGAAAGTGTTTGCAGTAAAAAGGTTAAAATGTCATGCAAATAAAGAACGATCATCATTACCATGGCAGTGAGAATATCAAAGTACATCCATTCATGGATGAACATGCAGATTTGATGAAAGCAATGGAGATTTTGGTATGGCTGCCTCTAGTTTTCAGAATAATTTTCCACTTTGATGGAACTATAATTTTGACACAAATTTCATTAAGGAAATTCAGCTGCAACTCCTCTGCTGCATATGGATCAGTTCCATTGGTGAGATCATACTATTTGGGAAAATCTAAGACAAATCAAGAACAGTCTCTTAGTGCAAAGAGACTTCAACTGAAGCCGCAGATTGTATTTCATATCTACAGAATATAATTACCTGAGAGTGAATTGTTCAGGTCAGTAAGGCAAACTGACTCTTATGAAAATTGTTAAAAACTCTTTCATGGACAAAACAGGTTAGGACCTTCACATTGCATTTTACCAAAGAGGTGACACCTGAAGCAGTGGAACAGCTCTTAAGTATTGATGAACGCAGCCTCTAAGTCAACGTTAAGGGAAGCTGTCATTTCCAGTCTAAATTTGTAGAAGGTGAAAAATGATGTATTACTCTGTGCAAAAAAATACTATATGCAAATGGCCTCCAGTGGCATTTCAAAGAGCAGCTTAGATGGATTATTCACACTCATAAGAACAAACCAGCAAGATAAAATTGCCCTGATGTGCCTAGACTAGTCTTCAGAGAAGGGGCACCATGGTATATTCACCATGCTTCTAGGTGACTATATTGAGCCCCAGAATCAGCTATCATTAAACTCGTACAGGTGAAACTCAGAAAATTAGAATATCGTGCAAAAGTCCATTAATTTCAGTAATGCAAATTAAAAGGTGAAACTGATATATGAGACAGATGCATTACATGCAAAGCGAGATAAGTCAAGCCTTAATTTGTTATAATTGTGATGATCATGGCGTACAGCTCATGAAAACCCCAAATCCACAATCTCAGAAAATTAGAATATTACATGGAACCAAGAAGACAAGGATTGAAGAACAGAACAATATCGGACCTCTGAAAAGTATAAGCATGCATATGTATTCAGTACTTGGTTTGGGCCCCTTTTGCAGCAATTACTGCCTCAGTGTGGCGTGGCATGGATGCTATCAGCCTGTGACACTGATGAGGTATTATGGAAGACCAGGATGCTTCATTAGCGGCCTTCAGCAATTCTGCATTGTTTGGTCTCATGTCTCTCATCCTTCTCTTGGCAATGCCCCATAGATTCTCTATGGGGTCAGGTCAGGTGAGTTTGCTGGCCAATCAAGCACAGTACACTGTATACTTTTCAGAGGTCCGATATTGTTCTTTTCTTCAATCCTTGTCTTCTTGGTTCCATGTAATATTCTAATTTTCTGAGATTGTGGATTTGGGGTTTTCATGAGCTGTACGCCATGATCATCACAATTATAACAAATTAAGGCTTGACTTATCTCGCTTTGCATGTAATGCGTCTGTCTCATATCAGTTTCACCTTTTAATTTGCATTACTGAAATTAATGGACTTTTGCATGATATTCTAATTTTCCGAGTTTCACTTGTAAAGAGTTCAGGGAGGCATGATTTGGAAACTGGGATGTAGGAGGAAGAGGAAAGCTGTGGTCCCCCAATTTCAGAACCATATTCATACAATAACATGGAGAACATTAGGGATGTGCAAACTGGCTCGATGTTGAGCCAGTTCGACATCGAACCAGTTCGGTATGATGATTCGAGGTCAAACCGAACCACCCCCTGTTCGGTCTGACTCCAGACCGAACACCTGCCGACTGTTCACGGATTCGCAGACCTTTTTAAAAAATTATGTCACTTACCCCCTTCAGGGGAGTTGTTGGAGATGGCGGGGGGGTCCATGGGGGTTCCCCCTCCCCCGCTGACCTTCCTTGCAGCCCTCCCCCCACTGACCTTCCTGGCCATTCAGCCAGCTCTTCCTCCTCTGGCATGGTGGCCATTTTGGAGCCCGCTGAGCCTGCGCAATTGGCCTCTGTGTGGCCTGGGTCATCCCTGCTGATCATCTCATCTTTGGCATACCCTGCCTTAAATAAAGCCCTACATTTAGGACACTTCTCCCCCCTTCCAGCTTGCTGCTTCTTCCCTGGCCAGGCAAGTGGATTGGCCACCCCCTGGCCTCCCAAGGGGACTTGTTCTCCAATTCCACCCCCTTCACTAGCATTTCTACACACATCTGCAGCTGTGAAGCTGATATCATTGCTATTCAATCTCCACCATTCTGCTGCCTCTTGGGCTGCACCGGCCCATCCCCCAGCAGCTGTTGCCCGCCTCTCTGAGCCCTTCCTAACTTCTGAAAGGTAATTATTGGGGTTGTCCCAGTGCCTGGAGCCCTCTGCTTCTCTCGGCACACTGCCGTTTGACTGGGTAAACAATCCTGTCTCACGGAGGAGAGTAGGAAATCCCAACAAGGATATAAATCAGGCTACACTCTAACATGCTGTGAAAACCCCGAATTGTGTTTAAACTGCTCCCCGATAACTCTTAGGGACTTTAGGGTAAATCTGGCCAATATGTGAAAGCACTCCCTCCATTCTGGAGGAGATGCAAGCTAAAGGGCTTTAAAAGCCCCGAGTGAAAAACTTCCTGGCAATTTGTTAATTTTCCCTAACAGTTTAGAATGTCATCTCTTGTTGCCTCTATTTGACTCAGTTCTTTATCCTCTGTCCCTGAGAGTTCAGGCACAGGTATACACTCAGTATCCTCTGCCATGAAGATAGATTCAGAGAACTCATTTAGCTTCTCTGCAATCTGCATATCCTCCTTAATAATCCCTTTCACTCCCTCATCATCTAATGGACCAACCACCTCCCTGGCAGATTTCCTGCTACTTATGTATTTAAAGATGTTTTTATTATTCCCCTTAATGCTTTTAGCTAAATGTTCCTCAAACTCTCTTTTTGCCTCCTTAATTTTTGCCTCCTTAATAGTCTCCTTGCATTTCTTTTCCCCGAGTTTGTGTTCTGTTCTCTTCATTTGGGCAGGCCTTTCCAGTTTCTTAAGGAAGTTTCCTTCCCCTTTATAGCTTCCTTGAATTCACTTGTTAGCCATGTTCCCTGATTTGATGGTACCTTTCCTTCTTTTTTTGTATACATTCTAACTGGGCTTCTGTATTGTGGTTTATTATTGTGATTTGCTCCATGCATTCTGGAGCAAATGGACTCTCCTCATTTCCCCTTTCAGCTTTCTTTTCACCGTACTCCTCATTTTAGAGAAGTTTCCTCTTCTGAAATTCTAAGTCTCTGTGTTAGACTTCCTTGGTGATTCTCTCCCTGCATGCATGCTGAATTTGATCGCACTATGGTCACTGTTCCCTAAGGGGGTCGATGACACTGACATCATGCACCAGGTCCTGGGTGCCACTCAGGATTAAATCCAAGGTTGCCTTTTCTCTGGTTGGTTCCAAGACCAACTGTTCTAGGGCACAGTCATTCAACATATCTAAAAATTTGACCTGTCATTACCTGTCTGTGCATTTACCCAGACTATGTGTGGGTAATTGAAATCACCCATTATTACAGCTCTGACTCTCTTTAACGCCTCCCTGATTTCCTTCTGCAACTCCCAGTCACTATCAGTATGTTGATCCAGAGGGTGCTACCACATCCCTAGTACCAGATTTCCCTTCAGGCCTTGTATTGTCACCCATTGAGTTTTTGTGGAGGATTCTGGTCTTCCTAGGTTTTCTAGATCATTAGATTCTATCCCTTCTTTAACATACAGTGCTACTCCATCTCCAATTCATCCTCTCTTATCCTTTTTTTTTTTTTTTTTTTGAGTTTATATCCAGGAATAACAGTGTCCCACTGGTTCTCACTGTTACACCATGTTTCCGTTATGTCCACTACATCTATATTTTCATTAGCAACCAAGCACTCCAGCTCGCCCATCTTGGCTCAGAGGCTTCTGGCTTTGGCATATAAGCACTTATATGCTGAATCTCTTACCAGCAGTCTGGTTCCAACTTTGATCAAATGCAGCCCATCCCTTTTGTACAGGCTTTGCTTGCCCCAGTGTATCCCAGTAACTAACAAATCTAAACTTCTCCTCCTGACACCACCATCTCATCCACACATTGAGACCCCTCAGCTCCGCCTGTTAGGGATGTGCACAGAACCAACAGGGGTGATTCAAAGGCAGGGGGCATACCTTTAAGGGTGGGGGAGGTTGCCCTTACCCCTCCCACCACATTTCCGCCACTGGTGCTCCATTTAAAATGTCTCTGTTGGAGCGGCAGCGTACCTCCCTGCCACCCCGGTGTCCTCCTTGGCTGTAAGTAAAAGGAAGTACCCTGCACATGTGCGCATCCCCCACTCTTAAAGATATGCCCCCCCCCACTTTCGAATCAACCTCCACTAGTTCCATGCACATCCCTACTGCCTGTCTCACTGGCCCTACACATGGAACAGGTAGAATTTCTGAGAACACTACCTTAGGGGTCCTGGACTTCGATATGCTACCTAGCAATCTAAATTTGGCTAACAGGATCTCCCAACTGCATTTTCAAACACAATTGGTGCCAACGTGCACCACGGCAGTTGATTCCTCCCCTGCCTAACAGCCTATCTAGATGTCACATGATGTCTGCAAACTTCGCACCAGGCAGGTAAGTCATCATGCTGCCTACATGAGAGATGGGTCACAGACCCATCTCTCTATACCCCTAATAATAGAATCAACCACTACTAGAGGCCCCCACCCCCTGGAGGAGTATCCCCTATGTGAAAGGATATGGGTTCATCATTCACAGAAGGGGTCCCTTCAAAGGGAGCATTACCTCTTCCCCTGAATGATGTCCTTCTTTCCCTAAGACCTTCATTCTACCTGACAGCAGAGGAGCCATCATCCTGGGAATGGGATTCCTCTACCATGTCCCTGAAGGTCTCAGCCACATACTTCTCTGTCTCTCCGAGCTTCTCCAGATCAGCCACCTTGTCTTTGAGGGAATGAACTTGTTCCCTGAAAGCCAGGAGTTCCATGCACTGAGCACACAACCATGACTTCTATTTTTAAAACTTACCATATGATAATGAAGCATCACCATACAAATATAGGGGAAGTTTCCTGATGCCAGGGTATGATTTGCTTTTCTTTTTATTCACAAATGTTTTTCAGAAAATGGATAGTCTACTGAGTAATTTTGCATAAACTATGAATTGTTTATAGAATTTATAATCTTATAATAAAGACACTAATTTATTGTTCATATCACCTGTGACATCAAAAGCATTAATTACATGCAGAGATATTTCAAGCAGAAAGTCTTGTATTCATGCAAGATTACATCTGAGAAATCAAGCACCCAGAAACATGAAATGTGGAATTAAGCTTGAAAGCTCAGTTTTAACACTTATAACTTCCTCTAAATTTAATTTTGACTTTCATTTCTTCCATTATATCATGACAAACCTTTTGCCAGTTATTAAACATATTACAAGTAGCAATTTCTAATATGCTAAATTACACTGCAGAATATGTGCTATAAACAGAAGTTCCTAAGCCATTAACTAATTTCACAAACTCTGTGTTTGTCAAATGAGAGCTGGTGTAAAATAATGGATTGAAATGTATGCTGTGAGCCCACTCAAAATTCACCTCAGCCTTGAACTTGAAAGAAGTTAGGTGGAGGTAATAGGTTGACCAAGACTAGCCAATAAACTTTATAGGTGATCAAGGACTTGAACCAAAATTTCTCCCAAGAGGAATTCAAAGGGTATTTGAATTGAGAGCCCCTGGTGGCACAGTGGTAAAACTGCCGCCCTGTAACCAGAAGGTTACAAGTTCGATCCTGACCAGGGGCTCAAGGTTGACTCAGCCTTCCATCCTTCCGAGGTCGGTAAAATGAGTACCCAGAATGTTGGGGGGCAATATGCTAAATCATTGTAAACCGCTTAGAGAGCTTCCAGCTATAGAGCGGTATATAAATGTAAGTGCTATTGCTATTGCTATTTCAGGGTTCCTCCATATTGCACTTTCTGACTTCTAACGCCAACACTTTAGTTACTCTTGATTCTATCTAGTGGGTAGGCAGTAAGCAGAAATGTTTGATAGCAGGTAGAGCACTAGCAACAGAGTTTTGAACCTCAGCCTACCTCCGGCATGCAGTAGCAGCCTGTACAGGTGAAATGGGGGGCGGGATGAGTCACAAGTGTGGCTTGTTAGCACTCTCCTCTCCCAGCCCTGACTGCCCCAACTCCCATGCTGCCATGTTAATCCCAGGTACAGGGGCTGCTCATTCACCTGGGGTTGGGGAACTGGCCATTATCCCACTTTGCACTGATGACTGAGCTCTGTTCACATGCTAATACCCCAATAAAGTTAAAACATGCCTTTAAGTCCCAAGGTATTGCTATTCAGGAGAGAGTGAATTCAAAAGATAGACCTTTTACCCAGGACTCATCTTAAACATTGTGCTATATCTCTAGGTCATCTCTCAAACTTGTAGATGTAGAAGTAGTAAGAGGTCCAGGGACCCTCAGGAATGAGACTCAGGATGAAAAATAGGCTTAACAGATGCAGGGTTCAACCTTCAGGTTTCTTCTCTGCATACAGCAACAGTCAATTCTCCTTCTTTCTAGAATTTCCCAGAATTTCTTTCTGACTTTCCAGTCCAGTCTGTCCTGGGGTGGACTCACCTGTCACTAACCTGAGCCATTCTAAAATACTGGTCTGGATCAAGGAATGGATTTGTTAAAAATATCACACTGGAAATCTCCTGCATTTTTCACTTCAACTAGACCTCCTGGAACACCTACTATCGCTTTCTTGCCGATTTCCCCATATCTGCATTTCATGCTTTTGATTCTGCAGGTGCCAGGGATCTTCCCTGTTTCATCAATAACTGTGTAACTAGGAAGCTGGATGTAAAAGCAGTAGCTTTTCTCATCCTGCTCTTCACTTAGTCATTTAAATACATCCTTCCATCCTGGCTGCCTGAGCAAGCAGAATGCCTGATTGGCCCAGAGTAAGCAGGAGTTGAATGGTTGATGAAGGAACAGTGAAACAACAGTCCTGGACAACCTGAATTGGTGCATATGCACCATAGATACCTGATTGTCCATCAAATCCTGGGATTTTCTGGCCCAACTAAACTCTAGAAGGTTAAAAAGAGCCCTATTGTTGGGTTATTCAGTAGGGTTTCTGGGATATGAGATGCAGCTTTTATTTCTTTAATTACTGTAGTGAGAAATAATTGGGCTGAGGCCCAGAAAAAGGACAACTTTAATGGTTGCTTGCAACATCCCCTGCTGCAGTGCTGATGGGCCAATAGCCTGCTGCAGATCTCACTTCTGCTATAATTCAGCACTGGGACCCTAACTTCTGTATTAATCAGGAAACATCCTGAGCCTGGCATAGGCAGCAACAGAGACACTACTTTCTGCCAGCTCCTGCTCTAAGTAATTGAATAGAAAGACCCCTTGCACTGTGCCAAACTCAAGTTAATAAAGTAATTTTGTAGTGCAGGAAAGAAGAACTAGATTAAAAGGATGAAAGCAGAAACGTTACAACCAAACAGGGACAGAGCTAGGTGTGAGATAGGAGTCAACTGACAGAGGAAAAGGGAAGGGGAATCACACAAAAATATCCAGGCTGGAAACTAAATATGGAAAGGAGATTAGAAGGTAAAAAACCAATGGGTTTTACTCAGAATTATGGACATATATATTTATTTTATATAAAGAAGTGCTCGCTGCATTTCCACTGTGTGCAAAATGCCCAAGGTGGCTAACTACATAAGAATAAAATAAACCATTCAAAGACGTCACATAAATAAAACAACAGCAGATAAATATAGCAGATGAAAACAGCACACAGTGATATAAAACAGCTGCAGATAAAACACCATCAGCAGTTTCAGGGCAAAAAGGCAGAGATGTTAAGCCTGGTGGAACAGGAAGGTCTTCACCTAGCAACTAAAACCTGACAGAGGAAGTGATACCCCTGAGAGCAAGGGTGCAGCTACAGCGAAGGCTCCCACATACAGCCAAATGTAGATCAAATGTGACAGGACATAAAGGAGAGCCTCTGCAGCAGACCTTAATACCAGGCAGGTACATATACTACAGAAGACTGTATTGTAACCTGCCTTCAGGCAGATTTGGAAGCCTACATGATGAAATCCGTGTAGCAGATTCCTTGCTAGAAAACATTGTCGGTGCAAAAAGAAGTCTTCCTACCACTTACTAAAATCTGGGCTGCTCCATAGGACAGTGAATTACTTTTCAACAATATTTAATAGCAGTACCAAAATTCTGAATATTCCATCAGAAGTAAGAAGACAATTTTTGATATTTAAATTTACATTGTTGATAAGTTACACCCAAAGATTTTACTCCCTCTATCTTGCTGCACTTAGATATATGAACCCAATTATGAAAATATTTAACGAATGCTTACTTTCCCCTCTCCTCTTCCTCCCCCAATGATATTAAGCACAAGGATTTCCCAGACCACAGCCCTTTGAACTATTGAGCTCATTGTCAAGAAATACAATTAAAGAACACAAAAACACCACTTTCTTTTTACATGGTGCCAACTTCTTGTGATGGCTAAAAAGTAGGCCATCTTCAGACTTAATGCCAAACTGGAGACAACCATGCCAGAGGTTCAGTTTTGTGGTTTTCCAAATGCATGAAACCATGGTTTCATCAGAAAAATGACCCAAGCTTTTCAACCCCAAACTGTAATCTGAATCTTCAGTTTGTAGTGAGTTTTACTGCTGAAACCTCAGGTTTGAAGGTGGCATCATGTCATCCGGGTTGTTCCAGGAATGATAGAGAGGGTGGCTCAGACCAGCCCAGGAACTATGCCCACTGCGCTTCTTGCTGACCACCTCTCCAAACAGTTGCTCTGCCCTCTGCGATCTCCGCACTCCTCCTGCCGGTGTCTGGCAACAGAGATGCCACGTTGCTACATGCCAAGCTTCGATGCATTTAAAGGGAAAGAACCACAATGGGGAAAGCTCACTTTCCAGTGCATCTCATGGTCCCCCCTTGTCAATCTACACAAAAAAGATGGGATGAAAAGACAAGCACAACCAGAGAAGTCTCCGACAATTAAGGACAGCAGAAGTATGTGCACACATGGAGCTCCAGTGACACCAGGAACTGGGCAACTTGGTTGTTTCCGAACAAAGATGACATGCCAGGGGAGTGATACTGCATCGCATGGCAGAAATACCAATGTGCCATGTATCCCCACAAATCTCCTGTCTATATCTCTCCATTTGCTTGTGTTACTTGAGCAACCTGCAATGCACAGCTTGGCATGTTGCCCGGCATGCACGACCTTTAACTGCAGTTTCCATACAAGATATTTTAACAGCTTGCATCCGAAGAAGGGGAGGGGGCACATGAACATGGAAACCTTTCATTAATAACACACCAGAGCAAGTGCAGCAAGGCATCCTTTCTAAGGACACCCAGCAAGGCACCCTTTCTAAGGTGCTGTGTGTGGAGCATGGCCAGTCAGTAAGGCATTGATTTCCCTGGATGTCTAGACAGTGAATGTACGTATTGTTAACCTTCTTGTGGACAGTACTGCTCCCACCAACTGTTTTTATGTTCCTGTTTTAATAAAAGAGGAGTGATGCAAGAGGTGTGAGGAAAAGGTTTCCTCACACCTCTTGAGGAAATGCCCTTTCCCTACCTGGGGCAGCTGATCGATGCCAAAATAGAGACAAGGTAGAGGTGTATAAAATTATGCATGGAGCAGAGAGAGTGGGCAGAGACAGATTTTTCTCCTTCTCCCACAACTAGAACCAGGGGTCATCCCATGAAACTGAAGGCCTGGAAATTTAGAACTGACAAAAGGAAGTACTCTTTCACACAGTGCATAATTAATCTATGGAATTCTCTACCACAGGATGTGGCAATGCACTAGGTTGGGTGGCTTTAAAAGAGACTTAGACAAATTCATCAAGGACAGGTCTGTCAATGGCTACGAGTCTAGTAGCCAGTCCACCTCTAGCCTCAGAGATAAGATGCCTCTAAGTACCAGTTGTAGGGGAGCAACAGCAAGAGAGAGGGTGTGCCCTCACCCCTTGCCTGTGGGCTTCTCAGAGGCATCTATCTGGTGAGCCACTGTGTGAAACAGGGGGCTGAACTAGATGGGCCTTGGGCCTGATCCAGCAGGGTTGTTCTTATGAGTTTCTTCCCACTGTCTTAACACAGACTGGCCTTAACACAGACCGCAAGTTTTCTTCTGCCTTTGCTCATGTCAAAATGGATACTTCCAACCACTATAGTAAAATGAAAATGTAATATTTCTGTTTGCAATTCCAATTTCACAGCTGAGCAGGATCTGCAGAGAGAGAATTCTAATAAAATTGCAGAAACATTTAATGTAGTGACTGGCAGATAGGAAAAGGGTCTGTGGCAGCTCCATTTTTCTGATTATGTTAACAAAACATGGCATGTGCTTTTCTAATGCACAGACAACAATTTGATTTACAATTTAAATCTGATGACTGAAGCACTGATTAGATGACTTTTTTTTCCCAGAGGCTCAATTTACCACCTGAACTGTCTAATACAGAAATGGGTATTTTTGTTCCCTGAAATTAACATTCCAGATTCAGAGTTTAATTTAGTTACACCAGAGCTCTCTCCCCAAATAGGCTAAGTGCAGCACCAGAATATTAAGGAATTATTTTCATCCTTGATCAACCAATTAGGAAACAATGGAGTATTTGAATCCTCATTAAGATGTCCTCTAAATAAAGAATTGTCATTTGAGATCTTCAGTAGGCTTCAGATGGAATTTCTGAGCAAGATCCAGTCAAAGTTAAGCACTTCTAAGTCCCGCTTATATGTGTGTGAGACCTAAGCATGTGGAAAAATGTAGAAGAGATAAGAATGTGCTTCACTTTTCCCCACTGGAATGAGTGAGAAGTGCTTAACTGTAGTTGAATCATGACTACTCTAACTATATAGTGTCATATGTATATAGAGTGCTTGAAAAACCTAAAGATCAGGACCGAGTCTGAGTGAGGGATCACTACAATTGTATGAAGTTACATGAACATACATATACAGGGCCTTTTTCACTGAGTATGCTTCTATGCATTTAGATATGATCCCCACTCCCACCCCGTAAGGTTTTCAATCTACCAATGAGTACTTGCTCCAGGTTCTACCCTTGAGAGGAGCAAGGTAGTAATCTACCAACAGCAGGGCCTTTTCTGTTATGGCCCCATTGTAATGGGCTCTCTCAAAAAGTCTATATGTGTTCTATATATGTTCTTATTTATTTATTTATTTATTTATTTATTTATTGTTAGATTTTTATACTGCCTTTCATTGAAGCAATTTCAAGGTGGCCTCAATCTCTTTTCCCCAACAGGTGAAGATTATTTTGTTCTGCCTGGCAGAACAAATGAGATATTTTTTTAATTGTCACTGGCATATGGTTTAAATTATTGTTTTATAATGTTTTAATTGAATTTATGTTATACTTCTTCTTCTTTTTTTTTTTTTCATTTTTGTACACCACTTTGGGAACATTTTTGCTAAAAAGGTGGTCTTGAAATAAGCTCTAGAAACCAAACAAATAAAAATGTACATTAACTAAGTTTGAAGGCATGCCTTCCCTAATAGCTTTCTTTAGTTCTTTGCTTTGGGTTTCATAGGATAATATGTCTAGGCCAATGAGTAAATGTTTTGTTGCAACAGGACATTGGTGAGGAAGGTCTCTTGGTTGCATCCCAAGCTATGATTTGATTAAAAATGTGAAATAAAACAAGCTGGTCCATTTAAAATGTTGATGTATAGTGTTATGGCCTTTTCACATGATCAGGGAAAGCATATCTGGACATAGTTTAGGAATATAAGACCCTTTTCAGTTATAATGCAATATCCCAATATATACAACCCCATATAATGGGGAGATGAGATGGCTCTGAAGTAGGGAAGGGAAGTGTGGCTACTAGGCTTCTTTATTTGTTTCCCTTTGTTTTGGAAACAACAACTTTTGGAAACAACAACCTTGTCCAGCCTTGGACTTAATCCTGAGTGATGGACAGAACCTGGTACGAGATGACAGTGCTGTGTAACCTTTAGGGAATCGTGACCATAAAGTGATCAAATTCAGCATACATGTGAAGAAAGAATCACCAAGGAAGTCTAACAAAGACACTGTGAATTTCAGAAAAGGAAACTTCTCTAAAATGAGCAGTTTGGTGAAAAGAAAACTGAAAGAGAAAGTCAAGAGTGTCACTTTGCTCCAGAATGCATGGAGTTTATTTAAAACCACAATAATAGAAGCCCAGTTGATAGATAGATAGATAGATAGATAGATAGATAGATAGATAGATAGATAGATAGATAGATTTTTATTTCAGTCATTGACCAGCAAAAGAGTACAGTTACATAGACTCAGAAGGAATTTTACAGACAATATATCAAAGCCATTCTGCAAATAATCTCCTTATTGGTGTTTGCTAATAAAAAATTTAAATAAAAGTCAGGACGTCTAGGGAGGTTTTCCAGTAGAGGGGAAATTAATCTTAAATGAATATCCTTACAGAAAACGCAATATAGGATAACATGTGAAGTGGTTTCTATGGCCCCAGTGCCACATGGGCACAGTCGGGAGGAAAAAGTTATCCCTCCAAACCTGAGGTCAAGAACCACTGTAGGTAGTGCATTAAGATGTGCTAAAGTAAGAGCACACCTAAATTTAGACAGAGATACCTCATTTAAATATTCTGCTGGTTTAAATTTGATAGTTTGGTTCCCTATATCACTTTTGAGGCCAGCCAATTCATCCAGTAGTTCTATATCTAAAATGTGTTGTTTAACCACCTTTGTGGCCTGATCTGGTCCTAGGTCAATTAATTCAATGGGGGAAAGTCCTTAATGAGTTAATTTATTTATGACTAAAGACTTCCATTTAAATTTGTGGCCATCCATCATTATTAAGGAGGCAAATCCCCCTTGAACAAGAACCAATTTTAGCCAAAACAGAATCACACCATGCCAATAACATGACTCAAGCCTAATAAGTCCCGCTTCATGTCTAATTACTGTGTTTGGCACACAGTGAGGGACTTGCAGTATGTGTCTAATAAACTTCGCTTGTATGGCTTCTAAAGGCGCAAAGTTGTTAATAGGCCCCAACTGAGCACCATATAAAAGTAAGGGATACACTTTGGCAGTAAATTGCCTAATTGTAGCAGGAACAAAAAAATGCCACTCATGTGGAGTGATAAGATTTAATTTAGTTTATGACAAGTTGAGTAGTCTGCCTGATTGAATTAAAATGGGCATTCCTAGAACCCGATGAGTGAAAGACTATACCCAAATATTTAAAAGAGCTCACCTGTTTGATTTTATGTCCTTTTGATATAGCATGTATATCAAAAAGGAGGAAAGGTACCACCAAGTCTGGGAGGATGCCAGAATGGCTAATAAGTAAAGTCAAGGAAGTTATAAAGAGGAAGAAGACTTCCTTCAGAAATTGGAAGGGCTGCCCAAATGAAGAGAAAAGAAAGTAACACAAACTCTGGCAAAAGAAATGCAAGAAGGCTACTGCCCTGAGCCTTTTGGAAGGGTGGTATAAAATTTTTAATAATAATAAATAAATAAATAAATAAGAAAATAAGGGAGGTGAAAAAAGAGTCTGAGGAACATTTAGATAAAAGCATCAAGAAAAATAACAAAAACTTCTTTAAATACATCAGAAGCAGGAAACCAGCCAGGAAAAGAACGGGTTTATTAAGAAGGATATGGAGATTGCCAAGAAGCTAAATTAGTTTTTTTGCATCTGTCTTCATGGCAGAGGATACTGAGCGTATACCTTGGAGCTTCTCGGGGACAGAGGCTAAAGAACTATGTCAGATAGAGGTGACGAGATATGACGTTCTAAACTGTCTGGAAAAATCAAAAATTAACAAATTGCCAGGGCCAGATGGCATCAATCCAAGAGTTCTGAAGCAACTCAATTGTAAGATTGCTGACCTCGTTGCAAAAATATATAACATATCCCGACAATCAGGCTCTTTACTGGAGGACTGGAAAATAGTTAATTTAAGACCGATATTCATAAAGGGATCCATGGGGAAACCCAGGAAACTAAAGGCCAGTTAGCTTAATGTCTGTTGCAGGCAAATTGATGGAAACCATTCTTAAGGATAAAATTGTTAAGCATATAGAAGAACAGGTCCTGCTGAAGGAGAATCAGAATGGCTTCAGCAAAGGTAAATACATGGCTTCTGCAAAAGGTAAGGCAACCTTTTGGAATTCTTTGAGATTGTCAACAAGTGTGTCGATCAAGGTGATCCAGTTAACATAGTATACCTGGACTTGGAAAAAGCTTTTGACAAAGTTCCTCATCAAAGACTCTTGAGGAAACTTAGCAGTCATGGGATAAGAGGACAAGTTCATATGTGGATTGGCAACTGGTTGAAGGGCAGGAAATAGAGGGTAGGTGGACAGTTTTCACAATGGAGCGAAGTAAGAAGTGGGGTCCCCCAGGGATCTAAACTGGGACTGGTGCTTTTTAATTTATTCTTAAATGATCTAGAAGTTGGGGTAAGCAGTGGGGTAACCAAATTCACAGATGACACCAAATTATTTAGGATAGTGAAATCTAAAAGAGATTTTGAGGAACTTCAAAAGGACCTTTCCAAACTGGAGGAGTGGGCAACAAGATGGCAAATGTGCTTCAATATTAGCAAGTGTAAAGTGATGCACATTAGGGCAAAACCCCTCAATTTCACATATACACATATGGGGTCTTAGCTGTCAGTAACTGACCAGGAGAAGGATCTTGGGGTCATGGTGGACAGCTCTTTTAAAGTATTGACTCACTGTGTGGCACCTGTGAAGAAGGTCAATTCCATGCTTTGGATCATTAGGAAGGTGTTTGAAAATAAAAATGCTAATATTATGATGCCCTTATACAAAACTATGGTTTGGCCACGTTTGAAGTACTGTGGGCAGTTCTGGTTATCATATCTTAAGAATGACATTGTAGAACTAGAAAAGGTGCAAAAGAGGGTAAACAATATGATCAGGGACCTAGAGCACCTTCTTTATGAGGCAAGGCTACAGTATCGGGGGCTTTTTAATTTGGAAAAAAGACAACTGAGGGGAGACATGATAGCGGTCTATGTGTGGTAAGGAGAAAGTTGATAGAGAGAAATTTTTCTCCCTCTTTCATGATTCTAGAACCAGGGGTCATCCCATGAAACTGATTGCCAAGAACTTTAGGACTGACAAAAGGAAGTATTTTTTCATACAACATATAATCTAGCTGTGGGATTCTCTGCCACAAGATGTGGAGACAGCCAACAGCCAGGATGGCTTTAAGAGGGGTTTAGATATATTCTTGGAGGACAGGTCTATCAATGGCTACTAGTCTGAGGGCTATAGGCCACTTCTAGCCTCTGAGGCAAGATGCCCTCTTGCCTGTGGGATTCCCAGAGGCATCTGGTGGGCCACTGTGTGAAACAGGATGCTGGAATAGATGGGCCTTGGGCCTGATCCAGCAAGGCATGTTCTTATGTTTTATGTAGGGGTGTGCAAATATTGCAGTTGCTTTGAATTTGGACTGACTTCAAATTGAACCACTGGTCTGTGAACCAGTTCAGTCGAACTGACCTTCTGGCCCAGTCCGTTCGAGTGGTTTAGCGGTTTGAGTGGCTATGCTTGTAAAGGGGAATTTGGTAAGGATTTCCCTTTATCAGTAAAGGAGTGAGGGAATCCTTGAAAGATCTCTTAAAAGGTGGCGGGGGGGGCAGTGAGAGGGCACCTTGGAAAGTAGATTAAGGTTCTTACTGGTCTGGCAGCACGGTCCTCCCTCCATCAACCCAAGCTGTAGCGGTATGGTTCCGGGAAGCTGGTACCATGCCAACTTGGGGGGGGGGGCTTTAAGGAATGGTGGTAGCTGCCTCCAGGCCGATAAGAACCTTAATCTACTTTTAAACATATCCTCTCGCCCCCCCCTGCAACTGACCTTTAGAAGACTTTTCAAGGATTCCTCCACCACTTTGCTTGTAAAGAAGAATCCTCACCAGATTCCCCTTTACAAGCATAGCCTCTTGATACCAAACCAGTCCACTACGGACCGTGTTCGGTTCGGTTAGATTATGAACCCATTTGAGGCAAACCCATAAGGAATTGAATGGTTCATGCATACCCCTGGATGTGTTTTATAACTACAAATAATCTAAAATATCTGATAAATCGTATATTTATGTTACTGACCAAGTCCAGCAATGCAGCATGTCGATCAAAGGCTGTATTAAACAGAATTTCAATTTTATCAAAGCCTACATTGTTGGAACTAAAATGCACAATAATACTGGGACTGGAGAATGGGGGCAGAATAAGTGTAGGTAAAAATAGCCAAATGGAATTATTCTAACCCTACAAGGTATCAAACATCACTATAATGTTGTCAAATCTTTTAAAAAACCAAAACACTTGCTCCTCAAACCACCTAGTAAGATACATATGCAGAAGCAGTTTCTGATTACAGAATGCATTTTCCTTCCCTCACAATAACTACAGAGCACCCTCTCCACCCTCAGGCATCATAATGTCAGGTGATTTCTGGTTCTGAAGACGTGGTTTCCTCGAAAACTCAAGCTATTTCCACTTCTCCTTTAACAAATTAAGGACAACTTGCTTGAGAACCAGTGCAGTGCCCTGGAATATGAACAGCTCTTGTCCCCTGATCTATTGGCACTTTGAGAACTCCATTAGGACTGCCAGTAATATCTAAAGCTCCAGTTTGAATGAAACTATGATTGAATCCCACAAGCCCTTTAGCAAATATCAGAGGGATACGTGTTTTGCCCTGCCAATGGGATTGCCTGATTTGCTGTTCTGAAGTCAGAACTGATATAATTTCTTCCAGCACCCTCAGAGACATTTGATCAGGAAAACAAGATTTCCCCTTCTAAAATGGGTTATAAGTCATACCACTGACTGTTAACTGAACTAAGATACTAATGATAGCAAATATATGAATAGATAATGCACTGCCTACCAGATTTTTAAAGGCACTGGAGCTAGGTATGTGGAGGGGGGCTGTACTGGCTTCCTTTCTCCCTCCCAATTTTGTTGTATTTTTTACTCAAAACTGAATTAAAGAAGCTCATACATAATTCCAAGCAGCACACTGAAAATGATTTAGACTGAACTCTGCTGCCTCCAGAAGACCACTGAGTAATTCAAGGCACAGGTGAGATGTTCTGTGATTTATTATTTATTTATTTTTTATTTTTTTTGCTGTGTGACCCTGTTCCAATTTCACAGGCAAAGGGTCAAAATGCATTTCAAATAATAATGTCTTCAGGTCTCACCCAGAGCAAGGGGGAGAGCAAGGCATAATGATAACACTACTACATCTTCTGCTAAATTTGTGGGACTAAAAGCCTCCTTTGTTAGCTGCCAGTTCTTATTTATATTATATTTAGGGCTGGAAGCCTCCTCCACTTTCTTGACTCTACATGATAACTTGGGGCACTCTCTATCAGATAGGAATTTTAATAGACTGGAGAAACTGAGAATGAATTCATAAATTAGCTATGGGTAACTTTGGGACAGCAATGCCATTCCATTCTTAAATTCATTGAGGTGGAATTGTCCCAACATGATGTCTTCGGAGAGTGTCATTGAATGGTACTTATCACTGAAAACCTACATGGCTAATATCAGCTTGGGCAAACAGGAAAATGAGGCTCTTCTCATGATCGGTGAGAAGAGCCTGGGGAGGGTAAGTGGGGAGAGCGGGCTTAGCACATGAGCAGGCAGTCTGCTCCAGGTGGCCGAAGCGGCATCCCACACGACTGCCAGCTCTGTTATGGAGCCGGTGGGAGCTGGGAGGATCAGGGGCCCCCTGGCCCCCAGAAGCTCCAGCATGCCCTGTGAGAGCATGCAGGGCATGCTGGAGAGACCCCCGAGCCGGGAAGCTGCTTTTCAGCCTCCCAGTCGGGGGTCTACTCATGAGTTGCTGTGGCGTGGCAACTCATAATCAGATAGCCCGAGTTAGCAGAGCACTTGCTCCACTAACCTGGGCTTAGGGAAGGGCTACTTAAGCGAGTGACCCATTTTCGTGAGACAGGGCTCGGCTGCAAGCCCAGTGGTTCTCACATGAATGCAAAATCGGGCTAGGCTCCCCTAGCCTGATTTTGCATGACCGTGAGAATAGCCTTAATATCTGCCTCCCAATAGATATCAGGTTAGTTGGTCCCTCATTACTACTACTTGCTTCCTGGAAACATCTGTAATTTGTTACAAGAAAGCATCATCACATCCTTTGCTTGCTATGGTAGACTGTAGTTTTTCTTTCCCTCTCCACTTATTTTTACTAGGATGCTTTTCATTGGACATTCCTTTCCATTCATTCCCCTGGACTTGTGTGCAAATGTACACATATTTTACAAATAATGTGGCCTGCCCTTCCTTTCTATCCTTCTTCAACAAATTATATCCTTCCATTTCTGCATTCCAGTAATGGGGCATCTTCCCAGCAAGTCTCAATAATACCTCTTGTTGTGGCCACCCTAGCTACCACATTGGACCCTGAGTTACCAATCCAAAATTATGTGAAATGAAGGCCTGTGTCAGATTCTACTCTATTAAGAAATCAATTGATGCCTGAACTCTGAGTAAAATGACTAACTCTTAAGAGACAAGCCATATTGTCAGGACTTTGCTCTCAAGTAATGGCTTTGGGGAAAGCTAGAAGCTAATCCTACATTTTCTCTGGCAGAAGGTTTTACCAAGTTGATTTTGCCTACATTGTTTTGCCTTAATCAGATGTGTTATTACTAGTCTCACACATATATCCTATTGCTGTTACTTTGAATGATTTTGGAATTGCACACTAGGTAGCTGTACACAAGAAGTGATTTGATTGCTGTCTCACACATATAGCTTAGCTTCTTTCTTCTTAACACCAACACCTTTAACTTTTAACACCCTTTGAGGCAAGATGCCAGAAGTCTGTGGACAACGGAGAATGCCCATCTGCAAAGTTCAGAAATGCAGGTGTTTTAAGAATACAAGAATACAATGAGGTGAGTCTCATGATGAGTGAGACTCGCCTTTAGGGGGTTGCAGGGAGAATGGGCTTAGCCCGCTCTCTCTGCAGACAATCGCCCTCAGAGCCCTGGGTGGCCAGATCGGCTGCCCACATGACTGCTGGCTCCGTCATGAATCTGGCGGGGGCTGTGGGGATCAGGGGCTGTGTGGCCCCCTGGAAGTTCCAGGATGCCCCTCGCAAGAGCACAGGGCATCCTGGAGAGACCCCCAGGGCCTGGAGGCTGGTGTCAGCCTCCTGCTGGGGGTCTCCTCATGTGTTACCGTGGCACGGAGCCGCGCCACAGCAATACATGATCAGAAATAAGAGGTTAATGAAGCGCTCACTCCGTTAACCTCAGCTAAGCGGAGGGGGGATTAGGCGGGTTAGCTGCCGGGAGCCGCACAGCTACCATGGCAGCACATGACCTCCAAAAAGTGGGCTAGGCTCCCTTAGTCCGCTTTTTGGCAATCATGAGAATCGCCTCAATGTTTTCTGATAACAGCTACAGTAACAGGAGATGGAATTCAGATCCTGCTGTCCTGGAATGACCTAATATCCTGAACTGTTGTTAGGAGACAGAATTGTTAGGAGACAGGATCTAGAGGATAACAGCAATTGACACTTTTGAGATTCATGACAGATCAAAAGGGCCAGCCTGTATAAAAGAGGCCACCTCAGACATGGCCAGTCAGTAAGCTTTTGCCTAACAAGCAAAAGTTAAAGCAAACTTCTCATTTCTTGATCCTGTTGCTGAACTGTGAGGCAGAAGCAAAGGTTCTTCTTGACATAGGCAAGAAATCACTGGTGATCAGAGTGATTTCTACCTACTTCCAGCAATATCCAACATGGATGCATGAGGCCTGCCTGAACTTCACTCCCAAGCATTGGACCCAAGCTGCACACACTTGCTGTCCCACGGCGAGATCCGGTAATATGCCTATCTCAAGAACCAGCTTTTGCCTCCAACCTCCCCCCCACCCCCACCACTCCACTAAGCCCTGGCGCTCCGCTATTCCCCCTTCCAGGCAACTCCTTCCCGCTTCTCCTTTCCAGTTTCTCTGTCTCCTGCTAGTTAGAAGTAATTACTGAGATAACATGCATCTCCATACATTTGAAAGTTGGAGAAATTGCTTGGTTATTACTAGTAGCTAGGATTGATTGTTTTTATTTCCTGCTCAGTTAGATTGGTGCAGTTGCTCTGACAATCTTTTATACTCAATAAAGCCCACTGAATTATGTGAGAGCATTTAGTCTTCTTTCTATCTTTGAGCCCAGAACATACATGGTGACTGTATAAAGAATTGGCCACTTTGAGACACTGGTAAAAGAAGCCTAATTTCCTATGCTAGCTCCGGAGCATATCTAGTGTATAAATCTAGCTTGACTCACAACACTATCCAGTAATATTTATCTTCCTCTAGTAGAAGTTCAAGGTCATCTTATTTATTTCCCATATCCTGTGAATTTGTACACAGACATAAAAAACCATGCACATTTTGATCCAGATTGGAACTACAATAAAGTCAAGAACATTGTACACTCAAATTGCTGTCCAGATTGTGAATGGTCATATTCTGAACTTGACCATCAACCCAATTGACATTGTCCAAAATGTTTAGGTGTTTCAGAGGTTTTCTGATCATAACCAAGATCTTTGGAGATCACCTTGTTAGTAACTGGAACAGAAATTGGCATTCTTTCTCAAAGTCCCAGGGCCATAGCTATAATTAAACAACAGTGGAGGACAAATGTCCCTGGGCTCCAGAGTGGGGGGCACCAGCTGGATGACAGCTTGCTCTTTGCTCTCTCCCTCATCAGGGAGAAGGTGGGGGGGGGGGCAAGGCCCATCTTTGCTTTTTGCCTCAGGGCCCACTCCAATTTTGCTACACCCCTGCAAAGATCAGTGTAACAATATTCCTATTGTTACACAGAGAGTGTAGAAAAGTTGAGCCCCTGCCCTGAGATACAATCTAAATTGAGCAGACAACAGAAAGATGGGAGAGATGGAGAGGCAAAGGTACATAAGGCATAAATGCAACCAAATCCATGTATACATACTTTGGCTTCATTTCCAATGGGAATGGGTAAGGAATTGAAGAAATGGGTTGTGAACAAAAGTTTGAAAGAAAAGGATGGTGCTTGAGCTATAAATATTCAGTTGTCCTTTCTCTTTATTGAAACTGCAACTGCAATCTCATCTCTCCATCTGACATCTCTCTCAGCCTTTTTTTCTTCTATGGAACCCATGGAGTTGATCAGTCCTCACTAACACAGCCTGATAAGTAGAGAGCTGTGTACTCACATGCCTGGTTATTGCTTTTTTCGTGTCATTTGACTACTAACAATGTTTAAAGTAGAGGGATGTTGTTGTTGTTGTTGTTGTTGTTGTTGTTGTTGTTAATATTTCCAGAATTATTTTTTCCAGAAATATTTGGCGATCATTTAAAAAAAAAAACATTCTGAAGTATATTGCTTTGAGCTTATGCAAAGTTCACCCTGACAGGCAGCTGTTAAGGATCAAAGCTCTGTGTGGCACATCGAAAGGTCAAAACATGCATTAAATTCTGCATTGAAAATCAAAGCTCTGCAATTTACAGGCAGGTAGTTTAAAATATTGTAACAGTGAGAGAAGGGTCAAAGGAATGATTTCATACCCCCTTCCTTCTGATAACAGTCCAGTTCAGATCAGCACCACAGCAAAGCCTCCTACTTTTTTAGTTTAAAATAAAAAACAAAAGACCTCTCCAACAAAACCCCACAGTTCTTAGCATTTATTTTCTATCCTGAATTTGGAATTGAAATCCATTCTGTGCCATTAATGATTTGCATAAATTTGCACATCTAACTTATCTTTTTTTGTTGATCCTCTTGTAACTCAGAGATAATAATCCCTAAGTGAAAGGTTGTGTAATATATTTCAGTAAAAGTATTCAAGACTCATGTTAAGATCATCAAGCATATGGGCAGAGCTATTTTCTGGGCCTTTTTAATAGTTAATGAGTACATTTTCAGTGACAGCATTAATGCTACTATCTTGCAAATAGCCATTCTGCTCCCATTCAGATCTGTAGAACAACTTGGATGAGAGCCAGGGGTGTTTGCATTTCTGCAGGTATTAAGAAAAAAAACTGTAGATATCCAATCAGTTTTACTTTAAACATTAAAAAAATGGCTCTGTCGACTCAGATAAAACCAAATGCCTGTCAAAAGGCGTAAAACATGTGCTAGAAAGATGTTTCTAATGGAAAGATGTTTAAATGTCATTTAGTATTTATTTATTTATTCATTCATTCATTTATTCATTTATTCATTTATTTATTTATCACAGTTGTATCCTGCATGTGCTTCCTCCAAGGAGCTCAGGGCAGTGTTCAAAGACCCATCTCATTTTATCGTTTCATATTGTTTTAAATTTCAATCCTGGGCATTCCCAGTAACTTTAGCCTTTGGCTGCAGTTCTAAATGTGCTTCCTACTGGGTAATCTTCTTTGATTATTCTGATTCAGCCTGTGTTGTTCTCAGATAGCCTCCCTTCCATCTTAGAATCTAGCTTTGGCCCTGAGCAAGAGTGGCCCTTATGCAGAAACAGGGGTTTGGTGCCAGGAGAGGCAGGCCAGCCTCCATTTGCACCAAAAGAGCTCAGCCCTGCAACCTGAGCGCTGCAAGTAGCCTGGAGGGGCAGGACCCACCTTGAGGTCTTAATGACATCAATGCCAGATGGAGCAAACAAAAGACAAAAAGGCTATTCGCACAAGCAGCCTAACCTAGGCTAGGGTAGCCCAGCCTGTGTTTGGCCACTTGGGCAGCCCTGGGATCGAGGCCAATCCTGGCACTGCCGCTTTGCCTAACCCTACTTCTTACCCTGGCCTTTAGCCTCACCAGATTCCCCTTTACAAACATAGCTCACAGACCAGCAGAGGTGCAGCTAGTTAATTTTGGGGCCTGGACCCTAGAGAGTGACTGGGGTCCCCCCCTGCAAAATAAGCATCCTCTTCCCCCGCCCCCAGCCCCACGGTTTCACACAGCTTCCCACTGGCACTGGTAGGCAGGAACTGTATCCTTTGTTCCACAATTCAAACACACACCTGGATCACAAACAAGCTTGGACAAATATCGCATTTGCAAGGGAAAACGTTTAAAACACCACCACATGGACCTTACGTCACAGTTCTCACTCAGACCTTCTGGACTGAAAACCAACTTGAGCATAGTGCATGTATTTAAAATATATATTGTTTATTCAGATGTTAACAATTAGCTCCATGTTCACTAGGTGTGAAGTACTTTTTGGATAGAGAGTCCCTGCAATGGTGGGGGGGTGTTGATTAAAAATCAAAAGATTGAACAATCTGCTTCAAATTAAATGCACAGAGCTCTCTCACACTGCCCTACATCTGTGCTCAATATCAAAGCCCTATGCCAAGCCATCCCAGGAGATCTGAAGGGTGCAAAAAGAGCGTTGCTTTACCCTTTTTTTAATGAAGGCAAAGGGCAGATTTCTCCACATAGGGAGTGGAATGATGGTCCGCGCGGGTGGGGGGGCCTTCAGTTCCAGAAGTGTTTGTAATTTTCTGCCATGAAACAAGCCAGCAATAGGAATTTTTTGATTTTTTTTTTAATGCCAATCCACTTTAAATTATACATACAGGGACCTCCCAACCTGCCCTATATCTGTGCCTTATAGCAAAGCCCTATGGTAAGCCATTCTATAAATATACAAAAGGGAGGAATAATAACCCCACAAAGGAAATCACATATCTTCCATTACTAGGTCTGAGGAGGAGGCAGGTAGATGCGGCACAGCAGTAGGAAGCAACAGGGCAGGACAGGGCACCAAATTGAGTACAGTTGTGGAGACACATAGGAACACCTCAATGGCGTAGTTTGTGATGAGATCTTCTACCCCAGTTCAAGATGGCAGATACGTAAATGTTTGAGGCACAAGTGGGCTAATTTGTGAACTGCTTAACCAATTTGAATCAAATTTGGTACGGTTTTAGTGAGTGACACATAGGGGCACCTCAATGGTGTTGTCAATAATGATGTCATCCATGCTAATTCAAGATGGCAGATGCATGAATGTTTGAAGTGCAAGAGGGCTAACTTGTGAAATGTCTAGGTCAGGGTTTCTTAACCTTGGGCCCCCAGATGTTGTTGGACTACAACTCCCATCATCCTCAGCCACAAAGACCATGTCTGGGGATGATGGGAGTTGTAGTCCAACAGCATCTGGGGGCCCAAGGTTAAGAAACCCTGGTCTAAGTGATTTGAACCAAATGTGCTACAGCTACAGTCAGGACACATAGGGATGGCTCAAGGGCATAGTTTGTAATGATGTCATCCACCCCAATTCAATATGGTGGATGTTTGAATATTTGAGGTGCAAGTGGGCTAACTTGTGGGTTAAACTCTAACTGATTTGAACCAGATTTGGTTGTAGTGAGTTATACATAGGAGCACCTCAATGGTGTTGTTTGTGTTGATGTCATCCACACCAGTTCAAGATGGCGGACTCATGAAAGTTTGAGGCACAAGTGGACTAACTTGGGATATATAGGGACGGCACAAGGGCGTAGTTTGTAATGATGTCATCCACTATTATGTAAGATGGCGGATGCATGAACATTTGATGTGCAAGTGGGCTAACTTGTGAGGATGATAATTATCAATTAAGATTACAGTGAAAGGAAAGTAGGCAGATTAGTTCTTACCAGAACAATTTGTTTCACTCTTTCCCCCCATTCTTATGCAAACTCCAACACCCTCCAGTCACTGAACTCTCCCTGGAACCCTGAAAACTGCCTTAACTCTTTGATTTACCTGAGTTGCAAAATACCATATATTTCACATTGTGCTTCTGCTATGTAACAAAACTGCATTGAGAAGTTTTGTTGAAAAGCAGTATTCATAGTGATGGTGGTAGTAGTAGATCGTGGCTAGCACACAAGCACTTTCCCATCCTCCTAACTCAATTCCTGCTGACACATGGCCAGTTCTCAGGAGCGTGCCTGGGTCTTAAGCCTGGCTGGACCCTTCCCTCCAACCCCAGAAGCTCTTGGTTGAAATAACTGTATATTTCTTATTTTTTCAAAAGTTTTCCCTCTGAATCTGTTTGCTCTCTTGGGGAACTCTAATGTGCCTTGCCACTATCCGGACTGAAGCCTCTGTTTTGTTTCACACTTGCTAATTTGTTTCTAATCACCCCCATTCTGATCTCAAAGCATAGGTGTACACGTGTATACAGTGCATAGCTGTGAGCAAGCTTAAAAGTGTGTGGCAGCGGGGAGAACACTTTCAACTTAAATGCTATCAAGGGTTCTTGTTGATTTAGATATTTCATGCACCTCTTTGAGCCCTTTCTCGTGATCAGTGAGAAAGGGCTCGATGAAGAGCAGGGAGGAAGGCTGCTTTCCTTGCTGGCAGCCGGCAGCAGCACAGAGGGTTGGGGGCTTCAGCATTTCGTCCCAGCCCCTGGAACTCCCGTAATGCACTGTGCAAGTGTGTGGTGGATTATGGGGATTCCCTCTGACTCTGGCCAGGAGTCCCATAGTCTCTCAGTCCCAGTCCAAGCAGCCAGGGACAGCAGGTGATCAAAAAAAATGGGGCTAAGAGAGCACTAGCTCTCTTAACCCCATTTAAGATAGGGGCTGGCTTGTGGGGGCTGCCACCAAGGTGCCACCGGGATCAGGTGCAATCCCAGTGGTTCTCACATGCGGGCAAGACCTGGCTTGGCTTCGTTAGCCCAGTTTTGCCTGCGCGTGAGAACAGCCTCCTTGTATATCATACCCCAATAGATAAGGTACTGTAGATGTTACCTACACTCAGTAATACTCAGTGCAACTTGAAGTTTGTTCTACACCTAACTAGCTCTAAGTTAATGACATTAGGTTTAACATCATACTTCAGTCCATGGGACTTTTCCACCATGTCCTGCAGCAACACACAATCGGGAAACCCGGGTTAGTGGAGCGTTCGCTCTGCTAACTTGGGCTGAGGAGAGGGGTATTTAAGCAGGTTACCCACTTTGGGGAAACCAGGCTCGCCTGCAAGCCCAGTGGTTCCCACGGTCAGTGGAAAGTGGGCTAAGCTCCCTTAGCCTGCTTTCCACTGATCGTGACAATCGCCTCACTGTGTGCATCAGCAAATGTGTATCAGCAGCTTCCATGACCAAGACATGGGTATTTCAGCTACTTTGATCTGAAAAGTTGCAGCTGGCCAATAACCATCATGGTTGGTTGGTTGGCTGGTTGGTGGGTAGGTGGTTGGTTGGTTGAAAACTTACCCCACTTTTCTCAAAAGATTCAAGGTGGCTTACATGAGCTCATACCTGGGTAAATCCTGGACTTCAGTAGGCCTCAGTAAGAAGAGGAGTTAAAATGAAAATATGATTTTTTAAATATAAGAATGTGGTAAGTGGTTGGGTAAACCTTGCATAGTGTGAAGCTGTGTTTACAGTGGAGAGTCTTTTTAGGAATTTCCTTCGTGGACTGACTCAAAATTCAATCTGGAACAAAATTAATAAATAATAAATTAATTTGGCAGAGGGAGACCAGCTTTCCTATTCAGCCAAACACCTCTCCAGTCGCTTCTGGTATGTGTGTGTTGGGGGGGTACATCTGCTTTATATTATGAGCCCTTTTTGGGACAGGCAACTGTTTTATCATCACTTTTACTACATACACATTTTGAGAACTGTTGTTGATGTTGTTGTAGTTGAAAAGAAGTGTTTGTTTGGAGGCGATCCATAATGTTTTGTCCCCAGCATCTGGTACTGGAAGGCTCCCTTGTTAAGAGAGAAATTTCTAACACATTTTGCTATAGAATGGTTCATCAGCTTGATCCCAGAAATTATCTAAGATCTAAATAACTAATTTTCTTAATTACTATACTGCTCATACTGAGAGGGAAACTGGAAGTCATTGCAAAAGGGACATTTCAGTAGATGAACTCTCCCTACTTGTATCCTTCTGAACTTTTGTAGCATGAAAAACTAGAATCATAAATGTATACATTAGAAAAAAGCACAAAATAGAAAATGAGATGAAATGGGGGGGGGCTGCAAATTTCTGTTATACAAATATCCCTACTCAAAAGTCTTAACTAAGAAAGAAAGAAAGAAAGAAAGAAAGAAAGAAAGAAAGAAAGAAAGAAAGAAAACCCAGCAACAACAAGCCTCTCTGACTAAATAAATAAATAAGCTGCTAGACTAAAGTATAAAAGAGCTATCAAAGGGAGCTTCGCAGAGGCTGTCAGTTCGGAGTGTAATTCCTACACATCTTCACAGCAGCCTCCTAATCTCCATAAGTTGTTTGTGAGATCTGTGCTGAGGCAGCCTGTCATCCTAGCCAACTCTTGCCCCACTTCTAAAGTGAGGACCTATTAACTCTCATATGAGATGCTGTAGTTAGCATGATATTTCAGGCATCCGCTGCTTTGTTAGAAAACAGCAATGCCATCACTAATTTGGTCTCTTTGCAGCTCTAGCTACTTCGCATAGAAATATGTGAACCAATGTAGGATGCATAGCCTCAACTTAGACAGTCAGAGCACAGCATGTGGCAATTCTGCATACAACCACTGCATAAAACCATTTGATTGTGAACCGCCCTGCATTATTTGTAGATAGGAGGTATATCAATCAATCAAATAAATAAATAAATAAATAAATAAATAGATAAATAAATAAATAAATAAGGGAAGAGCAGGACTGCACCCAGCAGCCCTGGCCCTGGCCCTCCACACATTGATTGCTTTTTCTGCACAGAGCTTTTGAAGGTACAGTTTGTTTGTAGGCATAAAGGCTGTGTGGCGAAGAGCCAATCAATGGGGTCATCTCTCATGCTTCCATTCCCCCACCCACTTTGAGCTGTTGAATGTGCACAGAATTGTTGTCAGCACAAGGCTAGAGAGGAAGGACATTCTACAAGTCTTTAAAGTGAGATCGCAATCTCAGTAATTGCTGTGAATAAGTCCCATCTTCCCCACAAGCACAACTCTCCCCACCTTCCTGTCGCTAGAAGCAATGAGAACCACACAAAAGCACCAATCCAAACATTCCTCTTCATAAACTCCAATGCACAAATTACACTCATGTGCTGCAGGTTCTCCATTCATATCCATGTCAGATGCAGCTTCGTGGATGCTGTCTTAATCATGTAGTGCATGGAGACACTTGTGCATCTGGGAGAACCACATGTCAAACAAACTCCTGTGAATCTCTGCACTAGAAAACTAGAACATCATCACATCCCTTACCAGATCTGTGGAGGTTGTGAAATATTCAATGAAGCTTTAGTATAAGCAGCATCAGGGCTGTAATTTCACACTCAAACACACTGGCCAACATGCTCACTTAGGGTGCAGAGATGCTGTGTGGAAAAGCACCTCTGCACAGTGGCAGCCAGTACAGGCAGGGCAGGGGGACAGAAAATGATTCCCAGGTGGGGCTCATTGGCATTCCTATTGCCCCATCCTGACTGCCTCTCTGTCTCCCACTTCACAGAGTTAATCCTAGGCATGCTGGCTGGTATTGGGAAATGCACACCAGCCCTTGTGCCTGGGGTTAGTTCTGCAGTGGGGCAAGGCAGGAGACAGTGAAGCAGTCAGGACAGGGCAAGAGGCATGCAAACAAACCTCACTTGAGGCTCATTTTCCACCCCACCCCCCACCCCGCTCTGCCCATACCAGTCCCCGCTGCCTGCCTCTGCAGCATTTAGCAATATAAAGTGTGTCTGTTAAAGAGCACTTCCAGGCGAAGCAGAGATTGGTGGATATGGTTTCCCCTGCCTGTGCAGTAGGACTCTGGATTACGAAACACAGCAAAGGTGCTTTGTATAATTGTCTGCACTATTAGTGAGGATGTCAGCCAATGCATGGAAGTTTGAATAATGTCAGTGGAAATATCCAAATGGAACTAAAGACCATAGTTCTAAGTTTGCCAAGCAGGAGCTACCATTTAATAAGCACAGAGCCCATTATTTTCACAGATGTTGAGAGAATTCTGTTTTTCTTGTCTGAGCACTGATAAATGAAGAAAACCTCATAGAAGGCAAATTGTCACTGTACAGGTTAAGTCTTTAAAGGGGAAAAAGCAGGTCACCTGATGCAAGTAAATATAGAAGGTAAAATGAGAGAAGAAAGAGGGACTGGTTCTGGAGATGAGGAGATAGTATCAAGTTTCAAAAATACAGTTAAAGCATTAAGGGGGAATTCTGCTGCTGCTGCTGCTGCTGCTGCTATCCACCTTTGATCTGGTGCATGCTAAATGCTGTGCAGAACATGATCCCCACTGGATAGATAAAATGAGAGTGGGGAAATGGTACATTCCAGAAGACAGGAAGATTGGTTTGTTGTAATGTAGTGCCAGAGATTAATTGGACAGCTGCCAGGTCAAAAAATCACTGGCCAGGCAGGAACGTTCTCATCTGTGTTGCTGAATCCAGAGGGGGGTTTTAAAGCCACCAACCAAACAGTATGAACAATTGTGCATGTCTCTCCAAATTCAGCAGTCTGAACCTCCCTTTACAAGAAGGTGCATCTATAAGTAGAGCTTTGATTTATGAACATCTGTTTCTCTCTGAAGCCCAGTGGTTTTTGAACTGTTGTTTGGTAGGGATCCTCCTCAGATGGTTTTCCGGGGTTGATCAACAAGAAGACTAACTATGGTGAACAAACTTCCTTGACAGACAGCTTGTTTCACATATCCACTGCTGCAGTGTGATGCTACAGAAGAGTACAGAACATGCTCTCTGTGTTCGTGTAGGAGAGCAAGGAAGCCCAAGAGGCAGAGCTCGCTTCCTGCAAGGTTTCAGGGTGTAATTGACATTTAAGAACAGCAGCACACACTAGACTTCTAATAACTCTGTTGCTTAAAACTCACTAGAAAGGTCCAGAGAAGAAACTCTTGAAATAACAAGTAGAAATTAGCTGAGAACTGTCTCTAGTTCTCCAGGCCTAGAAATATTCAGGCCTCTGAGGATCTCATACAGGCTCAACCACTCACAAAGACTTCTGTCATTAATATGAAAATATTTTGTCCAATTTCTCACATAGCCTGTCTCATCCTGAGGCCTTCCAGAGACAGTTTTAAAGAACATGCCATAAAATCTTCTGGAATGTTCCAGGTTTCCACAGCAAATATGACTGTTCCTCGGCAGATGGGCTAATGAGAAACAAATTCCCTGAAGCAGAAAAAATATAAAATGACATTGCTAGGCAACAGCTTCCCAGCACTAAGAGCAATCCTTCAGTTACAGCTTTTTAACTGCACTTACTATCCCTACTGCCTGTGTGTCATTTCTCTCTGTGCCACAGTGTCATTTCACTTAGCTATTCATTTGTGAAGCTGCAACCATTCAGAAACACGATGGCACAATTTGCATTGTTTTCTGTTATTGTACACCCATTCTACTGTTGCAATGTCAACCAACATTTAGAATGACATCCCAAATATTATTGCGCTAGCAGGATTTAAAAGGTTGTATACAGCTTGAAACACATTTGATTAAGGTCTTCAGATAAGACCTGAAATGAATAACCCATGTGAATTTGCAAACAGAATGGCCAAGTTTTAAGCAGCCCACTCAACTGTGGTGCAGAAATACCTGCAGGTTTGTCCTGCAAAGCATACCTGTCTATTAATTCAGACTGAATCAAATGCATTATGATTTAAAACTTTCATATAAAAAATGAATGATGTCTCTTTGCTCATACCCAGGCACTTTACACTGGTAAAGGGAAAAGATGCCCAAAATTTCTTTCATGGCTTGTTTACACGGCTCTTGAGCTCCACTGTCTGGCAGTGATTAAAAATCAAAAGGGATCAGGTTAAACCATTTATTTTCAAAGTTAAACAGATATTACTTGTGCAAAAAGTAGGTGCCAGCAGCAGCTTGTGAGGTGGAATGAGATGTTGACAAATACATCAGCATGATTACTACTGTTTCTGATATATACAACGTAGAACTGGTGTCAGGTCTATAATATCATCTAGAAAACTGCTTTAAAAATAAACTTGTCCTGCTATATAGAGAAGGTTGTCAGCAAGATCTGTTTCTCTCCCTGATATGGACACAGAGGCTTACATACCGTGCACCGCCCTGCCAATGGAAAAGTAGGGTGTGCATGCTGGTTCCCTTAGACCTGTTGACACTGCTAACAAATGAGCAGAGCTTACGTGGCTCTTAAGGATGATGTCTGCACTGTAAGATGTGTCTGCCATTGGGAATGATGGGAGAAATATCCTACGGCAATGATGCAGTCCATAGGAGCCATGGAAGTTCTGTGAGTCTGCTAGCAGCATCAACAGACTCTGCAGTCTCACGCAGTGCTCCAGCACAGAATGTCAGCCAGGGGTTTTAGTGCAGACCTATCTCAAGTGTCTGTGAGAGTCTTGTCTGTCTTACTAGCCTGACCAAGAGCTCTGTAAACTCTTTAAAGGAACAATTTCTTTGAGGTAAGTCAATAAGCAATCCTTTAAAAAAATGCATCCTTTATTTTGTTTTTATTTCACCTGCTTCTAAAATAATTAATATTCTGACATTGCTGCCTCTAACACTTTGATAGTGATAATACACTATAATATAGTGATAATATAACACTTTGATATAGTTGTTGATAGTCACCAACAGTTCAGACTCGATCCGTGTGTATATGAAGTTCTTATTTGCCTCAATGTGCATCATTTTGCATTTATTTACGTCGAACTGCATTTTACATTTTGTTGCCCATTTAGAGAGATCTTTTTGAGCTCTTTGCAATATGGTTTTTTACAACCCTGAATAGTCTGCAAACTTGGCATTCTTGCTGCTTATCCCTAATTGCAGATCATTTATGAACCAGTTAAGAAGCATTAATCCCAGTATAGGTCCATCTCCAAAACAGCACCCCTCCAGTGGCTGTTGCTAGTGTCTATCATATGTTTCTTTTTAGATTGTGAGCCCTTTGGGGACAGGGAGCCATTTTGTGTATTTGTTTGTTTATACCTATGTAAATCGCTTTGGGAACTTCTGTTGAAAAGCAGTATATAAATATTTGTCGTATTCGTATTTGTATGTTCACAAGCACAAACACTCTAGGTGGCAGCAAGAGCAGGGAACTCCATCACGGCGCTGGGAGCTCAACAAATGGCTGGGTGGGTGGGTGACTCGGGGCTGGGTTTAAAAGGCAGGCCCAATCAGGGATTCTCAAGCAGCCAAGTTCTATTTTTTTCACAGAAAGGTTGGAGAAGAGGGGCAGCCCCTTCCCCTTTGGGGGTTAGTGTCCCTAGGGTTCCTCAGGAGAAGGGCCAGTCACCAGGCTCAGCATTGCTCTAATTATATTTATTTATTTATTATTTATTTGTTCGATTTCTAGACCGCCCTTACAGGATAGCTCAGGGTGGTTCACAAATAACACAAAAGAGTTAAAATCAATCAATGATCGAGAATAAAAAAATTTAAAATACAATAAAGCAGCTAAAAAATAAAACAATTCAAAACCTTATAACAACCCAATACATTAAAAACCCTTTAAAACAATTTTAAAACCCTGGAAGGCCAGGCCAAACAGGTAGGTCTTTAGGGCTCTCCTAAATGCCAATAAAGAACTCAAATTATGGATTTCTGCAGGAAGTGCATTCTACAATATAGGAGCGGCTACAGAGAAGGCTTGCCTCTGGGTCACCACCAGACGAGCTGGTTGCAACTAGAACCGGACTTCCTCTATGATGATCTTAGCGTGCGGTGGGGATCAGACCAAAGAAGGTGCTCTCTAAGGTAACATGGACCTAAGCCGTTCAAGGCTTTAAAGGTAATAACCAGTACTTTGTATTTTGCCCAGAAACATCGGCAGCCAGTGCAGCTGTTTCAAAACAGGCATAATATGGTTTCTCCGAATTGCCCCGAAGACCAGCCTGGCTGCCACATTTTGAACTAACTGAAGTTTCCGAACTACGTACAAAGGCAGCCCTACGTAGAGCGCATTACAGTAGTCAAGCCTTGAGGTTACCAGCTTGTGCACCACTGTTTTGAGGTCATCCTCCTCAAGGAATGGACGCAGCTGACAAATCAGCCTGATAAAAAACACTCCTGGCCACAGCCTCCACCTGAGATACCAGGGTGAGTCTGGATCCAGGAGTACCCCCAAGCTGCATACCTGCTCCTTCCAGGGGAGTGTGATCCCATCCAGCACAGGGAGATTTAACTCATCCCTCAGATTCTGAGCCCCTACAATGAGCACCTCCGGCTTGCTTGGATTTATCTTCCATTTGTTGTCCCTCATCCAGCCCATTACTGCCTGTAGGCAGGCATTTAGGAAATGAATGCCATTTCCTGATGAAGCAGATGAAAGAGAGAAGTAGATTTGGGTGTCATTAGCATACTGATAATACCCAGTGAGCACCAAATCTCCTGATGACCTAACTCAGTGGTTTCATGTAGATATTGAAAAGCATTGGTGACAGAATGGAGCCCTGAGGGACTCCATATAACTACACTGTTTGAAGTGCTATGTCAAGCTGTCCAAATTAAGCATGCATTGTGTCTGACTACAGTACCAGTTGTCCTCAATCAAGCAATGCATGCTAGAGCTGTAGAAGCACACAGAGCAGTTTGTTTGTTTGTTTGTTTATTGTTAAATTTATATACTGCCTTTCATTAAAACAATCCCAAGGCAGTTCACACAGAAAAATTAAAACAAGGCTATAAAAATACACAATTTCATATTTTTGTAGATATCGTTTTGTCATTGTAGGGATTTCACACAATGTTTCTTCTCTTAATAAGTATTATTGGAAAGCGCTTTGTAGATGCAGCATTTAGCTGCATTGGATCAGGGATTTTTTGCAAGGGGATCACTAAACACAGAATTTGAAGGCTGGCAATACAACTGTGGGGTGCACTTGCACAAGCTGATGTGTGAAGGTTGCATGTGATAGCTGTGGGATAGTTTCATCATTTGGCTTCAGGAAGCCCATAAGCAAGGTGGAATGTTGTTGAAGGGTTAATAATAATTATCCTTGCATTAAAGGAAAATATTTTTGAAAAGCAGGATGAGAGTGCAATGTGTAGCAACACATTAGGATATGTGGACAGCTTGTTGGGATACTGCATGAAGCATATGCCGGGAAACTCTGGTAGCATTTCCAGATTTTGGGTAGCATAGATTGATTTAGTGAACTTTCTGTTAAATTTCATTCATGCATCAAGAGAAGGAAGCTGGGGACTGCACCTTGAAACCATAAAGCCTTTAATTCCCTGTTGTTCTGTATATGTCAGGACCAATGGTTCTCACTACCTTCTGTGGCACTTGCAAAATATGCTCAGTTTATCTGTAAGCCATCCACGAGCCCATGAGTATTCCAAAAGTGGTGGATTCTCTGCTCAGCATGGACACCATAAAATATTTGGAAGGATACCAATGGATCAAGCCACTGAAGAAAGAGTTAATAGGGACACAAGGACAACAGGTGGACCAAAAGCGTCCAGTATTCATACTGGAGCTGTTCCCAGATATTACATTACAGCAGACTACCAAAGTGCAAGCATTCACCAACTTTGCAGATGGTTGATGTTACAAACAGTTTTACCCATCCAGACCTCACAAAATCCTGAATAAAATGAGATGAAGTGGACATAAGATGCATTGTGAAAATGCATCTGTTATTCTGAAAGCTGACAGACCTCTAGTTGGACAGATAGCTTTGATTGCACAGTCGTAATTTGATTATGAGACATATCATGGAGCATCCACTTGGATCATTTCCTTGGACATTAGCAACATGTGATGGTACACTGAGAGACACAATGAAGTCAGTTTTAAGTGCTGCAATGGAGTGGGTAGTTCAACCTGCTGAAATTATTCCACAATTTCCTGCTTGTTTACTTGATGACATGAGCATCATACAAAGAACAAAGAATGACCATGCAACCTTCTGTGAAGTAGCAGACAATATATTCAGACAACTTCTAATAGAAGGTTATCAAAGCAAATGGCCTGATATGTTTGACTTATACTGGACTGTATCAATAAAGGATACAGAAAGGAATTACAGTGTAGAGGGGGCAATGATGCACCACAGTATAACAAGATAGTAGGAGACCTCAAGATAAAGCAATGGCAAATATATATTAATTCTCATAGACGTGCCTCTGTGGGGGATGCGTCCCGGCAACCCAGCGGATTGGCTGGGCGGTGGAGGTGCCAGATTGGATGGGCAGCAGTTGACCGTGTAGGGAAGTGGCCACTTGAGGAGGGAAGGAAAGGAAGGAAAGGGGACAAGTGGAGAGGAGAACTGAACAGACTGGGGCAGAAGGGAGTGGGGAAGCTGAGGGGAGAGAAAGTGGTGGAGTCTGGCTGGGCAGAGACAAACGGCTGGCCACTTTGGAAGATGCTCTCTAGAGGGAGGGTCATGCAGGAAGGAGCCAGCTGAACGCTTGGCCACCCAACACCAGGGACTGGAGGAAGGAGGCAGCGGCAACGGCCAGCAGGGAAAACACAAGCAAGCTAAAAAGCAGAGGTGGGGGGGAGCATGAATGAGAGAGAGAAAAAGAGAGAGAAAGAGGGTGAAATGGAGGAGGGAGCAAGCTGGGGCAGAAGGCTTGGAGGGGAAGGGAATGGGGCAGAGGGTTTGTGGGGAAGGGAGTAGGGCAGAAGGTGGGGGGAGTGTACCGCCGCACAGATGCTCTGTGCGGGATCAGCTAGTTCTTATGTTAATCCAACAAAATATATCCTTTCTGTGTGATGAATGGAAGCAGAAAAAAAATAAAAGGTAAAATCTTATTGATTACATGAAATACAGGGTAAAATCTTACTGAATACATGAAAGGACTTGTGCTACAAGATTGCTCAAAATGATGTTGAAGAAGTCACAAAACTTCTATCAGATCATGAGGCAACAGTTACAAGATTGTTGCTACATGCCCGACATGTAGCCAGGGAAGACTACAAGGCAATCACTATTGTTTGTGAGGACACAGATGTTGATAGTCCTAAGTGCTGCTCAGTGTCACATATATGCACCTATGTTTCAGAAGCATGGATTACAATGGTCAAGATACACTGAGATTAGAGAAATTGCTTGTGCTATAGGACTTGGTGTATAAACAACATGTTGACCTCACATATCCATGGGTTGGGGGTGGCCATAAATGACTGCAGAGATCATTTCCAGCCACCATTTTATTTCTCGTAGCCTCAAGATGGCTTTGTGTAAAACAAAAAACAAACAAACCCCAACAATTTTTTGACCAATTTTCAGCCTAGTTGGGGGCACTCTGGAGAACAGAGCGACTCAGGGGGAGCAGCAAAGCGTGGTGAGGAGCTTCCCCCTGCATTCCCCCCCCACCAATTTTTGGCAATCTTAGATTATTTTTCAGCCAACTGGGAACCTAAGCCCCGTAATCCCATAGCCCCCAATGCCTTGATAATTGCAGTTTCCATATGCACGGTTGCAGCTGGGAATGCAAACCCTGCAAAAATCGAGGTCCCCCTGTATGCCATGCAGAGCAATGTGTCAACCAAGCTGTCGAAGAGCAGGATGACTTTGAAACAGGCGGATTATGATAAGACCGCTTCTAAAGAAGCCTACCTTGGATCCCTCAGAGTTGAGCAACTACAGTCCTATCTCCAACCTTCCATGGCTGGGCAAGGTAATTGAGAGGGTGGTGGCCTCCCAGCTCCAGATAGTCTTGGAGGAAACTGATTATCTCGACCCATTTCAAATTGGTTTTGGGCGGGCTATGGGGTGGAGACTGCCTTGATCAGCCTGATGGATGATCTCTATGATTATAGAGAGCCAGCATGGTGTGGTGGTTAGAGTGCTGGACTAGGACCAGGGAGACCCGGGTTCAAATCTCCATTCAGCCATGATACTAGCTGGGTGACTCTGGGCCAGTCACTTCTCTCTCAGCCTAACCTACTTCACAAGGTTGTTGTGAGAAGAAACTTAAGTATATAGTACACCGCTCTGGGCTCCTTGGAGGAAGAGCGGGATATAAATGCAAATCATCATCATCATCATCATCTCCAATTGGGAATTGACAGAGGGAGTGTGACTCTGTTGGTCCTTTTGGACCTCTCGGTGGCTTTTTATACTATCGACCATAGTAGCCTTCTGGAGCGTTTGAGGGGGTTGGGAGTGGGAGACACTGCTTTGTGATGGTTCCATTCCTACTTCTTGGGCAGGTTCCAGATGATGTCTCTTGGAAACTGCTATTCTTCAAAATCTGAACTTTTGTATGGGGTCCTTCAGGGCTCCGTATTGTCTCCAGTGTTGTTTAACATCTACATGAAACCACTGGGAGAGTTCATCAGGAGATTTGGTGCAGGGTGCTATCAGTATGCTGATGACACCCAAATCTACTTCTCCATATCAACATCATCGGGAGGGGGCATAACCTCCCTAAATGTCTGCCTGGAGGCAGTAATGGGCTGGTTGAGGGATAACAAACTGAGACTGAATCCAGATAAGAGGGAGGTACTCATTGTGCTGGGTCAAAACTCGGGAGATGAGTTTGACCTGCCTGTTCTGGAGGGGGTCACACTTCCCCGGAAGGAACAGGTACGTAGTCTGATGGTGCTTCTGGATCTGAGCCTCTCCCTGGTCTCTCAGGTTGAAGCAGTGGCCAAAAGTGCCTTCTATCAGTTTTGGCTGATACACCAGCTGCATCCGTTTCTTGAGATAAATTACCTCAGAACAGTGGTACATATGCTGGTAACCTCCATACGTGATTACTGCAATACACTCTACGTGGGGCTGCCCTTGTGTGTGATCCGGAAACTACAGCTGGTTCAGAATTCGGAAGCCAGGTTGGTCTCTGGATCATCTCCAAGATGTTGGAAGTGAAGAACTATGCGCTGTCTCTTGACTCAATGACATAGGAGGACAGACTAGTGAGTCAGAGGGCTAGAGGGTCAAGACATTGGTCATCCCTTCTCTACTGCTCTGACATTATCCCTTTGATATGTAGATTGCAGATCTTAGAGACTTCCTTCCTTCCAGCCACTTCCTTCCTCTTCCCTTCTCTTCCCTTCCTTCTCCCTTGCAACATGCAAGCTCCTGTCTCCCTGCACCATGTGTGCAGAGATGCAGAATCCATCTGCATCCAGCTAGCTAGCTAGATTAGAGATCCTATCACTTCACTTTACTATCTAGAATGGAGTTCTATAATAAATACTCCTTATATTGATTTGAAACTATGAACTGGCTCGAAGTTATTTTACTCTCAGCATACATGCATGCCTAACCAAATTCTGCTGTGTTGTGCCTCTGTGCACTCTGCAATAATGAAAAAGGGTTTCTCTTACCAGAGAGAATTCCTAACAGGAGAGACCATATTACTCCCATATTGAAAGATCTACACTGGCTGCCGATACGTTTCCGGGCAAAATACAAAGTTTTGTTTATAACCTATAAAACCCTAAACGGCTTGGGCCCTGGGTATTTAAGAGAACGTTTTCTTCGTTATGAACCCCAACACCCATTGAGACCATCAGGAGAGGTCTGTCTGCAGTTGCCACCGGCTTGTTTGGTGGCTACTTGGAGACGGGGCTTCTCCACTGCTGCCCCAGACTAATGTTTTAAATTTTTGTTTGCTTGTCATAAACTGCTCAGAGATGTGAGTTTTGGGCAGTATAGAAGTGTGTTAAATAAATAAATAAATAAATAAATAAATACTTTTGTGATTAGTCATTAGTCATAAAAGAACTTTACTTGGAAACTTTGCAATTCCTTACAAATTTCAAAAGAAATGTGATTTTTTAGTGTTTTCTGCAGATTAATGCTTTTACAATATGAATAAATTAATAGATATTGCCATATGGAAACTTTCTTTTTCATTTTGAGCTGTCAGTCCATTACTTCAGATAAAAAATGTTGGATTAGTAAAGTTGTTTGACAATGATTACTATTGCTTATTATGCATTTTAAAGATTTTTTTTTTTTACACAATAAGCTGGTTTGCGGGGTGGGGGGGCGCTACTCATTATCAAAGGCCATAATGGCTAATAATTCTACTAAGGTCCTAAGCAATCCAAAACACACTATCCCATTTATTCACTCAAAATGTACCGATCAACACTTCTGGCCCATAGGCTATAGTCATTGAGAGACTGTTCCTCTGTGACTTTGTCTAATTCCCTTTTGAACACATTTAAGCTAGTAGCCATCTCCACATCTTGTGGCATAAAATTCCACAAATGAATTATGCTGCAGATTAAGCACAGCATTCTGTCCTATGAAGAGTATTTCTGGGTGTTCTGCTGTTCTTCAACACAATAGCTGACACAGTAGGAGCTTCTTGGACCAAAAAGAAGAGTGGAAGATGGTAACAGCAGATTGCAGGAGCAGATTGAACAGGAAAGCCAAAGATGGGGAGGAAGAGGAGAGGCAAAAGGAAAGCCGAGCAAACAGAAGGCAAGCAGTGGATAGCAAACAGCAAAGGACATTTAAAAGGGGGACCAGTATATTGTTAGAGGTTCTGTCTGGTTGTAGCTGAACAGATGGCTATGCAAGTAGAGTAGACAGAAAATGAAAATGAATACTTAACTTGTTACTAGTCAAGGGTGACAGAGGAATGGCTAGACGGCTGCTGAAACCCCCAAACAGTATCTTCTTATGTAGTCCAGCTGGCCTGGAGAACATGGAGCCTCTGAAGGAATCCTGTGCTTAAACTGCAGAATTATTAATTGATGGAATTTGCTCCCACATAAAGCAGTGATGGCACCTAGCTTAAATGGATTCAGAAGGCTCCATATGCTCCAGCAGTGTCCTCTCTAATTTTTTTCATCTGTGTGCAGGATGAGTTTTGTTCTGGGCAGCAGTATCAAGGCAGAGTGTGTGTACGTGCATTCAGAGTGGGACCTTCCTGATTCAACCTGTGGAGGATCTAAAATTCACTGAGCAGACATTAAAAAAATTGTGTGTGCACACACAAACACACACACACACACACACACATGCCTTAGAGGGAACACTGCTCTCCAGGCCAGGGAGATAAAAGCAAACATGATAGCAAAAACACAGTCCTTATCAGACACACACCCTAGATGATTGCACTTAGCTTGTTTATGTGAAGAAATATTGCCAACTTTTCCCCAGCAATATTCCTATGCTAGTGACAATGATAAGCAGAATTTCAGAAAGTGAGGTTGTTCCCAACTACAGATGCAATGATGAGGAAACCCACTCAGATGCCTCCTGTTACATTGCTACTGAGGGCCCCGTCAGGAAAAAAGCTGGCAACCTCAATCATATTATAAAGGACTCTTGAACTTGTGACCATTAGGACCCCCTACATACCACCCTTAATTAGGGGTGTACACAAAACTGGTTTGGGTGGTTTGGTTTGAATTGGAACTGACCTCAAACTGGTTCTAAAAGGTTCTACGTAGGGAATGGTGGTCAAGATGAATGCCAGGAGGAGGACGAGAACTGATCTTGTGGTAGCAAGCATGACCTGTCCCCTTAGCTAAGCAGGGTCTGCCCTGGTTGCATATGAAAGGGAGACTAGAAGTGTGAGCGCTGTAAGATAGTCTCCTCAGGGGATGGAGCCGCTCTGGGAAGAACAGGTGGATTCAAGTTCCTTCCTCCAAGATAGGGCTGAGAGAGATTCCTGCCTGCAACCTTGGAGAAGCTGCTGCCATTCTGTGAAGACAATACTGAGCTAGATAGACAAATGTTCTGACTCAGTAGAAGGTAGTTTCCTATGTTCCTAAGATGGCATTGGGTGAGCAGCTCCCTTGAAGAGCTCCTGGGAATTTAAGAATATTTTCATAGTTTTAATGTGAGATTTTAACAAGGGTTCTAAGCTGAAGATGACTTCACCAAGGTGGGCTTGAGTATGAACTTCTGTGATTCAACTACATCTGAATTGCTAAGTGAACAGAGGGAGGAAGACTGCCAACTAACTGTCTGATGATGGGGCACAAGAGAAGGTGGAAAATTACTCCCAAGCATAAGAAGGAACATCTAAAAATAAAGCACCAAAGCAACGGAGAATTAACAACCTCTTAAACCTCAGAGACTCTGTGAGTATCCCTGATCCCTTAGCAATAAATAATCATTATGCTGTATTAGCTGCAGAGGCGGTTCTCACGATCGGGTGAAATCGAGCTAAGGGAGCCTAGCCTGATTTCGCCTGCACCTGAGAACCACCAGGCTCGCAGCCGAGTCCAGCCTCACCAAAGCGGGTAACCCACTAAAAGTACCCTCCCCTAAACCCAGGTTAATGGCACTTGCGCAGGGCATGCTGTAACTTCGAGGAGCCACACGGGCCCCAATCCCCACAGCCCGTCACGGAGCCAGAAGTCGTGTGGGTGGCCAATCTGGCCCCAGGGATCTGCAGGAGCTCATCTGCGGGGATAGCGGGCTAATGCCCTGCTCTCCCCGCTTAACCCGATCTGGTGGTTACCACTGATCATGGGAACTGCCTCACAGAATCCACCTCTGTGATTATTCGGCTGGTGGTTGGCAGTGTTATAAGGAGACTGCTGGGAAACAGAGCACTTATACACAGACAACAGCAAGCTCTCTGCTTAACTCCGAATTCCGGGCTAAATATGTATAGAAGAATACACTTCTCACGGCAGAAACAGTAATTTTAATTTTTGGGAAAATTCAGGATGTGGGGAAGAAAATAGATGATCTCAGAGATTATTTTTCTAACCTATGCAGAGGCTACCAACCTCAGGGGCCCAGCAAGTCCCGGGTCTTAACTGTCAGTCTGATTTGGAATCTGATTTGGAACCTCCAAGCTCCCACTCAAATCGGAGAAGCTAAATGATCTTAAGAATCCGAGAAGCCATAGAAAGGGGATGAATGTCATGCGAATTCTTCAGACTAGACAGACGGTCGTCATATTGCCATGAAAAACATAAATACAAACAAATGGGGATCAGGAGGAATGTCTTACTTTCCCTGTCCCAAATCCTGAGATGTGATCAAACCCAGCTGGATCTGGCCGGGGTTCACTGGATGCCAACGTCTCCATATTTGCTTACTTTGGAATGGCCAGTGATTCCTCCTATGCTGCAAAGAATGAAATGTTACTTAAGCTTGTTGAATACTTTCTTGAGCCATGTCTACCACGATTCCTTATTAAATAAATCCACTGTTGAAGAAAATTCCAACCTTGTAACTAAGAGAAATACTCAGAGCCATAGAAGGCGACAATAAGATCACCATGGAAACATCCTTGCCTCCAACTATTCCCAGAGTCACTGCCAAAAAGCAGAATGCTTTTGATAAACATGAGAACCAGGTGAAGTCAGCCACACCACCTTGCAGAGTTAAAAGGGGCATCATAGCTGATAAGGGATTCATATGGGTTGTAACAGATTACAGCCTTTGAGCAAGCTCAAGCGAGGGAAAGAAATGCTGAATCATCCCTGCTTGAGCTACTTGGCTAAGCTTCTCCTAAAACTATTCTGTATTATCGGTAGGTTCAAAATGCTTCCTCCACCACCCCTTTTGTTTACAGAAACTCTCTGGGCTTGGGGTGGGGTAACCCAGAAAAAAAAACTCTCTTAATTTGGCTCTTGGACAAGTACAAAAATCTTCCACTTGCAAGCCTACACATGTGAGAAAACTGATATCCTGCTAAACGTTTGAGGATGTGATTGCACCAGAGAAATCTCCCTTCACCCACCCCCCTTTCCTGAGTTAAAAACCAACTCGGAGAGGCATATAAAAAGAAAAGAACTAAAAAAACCAGTTTTATTCCATTACTACAGACTACTTCCATTTGAGGCTTTCTCAGCTGTTAGGTACAGTTAAGAATACTTAGAAGGATTACAAAAATAGGTTGCCTTAATCCACACTTAAATGTTTATAGAGTCTTTTGCAACACCATAGGTAGGATGGGCATAGGCTAGTGTTTCTTATTTTAATTATGTTACAGGTAAACAATAATAGAAAGTATCAGGAATATGCAAAAGCACACACATACAAAGAAATATAAGTTCCTAATGCACAGTCTGACTAAACAAACTGTTCTCTATGCTGAATTCCCTTTTCCTTGAACTCACCCACTGGTGGACTTGGGGGATGCTGCTGTGGCTGCAGGAGGATACCCAGTGGCTCCCCCTCCCCCACGTGCCTCCTCCCAAGTCTCCCCAGGCCCACTTCTCCCCGGGATCCACTTACTTTCTTCTGGATAGGAAAAGCTACCCAAGTTCTCCTCCTACCTTGCTTCCACACAACCAAAAACTGGGAGCACACACAGCCCCCAAACCTGGGTAGAACATAGTTTTTGATTGTGTGAATGACCCATAAGTCTCATCAGATCCAGGGTTTGGCTTTTTCTCTCACAAGACTTGTATACAAGAGGCAGAAATGAGGCCTTAAAAGCTCAGTTTCTGACTTTCCCTACAGGTAAAGTTGGACAAACAGCATGAGAGGAGCTGCTTTGCCTGGGAATCAGAGGTTGGCTGGATTGGAGTGTGTGGACAGCCAACATGATCAGCATGATCCTCTCACTCCTATATGAAAAAATGTCACCTTTAAGAATATAAGAACAGCCCTGCTGGATCAGGCCCATCTAGTCCAGCATCCTGTTTCACACAGTGGCCAACCAGATGCCTCTGGAAGCCTACAGGCAGGAGTTGAGGGCATGCCCTCTCTCCTGCTGTTACTCCCCTGCAACTGGTACTCAGAGGCATCCTGTCTTTGAGGCTGGAGGTGGCCTATAGGCCTCCGACTAGTAGCCGTTGATAGACCTCTCCTCCATGATGTTATCCAAACCCCTCTTAAAGCCATCCAAGTTGTTGGCTTTCTTGGTGCTTGGCTATAGGGTTGTGTGTAGAACTGGCATGGAATCTCCAGGAATTGGCATTAATCTCCAGGTGTCTATTGAAAGCAATCCTGAAGGTTTTAAGTGCTTGATATTGTGATAAATATTGGGGAAAATTTGCAGAAAAAATCTCCAGGAATAGATTTGTATTGGTGAGTAGCAGACAGGCAGGAAAAGGTAACAGAGGGGTGCCTTGCATGCTTCATCTTTGGTGTTATTTAGTCAGAGCCCCACTTTCAAAGAAGCAATAATGGGCATAGACCCTTCCCTGACACTGAAGAGTACAGCAGTCGTTTGAGGCAGAACTGGATCTGATTTGGCTTGTAACTGAGCTCAGAATAACTCAAGCTACAGACAAATATTTTAAAACTCTAGATCACAAAACAGGAGGCCAATGCAATAAAAGTAGCAAAAAGCCATTCTTGCAAAACAGAACACAACTGCAATCAGAACCCACAATGATCACAACTTCTAGTTCCTCCAAAACTAGGCCCTTCAATAAAGTTGTAGGCTGCTTTATATCATCTATTGGTGCCCCTTTCTTTTCTTTCTTTTTCCTTCCCCCTGCAACTAACTACCAGGCTAGGGATGTAGCTTTCAGTGATAGTGGAAAGTGTATATTTTCCTGCTGTACTCATTCAATCACTCAGCTGCTCTCAAGCCTTCAAAGTAGCAGCTACAAAAATACTTGCAGCTTGAACCACAGTTTGAAAACACACATGACCTTTGTAATTTACATGGGAACACTTGCAAAATAAATTCTCACATATCAGTGTGAGGATGATACAAATGAAAAAGGTCACGAACATAACTGAGAAGACACAAATCCTTAGTGTTTGCAGGTCATTTCTTCCTCTTGTCTATCTGTTCTAGTTAAAACACTCCTCTCATTTCTTGACAGCATAAATGGGTAAGGACTTTTCAAGTCCAATGCTTTGGGTTCTATTTCCTTCTAATGTTTTGAAGTCTGCATGGATGTAGCGTTAACACATTTTAAACAGTCCTAAACTGTATTTTACTGTGAATGTTTTCACTTTAAGAAAAGCTTTTCAGTGCACTGATCAGGGTAAAAAAAAATCTATTCTGACAGATGGATAATACAAATGGAAAAATAACTCTTGGAAGTTACTGGTTGGAGGCTAAACTGTTTGCTTCTTCTGCATACAAAAATATGCCGGCCAGCAATGTCATAAGCTTAAAAGGAAGATCATTATTAGAGCTTCTGCTACAATGTGGCTATGCTGCTAAACTGTCTGTAATCCTGAAGAGCAGAACCTTGCAAAAATAATGTAAGATTTACCAGTCAATTGTAAAAAGAAAGGTCTCTTTGAACATTGCTTTCCTTTCAAGGTTCTCTTATTTGATGTATATTTTTAAAAATATATTAAAGGATTTTTCCCCCTTATTGCCTGGCAAAGGACACCTCCAGAGACCAAGTGAATTCTGTTTTCAGGACTACTTAATATATGCTAAAAGAAAAGACACACAGGTCCTGAAGATGATGAATGTATACATGGTTTTAAAATGCATTAGGGATGTGCATGAACTGGTTCAGCAGTCCTTTAATGGACTGCCGAACCAGTTTGGATGTCCGGTGTTCAAGCCGATTCAGAGGTTTGGGGTGGGGGTGGTGGTGGGGGTTCTATAAGGCGCATGGAGGGTGCTCTTACCTCCCCTGCCGCATTTCCCCTGTACATGCGTTGGCCACTTCTGTTCCGGTAGGGGCTGCAATGAGGTTCACTGCAGCCCCATGACAGTGATTTTGAGGAGAGTGCCAGAGGGGGGGAAGTGTCAGGGGAGGCAAGAGCACCCTCCCTGCACCTTAAAGAACCACCCACTGGCCTCCCGAATGCGTTCATGTACATCCCTAATATGCATTATAGAATCTGTCCCAAGCCCTTCAAAACGTTACAACTTGCCTGTCAAAGCTAAAGGTAATCCACATAATCTTACAGGAAAGCTCATCAGGTTCATAACTGGCCATCTTATCTTTGGCCTTTGCTCTCTGTCTGCTTGTATCCTCCCCTCTCTCATCACTGATCTGCCTTTAGGGCCAAACTAGATGTGTGTGTTTTCCCCAATGGAAATAACAGTCATGTAGAGGATGGACCCAATCAGGATTGAATCACCATGAGGAGAAAGGGGTTTTTAATCCCTTACTCTTGTGATGCAAACCAATTAAAATTCCCCCACCCCACAACTCCTATTTTCCTCAGAGGGACAATTGTCAACTTTCAAGTACAGACAATTATACTTCACTCTCTGGCTATCCACCTTTCATTCCAGTTATACCTCTGTTGTTGTGAGGGCAGCTTGCTGACAGCAGCTTGTGTCTTGGAGCATTCTGCGGGGTCTGGCCATCACTGCCAACTGGCAATTGAGAAGAATTATTTTTACCAGCTGCTACCAATGAGCATATAGCCACCTTAAGTGGTGCAGTGGGGAAATGCTTGACTAACAAGCAGAAGGTTGCCGGTTCGAATCCCTGCTGGTACTATATCGGGCTGCAGCGATAGGAAGATATAGGAAGATGCTAAAAGGCATCATCTCATACTGTGCGGGAGGAGGCAATGGTAAACCCCTCCTGTATTCTACCAAAGAAAACCACAGGGCTCCGTGGGGGCCAGGAGTTGAAATCGACTCAACGGCACACTACTTTACCTTACCAATGAGCACTTGCATGATACAGACCAGGAGCTGGTCTTGTGGTAGCAAGCATGACTTGTCCCCTTAGCTAAGCAGGGTCTGCCTTGGTTGCATATGAATGGGAGATTAGAAGTTTGAGCACTGTAAGATATTCCCCTTAGGTGATGGAGCCACTCTGGGAAGAGCAGAAGGTTTCAGGTTTAGGGTGCTTTGTAGACAAAACAAAACACCAATTTTCCAGATCCAAAAAACAAAACGTGCCTGTTTCGGCTACAAAACGTTTTGTTGTTTCAGACCTCCATTTTGTGGTGATCTCTGAGTCAGTCTCCATTTTGTGTTTGACATCTCTTTGAATTTCCCCACCCTTCCAGCCTTCTGATCAGTGACCTAGATCATGGGCTGACCTGCTGACAATTCCCTCCTTGTTCCCCACTGGCTCTTTTGCTTCTTCCCACTCTTTACTGACCCCACATTGGCCAGGGGAAGGGTTGCTAACCAATGGGGTGCTGGGTTCTGCTGTTTCTGTGGTGTTCTGAGTGTAGATTCTCTGGTAGCATATGAGAGTGGATTCTTGTTTTTCACTGAAAATCTCATATGCTACCAGAGAATCTACAATGAACACCTCAGAAACAACAAAACCCAGTACCCCACAGGCTTGTGGGGGTGGTTGGCACCCTATGTGCACTACACAACCCCTCGCTCTGGGCAACCCCAGTGCCCCCCAAGTGGAATTATGGGGCTGCTGAAACCTCCATTATTCCCCATGGGAGAAATCTTAAAGACATGTAAACTTCAACAAATCACAAAAGATCAGCCCTTTGCCCAATTCCTTTGAAATAATTCTGGAAGTTTCCTTGCCCCCATTGGGCATTACTACCCACCACACTCTGCTCTGGGTCATCCTTTCCCCCTTGATTTGAAGCGATAAATTTGCTGGAATCCCCATTATTCCCTATGGGAAAATTCTTAAAGATGTGTAAACTTAAAAAAAAAATCACAAAAAAAAAAATCAGCCCTTTGCCTAGTTCCTTTGAAATTGGGTGGTAGCTTCCACCCATTGGACACTACCACCACCACCCACTCTTTTTGCCCTGGGACCCTTTTTAAAAATCCAAATCGATTCAGATTCGGATTCGGAAAATTTGGCTACAAAACAAAACAGGGCTGATTCGGATTCAGAAAATTTGGGTACAAAACAAAACGGGGATGTTTTGATTCAGATACAAATCGAAACAAGAAAATTCCAAAATGCACACCCCTATTCAGGTTCCATCCATGACTTCTCCAAGATAAGGCTGAGAGAGATTTTTGCCTGCAGCCTTGGAGAAGCCGCTGCCAGTCTGTGGAGACAATACTAAGCTAGATAGACCAATGGTCTGACTCAGTATATGGCAGCTTCCTAAGTTCCTATCTTGGTTGCTGCTTGATTCTGGTGGCCGCAAAATATCCTAGCTCTCTCCTCTCCTCTTCCTTGGTTACTACTCAGCACAGACAGTCAAGGATTGCAGTGCTCACAGCTGCTGATGCTGCAGCTCTGTAACATGCAAATGAGTCCCATTCATTTCTTGTTACGCCTCCTTTCTTTTATTCCTCTTGGACAATCCTGTTTGCTAATCCATGGGCTCCCTGGGCACATGGCACCCCCAGAGCTGCTATGCTGCAAGGATTTCACTATACATTTCGAACAAAAGTGGGGCAGCTTCTGGCACCATGCATGAGGCTACACACAGGCTTGGGACAGCATTTAGGGCTACAATCCTATGCATACTTGTCTGGGAGTAAACCTCATTGAACTTACTTTCCAATAGACATATATAAGACTGTACGCTGTAAATCCCTTGAGAAATATCACTAGTCTGATCAAACTTCTGTTTTGCTTCCCTCAACAACTCTGTTGGTGGAGGTGGGCATCCAGGATGGGCTATCTCCTCCACTCCCTCTGGATTTATGTAAATTAGCAAAGCTTTTAGAGCTTATGAAGGAGAAGGAGTTCCCTCTCAGTTTTTCTGTACTGACTGCTATAGAGCTTAGTTCTCACTTGGAGCTTGCTCTACCTTCATTCTTCTCTGGCCTGATTCAAGCAAAAACAAAACAGCTAGGAATCCTTCTCCCCCCCCCCACCCGCCCCGCTCTACCCTTCCTTCTTAACTCTGCAGGGTCTCTCTGTTCTTCCCTCACCTTCATTGTTCTGCAGTATTCTCCTTATTCTTTTTTCATATACTTATTCTTTTCTAATTTTTTAAAGGATTTTTGTTCCAGTTGACATTCTAATCTTGCTCAATTACATGCCATCCTTCTGGGCTGAGCCATCAAAAAATGCCATTGAGGTCCCAGGACAACCTTCTTACTACATTGAAAAAGGCTTCCTCTGCTGAGACCCTTAAAGGGCACAGTGTTTCTGAAGCCTTCAGGGGACATCAATCGGCCACCTCCATCCAGCCACTTCCAGAGGGGAGTTCAGAGATGATGATTTGCTGCCATCTATCACTCTCCTTGCTCCCCTGCCCAGCAGGGGAATGAGGCCAACATCCACAAAAAGAAGGTTCTCCCTCCAGGCCCTAAATGAGAGGAGAAGAAGCTATCCAAGCCCTCTAATTGTTCCTTATGTTCGTTTTAAAAACAGCTGTTCAACCTAGAGCTTTTGGAAGCCCTTCAAGTTCTGCTCTTATGCCAATATTCTGTTAGCTCAAAGAAGGTTTTAGCAGTTCCACCTAGCTGGGAAGCACTTCCCTCAGTTAGCTACAGAACACAAAGCATTCAAGTTTGCTTTCGAGAACTAATTTTGTCCTCTTTGTGCTATATTGTCCCCACCACCACCACCTCCCCAAAAGAGCAAGTTCAAAACTAAACATCTCCTTGGGTGAAACTTGGGTGTTCAGCATTGTGAACAGATTCCCCCCGCCCCCCAGTTCAGCCTTTCTTTTGCATCCTAGATTGAAAATCCATCCTGTTCCAAGAAAAATCTTCAAATATGTGCTCCTTTTTTCATGTTATAGATACAAACAAAGATAAATGTTATTTGGAGCCACATCCCTCGGGCGTTATGGCTGCAGCTTCATCAGGGCAGATCTTATTAAATTAGTACAATCACAGCCCCAGAGCTTGCTTGACCTCTTCAGAAGGTGATCATATCTCAATGTCATCTTCATTTACTGCTGACATAAGCTGTGCCTATATCTCTGAGGTGGTTCCTATCTCAGAGTTGCTTATCTGCAGAAATCATCTCAGAGATTTGAACACCAGACCCAAATAGCAGTAGACACTGAGGTCAATCACACAATCAAAAATTGTGTTCTATCCAGATTTGGGAGCTGTGTGTGCTCCCAATTTTCCATTGTATGGAAGTGTCCGGCAGGGGCCCCTTGCTGGCTCCAACGTTCATTCAGCAGCCAAGGCCAGAGAGGCCCCAGGCAGGGTGGGCAGCCAGGCAGGGCGGCCTGACAAGTGGCCAGCCGAGACACTGCAAGATCAACGAACTGGGCTAGAGGGGATGGCAGAAGGGCAGGGGTGAGTGAGGGAAGAGGCAGCAGCAGACAGAGACACAGCTGAGGGGGATACGGGCGAAAGCAGCCTGATATGTCAGGGAGGAGGTCCAAAAGGTGGAGGTGTGGGATGCATCAGTTGCCAGGAGGGCTTTAAGGCAGGCTCGTCCAGTGATGAGGGGCAGTTGGAGGGTGAGTGATGGAGGCCTCCAGAGCAACCTCAAGGAGCCTGGAGGAGGAGGGATCGGGTGAACCAAACCCCCTCCCCTCAAAAACTCTGAGGTCCTGCCTGGGGGAGGCGAGAGGGAGAAGTAAAACAGCTGTGGAGAGACCAGTGGCATGACAGGAAGCAAGGTAAGAGGAAAGCCTGGGTAGAAGTGACTGTGTGGAAGCAAGGCAGGAGGAAAAGCTGCCCAAGCTCCTACCTTGTTTACACACAATCACTTCTACCCAGGTTTTCTTCCTACCTTGCTTCCACACAACCAAAAATTGGGAGCACACACGTCTCCCAAGCCCGAGTAGAACAGTTTTTGTAAAGTAAGCAGCACCTTACTTTACTGCAAAGCCTTCTGTCTAGGCCGGTAGCTCTAGACAGAAGGGTTTTCCGAGCTATTGGGTATCAGCTATTTTGCTTGTGCCACAAGCATGTGGCCTGGCCCTATAAGCCTTCACTCTCCATCCTCAGAGGAACTATTCATTAGTCAAAACAGATAATGAGGCTATTCCCACAATCCACAGCGAGCGGGCTAAGAGAGCTTGGCCCGCTTTTGTGGGAACCGGGCTCGTGGGCAAGCCCAGTGCTCCCAAGGCAACTAGCCTGCCTAAAACACCCTCTCCTTAAATGAGATTAGCGGAGCGAGCTCTCCATTAACCTCATTTCGTTGTCCGTGTGTCACCATGGCATGTGGTGACACATGAGTAGACCCCCAACCAGGAGGCTGCAAGCAGCCTCTCAGGCTTGGGGTCTCTCCAGGATGCCCCATGCACTTGCGTGGGGCATCCTGGGCCTTTGGGCGCCATGCAGCCCCCAATCCCCGCAGCCCTCACCAGCTCCATGATGGCTAAGCCCACTCTCCCTGCAGATCCAGAAGAAGCTCTATCCACAGACCATGAGAAGAGCTTCAATGCCTCATCAGAAGCACATGCAACAGATAAAAAGAATAAGATCCAGCTCACTGGTTCAAGAGAAATCCTCTTTCCTTGTTCTGTGACATAGTCACCACAGTCTTTAAATAGTGTTTCCTGCAGAGGGACCAAAGCAGAGCTGATGGGTTTTGGATAATGAAAGTGGAGTCCAGCCCCTTGGACTTCTCATCCACTGGATTGGCCTTTTGATAATACACCTCTTCTGTCTCTGATCAACTATATAGATATTTCCAGGTCTTATTTGTGATAGTGGAAACATGGATTAAACTCTAAGCACACATCTTCAGAGTGTCTTATATACCCTCCGGTTTTCATAACTTGTGTGGAAGAAGCAGATGTAATCCTGGAAATTCCTCAGGGATCAGAGCACCATGATTTGAGTTTGGATGTTCTGCATCTCTCAGCTACATACACAGGCCCAGTTCCATCACCTTCTATGTCAGGGTTTCCTGCTACATCCAGACCCAGCCTGGGAGGACCAGGCTGTGGAGGACCAGGATGGATATCTTTGTACTGATGGATCTTTGCCCTGTATCTGTCTTGCTTCTTGAAGAATGAATGCATATCTTACAGTCTAGGACAGGGTTTCTCAACGTGTGGGTCCCCAGATGTTATTGGACTTCAGCTCCCATAATTCCCAACCAAAGGCCACTGGGGCTGGGGATTATGGGAGCTGAAGTCGAGTAACATCTGGGGACCCACACATTGAGAAACCCTGGTCTAGGACATAGACTGCAATCAGGGAGTAATAGACACTCTTCCACCTTCTAGAAACAAGAATAAAATTGAGCAATCACACATATGTCTATTTGAACAGTTTTTCTTAAAATGGCATTAAAACAGGCTATGCCTCGAACTGTGAGTATAGAGGCTAAAAGCTTTACACAAACAGTTTTTCAAAGGTGGCAGATGAGAGGGAAGTATTCTTCCTTAACTAAAGTCAAACATGTGTTGATTTTTTTCCTGCCTTATGGAGATATACTACAAACTCCTTGTCCAAATTCTCTCATGTCCCAAGTGACAGACTTGGCCACTGTGTTAAGGAAGACAAAGTCTGCAGCTGTCTCTAGTGACCCTCATCTGAAGTGTTCACTCTCAGCTGAATCACAGATTTACAGAAATAGAGTTAGAAGGAACCATGAAGGCCTTCTAGCTCTACCCGCTCCTCAGAGCAAGAGAATGATCTGGATTAATTGATTTTCTATTAAAATCTGCACAGGGCTCTTTATGTTCTGACAGGGAGTCTTTTTTAGCCTTAGGTTATCATCTGTTAAACTTCTTGTTTGAAAGGTTTTGATCTTTAGATACCTGTGACTTCAAACCTCCATCCTTATCTATGAGGAAAGATCAATGTGCATTTCTCAGTGATATCTGCTTCAGATTGTAACCAAGATTAACATTTTATTCACATAAGCCTTGAAACCATGAGGTTCTGCACACAATCACCCTCCCCAGTTTTCTCTGCTGCTCAGCACAGCATGCCACTTCAAGCAGCAGATCAGGGAGCCGGAGGAGGTCCTCCAGCACCCGTCCATGCACTGTGCCAGGCACATGCTGTATTGAGGGATCCTCCCTCAGCCGGATGCTCTTGATGCCCAGCTCTTGATGCCCAGCTCTTGTGTACATGGGCTGCTTGCAGCCTGAGTGCACACACAAGCCCAGCAGTGGGTTAGGGCATTCTTGCACCCTTAACCCTGGCTAAAGGCCGAGGTAAAAACTTGGTTTAGGTGGGGCAGAAGCACTGGGATTGGGAGTGAACCCAGCACTCCACACAGGCAGCCTAACCCAGGCTGGGCTGCTCTATCCTGGGTTAGGCTGCTCATGATAATAGCCTCCATGTTTTCTTCTTGACTATGCAATCTTGTCTATGCAAGATTTCTGCCTCCTCACATGATGGGCTCTTAGCCCATACTAGACATCTGGCTGGCTCTGATAAAACCTTGTGTGCATCATTTCTATGAAGTTACCTGGCAAGCTTTCCACAGATGGCACCAATAAGAGGAACCTCTCCTCTTCTGTTAAGATACAAGATCTACCTCTATTCCTTCAGGTTTGGCTCAAACAAAAACTCTGGCCCTATACCTTCCAGGCAGATTTCCATTCTGAGGTTCATCTCAGCCAAGCAAACTATCAACTTACGGGATCTTACCCATTCCTCCTGAGGTTCTCTTGGGGCATTACACTTCTTCATCCTCCATCAGTACAAAGATATCCATCCTGGTCCTCCACAAGTTTCAGTCAGCTCTTCAGAAGACAGTCCTTTGAGCCTTCACAAATAATTTCTCTACACCTTCTCTCTACCTTCTATAAACCACTCAGTCTCCTTCAGTCCATCTGCCCAACAGTGCCACCTTCTCTCATGGATCTCCAGAAAATGTTTTTCCATTCTACTCTCTCAACTCCACTCACCCCAGGACAGAAAGGATCTTGCTGTCCACAGGGTCCTGCATATCTACCTCAAGCACACCTTGCCTCCCAGATGAATGACAGCCTATTGTTTTTCTTCTACCCTCCACAATGAGAGATGAAGTTCCTAAACCAATGTGACCAGATGGATCAAAGTCTGTATTATGCTAGCCTTCAAGGCTCACCAACTTCCCATTTCCAGTCTCTTCCCACCCCAGCCCCTTTCACCAAGAAGCTCCAGTTCCCTTCTCTGAGGGATCTGTAGAGTGGCAATATCATTTTCAGTCTCCATTTTAATGATACCTTTCAGCCTTGACACCTTTGCTCCTGCACAGAACTCTCACCAGAAGAGTCTTGCAGAACATCCTCTCATCTCTGTAGGAGCAGCAAGATATCCTACCCTTCTTAGACTGCTGTTTCACATTCCATCCTGGATGCCCTCCTTCACCAGCTGTGACAGGGATATTGATACTGTGAAAGTTACTTGAGGAATTCCAGGGGCCTAGCTGCATGAATGCATTCATTAGTCAATATGAGCCAACAGCCACACTGACACTTTCTCTTTCTTCCCTATGATATGTTTGCCTTGGTTTATATATGTGTATCTGTGTTTGTGTATATCATGAACATGTAATGTGGTTTTCCTGATCAGCTCTGTTTTTTACTCTCTAGAGCAGGGGTTTCCAATCTTCTGTTGCAGCCCTAAAGCTCAGGTTCCCCATAGAGTTTGTGTGTGCATGTATGTGGGCACAGCCATTTAAATGCTACAATTACAAGACAGGCTACTACAGCCCTCAGCGATGGATAGTTATAGGCCAATCACCAATCTCCCTTGGTTGGGCAAGGTAATCAAGAGGGGGGTGGCTAACCAGCTCCAGGCAGTTTTGGAGGAAACTGATTATCTAGACCCATTTCAAACTGGCTTTAGAATGGGCTATGGAGTTGAGACAGCCTTGGTCGGCCTGATGGATGACCTTTACCTGGGAATTGGCAGAGGGAGTGTGACTCTGTTGGTCCTCTTGGATCTCTCGGTGGCGTTCGATACCATCGACCATGGTATCCTTCTGGGTAGCTTGGGGGAGTTGGGAATAGGGGGCACTGCTTTGCAGTGGTTCCATTCCTATCTCTCGGGTAGATTCCACATGGTGGAGCTTGGTGACAGTCACTCCTCAAAGCAGGAGCTGTTATATGGAGTCCCTCAGGGCTCCATTCTGTCACCAATGCTTTTCAATATCTACATGAAACCACTGGGTGAGGTCATCAGGAGATTTGGTGCTGGGTGTTATCAGTATGCTGATGACACCCAAATCTATTTCTTCCTTCCTTCTTCAGGAAATGGCACCCATTCTCTAAATGCCTGCCTACAGGCAGAAATGGGCTGGAAGAGGGATAACAAATTGAAGCTGAATCCAAGCAAGACAGAGGTGCTCATTGTGGGGGCTCAGAATCTGAGGGGTGAGTTAGATCTTCCTGTGCTGGATGGGGTTACACTTCCTCAGAAGGAGCAGGTGTGCAGCTTGGGAGTACTCCTGGACTCAGGCCTCACCCTGGTTTCTCAGGTGGAGGCCATGGCCAGGACTGCTTTCTATCAGCTTCGGCTGATTCAGCATCTGCACCCATTCCTTGAAGAGGATGACCTCAAAACAGCAGTGCACCAGCTGGTAATCTCCCGGCCTGACTACTGCAATGCACTCTACGTGGGGCTGCCTTTGTACATAGTTCAGAAACTTCAGTTAGTTCAGAATGCGACAGCCAGATTGGTCTCTGGGGTAACCCAGAGAGACCATATTACGCCTATTTTGAAACAATTGCACGGGCTGCCAATATGTTTCCGGGCAAAATATAAAGTGCTGGTTATTACCTTTAAAGCCCTGAACAGCTTAGGCCCGAGTTACCTCAGAGAGCGCCTTCTTCTGCGTGATCCCCACCACACTTTAAAGTCATCTGAGGAAGTTTGTCTCCAGTTACTACCAGCTCATCTGGTGGCGACTCAGAGGTGGGCCTTTTCTATAGCTGCTCCGAGGCTGTGGAATGGGCTCCCTGTGGAATTCCGTAATTTGAATTCTCTATTAGCCTTCAGGAGGGCCCTTAAAACATATTTGTTCGGCCTGGCTTTCCAGGGTTTTTAAATCGGTTTTAATATTTTAACCCAGTTTCAGGGGTTTTAATTACTACAATTGTTTAATTCTTGTTTTAAAATGTTTTGAAATTGTTAACTGTTGTCATAGTGTTCTTAATTTTTGTTTTGGCTCTTTATTGTTTTAGTGGTTTGTTTTTAATTGTAAACCACCCTGAACCATTTTGGAAGGGCGGTATACAAATCAAATCAAATCAATCAAATAAATAAATACAGTCACTGGCATACATCCAGACTAATTACTCATGGACGCTCCTATTAAAATAAACGTTTTGATGTTACTCTTATTTGAAGTAAACTTGTCCCATTAATTACAATCATATTGCTGATAAGTAGGGATGTGCAAAATGTTTCGGGTACAGAATGATCTGTACCCGAAACAGCCAATTTTGGGTGATTTGGCCCCGAAACAAATCACCTTCCTAGCCCCCCGAAATGTTTCAGAGCCGAAACTAATCACCCCCATTTTGGCTCCAAATTGTCTGTTGTTTCAGCCCTCCATTTTGTGGCCAATAAGTGCCTTCTTCTTCCCCCTCCATTTTGAAGAATGATGTCTATTTGAATTTCCTGCCTTTTTGCCTCCCATTGACTTCAATGCAAAAAGGTCCTTTCTGACATCTACTTTAATTTTGGGTCCCAGGGCCAAAAAATTGGAGTGGGGTGGTAGTGCCTAATGGCTATTGATTTGAAGCAATACACCCTCCATTATACCTTATGAGGAAAAACCTTAAAGACTCGTAAACTTCAACAATTCACCAAAAAGCAGCCCTCTGCCCTATCCCTCTGCAATTGGAGTGGTAGCCTCCACCTATTAGGCACTACCACCCTACCCCGCCCGTCTGCCCCAGATCCCACTTTATGCCCCAAATCTGCCCCAAAGACACTAAAACTTCAAAAATTCACCAAAAATCAGCCAGCCCTCTGCCCAATCCCTCTGCAATTGGGGTGGTAGCCTCCACCCATTAGGCACTACCACCCCACTCCACTCTTTTGGCCTCTGGACCCGTTTTTTAAATCCAAATTTATTCAGATTCGGGTTCGGATTAATTTGGATCCGAATAGAATCTGGGGTGATTTGGATGGGTAAGATTTGGACCCAAAAATAAATCAGGGGTGTTTCGATTCAGATCTGAATTGAAACACCAAAAATCCGAATTGCATACCCCTACTGATAAGTAGCATAGCTCAGAGTGAAGTGGCAGAAGGGCTCTGAGTAATGCCCTGGGAACTCTTCATGTACCCCTAAGGGTACTAGTACCCCTGTTCAGAACCCCTGCTTTAGAGGTTTGGCAGAGCGACTTGGAGGAGATAAGCCATCCTGGATGTCTCCAATCCACCAACAAGAAGAAGGCTTCATGGTATGTACCAGTGTTCCTTTCTATGATGTGTCAACCTCCAAAATTGCTTCACAATATTACTTCATTTTAACTTAAGTGAATGGGTTATGATCAGTGTTTTTAAAAACTCAGTTGACAGCAACACTGTGGACAAAAGGAGAAACAAGGCAACCCCTAAAATCACAAGCTATTTCAAAAACAATTGTCCAAAGTCCTCCCTTGCCCATCTGAATGCCCTTGGCAAAAGGTGGCTGCCTAGAACCCTACCGGCTTTCTTGTCTGTGGCCCTGGGGTTAATCAACCTCCGAACTGAGACCTCAAATCTCATGACTCTTAATCATGGCTTCAGGCATAAGGTATCCAAAGTGGTTGTAAATCATAATAACAGCTACCACAAATTGATCTATTGAACTGGAAAGCAGGCTTGTTTCATTGATGAGAAAAATAAGCAATGTGCTTGGATAAGAAAAGTAATGGAGTGCAATGAAATGTAGTGTTCATTTTATTTGTTTTCCCTTTGGGATGTAGATTCCTTCAGTCATTTACATCTCATGTGCTCCCTTGGCAGCCAAATGTCCTTAGCTTTTCAAACAAACCTTCTCTAACTTCAAGCCCAAAGGCAAACATCCTTTTTAAAAAGTAGAATATGAGATTCACAGCAGTATGTGAATGCTGCTCAAGGCCTAATCCAGAATCCCTCCACAGCCTGGAATTCCACTGTGTTCAGTGCAGTTGGACTATGTCTTTTTAGAAGTATCAAAGTATGTAGTACACCACTCTGGGCTCCTTGGAGGAAGGGATCTTCTTCTTTCCTTTAAGAATACTGCCATGTCATAGAAAAGTAAATCACTCCACAATATGGCAAGTGAATTCATCATAAACAGCTGCTTTATGGAAACAGAAGAGAGTGAGGGGAAAGTAAGCAGCGAAGATAAAGGAAAGAATATCATTACACTCTTGTGAGTGCAAATATAATATTATTTGACAGGATTCAGCTATGTATCTTATGGAAAACCCATAGGGGAAGTAAATAAAAAGATCTCCGGAGAAATAAATTGCTGCTTTAAAAGAAACACAAGGAAGTCTTTGATCGTGTGTTCTGAGAAAAGGCAGCCTTGTTGAACTGTTCCATTTATATAATGGGAGTCCCAGAAGCTCAGGAATATATGTGGATATAAAGCTGCCTTATTGCAGCAGATCATTGGACTATCTAACCCAATAATATCGGTTCAGGCTGGTACGGCTGACTGATGAAATATCTCTTTTAGATGGAATAGCACTCTCCTCAGAACCAGTTTTATGTCTTCAAGGTTCTTCTAGACCCAGTCTCGCTTCTGGAATATCAGATAGTAATGGAGGTCCAGAGTGCCTTTACTAGATTCTGTTTGTACACCAGGTATTCCAGGCCACTGTCATTCATGCCTTGCTGAATTCTAGATTAGACTGTTGTAATGCACTATTGAAAAATGTCTAGAAACTTCAATTAGTTTGAAATACTTCTTTCCATCTTTCAATGGGAAAATGCCGGTGGGAACATACTGTCTGTCTTACAATAGCTTATCAGCTACCAGTGGGTTTCTAGGCCCAGTTCAAAATGGCTTTGATCTATAAAGCCCTAAATGATCTCGATTTAGAATATTTCATGAAGCATCTTCTCCATTATGAACACACACACTTTAAGGTCTGCTAATGAGACCCTTCTCAAGGTAGCATGTTTTATGATGTAAGATTAGCACCCACTAGGGACAAGGCTTTTTCAGTACACACCCCACCCCTTGGAGACTTGTATGGTCTCGTTGCTTATTTCCTTTTGGCAGGCCTGATATAGCCTGTTATAGCTGAACCTGATTGATTCTGCCCTTGGCTCTAGATTTAATCTAGCCAGTCATCCAAGTCATTAAACCTACCCCATCATTTGAAGGGTACCTACCCAAATTTGAAGTATACAGGCAAGACCAAAACAAAAATACAAAAATACAAAAACCCGTGACCTTCTGTGTATATTTTACATGTATGAATCATAAAGGCTAATTCAGGGCTGGAGCCAGGTTGCTGGGGACTCTGGGGCAAAGCCCAGCAGCAGCCCCCCACCTTGGATTTCTGGCCCCATCCACTCTACCCCAGATAGTGCTCTACACTTTACCCCCTACTTCCATGGCATCGGTCTCCTCTCCCCAGGCAGTGATGGGGCAGCCAGTGCGGGGACTGGCAACTGCTCCCTCCCACCCTCCTCGTTGACAAATGCGGGAGATGTGGGAATGCACCTTGGAGGGTGGGAGAAGGAAGATCTTCCATATTCCCACCACCTGCATTCTCCCAGGAAAAGAAGCCACCAATGAGTCTCTCAGCAGTAATTCCTTTCCCCCTCAGTAAATGGACCTTCCTCCCATGGTCCCCTGCTAACGGGAGAAATTATGCCAAGAAAGACTCTTACCAGCAGCCCCCAGAGGTTAGCCCACTTGACTGATCCCTGGCCTATTTCACACTTTATATTTTTAAGGTGTACCCATAAAACGTTATTTGAATGCCAAAAATTGAACATAGTGAGGCAATTCTCACGATCTCCAAAAAGTGGGCTAAGGGAGCCTAGCCCGCTTTTTGGTGATCGGGTGCTGCTACAGGAGCTGCGCGGCTCCCAGCAGCAAACCGCCAGATCTACCCCTCCCCTTAGCTGCGGTTAATGGGCGAGCGCTCCATTAACCTCGACGTTCTGCTCGTGTGTCACCGCGGAGCGTGGTGACACACAAGTAGACCCTCACCGGGAGGCTGCAAGAGGCCTTCTGAGCTCGGGGTTCTCTCCAGGATGCCCCATGCACTTGCGCAGAGCATCCTGGAACTTCCGGGGGCCACGTGGCCCCAATCCTCGCAGCCCCCACCAGCTCCGTGATGGAGTCGGCAGTCATGTGGGCAGCCAATCTGGCCACCCAGGGCTGCATGCTTGATTGTCTGCAGGGAGAGTGGGCTAAGCCCTCTCTCTCCACCTAAACCCATCTGGTGAGACTCACTGATCGTGAGACTCATCTCAGTGTGTGTCCATGATAAATTTATGTTTTTCGGAAGATCTATATCAACAGGTGCACAGCTCTCTCATACACCTTTACACATGGTTACAAATATATCTTTGCTATTATATAATCTATGAAGTAGCCCTAGGAAGCCTAGGGCCTTGAAAGTTTAGCCTGAAGGGAGAGTAAAAATTATTGTGTGGAAAAAGACAATGGTTAATGACACAGGAAAAGGCCTCAGTTCTAAAAACATTTTGAGCCAACATTAATAATAAGCAAACCTGTCAGCCTTTTCTAATGTGCTTTTGTTGTCTTGCAAGTGATTTTACGATTAAAGCATTTCCCCAGGCATCATTTTAAAAGGACATGAATCCAAATAACATTAACTGTGTAAAAAACCAGCACCTTCATTATAAGAAAAACTGTTGTTTTCTCTTCCCTCCACTGTTTATATTTAGCAGAGGGAGCTTTTGACTTTGTAGTGTGACCCTTCTGACTTTTCCAAGTGAATTTGCATATATATTATATGGGCTAGATAACACTTTACATAATTTATAATAGTGATCAAGGCTATTGGAATTATTGGTCTATAATATATGAATGGTAGTGAGCCTTCCCCATTATAAAACGTAAATGTGGAGGTACGTTATTTGAACTCGTATGCATTCGGAACCAGAGGCATACAATTTTCTGTTCTTCCTTAGTTCATCATTTATAGGGGTGAAGAAGGAAATATAAAAATGTTTTATACTTGATCAGATCATTGGTCTGTCTAGCCCAGAGTCCTGTCTACTCTGGCTGGCAGCAGCTTTTCAGGGTCTCAGACAGACTCTGCTATGTGAGATCTTCCTCCCCCCACCCCCCAAATATGGCAAAACTTAATTTGAGACCTTCAGCATGAAGAGAATATAGTCCCGAACTAAACCATGGCCTCACCCTGATCAGTATTATATGATCTCAACTGAGTTTCTAATTCTAGAAATTAGTGTGGGATCCCCCCCCCCCACACACACACTATTTTGGGCTCACTGTAATTGTCCAGCATCCTCCCAAATGCACACACACACACATTTTGAAAAGCTTCAAAATATACTCTAATTTTGTTTACATTCCATGATTTCAGTATTCCTGACATCAAACATCTGAGCTATAAGTGCTATTCAAACATCTACCTAAATAATTAGCTCCTCAATAAACATTGCTTTGAATGTATTTGAAAACACCATTTGCAATTCACACCTCATTTGCTTTCTAATTAAACAGTGCTTACAAAAGTCTACTAAAAAAAAAAAAAAGAATGTTCAACTACCAAGTACAAATATCAGAATGTTACATGTCGCTTGCATGTCTCCCGGGCATTTATATTCCTTTTTATATTCTTGCAATTGTTATTAGTCATTTAACACAGGGAGATGAGATGACAGATTAATCCACAATGTGTAGTCATTTGAGATACAAGGTTTAGGCTTCTTTTCAATGTCAAAGGCATATAAAGTGAGCCTTACCCATTTCAAAATGCTATTAACAGATTAAAGCGAGAGATGCCAAAACTAGTAACGGAATTCCATAGATGTAGTAGTTGGTACTGGATATATATACAGAATTCCCCACTCATCCAAATTCTGCATGGTTCATACAGGCCGATTCACATGTTATGATTTGAGCGAGCATGAATTTTTCCCTTTGCTAAGCAGGGTCTGCCTTGGTTTTGTACTTAGATGGTTGGCTACATGTGAGCACTGCAAGATATTACTCTTAAGAGATGGGGCCATAGCGCGGAGGGAGAGCATCTACATGCTTACATGCAAAAGGCCCCAGGTTAATTCCCTAGCATCTTCAGGTAGGGCTGAGAGTGACTTCTGTCTGAAACCTTCAAGAGCCACTGACAGTCAGTGTAGACAATACTGAGCTAGATGGACCAATGGTCTGACTGGGTATAGGGCAGCTTCCAATGTTCCTATGACTGGATAGTTGCATGTGCAGCCTGAGGAAATCCAAGGAAGCACATTTTCACCTAAACAACATAAGAACAGCCCTGCTGGATCATGCCCAAGGCCCATCTAGTCTAGCATCCTGTTTTACACAATGGCCCACCAGATGCCTCTGGGGAGCCCACAAGCAAGAGGGCATGCCCTCTCTCCTGCTCTTGTTCCTCTGCAACTGGTATTGAGAAGCATCATGACCCTGAGGCTGGAGGTGGCCCATAGCCAGCAGACTGATAGCCAGTGATAGACCTGTCTTCCATGAATTTGTCTAAGCTCCCTTTAAAGCCACCCAAGCTGGTAGCCATCACCACATCCCATGGCAAAGAATTCCATAGATTAATTATGCACTTTGTGAAAAAGTACTTCCACTTGTCAGTCCTAAATTTCTTGACCTTCAGTTTCATGGGATGAACCCTGGTTCTAGTGTTGTGAGAGAGGGAGAAAAATCTCTCTATCCACCCTCTCCACTCCATGCATAATTTTATACACCTCAATCATGTCTCCCCTTAGTTGCCTCTTTTCCAAAATAAAGAGCCCCAGATGCTGTTCAGTCTCTTCAGCAGCAATGGGAAATTACAGCCTGGCTACACATTATACTCACACATAAGAAGCATCCTGCTTCTGTCTATCAGTAACTTTAAAGACTCCCTCCAAGAACCAAAGAAAACTGGGGGTAGGGACTGCAATCCCTCAAGGAACCACATGGGGAAGGAGGAGCTGCTGCCTGGTTTTCTCCATCCATTGTTTATCTCTGAGTAACACATTCCTTAGCTGCTAATTTTGCCAACTTGTCCCTCTCCCAGTAAGCAGATGCTAAGAAATATCATATGGGGAACATCAGCCAGTGCCACCTCTTGCCCTCCATGTTTGACTGCAACCAGTGGTTCAATCCTTGGTATGTCCACTGAAAAGGTCTGCAAGTAGTAGGGCTGGGAAAGAACTTTGCCCGATGTCTTGGAGACCCACTGCCAATCACAGGACCATAAGAAGTTGCCTACTTTCCTTTCTCTGTCTCTACAACTGGACTAAATTTGGTTCAAATCGAGGTTCACAAGTTAGATCTCTTGCACCTCAAATGTTCTTCCATCCACCATTTTGGATCAGGGTGGATGACATTATTACCAACTATACCACTGAGGTGTCCCTTTGTGGCACTCATTACAACTGTATCAAATTTGGTTCAAATGGGTTAGACAGTCCTCAAGGTAGTGCACTTGTGCCTCAAAAGTTTATACATCCACAATCTTGGATCAAGGTAGATGACATCATCACAAACTACACCATTGGGACATCTCTATGTGTCCATACAGCTGTAGCAAATTTGGTTCCAATCAGTTAGACAGTCCACAAGTTAGTGCACCTGCTCCTCAAAGGTTTATGTGTCTGCCATCTTGAATTGGGTTGGATGACATTGTCACAATCTATGCCTTTGAGGTGTCCCTATGTGTCCCTACAGCTGAAGCAAATTTGTTTCAAATCAGTAAAGCAGTTCACAAGTTAGCCCACTAGCACCTCCAAAGTGTATGCATCTGCCATCTTGGATTGGGGTGGATGGCATCATTACAAACTATGCCGTTGAGGGGTCCCTGTGTGTCACTCACTGCAACTGTACGCAATTTGGTTTAAATCGGTTAGATAGTCAACAAATTAGCCTGCTTGCACCTCGGATGTTCACGTGGCCGCCATCTTGAATTGAAGTAGATGACATCATCACAAACTATGTCATTGAGGTGTCCCTGTGAGACACTACTGCAACTGTACCTAATTTGGTTTAAATCAGTTAGTCCACAAGTTAGCCCACTTGCACCTCAGATGTTCCCAAGGTTGCCATCTTGAATTGGAGTGGATGATGTCATCACAACCATGCCATTTGGGCATCCCTATGTGTCCCTATAGCTGTAGCAAATTTGGTTCAAATTGGTTAAGCGGTTCACAAGTTAGCCCACTGGTGCCTCAAATGTTTACGCATGCCATCTTGGATCAGGGTGGATGACATCATCACAAACTATGCTGTTGAAGTGTCCCTATGTGTCCCTACAACTGTACCCGATTTGGTTTATATTGGTCCAGGCGTTGCAAAGTTTATAGTGGGGTGCACATGGACACACACACAGAGAGAGAGAGAATGCCAGGTGATCTTATAAGCTCTAAAAAGTGTTTCTAGTCCTCCAGTTTGTTGAGGAAAAAACTTGGACATACGTTGGAATTGTCACTCACACAAACTGAGAGATTGATGGAAACTTTCATGCAACTTGAAAGCTTGTACTCATGTTCTGAAAACAGCAGTGATTCAGTAAAAAGCATCAGCTTAACCAGTGTAAATCTTACTTGTAGCATCTATTGAGCCGGGTCTCATGATCAGCGAGACCCAGTTTGGGAAGCCCAGCGGGGAGAGAGGGCTAAGCCCACTTTGCCCACAGATATTCAGGGCGGGAGCCCTTGGCCGCCAGATCGTCCATCCACACGATTGCCGGCTCCATGGTGGAGCTGGCGGGGGCTGGTGAGTTCGGGGGCCACACGGCCCCCAGAAGCTCCAGTATGCCCTGCACCAGCGCGCCAGTGCACCAGCACGCAGAGCATATTGGGGAGACCCCCGTGCCAGGAGGCTGCTTTTCAGCCTCCCACCAGGGGTCTACTCATGAGTAACTACAGCGCAGAGCTGCGCCATGGCTACTCATGATTTTAAAAACCCAGGTTTGCGGTTTAAGGGGTGGGCTACTTGAGTGGGTTACCCACTCAAGAACCACCGAGCTCGCAGCTGAGCCCGGTGGTTCTCACGATTGTAGAAAATCTACAAACGTGTGAATAGCCTCATTCACTATACTACACTGAGGCTATTCCCATGATCACTGGAAAGTGGGCTAAGGGAACTTAGCCCGCTTCCCAGGGATCGTGGGAACTACCGTGCTCACAGGCGGGCCTGGTGCTCTCAAGGAAGCTAGCCTGCCTAATTCCCCCTTCCCTTAAATGAGGTTAATGGAGCGAGCACTCCGTTAGCCTCATTTGGTTGCTCGTGTGTCGATGTAGCTCATGGCAACACACAAGTAGACCCCCAACCGGGAGGCTGCAAGCAGCCTCTTGGGCTCGGGGGTTTCTCCAGGATGCCTTTTGCGCTTGTCCGGGGCATCCTGGAACTTCTGGGGCCCACGCGGCCCCTGACCCCCACAGCCCCTGCCAGCTCAGCGATGGAGCCGACTGTTGCGTGGGCGGCTGATCCGGCTGCCCAGGGCTGCCTTTTGATCATCTGCGGGGAGAGCAGGCTTAGCCCACTCTCCCCACAGACCCAGAAGAAGCTCTTCTCACTGATCGTGAGAAGAGCTTCCCTGACATGTTGCCAGAATCCTGTATAACATTGATGTTTCCTGCCATGTAGTTCTTCTACTATTAAAATACATTAATAGCAATTATGGCTAAGGAATGCAGTTAGCATTGAACTGATCATTTAAAATCTTCAGCCACGTGGCTACGTGATGCAATTATATCATGCAATTATAGGCAGAAATTTGTGTCCAAAGGGAGAAGGGCAATGTTAGCAAGAATAATTCCACTTGCTTTAGCTATATTGACAGGATTTATTATCTAGAGCAGTGGTTCCCAACCTGTGGTACTCCAGATGTTGCTGAATTACAATCCCCATTGTAGCTGGGGATTATGGGAGTTGTAGTTCATCAGTGTCCAGAGTACCACAGGTTGGGAATCTCTGCACTGTAGTTATACAATCTTAGCTACCATGATATGGTATCTATTGTTACTTTTGTTCACCTTCCTTCTGCTCCCACAAGACCAGTTCCTACAGTTTGAAGTCCAGTTCAAAAATGCACTTTGTTTGTTTGTTTATTTTTAAAGGTGTTCAGCATGCAACCTGCAGAACCATCTACCATAACTTGTCTGCCATAGAAACCTGTTAATTAGGTTTCCAGTTGAGAAGTCCATAATGCTGGGGAAAGTTGAAGGAAAGAGAAGAGGACGACCAGCAGCAAGGCACTTAATCAATCAATCAATCAGTTATTTATTATTTATTCAATTTCTATAAATAATAAATAATAATAATAATAAATAACTGATTGATTGATTGATTAAGTGCCGTCAAGTCGATGTCGACTCTTAGTGACCACATAGATAGATTCTCTCCAGGATGATCTGTCTTCAACTTGGCCTTTACGGTCTCTCAGTGGTGCATTCATTGCTGTTGTGATTGAGTCCATCCACCTTGTTAGTTAGTTAGTTAGTCCATTAGAAATGCAGGGTAAAATAGCTCTTCATGGAAGATAAAATGTAAAGTGTGCTGTCGAGTCAGTGTCGACTCCTGATGACCACAGAGCCCATTGGTAGAATACAGGAGGGGTTTACCATTGCAAATTCCACAAAATTCTGGCCCAGACACAAAATGTTTAAAAAATAAATAGATAGTTAATCAGCTCAATGTGAATGGCACAGCAGTAGCTTAGAGTAAAGGTAAAGTGTGTCGTCAAGTTGATATCAACTCCTGGCGCTCACAGAGCCCTGTGGTTTTCTTTGGTAGAATACAGGAAGGATTTACAATTGCCTCCTCCCACGCAGTTTGAGATAATGGCCTTTCGCTGCTATATAGTACCAGCAGGAATTCGAATTGGCAACCTTCTGCTTGTTAGTCAAGCATTTTCCCGCTGCACCACTTAAGGTGGCAGCAGTAGCTTAGTTGTTATGAAAATGACCACCACAACGTGCATATGTAGGCATATGAATTCAAAGTGGAGTACATCACAATCCAGTCCAAACTGTTAATCTTTAGGGGACAAACAAATTATTAGCCAAACGTGGCCCTAAAGCCGAAGGCAATAGGCAGGTCTTACTTTCCTTCAAAGGTCATTGCCCGTCTTTGATGCGTAGGATTTGACATAATTCTGTGAACATCTTACTGGAATTGAAGACTGATGTCAAAAGAATTGAACGTTTAAAGTATTATGGTAACAAAGCGTAGTATAGCTAATAGCTCAAATGCACCCTAAGGAACCACTAAACAGAACAATAGCTGGCAGGGAGGTAAACTTTTGGGGGCAGGGCTCAAGCCCCACCCCCACCCCCCACACCCGCTGCCAGGTAGCAAGCTCTCATGCTGTCAAGTTCGTCAGTCAGTCCTGTGTTGTTTTTGTAGCAACTCAGCAAGTTCTTAGGAGGCAACTGTTTGTTTTGTTTGTTTTTGCAAAGAAGACAGGGACAAGGATTTTCAGCAAGCAAGGGGTAATACTGCCTGTGAAGAAACAATGGAGAAAGAGCCTGGAGGGAGATTAATAGGACTAGTGGAATCCATTTACCAATTGGGGGCCTCAGCAGCAGGCCTGCACTGCAAGCAGAAGGCCAGTTCTTTTTTTGCTTGAGAATGGTTGGACTGGAGAATTTTTTTTACTGTAGCTGGAGTGTAGCTGGAGTTTCAGTGTTGAAACCCGATTCTGCACTGGTGTCCTAGGTATTTGTCTTTGTACTGTTGCCTCACACGGGAGACTGTTTAGTGTACTGTGTTCATACTGAAAGGTTTTGAGGATGAACAAAGAACCTAACATGCCCCTCTAGAGGGAATAAAGACCTCCTGAACTCCTGAATTTTGGTTGAAAAAATATAAATAAATAAAAACAACAACCACAACAACAGCAACCATTCCTATATTACTTTGTGGCCATGGGAAGAGGACTTAGTTCCACAGACTACAGGTCAAAAACACAAACCGTTATGAGTTTGGAAAGGCTTGAATGACCTCTCAGGGCTCTTTTACTCTATGATTCTTTGATTAGAAAGATAACCAAGAGAAAAGCTAGTAGTAACTGGCTTGACCAGTTTGAAATGACCAGGCTAAAGTCTTTCAATCATCAGTGGTTGGGTAAGGCTAATGTTTTGCAATGACAGTGAACACCCACATTGGGATGCAGATTTCCCCCATGTTTCCTCCCTCCCTATGGAATGTGGGAGGGATTCCAGCCATGTGGATTAATTGAGATCTTTTGGTCTACATGTTGCCCTTCTCTGATCCATAACAAGGCACAGCTACAGGAGAGCATGAGGGAAGCAGTTATTTTATCTTTTTAAAATAACAAAACACACTTGGGGCTCTGTGCAGGCCAGCTGGACTTGGAAATCAAAGTCTGATTCCCCGACAGCAGCTGCCCTGGTTGTTATCTGGTTGCACAAGGTCTTGGCGGCGGGGCGGGGGGGGGGGGTGTTCCATCCTGGGTATTCTCCTTTTGTAGGGTTGGGGAGGGGGAGAGAGAGAGTGGGAGATTTTAATTTGCTCCTTAATTGCAAAGAGGTAAGAGAGACTGAGGAGATTCTCACGATCCACTAAAAGCAGGCTAAGGGAGCCTAGCCCACTTTTAGTGGATCGTGTGCTGCCACGGGAACCGCGCAGCTCCCGGAAGCAACCTCCACTAATTCCCCCTCACCTTAGCTGAAGGTAGCGGAGCGAGCACTCTGCTAACTGCGGCTTTTGGATCGTGTGTTGCTGCAACGTGGCTCCCCTGACCAGCAGCAGACCCCCTACCAGGAGGCTAAAAACCAGCCTCCCAGCTCTGGAGTCTCTCCAGCATGCCCTACGTGCTCACGCAGGGCATGCTGGAACGACTGGGGGTCACGCGGCCCCTGAACTCCCAAGCCCCCACTAGCTCCATGACAGAGCCGGCAATCGTGTGGGTGGCCGCAGCGGCTGCCCAGGCAAGGCTTGCTGCTCATCTGCGGGGAGAGTGGGCTTAGCTCTCCTGGGTTAGCGGAGCATTCGCTCCGCTAACCTTGGCTAAGGGGAGGGCTACTTTGGCGGGCTAGCTGCCAGGGAACCACTGGGCTCACCCGCGAGCCCACTGGTTCTCACGATGGGAGAAAACCAGACTGGGCTTCAGCCCAGATTTTCCCCATTGTGAGAATAGCCTCAACTTCCCTTCTGTTCTCCTACAGTCCTCTTTCTTTGATTGAGATTCAGACCATCACCACTACTACTATGGAAAGATTTTGAACCAAAAAAGAAAAGAATGTGAAAAGAAAGCCACCTGGCCACCAGTATAAGGACACTTGGAAGAAGAGTGGGTCTCTTATGAAATAGGCAAGGCATATTGCAGAACCTGTTGCACAGCAAATGAAATGAATGCTCCTCTTCCAAAAGGTTCAAGAGACAGGGATGCATAGGAAGCTTGTGTGAAGAAAGGATTCTCAAACTGAAAGAAAGCATTAGCAAGATTTCAGAGCCATCAAAATTCATACATTCACCATGCAGCTGTTCAGGCTATCACTACTGTTACAGGTGGGGTAAATGTGCATGTCAGTGGCTCAGAAGGGAAACAGAAGCAAATTCAAGAAGCTAGAACAGCACTGCTGAAAATTTTATTCTCTGAAAGGTACCTTGTCTGTCAGGGGCTGGCAGTTCATGGTCATGTTGAGGAAAGGTCACACCTTAGTCAGCTCTTGCTGCTTCGTGCTGATGATGTTCCCCAGCTGAAATCGTGGTTGAATCAGACAAATTACAAATGGATTTCCCCTTCAACTGTGAATGAGATGCTTAAAATCATGGCTCACAATGTTCTACGTATATTAGTGAGATAAACTGAAGATGCTGTTTTCTACAGTATAATTGTGGATGAGACTACAGATCTTATCACAAAGGAGCAGGTATCATTTTGCTTTCTCATTGCCACAGAGGATATGTCTGTGGAAGAAATCTTTTTTGGCTTTTATGAAACTGATGCCATAACCTCTAAAATGTTTTTTTGCTGTTTTGAAAGATGTAGAGGCTATTCACATGCGTATGCAAAATGGGGCTAAGGGAGCGCAGCCCGGTTTTACACACGTGCACACATGTGTGAACCACTTGGATCAGTCCCAATCTCGGCAACACCACAGGGCAAACCCGCCTACAGAGCCACACTTCAAAACAGAGTTAGGAGAGTGAGCACTCCCAACCCTGTTTTTGTGATCATGTGTCAGCCACAGCAGGGCAGACTCAGGGAAGGGAGGCGGGATCCCCATAATGTACCGCACACACATGCGGTGCATTATTGGAACCCCAGGGTGGGGGGCAGGGTAACGTGGTAGTGCATTCTGATACCCCAACCCTCTGAGCTATCGGCAGCGGCCATGCTCGTGGGGGCAGGCAATCCACCCGCCCAGGGACAGCTGAATGATCGTTTGTGGGGAGGTAAGCATTTTCAGGCTTCCTCCTCACAAACTAGGTAGCCCTTTCTCACTGCTCATCAGAAAGGGATTGTACTCTCCCTCTTCCTCTTGACAGAAGTTGTGGCCAGTGTTATGATGGAGCCTCAACTATAGCTGGACACTAGATTTCCTTATGAGGGAAGGCTACAGCAGGTGAGGCTTTTTAGTTTGGAAAAGAGGTGACTATTGGGGGACATGATAGAGGTATATCAAATTATGCATAAAGTAGAGAGCATGGACAAAGAGAAAATTTTCTCACTCTCTCACAACACTAGAACCAGAGTTCATCCCGTGAAACTGAAGGCTGGGGAAATTAGGGCCAACAAGAGGAAGTATTTTTTCTCAAGGTAACATAATTAATCTATTGAATTCTCTGCCACAGGATGTGGTGATGGCCATTAGCTAGGATGGCTTTAAAAGGGGCTTAGACAAATTCATGGAGGACGATTCAATCTATCAATGGCTGCTAGTCTGGTGGCTATAGGACACCTCCAACCTCAGAGATAAGGTGCCTCTTAATACCACTTCCAGAGGAGTAACAGCAGGGGAGCCACAGCAGGAGAGAGGGCTTGCCCTCAGCCCTTGCCTATGAGCTTCTCAGGCATCTGGTGGGCCACTGTGTGAAATGGGATGTTGGACTAGACAGGATGCTTTGTCCTGATACAGCAGGGCTGTTCTCATGTTCATTACTGTACTGCAGGCTTTTGTGAAGCAAGAGGAACCAAAAGCACTCTATGTGCACTATTTAGCCCATGCTGTGAACTTAGTGGTGAACGATATATCAGGAAATGTTAAGAAATGTAGGAGTTTCTTGAGTGAAATAGCTGACCTTATTGCCTTTGACAGAATGTTACCCAAGCATCTTGCCTGGTTTAAATACTTTCAAGGGGGAGAGGAAAACATACATCTGAAACAATTTTGTCCCGCAAGATAGACTATTAGAGCAGCTTCAGTTGCCATTAACTATAGAGAGCTGATTCAGTTCTTTGAAGGTGTGTCAGCTGAGGAGAGAGGAGATGTTGAGGCAAAAGCAGATGGAGATGCATGAAACTTGTAGTGGTTTGATTCTTCCTTTATGCTGCAACTGTTGATGCTTATGTTTGGTCATTTGGACACACTAAATATAGCACTTCAAAAAAGTAACCTACAATTTCATCAAGAAGAATTTATTTTAATGTCCACCAAATAAAGTACAAAGCAACTGAGGAACAACTTTGGTCAGACTAGCATGACAGCAAAAGGTTTATAATTAGAAAGTCCCACACTTCCTAGGTGCAGAAAGCCTCCACGACACATAGATGCTGGGTGAGTTTGACTCTCCTGAGGTATTCTACAGGGAAATCTTTTATGATGTGGTTGATAATAGCAGCAGCAGCTTATTCAATCACTTTTCCTTGGATGTGTTCCAACACATGAGCAATATTGAGAAGTTTGCCATTGGAGAGATTGATAGCACATCAATTGCAGGGTTTTACGCAATTGATATGGTTGCTTCTTGATTACAGCTTCATCATGATATTTTGCTGGATATCCCAAGGGAGCAGAAAGCTCTTCAGGATGTGGTTGATCTTCTGAGTGGGACACAAAGGAAACATCTGCGACAGCTACTACCAGAACTGACAAAGTAGATTAAAATCAGCCTTACTATACCTGTTTCATCATGTACATCAGAGAAGTCATTTTCATGTCTTTGTGGGATAAAGACCTTTCTGCGATCAAGCATAGGGCAAGCCGGGCTCTATCATATTGCTGTCTTACATGGACATGGACATGGTTCAGGAGATGAATCTTAAGATTATAGCTAATGAGTTCATCCAGGCAGCACCAATCAGAAAAAAATACATTCAGTGTGGAAGAATTCTAGTGGTGTACAGACTAAATGCATTTCTTCTCATTGGTGCTCTCTGTAGTTAACTACACTTCAATGGTTTGGCTATAATAAATTTATTTTAATCAATGTAAAAAGTTTCTTGATTTTTATTTTAGATTATGGGCTTCAATTTATAGAGTGAAAAAATATATTCCATTTTTAAAAAACATGTTATATCAATTGCTGATGAAGAGTGGTTTCTAGAAATATCAAAAAATGAATACATATAGATGAATATGCCTGTGCCTGTTCCTGGTTTAGCCCCGTGCACCTACACCACTCCCACCCCCTGGGAATTGAGAAGTCTACACCCCAGGTTGCAGGGGCCTCTGAGGAAGGCTGGGCTGATAGGAGCAGGGCAGTAAGCTTTCACTCAATACAGTGGTGTAACCCACATCTGGGAATTTACATTTCCACATAGGAATTAATGTCATCTTCTGGAGAAAGTAATGATTATACTTAAGGACATGGTTTGGATAGCTGCTTAGCTACCCATGTGTTTCCAATATTTGGGGCATGGGGGCATATTTTTTTCCATTTCCCCAACAGACATATCAATTGTTGCCTTTTTACTTTGTGTCAAATAACTCAGGAGCAGTTATAAAATCAAGAACAAGTGATAAAGCTTTTCCTGGACTGAACCATATTCAGAATATGCATGTTTCTTGCCCATAGGGGAAAACCTTCTCTACATACAGAAAATTAACATATCTAATAGGTTAGACTCATTGCTACCCCCTGACATGGTAGTTTTGCCCTTGCTGAAGTTATGGAGAGGCAAGACACTTCGCTGGGATGAACATGGGTCACGTATTTACAGGTAACATAGGATCTGCAAAAGAATTCTCAGTCACTTAATCTAACTCCTATCCCTGGTGTGGGTATCTATTTGATCTCATTACAACCACCTACAGCCCAGTGCTTATGGCATATCCACCTGTGATCCACACCTGTGATCAGTAGCTGCACTGATCCCAACAGTTTGTCATCACACCTCCTAAGGTCTCTTCAGGGATTAGTGTTCTCTTAATTATCACCCGATACCTATGATGCTGAGTGGGTGAGTGCACAAAATACTTGGTCCCTTCCTTCACCCCCCACCACAAGCCCAGTGACTTTGGCGTGCTAGTCTAAAGAAGTCTCTTCACCAACCTATATCTCAGGAACAAGATACCTGCCAATTTTGCTGACTCTATACTTCCTCTATCCACACCACCTTGCCATTTTGATCAAATTCAGCACAAAATGAACATTCTGCTGCCTAACCCTAACAAAACTCCACCTGAGCTGTGCAGAGAAGGAAGATTTGCCTTTTTAGTCCTCAGGACGGTTTTGGACAAAGTGTGAGTGGGTGGGAGTAGAACTCCTACTCGGTTCCCAGAGGACAACCAACTAAGTCTGTACTACCTCATGGATGGTTGTCCTGGTGCTTTTCTTCTTTTGTCCCTCACCAATCGCAAAGCAATCCCCCACTCACTTTTGAGGGTGGGAATGAGCAGTAATGTGCAGGATGTTGGAGATGCTGTTTTTTCCATTCAGAATGCAAATCCATACCTTGTAACCTTGTGACCATTTTATGATGCTGACTGCATCCGTTGGCCTTCAGAAGAGCCCACTGAGCAAGGGTGCTACTGTAGCTACCATGGAGATGGTGCCCAAGGGCTATGGGTGCAAATGCCCAGGAGCTGTGGGTGGGTGGCAGCCACTGGCCGTCTCTCCCAACTCCCACATCCACTGCTCTCTGACAGCACTGAGACAGTACAGCTGAGCCGCTCCCTCCCAGCAAAAACAGGTGGCCCCTGTTTTTAGCCTGTTCTTATGCCTCAGGGCAGTCCTAAATCACTGAGCCAGCATGGCCACACCGGCTCTGTGATAATCATCAGACCATGTTGACAGGTGCAATGAAGGCAGCGAGGTGGCTGTCTGGTAGACAGTCAAGGCAGCCAAAGCAAGTCGGGAGGCCATCCTCATATCTTGCTCCAGGGCCTCCAACCTTTCTATGCTTCTGCTACTGAGATTAACATCTGTGTTTATCTTCATAACCCTGCCTCATGATTTGTGTAACCCCAGCCTAGGTTCCATTTCTTGGTAACTTCTAGAATGTGGCAGATCCTAGAAATAGTTTTTGTACAGAGAGATGCCCCTCTTGTTCATCCCATATATTTAGATCGGAATCACTTCCTCTCATTGCATGTAGACCCAGATTATTCTTTAAATGTTCAGTAAAAGCTTAGCATGCTTTTGTCTGTTGCTCTCCATGGTTTCCTAAATCCAAATCAAACAGCTGACTCACAGCTGAGCAATGTGTAAATCACTTGACTGCTCCTGCAAAGGTCAAAAGGAGGGCTCTTCGTTTTTCACACCCTCCCCTCCACCCACCATCAAATCAAGCAGCACTTCTTTTAATCATTATCAGCAAGACAAAAAGTTATAGAGTGGAGCAATGGACCAGAATTTCACACTCCATTTGCACAATAACTCAGAGGGCCACTAATGTGGAGCTTGCTTACTTGTATGCTTTTTTTCCCTTCAGCAGGCATCTCTGCAGCCATCACTGAAATGCACTTTGGCGCTGCTCCCAGGGCAACTTAACTATTTATGACAGCTTGTCTTGAAGTGCCTACACGAACATTAGAATGTCCACGGCAATCTGCAAATTGACCCATCCACATGGCATTTGGGATCAGATGGAAAGAGCTTTAATAATGTGATGAAGGTTAGGGTGGATGTCGTTTTTAATTTATCTGTCTCCCCCCCCCCCACCCCGCAAGCAAAAGCAGCAACAGCAACAGTGATTCTCTATCAGATCTTTTAGCCAAGGTATGTCAGGTTGTGAAATCTCCCATATTAACAGATGCTAATGCCCTGACTTGGGCTTGAGCTATTTTTATTACACACTCAATCAGGCAATAAACTACAAATACAAACTCCCACCCCGCCCATGCCACCTCCCTGGCATAACAATAAACCTGTCATGGCAGACTCAGCTGTTTACTGGCTGCTCACTCCATGGAGAAATGGATGGCAGTTGGAGGCAGGGGTGTGTGTGCAGATTTTGTGGCAGCCTTCATTGTATAATGCCTTAAGGGCCATAGATGCATTAATCATCAGGGTTTGGGGTTTTGTTTTTGTTTTCCCTTCTCCTTTTTAAAAAGATAAGCCACTTGAGCTATCCACAAATAGTAATGTTGGGGAAGGAAATCCACAACAAAACAAACTTTCGTTGGAGTTTGTTTTCATCTCTTCAGACTGGAATTGAGTTTGTGGGGGAGAACTGAAGTGGGTTTTGGGACTGGAATTGGAGAGATCAACTTTAGTATTTTCATTTTCCTCCTTCCAGCTGACTCAGATCATGTCCTCGGGAAATGTCTTTCAACATTCTGTATCCAGAGGACAGTGACATTTCATTCAGAGGACTTTCTAAAGGTTTAATCCACTCACGTCTGTCAAGTTGTTAGGTTCATTGCACCCCCTTTAAACTTTAGTCTCACTTGGTCAATATAGGCCAAGGCTATGCTTCCTAATGCTATTATAAAATCAATAATAATAACAATAATAATAATTAGAGCTGCTAACTGATTAATGCATTCTAGCTAATTAAATAGTTACCGTTTAACTAATTAATGAATTAAAATTCCAGTACACTTGCATATTGCCAAAACTTCAGTATGAATGCCTCACTGAGATGTTGAATAGCAAGACAACTTAAAATGCAATAAGCAAACATTAACAAATATATTGTGGCATAAGCTTTTACAGAATAGAATGCATCAGATGTAATCAGATGCACTTCATGAAATTCATCCGATGAAGCCCACTCGTGTCCATGAAAGTTTATGCCACAATAAATTCTGTTCATTTTTAAAGTACCACTGAATTACTCTTTTTGTGCTGATTCTAACAAATTATCATGGTTTTGCCTTTGGAATTAAGCAACAGCTACACTCCTGGGCTGACATCCTGATTAATGCTGCTTGCTTCAGCCAAAAGAACCACATATGTGGTAGAAACACTCTGCTAGCCTGTAGATAGGCAATTTTTGCTGATCCTTCCTTTCCCTAGAAACGCTATGCAATATACAATGCAGCCCTCAGGAATGTATTTGTGCATTGCATGGAGCACGTGCAGGGAAGGAGGGATCAGCAAAAATTACCCTTCTATGTATTATCACCTGTGCTGCCAAAGTAGAAGCACAGCTGCCTACATGTGTGGTCCTTTTGGCTATATGTGCACAGCATTAGTCAGGATGTCAGCCATGCTTAGAAAAACATGTTCTTTTAAAATCTATATTAAAGTAGTACAGCAGAAACAAATTATTTTTTTAAAAAGGCCTTTCACCATTTCTGTAAGACCATTTAGTAAAGTATTCGATTCTCCCTTGGTCTGTTGCTATTTATATGTCATTTTAATGAATTTATTTTGTTGTTAGATTTCAATGGTACTGACAATGTTTTATTGTACATTTTATTACTGGTTTTACACTGCCTTGGGCAATTGTTTTTGAAAGGCAACATAAAATCTCCTGGAGCATTTTCAGACAGCAGGCTTTGCCTCAGGTTTACTACGAGGCTTTACTGCGAGTTTGAAGTTGCCCAAAAAACTCAATGCACAAAGTGGATTTTTTTTTTTTTTTTAACCCTGGATATAAATCAGGCTACACTCTTAACACACAATGAAAAACCTGAATCGTGTGTGCTCCCTGATAGCTCACAGGAACTTCAGGGTAAATCTGGCCATTGAGCACACCCTCCATTTTAGAGAAGAAACAAGCTAAAAGCATTGTGTGGAAAAGTTCCTACTAACTAGGCAAAGAAGCACCTTCCAAAGTGATGACCAGGGACAGAGCCACCATTGGGTAAATGGGTTCAAAGAACCCAGGCCGCTGCCAGTCAGAGGCCACACCTCACAGCTCCGACATGCCCCCCCCCCCGCATCTGACATCAGAAGCGTGGGGTGTTATTTTGCTCCCAAAGGGGGCCATGTGGCCCCGTTTGGAAATGAAATTGGCCTGCACTGCATAGATAGCATGGGCTGGAGCAACTCTCCCTGCCTTTAAAGGCAGAGAGAGTCGCTCTGGCCTGTGCTGCCCAATGCAGTGCAGGCTGATCTCCCTTCCAAACGGGGTCGCGTGACCCTGTTTGGGAGGTAGACCATGCCCTTGCTTCTGATGTCAGACAGGGAGAGCAGGGCTAGGGGGCTGCAGTAGCAGTTGAACATGGGCTGCTGCCAGCCTAGCTCTGTGCCTGGTGGTGACTCATATTTAGCAAAGGCAGAAGTGTCCTTATTCAAACCCTCCAGTGGCTTTTGCTGGTGTCTACCTTGTTTCTTTTTAGATTGTGAGCCCTTTTTGGACAGGGAAACATCTTATTCCTTTTTCTCACTAAATCATTTTGAGAAATATTTTAACTTCTGGCTGACAACTAGTGGCTGACATCCCAACTAAATTACTCAATGGGAGTTTTATTGAAATTAAATCCTTCTTTAAAGTAACTCCTGAGTAGGACTATTGAGTAACTTTGTCGAGATGTCAGCCAATAACTATCATTATAATCAATGTAAATTAGTACGTAACATAAACAAGTTTGCCATTAAGAAGCACTTAATTCTTCTAACTAGTCCCACCCATTTTAGTTTTAGTTGATTATGCTACTGATAAAAGCTTCCATCTCATATATTCTGTGCAGTGAGTCACCAGTCCAAGAGAGAGGTACTCTCACTGCTTCTGATCCACCTGCTCATGCTGCTTCCAATGGTGGGGAGACTCCATGCCTACTAAGGAGAGCAATGATACATTTGCAACTGAACTCCCATTGGAAATGATCTCAGTAGTTGCAGAGTTTTCCAGCCTTTGGAAGCAGTGCTGGAGGCTTTACAGACAAGGCTATTACCCTGAATCTCCTTCGGAAGAGAGTGTGTGCATTCACACACCAGCCAAACCTACCCTGAAGTCCCTTCAAGATCCTTGGAAGCACTCCACACACAAATAGGGCTTTGTCTTCCAAATTCTAGCTTATCTAGATGTATTTCCAGGTTTTTAAAATGCTGGTTTTAAGCTACTTTTTCTGAAAACGCCAGAGCAAATAGGGAAAGGCACTGGCGTAGAATCATTAGCATGATAAGAGGGATACTCTTTTTAGAAATGCAGATGTAGCTCAGTTCAGGTAAAGGGACTTGTATTTTTCTTTTCTGTATTGCTGGAATCTGTGTTTCCTATTTTAATGAAAACTGTTTCTTACAATTGTTCTTATTGCATACTTTTTGTTTAAAACAAATAATAATAAACCCTTGATGTTGAAGTGTGCTATTCTTCATTTGGGTTTGCCTTAGTCACATGCCTCTGAAGGCCTAGGACTGCTCAGCCCCTTTTGGGAGGGCTTTACCACTTAATACCCCTCCAACCAGGAACCTTATATGGAGAGTGGGTTTCCCCACCTCAAAATAAAGTGGATGGTGGCAGCCTACTCAACCCCAGAGAACTTCCCCCTCCTCCTCTGGCTTGGGTAGCAGTCATGACAGAGATCAATAAGATTTGTGATGAGTTTAACATATATTGAGGCTATTCCCACAATCACTGGAAAGCGGGCTAAAGGAGCTCAGCCCGCTTTCCAGGAATCGTGGGAACCACCGGGCTCGCAGGCAAGCCCAGTGCTCCCAAGGTGGCTAGCCCACCTAATTCCCCCTCCCCTTAAATGAAGTTAACAGAGCGAGTGCTGCATTATCCTCATTTGGTCGCTCATGTGTTGCCGTGGCGTGCGGCAACACATGAGTAGACTGCTATCCGGCAGGCTGCAAGCAGCTTCCCAGGCTCGGAGGTCTCTCCAGGATGCCCCGCGTGCTCATGTGGGGCATCCTGGAACTTACGGTGGCCACATGGCCCCCGATCCCCGCAGCCCGTGCCAGCTCTGTGATGGAGCCGGCCGCCCAGCTATGAGCAGCTGCTCATCTGTGGGGAGAGCAAGCTAAGCCCACTCTCCCCACAGGCCACATTGAGGCGCTTCATACAATCGTGTTTTTATTCTATTTAACTCACTCCCATCCTTCTTCCAATGATGATTCAATTCCTTTATTACAGTCCTTGACCAGTATTAACACAATATACATCACACATATGCAATACACAATACCCCTCAAACCATGCACCTAATTAGCAAATAAACCATTATGTTAACCAATTACTATATATTAATATTTAATCCCGTAGCTAATTTATTATCTAATTAATTGTTGATCAAAATTTGCTGATGAATTCACATAACAATAGAACAAAACTGAGCTACATTATATGTGTTTTTAAATGACTGGTCGTACAGTAAGTATAAAGTACATGTTTCATCCCCACCATGACTTAAAGCTGACTTAAAAGTGGAAACCTCAAAGAAACTCAAAAATCCCGATAATTTCTACCATACAATAATGCATTACCTATATTTTCCTTAGTTCCACAAGGACAGAAACTTCCAAAATAAGAACTTTTCCTAAATCTGCCCTCCATTACAGCAGACGGGAGCATATCAAAGTGGGCCGGGGCAAATGCCCTTCAGTATTCAGATATTACAAGAAATGTGCAGTAGTTGACTTAAAGGGCACAGTGAACAGATCTCCATATGAATGAATTCTCTGCCCAAGAATACAAGTCCAACCAATAGCAGTAGGATAATGAATTGTTCAAAAAGCATCCCTCCCACAGGCCATAGGTCAATCAGGGGACAGAGAAATCCCTACTTATCCCCAGCTAAATGGCAATCAATCAGGCTCATACTGTTTCCTGGGTGAGTCGGTGGGCAGGTGCTGAACATTTGAGAACTGGCATGGGGAGGCAAATGACTTCCATGGGCCCCCTTCTACCTGGGTAGATCCAGGGAAATTGCTCTACTGCCACCACATGAAGATAATGGGCACAGATGGCATCTCTGGGAGTAGCAGTGGATTCTTCTAAGGGCCCAGAGTCCTCAGCAACTACTTAGTGCTGGTCCCTGATGCTTGTCCTGCACATAATGATTTGTTTCTTCTCTGGTATCTCCAAGATGATTCATGCAGTTTTTGGAAAAAAGACGAATGGTATTTAGAAAATTGGGTTTTGGCGACCCTGATCTACTGCTTATATTTCTTAATGTTAACAGATTCCAAATGTGATCCATTTGCCAACCATTTTGATGTGCCAAATGAATTCAAAAGTTGCAAAACAGAACTTCGGGGTGTGAGGTGATTTATTTCTGGGTGATTTTGCACATTTCCAAGAATGATATTGTAATTTCTGTTTCTCAGATTCATTTCAGCTCTATTCCTTATTATTCAAACATCGTAGGCCCTCATGTAAACTTCCAAGTTCACATATTACTACTTTATATTGCTAGTTCTTTAGTTAACTTTTAAAGCTACCTGTTTTGTGGGGAGGAAGTGCTTACCTCCAGGCAGATGATTGTCCTGCCTTCCCTGGGCAGGTGGATTGCCTGCCCAGATGAGCACTGATTCCTGCCGGTAGCTTTGAGGGCCAAGGTGCCAGAACACACTGCCCCGCATTGCCCCTGGAGCTCCAATAATGCGCTGCAGGAGTGTGTGGTATATTATAGAGATCCCCCCCCCCCAGTCTTCCAGCCGTGGCTGTAAGCAGCTGCAGCTGACACACAATCAAATGAAGCGCTTGCTCTCCTAACCCTGTTTAGAAGGGAGGCTCCTTAGACAAGTTGGGCTCTGTAGATGGGTTTGCCACTAGGGTGCTGCCAGTATTCAGCCTGATCATGGCTTTTCACACACGTGTGCAAAACCAGGCTGGGTTCCCTTAGCCTGGTTTTGCACCTGTGTTTGAATAGCCTCTTAATGTTCCTTCCTTCCTTCCTTCCTTCCCCAGACAAGGGGCAGTCCATGTTTCCTACTGTTTTTCCCAATGAAATCCTCTCCTGCAAATCAGAAGAAGCCATTTCCTTAACAAAATGTTAAGGAACCACCTCTCTCATTAAAGGCCCTAAACTGCACTTCAGAGGAAAGATGTTTCAGCTTAAAAAATAAAAGTTGCAGTGTGTTGTGATCAGGAAATAGCACTTTTTCACACCCATTTTCTCAAGTTTATGGCAAAAGATAACATGTGCCATCTGTGCTGTTGCTGTGAGATTTCAAAAGATGTTGCCTGTTGCCACAAAACTAATGTGGCAACTTATTTCCCTGTTGGCATACCCCTTCCAACCGCTCTTTTAAGATTCTTTGTCACATTTTCAGCTTTGATTGCTTGAAGGCAGCTTTAGCTCTTATTAATAACAGAAATCTTAGCACCAAACTCCATAGGGGAAAATAATGACTCAGAATAACTGCAGACCTGAAGCAGTAAATATATAAAAGAGGTCAGTCTTAATCACATTGTTGTTGTCTAATGTTTATGCCAATAGCAGTGAAGCATTAGGGCTCAGGATCCTGTCACATTTTGTACAAGTCCTCACTCAGAAGCCAAAACAATAATTTTAAGATCAACTGGGTGCACTAGCAAATTATATTGTTGTTGTTTGTTGTTAAGAATACTTTTCACAAAGTGATAGAAATAGCAAAAAAAATAAGATGGCTCATAGTCCTTCAGGCCCACAATGAAAAAAAAGAAAGGAAGGAAAAAGACACAAGTGAGACACCAGCAAAAAGCCCCTGGAAAAGATGTGCTGGGGTTGAATAGGGACAGTTGCTAGCCCCCTGTTAAATAGAAGAGAGCCACCACTTTGAAAGGTGTCTCTTGGCCCAGTTAGCAGGGTTAGGGCATTCATCAATCAAATGCAGGGCTACCAATTGTTTTAGCCCACTCATTTGAGAGTGGGGGAGGAAGAGGGGAACATAAAGTGGGATTGGAGTTGCATGGGACAGCAGTTTCCTTACTGTTACATCTGGTCCCACTCGTCTCAAAGTGCAATTCTGGGCCCACTCATCCAGTGACCCAAGGTTTTGCTCAGCAGACTTCAATTTCAACCCTCATTTTGTAGAGAGTTGCACTGCTCATAACCAGGGTTCTATTCTGCCTCCATCACATCTGAACACAGCATTCCATCAGACCAGAGTTGAGGGAAAAAGCTCTTCCCTCTCTCCATGCATGATTGGCTGTGTGGGCCAATCCTTCAGGCATGAAGGAAGCCTGCACAGCCAGTTTCCTCTCACTGCAGTCCTCACTGCAGTCTCCCAGACAACAGAGAAGCTGCTCTCCATTTCACCTGAATGCAGACAGGAGAGCAGGGGTAGGGAAGGGAGTGGAACCGTGGGTTCATTGGACCCGCAGTTCTGCATTACGTGCAAATACAGCCATAGAGTTGTATATTAACCATTCCGTCTTAAGTGGATGCCACACAGGTTGATTTCCCTTTGGTCTCATTTGTTATTTCATAATAGTAGTAGTAAGGTGATGGGATTGTATCTCAATGGATGAAAATATGCTTTGTGTGTGGAAGGTCCCTGCTTTAGTTACAGGTTGACCTCGTTAATTATGGTGCCACTATTCATGGTTCCACGTATCCACAGTCACCTAATTGCACCCAACCTCATTATCTGTAGATACAAAAAGGGTTTAAACTCACATATCCGTGGCTTTGGGTACCATTTTGTAAAGAGAAGACATTTTGTGGCTCATTTGGTTTAAAAAAAGAATTTTTCCATGATTTCTTGTGGGGAAATAAAGAATTTGGAACTTGGTGCGAGGGACATTCCTGGACAGCTGGTGTCGTAAATCTGTTGGCACGGCTGACCCGACAGGATTTACAATCCCTTCAGCTCTGCTTGTGTGAGTCAAAATAAAGTTCTGCAGCTAAGAGAAGCAGCTTAGCTGCACGAACAAAAGCAAAGAATGACTCTCAAGATAAAATATTATAAACAAAAGAAAGTCTCTTGAAACTAAACTAGGTACCCCCCTCTAAATTACTGAGTAATAACTGAAATAAAGGAGCAAGGAAGAACAGAACAAGGACAGGCTGGAACAGGGAAGATTGAGAAAGTACAAATACGAGGACACTGTCTGCAAAAAGGCAAAGTTGCTGACAGTAATCTGTGCCAAGAACAGTCTGCTTAATATAGGGCTCAAGATAGCCGGCAGCCAATCAGGCTTTCCTGACTCAGCACTTCTGTTTCCTCTCCTGTGAGATCTTGTGCCTGCGTGTCTCCCACTGAGCCTTTCTCTTGAGATGTCTTCTTAACACAGCTGAAATTCCAGGTTCCTCCTGATCAGTCTCCTCAGCCCTCATGTCTGCCAGCTGTTCCAACTCAGCTCCAGAGTCTGTTCTCCCAGCCAAATCCTGCTGCTGTGCCTCTGAGCCTGTACTTCCAACCGAGTCTTCCCGTTTCTCCTCTGACTCTTCTGACTCAGAGGTCTGAGCCATGACAGCTGGAGACCTGCAGAGCACAGTAGGGCACTATATTTTGCTTTTTTTTCTGCATTTTTGGTGTGGTTTTTTTGCCCATTTCCCAGCTTCCAGGAGCCTAACCACCCCCCTTCCCTTTCCCACAATGCCCCTATCCATTGCTCTGTTATCTGCAGTTGTAGTGGAGAACAGAAGCCCTGTGGATAACAGGGTTCACCTGTACTGGTATCTTCAGACAGGGCTGGGGAGGACTCTTGTCTGAAACCCTGGGGGGTTGATGTCCCTCAGTGTAGACAATGCTGACTGAAATGGACCGACTCAGTATAGCGTAGCTTCATATGTTAACAATTATAGCAGCCAATATCCTGAGTCTGATGGCTAGCCTGCTTATTTCTGCCTCCTCTAAAATGAGGTTCATGAAGCGAGCACTCCGCTACCCCAGGTTTCCTGATTGTGAGTCACCACAGTGCAGCTCTGTGCCACAGCAACTCATGAGGATTCCCCCAACCAGGAGGCAACAAGCAGCATCCCGGCCTTGGGGGTCTCCTGAGAATGCCCCGCACACTCACACGGGGCATTCAGGGATTCCCAGGGATAAGGCAGCCCCTGATCCCTGCCACTACAACCAGCTCCACGATGGAGCTGGTAATCATGTGGATGGCCAATGTAGCTGCCCAGGGAGGGCAGAGTGCTCATGTTCAGGGAGAGCAGGCAAAATCCACTCTCCCTGCCAAACATTCCTCGGCTCTCCACACTGCTTGTAAGGAGAGCCTCTCTGTGTGAACAGGAAATACATCCCTGAGGGCTCCTCTTATAACTAGCACACTAACCCCTCTCTCCAGATTTTAGTCTCCCACTGTCAAATTGCAGCTGGTCCAGGAGCATTTCTGGCATGGATTGACTTTGGGATGTTTTTGTCACTTGAAAAATTATTTAGTTGCATTAGAAGATCTTGTCCATTCATTTTGAAAATGTTGCTGTTCCTAAATTGTAAACCCCATTCATAAAGACTTTATCTAACAATAGGAAGGAGATGAAGAGGAATCAAAACACAATCTGTTTTATTTGTTTTATTTATTTTACATATTTTTATACCACCCAAAACTTATGTCTCTGGGTGGTTTACAACAAGATAAAAACAACATTAAAACATTAGTTAAAAACAAAAACAAGAAATTTAAAACACAACAATTAAAAAAAAATTAAAACAATATTCTAAAACAACACATAAAACAATCAAAACAGTATCGGTTAAAAGCCTGGGTGAACAGATGTGTCTTTAAAGACTTTTTAAAAATTGTCAGAGATGGGGAGGCTCTTATTTCACTAGGGAGCGCATTCGAAAGCCTCGGGGCAGCAAAGGAGAAGGCCCATCTCTGAGCAGCCTCCAGACGAGCCGGTGGAAAAGATCTCAATAGGTGGTGGGGTTCATAACAAAGAAGATGTTCTCTTAAATACCCAGGGCCCAAGCTGTGCAGGGCTTTATAGGTTATAACTAACACCTTCTATTTTGCCCGGAAACATATTGGCAGCAAGTGTAACTCCTTCAATACAGGAGTAATATGGTCTCTCCTAGATGACTCAGAGACCAGCCTGGCTGCCGCATTCTGAACGAACTGTAGTTTCCGGACTACATACAAGGGCAGCCCCACATAGCATGCATTACAGTAATCCAGTCTGGAGTTTACCAGCAGATGTACCACTGTTTTGAGGTCGTCTATCTCAAGAAATAGGCGCAGCTGGCGTATCAGCCAAAGCTGATAGAAGGCACCTCTGGCCACTGCCTCAACCTGGGACACCAGGAAGAGACATGGATCTAGAAGCACCCCCAGACTGCATATCTGTTCCTTCTGGGGAAGTGTGACCCCATCCAGAACAGGCAGATCAAAATTGTCGCCTGAGTTTTGACCCCGCACAATGAGTATCTACGTCTTATCTGGATTCAGTCTCAGTTTGTTATCCCTCATCCAGCCCATTACCGACTCCAGACAACATTTAGGGAGGTTATGCCCTCTCCTGATGATGCTGACATGGAGAAATAGATTTGGGTGTCATCAGCATACTGATAACACCCTGCACCAAATCTCCTGATGATCTCTCCCAGTGGTTTCATGTAGATGTTAAACATCGGAGACAATACGGAGCCCTGAGGGACACCATACAAAAGTTCAGAATTTGAAGAACAGCAGTCTCCAAGGGACACCATCTGGAACCTTCCTGAGAGGTAGGAGCGGAACCACTGCAGAGCAGTGCCTCTCACTCCCATCCCCCTCAGACGCTCCAGAAGGATACTATGGTTAATAGTATTGAAAGCCGCCGTGAGGTCCAAAAGGACCAACAGAGCCACACTTCCTCTGTCAATTGCCAATTGGAGATCATCCATCAGGCCAACCAAGGTAGTCTCCACCCCATAGCCAGCCCGGAAGCCAATTTAAAATAGGTCTAGATAATCAGTTTCCTCCTAGACTGTCTGGAGCTGGGAGACCACCACTCAATTACCTTGCCCAGCCACGGAAGGTTGGAGACAGGCCTGTAGTTACTCCGCTCTGAGGGATCCAAGGTAGGCTTCTTCAGAAGCGGTCTAATAATTGCCTCCTTAAGACTAGGAGGCATCCTACCTTCCCTCAGAGACGCATTTATAATCTCTACCAGGCCTTCTACAACAACCACCCTGCCAGATAGTATAAGCCATGTGGGGCAAGGGGCAAGAGAACAGGTGGTAGGCTGCACTGTTCCAATGAACTTGTCCACATCCTCAGGAGTCACAAACTGGAACTGATCCAACCTAACCACACAAGAGGAGCTGCTGCACACCTCCACATCAGACAATGAAGTAATTGTGGAGACGGAGTCTAAGTCAGTCCGAATATGAGAAATTTCCCCCACAAAGAATGCATTAAACACATCACAGCAGGTAATAGATGGTTCCAGATTCTGATTCAAGGGAGGAGGGGCACATACTAGCCCTCTCACAACCCTGGACAACTCTGCCGGACGTGAACTTGCGTATGCAATACGGGCAGAAAAGAATTGCTTCTTTGCCACATGTACTGCCTGAGCATAGGTCTTCAAATGAGCTCTATGTTGCAATCTGTCAGACTCCAGCCAAGTCTTTCTCCACTTGCGCTCCTATCGTCTACCTCACCGCTTCAGCCCCTGTAGTTCTTCCATATACCAAGGGGGCAGTTTTGAAGCAGGTCGGAGAGGACACTTAGGAGCAATCATGTCTGCTGCCCCAGTGAGTTTGCTGTTCCAATTCTCCACCAGGGTATCAACAGGATCACCAGCAGAGCCAACACTAAATCCCTCCAAGGCTTCTTGAAATCCTATTGGATCCAATAACCTTCTTGGGCAGACCGTACTAATAGGTCCCTCGCCCCTGTGAAGGTGGGAAGTGATTGTGAGTCCAACCTTAACCAGATGGTGGTCCATCCATGACAATGGGGAAATCACAGGATTCCCCACCCACGGAACACCACCCTCATCAGAGTGAAAGACCAAATCAAGCATGTGACCAGCAATGTGTGTCGGCCCCGAGACCACTTGGGATAGGTCTCGTCATGGCTGCTATGAACTCCTGAGCTGCCCTGGACAAATTGGTCCCAAAGTGAACATTGAAGTCCCCAGCACCACAAGCCTGGGGGACTCCAAAACCAAGTCCGAGACCAAATCCGTAAGCTCAGTTAGGGACTCTGTTCAGCAGCGGGGTGATCGATACACCAACAGAAGTCCCAGTCTATCCCTGGTCCCTAGACTTTAGTACACACATTCGATATGGTCCAACACTCTAACAGGGATCCTAGTAAGGGAAATGTTATTCTTATAGACCAAAGCCACTCCACCTCCCCGCCCACGGTCCCTCACCCGCTCCTCAACAGAGTACCCTGGAGGGAGAAGCTGGGAACACACTAGGCCCCCAGCCTCCCCCAGCCAAGTCTCTGTAATACATACCAGGTCGGCTCCTTCATCCAGAATCAAATCATGGATGCTTTCTGATTTGTTGGACCGACCTAGCATTACAGAGGGGCAAGGTGAGGTTCCAAGGGTGGTCGGCACTGCTCCCCAAGGTCAAAGAGCTGGCAGGATAGCCAGAAGAGGAAACAGCTATTAGATTTCCAAGTCCCCTTCCCCTGTAACGGCCTGCTGACCTGCCAACGTTCCTTCTTCTGTTCCCCACCACCACCGGAATGGCCACCCCACAGTCAGTGGACACGCCCCCTGTCTCCCCATCTCCAGGTAAGCCCAGACACATCCTAGGACTATCTCACCCAGGACAAAGTGTTTTGTCATCAAACACTTTGTTTTTTGCAACCATACATACTGAATTTACATGGAACTGAGCTGCAAGAAGGAATTCGTCAATCAAATTTGGGCTACCTTCTCCAACCCTCAGTCAGGGAGATTTATTATATTTTCTGAAAATGTGATGGCTTTAGACCTGGCTGACATTTTTGCACCACATGGTGGTTGATCATATGCTGTGCACTGGAAGTGAGTTTCTTCGAAGTCCTTTGATGAAACCAAGTTCCAGGGCACAGCATGTGAACAATCACCACATGTCAGAAAAACCTATTCTCTGAAACCAACCAAAAAATTCAACAGCAGCATAAGTGGTAGGGTCACAAAGTCCTTGCAAAGAATTCTGTGGACTTCCCTGGTGGTACCCACATCACGTCACCAACATTGCTGCCAAGAGACTCCTGACATTCCCTAATAAATGATGGCTTCATACCTTAATGAGCATGGACTAGGTACAAATGCTAAGGTTTATTAGGAGGTAATCATCTCCTTCACTCTCCTTAATGAATCTCATGCAGTGCATGGATGGCTTTGTGGATAAAGAACAGGAAATATTAGTGTTATTGCCATTTCTGCCTATGAATGCTGTTGGGTGAACACAACATTTCCCTCCCTCAGAGGCTTAATTCATTAGTATTATAAACTGCTTTGAACCCCCTAGGATGGAAGCAGCCATGCAAGTGGAAAATATTGTTTTATTAACTTGGCAAAGTGTTAACAGCAATGTCACCTCCATAATTCTACAACGTTTTAGTTTTTCTTTCATCAGCTGAACCACACTGAATAATATATGCCTGTATGTATAAGACTGTCTTCATCAATTAATATCCTATTCCTTCCTACACTGCTCCTCTGTACTTTTAATTTTTCCCCATGTTTACAAAACTCCTACAAAGATCTGTTTTAAAAAATCTGCTGATTCAAAACAAACAACAGTACTTTATGATTTTAGGCTGCAGTCCTACCTGCAGTCTCCATCACAGCTTTTAGATAGCATGTGAAATCTTGGCTTTTCATCCAGGCTTTGATATGATTGTCTCTACTGCTGCTACTTTGTATTTTGTTTGGTTATATTATGTTTGTATTTTAAATCTTTTCAGTCAAATCTATGTTTTTATATTCTAGCGTAATATTTTAATTGTGTAATGTGTATAGTCTTGTTTTAATTTTTCTGTGTGAACCACCTTGGGATTGTTTTAATGAAAGGTGGTATACAAATTTAATAATAATAATTAATAATTAATAATTCATGCACTTACTAGGGAATATGCCCCATTGAAATCAATGGCACTTACTTCCAAGTAAATGTGCTCAGGATCGTGCTGCTAATGAATCTGTTGCAAGCTGTTTTGAAGGCTTTTAAAGTGGCCCATTAATCTATCGTCCAATAAATAACATGGTCTTCTACAAATAAAACATGGTCATAAGTTGAAGAAGTTCAGTACAGTCATTTGCTTGTTTAAAAAAATGAAAACCAAAGAGAAACATGGCTTACATTTTAGCTAATTATATTTATAATCTGCTTCTTCCCTTGGTAAGCAATAACATTTTTTATGAACACTTTAAAAAAAAACCACAGGCCCATATTCACATCTGTTTTCTTTTTTTTAATGGGTCTTGCATAATGAAGTTATTCTCACGAGCAGTGAAAACTGGGCTAGGGAAGCCCAGCCCAGTTTTTGCTACGAGTGAGAACTGCCAGGAGCTGCACAGCAGTGAGCCCTCCTAAGTATCCCACCACTTAACCCAGGTTTTGAGAGCGAACGGACCCCAAAACTGGGCTACATGATCGTGTGTGCTTGCAGCCATGGTAGACATACTGGGGGGGGAGGGGGCTCCCAGTAATTCACTGTGCACTCGACGGAGTGGGGTACCACACAGTGGCGCTTCCTTGCACCCGAGCCCCAGAGCCGCCAGGCGAGGCACCACGCAAACCCGCTCTCCCCGCAGACCTCCTTTCGGCACTTCACACTGCTGGTGTGAAGCGCCTCAATCTCTACCAAACCATGTTCAGATCTACAGTAGGCTTTAGGGGAAAGCAGTTATCAACGAGGACTCTTCTCTGTTTACTTTTTCAATACATTATGGGGGCAAGGGAGTACACATCTTGCCTAATATTTTTAAAAAGACATTTCTCTGCTCTGGTTTTAATAGCAGAGAAGCAAAGATCTGCAGCAAGGCATTTTACTCCCCTCAACCCACACGCATACATACATCAGTTTATCTAATCATGTCTTACAAAGTCTGGAAATAGCATTTTAGAAGGAGTAGCAGGAAGAGTGAAGAAAAATAGTATGATTAGGGCATGCCTTGCAAGAGCAGGTATATAAGCCCTGGTACTGCCTCTTTCCTCATGACCCTTCACATCTCTATGATCCACCAAGACTGATTGATAGCAGTCTGCACAGATTGAATATCAACTGCCATTAATTCTTGTTAACCTGGAAGATAGAGTGGGGGGGGGGGAATCAATGTATTTTATTTTTCTCCCATGCTGAGTCCTATAATTCTGTAGCACATTAAATTTTCTGTTTTAAGAAGTTAATGGGTTACAGAATTACAGGAGTTCTTTAAAAAAAAAAAATACTGAAAAGCGGTGGTGCACCTAGGTCATTTTGGAGCCTGGACCTGAGAGGCTTTGCAGGGGCCCCCCTCTAGGCCCCCTGCCCACCATGAGCCCCCCTTAAAGGCCTGCAGAGTAGAAGGAGGAGAAAGGAGGCAGTGGTGGCAGCCCCTTGTCAGAGGGGAAATAAGAGGAAGTGTACCCGGGTGGTGGGACCGCGCAAAGCAAAGTCCCCTATATGAACTCTGGCAGGCACTGCATGCATTTGGGCTGCACAAACCTTCCTAGCCAGGGGTTGGGGGGTCACTTTGGGGTAATCTGGGGACAGGGCTGTGCTAGCCTGTCCTGGAAGAGCCAGGACAAGGGCAATCCTTCCTCCTTTCCTTATCTTTGGGATTGGCACTAATGAAAACCTGCAAGCTCCTCCCACTGGGTGCCAAGTGCAAGGGCAGAGCTGAGAGGTTGCCAGAGAAGGCTGCCCTCCTCAGCGCTGAGTCCTACGTTCAAGACACATTGCTGCTGCCCTTCCTTTCTCCTTCTCTTTTTTGGCCATCCATTAGCAGAAGGGCAAAGCAATTTCCCGGGCGAGCCTCTCTCAGAGTATCATCCTTCTCTTCCTTCTGCCTGCCCAGCTCATCCACTGCATTCGCCAGAGATGGCCATTCAGGTCCCCTTGAACTTTCTGTGCTGCCTCCTGCTCCCCTCAATTCAAGTCTCAGCAGGGGCAGCAAGAGGTCACAGTTGCCAGACGAGTGAGGAGTGTTCAGGTGGCCTTGCAAATTTTGCAGGATGAAGAGGACATCATGTCCTAGCCCTAAACCTAACCCACAAGCTGCTGCACCCACTGCCACCACCATGGGGGAGGCCTGATTAGCTCACCCCCACCCCCCAGCCATGCACATGGCAGTGGTGAAATGGAAAAGAGTGGAGGGGTGGGGCAGGGGGAGGGGTGGGGTGGGGCAGGGGGAGGGGTGGGATGGTGGCAGGCCTCTGCGGAGGCCCCCCAGAACATTTGGAGCCCCCCCCCACCAAAGACCAAATCCCCAAGATCCGTGGCAAAGGTCACCTCTGCTGAAAAGCTGGAAACAGAAAGGTTGTTTACAGCTTTAAAAATGCAAAAAATGATGGAGCCTTTAGAAAATAGTTGAATTAGTTGGTATGAGTTTTCATTAGTGGGTAGGAGTGTGCATTGAACCGATTCTGGCAGTTTGGTTCAAGATTGAGCCCAACCCAAACTGGCCCTCTGGCCCATGAACTGCTTCAAATCGAACCAGTCCCCGGTCCAGTCGAAGTGTTGAACCGGGCCAAACTGGTTTGGAATCGGTTCAGCAGTTCAAGGGAGCATTGCTTGTAAAGGGGAATAGCACGTTTAAATTTTCTTCCTACAACAGTATTGGATGGCAGGTTTAAGGGAGTTCCGCTATTTTTACGACTTTGCCCATGTGGCAAAGGGGTTATAGAATCCACCTTGCACGTTATTCTTTATTGTGATTTTTATAGGGAACCCCGTTTAAGACTTTTATCTCCTATGTTAAGACAATTTGCCTGGCCAGTCTGATGAATTTTATTTAAATTAACTTTTGACTAATGAGAACACTGATATGTTATGTTATGTTATGATAGGAGAGGAGAGCTGGTCTTGTGGCAGCAAGCATGACTTGTCCCCATAGCTAAGCAGGGTCTGCCCTGGTTGCATCTGAATGGGAGACTTGATGTGTGAGCACTGCAAGATATTCCCCCTCAGGGGATGAAGCCGCTCTGGGAAGAGCAGAAGATTTCAAGTTCCCTCCCTGGCTTCTCCAAGATAGGGCTGAGAGAGATTCCTGCCTGCAACCTTGGAGAAGCTGCTGCCAGTCTGTGAAGACAATACTGAGCTAGATGGACCAATGGTCTCACTCAGTATATGGCAGTTTCCTATGTTCCTATGATATGTTCTGTTATGGCCAGGTTTTGTTATATTATTTGTAAAATACATACTGGTTTATTGTGAATGTTTGCTGGTCAATGACCGAATAAACTTATATCTATCTTGTAAAGGGGAATGCAGTGAGGATTCCCCTTTACAAAGGGGGGAACCCTACCTACTTTAACAAAAATCCTAATGGGGCGGTGGGGAGAGATCATCTGTAGTTGGAGGGTGCGGCAACAGTGCTGCTCCAAACTTCCAGGATCTAGACCAATGCTCCAGTATGGCCCAATTCCAGCCTCAGCTCATGCATGGAGGCCAGAAACGAGCTGTGCTGGAGCACTGGTCACGATCCTGGAACTAAGAGTTCGAAAGAGTGCCACTGCCACCTCCAACTACAGGTGACCTCTCCACACCACCCTATTAGGATTTTTGTTGAAGTAGGCAGGGTTCCCCCCCCCCTTTACAAGCAATGCCCCCTCAAACTGCCGAACCGGTTTGGAACCAGTTCCATTAGAACTGGCAGTGGTTCGGATCAAACCCGGACTGGCACCAATGTTTTGGAATCCGGTTCAGTTTGAGTCCAAACTGGTTGAACCGGGCCAGTTCAGTTTGAACCAGATTTGAGTAGAACTGGTTCTGCACACCTCTATTAGCAGGAGTTTATTTCATGAAGAGAATGGGGAAGGTGGTAGGAATGTATGGGCTGAGATAAGTTCTATAAAATAAACAAATAGAGAATAATCCGATGAGAGCCAAAGACCAGAGATATGCAGAATAGCTGGTTCCATGAAGGTGTACCTGAAAATGGCACTGCTGTATTCTATCCAGTATATTTTATGTTTTGTTGTTTAGAAATTTGTCCCCGTGGAGATTTCATAGAGAGGTTGGGGTGCAATCGGAAAGGAAAAGGGATGGAGAGGAGAAGTAGAAAATAGAGTTGTTTCTGAATAAATTCTTAGATTACTTTGTACTTGGAAGGGAAGCAGCTATAAAACATTTGGCTATGGGATTTTGAACCACGTAAGTGTGTGAACCTGCAAAGTTTGTAGATGTTCCTGCAACTTATCAATCCTGGAATCTCTTGTTCACTGGATGCCCATTGCAGCATGATTCAAATCCCACCACCACCTTTTTTCTTGTCCACTCCAGGAGAACCTTCTCTTTCTTGGAAACAATTGATGTCCTATTTCTACAATTACCTCATCACTATACAGACACACACACACACCCGTTTTTACTCCGACAAAGCAGAAGGCTATATTGCTTCACAGCCTGGGCCCTGAAGGCCAAAGAATATATAATCATTTGCCCTTTCCTGCCAACTTGGAGGCGGAAGCAAATTCTTATGAAGCTATTCTTCAAGCCTTAGAGATGGTCATTTCAACCCTACATTGAATGTGATTAAGAACATAAGAACAGTCCCACTGGATCAGGCCCAAGGCCCATCTAGTCCAGCATCCTGTTTCGCACAGTGGCCCACCAGATGCCATTGGAAGCCACAAGCAGGAGTTGAGGGCATGCCCTCTCTCCTGCTGTTACTCCCCCGCAACTGGTACTCAGATGCATCCTGCCTTTGAGGCTGGAGATGGCCCACAGCCCTCCGACTAGTAGCCGTTGATAGACCTCTCCTCCATGAAGTTATCCAAACCCCTCTTAAAGCCATCCAGGTTGTTGGCTGTCACCACATCCTGTGGCAGAGAATTCCACAAGTTGTGTGAAAAAGTACTTCCGTTTGCTGCTCCTAAATTTCCTGACAATCAATTTCATAGGATGACCCCTGGTCCTAGTGTTATGTGAGAGGGAGGAGAATTTCTCTCTATCCACTTTCTCCACACCATGCATGATTTTATAGACCTCTATCATGTCTCCCCACAGTCTTTTTTCTAAACTAAAAAGCCCCAGGTACTGTAGCCTTGCCTCATAAGGAAGGTGCTTTAGGCCCCTGGTCATCTTGGTTGTGCTCTTCTGCACCTTTTCCAGTTCCACAATGTTCTTTTTTAGATGTAGTGACCAGAATTGTACACAGTACTCCAGGTGTGGCCACACCATAGTTTTGTATAAGGGTATCATAATATTAGCGGTTTTATTTTCAATCCCCTTCCTAATAACCCCTAACATGGAATTGGCCTTTTTCACAGTTGGCACACATAAAGTTGACACTTTCAATGAGCTGTCCACCACAACCCCAAGATCCCTCTCCTGGTCAGTCACTGACAGCTCAGATCCCATCACCGTATACTTGAATTTGGGGCTTTTCATCCCAATGTGCATCACTTTACACTTGCCAACATTGAAGCGCAATTGCCATTTTGTCGCTCACTCACCCAGTTTGGAGAGATCCTTTTGGAGCAACTCACAATCAGTTTTGGATTTCACTACCCAAAAGAGTTTGGTATCATCTGCATATTTGGCCACCTCACTGCTTACCCCTACTTCTACATCATTTATGAATAAATTAAAAAGCACTGGTCCTAATACAGATCCCTGGGGGACCCCACTTCTTACTTCCCTCCATTGTGAAAACTCTCCATTTATACCTACCCTCTGTTTCCTGTCTTTCAACCAGTTAGCAATCCACACATGTACTTGTCCCCTTGTCCCATGACTGCTAAGTTTCCTCAGAAGTCTTTGGTGAGGAACTTTGTCGAAAGCTTTTTGGAAGTCCAGGTGTACTATGTCAGCTGGATCACCTTGATCCACACACTTGTTGACACTCTCAAAGAACACCAAAAGGTTTGTGAGGCAAGATTTACCTTTGCAGAAACTATCCTGGTTCTCTCCCAGCAGGGCTTGTTCTTCTATATGCTTTACAGTTTTATCCTTGAGAATGCTTTCCATCAGTTTGCCTGGAACGGACGGTAGGCTAACCGGCCTGTAATTTCATGGATTACAGTTAAAACCCTGGATCCCTTTTTGAAAACTGGTGTTATATTTGCCACTTTCCAGTCCTCTGGTGCAGAGCTTGATTGCAGGGATAAGTTATATATTTTAGCAAGGAGGTCGGCAATTTCACATTTGAGTTCTTTGAGGACTCTTGGATGGATAACATCTGGCCCTCACGATTTGCTAGTTTTCAGTTTCTCCAGACAGTTTAGAACATCATCTCTTGTCACTTCTATCTGACTCAGTTCTTTAGACTCCATCCCCAAAAAGCCTGGTTCAGGAACAGGTATATGTTCAGTATCCTCTGCCATGAAGACTGACACAACTCATTTAGCTTCTCTGCAACCTCCATATCCTTCTTAATAATCCCTTTCACTCTTTCATTGTCTAATGGTCCAACCACCTCCCTGGCAGGTTTCCTGCATCTGATTATTTAAGACATTTTTGTTATTCCGCTTGATATTTTTAGCTAAATGTTCCTCAAACTCTCTTTTTGCCTCCCTAATTGTCACCTTGCATTTCTTTTGCCAGATTTTGTGTTCCTTTCTGTTCTCTTCATTTGGACAGGCCTTCTGATTTTGGAAGGAAGTCATCTTCCCTTTTATGGCTTCCTTGACATTACCTGTTAGCCATGCTGGCATCCTCCTGGACTTAGTGGTACCTTTTCTCCTTTGGGGTATACAATCTAACTGGGCTTCTAGTATTATGGTTCTGAGTAAACTCCATGGAACTGAAAGTAGTCTTAAGAAAACTTTGGCAACATGGACTTAGTATCTCTCCAGAGAAATATCAGGTTTTCACACACACAGTGGTGTACCTGGGACACACAATATGTCAAAGTGGTGTACATCCCAAAGCGGACTTGGTGAAAGCTATTCAGGAAGCACCAGAGCCACACAAGAAGGATGCACTTCAGTCATTCTGAGGACTCTGTGAATAAAGTATTGCTCTAAATTTGTTAGACAATTTTCCTCAAATGTTGCCCCATTGTGTCTTATTTAATAAAGAATGTTGCATTGAAAAAGAAGCTCTAGCATGTTTCTGGGTGATGAGGCACTTCAGGACTTACTTGTGAGGCAGAAAATTCATTTTACAGTCAGACCATAAACCCCTATCTGCTTTATTTACTACTCAGGGGTTAAGTTGAGCAACCCCAAGAATAGCGAAAAGGATCACCAGACTTATGGACTTTGATTTCTCGGTGGAATATCTTTCAGGAATACAACTGCAGATTGTTTATCTCGACTTCCACATCCAGGCTGAGAAGAGATCCCAGAAGATGAGGATGAAGGAGTAGTCATTGTGCAAATAGCTTCATCCACTCATGGAGTGATCACATCTTCTGACTAGAAAGCAGCCCTCGGTGTTTATCAAGTGCTTGCAGAACTTAAACATTACATAACTAGTGGATGGCCATGTAAAAATAAGGTACCTGAACATCTTCAACCATACATGCACGTAGCAAGTAAGTGAGCTTTCTCTTCTCAATGAGCTGGTGCTGAGGACTGTTTGTTTGGTGGTGCCAACCTCCTTACAAGCAGAAGTGATCAAAATTGCCCGCAAAGGTCACCTGGGCATGAGCTTGACTAAAATGCAAATCAGGGAAAGTGTTTGGTGGCCAGGTATGGACAAACACATTGAAGATGTGCTCAGGTATTGTATGGCTTGTACTGCATCTGACAAGTCACAGAAGACTGTTGCCACCCCTTTGGCTCCAGTAGAGTATCCCAGTAGTCCCTGGGGGAAACGTACTCTGGATATAATGGCGCCATGAAAGAAAGATTTTTTTCTATTTATTCTCTGCCAATCTGCTACCGGAGATGGTCACCCCACCATGCCTCGTTAAGGGCCAGACCTGCTTGACATCTAGCTGACCTCACTATGCTTCTGTTGTACTTCCCCTCCACCCAGATCTCTGTTTATTTTCCTAGATCTTGACTTGGTCTGACCTGGATTACATATGTGCCTCTTTGCAGATCTGATCATGCAGGATCCTGACCAAATCATAGAACTGGAAAAGATACAAAAAATGGCCATTGAAGTGTTCAGAGGATGGAACAGCTTCTACCCTACAAGGAAGGGCTAAAGTATTTGCAGATTTTTAATTGAGAAGAACAAGATGAAGAAGAGGGTTGTGTTTTGTGTAGTAAAGAACATTATGAGATTCCCATCCACTCCCATAATCCTTCGACTTTTAATCACCTGATGAAGTTAATTGACAGTAGGTCAGCTGAACACTAGCAAAAATAAGTACTTCTTCATACATTGGTTAACTAATGGAATTTATTACCACAACGTGTGGAGATGGCCATTAGCTTAGATAGCTCTTTAAAAAAAAAAAACATTACACAGCTTTATGGAAGATAGGTCTATCAATGGATATGTGCCATGACAGCAAAGCAGAACCTCCATGTTCAGTGGTAGGCAATGTACTTCTAGAAAACAGCACTGGGAACAAATGATAGAATAAGGCTGTCACTTTCATCTCATAGTTTGAGCTTCAAGAGGCATCTGGGTGGCTGTAGTTGGAAAGAGAATGCTGGATTAGATGGTCCTTGGTTTGATCCAGTCAAGCAGTGCTTGATGTTCTTATACTAAGATCTTGAAAGCATTGTTCAGTCTTTCTCTCATGATTTAATGTATTTGTAGCACAAGATGCTCACATCCACTTGTTCCCTAGAATGCTCAATTAAAATTAAGCATGTGCTGTCACCTTCCTATTTTATAAGACAGGCATCACATACTCACCACACCTGTTCTTCATAGCTTTGTAAATGTAATCCTCTTAATGCACAAGATTCCTCCCTGGCATTTGCTGACCTTAAGATCTTTGCCAGTGTCTCTGCACACAACATGCTAATTCAATCTGTTCAGTTTTGTTTGCTAATCATTATTCCAAAAAGGCAATGTTTGATAAAGTGGCATGTTATACATCAAAAGCAGACTGGGAACAAATCCATTGTAAGCCTTGGAATCAGGCTAGACTGTTAAGCTCAGTGGCATCTCCCAAAAAAAGCAGTGCCAATGAATCATGCTACAGCAGAAGGATCCTTACAAAATGGCGCAATTCTTCATTCGGGTGACATTATTGATTACCTTTAAGAAGACACTTAGCAGGATGAATGAGTCATTGTTGTCCTCACACCCAGCTCCTCACATTTCGAACCTCAAACAAATAGTACTAGATCTGTTAGTTATTTCAGGATCAATAGACATTGCTTCGTAATAGCAGAAAATTAGTTTATCAATAGAAATTGACCAATGTATAACATCAAAATGGCAGTTATGCAGATTTTTTTAAAAAAAACACTTATCCTTGAAAACAAGATGGTTTGCTGTTCTTTTGTTTTTGTTTTTTGCACAAGAAAAGCAGAAGCATTTCTGGCAAAAATGAAAGGGACTCTGTTCTTAATAACAAGGTTGAGCTTCAAGGAGATCATATAAGTTGAACTCATCAATCAGAAATAAAAAGGACTTCTGTTCTGTGACCTAACCTCCAATTTGATCAGTGTGAACTCTGGTTATATAAATGCTCTTAACTGCCTCTTGGCTGTACGTATTGCAAATATTTCAGGCAAGGCAGTCTGTTTCCAATGGCACATGCTGCTGAAGTGGTGGGTACAAGAAGTTATGAAATCAGTTGCTTCTCTGCCAGCAATATCAGTCACTTACATGCTCTGGATATTCATGATGGGCAAGAGAATATGAGGAAAGGATGAAGGGTTAACAGCTGCTATACTCATTAAACTTTATTTCAGCTTTAAAACAATTTGTATCCAGAACAGGAATGCACAATGTGTGCCTAGCTAAGACAAACACATCCTAATCAAACATTTATGGTGGCCTGAACCTCCCTGCTCCCTTTTCTTTAATGCAATTCCAACAAGCAGCAAAACCAAGTGGTTGATCAAGCTCATGATGGGCCACTATACATGGCTGGTGTTTAGCTGCATTCAGCCTAATGAGTCATAAGTTGTTCAGGACTGATGGAGATACATTGAGGGAACAGATAACAATTTGGAGTTTACAATGAATTAGGAGTACCAATGTACCATAAATAGCAATGCATGACATAAAGCAATGCATAAAACACAATTTGGAGAAAAGCAAAACCTTCCTGACTTGCACCAGGCACTCTGTGTCAGAGCTAAGCTGTAGGCAGCAACCATGAGGTAGCACAAAGCTAGGAGTTGGGAGAAGTGTTGTCTGTAACAGGGATTCCCAAACGTTTTCGATTACAACATTTTTGATTACAACTCCCATAATCCCCAGTCAAAGGCCATTGCAGCTGGGGATGCTGGGAGTGGTAGTCCATAAAATCTGGGAATCCCTGTTACAGGTAACACTGGTCAGGAGCAGGAGAGCCAGGCAACCTGTCAGGGCTCAGGGCCCAAACTAGTAGCCAGAAACCAAGTTGAGCAGACTATTCAGGAATCAGGTCAAACCAGTAGTCAAAGATCAGGAATACCCCAGAGGTTAAGTCAAGCAGACTGTTCAAGGAAGAAAACAGGAAATAAACACACCAAAATAAGGAGACCTTGATAAGGAGGCAAGTTTTGTCCCTTACAGGAGGCCTCTTGCCCTTCTGACTATAGAAAGAGCCAATGGTCACATTCGCATGGACCCACGGTTCCACTCCCCACCCCAACCCCCTCGGATGAAATGGAGAGCAGAGGAGGGGGAACTGGCTTGAAGGGTAGCCCTCACATCCAATCACACATGGAGAGATGGAAGAGATTCCGCCCTCAGAGTCTTACAGAATGAAACCTCCATTGCTGCATTCATATGTAACAGCAGAAAAATAGAACCTGGTTATGAGCAGCAAAACTCACTTGGGTTCAGATTGGAGTCTGCCAAGTAAAACCTTGGGTTGCTGGATGAGCAGGACCTGAGTTGCATGCATTAGGATGTAACAAGAGGGGAACCTCTGCACCATGCAACTCTGGTTCCACATTATGTGCGAATGCAGCCATTAAGTGATCCCACAGGGTAGGGCTTGCTCAGACCCAAAAGGCTTAATCAAAAGCTGCCACAATGGGCAGTAGTATGCAGAGCTCCAGATTAAGAAGAACATGATATTATCTTACATGATGCACAGTGTTACGGAGACACAGCACTGTACCCCAGGGTTGCTATGGACTTGTAAGACATCCCCTACACTGTTCTAAAGCAGTGGTTGTGCAAGCAGCACTACCACAGTTTTCTCCATTTCAGTGAATGAGCCTCAACTGGTGCTTCATAATAACATTGGGGTTGCCTTACAAGTCCACAGTAGTGTTATGTCTCCTTACTGCTGCACATTGTGTAAGCCTCTAGGTCTGCATCAGGGTTAAAGGGGTGTGCAGAACCGGTTCAAATCGAACCCAGTTTGATTTGAACCAGCCCGGTTTGACTGGTTCAAACTCAAACTGAACCAGCCTCAAAAACAGGTGACTAGTCTGAGTCTGAACCAGACTGAGACCAGTCCTCTACGGACCAGTTCAACATGGTTCAACCCAGTACAATGGGCTATGTTTGTAAAGGGGAATCCTCACTGGGTTCCCCTTTACAAGCATAGCATGTCAAACCGGGTCAAACTGTGTCGAACCAAGTCAATACTGTTCGATTGAACAGACCAAACTGCTGATCGGTTGGACCGGTGGTTTGGTTCGAATTTGAGTCAAATTTGAACTGAATCTAAAGAGAAAGAAAGAGAGAGAGAGAACACACATTGTAGGGGTGTTCCATGTATACCCCTACAGTGTTATATCAGTTTGTCATAGCTTTCCCCCCAAAATTCTGAGATTTTTGAGGTGCTAATTATTCTATATTAATTATTCCTAGCTGCCCGCAAGAACTATAATTTCCAGGATTCTCTGGGGTGACTGAATGACTATTAAACCAGTGCAATTCTGTGGTGTAGTTAGGTCCTGAGAAAAGTGCCAGGTAGTGTAAGTCATATGCATGACTATCAAATCTCTATGCACCAATCAGGTAACAGTGATACATGCTCGGAAGAAACTTTAGGTAATATTTAGGAAGCAATGTCAAGTTTCCAAAACCTAATTTTTAAATTTCATCAGTGTTGAAAGGGGCTGTAGATTAAGAGAAAGAGCCTCTTTTCTTCTTGTTCTGGGTCATGGTTGGAGACAAGCATAAAACCTGCCTTTATTCTGACTTATATGCTGATGAAATCATCTGAATAGCTTTCCCCTTGAAATGACAACCCTTTTACAGTTCAAATTCAGGAGATGCAGCTTTTGTGCTTTCCCATCTTTGTGCCTATCACATGCAAGCAGCAGTCTCACACCAGGAATAGCACTTTTATTTCATTATATTACTTGGCCTCAAAGCTCGTCCTTTTGGGAACAGTCTTATGGCCTCATAAAACAGCAGGGGCACTTCTAAAATTGCTTAAATACAGTAACTATTAAACCTACAAAGTGCAGTACTAATTGAATTGCTATATTGTAACAGATTTTGTCATATAAGAGAAATAAAAATGCCATTCTTTCTTCAAAAAAATACTGCAAGACTAGAAAACCTAGTACTTTGCTTCCAGGTATTTTTGTGTTAAAGTTACTACTTTTATCCAAATAGTGCTAACTTTATTGTGATGTTTCTTCATGCTCAGAGTGGTCATTTGAACAGATGTTTCACATAAGCCAGCCATATCAGCTATTGCCTCATCTCTTTTCTTCCACCTCCAGCTGTAAGAGCTTTTGAGGAAGAGCCATAGTACCAGCAAGCATGTATACAGATGGTAGATGGTGGAATGCCAGTAAAGGGTATTACTAAAACAAGTGAGAAACCTGAGAAATAAACAATTGTGACCAGCTGCAGCTGTACCAGAGAGATGTGTGGCAGAACTGGCTGGTAGGATTAAATGAACCTCTAGGAGCTACAGCTGGGAGAATGCACATTTCTCACAAAGTAAGCACTGCTTTCAGGATATGCTCCTAGGATACACTCCATTGACTTGTATGAGACAAGTTGAAGCCATCAAGAATTAGGGAAATTGAGTAAATAGGCTTCCTCTCCCACAGTGAAGCTCCCCATTACATTTACAGCAGCTGTCAAGTTACCAAAGTTGGATCAAGGGTAGTACCACAGCAGCAGTAAAAGAAAAGTTGGTCCTATAGGTCCTGAGAAATACTACTTCTATTTATATACCACTTTTCAACAAAAGCTTACAAATAAATTTAGATAGATATATAGAATTAGATTAGATTAGATTAGATTAGATTAGATTAGATTAGATTAGATTAGATTAGATTAGATTAGATTAGATTAGATTAGATTAGATTAGATTAGGATGAATCCCTGTTCCCAAGGTAGACACCAACAACTGCCACTGGAGGGATGCTGTGTTGGGATAGGGCCAGTTGCTCTCCCCTTGCTAAATATGAGAGAATCACTACTTTTAACAATGGTAATACGAAATTGGAGGTCCGTTCACCTCCAATGTCAGAAACTGCAAATCCAAATGCGGGCAACCGAAGTTTCAGCAAAAAATTGACTCATGGTTTCCCTCCCTGAACAGAGAATTGTACCTTCAGTTTGTATGAGATCCGCCACCTGGATCTCCGGTTCCACAGTACAAGCATTACATCTGGTTCCGCAGTTTGGTACCGCCAGTTTGAATACTGGCACCGCAGTTTGCCTGTTCCCCAATCAGAGTTGAGGGAGGAAGTTCCTCCCTCACTCCGGCTGCTATTGGCTGTGTGGGCTGTCCTTCATGAAAGAAGGAAGCCTGCACACCCAGTTCCCTCTCCACTCTGCAGTCAGCAAGACTGCAGAGAAGGAGCTCTCCATTTCATCTGAATGCTGACAGGAGAGTGGGGGTAGGGGGGCGCGGAAACCACGGGTCCACTGGACCCAAGGTTCATAGGAAGCTGCCATATACTGAGTCAGACCATTGGTCTATCTAGCTCAGTATTGTCTTCACAGACTGGCAGTAGCTTCTCCAGAGATTCTCCAAGGAATCTCTCTCAGCCCTATCTTGGAGAAGCCAGGGAGGGAACTTTAAACCTTCTGCTCTTCCCAGAGCGGCTCCATCCCCTGAGGGGAATATCTTAAAGTGCTCACACTTCTAGTCTCCCTTTCATATGCAACCAGGGCAGACCCTGCTTAGCTAAGGGGACAAGTCATGCTTGCTACCACTAGACCAGCTCTCCTCCTCCAGGTTCCATGTTACATTTGAAGGCAGCCAGTGTTTCTTTGTTTAGTTAGCAGAGGTTTAAAAAATCATCTAAAGGTTTACCTGCTATGCTATGCTATAGTATACTAAGAACTGAGGCATCTATACATAGCCATCCTACTCTTAGCATGTGTAGAAACTTCAATGTGTGCATAGAATTCCCTTTTAGCTACAGGGCAGCTTGTAATTATTATTGGCCTACATGATGAAGAAAGTTACACAAAGTAGTCCTATGAAATTAAAAGGACAAGTTAGATATTTTCTAATTTGTCCTTCTAATTTCAATGGGACTAGTATGAGTAACTTTTCTCATCGTGTTAGCATTTTTTAAAAATAATAATAATAACTAGCTTAACCTGCACAGATAATCTGTGTGCTAGTACTTGATTTCTCCCCTCAGCCCCTGCTGCAGCCCCCCTCACCTCAGAGATCTCTCCCCTCTCACCTGAGCCACACTCCTGCTCCTCCTCCTCCTCCATCCCATTGCTTCCATCCTTCCATCCTCCCTCTTGGATACTCCTCCATCCCTTTACTCCATCCCTCTCACCCATCTTGGTTGCAGCTGCAGTGTTGTTGGTGCCTATTGGCCAAGCTGCAGCCCCCTTTCCCCAGAGACCTCCCCACCCATGCCCCACTCCTCCGTACAGGAGCAGCAGTGGTTGACCGGGCCAGTCCTCGCTGCCACCACCACCATGGCCACTCATTCCCCTCAGACCACTGATAGGCCCAGGCCCCTCCCTTGCCTGCCTACCTCCCTCTGCCAATAGCCTCGGAAGCCCTAAACAGCAACAGTGTTTGACTGGGCCCTTCCTTGCTGCTACTGCCATAGCTGCTCATTCCCTGAGCCACTAACAGGCTCAGGCCTGTCCCTCGCCCTTCCTTCTTTCTCTCTTCCCCTCCCTTTCCCCCTCTGTCTTTCTTCCCTCCCTTCCTGAGTTAACAGATCTTGTTCATCTAGTTTGCTCATCTAATTCACACAACGGCAGGCTTCTTCTCTTGAAGGAGCTCTTTCCTCTCTCATGACACCTCTCTTCACAGACCCCTGCCCACTATCATTCTATAGAGAGAGATTCTTCTCTCCTACAGTTGCATTCCAACTGACCTTCACCATCAGAGGCTCCTCTTCCCTATCTGCATATGGAATCCCCACTGCCCAATCACCTGTCATGAGCTTGTCTGTCCTTTGGCTAGACAATGGTCTCTCTATCGGAGAAGCCAGGAGCTCCAGAGTCATTCCGCATCTGCAAAGAAGCAAAAGAAAACTAATTACTACTGAGTATCCACACCGTCCCCCTGAGACCCAGGCCACTCACCAGATTCAAACATTCTGAGCCCAGAGTCCAAGGCAACACAGAGGAAGATGTAAAGGCTGTTGATGAGTCTCATTCAGCATCCCATCCAGGGGGAAGCTATCCAAAGCCTAGTTCAGGAATCAGGTTATAAGCAGGAGAGGCCTGGAACTCAGGACTCTGATAACAAAGCCAGGGGGTTCTACATAACCAAAGGCTGGAGATGCAGCAAGCTAAAACAATGCATTGCTTCCAGCAACTTGTTCCTTGCATGCCAGCTGATTTATAGTCTTTCACTAATTGCTCTCCTCCCCTGGCCAGCTGTTAGGGATTCAGTGTTTATCTTTCCTGTTAAGGAGGCACTGACTCCTTCTGAGTGTCTGCACCTGCTGTTGGTGTTTTGTACGTCACTGCTCTTGGGGGGTTAATGGTTGATCATCCTCCAGCTCAGAGTTTGGCTGCCTGCCATCTCCTCTGCTCTGATGGGCCTTGTTGTCCTGAACCTTTGCCCTGACCCATACCACCTACCTCCTGCGGCTCGACACCACGCTCTCCCCCTCAGCTTCTCCCACTGCTGGAGGGTTGCCAGCCTCCAACTCCTCTTCACTATCTGTGGGCGAGGGCATGACATCACCATTGTGCCACAGGCTCCTCCTGTGGAGAATAGCAAATGTAACACTGGTTTTCAAAAAGGAATCCAGGGGCGATACGTGAAATTACAGGCCGGTTAGCCTACCGTCCATTCCAGGCAAATTGATGGAAAGCATCCTCAAGGATAAAACTGTAAAGCATACAGAAGAACAGGGCCTGCTGGGAGACAATCAGCATGGCTTCTACAAAGGCAAATCTTGCTTCACAATCCTTTTGGAGTTCTTTGAGAGTGTCAGCAAGTGTGTGGATCAAGGTGATCCAGTTGACATAGTATACCTGGACCTCCAAAAAGCTTTCGACAAAGTTCCTCATCAAAGACTTCTGAGGAAACTTAGCAGTCATGGGATAAGGGGACAAGTATAGGTGTGGATTGCTAACTGCTTGAAGGACAGGAAACAGAAGGTAGGTATAAATGGAGAGTTTTCACAATGGAGGGAAGTAAGAAGTGGGGTCCCCCAGGGATCTGTACTGGGACCAGTGCTTTTTAATTTATTCATAAATGATCTAGAAGCAGGAGTAATCAGCGAGGTGGCCAAATATGCAGATGATACCAAACTCTTTTGGGTAGTGAAATCCAAAACTGATTGTGAGGAGATCCAAAAGGATCTCTCCAAACTGGAAGAGTGGGCAACAAAATAGTGAATGCAGTTCAGTGCTGGCAAGTGTAAAGTGATGCACATTGGGACAAAAACCCCAACTTCAAGTATACACTGGTGGGATCTGAGCTGTCAGTGACTGACCAGGAGAGGGATCTTGGGGTTGTGGTGGACAGCTCATTGAAAGTGTCAACTCCATGTGCGGCAGCCGCGAAAAAGGCCAATTCCATGCTCGCAATCATTAGGAAGGGGATTGAAAATAAAACAGCTAATATTATGATACTCTTATACAAAACTAAGGTGCGGCCACACCTGGAGTACTGTGTACAATTCTGGTCACCACATCTAAAAAAAGGACATTGTAGAACTGGGAAAGGTGCAGAAGAGGACAACCAAGATGATCAGGGGCCTAAAGCACCTTCCTTATGAGGCAAGGCTACAACACCTGGGGCTATTTAGTTCAGAAAAAAGACGAGTGAGGGGAGACAAGATAGAGGTCTATAAAATCATGCATGGTGTGGAGAAAATCCTGCCTGTAGGCCTCCAGCGGCATCTGGTAGGTAGGCCACTGTGTGAAACAGGATGATGGACTAGATGGGCCTTGGGCCTGATCCAGCAGGACTGTTCATATGTTCTTAAGCTTTGGTCCAGTTCTAACAAATGGAAAGTGGGAGTGGTAAATTGCCATCCCTTACCAACCCCTGCTAACTGGGCAAAGAGGCACCTTTTTAACGTAGTGATTCTCTTTATTGAGCAGGGGGAGAGAAACTGGCCCTATCCAACCCCAGCACAACATCCCTCCAGTTGCTGGTGTCTATCTTTGGGGGCAGGGCTCCATCTTATTTATTTATTATTGCTCTTGGTAAACTGCTTTGGTAACTGTTGTTGAAAAGCAGTATATAAATATTTGTTGTTGTTGTTGTTGTTGTTGTAAAAGCTGTGTATCTGCTCCAGTATGCCCACAAGGCTAAAAGTTCACAGAAACAACAGGTGTGGTGACAAAGCTGTTCCTAGATTATACCACTGATAAGAAAATCCTATGAGTGAATGATCCATCACATTAGGGGAAAGCTCAAAGCTCTCCCTGCATATAGAAAACCAGATTCCAGAGAGAAGAGTTCTAGTCTCAGTTCCCTGATATGCTAGCTCTGTAGTGCGCAGATGTTTTTCACAGACAAGCATTCAGCCACGTAATCTCAGAATCTGACACCTTCATTCTCAAGGGGTACAGTCCTCAGCTGCTGTTATCCCCTCACCTGCTGTTTATGTGTTTTGGATCAGCCGCACAGCTTTGGATCAGAGGATGTATCCTTTTTGCACATCTTTTCTATGAGAAGTCTGAACCACAAAATGGTTAAGTATAATTAAAGAACACTGAATGCATCTGTCTTTATACTAGCTCCCTACAGTGCAAGCCTCTTCTGTCTAGAATCAAAATAGCATCAAAAAACATACCTCCAAATTAAGCACAACAAACCTTCATATGTCGTCCCTTTCCACATTTCCCTAACTCCCCCGCCCTAATAGACAAGGATGGAATTCATTTCCCAGTCTCCATTCACAGCAAATAAAGAATACAATGTTCGCTCTGTATCATTTTCATCTTTCATCTTAATTATCATGGCAAAGAGTACAGAAATCATTATCTTTATGATGATGAACGTCCAATTAGCATTTCCCATATAAATTTCAAATCATGAAGGAGGCTGTAATGGATAATGCAAATTCCTAATGGTCTTTTTTTCTTGGCTGAAAAATTGAGGTGCTTAGCAAAATGAAATTAAATCTGAGCCATTTTCAAACTAGTGGAGAACTTTAATTACTTGATAACATAAGAAAAAGAAAGTGAGGCTGAAACTAAATCTTAAAAACTGGCATATTTTAAAAGCACTCCCTTTTCCATTATGGTGCTTGTGGTTTTCTCTTCATGGAGCTAAACAGTTGTCTGGTGCCATGCTCAATAAGTTTTAAATTATTGTGAAAACAGGGTAGAAGCTATATTTTTTATTAACTGCACTATTTGGTGGGTTGGGAAATTATTCCAAATAAACATTCTGTTTACTCGTTTCTATAGCAGTTTAATTGGATCTCATCAAAGCCAATAAATGCAGAGTGCCTCAAAACATCTACCACTTGCTCCATATTCCCATTGCTAGGCAACAAAGGAACAACCTCTGGCCCTCAAGTTAAGACCTCTTGTCTCCTCTGAAGAACTAATTGACCAGCCAACTCTTTTTCAGGTCTAGCTATGGATCCTCCTGAGCTTCTTTACAAATCAGCTTTTTAAAAGTACAGATATCTTATCTGGGGTCATTGATACAATGGTAGTTTATGTGGCCTTCAATCTACAAGCCACAAATGGTCTGAGGTAATTTTGCAGTAATCCCCACCAACATCCATGTGCACAATGGGGACAAAATAATCATGCTTAGCATTTATTAGTATTTGTTAGTATTTATTCATATTTATTAGTATTTGTTCAGGTGAGCAGTGTTCCCTCTAATAAGGATTCCCAGATGTTGTTGACTACAACTCCCATAATCTTCAAGCAAAAGTCATTGCAGCTTGGGATTCTGGGAGTTGTAGTCAACAACCTCTGGGAATCCCTGTTAGAGGAAGCACTTAAGGTGAGTCAGTAACTATTGCTGTGTCCGGCAAGGCCAGCTGTCCTTACCTCCGAGGACAGAGTGGTGAGGGGGCCCAAGGAGGCAGGGATGGGCAGCAGCCAGGGAGAAGCTGGGGAGAAGCGGAGGAAAGACTGCCAATGGGCGGGGACTCAGCTCCAGTGGAGGAGGGGCAGAGCCCTGAAAGGGCCAAAGGGGAGGCGCACACGGATAACATCAGTAGCACACCTCCTGAAGGGAACAGCTGTAAAGGGTAGACAATTGCAGGGAATAAAGAGTGGTGTTGGCCCCGTAATTGTGGGTGGGCGATGCATAACCTGTGAGGAGGTGTTTAAGGAGCCAGCCGGAGATGAGAGGCTGGCTGGTGATGAGTTTCGAGGGCCCCTGGAGAGGGGCAGACACAAAGATCAAGCAGCCTGGGATGCAGGCCCGACCTTAGGGCTGGGTGACTGGGGCGGTAACCCCAGGCCCCGTGTTCGGAGGGGCCCCGCTGTGCCCATGAGCGGCAGGCAGCCTCACAGACTGCCCACACTCTCAGTTCCTGTTGGTGGCGCGCACAGCGGCTGCTGCAGCTGCCCACCACTACCATATGTGCTTGCCTGGGAGAGGGGGGTAAGCAAGCCCCACACCCCTTGCACTTGACGCAGGAGGTGCAGCTTCATTCTGAAACGGGGCCACGCACTCCATTTCCGAGCAAATACCGGCAGTGCTGCGTTCATAGCATAGCCAAGAGCTGCTCTCCTGGCAGGGAGAGCAGCTCCCGGCCATGCTGCATACGCAACGCTGGCCAGCATTTGATCAGAAACGGGATGCACGCCACGGCCCTGTTTCGGAGCAAGGCCACGCCCCCTGCTGTGCCTGACATTAGATGCTGCTGATGTCAGATTCAGGGAGTGGGCCCCAAGCCCCGCACCCCACTAGGGACAGCGCTGCTGGGATGTAGGAGGCACAGGGTGATGCTCAACCCCCCTACCCGTCCCTGCTCTGAGGCTGGACCCGATCAACCTAGCTAGGCTTGGTAAAGGGTACAGGGGCGTATAGCCGAACATGCTCCTTTATTGTAGATGAATTGTTGAAGTTGAGAGAAAGTGGCTTGCTTATGGCCACCACCTGGCAAGTTCATGTCAGAGCTGGAGTTCATGTCAGTCTCTCAGGCACTGCACTGCACTGCACCAACCGACAAAAGCAGGGCCAAGCCATACTGCCTTCATGATCCAATGTGCAAATACTTGTGGGAAGTCCTGTCATGCCACATCATACTGAATTTATTAGGAGCCTGCTTCCATAACATACCACTAATATTCCTGTGCAAGAGCACCTTACCAAAGCTGCTTCATGACCTTGTACCTAGATGCTTCTCAGACACAGTAGAAGGGGTAATATCCTTACTTATTAATTATGAAGTTCATATTCACTTCATAAGACATTTCTGTCTTGATGACTTTACCATATTGATCCATGCTTTTGTAACTCCCAGGCTTGTCTACTGTACTGCACTCCACATGGCCTTCCCCCCAGTAAAGGGTTTAGAAGCCTCAGCAGTCACAGAACATGACCACGGGTCATTTGTCTGAAATGGGTAAAGTGTGCCATCGAGTTGGTGTCGACTCTTGGTAGAATACAGGAGGGGTTTGCCATTGCCATCTCTCATGCAGTATGAGATGATGCCTTTCAGCATCTTCCTATATTGCTGCTGCCTGATATAGGTGTTTCCCATAGTCTGGGAAACATACCAGCAGGAATTTGAACTGGCAACCTCTGGCTTGCTAGTCAAAGTCATTTCCCCACTGCGCCATTAGGTGGTCTGGAATGGGTAGGTGATTGATATTCAACCTGTTTTTCATCCATTGCTCTGGCTACTCCTGAATCCAGTCCAAGATACTGGTTTAAATCCTTAATGCCCTGCCCAGTCTGCAACCTGCCTACCTAAAGGACCTCATCAGTGACCTGTGCACTAATTGTGGTCAGTCAGTGGCTCTGCTCCTTACTCCATCATTGTACCAGATCAGAGTAGTAGCAGGAAATGGAACTTCATGACTGTCACCCCATGGTCTAGAGAATGGTCTGTGTTATTTAAATGGAGAGCCAGCTCTTCTGTAAACAGAGCATTAGAAGGAGATGCAGTGCCTATTTAACTGTTGAACAATTTCCCAATAAAGATATTTGAAACACAGTGGGGATTATTCATTAAATTATAATTGCATTGAACAAGCTTTTGAGCTCCTATTTCCAAAATCAAGAGCTTTGAACTCTTATGTGACTGCATCCTCTTTTATAATATGATGATGCACTACACTGATTATTCTAAGGATGGTACTATGTGCTTCTAGTGTGTGTGATTTGCCTCAATGAATGCATGCTTGTTTGTTTGTTTGTTTGTTTGTTTGTTTGTTTGTGGTTATTGAGGGTGCAATATGAAGGGGGAAACCAGCATAAGGAGCTCCTTAATCCTTCCCTCTCAAGCCATCTTCCTACCAAATATTCTCCCTAGCTGTTTTTGCCCCTACGAAGGAAAGATTCTGGGTATGCACACTCAAGTGGAATACAGAACTGCATTGCATATGCTTCTCTCAAGCCCCAACACTCTAGCCACAACATTACTCTGTTTTCTCATGCTGTGCCTTAGAATTTGGCACTTGCTCACCATCTCTACAAGGTTTAGGAAGACAGCACCTGCTTGTAAATGCAAGAGGGAGAATCTGAGCTTTCTTTTTTCTTAGTTTTTGTTTCTATGGCCTGGTTGACATGTACACTTTAACTGCAGTTAAATCTGCCAGCATTTGTAACTGTAGTATGCCTGAACACACAAAACCACTATTAAGGGTCTAAAGTTAACTCCAGTTTTCCTCGACAAACTCCAATTGTAACCTGAGATTTTCTCTAAGCATCGCTGCCACTGACAACCACAGTTTTGCCTCCAAACTGTTACTCCCAAAGGCAGACTTGCCTATAACTGCAGTTAAGTGCCCATTTCCAAACTCCATTCATAGAATCAGCATCGCAGACCCACCCAAAGATGCGGCTACTCCATGCTTTCAGCACTTCTTGCTGGGAGCCTCTCAGAAAAAAGGCCACTCCTCTCCTGCCAGCTGTGTAGTTATGGAGTTGCCAGGCTACAGGGATGCCAACACACCCCATCCCGGACTAGCCACACCCCATCACGGCACTGGGAGGAGGAAGCCAAAAGGCAGACCCAAACAGGGAAGCTGGAGCAGCCCCTTCCCCAGATGAGAAGATTTGCTCCCATAGTCTTCCTCATGCATCTATGTGTCACAAATGCCAAATGAACAGGATGGTACTCATGTTGTACGAGGTGGTGCTCTCAATGTATAGTGAACAGTACTGCATTACCCCACTGACTGCTCTTTCACGAGAGTGGCAGACTAAGGAGAGTGAGGAGGATGCTCCATAAAGGAAAGTTGTGGGGATGGGCACTCGGGCAAGTGCTTTCCTAGTTTCAGCAACTGTGGCCAAGCCACTGTCAAATCCTGCACCCTGCAAACCCATTTGCCAATGTGGAAATGTGTACCCCTACCATGGCCCCCAATGGGTGACTCAGCCATCCCGGGTTAGGTAAAAACTGGGGCTCTCTACACCCTGAAATCACCGCACCTCGAAATCTACATATGCCACAATGCCGGCCCTGGCCCGGGAGTTTCGAATGGCTGCAAGGGTCCGCTCTGAAGCCCATTGCCTGCACCGACCATGCAAATGGTTTGTGTGAGGGTGCTATTGGCAGAGTCTGAAAGGCAGACCCCTGGAAGGGATTCTAGAGCAGCCAAGTTTTCACACAGAAAGGATGGGGAAGGGGGGATGTTTGCTCCCCAAATCTTACTCATGAGCAGGACAGTCCACAGGAGAAGCCACTGCAGCAGCAGTGGTTTAGAGTGCGACAGAACTGCCCATTACCCCACAGACTGCTCTCTCACAAGAGTGGCAAACTATGGGGAGGGAGAGAGGATATTCCATGCAGGAAAGTTGCAGGGGCGGGCATTCAGGCAAGTGCTGTACTGGACTTGGCGACTGCCGCAAAGCCACTATCAAACCCTGTGCCTTGCCAACCCACCCACCAATGTGGAGATGTGCACCCCTACCCACTACCCCCAATGGGCGACACAGCCATCCCAGGGTTGCTTTCTAATTCCAGGAATCAATATGCCTCAAGATCTACATACATACATTGCTATGCCAGGCATGGCCTGGGAGTTTCAAATGGCTGGAAGGGTCTACTCCACAGCCCACTGCCTGTGCCATCAATGCTAATGGCTTGCATGGGGATGGTATTGGCAGGGTCTGGAGGGATTCCAGAGCAGCCAAGTTCTATTTTTCACAAAGAAAGGGTGGGGAAGGGAGGCCCAGCACCTTCCCCTTTTGTGAGTTCATGCCCACAGAGGCTAGCTCATGAGCAGGACAAGTCACTGAGAACAGTCTTGGGTAAGTAGCCAGGCATGAGAGTGACAGGCCACGGAGACACCCCGCAGACAGCTCATGATAGGGACCATCAGAGTGGAGAGAAAAGAAGTAATGTGCCCGGAAAAGGCATAGCTGATTCAAGAGGGCAATACATCCCCTTCTCCATCTAATACATCCTTCCCAGGAGCGTCAGGCCATGGGTGTTCTGAATACAGCAAATATGGTTTCTGGCTCGCCAGGGAGTGCTATCCCAAGGAATACATTCCTCGTCCTGGGGACCACAGAAAAGCTGCCGCAATACCCGGTCCCCTACCTGGCCATACATCCACATGCACAGGTGTACGCTTTACAGCACCCCAGAATGGCCATCCCATTCTGTGGCATTGTCTGGAGAGTGGCAGTGGTGCTCGTCTCTCCCGTCCATCCCCGCACCTGCAGATCTGCATACGGTGGAGGGTGGACAATGAATAGGGAGTTCTGAATGGGTGGAAAGGTCTCAGTGTCCAGCCCTCCACCAACACTGTGCATACACCAGAGCAAGGGGGAAAGGGGCACCTAGATGCTCTCTGGGTGCTTTCAGATCTACACAGAAGAAGAACATGGGGAGGTTTTGGAGGGTCTGCTCTATTTATTTATTTTTTACAAAGAAAGGGTGGGGAAGTGGGGCACAGTCACTTCCTGGAGGCAGGTTTACAATCCCTGGTTACTCATGAGCAAGGCCTGGGTTACTCCTCATCAAAACTGTCTTGCTGTGTGTTGGTAAGTGGTGGGCAGGTGTACCCAAAGACTGCTTTCCTGCTCTTGGGAATGGCTGCCGAGGTGCCCGGGAAACCAACCCCCTGCCTGGCCATTTGCACAGGTGCACCATTGCCAGCTTCCTCTGAAGTTGACCAGGCTTTCTTGGGGTCAGGGGAGCAGAGGAGAGTGCCCTCCCCCATGATTCACCGCACCCATTTATCTGCATACGGGATCTTTAAAACTTGAGTGAATGTACTGACCCATTGGCCCACCCCATGGCCATGTGTGTGGCCAGGCTATGACATATGGGGTATAGGGATGTCCTTGGGGTACCTGCAAGGTTGCAGAAGGATTTGGGGAGAGGGAAGTAGGTGGTCCCCCCTCCCAATTTTTCAGCAAAGAGCATCAGGGAGTTTGGATCCCCTGGTGGTTAAATGGCCAGCTCAGCTCATGAGCTCACAGTCCACGGGTGGGGATAATGCCTTAGTGGACACAGGCATATGCCCAATAGATTGGCCGTCTCATGAGAGTGTGAGTCTACTGGGCAGCAAGCTACTTGCAACGATGGGTCTGGCTGGAGTGCTCTGCCGGGGTCTCCCCTCGTGACATCTTCCCTGTTCATGGTGCGGCAGAGCCCCCAGCATCCTCTGCCCTGCCCCATCTGCATGTCTTCTAACATATGTGGGTTCTCCCCTCCCCTCCCCCAATGAAAGCATGATTCCATCCCCCTTTGCCCCCGAACCCCCCAGAAATTGGTGTGGTACTTTCAGGGTACAGGGCCACTTGGGGAGGCCGCAGTGCCATGGCTGGCAGAAGCGGTGCTGGCACTGCAGAACATTTCAAGGGCTTTCTCTCCCCCCCCCCAATAATTTCTTATTCAGTTTTTTCCACAACATAAGACACACACACATATACACAAAAGGACTTCCAGCTCATCATTAGAACAAGTATCAATCACAATACCAAAAACCTGCCTGTAGCTTAATCGTTCTCCCCCAGTTAAATCATACAGAAGTCAGCTCCAGGGTGTTTTTAAAACATTTTTGTTACCACTCAGAAGCCTGATACAAATCCATTTTATAATATGTTTTAGGTAAATAAGAAGGGGTCCCACTCCCTTTTAAATGCTTCAAGTTTATTTCTTAATAATCATTTAAAGGGCTTTCAGTGTGCTTCGCCTGACAAGGGCAGGTGGAGCACTCTGAAAATGCCCAATTGTGCTTGGCAAGCCCCACTGGAGATTGTATCCAATCGTGGCTGAGCGGCCAACATGCTTTGCCTACAGTCTGGCCACGGAGCTGGCTGAGATTGGCCTGGGAGGTCAGGTGGCAGGGAGGAGCTCCCCTCTCCTTCTACTTCTGTTAAGCTAACGGTGGTTAGCGGTATGTCTGTGGCATGAATAGGAGTTTGGAATTTTAACTCCAGTTAGTGTTAACTGTGGTTAATGTGTATGCCTGAATGCAGCCTGCGAAGGAGAGGTGTTAAAACCCTCTCTTTTTCTCTGATCATCATCACTGCCTGAAACTCCTCCTCCTCCCTCCTTCTTCCAATGGTATTGCATTCTCTCCACTTACCCCACTTCTACAACTATGGCCCAAGCAAGATCCCTAAAGTTGCTTTATGGAAAAAGAGAGGCAGCCCTGAAATTTGTGATTCTCCAAAAGAAAATTTGGGGTCAGAACTCTTCAAAATGTATATCTAGATGTAAAAAAAGACTTTAAAAGCATCCACATGGACACTTAGCAATGGCTTGGGAAAGGGGTAGATGTGATGCCATGAGGTTTTAGATCACTGGAGTTAGATCAGTGAGGATTTAGATCCTGGGGTTTTAGATCACAGAGTTCTGGCTTCAAGTACTTAACAAGCAGAGGTTCAGATCACTAGCTGACTCCAACCCAGTCACCCTTCTCAGGGTCAAAATAAATTTGATGAAGGTGATCTGTGAATACTCCCATAGCTTTTTTAAAGCTGGTTGGGTGGGTGGGGGCATGGGCAGAGATAATATTGAGGAAGAGTCATGGATACAAACTAGTGCAGGATACAAATATAACACCAGGATGGGACAGGTTCAGTGGCAATGCAAAACTGAAGCTCCTACTGTACATGTTATTGTAGAATACAGCAAATTCTTAATAAGACCATTAACACTAAAAAAGAAATCCAACATTGGATTGTAAATCCTGCAGGAACTGTTAAAAGTTTCAAAATCTAGAAAGAGCATTAGAACATAAACTCAGGGATTGTTTATGGAGGAATCAAGAAAAGGCAGCTTTATATATCTATAAATCCAAACAATGTGCTCCTAAAAGCCCACCTGAATGTTCAGCAAAGTAAGGTTTTACTGCCTTTGTGAATAAATAACCCTATAGTCACAGGTTGCTGACAGAAAAAGCAAATACACATATTGATGAGTGGTTATCTGCAGCAAGAGGAGTAGCCCCTCCCCCTGCTCCATGTTAAACTCATTAAAATCTTGTAATGGTGACTGGCAATTTCCTCAAACACAAAGGCAGTTGGGTGAGGAAGGCTCTCTTTAGGTAGCTGTCAGGCTGTTGATTGAGAGTGAAAAGCATGGCTAATATATTTTCCAGTAAATCTGCCTCTTCTGTAAACAAGTCTTGCTCTTTCACACCAACAAAAATAAATGTGTTCCTGCCAAAACAGGTGTACATACAAGAAAGTATGGCAAGCCTTCAGCTGTGGGGGGAGCACTGGTAGAGCTGCTGACGTGAAGCATCCTCAAGTGATTCTGAGGGTTAGTCAAAATGGCAAGTTGCTCGAGGAACTGTAGCACTAAACTGGAAGGGGGCAAGTAGGGTTGTGCAGAAACTAGGGATGTGCAAAAAATTTCGGGCACAGAACGATCTGTGCCCGAAATGAGCAATTTCAGGTGATTCGGGGCTGAACCGAATCACCCCCCGATGTCCCCTGATATTTTTCGGGCCCGAGCCCAATCACCCAAATTTCAGGCCTGAAAAATTCGGGTGATTCGGCTCATGGTAGATTTTGGGGGATTTTTTGAAGTTTTAGTGGCTTTGGGGCAGTTCGGGGGCATAGCATGGATGCTGGGCAAAAAGAGTGGGGTGGGGTGGTAGTGCCTAATGGGTGCAGGCTACCACCCCAATTTCAGGGGGATTAGGCAAAGGGCTGATTTTGGGGAAATTTCTGAAGTTTTCATGTCTTTGGGGAAGATTGGGTCAGATTGGGGCAGAAAGTGGGGCCTGGGGCAGAATAGTGGGGTGGGGTGGTAGTGCCTCATGGGTGCAGGCTACCACCCCAATTTCAGGGGGATTCGACAAAGGGCTGATTTTTTGAGAATTTTTGAAGTTCTGGTGACTTTGGAGCAGTTTGGGGGCAGAAAGTGGATCTGCCCAAAAATAGTGGGGTGGGGTGGTAGTGCCTAATGGGTGGAGGCTACCACCCCAATTTCAGGGGGATTGGGCAGAGGGCTGATTTTTTGGGAATATTTGAAGTTTTGGTGTCTTTGGGGCAGATTGGGGGCAGAAAGTGGATCTGCCCCAAAGGAGTGGGGTGGGCTGGTAGATAGTGCCTAGGATGAACACCCCCCACCTCATGCTAGGGATGGTGCCAAGTGAAATCTACACAGAAGAAGAGCATGGGGAGGTTTTGGAGGGGGTGTTCATCCTAGTCCTTGCCCAAATTGAAGTCTTCCTTGGCAGCCACAGCACTAAACCAAAAGGCTTTGGCCCCAATCCAGAAGTCTGAATTTATCATATCAGAATGCTACTGTACTCTGTGTGTGCTTCTAACAGCAGTGCATAAGCAGCACTAGCCCCTCAGTAGTCCCTGCATTTCCAAAGCATGGACACTCTTGTTCAAGAGCACAACTATTTTTGGAACCACCACCACCACCCCGCCCGCCATGCTCTGAATGTGCTGTTATAGCAGAAACCTGTCCCTGATACTCAGATATATATTTGCAATATAAAAGAATGCTTCTAGAGCATGTGGAGAGCACCAAAAACAGTTACACTCTTGTGCAAGAATGGCCATGCTTTAGAGGTGCAGGGGTCAGTATTACATGCATAATGGTTTAATGTCAAGCACCGTTTCATTTGCCATCAGATGCAAATCCCACACACCACCAAAAATATCAGTTCTCTACCCTCCAACAAATTGTAGTCATGATATGCGGTATTCTGATCTCCTCCCATGTGACAGCTACAGCATTCTCCCTCAGCACCACCACCCTGCCTCAAACACCACCTCAGCCGCCGCCACCCTGCCACCACACTGATTAATGAAGAGGCCAGCAGTGACCATAAGTCTGGGCAACAAAAATCTCAGCTGTCTAGCCAAGTGAGCAACATCCTATCTTATTCTCCCCTTTGTCAATTCATCTAATGAAGCAGGGAGGGAGGCCTCCAGGTGGTGGCCTCCAAATGCTGCAGAACTACAACTGCCATCATCCCCTGCTACAACTTATTGCTAGTGTACCACTGCTTTAGATTAACACTAGCAAAGTCTGTCCAGACAACAAAAGGAATATTAGAGGAAAGTTTACAACAAATTCCAGAAATAGAACCCTAATCAGTGACACAATCTGGGGCGAGTGCTGAGCACAGCAGCTACCTGCTTTGTGCCATGTGAGTAGCAGCTGGTTCAGACATTCTCTAACAATTTTACAGCTTTTGGAGACACACATAGTCCTTTATCCGTTACCTCTTTCATTGGATTGGCAGCTATTTCTATGAGGTGAATTTCATCTTTTTTTGCCTATTATAGCTGTCTTGGTCTATGTGAAGAGCTCTTAATAACAGATCTCAGTGAGAATAAGTTGCCTGTTAAACTTTCAGTTGGTGTTTGTCTCCACATTGATCAGAGACTGTAAAATAAATGCCTTGAGGTTTGCTATATTGATCCTAGCAGGGCAGCAGACACTTCCGTTTTCAAATGTCAACACAATTGAATCTAAGAAGCAAATAATTGCTTCAAAACAGAACATTTATGAAGAGAGATGGCGTTCAGAAATATATAGAAAAACAGGAATTAAAAGTGATTTTCAGATGGAATTACTGTGTCATCACTTTTTCAATAGGAGCAGATAAAAATGTTTGTTAACACTACAATATCAAGCACTGGGATCTGCTATGAGGAATTACAGCCAAGTGTGGGAGATGGCAATGGTAAACCCTTCCTGTATTCTACCAAAGAAAAACCACAGGGCTCTGTGGTCGCCAGGAGTTGACACTGGCTCCACGGCACACTTTACTTTACAGTCTCTACTGCATTCCATCACTTGTTTCGTTTTTCATTGCTTTAAAATGTTTGCTCATGTCACTCATCTTTGCATAGTTATGAGTAGTGTCAGAGGCAGATAATTCTCTGTTAGAAGTCTGTAGTCTGTTGCTCTCACCCTCACTATAATTCCATTGGTTTCTTGTGAGTAAGGTATTTAATGTGGTTTTCTTTCACTTTGGTTTGTTAAATGTCCTCCTTGTCCCTTCTGGGTGTGCTTCAGGTTCCTCTCTGCCTCAGTTTCAGTGAGCCAATACTGACCATACCATCCCCAACGCACACAATTATGAAGAGGATGAAGCTATTCTGACGATCAGCAGAAAGTGGGCTAAAGGAGCCTAGCTCGCTTCCTGGTGATTGTCGGAACCCACCTAATTAGCCCACCTAATTCCCCTTCCCCTTAAATGAGGGGGGTTTTCTGCTTCTGTTTCACTGCGGCGTGTGGCAACACATGAATAGACCCCTGACCAGGAGGCTACAAGCAGCCTCCCGGGCTCGGGAGTCCCCCAGAATGCCCCACACACTCACACAGGGCATCCTGGGACTTCCGGGGGCTGAGAGGCCCCCGATCCCTGCAGCCCCCACCAGCTCCATGATGGAGCCAGTAGTCGTGTAGGTGGCCAATCTGGCCACCCAGGACTCTGCGGGCGATCATCTGTGGGGAGAGCAGGCTGAGCCTGCTCTCCCCGCAAACCACCTTGAGGCACGTCACACTAATCATGTGAAGCGCCTCAATGTGTTCAGAGTGCACATGGTGACATCCCAACACTTTCCAGGCATATCCCTTTATCATTGGAGGTGGCAGAGTCAAGAGGGTTATCTGAATGGCTCCTATGCACATACTCCAGATACTTGTTTAACCCTTGTCTGGATTTTTATTTTATTTATTTATTTATTTATTTAACAATTTGTATACCACCCCAAACTTCCATCTCTGACCACTTTGAGGTACATTCAAACTGCCTTGACCTCTGCAGGGACAAGGAGGAAATTTTGAGGTACATTCTACCCTCAGCTGTGTAAAGGTGCATAAACAAGCAAATCACTGCACTCCCAGGAATGCCCTTGCCGTCATACTCTTACCTGCACTCTGGTACATTATATATCCACAAGTATGGCCCCTGAACTATTATGATATTTATTATGTTATTAATTTTAAAAAATGACATAGGGTTGAAAACCACCCCAAAATGAATGGACTCCTATGATGGGTGGTTGATCTCCCATTCCCATGATATCCCATGTGAAGTTAATTGGGGGGGAAACCACTCTAGAAATGCATGGACCTCTCATGCGCTAAAAGAGCCACTAGTGATGTCAGGGCAAGTGCTTCCTCACCACTGCCCTGACATTATAACGTGTGCCATGTTGTGATGATTTGAACTGCCCTCAGAGGATTGTGGTGGGGGATAACCTTTTCCCCAAGTGTACAGCTAGCAGAGTCTCTCTTGAACATGGAGTTGACTTATATAGGAACTATGAGACCCAACAAGCCAGACATACCCCCAGAGATGCAACCACATTCACAAAGGAAATTACTGTCATCTGTGTTTGGCTTGGATGGATAGAAGACATTGGTATTATGTGTACCAAAGAAGTGTATGCCCAAGGACAGCTGGCAAGAAACCAACAAAAGATGTGATGATTATGGGAGACTGGCCTGTGGAAGGTACTTGACCAGCTCCCAGATCTGTGATGATTGCTTTTGGGTCAGTTACTGTATCCCTTCAGATGAAATGTTCAGACTTGAGTTCTTGAAATATGAGTTTTCATTTGTGTGGAGTTTGAAAAGTTCATTTTTCTTTGGTAGCAACTCACAGTTTCAGTGTTGTGTGGTCAGAAAGAACATCAAAGTGAAGGTGTGGAGGTCATTGCTACACTTCCCTGAAGCAACCATTATGGTTGCTTCTGTGGTATGGAAATGTTGGGAAGCATCCAATGTAACCAATGGGACCAATGGAGTAGGAAGTCCTAATCATGTATAAAAATCATGATTCAGGATCAGGTTATTATTTATTTATTGAATTTATATACCACCCAGTATCGAATTCTCTAGGCATGTATAGAATTAAAACATAATATAAAATATAAAACATTTAAAATTCATTAAAAGATAAAAGTCATAATAGATAAAAACACATTAAAATTTTAAAAATTGGTATCAGTTGATGGCCTGGGAAAATAGGTACATCTTCAGGGTCCTCCTAAAAACAATCAGAGAAGGAGAGGCTCTTATTTCAGCAGGGAGCGAGTTCCAAAGCCCTGGGGCAGCCAGAGAAGGCCTGGTCCCGAGTTCGTTTGTTTGTTTATCTAGCTATCTATTTATCACATTTGTACACTGCCCAAAACTTTCATCTCTGAGCAGTTAACAATAGCATAAAACAAGTTAGAATATACGTATACAAAAACTTAAAACAATTTAACAATTTAAAAATCATCCACAAATTAAAACCTTAAAATTTTAAAGAACTGAAAAAGCTTGCGTGAAGAGATAGGTTTTCAAATGCTTTCTAAAAATGTTCAGAGATGGGGAGGATTGTATCTCAGTAGGGAGCGCGCTCCACAGTCTCAGAGCAGCAATCGAGAAATCCCATCCCCTTGTGGCCACCGGCCGAGCTGGCGGCAACTGGAGACAGATCTTTCCGGACAACCTCAATGGGCGGTGAGGCTCATAATGAAGAAGACATTCTCTTAGATACCCAGGGCCTAAGTCATTTAGGGCTTTATAAGTTTGTATTATTACTTTGTATTTTGCCCGGAAACCTATTGGCAGCCAGTGTAGCTCTATCAACAGAGGAATGATGTGGTCTCTCCAAGATGACCCAGAGACCAACCTGGCCACCTCATTCTGTACCAACTGAAGCTTCCAGACAAAGGCAGCCCCACATAGAGTGCATTGCAGAAGTCAAGTCTGGAGGTTACCAACATATGTACCACTGTTTCGAGGTTGTTCATCTCAAGAAACAGACACAGCTGGCATATCAGCCAAAGCTGATAGAAAGCCCCTCTGGTCACCGCCTCAACCTGAGATACCAGGGAGAGGTGTGGATCCAGAAGTACTCCCAGACTGCGAACCTGTTCCTTATGGGGAAGTGTGACCCCATCTAGAACAGGGAGCTAAAAATTGTCTCTAGAGTTCTGACCCCGCACAATAAGTACCTCCATCTTATCTGGATTCAGCTTCAGTTTTTTCTCCCTCACCCAGCCCATTACTGCTTCCAGGCAAGCATTTAGGGAACTTATGCCATCTCCTGAAGAAGTTGACATGGAGAAGTAGATCTGGGTGTCATCAGTATACTGGTAACACTCAGCTCCAAATCCCCTGATGTTCTCTCCCAGTGGTTTCATGTAGATGTTAAAGAGCATTGGAGAAAGTACGGAGCCTTGAGGGACACCATATCTAAGTTCAGATTTCAAGGAGCAACAGTCTCCAATCAACACCCTTTGGAATCTGTCCGAGAGGTAGGAGCAGAATCATTGTAAAACAGTGCCTCCCTCCCCCAACACTCTCAGACATTCCAGAAGGATACTATGGTCGATAGTATTGAGAGCCGCCAAGAGGTCCAAAAGGACCAACAGAGTCACACTTCCTCTGTCCATTGCCAATTGGAGATCATCCATCAGGCCGACCAAGGCAGTCTCTACCCCATAGCCCACCCAAAAGCCAGTTTGAAATGGGTCTAGATAATCGATTTCCTCCAAGACCGCCTAGAGCTGAGAGGCCACCACCCTCTCAATTACCTTGCCCAGCCATGGGAGGTTGGAAACAGGCCTATAATTGCTCAACTCCGAGGGATCTAATGCAGGCTTCTTAAGAAGAGGTCTAATAATTGCCTCCTTAAGACAAGGAGGCATCCTGCCCTCCCTCAGAGAAGCATTTATGATTTCTACCTGGCCTCCAAGAACAGCCTCCCTGCTCGATAGAACAAGCAATGTTGGACAAGGGTCAAGAGAACAAGTGGTAGGCCTCACTGTTCCTAGCAGCTTGTCCACATCCTACGAGTCACAAACTGAAACTGATCCAATCGAACCACATAAGAGGAGTTGCTGGACACCTCTATTTCAGACATCAAATTTATTGTGGAGTCTCCATCTAAGTCGGCCCAAATCCGAGAGATTGTATCTGCAAAAAACTCTTTAAACACATCACAGCGGGTAACCGATGGCCCCAAATTCTGATTCAAGGAAGTGGGGGCACATACTAGCCCCCTCACAACCCTGAACAACTCCGCTGGACATAAACTCAAAGATGCAATACAGGCAGAAAAGAACCGCTTCTTTGCTGCACATATTGCCTGAGCATAAATCTTTAAATGTGCTCTATGTCGTAATCTGTCGGATTCGAGTTGAGTCTTTCTCCACTTGCGCTCCAGTCACCTACCTTGCCGCTTCTGCCCCCGTAGATCTTCCATATACCAAGGGGCCTGTTTTGAAGTGGGTCAGAGGGGACGCTTAGGAGCAATCGTGTCCACTGCCCTGGTGAGCATGTTATTCCAATTTTGCATCAGGGCATCAATAGGATCACCGGCAAAGCCAACATTAAATCCCCCCAAGTCTTCTTGGAATCATATTAGATCCAATAACCTCTTTGGGTGGACCATTCTAATAGGCCCCTTGCCCCTGCAGAGATGGAAAGTGGTTGCAAGCCTAACCTTAACCAGATGGTGGTCCGTCCATGACAATGGGGAAATCACAGGAGTCCCCACCCACCGAACACCACCCTGATCAGAGTAAAAGACCAAATCAAGCATGTGACCTGCAGTGTGTGTCGGTCTGGAGACCAATTGGGATAGGCCCATAGTTGTCATGGCCGCTATGAACTCCTGAGCTACCCCAGACAAATTGGTCTCAAAATGAACACTGAAGTCCTCCAGCACCAAAAGTCTGGGAGACTCCAATGTGAGTTCCGCGACCAAGTCCATGAACTCAGTAAGGGACTCCTTCGGGCAGCGGGGCAATCAGTACACCAACAGTTGCCATCAAATGAGTTGGCAGCAACCATAACTGGACCTCTCCTGATTATCTTAATAGGCGACAGGGTTCACGACAGAGAAAGCACTTTCTTAAGTACCCTGGACCTAAGCCGTTAATGGCTCTATAGGTAATAACCAATACTTTGTATTTCATTTGGAACCATATCAGCAGCAAGTGCAGTTCTTTTAGAATTGGTGTTATGTGGTCCCTTTATGCTGTCCCAGAGGCCAATCTGGCTGCCACATTCTGAACAAATTGTAGTTTCTGAACTAGGTACAAAGGCAGCCCCATGTAGAGTGCATTACAGTAGTCAAGCCTAGAGGCTACTAGCATATATTATGTACCACCATTTTAAGGTCATATTTCTCCAGAAATCGACGTATCTGGCATATCAGCCGAAGCTGATAAAAAGCACTCCTGGCCACAGCCTCAACCTGAGAAACCTGGGGGAGTTTGGCAGCCAGGAGCACTCCCAGACTACAAACCTAATCTTTTAGGGGGCGTGTAACCCCATTCAGAACAGGCAGATCTAAGTCATCTCTCAGATCCTCACCCCCTACCTCCATCTTGTTTTGATTCAATTTCAGCCTATTAGTCTTCATCCAGCCCAGTATCGTCTCCAGGCAGGCACTTAGGCCATTTCCTGATGAAGTTGGTATGGAACAATAGATCTGGGTGTTATCAGCATATTGATAGCACCCCAGACCAAACCTCCTGATGATCTCTCCCAGCGGTTTCATGTAGATGTTAAGAAGGTTAAACATGTTTAAACAAGTATATAACCAGCCAACATCTATATATTAAAATGAAGCTAATATTGGCACAGTACTATTATTAGCTAATATTGAAGCTAATATTGGCAATATTGGCACAGCAACTCAACCCCTTGGCATTACCTTTCACAGAATCAACTTTGTTTTCTTTTATCTTGTTTGGATAAATTTTGTTTTCTTTTATCATGTTTGGATAGCCTCCCTGGGCAGTAATGTACTAGAGGGGCGGGGTATAAATATTTTAAATAAATAAATAATGAACCAATGGCAGAGTACTTTATAAGCAATAATAATGTTTAACCCTTTTGATATCACCATGTATAACAGTGCACATGTATGTTGATATTCCATATGATGTGGGGTTCTTGTTTGGTAGAGTTGTACCTGTGGTGATATCAGGTGGTAAAGGTAGCACCTGAGTTGTTAAAATAAGAATGAGTCTGATCCAATTAGGGACCATATGCACATGGAAGCAGGCATCACATCCACAGCCCCAATCAGGTGCTATATTATATTATTTATTATTTATTATTTATTATTTATTATTTATTATTATTATTATTATTATTATTATTATTATTATTATTATTATTATTACATTTATATCCCGCTCTTCCTCCAAGGAGCCCAGAGCGGTGTACTACATACTTGAGTTTCTCTTTTCACAACAACCCTGTGAAGTAGGTTAGGCTGAAAGAGAAGTGACTGGCCCAGAGTCACCCAGCTAGTTTCTTTCTTTTTTTCCAAATTCAATTTTTATTGATTTTAACAATAGTAATATTATCATTAACAAATAAACAAACGTGGACTTCCCGCACACATCTCTTTGTGAATCATCAGCTATAAAATTTACCCTTGCTATAATAATAATTCAAAACATAAATTTAAACCCTTACAAACACAGTTAATCTACCCAACCTGCAATTTTTACTAAATTTCAAACCCTGCTGTAAAGTCCATAGTAGGAAAATAGTTCTTTAGAGTCACCCAGCTAGTTTCATGGCTGAATGGAGATTTGAACTCGGGTCTCCCCAGTCCTAGTCCAGCACTCTAACCACTACGCCACACTGGCTCTCATGCTGTTCCTCATCTATCAGTAAGAGCTGTGTGCACACGGCCCTGTAAAGTAAGCTGCAATTGCACCAGTCAGAAAGAGAAGCCAGAAGCTGGGTTTTGTCCCCTCCAATCCCCAATCCCCAATCCCTTTCTAACAGCATGATTGCAGGTAATTCAGCAGGTCAACATGCACAAAGTTCCATCCATGATGTATTTCATATGCAGAGCTTCGTGTGTCATTTTATATTAGTAACTGTTCTTAAGTTTATTTATGATTGTTTGTTACGAGTCACTTGGAATAGTTTTTCCCCTCTAAGAGCAGCATATAAATGAACAAACACAACGTCGCTGTTCATTTGAATGGAAAGGGTAAATAGACTTTTTTATTTAGCATTTTAAACTTTGGGCCTCTGTCCCATTTGCGCTTGCATGCATACCTGACACACATCCAGAACAGTGCTGACAAAAATCCAGCCAGGTACTGGATGTGTACTCTGCCCTGTGCTAACCTCCTCTCTCTCAACCTATTTTGGGCTCATATGTCATCAGCTTTTAGTTATTACCCACTATAATATTGCATTGAAGTCCTAAAGGGATAAAGTGGAACATAGCCGTGGCACTGGTATACCATAATTACTGACAGATAAAATGCACACGACTGTGCTGCTCCAATAAGCAACCTGCTGTGTCCACAAATTTGCCATGCTTCAGTCTGCTGAAATTTTATCAGGCACAGTATGGAAACTCAATTAATAGTGGGAATTACATTGCTTAATATCACCCAAGTTGCATCCAATTATTTTTTTCTTAATATCTTTTTTTTAATCACAAGCTGACCTACAGTGGCAGAATGAGTGCCCTTCTAAGGGTCTAAAGTACAAAGTCAGGACTCCACTGGAGAGTCACAGCTAGCAGCAAGCTGCCTCGTCATCAGCTGTAACGCTCACTCACTCTGCTCCCCACTGTGGCTCTGTCTCTGCTAAGGAAGCTAATTGAATATTGAAATTTTGGCTGATCAGTGACTTGGGCATCTAAGGGGACCTATCTAAATGGCCATTATTTAGTTAATGTGTTAGATGGGAAAGCAACCAACTACTGCCCCTTTCTGCTAAATGAAAGCACAAATTGATATAACCCTGCCTTGCTTCTTAAAAGCTGTATTTAAAATGTAAGGCCCAGAAGGTCAACACTGTAAAGCTCTTTAAAGCAAGGAAAACTGCTCTATAACATTTCTATAACACCAGAGATTGCGGGGAGTGCACACTCCCATTGGGCATGTTGTGTGAAGTTGTTGATGTGCCTGCTTACTGACGTCCACCTTAGATTCTCCACCCAAATTGAAACCAGTTAACATACGAACAGCCCTGCTGGATCAGGCACAAGGCCTATCTAGTCCAGCATCCTGTTTCACACAGTGGCCCACCAGATTGCCACTGGAAGCCAACAGGCAAGAGATATGTGCATGCCCTCTCTTCCACTGTTGCTCCCCTGCAATTGGTATTGAGAGGCATCATGCCTCTGAGGCTGGAGGTGGCCCATAGCCACCAGACTAGTAGCCATTGATAGACCTGTCCACCATGAATCTGTCTAAGCCCCTTTTAAGGCCATCAAAGCTGGTGGCCATCACCACATCCCATGGTAAAGAATTCCATAGATTAATTATGCACTGTGTGAAAAAGTACTTCCTCTTGTCGGTCATAACAAGACTTCCACTTGTCAATTGTGTGCCGTGCAGAAAGCAATTTGTAATGAGGTGGCTAACAAATAACAAATAACATTTATTATTATCATTATTATTATTAGTAGTAGTAGCAATAGTAGTAGTAGTAGTAATTTTATTATTTTAACACATTTTTGTACAACCCCCTACACAACTCCCAGGGTGGTTCACAATCTAAAAACACAACTGTTAAAACATTAACACAGTTAAAACCGTTTAAAATACAGATAAAAGCTCTAAAACTTAAAACTTTAAAACAATAAACTAAAAGCTTGACTAAACAGGTATGTTTTCAGGTCCTTCTTTAAAACATCCAGAGAAGGGGAGGTTCTAATTTCATTAAAAAGCATGTTCCAAAGTCCCAAGGCAACCCCAGAAAAGTCCCGGGAAGAAATGAAGTTGGCTTGACGAAGTCGGTAAAATCTAAAGTGGTCGGTAACTGGGAGTGGTGGCAGCTTCACACAATATGCCCAATGGGAGTAAGTGCTTCCCACAATCTCCGGTTCCTACCATACTTACTCGGTAAGTACTTGCATCACAGTTCACAGTTCAATTCTAAGCAACAATTCATATGTCAACTATTTGACTATTGCAACTATCATGTGATACAATCACATTTATCTATTTTTGGATGATTATTTGCCATCAACAATTAATGTATGCCTTAAGCCAAGGTATAAAAACATTCCTTGTAATCCTCAAATCAAGGAATAGTATGTCACAACAATCATTGTATCTACCTGGGAACATTTAGGAGGGGCATGATAAATTGTTTTGAGTATAACGGTTTGAGTGGTCCTGTACCACACAGACAACATACACTCTTATGGCATGGGTTCTGTTGCCATTATGGTAATATACCATAAGCCACCATAACCGCATGGAAGATGAACAATATCCGAAGTGATGTGGAAATAATTAATGAGGTGGTGACAACCATGGTTTTGAAGGTAATGTACAAACTGGATGTAGATGTGTTTTCAAAATGGATGACTAATAATATGCAAATATTATGATAGAGAGAAATGGTAACATTTTCAGTAGCTTCTCCATCTTTCCTGGTCAAGTCCTACAGATATGTGCCTAGCTTCTTGTAGCAATGCGAGCTTTCTAGCTTTTGGGTTATCCCCCTCATGTCAAGATGAATCCAGGCTCCTAGACTGAGGTGGCTGAAGAAATCACCCCGTGTGTCTTAGATTATCATTGATCTGTCTGTCCCACACAGACAGCACGTGGTCTTTGTACTGGGTAGCCTGAGATTCCCTGATGACGTACAAAGTGGTTAATAAAGTGGCAGTCAGCAGGTACTGAGTAATTTGCTGAAGGCATTTAGCAATAATTTGCTTGTTCTATAACCTAATAACCATTTTAGCCCCAAGGTACAATAAAACAGAAGTGCTAATTCAGTAGTGTTAGAAGAAGACTAATTATACAGAGGAGGATGCATCCTCCTCCGAGCTTAGTCACTTGTGACCTATTGTGGAGGTACTAGGGAAGAGCCATGTGCTTGCCTCTGCTGAATTATTCATGACCTTCTCTGCTCTGAGGGGCTGCTGACAGAGGCATCCTTCATGCACTTCTTACAGCAGGCACAAGCTGTGCTCCCTTGGAATGTTTTAGGGGACAAAGTATTCAAGTCATGGATGATTCTTTTCCTTTCCTTTTTAAAGACAGTTTCACAGCCTGTTCATTTGATTTTTGATTAAACAGAGACATAGCCATAGGAGAAATGAAGGAAAAGAAAGTAAGTTAATGAGTGGAAATAGGTCATGGGTAGTTGAGCTCTTTAGACTAAAACTATTCTCTCCAAGGAGGAACGCATATATTAGCACATTGTTTATTTTATTTGTTCGTTCAATTTTTATAGCGCCTTTTATAAGAAAATAAGAACAGCCCTGCTGGATCAAGCCCAAGGCCCATCTAGACCAACATCCTGTTTCGCACAATGGCCCACCAGATGCCTCTGGGAAGCCCACAGGCAAGAGTTCTCACAGGAGAGGCATGCCCTCTCTCCTGCTGTTACTCCCCTGCAACTTGTATTTCGAGGCATCTTCTGAGGCTGGAGGTGGCCTATAGCCATCAGACGAGTAGCCATTGATAGACCTGTCCTCCATGAGTTTATCTAAGCTCCTCTTAAAGCCACCCAGTCTGTTGGCTATCACCACATCTTTTGGCAGAGAATTCCATACATTAATGTGTTGTATGGAAAAGTACTTCCTTTTGCCAGTCCTAACATTATTGGCAATTAGTTTCATGGGATGACCCCTGGTTCTAATGTTATGCGAGAGGGAGAAAAATTTCTCTCTATCAACTTTCTCCATGCCATGCATGGTTTTATAGACCTCTATCATGTCTCTATCATGTCTTTTATAGACCTGTCATTTTTTTCTAATCTAAAAAGCCCCAGGTGTTGTAGCCTTGCCCCATAAGGAAGGTGCTCTTGGCCTCTCATCATCTTGATTGCCCTCTTCTTCACCTTTTCCAGTTCCACAATGTCCTTCTTCAGTTACAGTGACCAGAACTGTACACAGTACTCCAAAAGTGGCCACACCATAGTTTTTTATAATGGCATTATAAGATTAGCAGCTTTATTTTCAATCCCCTTCCTAATGATTCCAAGCAGGGAATTGGCCTTTTTCACAGCTACTGCATGTGGAGTCAACACTTACAGCAAGCTGTCCACCAGGACCCCAAGATCCCTCTCACTAAGAGCGATCACTAAGAGCTCAGATCCCATCAGCATATATGTGGAGTTAGGATTCTTTTTTGCCCCAATATGCATCACTTACACTTGCTGACACTGAACCGCATTTGCTAATTTGTTGCCCACTCCTCCACTTTGGAGAGATTCTTTTGCAGCTCTTCATGATCTCTTTTGGATTTCACTATAATAATTTCACTATAATAATTTGTTGTCATCTGCAAATTTGGCCACGTTGCTATTTACCCCAACTTCTAGATTATTTATGAATAAATTAAAAAGCACCAGTCCCTGTTCAGATCCCTGTGGGTCCCCACTTCTTAATTCCCTCCATTGTGAAAACTCTCCATTTATTCCTACCCTCTGTTTCCTGTCCTTCAACCAATCCACACATGAACCTGTCCCCTTATCCCATGACTGCTAAGTTTTCTCAAGAGTCTTTGATGAGGAACTTGGTTGAAAGCTTTTTCAAAGTCCATGTATACTATGTCAACTGGATCACCTTTATCCACACACCTGCTGACACTCTCAAAGAACTCTCAAAGTTTGTGAGGAAGGATTTACCTTTGCAGAAGCCATGCTGGTTCTCCCTCAGCAGGGCCTGTTCTTCTATTTTTTTACAACTTTATCCTTGAGGATGCTTTCCATCAATTTGCCTGGAACAGACATTAAGCTAACCGGCCTGTAATTTCCCAGTTCACCCCTGGATCTGTGTTACATTGGCTACTTACAAATCAGTTTACATTGGCTACTTTCCAGTCCTCTGGTACAGAGCCTGATTGCAGGCATAAGTAATATATTATATATTATATAATATACAGAGTTATATATTATATAATATATAATATATAACTCTGTATATTATATAATAATATATATCAATAATATACATTATATTATATTATATATTATAATAATATATTATATAATATATAATATATAACTCTGTGTATTATATAATATATAATATATTACTTATGCCTGCAATCAGGCTCTGTACCAGAGGACTGGAAAGTAGCCAATGTAAATATATATATATATATATATATATATATATATATATATATATATAGGCAAACAAAGGGCAAACACGAGGGCTCAAAGAGGTCTCTCAGCTCTCCTGCTTCTGTTTCTTTTTAATGGCGGTTGTTCTTTGTTTTTACTATTTAACTGATTTAAAGGTTTTTAATGTGATTTTTGTGGAGTTTAATTGCATTTTAACTTTTGTAAACTGCCTTGGGATGCCTTACATGCTCTACAATCAGTCTCTTACAGAACCTTTAAAATCAGTTAAATAGTAAAAACAAAGAACAACCGCCATTAAAAAGAAACAGAAGCAGGAGAGCTGAGAGACCTCTTTGAATTCTCGTGTTTGCCCTTTGTTTGCCTGACTCCTTCAATACACCATGGAGTTATTGAGGCGATTCTCATGATCGCCAAAAAGGGGGCTTAGGGAGCCTAGTCTGCTTTCTGGAGACCGTGAAAACCATCGGGCTTGCAGGCGAGCCCGGTTGCTCTCAAGCGGGTAACCTGCTTACAGATCCCTCCCCTAAGGCCAGGTCAGCAGAACGAGTGCTTTGCTAACCTGGGCTCTACGATCGTATGTTGCTGCAGCACAGCTCCATGCCATGGCAACACATGAGGAGACCCCTGCTGGGAGGGGTCTCAGACATTCGTCCAACTGTAGCCAAGCAACCTCCATTTTCAAGGTAGAAAGCCCCTCCCTAATCCTAGTCTACCGATTCCACATCCCAGCAAGCTCCATAGCACTCACATTGGCAGACTGTGGACAAGGCATCAGATCATCTCCTAGGCAGCAGCCATCAGCCACTGTCTTCAAGGGGGTGTGCCAAATGTGACGGCACTTCTTCAAAATAGCCCGCCCACCCTTGGCAGGGAAAGGGCACTTAAATCCATGCAAGCTGTTCATCTGACAGAGATTATATGGCTGCCCTCATAAGAATCCTGCAAGAAAACATTCTCGCACATGCACAATTTCTGGCAGTATCGGGATGCTGAGGAGCACTACTTTTCTGACACTCTGAGAAGGGAACATGATGACTTCCTAGGAGGGGATATGTATATGAGGGAGGGCAAAGAATCCTGGGGTCTGGCCCGCTGTGACCAGTGATGACTCACCCCGGCAAAGCAGTCCATGGAGACCAAACCACACTCCTGCCCTCATGTCAGCTTGCTGCCCAGGGATTAGCCCCTTCATGAGAAGGCCAGTCCACTGGGAAGGACCTTAGGCTTGAAAACCTTCTGTCTTCCATTGGAATGAGCTGAGCCATCCCAAAAAAGGGGGCCCTGCTTGGGTGGGGGCCCCAGTCTCTCTAGTTAATTATAGAACTTTTACACTGCAACCCCCTCCTTTCCAGGGAAGCCTTTAATGCACCCAAAGGAGTGTCCAGCCATTGCTGGGTGGACAGACTGGGGAAACACCAGGACCGGGGACAGATCTTGACTCTCAAATTTCCAAGGTTCAGACTGGCATTGTGGTGTATGCAGACTGGCCACCATGGGGAATCGCAGGAGAGGGTAGCCCCAGTTTCCAGCAAACCCAGGAGAATGGGGTCGCTGTGCTGTGCACAAGTAAAAATGTATATTTTTATACATCTGAACAGCCAGGCTAAATCCCGATGGACTACTGGACTGGCAAAGGGCTGCTTCCTCACAGCAGTTGTCAAGACTGGGAGAGGCGTTACTGGGGTACCCATCCCTACAATTTGCTTGTGGAGCAACGTGGCTGGGCAGCATCTGCCATCCGGGCAGCATGCATCTCTCCATGGCCTAACACTCTTGTGAGAGAGTGGTCCATGGGAGAAGAGCTTTCATCACACATTATTAGTGATACTGCCCAATCCCTTTTCCCCTCATGGTTCATCTCATGAGTTGTGAAGGGGTATCCCCATGGCCTTCCAGTGTCATGAGAGTGCAGTCCACTCAGGAGCAGCATCCGTCATCATCACACATTTAGAATCTCTCCTTTCACTGAAGGCATTGCTGCTCCTGCTGAATAGTTCTTTTCATGAGTAAGCCTAGGACCTCATGTGTTAACCCAAGAGGAAAGGGCCTTATTGTACAAAAAATAGACCTGGGCCATTCAATAATGCATGGGGCTGCCTTTTAAACCCGACTACGGGTATCTCCACCCTGCCTTATGTTACCTTCTCAGCAATCTGCTGCCACTGCGGCTTCATGTGCTTATGAACATACATCTTTATCACTTCATTTTTGGAGAGCAAAGCACATAGGTCTGGGCTGCCCTCTCTATTATTACGGTTCCAGAAACAGCATGAAATTGCTGTTATGGAAGCGTCCATGTTCTGATATAATGCTACTGCACCAAAACCCCAGGTTGGGGTGGCGGAACTCACTACAAACTGAAGGTTCAAACTGGAGTTTGGCGAGCGAAACCACAGGTCACTTTTGCCACAATACCACAGTTTCACACATTCAGAAGTACACAAATTCCAACCTCTGCCCCATTTAACTGCAGTTTTGTGTTATATGTGAATGTGGCCAATATTTCTTCACCCCAAACCACCTGTGATTACATCCATTTATTTTTTGTTATTTGGGAATATTTAGAGGGTTTTTTTGTTGAATTTTGGTCCTTGTGTAATTAGTTTCTCTGTCTGTGAACTTTGAGCTTCCAAACAACACAGAAACTAAATAATGATAGAGCTTTCTAAATGCTTTAGCATTATAGCTGTACTTGCTGAGGATGGCCATTATTAGATGATACTCTAGCACTGGAGATCTCTCTGACCTTCCTCCGAGCCAAAAGAAGAAGCAAAGAAACCTCTGTTGCTTTTTGCTTTTACCCAGACAGCCTCACACAGGAGGGAGTTGATCTCTGCTTTTTGAGACTGGTAGATTCTGAGTAGAGATGAAGGAGATTTATCTGTACTTCCTTGTATCCAAGAGAAGTTCAAAGATTTTGTAGCAGCATGAAGGCAACATGCAGGCCCAGTCCTCTGCCCAGCCTGGGTTCCAGATGTTGGACCACAGCTAAGCTAGACTATGGCTCAGTGGTAGAGCACACACTGAAGGTCCCAGGTTCAATCCCTGGTATTCTCTAAGTAGATCTGGGAAAGATTCCTCTCTGAAGTCTTAGAGTGGCTGATAGTCAATGAAAATAATGCTGAACTTGGTAGACAAATGGTCCAATTCCATTTTATAAAGCTGCTGTAGTATGGTGGTTAGAATTTTGACTAGGACTTGAGATATGCAGGTTCAAATCCCCACTCATACATGAAATTTAATTCACTGGGTTACTTTGGGCCAGTCACTCTCTCTCAGCTAGCCTAACAGTATAAAATGAGTATAAAATGTGAGTATAAAATGAGGGGATGACTGTTTCCTTGGAAGACGTTCCTTAGAAACTCATCTCTGCTGAATTATAGTGAGTTCTTCAGAAGAAGGGCAGAATAAAAATTAAGCAGATATGTCTGTTTGACTCACTCTTTGAGTCTAGAACCCCTACTGGTGAGAACATGCTGCTGAGGAAGGAATCTGAGGTGGGAAGTAGCAGTCCATCTATTACCATAATTTCTCATTCTGTTCCAGATAAACCAGAGAAGGAAACTCACTGGCAGTATAAAAATAAGATCTACAACTACTTTCTTACTGTGTATTTACCATAACATGAATGGGTCAACTCAGCTTCTAGCACTAACCCGTAGATTTTGAAAGCCTCTACAAAAATAATGGAAAATCTTATAGGAAAGCCTCACAGCACTTCCCTTATATTTGCTAAGAGCCATGATGGAGAGTTTTTTAAACTTATTATAAAAGATGAAAGGAAATGGCTTCAGGCATCCTGGTCATATAATCCCTGAGCTGATGGTTTATTTTATTGAAGTGTTTTGCACAGAAAGATAAATTCTCAGACATTTAATAAGTAAACAAAGTTTTGTTGGTGGTATAGAGCTTACATAGTGGAGTAACTACAAAAAGAAGGCAGGAAACCCAGCATTGCAGATTAATATGTCTGTTTCCTTCTCAGTTCAATTGACAACAGAAAAAAAATGTTGCCAGTTTTCCCTCACACTCTGTCTTTATTCCACAATATAATCATCCTCTTACCTTTCAGAGAATTGCCAGCATAGATTATTATCTAAATCAACAGTGTTTTAAACTACATTTCATGAGTACCTTGGAAACCAAAGAAATGAAAGTAATCTGCAAATCTCCCTTCAATGTCCAAATGATCAAATGCTCTGCTGTGAAGTAGATTTGCATCACAGAATCAGAACTGTGAGAAGCATCAATAATCACTCAATTCTATCCTGTGGACTGAGACAGAATTAATATCCAGTCCATGTCTATTAAATCAATTTTTCCTTTAAAACCTCTTAACACTGTGGTTTTACAACTATCTTAGGCAGCTTCTCCACTGGCCAGCTGGTCTTCCTGAGGATGGAACTACCATGTTTCCCCAGCTGAAATATGCAGGAGTGGAGGGTGGCTTTACCTCTGCCCCTTGATGGAGTGAAATATGAGGATGCACAGGTGAGCATGGCTGGCATAATCTTTGTGCTGGTGGCCAATGAAGTAGCAGTGTTGGTGCATTAATTTAAGATAGCCACACTCCCTCCCAGCCTCCCAGTCCAGTGTCAGCCCACCTTCTCACTCAGCTTTTGCAACCCAAGGTTGGATGCAGCCAGCATTGCGTCCAGATGTGGAACCTCATGCTGTGTCCCCTGGAACCAGAGTTGAGGGAGGAAGCTTCTCCCTCAACTCCAGCTGATTGGCTGTGCAGGCTGTCCTTCATAGAAGAAGGAAGCCCACATAGCCAGATCCCCCTCCTCTCTGCAGTCTCTCCATTACATCCGAATTTGGATGGGAGGGGGAGTAGAACCACGAGTCCACTGGACCTACAGTTCCATGTTACTACTACAACTATGACTACAACAAATACACACACACACACACCGTTCTTCAACCAAAGTTCTCAAAGCAGATTTCTTTTTTCCCCTTTTTTTTAACATAAATGAGATTGCCCCCTGTTCCCAAAGGGCTCAGTATTTAAAAAGAAACGTAAGGCAGATACCAGCAACAGCCACTGGAGGGATGCTGTGCTAGGGTTGGATAGGACCAATTGCTCTCCCCCTGCTAAATATAAGAGAATCACCACTTAAAAGGTGTCTCTTTGCTCAGTTAGCAGGGGTGAATGCAGCCATTGTGGAGTCATCCAGGAAAGGCAGGCAGTTGTTTCATACCTCTCACCTTGGCAACAGGTAAACCTGTGGGACAACCCCCAGATCTCAGACTGAGCTCAAGAGTGCCACTAAGAGCATCTGGGACTTTGATTCCCCATGGAGCACTCTAAATAAGTGCATTTCCCACCATTTGAAATTTGGTGGATTCAGACAGTGAGGTACACCCTTAATCCCTTTTCTCACAAAGGAGAACCAGTCCAGTTCACCTTGAGTCAAATAAAACAAAATCCATTTAGGAGGAGGAACCTTAAGTTTGGAGCTAAGCCCCTAAATTCTGATTAGCCAGGAACCAGGATCACATCAGAGATGGGCATGTCATCTCATTGGACCTAGACCTGTCCATCCCTGCCAAAGGAAGGAGCCTTCCCTCTCTTTAGTCCCTTCTCTTTAGCCGAGCATAATGCTTCAGCCATTGAACTAAGGTAAACTTAGATGCTATAAATACTACTTCAGCCAAGATGCTCAGCTAAGGACCTGCTTGACTGCTGCACGAAAGTTAATTCAGCATATTAGCTAGTTACTGTTTTGTATTTTCTTTCTTAATTCCTGTGTGCATTTCTTAATGCCCCATTCCCCATTTTCCCCATTTTCTTTTTCTGTGCAACTTTGGTTTTTTAAATAAAACTCTTCCACTTAAAAATGGCTTCAGTCTAGTTTTTAAAGGTTCTAGAAGAGTACTTGCAAAATCCTTCCTCACAAGTTGAGCACAGTAACTGCACTAACGTAAGCATCTGTCTTTAGAAGTAACCTTCAAAATATACTGGCTGCCATCCAGGCTAATGAAGCATGCAGGCAGTGAACACATAGCATGCACTCTGGGGGAGGAGCCATTTTTGTTAATTTTCTCTTTCCTCTGTAGCCAACTGTGAAATCTATGTTTCTGAGGGCTGCACAGCCATTTTCAGGAAGCACAGTTGGCTACAGGGGGAAGGGGAGATTGGTGATATGTCTGTGTATACAGACTGAAACATGTGCCTGTTGCTACATGTGCACTTTTTAGTCTGCACATCAGCCACTGTTTATCTAGAACTGGTCTCTGTAGGTCTCATACCATAGTGGGTCAGGAGTGCTCAAGCTGAACCGTTCCAGGGTTTGTTGAACCCAGTCTGAGTCCAGTTAGTGACTCTTCAGTTAGTGGCAGCCTACCTTGAAGAACCAGTACTGCTGCTAAAGTAGGACCAGAGTTTCTTTCTACTGAGGGTGGATCCCAGGAAAAAGTAGGAGCTCACCAGTCTGCCACATCTGCACTGAGAAAATGAGAAGGAAATAAGCCAATGATTATTCCATTGCATATCAATTAATTGTTGACAAAATTGTGGCTCTTAGTTTAACCCAATCTGTGGTCTCTCATGTATTCCTTCTGGGAGTGGGGGAAATACATTAATCTAAACAGGAGGCTCCGACAAGGGCAGCCACATGCCTTATTCTTTGCCTCTTCTCTTCAGTGTTTAGCACAATGTCCCTGGTTTTGCAGGGTTGTGTGTTTCCTGACTCCACATCATCGGTTACCATGGGTAAGGGTGGAGAAATGCACAGTGGGCCAGTTTGGACAAGCACCAGCCACAACAGGCAAGCAGGATGGCAGAGGCGTAGAGAGGTTCCCTGTGGCCAGGGGGCCAAGTTTAGCCAGGGGGCCTCGTGTGTGCAAAGTGTCAGCAATCTGGCTACCCAGAAGGGAAGTCCAGGAAGATAGTCCACAATACAAACTGGGTTGCAGAAACGAAACACAGCTCAGAATAGTTCTTTATATCAGGCTCGGGCTGAAAGCTGTCGACACGAGGGTTGACAAATGTTGTCTTCCAGCAGCTAACAGAAAGCTGCTGACGTGCTTTATAGTCCAAGCTGATAACTCTCAGCTGGCAGGGATTCAAGGCTTATCAGCCCTCTGCAAGAGGCGTTTACTCCTCCTGATAGTTTCCAGCTGTGCTCTCCAACTTGTGACACACCGTTGCTGTGGAGTCAGTGGGGGTTGCCTGCACAGCTCATCTTCTAGTCTGTCCGTCGCTGTCTCTGCTGCCTCAGACTGTTGTGCCTGCTCTCACTGCTGTGCCTGCTCTGAAACATCAGCCGGACCTTCCTCAGCTGTCTCTTGGGAACTGACAGCTGGGCTCTGCCCCTCAGGCACCCCTGCATCAGCTGAAAGGCTGCCAGCTTCCCCTTCCTCCTCGCTATCTGAGATCGAGGGTGTGACACAAAGCGTGCGTGTGTCCCAGAACCCCAAGCCATGCCCCCTGCATCTGATGTCAGATGCAAGGGGGAGAGGCAACCTCCCTCCAAGCCTTTCCCTCCCCATCACATAAACTCACCTTTAGGGTGGCCTCAGCAGTGCTAGCTTGATGGTGTGGATTGGGGCCTGCAGGGCTGCCATCCTCTGTCCAGGGACAGCGGCGGATTGGGACCAGGAAGCCCCCCCCCGTCCTGCAGCTCTTGCATGGCAGCCAGGCCAGGGGGTAGAGCAGCATCAAGGGGCTAGGAGGAGGAAACGCAGGGGGAAGCATCACATGCCCCAGCAGCACCCAGCAGCAGCCTTGTGGGCCCCTTGTGGGCCCCCTGACCCTCCGGGCAAGGGAACATTTGTCTCCCCTTGTCCAATGGATGCTACAACCATGCAGGATGGGATCACATCCACCCTGGCATCACCAGAAGACATCCTGACATACTGACAGGGCATCCCTTAATCACATGAGGAGGCATTCATCTGAATCTCTCTCCTATATAAACCCTAAAAGCCTGTTTAAACAGGTTTAAACAGGATACACAAGTGCACAAACTGAACTACATACCAGAATTGAGCATTTTTAACATATAAAGTGCAAGATAATTCCCTCCCCCTTGACCACTCTCATGAATCCCCCCTGCCCAGTGAAGTAGCCTTTTCATTCTGCTTGTCCTTTCCAAATGTGGTGTTCATAATCCCTCCGCTGCAGTGACAGAATGTTATGCCTGTGAGTCAGAGTAGAGATAAAGCTCTTATTCTTGCATTAGAACTGAGCAAGAGGTCGCTTCTGCAGAAAACTCTAATACAGTAACTGCTGTTTGAAAGACAGGTAGTAGTGTGCTTATGGGGTATGATGTCTCAAGAACTACAAGTCCCAGCATTCCTGAATTCCAAATTTGACATTTTCTGTGCACTTACAGGAGAAGTGCACAGGATGTGACAGTGAGATGTCCACTGGGAGTGTTTGGTTTTCTCTCTTGCTGCCAGTCAGAAACACCGGCTGACATCCAGATGAATGAACCACTGATGCAGCATTGCTGCATAAGTGCTTTGAAGGGCGCTTTCCAGACTAGACCCTGCAATGGGGTCAGGACGAATCTTGGAAGTGTGCTTCCACACTTCCTGCATCCTGACACCGCAGTCCCTATGCCGACAGCAGGGTGCCATTCATATTTCCAATGCCTCCTTTCAAATTTAATCGCTGCGGAATTGAGCTACAGTGTCGTACATCCAGCATGGAAAAGTTGCGGTTTTGTCAGGTTGCTGCAAGACTGTTCCTGCCGCTGCTTCCATTCCGAATGCAACTTGCCCAAACAGAGGCATTTTGCTGCTAATGAGTCTGGAAAGCGCCAAGGAGGGGCAATTTCCAATGATCTTCCCTTCCCTCTGAAGCAGACTGTACCATGAAAATATGTCCCTGAGGGGTGCACAGTCATCAGGGGTATATGGGGGGAGGGGTTTCATAGAAAGCTTCATAGGGAAGGGGAGATCAGTAAAAATTGGACCTCTCCTAGGACACACACTGCACATTAGCTGTGGGAGACTGCAGGTCAGCCATTGATCTCAATCAGTGGGAGCCAGAACTGCTTTAAATTTACAGGCCCAGAACATATGTGAATAAATGAGTTAGCCTTAATTAATTTACAAATTTTCCCAGGCTCTTCTTTTAATAAACTAAATTTCAAGCTATTGGCAAATGAAAATTTCCCAAGCTAAATGGCTTCCCCAACAAATGAAGTGAATTAAGCTTAGGGGAGCAAAAGGCTCCAAGACTTTGGAAGCCATCCTGACTGCATAGGAGCTGGATACTGTTTTAACCTACCAGAAGCAGATTGCACTGTGAATATGTTTGCATTTCTGAAAAGAACTTTTGTTTCGTGAGGACTTTTTCTTGCTCTACTTGGGAAGTAAAGAAATGGGGTAAGGGTTGTAAGCCCTGAGGCTGCAATAGTAAAGAAATTAGACATACAGGCCATATCCTTAAAGCACAATCATTTCATATTCAAATACATGCATCTTGGTATCTCTTTATGAAAAATAAATATGTTTTTAAATGTATGTTAAAAGTGCCTCTGCATGATATAAAAGTGCCCTTTTTAGGTCATTGCTCCCCTCCAGTGAAAATTCCTTAAAAAAATTTTCTTTGCCAGAATGGAATAGAATTCCATAGACCTTCATGCCCCATGTCAGGTGGGTTCAGAGAGCACAACAGCACCTACCTTGCATAGAATATCTAAAACCAGAGTGGTACTGGAGGTATATGCTCACCTTAAGTGGCACAGTGGGGAAATGCTTGACTAAGAACCAGAAGGTTGCTGGTTCAAATCCCTGCTGGTACTATATTGGGCATCAGTTGCTGAAAGGCATCATCTCATACTGCGCAGGAGGAGGCAATGGTAAACCCCTCCTGTATTCTACCAAATAAAACCACAGGGCTCTGTGGGCACCAGGAGTCGAAATCAACTTGACGGCACACTTTACTTTTACTCACTGGAGATATCCAGGACACTGTACAATAGGCCAATGGACCATACATCTTATAGACACTAAAGAGTTAACGAACAAAAATGTTATTGGTGATAAATCAGTAACTTAGATTATTCTGTGCTGACAACATCCAAATAATAAGTGTGTGTGGTGGTGGTGTGGATGGGGGGAGATTGCCAAACAGAAAAGAGAGATGAATGTTGACAGCAGTCGTTAAATATCCAGAGTGGCCAATGGAAGCATAAGCGTGCCTTTCATTACCTTTCCTCTAAGTATGCAGTGCTTGGCACATTCAGGTCATAAAATTAATTCTGTGTGTTTACTGAAACAGTTGGAGAGGGACAGTTCTAGCTGTAGAGAGCCGAGTTGCGGTGGTGACAGCAAAGGGGTAAATGCAAGGGCACAAATCCATATTCAGATCTAACAAAGGCATACGTGCCTGGCTTCATAGAACTCTTTGAATTCGAAAGGATAGTTCACACATAGTCCCATTTGCCTGCAAAAGGGCAAACTTAACTTTAAGAGATCCCGGTGCTTATCTTTAACATCCTAAGGAATATTTGGAGTACTCATAAAATAGTTTGCAGATCTTAACATACTGGCAGGTTCATCATATTTCCAATACTATTAGTAACTTATTATCTTGGTGTATGTGTGTGTATGCACACACACAGATCTATGGGTATTATACATGTGTGTATGCACAGATCTATGCAGAGGCGTTCTTATCCCCGGACCTTGAGGTCCTGGTCCGTGGCCTCCAAGGTCCGGGGGACCTTCTGCCACCACCCTGCATGCGCCCCGCTGCTGCCCCCACAGCACCAAACCACCAAAACTTACCTTAATTTTAGCCACCAATGTGTGTGGCTGGGGGGGAGTGGGGGGTGAGCCGAGCAGGCCTCCCCTGGCCCCGTGGCGGTGGTGGCAGGTGGAGCGGCCGCTGGGTCTGCTCATCTGGCCCAGCGGCCCTTGAAAACTGTGAGGCACTCCAGTGCACCTGCATGGAGGAGCACCTCACAGTTTTCAAGGACCACTGGGCCAGATGGGCAGGGCCAGCAGCTACTCCACCCACCGCTGCCCCATCACCACAGGGCAGGGGAGGCCTGCTCAGATCACCCTCACCCCCCGGCTATGCACATTGGTGTCTAAAATTAATGTAGATTTTGGCAGTTTGGCTCAGCAGGGTGGGCATGGGGTAGTGGCAGGATCCAGCCCCCCCCCAAATGCAGGGGGGCCTTGCAGCAGAGGTGGTCCAAGCACCAAAATTACTTAGGTGTGCCACTGGATCTATGGGTACATATAGTTTTCCACCTTTTTAGATCCTTCATGATGAATTACATTTGCTGAATTACATTGCCTATGAAATCTCATGTCACAATAAACCAGTTAATGGCTAAGCTGCCGAAGCATTGTTTTGGGGTGTTTTTGTTTTGTTTAAAACATTGCTACCCTTTTGAAGAGTTATCTCTATTTTTGTTTGGTTATAAATTAGTCCTCTTCATTGAGATCCCTGGGGCAAAGAAAAAGAGATTCTCCAGAGCTTGGTAGGAACTGCTAGAAGAATTTTAATTGCAATTGCTCATGTGGAACTATTTCTTCCAAATGAATAATTGTATATAAGGGTTATTGGCCATTTTCACGTTGTTTAGATATGTGATTTCAAAATTTTCCCAGTGGGAATTCCTTTACAGAGAGGTCTGGATACTTATAAAATATATATTAATGGGCTTTCCTGAACATGATGAGTTGGATTTGAAAGCAGAACCAACTTCTAGTGCTGCAAACCTATGCACACTTATTTGGGAGTAAGCTCTATTGAACTTACTAGGACTTGCTTCTGAATAAACATGTATAGGGTCCGGATGTAAATGTACACAAGGTGGGGGCAGCATGCCAACAAAGATCAAAGGACAAAGAAGGAATGGTGCAAGTATGATTATTTATGGGAACAAGTCCCAATAGGTTTTGAGGCTGGTGAACCTCTTCTTCATGGAAAGTCTTTATAAAATGCAATACATAGCTTCTCTCTAACAAATAAGTTGTGTTTTATAAAGACTTTTCCCTGAAGCAGAGATTCACCAGCCTTGAAACATGTTGGGATTTGTTTCCATAAAAAGTCATTTTCGCACCATTCCTTCTTCGTCCTAAGATCAGGATGCACATAATATAATGAAAGGGTTTCATGTGATCTTCCTAATCTTCATTCTATGCTATCATTGTGGTAGATGTTCACTCCTTAGTCTCTCAGTGTTAACTGATCCATCCAACAATATATAGTATTTTTATGCCTGAAAATGCACATATCAGCATGAATTACCATGTGGTATCTGCTGAAGAAAACACACGTATGGCATGGAACTTTCAGCCAATACCATGCAGAAACTTGTGAGTACAAGTGCTTCACACCATTCTCTATGTTTCCATACTTACCAAAAATTGGCATGCAAAACATGCATGCAAGGCGGGGAGGCAGCTGTCACCACAATCACTTGTTGTAGGTGCTGTATTAGACATATTTCAAAATCTATCTTTGAAGGTTTGTCAGCATAGAAGGTTAATTCAGCTTCTGCTTCAGGATGCCTGAGAAAGAATAAAGAAGAGAGAGTGAAGGGAAAGCGGAATCTTTGGGGAAGAGTCCAGGGTTGCATGAATCCAATCAAGTATAACAAGAATCACAGGTCTGGTGGAGAACAAAATGTATCATGAGCAAATCTCACAAAAGTGAAGCCTCTTATCCGCTATGATTCAATTCTAAATGTGATGCATCAAGAGATTAGATAGTCAAAAAGACAACCACTCCCTTGTATCTTCCCTACAAGGGATATTTAGAATTACTATAGTATTCCATTATTCCTTGGCACAGCAAAAATTGAATTCCCTAATAAATAGGTAGATATACCATATAGGAGAAGCCACGTAATGGCACAGTGGGGAAGTAACTTGACTAGGGAGCAAGAGGTTGCCCGTTTGAATCCCCGCATATATGTTTCCCAGACTATGGGAAAGACCTATATCAGGCAGCAGCGAGATAGGAAGATGCTGAAAGGCATCATCTCATTCTGCGCAAGAGATGGCAATGGTAAACCCCTCCTGTATTCTACCAAAGAAAACCTCATGACTCTGTGGTCACCAGGAGTCGACACCGACTCAAGGGCACAACTTTACCTTTATACGGTATAGTCCAGAATCCAAAGAACTATGCAATCAGCATTATGTGCCACAGGGGTGGAGCTATAATAGGGCAGATGGGTTCAAAGTACCCGAGCTGCCCAGCTCCTATGGGCTGCCTGAATTGCTCCTCCCCCTGAAGCTCATTTCCCAGCCGTATTTGTTGCTGGGTGTGTGTTTCGTTTGATTCCTCCCTCGCTCTGAGCAAAGGAGCAAACAAACAAAACACTCACCCAACAATGAACATGGCAGGGAAATGAGCTCTGGAGAGTTCATGTGGCCCTTCTGGCCAGGCCCCCTCGCAGATGGCATTGCATGCAAGGGGCATGGTAACAGCCCCGGAGGGCCCACACGAACTCACCGGAGCTCATTCCCAGCAGACATGTGCTTGCTAGGTACATGTATTTTCCTTTCTCTCCCTCAAGCTTGGACAGAAAGAAAGATACACGTACCCAGCAAGCAAATGCCAGCTGGGGAATGAGCTCTGGAGAGCTCATGTGGGCCCTCTGGGGCTGAGGCCACACCCCTTGCATGTGACATCACACTCAAGGGGCCTCACTGGTGCATGCTGTGTGCACGCATGCACCGAAACAGCCCAGTAGGGCCAAGAGGGATGGGAGCGAACATGGGCCTCCACTGCCCTGGCTATGCCACTGATGTGCCAAGTGAGCTTTGTGTTTCTGTTTCTTGAAACAACAGGACTCCCCCACACACATACTCTATGGCTGGGGCATAGTAAGGTTGGCGCGGAGCCTTGGGAGAGGGGACAAAAAGCAAAGAAGGGCCCTGCCTCCCCACCTTCTTCAGAGAGAGACGAGGGGGAGAGCAAAGGGCAAGCTGTCACCCAGGCAATTTGTCCCCCTCCCTCAGGGCCTAGAGATATTTGTCTCCTCTTATTCAATTGTAGCTATGCTCCTCTACATGGAAAATGATTTGTGAGACTTAGAGAAGTCGATATAGTGTGAGGATGTGCTGTGCACATCAAAAAGGGTTTTAAAAAAAAAAGACTGAGCATGTCAACTGCAGAAAGGGATTTGAGCTGAAGAATTCAGCTGATGTAGCAGGCAGGCGGACAAGCAGGGAAGATAAGGAAGATGACAAAATAGGAAGGCAGGCAGGGAAATTAGATGATATCTATACCAGGGCCGCCCCCTGAAGAGCGTGGCAACCCCCCTCAGCCACACTCCTCCTTCACTGCCTCTTCTCGTCCCCCTGCCCATTCAGATTTCACCACCAGAAGGTGTGGCAAGGGCCACCAACGTATGTGGCTTTTAAGGAGACTTAGACAAACTCGGGGAGCATAAATCTATCAAGGGTTACTATCCATGATAGCCAGGAGCGTAACAAGGTCAGCAGGGGCCTATGTTCAATGAATGAACATTCCCCCCCCTTTATTTTTTAACTTAATTTTTACCTACTGCTGCCACTGCTGCCACTGCCACTCTTCCTGCTTCTGCCCCTGCTGCCCCCACTGCTCACCTACCCTGCTGCTGCTCCTTGCCATGTGTGCCTCTCATTTGTTAGCTGGCTCACACGGTGCTCATGGGTTCTATGGCTTCTCTCCTCATTCAAACTGGCTGCAAGCGGTGGGGGCAAGAAACCACGGTGGGTCAGGCAAGTGGCCAGAGCAACAAGCAAGCAGTGGGGGTGAGGGGCGGCAGGGCAAGGCAGTATGTTAGGAGGCAGGCTGCAGCGGCAAGTCATGGAAATGGGGATGGCAGATGGCAGGGCCCTGTGGACTCCTGGGGGAAGACTGATGTTCATTGAACATTAGTACCTATGCCCGATGATCGCTAATGCAACCTGCATGTACTGACAGTATACCTCTGAACTCCAATGCTAAGGACGAACAGTAAGACTAGGCTCTCACTATTATGGCCTGCTTATAAGTGTCCAGGGGTCTCTGGTTGGCCATTGTTGGAAACGAGATAGTCCTTTGGCCAGCGAAACAGTAGATAGGTTGACTATTTTAAAGAAAAAATTACTGTACATCCAGTTACCAGCATGGTCTTCACCGTGAAGCAATGAATGAAGTTTACAGGGCGGGAGGCTTTGCTGTATTTATACATTTCTGGATAGCCTTGGATAATTGCTACACACATTGACACGGGTGCAATCCTGTACATTGGATGGATGCTGCAGCACTTCAAGTCTTCAAAACAAATGTGTATTTGCCATATTTAGCTGGTTTCTACTGGAATTGATGGTGCTATCAAGAGATACGCAGGCACATTCCAACACTGGAATGGACAGACATATCTATATTGTCTTTATGCTGATCTTGAGAATTGAAAGGGAAATGACAGACAGTAAATATGGGAAGGTCTTGTTTCCCCATTAAGCAAGTCTAGCCAAGGCTTCTAGTACAAATTCTGTGGCAGAGGGTGGAAGGGTCGGTATCTTTCTTTTAGCTACTTTTCCAAGCCAGGATGACTGGTTTCACTGCTACCCTAATAACAAAGAAGATGTTCAATCTGCTGATAATTTGATTCTAATTAGAACTTCAATTCACAATGCTGGAACTGCACAAAAATGCATAAATGAAACAGCAATTAACCTTTAGTTCTGAGCTTATTTTCTTCCTCTCAACATGGGTCAGTTGCCATAGAGATTATACCTATGTGATTTGCAGATGTGACTCAAAAGCGGCTGGGGTGGGCATCTCAGTCTCATCTCAGTGTGGCACCAGGATAATTAAAAATCTGTTAAGAGAGAAGGGAAAGTTGAGCTGAAACTCAAAGTAAAAAAAGGCAGCTAACGAGAAAGGGAAGGGGAAGGGGAAATACTTTGAAAATGATAGGAAAGAAAGGCTATTTTTCATGGGCACAAAGTGCCCTAGATCAAATTCTTAGAGAGACCCCCCTCCCCCCATTGAAACATATGCATTTCTTACTGCCACCAAGGACACAGCTTATTTGTACCTTTGAAATTCCTAAAATAATTTTCCTGGTGAGGCTATTCTCACAACCAGGCAAAACAGGGCTAAGGGAGGCTAGCCCAGTTTTGCCTGGTCATGTGCTGCAATGGGAGCCATGCGGCTCACGGCAGCAAACCTCCTTAAATGCCCCTCCCCTTAAATGAGATTAGTGGAGTAAGTGCTCTGCTAACCCTGTTTATTGGATCATGTGTTGCGGCAGCGCAGCTCCATGCCACGGCGACTCACAAGGAGACCCTCAAGCGGGAGGCTACAACAAGCCTCCTGGCGTTGGGGGGCTCCTCGGAATGTCCCGTACACTCACGTGAGGCATTCTGGTACTTCCAGGGGCCGGGGAGCCCCCGCTCTCCGCTGCCCTAATGGGCTCTGTGATGTTGCTGGTAATAGTGTGGGCGGCCAATTCAACCGCCCAGGGCGAACTGACTACTTGTGTGTGGGGAGAGCAGGCCAAGTCTGCTCTCCCTGAAAACCCCCCTCACGGCTTTCCACCACACTGCTCATGTGGAGAGCCTTACTCAGTTGTATATAGGTTTGCCACATTCCTCTGAGAGAATTGTTGGAAGCCACCATCAAAAGGGGGGTGCAAATTAAAAAAAACCCTACTTTTTGACGGGGTTTGGAAAGAGTGCTCAACCATGGAGCTTGGTCACTAGTTTGTGAATTTTTTACCATAGCATTCTTTGCACGTGAGAAGGTTAGGACTGTTTAACCTCAATAAACCCTTCATAACTCTAGAGATTACCCATAAGGTGGGGGAGGGTTTTATTAAGCCATAAATAGACAGCCAACCTAGCTAGATGGCAGCACTGGCGCCAGCGAAAGGGTAAGAAAACAGACTGGACATCGACACCATGTAGCTAAAATGCCTGGAGAAAAGCTGTTACCACAACTGCACCAAAGCGCTGGCTAGATGTTTCAGCTATGTTTTTGTGTATGGGGGAAATTAACGCAAATCAGGGTGCAGGTCTGACACAGTATCAATTTAAGCAAGTCTGGTATATTGGAAAGAATGAGGAGACATACTTATGGTTTCAAAGCTTTATTTAGGATAAAAATTGGGAGGCAAAAGACTTTGATTAGAAAGTTCAATAACCTGGCTAGCATTTCTTAAAGGAGAGTCGACTGAGAGGTTTCTAATAATGAAAAGTGCCTAGAGAGCAGGGAGGGAGGCGGGGAAGAGGCAGATGGATAGCTTGAGGTGTGATGGCTACCTATCCTTCTGAGCACATCTGTTGCACAAAGGTTGGGCAGGGTGCCTCCTCGGGAGTAAGGAGTGAAGCAGCGTGGAGAAGGGAAGAAGCGGGAGAGGGGCAGCAGCCTCCACTCACCAGTGTGAGTCCATTTTGGAGTGGAGTTCCTCTACGGCTACACAGCTCTAGACTCTGAAGCCATGTGGCTCATGTAGGGCAGATATACTCACAAACGTTTGTTGATTCAATCAAGCAGTTGTCCTTCCTAGTAGGGTAGGGATGTTCTTGCAAGACAAAGATGTGCATTGCTGGGATAGACTTGGTCATTGCAGGTGGGTCCTTTTGGACAAAGGCAAATGCAGGCAATGTAAATGTTCACATGTATGGCGAAAATGGCTCTATATTTGCCTGCATCCTCAGACAAAGATGTCCTAAGTGCAAATGTGCAGATAGAGTTCATTACTGTCTTTCAGGAGAGCCCTGTTTGGCCTGGCCATGCAGGGTTTTTAAGCTCTTGTAAACTGTTTTAAATGTTTGCCCGAGTTTTCCAGGGTTTTTAACAGTTTGAATGTTTAATTGGTTTTCATTCTGTTTTTATAGTTTTGATTTTAATTGTTAACTGGTTTTAATTGTTTTTATTCTGTTATAAACCGCCCTGAGCCATTTTGGAAGGGCGGTATATAAATCGAATAAATAAATAATAAATAAAGAGCCACTGGTGGCGCAGTGGTAAAAAAAACTGCCGCCCTGTAACCAGAAGGTTGCAAGTTCGATCCTGACCAGGGGCTCAAGGTTGACTCAGCCTTCCATCCTTCCGAGGTCAGTAAAATGAGTACCCAGAATGTTGGGGGCAATATGCTAAATCATTGTAAACTGCTTAGAGAGCTCCGGCTATAAAGCGGTATATAAATGTAAGTGCTAAATAAATTTCGTGTCTAGGATAACACCCTTCCTACATCCTGGGCAGGACATCCTATTCCTGGACTGCACAAGCCTATACTGAACATGTGACAATCTTTAGTTGTATATTACAAATAGGGGTATCTGTCAGACCACATTCGCCCATATGTATGCCAGGGCCCTTCGCTCATCATCTAGAGCTCAGCTCGCGGCCCCACCATTAACGGAGATTCGTTTGGCAGGGACAAGAGACAGGGCCTTTCCGGTTGTGGCCCTTCAGCTCTGGAATGCCCTCCCAGAAGAGCTTCACCATGCTCCCTTCCTTAGGGTTTTTAAAAAAGATCTTATAACTTACTTGTTTAGAAAGGCTTTTTAATGTGTTTTACCACACCCTGGTGGGCTTTTAACAGTAATTGGGTTTGTTGTGATTGTTTTTATTCTGCATTGTCTTTAAATTGGTTTATTGTGTTAAATTTTATATTACTTTTATTATTTTACTGTTTATTTTTCATATTTGTATACCACCTGATATGTACATCTCTAGGCAGTGTTGTGAGATGCCCCAAGCAATATTTTACTAGAGGGGCAGGATATAACTATTTAAAATAAATAAATAAAAATAAAACTTAGATCAGAATTCATATTCTTCTGCTATACCACATACTGTAATAGCAATCCCATCAGTGTGTTTTGCTTGCAGTCTTTAGCAGTGCCTCAGTTATGACAAAAGCATTGAGAACAGTTTTCAGAATATGTGTTTAAGGAGTAAAGGGACAACATTCAAAGTGACACTCACAGAACGACTTTTTGCAGTTGCAGTACTCTGCAAAGGTATGTTCAAAATGCATGTTGTGCAAGGAATTCCCCATCTTCATGACACAGGTAGGGGCTTGTGCAAGGGATTGTGTATTAGGGTGTGCAACAACTGTTGCTAACACATTTTCATACATATGTGGTTGTGCAAGAACTTTAGTAGCCCAAGAACCAGTTTAGAGCATAGCTGAATTTCTTCATGTAGTGACCATCCTTACACTAGCACAAAAGTATTTATTAGTGCAAGACGAGTCTAGATACTATCCAAGACTTTCAGCTGATTCATTCAAGTCTGTAAATTCTTGTTGACAAACTTGGCCATATCATGGTGATCCTCTCCATTTAGGGTTGCAAACGGATAAGAAAAAAATTGGTGTGGCCTATTGTTGTGACCTACGGTTGTGCCTCTAACCACCGCTTAATCTGGATAAATAATCTGGTGACACTTTTCATGACAAGGAAATAAGTATGATCTCTTGCTAATGTGTGCAGGTCAAGCTGCTGTGTGCAGCAAAATACAGGGGAATGTTTTGGGGTTGAGCAGAGCTCTCGTGGATCCAGAGTGTAGAGGGCTGTCATGTGCCCAAGGTCTGTGGGAAGAGAGCTAGTCTTGTGGTAACAAGCATGAATTGTCCCCTTTACTAAGCAGGGTCCACCCTGATTTGTATTGGAATGGGAGGCTACATGTGAGCCCTGTAAGATATTCCTCTTAGGCGATGGGGCTGCTTTGGGAAGAGTGCCTGCATCCTTGCATGCAGAAAGTTCCAAGTTCCCTCCCTGGCATCTCCAAGATAGGACCTGAGATAGACTCCTGTCTGCAACCTTGGATAAGCTGCTGCCAGTCTGTGCAGACAATGCTGAGCTAATGGGCCAGTGGTCTGACTCAGTAGAAGACAGCTTCCTGTGTTTCTATCACATTACCTGTGGGAGGAGAAATGAAATACAGGTAGGCTGCATTCTCACATAATGCGAAACAGGAGTTAAAGGAGCCAGAAGTTGCCAAACCTGTATGTCCAAATGAGTTCAACCCCAGTCCAAAAAGTGAACCAAGGTTTCCCTTGCCAAACTCCAATTTGAAACCTCGGGTTGTAGTGAGTTTCACGGTTCATTCCTGAGGTTTCTATCCACCTGCTGTACATCTGAGTGCGGGTTGAGCTGGCTGAAACCAGAATTGAGGGAGGAAGCTCCTCCCTCTCTTTGGCTATGATTGACTCTTGGGGCTGTCCTTCGCACCAGAAGGATGCCCATACAGCCAGTTCTCCCTCTTCTCTGCAGCCTCCTTGGCTGCAATCCAGCTCCTGTCCATTTTGTCCGAATATGGGCGGGTAAGTACTCAGTGGTGGAGAGTGGAACCGCGGGTCCATTGTCCGCTTTACATGCAAATGAGGCGGCAGTGTTATTAGGCTTCAAAGATATTGCAGCCCTGATTTAAAAAAACAAACAAACTGGCAATTGCAGGGTTTTTCACTCTAATATATCAATTCCAAGGTCACTTCATATTCAGCCACAACCTTGATAACAACCTCTGAATCTTCCCTGTGATCCTGATACACAGACTAAAGCATGAAGCATATACAAGAGTGCAAGGAAACTACCAGAGAGCGGTGACTGACATATGCTTATATTTCTATGACAGGACATTTCTATAACATCCCCACTCCTTTTAAACTGAGGCTAGAAACTGCTTTAACGAATCCCACACATAATCAAGTCCTGTGGCAAGGGACGTTAAATATCATTGATGCTACTGTGCCAGGCTGTATTTAATATGTGCGTACAAGCTATTGTCTCCAGTTGTGCGTGACAGTTCTAGCTGAAATGTCTCAATGATATGGATGGGAAGGGTAAACTTGCCACTTGGGATTGCTTAATGGATGCTGTAATTAGCAGCACCAATTAACTAATTGTTCACCTGTTAGGAGATAATACAGGAAACAGCCAGCCAGCTTCCTTGTGCTGTCCCTAATGGGTTTGTGAAACTGGTGGCTGGAGCAACAAAAGCATTAGGCTTTCCTCACTTTGTATTTGAACAATGAGCTCACAGTTTCCTTTTTAGCTGCTCTTTTGCATATAGATAGGGACTGCTGAGAATCTCCACACCATAATATCTGGCAAATATTGCCACATATGTCAGGGTTGCCAGGCTGAGACTGGAATGGAAGGGATTTATCTGATGCAGTGCTACAGCAAGGGAAAATTCAGGCAAGGACAATAAAACAATAGTGTTACTTAGGCCAACTATGCAATATGGATGCTTTCAAATTGTCCTCAGGCAGAATGTTGAATAGAAAAGACGGTTAAATGGAAAAAAAAATTCTAGTAGAGGGAATAGTATTAAGCTCTATCTGTACTTTGTTTCCACTTTAGGATTGTAATGGAAGAAACTCTATGCAGAACAATTAGATTAAGTCTGTGCCTAATGCAAAAGTTACACAATGTCATTATTATCAGTTACACAAAGACATTATTAGAAAGAGAAACAATGGAGTTTCTCCCTTTGACAATATAAAACCTGTTGTAATCTTACTGTGCTTCTGACACGAATCCAAATGTTTGGGTGCCTTGTAAGCCAGAGAACAAAAGTAAAGGAAGATGTGGTAGCCTTTAACATTAAGATAAAATATGAGGCACAAAATGCATTTCGGCCTAACAATGTTTTTTTTTTTAAAGAAGAAGCTTCACCTGAAAAAGTTCTGTGCAGCTCAAAAGGTTGCATGCCATATTGTGAATTTTGTTTCTACTAAGGATATTGGCCAACACCCAGTTAACAGAGCACTGGTGGAGCAACGCTGTATGCACATTGCAACAGAAGTCAGCTTCTGCTTCAATGAAGTCATGTACAATGAAGTCATGCAATGAATGTACAATGAAGTCAATGAAGCCTTCCCTATGAAGTCAGCTGGTACTCTCAAAAGTAGGTCTCTGATGATTGAACAGCCCTCGTGGACATATTTTTGAAAACCACAGAAGGTTTCAGCAGGAAAGGAAGATAAACCAAAATCACCCCTTTCCTATAATGTGTATAGTGTTAACTGCAGCCTATGCCAGATTAACCTAGCAGCAAAAGTAGCAAATGCTACGGGCCCCACATTTTTGAGGGCCCCGCACGGCTTCTGACTCTAATGCCCCTTCTGCTCTCTTACTTGCACCACCCCCATGCTCTTCTCCTCGTTGCCCATTCTCTCCCGAGTTGTTGAGTATAAGTTTATTTGTGGCACAAGGACACTGATGATTCTTCTCTCTGCTTGTCTCTTGGTGGATGATGTTTTCAAACTGTCCACTGGGTTTTGTAGTTTGCCTGCAGCACTTTTGCTAGGGTATGTGTTTGCATTTCCCAGTCCTTTATGCTAATAGTCCCCGTGATTTATCTCCGCTTAAAGCTGCAGACTTCCCATCTCGTTTACTCCAGTGTGTGCACAGGATCCTGTGCGCACATACTAGGTCATAAAACTTGGTGGAACTCACTTCTAAGTAAGCATTCTGCATAGGATTGGATTGTGAAGCATGGATGGCAGAGTTTGCTAACTGAACAATTTCTACAAAGTGTGAGGGTGCTTTTTCAGTAGCCCTTTGCCATCCTGCCAATTGTTTTTCCATTGATAATGGGTGAAGGGACTCTGATGGGTAAATCGCAAGGTTCTACCCCGCCCCCTTTAAAAGGGGTTGGAAACCAATTGATGTGCATCTTACTCGAGGCTTCTTTCTATGTGTGAGCCTATTTTCTCCACTATGCGCGCTCAAGGTTTACCCAGAGGAGCCCAGATACAGAGATTAACTTCTCTAGATAGCAGTTATCTTTTCCAGTCACCTTTGCAATAAAGTAAATAATTTATGTTTTAATATTTACGTGCATTTTTTAAAAAAAAGTGGGGCCCCTTTATAACATATGCCACAAGCCCTGTACTAGCTTAATCCAGCCCTGACTACAACAATGCTTCCCTAATTTGGATGTCGTCCATTGTCTCAGGGTTAAATTAGACAAGATATGAAATGCATTATCACATGCCCATCTTTTCAAACTTTTTTAAAAAAACCTTTTTTAAAAACCTGGAAAGGGGAAAGAAGTCACATCACAGTGGGGCAAGGAAGAGAAAATGAACAGCATTAATCATGGGGTGAGGAAGGCCACAGGCAGTAGGCAGCAGGAAGTGCATGTGGTGGGGCCCAGGCTGATGGGGCTGGTACATGATGCTCCCAGCACCCCTCCATGCACCTGCAACCCAAGGGCTGCCCCTGATCTAGTTTGACTCTTACATTTGGGAGTTCTCTACTGCTGTTATGGAAGATGGCGTCATGTCAGTGAATTGACAGGCTAAAAACTTTGCAACATTTTACAGTGTCAGAGATAACATTATACAAGGGGAAAGAGCAACAGTCACAATCTTTCCATATTAAAACTGGGGATGCCATGGACACAACGATGTCTCAAGAAACTATGACAAGTTGCCAATGTCAAAATAACTTCCAACTCTAAAGAGTATAACAAAGTTGTTGTTTCTGAAATGCCACTCACAATTTAGGCCACAATCTAGCACCTACTCAGGAAGCCATAATTCCATTGATTAAAATGCATATAATATTTCAGGATTGTAATAACCAGTTTTCACACCAGCACAATCTTTAAGTGTGTTTATTCAGAAGCAAATTGCACTGAACGCAGTAAATGTGAACTAGTAAATGTATTTAGGATTGCAGCCTTTGATATGTAAAGTGGTGTACAAAGAACTACTACAACAAATATTTACTTACCACTTTTCAACCAAAGTTCCCAAAGCTATGTACATAGAAAAATAAATAATAAATATGTAAGCTGGTGCCTTGTCCCCAAATGGTTCACTATCATTAAAAAGAAACATAATGGAAACACCAGCAACAGCCATTGGAGGGATGCTGTGCTGGGGTTGGTTTCTCTCCCTCTACTAAATATAACACAATCACCACTTTAAAAGGTGCCTCTTTGCTCCATTAGCAGAGGTCACAAACACACAAACACCCATTTTATTTGCAATCAAGAACTTATCACACTATTTACTTTGCCTACCTTTTAAAGTATAAAATGGCCATAAAGTTTATAGACTTAAAATAGTCTATGGAACTTATCTAGGTCTGAAAACCATTTTGATCCCCCACACCACCTGACCAAAGCTGCAGAATCACCTTTGATAATTAGTTCTTAGTCTGTTTTAGACTAAGAACTTTTTAATTACTTCTGGTAAATTAAAGCCAAAAAGTGATGAGCTCTTTAAACTGCAACATTTCCTGAAGTAGCCATGCAGGGAAATTGCATTGTGGATTTTCAAGAGGGTTGCTGGATACAGGTATCAAACACAGAGGAGCTCTAATGCTCCGAGAGAGAGAACTCCAGTGAGAGAGAAAACATGAGCTCATTTCAAAGAGAGCTTCTTTCTTTATGTGAAAGAAGATGCAACAAGGGGCACAATTATTTTCTTCCCCTATTAAGCCTGGGGAAACTGAAGCAAACAAAGGTCAAGTATTGCAACTTGCCAAGTGGTACTGAAGAAACCAATAGTAAGAAGAAACATCAGCTGAATCATTTATGCTGTGTTAAAGTTATAGTAAAATGATTAGCAGAGCATCCCTAGAAAAGAAAAGTAGCATCAGAAGCTTTGTCACTTTGACTGTCTCCCTATTGGAGGGAGAAAACCAGTTATAAATGTTTATTTGTATATATAAGTAAGTAAGTGAGGAGCTTCAGGTGACTACTAGAATAGTATATACTAGCTGGGCCGAGCGCAGAGCATCTGCACCTCCGGCCAGCCTATCCACCACCACTGCCGCCTCCTTCCACCTGCTCCTCCCGATGGGCAGCCGGGCCAGGCTGGTCCGCTGCCACCTCCTCTGGCCAACTAGCAGCCAGGCCATGCCAGCCCACCGCCACTGCCATTGTCTCCCATCCCCCTCACTATCCCCAGGCAGCTGCTCTCATGAGAGCTGCCACGCATGGGATTGGTGACGGGTATGTTTAGGAGAAATAAATACATAGATAATTGATGTATATAAGTTTGGCACATGGAGATATAACTCCAGAACAGCCTTTATGGACCAGACCAGGTGTCTTCGAGTTTAGCCTTCTGTTCCCCTCAGAAGCCTCTGTAAGTTTCCATGCAGGGCGTAATAATCTATCGGATGTTTGAACAAGGGAGAAGAGAGCTGGTCTTGTGGTAGAAAGCATGACTTGTCCCTTTAGCTAAGCTGGGTCCACCCTGGTTGCATATGAATGAGAGACTAGAAGTTTGAGCACTGTAAGATATTCCCCTCAGGGGAAGGAGCCGCTCTGGGAAGAGCAGAAGGTTTCAAGTTCCCTTTTGGAGAAGGAAGGGAACTCAACCCCATAGGGCTGAGAGAGATTCCTGCCTGCAACTTTGGAGAAGCCGCTGCCAGTCTGTGAAGACAATACTGAGATAGATAGATAGATAGATAGATAGATAGATAGATAGATAGATAGATAGAAGACAATACTGAGTCAATGGTCTGAATCAGTATATGGCAGCTTCCTATGTTCCTATCTAATGCTCATTGGTATTGTCAGGACGCACCTGGCCACTAACTTGAAGAGGACCCTCTCAGAGAAGGATGAGAATGAGCATACCCTAGCTGAAACCCCAAGAATTCCCTCTAGATCTGAAAAACTTTGAACACCCAGAGCTTGTTGCCCCTCCTACAACTTCCCCCTTGGAGGAACACTAGAGCTATGGGACTTGATGCCAACAAGACTCCTGTCCTTGCCCCAGAACCCCCTCCATCACCAGTGGTGGCACCAGAAAAAGATTTCAGGGGAGCACAGAAGGGGGGAAATGCATTTATGAGTGGGTGAGTTACATCCTGAAACAAAAATGGGGGTGAGCAAGCCACTTTGGGGGAGAGTCTTGCTTCCCTCTCTGGAGGTACCCTTGTTAATCACCCCCAGGAGCAGAAGTTATGCCAAGCCAGGTCCAAACAGCAAAACCAGCAGTGAAATACTCTCCTGCCTCTCAATGGACCTAATAAGTCTTCTTGGGGGGAGGAGGTCAGTTCAGTTCAGTTCAATTTATTTGCAGTCACCGACCAGAAAATATATATACATACAGCCAGAACAGTTACAGTAAACTAATCCAGGTATCATAAACCTCATGAAATCTAACTATACAGGTACTCTCTTACTACAAATTATAATGGCAACAAGGCAAAACTTAGCGACTGCATAACTAACTTTGTCATTGCTGTCAGGTAAAAGATAACTAACATAGAATTCATCTGGGTGGCCAGGAAAATTTGCTAGAGGAGGAGGTCAACTCAGGCACTTGCTAACCTGAGCTCCAAGTAGATGTGGAGCTCCTAGCTCTTCTTCCATTTGCAGTCAGTCGACCTAGCTCCCTTGAGAAGTCCATAATGCTGGCAAAAGTTGAAGGAAAGAGAAGAAGAGGATGACCAGCAGCAAGGTAGATGGACTTGATTATGGCAGCAATGAATGCACCACTGAAAGACCTTAAAGGCCAAGTTGAAAACAGATCATCCTTGAGAGAATCTATCTATGTGATCGCTAAGAGTCGACACCAACTTGATGGCACTTAATCAATCAACCAATCAATCTGCTTGTTCAACAGTTCCTTCTTTGAGCTCTTGCTGGACAGGTATACCGACTTTCCGTATCTATATATGGGACATTAGCTGTCATGGTTCAGAATCATTGACTGGCCCACACTTCCTCAATTTGTTTAATCAAGAGCTGCATAACTCATGACTCCCAAGCCAAACACAACCCACCACCCATGTAATTTGGTTTGCTATGTACTTGCCAGTCCTGCAGTTCTTGCCATTTCATGCAGACAGGCAGCAAAAACAGAAATGGTGCTTCCACCCCAGAGCCCTTTAGCACTATTGAGTCAATACTGTTCCTCACTTAGTTGGAAGCAGAACTAAATGGAGGTCCCAAAAAGTATTGAATAATGCTCTACATTAACTAGCAATGCCCTTCCCCATGGCCAACGTCCTTCTGGAAGGCTTTCTCACAGGTTCTATTCAGTTTCATCAAGAAATTCCTTTCTGAAAAAGGTTGCTGGCAATTTCAAATATAAGTTGATTACTTGCTGGTTCTGCATGTTTTGCCTCTCCACAACTTGCCTCATGTCACTTTCTATTCCCATGAGGTAGGGGTCTTTATTTACTGATTTCTTCTCCCTCTCTCTCTCTCTCTCTCTCTCCCTCTCTCTGATAGTAAAATCATACCATTTGGCCATTAGAAAAAGGAAAGGAAGAAGAAGAAGTGACTTTCCCTACAGGCATAGTAACTGACATAGGGGCAAGTCACTGAGAAGCTGTTCAAGGAGAAATTGCTCACTAATCCCACAATCAGGATCAATAGGATGCAGTACAATGAGCTGAAAATGCAAACAAGAAGCATTTAATTAAAAAACACAGAAGCCTTCAAAATCCTAGTAGCTTTGTCTGAATAGACTAGAACTGCAATTGCATTTTATCACAAGAAAATGGCCACAAATTAGATCTGAAAAAATGCAGGAGGGAAACACTGGCAGGCTAAACTTACCAAGATATTACCAAGTAATTCCCCTGAAAACTGAGCAAAGAGGCACCTTTTTAAAGTGGTGATTATCTTTATTTAGCAGGTGGAGACCAATTGGCCCTATCCAGCCCCAGCACAGCATCCCTCCAGTGGCTGTTGCTGGTGTCAAACTTATGTTTCTTTTTATATTGTGAGCCCTTTGAGCACAGATATCCACCTTTATTTTTATTTCTCTATGTAGCCTGCTTTGGGAACTATTGTTGAAAAGCAGTATATAAATATCCATCATCATAATAGCAGCAGCTGTTGTTGTTGTCGTCGCCGTCGTCAACAGTTTGGAAATGACATGATGTGACTGTTGCATAAGGAGTGAGTGAGCAATTCCAGAAAAAAAAGGCTAGTGTTTAAACACCCAAAGTGAATCAAGCCCTAATGGCTATTATTTATTTATTTCATAGGAGCTCAGGGTGGCATATATGGGTTTATTACTACCCCTACTAATATTTATATACCACTTTTCAACAAACACTCCCAAAATGGAGAGGGGGGGGGCTTCCTGTCCCCAAAGGACTCACAGTCTGGAAAAGAAACATATGATAGACACAAGCAACAGCCACTGGAGGGATGCTGTGCCCAGTGTGCTGGGATTGGATAAAGCCACTTGCTCTCCCTCTGCTAAATAAAGAGAATCACCACTTTTAAAAGGTGCCGCTTTGCTAAATTAATAAACTGACAGTTTATTCTGCTTTATTCTCACTGCCACCTTGGATATGGGTTAGGCAGAGTGAAAAAGACAGGTCCAAACTCACATAGTGGACCCAGATGTCCCACCACACTGGTTCTGACACTATAAGCTGCCATGCAGATGCGCAACATTGTTTCTGAATACCTAAAGGAGACTGGCTCCTTGAAATTGTTCCGTAAGTTCTGTGTTGCACAAGAGAAAACAAAGATCTAGGCCACAGTCATACATATACATGACATGGATTCCCACTTTATCCTAGACTGGGTTTCAGATTTTCTTCCCTCTCTACTATCAGGAATTCAACAACAGTGTAAGCTACAGAGCAAAAAGATGTCTTTCGCTTCTCATAGCAAAAGACTTGCAATGTTAGCTGAAAATCCAAGAAGGGCAGGCTGAACTTACCAAGATATTTCAATTGATTAAAATGGCTTTGAGATCACATTTCCGTGCCTTCCAAAACCTCTGCCAGTCCTCAGCCACCCCCACATAAGCACACTAATTGCTTTCTAGGTACTAGGAAAACCATCAATAGCCTATTAACTTGTCATTTCCAGGTCTACTCACAGTGCGCAGCCTCACCTTGTAGCTGCTGGTGACATTTGATGTCCTGCTATTTGCTTTTTTGATGGGGCCAAGGTCTCTTGAGTAAAAGGAGGGAAGAATTAATGTGACACACCCATTAAAATTAATTGCATGCAAACATTAGAAGCCAGCCAACCATTTCAGTCATGAAATATGGATAAGGATTTGCTGAAAGCCATTTATATTAAACTACTTTTATGATAATATTTAACTTTTTGGCATTAAATATTTAGTGCTCTTTTATTTCCCGCTTGCAATGAATCTTCAGATTCCCCCCTATTTGCATAAGGAAACAGAAAAAAGGAACTTTTCCAACAATCCCAGCAAAGCTAAACCCAACTTAGGCTTTGTGTCCCCCACTGCTCCAAGTCATTCCCATTCAGAATCAAATGCTAATTTTTTTATTAGTTTTGGACCTGCCTCAAAGATATCATGTGCACACAGGAGTCCTTTCGCTAAATGACCACATGTTTTCACTAATCTATAGGAAATAGTTATTATCTTTATCATTACAGATGGGAAAACTGTGGCATGTGGCTCACCTTCTGTTCACAGACTGGAGGGGGGGAAAACCACCTGAAAGGTATTCAGTGCAAAGTTTTGGATTGAGGAGTGATCCTCTGCAATCCCATGCATGATTTTTCTAGGTACATAGGATGAAGTAAAATATGGAGATAATTCTATCAAATAAAAAAGAATAAAAAGCATGAAATTAGACTGTGATAGAAATTCCCTTATGGAAGATGGATTCCCGTGCTTTCATTTAGTCAATTTGTATGCTACAGTGTCCGCACCTCCTATGGACAAAGGAAGGGGCTGAGAAGATTTCATCTCAAAATCTATAGGAAGAACTTCTGCATTTGGGGGGAAACCTACAAGCTCTTCAGAACATCTGTCTTCTCCAACATAAAAACTTCTGATTGGTTGGTTGGTTAGTTGGTTGATTCGATTGGTTTATATACCACCCTTCCAAAAATGGCTCAGGGCAGTTTACAACAAAATAAAAATAATTAAAACCAGTTAACAATTAAAATCTATACAAAAAATGGCTCAGGGCGGTTTACACAGAGAAATAACAAACAAATAAGATGGATCCCTGTCTCCAAAGGGCTCACAATCTAAAAAGAAACATAAGATAGACACCAGCAACAGTCACTGGAGGTACTGTGCTGGGGGTGGATAGGGCCAGTTACTCTCCGCCTGCTAAATAAAGAGAATCACCATGTTAAAAGGTGCCTCTTTGCCAAGTTAGCAGTTAGTAGATAGGTTTTAAGGGCTCTCCTGAAAGACAGTAATGAACTCAAATTATGGATTTCTTCTGGGAGTGCATTCCACAACCCAGGAGCAGCTGCAGAGAAGGCCCACCTCTGAGTCACCATCAAATGAACTGGTGGTAACTAGAGATGGACCTCCTCAGATGACCAGGGGCGTAGCAAGGTTGGAGTGGGCCCAGAGACAGGATTTTAAAATCCCCCCCACTGAAGCTCAGCTCATGAAGCAAAGAAATCTGAGGCTGAATGGTGGTAACAAAAGGCATAGTAAAATTGTGTGTGTGCGTGTGCGCGCATAACACCTATGTGCCACAATAGAACATCATCCTAAATTATTTTTAAAAGGTTTTATAAATTGTGGATGATGCAAGTCATTTAATGGTACTAGAAAAAACATGCTGTTCTGGTAGCTCCAGGTCTTAGCACTCACATCAGTTTCGGAGGATGAACACAACTGAAGGAAGTCCAGGCTGGTGTGCGGCTGAGGGAGTCAGTCATGTGACTTGCATCGGGGGGGCGGCAGCAAGGCAATGGGCCCACAAACAACTGTCTCCCCTTGCACTATTATAGTTATGCCCCTGCAGATGACCTTAAAGTGCAGTGGGAACAACCTTAACATGCGGTGGTTGCTTTCAGAAATCCAGCCACTCATTGCTCCAGTTCCAAGAACAATGTCCCTGGGTTGTGTTGCTGCTCCCAATGCCCCCCAGTGCTGCTGACAGAGAAAGAGAACAGAACCTCCCATACCAGGTCTAGAAGTAGCAGTGGGCCTGGCAAGGGAGGCACCATCCCACATGCTTGCCCAAAGAAGTGTATTGAAGTAGAGTGTGTTGGCCTTGAACATCTCTACAGAGATGCTCTAAGCTGGCACACTACTGGTCTGAATATGTTTCCACTCCTTTTCAAAGGAAGAGCAGGAGGGTGCAGTGGAAGAAGACGATGCTGCCGTTAAGGTAGGCAATAATCTGAGAGTGGGGGCAGACAGGAGCAGACCCCAGTGTAGTTCTTTCCAGTAGTTTGTGAGAGGGGGTTCAATCCACATACAGTTGACTGGGCCCAGGAAATCCTGCTGGCACCCCTGTTGTTTCCCCACCACTACCTTTTGACAGCTGTATACCATATTCCTGAAGGGTTAGAACTCATGCTTCTGATGACTCTGTGGATGCTGGAGCTGCCCATTCGCTAGCTAACTACCCACAAATTGCTTTGTGAGGCACAAAATACTAGGGATGTGCAGAACATTTTGAGCTTGGAACATTCCAACTCAGAACCAGAGGTGCCACTGGACTTCTGGGTGGAAATCTGGTTCTCCACACCAGTGGTGGGGGGAAATGTCCAGCCAGGGGCCAGGGTGGATAAGCCACTGGCCTGTGCCAGACAGCCTAGCGCACATTCGCATAACTCTGAGGGAGTCTGAGGGCAACTGATGCCAGCCACTCATGACAGGCCCATTCACAACTGGCCTGCATGCCGATCTCCTGTCATACACAGCGGGGGGGGGGGGGAGGCCAAGTGGGCCACCCTGCCCGCCAATCTCCTGTCATGTGTGGTTGCCGGGGGCTGAGGGCCGAGCAGGCCTGCCTGTAGCCGGCCTGTGGCTGCCTTCTTCCACAGTGGCTAAGCCACTGGGCCTGGGCTGGGCCTGGGCTGAGCCTGGCCGGACCTGGAGTAGACAAGCTGCTTTCCCACGCCTGTGCAGTGTGACTTGTCAGCATCACAAGCATGTGATGTCAGAATTTCTTCTTAAAATACAAAAAAATAGTTTCCAGCTTTCCCTGAGCATGTTCTGGAGTAAGAAATAGTGCATTGCACTATTGCACTGCAGGGGTGGTGAGGGGTGGCAAGGGGTGTGGGGGGCCAAAAGGCCTTTAGGTCAAGGCTCCAAAATTACCTAGGTGCACCTCTGCTTGGAACAGGCCATTTCGAATGTTCTGAGCTTGGAAAAGAACACCGCTAAAAGCCCATTCTGAATACTGATTCCGAGTGTTCTAGCTTTTTTTAAAATTAACATAGCGAGGGCAGCACAAGAGGTACCTTTAACATCAAATTAATCCAAGCTCTTATCAGAGGTACTGCCAGCACTGCAAGGCACTGCCGCCACGGGGCTCCAACCTGTATACTGCATGGTGGTGGTACATCTCTGGGGCTAACCTGACCTCCGCACATGCCTGGAGGCTAGGTGAGCTCTGGAGACATGCCGCCACCACGCAGGATGCAGGCCTGAAGTGCTGTGCAGCATCCTGCAGTGCCAGCAGTACCACTGATAAGAGCTTGGATTAATCTGATGTCAGCTTTGGCCCTCCTACAGAAGTCGGCCTACAATTCCCATAATCCCTGGCTATTGGCCATTGTGGCTGGGAATTATGGGAGTTGTAGCTCAAAAACACCTGGGGGCCTAAACTGAGCAGGCCTGTGTTAAAGGTACTTCTCACCACTTCACTCTCCTGCCTCCTGCAGAGCTGCCCTCACTATGTTAATTTTTTTTTAAAAAATGTTTGGGCTGTTTTGCACTCCATTCATATATCTTCCTTTAAAACTTCTGGATTTACCCGCAAAGTCCCAAGGAACTGCATGCTGGTTAAGTTTGGTTAAAGGAGTGACAAGAGGCACTACCACCATAGGAGAAGCCACCACAGATATTCTCCAGTTACTTAAATGGGGTTTTTTATCAAGTGAGTGAAAGCTGTTCCCTTTGAACCTCTTTAATCTTTTGAAAGGATCATGTTTTTGGTGCATTCAGCACATAAGTATATTTTTTTCTCTTTTTAGATGTTATGAAGCTTAGCATGGCATGCTTCAAAACTGTTGCATTTGCAGCTAGAGAAATGGCTCTCTTTTCTCCTTCAATGTAAGCCATGTGAAATTTCACATCATTCCTGAAACAAGCCAAAGAAGAGCCTATAAGTATGCAACACCATATAATGCAAACCATGTGATTTCCACCAAGGCTGGAACCAGGTTTCAGGGGGCCAACCAACTGCCATGGACTCTATTCTACCAAGATGAGCCATTCCAAACACTTATGCTGGGTCTTACCTGGTGTTGCTCTATCACCACCATACAAAGGCTATGGGCACACTGGTGGACTCAGAGGGCACCAGTGGACCATTCTGCAGCAGTTGACCACCAGCCCTGATTGTCACTGAAAGCAGCAGCCCCACACCTCTTTCCCCTCTCTGTGCAATAATACAATATGGCTATTCTCACAAGAAGCCCACCCCCACAAGGGCAGCCCAGCCTGGGTTGGGCCATTCATGTGCAGTGCCAGGATAGAGCCCAATCCTGGCACTGCCTTAGCTACATGTCCCAGTTTGAAACCTGGCCTTTTACCAGGGTTAGAGGGTGCAAGTACGACCTACACCCCAGGGCGTTGTGTGTGTGCTCAGGCTGCCTGCAGTCCAAGTGCACACAGAGATGGGCGCCTAGAACACCCAACTCACATGGGAATCTTCCAGTGGGAGATTATGGAATTGCTGGAGACCGGGACTTCGTGAATCATGTGGGTACATGGTGTCATGCACAAGTAAACAGTGACCATTGTCTGGGAGAAAGTAGGTCCCTGCCTTCCCCTGCCTGCCCACCCTAGCCAACATGGATTTTGACCATGGGAATAGCCTTGATATCAATTAAATAATAATATAATTGCATTGTGAATTTTACCAACCCTGCTCCATTTCATGGGCTGCTGCTTGAAAGGACAGGGAAGCTTTGAGCACAAAGATGTTGTGGTGTGTTTTGCTTTACTACATGATACCAGTAAGGAGGAGGAGGTGACAACATGGATTTTCTGCTTCAGGTGGCTCTCCAGTAGCAACTAGTTCCACAATAAATAACATTAAAGGAGTCAGCAGACAAGAATCAAGCATAAACAAAAGATGAACAGCCGCTGTGCGATGTACCACAAGTGAACTTACAAAAAGCCTAAGGTTTTAGGGCCAGAGGCTGACACACCACAAAAGGATGTTTCGTGTCCTTCTGAAGCAGTAGCTGAACAGACAGATCAATGGTTTCAAGAAAAGACACTTTTTGAATCTATTGCACACAATGGAGCTTCTGCCATTCTAACTAAGATGGGTGCCGCCTCCTGCAAAAACTCATTTCCCTTTCCTTTATACCCTCTTTGCTTTTCATGAAGGAATAGTAGGGGTGGGATGGAATCCAGCAAGAGCAAAACTCTAGAAAGTGAAGCCAAAATCCATCTCTGCCTTGCAATGATGATCTCTGATAGTAAACATATTTCACGTTGTGTCAGCTCCAACCTCCTGATTATTAAGCATGACACACTGTATTCCAGCTGCCTTTGCTGATATGATGATCAAAACCCTGTAACACAAATTACATTTCATTAACAGGAAAAGGTTAAGGGACGCTTCACTTGTTCCTAAACAATTCTTACGTGGAATAGAGATAGAGAGACTGGCATTTATACTGTTCTAAGATTTGGCATCTTAGCAGCCCAAAGCAATCACAGGCCAGGAGGAGGCAGGAGGGGCAGACAGGAAGGAGAGAGAAATGCTTAAGCACTCTTAAAACAAAAAGTTACAATCAAATACAAAATACAATACAAAACAATACAAAAGCATGTTTAAAATGCTTTTTCAAACATTTTAAAAATGGGTGAGCAGAAAGGTCTTTTCCTGCCATCTAAAAGAACAAAGTGATGATCCCAGGTAAGCCTCACTGGGAAGACTATTCCATAAACAGGGTGCTGTTTCTAATGCTAAAGATCCTAATGCATGAATTCATTCATTCATTCATTCATTTATCGCCCTTCCTAAAGTGGCTCAGGGTGGTTTTCACTAAAATAAAAAACATTTTTAAAATTTATTATTTATTTCTTCGAATTTCTATACCGCCCTTTCAAAAATGGCTCAGGGTGGTTTACACAAAGAAATAATAAATAAATAAATTTATTTATTTATCTATCTATCTATTTATTTACATATATATCCCACTCTTCCTCCAAGGAGCCCAGAGCAGTGTACTACATACTTGAGTTTCTCCTCACAACAACCCTGTGAAGTAGGTTAGGCTGAGAGAGAAGTGAATGGCCCAGAGTCGCCCAGCTAGTATCATGGCTGAATGGGGATTTGAACTCAGGTCTCCCCGGTCCTAGCCTGTCCCCAAAGGGTTCACAATCTAAAAAGAAACATATGATCGACTCCAGCAACAGTCACTGGAAGTACTGTGCTGGGGTGGATAGAGAATTATAGATAGATAGATTTTAACCTGCTTCTAATTGTTTTTTTAAAATTTTGTAACATATTTTACATATAACTGGCCCTAAGACGTGCCCATCGCTAATCTCATGTGTGGCAGCTCTCACAAGAGTTAGTGAGTGAGCTGCCGGGAGGGGAAGAGGGAAGTGGTGGCAGACAGAGAAAACGGCGGTGGCGGGGGAACGAAAATGGTGGCAGTGGTTAGGGGGAAGAAAATGGCAATGGTGGGAGAAAATGCTTGGGGGGTAAAACAGCGGCAGTGAGGGGGGAAACGGTGGCAGCAGTGGGAGAGAAAGTGGCAGTAGCCAGGGGGTCTGAGAATAGGGGGAGAGCTGGGGGGGGGGATGAGGTGAACTAGAGGCACAGATGCTCTGCGCCCAGGCCCGCTAGTTACAATTAAAACTAGATAGCATTAAAACTAGATATCATTAAAAGCCAGGCTAAAAAGATGGTCTAAGTCTCTCCTGGAGGCCTCCAAAGAAGACAATCCTCTTATACCCATGGGAAGGCGACAACAAAGAAGGCCCTATCCCAGGCTGACACCAGATGAACCAGTGGCACCCAAAGACGGACCCCTCCTGAAGATCTCAATGAATTGAGGGGATCTTGTAGAGAAAGTTATAAGCCATTCAGGGCTTTAAAGGTAACTAGCTTAACTTGCAAAGAGCATCTATACGCTAGTCCTTGATTGCTCCCCTCACCCCCTGCCACAGCCCCGCTCACCTCTGAGATCTGTCCACCCTCACCTGAGCCGCACTCCTGCTCCTCCTCCATCCAGTTGCTTCCATCCTCCTCACCCCTCTTGGTCACTCCTCCCTCCCTTTACTCCATCCCTTTCACCCCTCTTGGTCGCAACTGAAGCATGGATGGCACCTATCAGCCAGGCTGAAGCCTCTTATCCTCAGAGACCTCTCCACCTGAGCCCCACTTCTGCTCCTCCCTACAGGAGCAGCAGCAGCAGGAGCAACAGTTGACTGGGCCTACCTCACTGCTGCCACTGCCATGGTTGCTCGCCATGGCCTGGGCCTGTCACTTGCCTGCCTCCCTCTGCTAATGGCCTTGGTTGTCCCAAAGCTGCAGTGGCTGACTGGGCCCTTCCTTGCTGCCAGTAGGGGCTGCATAGCTGCTCGTTCCCCTCAGGCCACTGACAGGCTCAGGCTTGTGCCTTGCCCTTCCTTCTTTGTCTCTTATCTTCCCGTCTTTTTCTCTCTTTCTCTCTCTTCCACTTGCTCTTCCCCTCTGTCTTCTTCCCCTCCCTCCCTCTCTCTCTTTCTCTCTCTCCCCCTTCCTGAGTTAACAGATCTGGTTCATCTTGTTTCCTCATCTAATTCACACAACAGCAGCCTCCTTCTCCTGAATGGGCTCTTTCCTCCCTCACGACCCCTCTCTTCTCAGTCCCCAGCCCACTATTCTGCCCCCCCTCTCTATATATGTAACTTTCAGCCCATTAAATTAACGGGCGCTAGTAGACCTTTGGGGCCAGCTAACTTTCTCTCTTCCCCCCCCCCCCGGTTTCCTGCGGGGCTGAGTGCGTCCGCCGCCGCCATCGGGCCCCGTCTCCCCGCCACCGCCGAGGAGCCTGACATTGGGCTCCAGCCTGCCGCCTCCTCCAGCTTCTCCCGGGCCCGCTTCTCCCGGGCTCCGGCTTCCCCCGGGCCTGCCGCCTTCTCCTCCCTCCCCCGCTGCCTCCTCCCGCCCAGACCCACCGCCTCCTCTGGCCGGGGCCGGCACCACCCGGGGCCGCTGCCGCCTCGCCCGGCTTCCCCCGCCGCTTCCTAGCTTCGCCTGGCCATCCGGTGTCAGCGTCGGCCGCTTGTCCTCGGCCCGCCCGCCCAGCAGCGGCCGCTTCTCCTCGGCCTGCCGCTGCTCCTCCCCCTGCCCGGTGGCGGCTGCTTCTCCTCGGCCCACCACTTCACTTCTCCTCCACCCGCCCAACATGGCAGCTGGCGCCCGCTCCGTGTCTCTCTCGCCGTGTTCTGCGCATGCACGCACCACGCATGCGCAGAACAACCGAAAAAGACACAGACGCAGGTACCCAACCATTTTATTATATAGGAGATATATATATATATTCCTCTCCTCTACAATCAAGAACATCTTCTGACTAGTAACAGTTGCATTCCAACTGTCCTTAACCATCACAGGCTACTCCTCTATACCTGCATATGGAATCCCACTGCCCAATCACCATGGTGCTTCTGCTCTCACAGGCTCCTCCTCCCTATCTGCATATGAAATCTCCACTGCCCAATCACCATGGTACTTCTGCTCACAAATTCTCGTGAGAGTTGCCACGCACAGGATTAGCCACGGGTACACCTTAGAGAATTATAAATAGAAATAATCAACACTTTGTACTTTGCCTGGAAACATATTGGCAGCCAATGCAACTGTTTAAGAACAGGCACAATGTGGTCTTTCTGTGAGACCACAGAGACCAGTTTGGCTGCCGCATTTTGAAATAACTGAAGTTTCCGAACTACATACAAAGGCAGCCCTACATAGAGTGCATTGTAGTAGTCCAACCTGGAGGTTACCAGCTCATGCACCACTGTTTTCAGGTCATTCTCCTCAAGAAACAGGTATTGTCATCGAATCAGTTGCAACTGGTAAAAAGCGCTCCTGGTCACAACCAGGAGCATCTCAATCCGAGATACCAGGTTGGGACCTGGATCCAAGAGCACTCCCAAGCTACTAACCTGTTCTTTCTAGGGAAGTGTAATTTCACCCAGAACAGAAAGTTCTATCCCATTTGCACATTACAACCCCCACAACTAGCACCTCCATCTTGCTTGAATTCAACTTCAGTTTATTATCCCTAATCCAGCCCATTACTGCCCATAGGCAGGCATACAAGGAGATAAAACCATTTCCTATTATTGATGACAAGGAGAAGAAGATTTGGGTGTCATCAGCATATTAGTAACACCCAGCACCAAATCCTCTGATGACCTCACCCAGTGGTTTCATGTAGATGTTAAAAAGCATTGGTGACAGAATGGAGTCCTGGGGGACTCCATATAGTAGCCTCCATTTTGAAGAGCAACTGTCACCAAGCATCACCATCTGAAATCTATCCAAGACATAGGAGTGGAACCACAGTAAAACAGTGCCTCTTATCCCCCAAATCCCTCAGGTGATCCAGAAGGATACAATGATCGATGGTATTGAAAGCCACATGAGATCCAGAAGAACCAGCAGAGTCACACTCCCTCTGTCAGTTCCCTAATAAAGGTCATCTATCAGGCCAAAAGCCATCTTTTTTACATCCTAATTGATTACAGTTCTCAGTTTTTCAAAGGCATTAAGGTCATTCACATGACATAATTGGATGGGACTGGGGAGAGTGGAGGAAAAGCAGAATCACACCTACCTTCCCACCAGATGATTCTACTGTTCCTCCTCTGCTGTGCCGCTCACGTGTCCACATGAGTAATGCTACTGAGAGCAAAACAACCATCTGGAAGCTGGGGAAATGCAGCCCAGCCTCCAGAAATCCCATAATGCACCATGCAAGGAGCATGGTGCATTGGGGGATTACCCCACTGCAGGGTGCTCTAGCTGCCGAGATTTGTGAATGCAAGGACTGCAGGCAGCCTCATCTCTCCAGAGACTGGGGTAGGAGGGCATGCTCCCACCCTTCTACTACCTCAGTATAAGTCCAGGCAGAAAACACGGGCTACCCAGAGGGGCAGCGCTGGGATTGGGTCCAATCACAGCACTCCACATGAGCAACCCTAGCCCAGGTAGGGCTGCTGGTGTGTATGCCCTCATTGAATAACAAATTGGCAATAGTCAGAGAGAAAAATTAAGCACAGAAGAGGTAATCTTATCACATCTAAAGCAATTCAGAGTGTGGAGATCCTATTGGTCCAAAGATGTTTAAACCGACTCTGATCCAGGGAGTCTTTATATGCCATCTGTTTATTTACATTTAGCTGCCAACCTGCACTGGCATGGGAAGGGAGAAAGGATTTAGCCTTCACTCCTATTGATGCTACTGGCTTATCTCCGTCTGGGTGCTATAGCCAATGTCTTCCAATTACCCCGAGAGGGTGAGGTTTTCAGGTGTAAGAATGTTTGCAGCTGTTGCTAAGTTTTCACAATTGCTTATTGAGTCTCACTTTGGCAACCCCATCTCCCACTTCATTTATGCTTCTCAGCTTCTTTTCTATCTAAGTGAGAAGCCAAAATTGCTTAGGCCTCTTTGCTTCTCCTGGCATTGTTCATCGCCGTCTGTATGTAAAATGACCCCCTCACTTGCCCAGAACTTAGCGTTATCTGTATTGTGTTGTTTTTCTTCTTCTGGCCCATTTGTTTCTGTTTCTCAGTTTTATGACTAGAACAGCTTCTGTTTCTCATCCTCACTTAGTGGAGTGAGAGAAAAAGTCTGCCATCTTGAAATTTCCAATTAGATATTAATAGTCCCCTAAGGACATGTGATGGTGTATTCTACTGAAGGTCCATCTACCTCAGTGCTGTCTGCACTAACGGCTCTGCACAGTATCAGACAGGAGCAGGGCCATTTCTAGGTATGAGGGGGCCTTCAGCAAGATGAACTCTGGCAGACCCACTTCTGCCTGGGTGGGCCTCCCGCCTCTTAATATGGCAGCAGATAAGGCACAACATGGGCCACTGTGGTGGGGAGAAAACTATGGTGGGCAGTGGCCATTGGCTTGAATGTTGCTGGTGGCCCATCAAAAATAAAAGAAATCTGTATTCACTGCCACAGTAAGAGGAGAAGAGCCTATCTAGCCAGCAGCTGCCAAAGACTGCCTTGTGCTGATGTTGGTCCACGACAGCACTACCTCAAGATAGCGTGAATAATGGCTCTATCTTTCCCTGCCCTATCTTGAGATATCAATAATTGAATCTGGGACTTCCTGCATGCAAAGTTGGTGCTTTACCAGCACAAGGTAACCTTGGGCAACTGCCTGCTGCCAGCTAGGGCTGCCGTTCTCTTCCTGTGGCAACAAATGCAGCAGCTGCAGCAGCAGCATCCTAACTGATGGCCACTGCCCACCATGTTCCCCTCCCAACAGTGTCACATGAAGTGTCATGTCTGTTGCGACAGTAGAAAAAGAGGGACCCACCCAGACCGGAGCTCTGCATGCAAATAAAGTGCTTTACCACAGAGCTATGGCCCCATCCACAGCTTGGCTTCTCATGTTTTGTGGGTACAAAGGAGAAATATTAGGGTGGTTTACAGCAAGACTTCAAAATCTTAACAGCATGTGTTAAGTATTACTTACAATGGACTCCATTCATCAACAGGAACAAGCCACAAAGGGCTGGTGTGGATGATAACCCCCCCCCCCACACACACACACACACAATTAGAGATCTGCATGACCCTGCTATCCCTCCCTCACCTTATCTCTGGGTGGAGGGGGAGGGCTGTGCAAACTACACACAATCTTATATTCTACAATACTGAGATTACATTTGAAGGGGTCATTTGGACAACCCACACCCCACACGCAATAAGGTGAAGGGGAACAGCAATGATGATGCTGGGAGTGGGAGAGGACATGCTTGTGCACCTCTGTCATTGCACATGGATGGAACTGGCTCATGTATCATTCAAACCTGCCTAGAGGAATGGATGAGCTTGCTCAGGCTAATGCAATTAGAAGTATTTGCAATTTTCAGCCAAACGGAGGAGGGGGGAATGCTGCTGAATGGGTTTGCCCCAGGTAGAAAAGGAAACTCAAGAGAGTCTAACACATGAATGATACTGTAAACATATGCACTTTAGCTTTAATACAACAAAATTAATATGGACCTTTCTATAAGATATCATAATACATACACACACACCCTATATTAAGGACAAAGAGTAACTGTAACATTTCTGGAAAGTCAACCTTGTCAACATATATGTATATGTCATACAGGGTTCATTAGCCATGCCTACGTGATAGGTGAAGTAATTATGGCAATTCATCATTTATTCAAATGTTCATTAAGCAACCGAATATGTAAGAGTGGTGTAACTGGACAAATTTGGCCCATCTATAGCAAGAGACTGTTTAAGAGAAGATCTCACCGTGGGTTCTTTGATTTCCCATATTCCTGTGAAAGGCCCTGAGCAAATTTAAGTTAAAGAAAAAGAAGAATCTGCTTTCCCCCTAGGAAGATCAATTTTCATGCATTCTGTTTCTGCATGCAAAGATGAGGGGAAAGAACCAAAGGTGGAAAAGAGAAAAATACCCATAGCATCCTGACGTCTTCTTATATGTGGGGTTTGAACCCTCTTGCTGAAGCATTTTGTACTATCAGGTATTCAGCCCTCTTTCATCACAATTGCAAAAATCATAAGAAAAGCACAAACCACAAATAAGAGCAAGGGAGGGAGGGAGGCTCTCGTGGATCACCATGCTTCCCCTGAGTAAGTCTAGGGCAGGGGCGTAGCTAGGGGAGAGGGAGCCTGTGTTCATCCCTCTCTCTGGCGGCCCCTCAGAGTGAAGGAAATAATGAAGAAGATAATGAAGAAGATAGGGAGGAGTGGAGCTGGGGGCTCTCAGGAGCTCACAGATCTGGGTTCTTTGAACCCATCTGCTCAATTATAGCTACACCCCTGGTCTAGGGCCGTAAAGCAAGGAGAGCAATGATAAATGAATATAGACTGAGTCTCTGCAGTGCTAGCCCATGACATCTTACAGAGTGAAGCAGAGCAACAAATAGCATCCCTCCCCTCCCCTCCCCTTTTCTCTGATTTCTTATTAAATCCCACCCTCAGTCCCACCTTTCTTTCAAATCTCTCCCCATTCCTTCAGTTGCTATTAGGAAGAGAAGAGGGGTATTTGTGTGGTTATTTTTCCTTCCTTCTTCTGCAGGCCATCCATGGGGGGCGGGGGGTGTTGCTGGCTGGCTGCCCTGCTGCCAACGAAAAACATGCCACCTGGAGAGGCCTGCTTCACCCTGTAAGACTGGCCCTGAGACTCTGGCATCTGTACCATGCAAGCTTTCTCTATTTATAATTTTCTAATTACAGCTAGATGCTGTGATTTGGCAAGTGGCCTGTGTTAGTGACCTTGTTAACATTGCACCTGAATTCTTTTTGGCCCCAATTTAGGCGCGCGCGCTCTCTCTCTCTCCCCTAAACATAAAACTTCAACATGATTTTGGACTGGAGCTTTAATTCTCTTGTATTGCGCTGCCTAATATTCACCATACCATGGAAGGAAGGCTCAACTCAAGGCATGCACCAACGGTGGACTTGCTGAATGTCAAGGAGATTTTGCTTTCGTTTTCCAGATGCTCCCCAGTGCAAGGGTGTCTCACAGCCTGCATGTCTGACTTCTCTCATCTGAGTGTGAGAGAAGCAATCAGTCATAGCTTGTATTACAGTTAAATGCGCTGAAAGGGAAAAACAGGTCTTGGCCCAGAGGTTTTTGCTCAGAAGGAGCAACAATAGCTGCTAAGAACAGGCAAGAGAAAAAGACCAGAAATACCAATGCAAAGCTAGCATAGCAGTGTCCTTTATACCTACTACAGCTCCTAGCCTGATACTGTCACATCTTCTTTCCAAAAGCTTAGATCTTTAGAATCACTGTTAAAATAATATCTAGTATTGAACATGTGCAGGGTGCCATGTTGATATTCATAGTCACAATTCCTTAACAAATAGCTAGGTGGATTTTTTGCCCTGTTTTGAAAATTGTAGCACAAAAATGATTTCGTCAGCTGCTGGACTAAACTCATCCAAATGTTTCCCAGGATACTCTCAATAATTAACTGATCCCCCAATTAAATTAGGTCCTCTTCTCCATCTGAATGTGTGCTGATCTTTATTCTTAACCAGTGAAAGTGGTTATTGATATAATAACCTCTTTTTGTTAGCCTACTTTCCAGTAGGCTTATGAGATCACCTGGCATTCTCTGTGTGTGTCCGTGTGTCCCCATCATCAACTTTGTAATGCCTGGACCAATATGAACCAAATCAGGTACAGTTGTAGGGACACATAGGGACACCTCAATGGCATAGTTTGTGATGATGTCACCCACCCCAATCCAAGATGGCGGATGCATAAACTTTTGAGGCACAAGTGGGCTAACTTGTGAACCGCTTAACCAATTTGAACCAAATTTGCTACAGCTGTAGGAATACATAAGGATGCCCAAATGGCATGGGGTGTGATGACATCATCCACACCAATTCAAGATGGCAGCCTTGTGAACATCTTAGATGCAAGCAAGCTAACTTGTGGACTGTCTAACCAATTTAAACCAAATTAGGTACAGCTGCAGTGAGTGACACATAAGGATACCTCAATGGAGTAGCTTGTGATGATGTCATCCACCCTGATCCAAGATGATGGACGTGTAAACCTTTGAAGCGCAAGTGGGCTAACTTGTGAACCGCCTAACTGATTTGAGACAAATTTGCTACAGCTGTAGAGACACATAGAGATGCCCAAATGGTGTGGTATGTGATGATGTCATCCACCCCGGTCCAAGATGGCGGACATATAAACTTTTGAGGTGCAAGTGGGCTAATTTGTGGACTGCCTAACCAATTTAAACAAAATTAGGTACAGTTGCAGTGAGTGACACACAAGGACACATCAGTGGTGAAGTTTGTGATGATTTCATCCACCCTGATTCAAGATGGCAGAACCATAAACGTTTGAGGTGCAAGTGAGCTAATTGGTGAACCGCTTACCTGATTTGAATCAAATTTGCTACAGCTGTAGGGACACATAGGGACACCTCAACTGCGAAGATTGTGATGATGTCATCCACCCCAGTTCAAGATAGCTGATGTAAACTTTTGAGGCACAAGTGCACTAACTTGTGGACAGTCTAACTTATTTGTACCAAATTTGCTACAGCTGGATGGACACATAGGGATGCCCCAATGGTGTAGTTTGTGATGATGTCACCCACCTCGATCCAAGATGGTGGATGCATAAACGTTTGAGGCACAAGTGCACTAACTTGAGGACTGTCTAACCAATTTGAACCAAATTTGGAACAGCTATAGTGAGTGACACACAAGGACACCTCAATGGTGCAGTTTGTATGATGACATCCACTCCGATCAAAGATGGTGGACATTTGAAGTGCAACAGATCTAACTTGTGGACCTTGATTTGCACCATATTTAGTCCAGATGTAGAGATAGTGAAAGGAAAGTAGGCTGATTGGTTCTTACTAGAATAACTTGTTTATTCTATAATGTGAATGACTTCCCTTAACTTCTGTGAAAGGCAATAAAGAGGCTGAAGTCCATCACATTGTTGATATGGAGGCAAAATCTGCTGCCCATCCTTGATAGTGAAGAGTACACAGAGATCTTCTCTGGCAGGACCATTTTCACACTGCATTTGCCCATGCAAATTAGAGGAGGATGAACCACACTGGAAGCTCAGAATGGCCAAATAAAACAAACCCAGCTAGTCCTTGATGATCAATGAAAACTTCCAGCTATTGCTCTTTGATACCTGCTAAGAGGCTGTTTAACATAATTGTCAGTAGCAGCAGGGGAAGGGCCAAGATAGTAAATGCTCATTTTGCCACCACTGTTATCCCTTCTGAAAGATGAGTTCTTGCTAGGGCAATAGGAAGAGCTTAAACAAGCATCATTCTGGGGCGGGGGGGAGGTAATGGTGGCCAGATGGAGCCAGCTGCTGGAAAGAGTTTCAGTGTTTCCAGCACTGCTTCTGCCACCATAGGCGGAACTGGGGGGCAGCCAGGGTATGTGCCCGAGGCACCACTGAGAAGAGGGCGCCATGCCAGTTCCTGCCAACCCCACCCCATTGCCCACCTGCCCAGTCCCAGGGCCCCTCAGCCACTTGCCTTCAGCTCCGGCCTAGGATCGGCGAGGCCTAGGATCGGAGCAGCCTGCAAACTGCAGAGCTCTTCTCTCCTCACCTCTCAGCCGATTGGTGGGTGGGCGGGGCTTCCAGAGAGGTCTCCAAGTAGGCCTCCCTGAAGCCTGAACACGGCAGGCCACAAGCAAGCCAGGAAGGAGGCTGGCAGAGTTCTCTACAGCAGACCCTCAGCCCAGACCATCCAGTCCAGCATTTTCAAGGTAGACTGTGAATTCCTTTTTGTGGTTACCACCCCACCCCCCCACCCCCCGGGTATATAGGGATCTGTTTGCCATAGGGTTTTGATATGGGGGGGGGGACTGAGAAGTCTCTGAATATTTAATTTAAAACAGATTGAAAATTTTACTGGCTTTACAAACAAAAACTATCTAAAAAGGCCTATAAGTGGCTTGTTTCGTGGCAGAAAATTACAAAAACTTCTGGGACAAATATTTATTTATTCATTCATTCATTCATCCTCTATAATAAAACGCTTGGTGTCCGTCCGTGGACGGACACCAAGCGTGTGTCCGTGCCTCCCTGGACTGTTCTGAGCATGCGCAGAGCGCATGCTCAGAACAGTCCAAGAGAGACATGACCTCCAGCACCCGGCGGCCATGTTGGGCGGCCAAAAACGGCCGCCCCGAAGAAGTCGGGAATGCGGGGAAGGGGGAAACTGGCCGAGGCGGTGGCGAAGCCGCCGCCTCGGCCAGAGGACGCAGCGCGGCCAAGGTGGCGGCGGAGCCGTGGCCGCGGCCTCGCCGCGCCGCCAAAGCCGGGCGGGGAGAGGAGGCGGCGGGGGAAGCCGGCCGAGGTGGTGGCGGAGCCGCCGCCGAGGCCTGGCGCCGCCGCCGCAGCCAGGCGGCTGCGAGTCCTTGGGGCCCTTGCCCGGCCAGGGAGACTGTCCGGGAATGTGAGGCGGGGGCGGACCGGACCGGCAGCGGCGCCCCCAGAGTCTGCCCAGCCGCCGCCACCGTCCGCTCTCCCGCCCTCCCAGCTGCCCAAATACTCCTTCCCCACTCCCCCCCCAATGATTAAGGCCCAAAATGGCCCAGAAGAATGCCTCCGCGGCCGCTGCCATGGCCGCCAACCGCCCTCCCAGCTGGCCGAGACTTCCTTTCCCGAAGCAGCCCGCGACAGTCGGGCAATCTAAAATCATTTATTGCGAAGAAGAGAGGAGCTCCCGAACACAGCTCCTCTCTGTGCTAAGCCAATGCCCAAACTGCTGCTATGGACGCAAAGGACGCAAATGACCTCACCCAGCGGTTTCATGTAGATATTTAAAAGCATTGGTAACAGAATGGAGCCCTGAGGAGTCCCTCAGGGCTCCATTCTGTTACCAATGCTTTTCCATATAACAGCTCCTGCTTTGAGGAGTGACTGTCACCAAGCTCCACCATCTGGGATCTACCCGAGAGATAGGAACAGAACCACTGCAGAGCAGCGCCCTCTATTCCCAACTCCACCATGTGACCCAGAAGGATACCATGGTCGATGGTATCGAACACCGCCGAGAGATCCAAGAGGAGCAACAGAGTCACACACCCTCTGTCGATTCCCCGGTAAAGGTCATCCATCAGGCCGACCAAGGCTGTCTCAACCGCATAGCCCATTCTAAAGCCAGTTTGAAATGGGTCTAGATAATCAGTTTCCTCCAAAACCACCTGGAGCTGGTTAGCCACCACCCTCTCGATTACTTTGCCCAGCCAGGGGAGATTGGAGATTGGCTTATAACTATCCATCGCTGAGGGATCCAGGGAAGGCTTCTTAAGAAGAGGTGTAACTATTGCCTCCTTCAAACAGGGAGGCATCCTACCCTCCCTCAGCGATGCATTTATGATATTAACTAGGCCATCTCCAACAACCTCTCCGCTAGATTGAAGCAGCCAGGCTGGGCAAGGATCCAGCGAACAAGTGGTAGGCCATACTGCTCCAAGCAGCTTGTCCACGTCATCAGGAGTCACAGATTGAAACTGATCCAACCTAACACTGCAAGAGGGATCGTGGGATACCTCCCTCACAGACCCTGCAGAAATAGTGGAGTCCAAGTCGGCCTGAATACAGGAGATTTTATCCGCAAAGAATAATTAGCGTTGCTAATGTGTTCTAGGCATTAAAAGTAGCACAAATATATAGTACTCAGTGTATATCACTATATATTGTGAAGTGTGCATGTGTGTATTCAGTGAAATGTATTTCCAGGCAGCATACTTATTTTGAAATATCAGACTTAAATCCTTGGGGGCCTGGCCCTGGGGTGTGTGGAGGCCCTGGACTTTGAGGGGCTGGGGTCCCATTTTTAAATCTCATCTTGGCCCATTCCAACCTTGCTATGCCTCTGGCGGTCACTACACATGGGTTTCTGCACAACACCTGCACAGAAGAAACTTCCATGTAGAAAATGTGTCTCTTGTAAATTGACCCTGAATTTTCCATCCGTGACTGGGATATCTGAAAGTTAGAGTCAATAATAAAAGAACATCACACTGCTTGTGACAGGAAGGGGCAAATTACAATGATTTCTTAGTCTGGCAGGGACTGGTTTTGGCCCTGGCAGAACTTGGCTGTCTGCTCCTGTTGCAAATGCCTCTGTCTAGTGTGGCAAACTAATGTATCCTCCTCCCTCCTGGTGTCAAAGTAAGCACTAGTGTGGTGAATGCACATATATCCCATCAGGAGCCAACAGTCATCACAAGACAAAGGATGGCAGGAATCATTCACTGGTTTATAGACACACACACACACACACACACACACACACGCACACACTCGCCACCTTCTTCTTCCCCTATTTTGCTAGTGGCTATTTGGATAGGTGATCCTCTAGGACAAAGTCATGTTTTTTAAAAAGAATCAGATGAGACAGAGAAAATGACACTTGGAATCCTCACATAACACCTGACTGTTGTTCTAAGTCTTTTACAGAGATGGCTCGTGTGTTCAGGTTTTGATCAACAACCATGTCTAGATGGTACAGTGTTCCTTTTAACAGGGATTTCCAGATATTGTTGACTACAAGTCCCATCATTCCTGTTTGGACAGGCACGCAATTTCAGTGCTTGCCCTAGGCGCTATTTTCCCTAGATACGCCTCTGGCCACCACCTAGGCGCTTTCCAGATTAGACCCTGCATTGTGGTCACGTCATATCTCAGAAGTGTGTTTCCACACTTCCTATGTTGTGACACCACAGTCCCTATGCAGACAGCAGAATGCTGTTCACATTTCCAATGCCTTGTTTTAAATTTAATCACTGTGATATAGAGCTAGGACACCATATATCTGGCGTAAAATGTTGCTGTTTTTCTGGTTGTTAGTTTCCACGAGACTGCTCCCCTTGCTGTTTACGTTTTGAATGCAACTTGCCTGAAAGGAGGCATTTTGCTGCTGTTGAGCAGCTAGTCTGTAAAGTGCCCTAGAGGTGTGGCATAAAATAATTTAAAAGGAAAAAATAAATAAAAGAATACTAATCACTGGCTCTAACCTCATTCTCTCTTGAAAGTTCAGGAATTTTTTACCCCACCCATTTAAAAAATGCCAAACTTGCCCATTTTTGCCATCTGCAAAGGTTGAGAAAAAGAGGATGGAGCCATTCATATCACCACTAATGTAAGCACTAATGGTGCAGTGGAGAAGTAACTTGCCTAGGGAGCAAGATGTTGCTGATTCGAATCCCTGCTGGTATGTTTCCCAGACTATGAGAACACCTATATTGGGCAGCAGCAATATAGGAAGATGCTGAAAGGCATCAATCTCATACTGTGCAGGAGATGGCAATGGTAAACCCCTCCTGTATTCTACCAAAAAATACCACATGGCTTGTGGTCACCAGGAGTCGACACTGACTCGATGACACAACTTTACTTACTTTACTTGTGGGATGTATACTGCACTCTTAAGCATTTTCTTAGTGGTCGCTAAGAGTCGACACCGACTTGATGGCACTTAATCAAGCAAGCTAGCAAGCATTTTCACTCAAAAGTGAGTCTCACTGAGTTCAATGGGACTTGCTTCCTAGCAATGTTTCCGATTGCAGCCCTAAATACAGGGAAACCACTCCAAATTATAAAGGGTAAATTATGAGGTGAGTTGATGTGAGGTTTTCACATAATGTGAGGTAAAACTGTAATTTACAGCTATATGTGAAAAATATTGAGTCTGTCGCTGTAGCACTATTCAGACCTTTGTTTGAACACACATAAGGGGCAGAATGGGGCTGCACTGATTGCACCTGCTGGTCCTGCCCCAGCCCATCAGAGTATTTGGCATAATGTCCCAAAGATCCTATGCATGTACAAACTGTATGCATGCAGGCTCTGTTTGCACAATCATAGAACCTGTCTACTCATAGATTATTTGAACATGTGAATGGAGTCTGTGTATGTACGGTTTGTATGTACATAATCTATTTTCAGACTGTATGATAAGTGTGGATTCCCACTCCCCTCACACATATATTTAGATAAATATCTGAATAGTGCTACTAAGATTCCTCTTATATTAGCTTTGCTTTCAGCAGTAATTATATGAGCAGAACCTTCTGTATTGCAGTCTTCTAGTACAACTCATCAACAACAGTTGTGCTTGCTCAACCTCTCCAGTCACATTTCTATAATATCCAGAATACTACTACTTGCTCAGCAAAGGAGCTGAACTAACCATTATACCATATATGTTGTAGAGTGTACAATATTCTTTATTTAGTGGGTTTCAAGGGAGTACTCACTCAGTCCACAGATGCGCTGGATATTTCTTGGTCAGCACTGGCCAGAACTTACAGGGATAAGAAAATCAGAGGTGTGCAAATTGATTCGAATTTGAATCGATTTGAGCTCAAATTGGGCAATTTTTGAGTGATTCAAATTCAAAATGAAATGCCCTTCAAATAAAGGGCCTGATTCCAGTTTGAATCAAAAGAACCCCAATCTGAGCTCACATTTATTTGAGTGATTTGAGCACCATTCTGGTGAGCTTTCCCCCCTTGCTGATTGGTCTTCTGGCACTGGCTTCTGTAGGGCTTGAGATCTCCTTGCTTCTTGGTTGGCTTGTTATCATATGAATCAAGTGTCAACAAGGTCAACTGTGCCCCCATTGGCTGGGGGGAAGAAGGAGGAAGGGGTAAAAAAAAGGGCATTTCAAAATGTATTCAAAAGGCCTGGGGAGGGGAGGCAGAGAGAACCCTTAGTGTGCTCTAGAAGATGTTACATCAAGAGAGGAGAAAGGGAGGAATCAAGGAAGATTTGATTTTGTGGTTTTCTTTTCTCAGCACTGAGTATAATATGCAGTGCTATTGCTGCTATGTTATTAACTATTTGGTTTTGCTGGACAAAGGCAGAACTTGGGTTCCTGCCTCCCTTCCTTGAGTTGTGGTTTGGTCTGTTTGTGAGATGGTGTTCTGGCAAGAAATGGGCAGTGTGGCCCCTCAATGTGTGTGTGTGTGTGTGTGTGTGTGTGTGTGTGTGTGTTTGTGTTATATTTTCTTGATGATTGTTGTGAGATGAGCCCCAAGTCTGGCCTTGAGACTAACTTGTGCTTCACTCACTGCTCTGATCTGCTCTGCAATCTTCATTCTGCATTGCAAGGTGTACTCACTCAGTCCAAATGTGGCTGAAGACATTGCTATAGTTGAGCTTAGGGCTACACTTGCTGCTAATGGTGCTGCTATGGCAGCTGTTGCAATACTAAGAAGTAAGGCATCATAATTGTGCGTGTGTGAGAGAGAGCAACTTGTGCCAGTGATGTTACTGCAGCACAGACACTGTGACTTGTAGTGGATTCTGGGTCAGTGATTTTTTTTCTTGGCCATTTTTGGACTGTGTTTGGGGAAAATGTGTGTTATTCTGTGTCAGGAAGGACAGATTCCTTTAACCGTGTGCTTCTAATCTTCATTGATTTGCAAAGCAAGGACACAAAATGCATTGCAAATGGCAATGCAAAACTCTGTGAGTGCAAGGTGTTTTTTTGACCAATAGGAAACTTTGGGGAACTCAAAACGCTCCATTGTTCCCCATAGATAGTTCTTAGGGACACCAGTGTGGGGTGGGTGGTATGGTGGAGCCACCATTGAGAGGATGGGTTCAAGGAACGCAAGCCACCATTTTCCTGGGGCCACCCCATCATCACTGTAGATGGGGTGCCCCGGCTGTGGACACTCCGTGTGGGAGGTCTAGGTTGCCTGAGGAGCACTGTGCCAACCGTAGATCCACTGGAGCATTTCAGAGCACTGGCAGCAGCTCTCTGCGGCTACACAACATAGGGAGAGGGCGACTCAGAGGCAGAGCCTCTAATGTGCTGCTGTGCCACTGCCTCAGTCATGACAAACACCTTTTATATTGTAATGTGCTCTTGGGAGGAAACATTTTGCAGTAGGAAAGGGGCTTTGCCTTTGAGTCCCTCTCTTCCTCTGCCATATAGCGACAGAGAGCTGCTTCTCGCACTCCAAAATGCTCCTCTGGACCTACAGTTGGCACTGTGGCCCACAGGCACCCTAGACTTTCTATAGGGAGTACTCACAGCTGGGGTACCTCCCTCCAGTGTTGGAGGGGCAGCCCCAGGGAAATGGCGGCTCATGTTCCTTGAACCCATCCACTCAATGGTGGCTCTCCCGTCCCAGGAAGTGCTTAACCTTTTCCTACCAGCTACTGTTCCCCTTCTTCTCCCCCCTCTGCTGCTTGTACCCTGCCAGTACTCTGGACCCATAAAACACTGTAGAGGAGAGATGGATGCAGTTGGGTTATAATTCCAGAGAGGAAATGTTTGGCCTGGAAAAAACTAAGCTACTCTTTCCCTCTGCCCCTTTTTGGCTCCAAGGTTTGGGAACTGGAAAGGGGCAAATTTGGGCAAATGTTACATGCAGCTGCAGTGCAGTAATGTATACTTTGACAAAACTGGCTGCTGGGTGCTCAAAAAGAGCAGTTTTACTATGACACTTTTTGTGTGATCAGTGGAGAAAGGAGGTGTGTGTGTGTGTGTGTGTGTGTGTGTGTGTGTGTGTGTGTGTGTGCGCACGCGTGTGCAAACACCAGATATGGGGTGGGAGTGCAGCATCCTGCCCAGTATATGGTTTAGCATCAGACCTCCATAAAATCAAAGGGCCAGTACTTTAAAAATACTACGGCTGATCCCCTCCCTAGAATAATATTCCCAGGCAGGAAAACAAAAAATGAAAAAGTCAGTCTGCAAAAAGATATAATTTCTTGAAAAGCACCTGTCAAAAGCTTTGAAATTTAACAATGCAGAAAACCACACAGCTGTACAGGCTCCACAGTGCTGTTTACTGGATGGAAGCTTTTTATAAACACTTGCTTATGCTATGCACAGATGTGGTCTTTAAAGTAATTCATGAAAGCAATTCATACTGGACGGTGGTGCCAAATCCTGTAACTGGTCCAGAAGTTGGATTAATGCCTCTCACAATGTGTGGACAATGTACACATTGGGTGCCATTTCCCACTGTATCGTTCTTCAATTTCTTGGTAATAGTTGTCAGGCTGTTTTGCATGGAGGACTGTGTTCAGCACACTCGTACCCCAAAGCTATCTGCTCTACACAAAGCATTTGTTTTGAGCTTTTTACTCTTGCTGAAACTCATTGGGTTGGTTCTCCTGATCAGGTGATGTTAGCTATGCCACTGAAAGCCAATCAAGTGTCCATGTGCTGGCTCCAGTGTCCCCTAGGTGCTGCACTTTGCCAGACATTCACCCACAATTGGCACTGTAGAGCAGATATTAGATTGCTGATCATGGTCAAAATTGCTGATCATGGTCAAATGTCTGGCAGGCCACAGCACGCGGGCAACTTTGGAGCCAGCACACAGGAGCATGCACACCTCTGCCTCCTGACTTTTGGTGGCACGACTGACTTCACCCGATCATAAGAACATGCCCAATGAGAGTGTGCAATGGTCATTTCGTTTTCAAAACAATATTATGTTCTGAGATAATCAAGTGATTAAATAAAGTAATCATTGGTACATCGTTGCTTTGTTTTTTTAAAAAAAACTCTGATCAAAATAAGCTGCCTTGTACTATTTCAGAAGATTGGTCCATTTAGCTAAGTATTGGCTACCCTGAAGGGCAGAGGCTCTCCGAAGTTTCAGAAAGGGATATAGTGAAAGTTCCAGGGATTGAATCTGGGACCTTCTGTATGCAAAGCATGTCCCTTGGCTCCTCCTCAAGATAGCATACATACCTGTAATTTTCGGAAACCATACCATATTATGTCAGTCTTATCTGGAATGACTGAAATAAAATAATCATTCTCCATGTTCTAGCCAGTTTAAAAAAAAAATGTTTAGAGCCTGATTTATTTCTCCTACATTGTTGTGGGACTGGATTCAAGAGTAGTGTATATGCAGCGGAGGATCCCTCACTAGTCCTCTCCTATCATCACATCCACCATCAATGAACCAAGCAACCATATCAGAAGAGTATCTCCTCTGCAGGGGCTGTTTCTTCTAGGTGTTTTACAAGTTTGTTACATGTTCCCAATCCTAAACCTTTTGGGGGACTGGGGACCTGGGGCATTTTGTTTTTCCATCCAGTACATGTTATGCATTAATGATATTGTGTAAGAAAATGAACAAAATAAGATAGCATTAGGGCAAGATAATGAACTGTAGGGCAGATCACACGACCGGTACTTAGGAAAATATATGAACATGGGAAGCTGCCATATACTGAGTCAGACCATTGGTCTATCTAGCTCAGTATTGTCTACACAGACTGGCAGTGGCTTCTCCAAGGTTGCAGGCAGGAATCTCTCTCAGCCCTATCTTGGAGAAGCCAGGGAGGGAACTTGAAAGCTTCTGCTCTTCCCAGAGCAGCCCCATCCCCTGAGGGGAATATCTTACAGTGCTCACACATCAAGTCTCTCATTCATATGCAACCAACCAGGGTGGACTCTGCTTAGCTAAGGGGACAAGTCATGCTTGCTACCACAAGACCAGCTCTCCTCTCATACTTGCATAGGTAGACAGTCACATCCTATCCAAGTTCAGGAGCTGTGTGTGCTCCTATTTTGTAACTCTCTGGTAGGTGTAAACAAGATCAGACGTGCGGAGCTTGTTTGTTTGCCAAACCCCATCTGGGTAGGATGGTTTTTCCTCCTACCTCATTCCAAACCTGGGGATGGAATCTGGGTAGGGCATGCTTCTTCTACCCAGCGGGGGCTTAGCAAACAATCAAGCTCCCTGCTTCCTACCGTGCTTTACACTCACAGGGCAGTTCAGATGAACATCAGCCCACCTCCTCTTTTGCATGCGATATAAGGCTGCAGCCCCATCACAAACAAATACAAATACGATGACTATGTTATATACCACTTTTCAACCAAAGTTCCCAAAGAGGTTTACATATCGAAATAAATAAACATATTAAATGTTCCCAAAGAGCTCACAGTCTAAAAAAATAAACATAAGAAAGACTTCAAAAACAGCCATGGGAGGGATGCTGTGCTGGGGTTGGATATGGCCAGTTGCTCTCCCCCTGTAAAATAAAAAGAATCACTACTTTTAAAAGGTGCCTCTTTGCTCAGTCAGCAGGGGACGTGCCCACTCCTACATGAAACATGCCCACTTCTACATTACTCAAGGATATGCCAATGCATTCCCGGCATGTCCTTTAACTCACATGTAAGGGGTGATCATCCAAATCACCCCCTACATGCACTGCAGCAGCACATGCAGAGGGGCAATTAAGATGAGGGCCACAGACGAGCACAAACAGCTCCTGAACTTGTGTAGGGTGCATCTTCTACCCAAGTACCAGTTGTATGAACTGCCCTAATGAAAGGCTGACCATAATGAAAACTAGTTAGATAAGTAAATATATTGTTTTTTCACTTTACAAAAATAATTTCTTAGGCATGCAATACTTTAATATGACAGTATGAAAATAAAGGGGTAAGGTTAGTCCTAATCAGAAAGAAATAGCACGGAATATTGCTAAAGGTCACATTGATGCAGCACATCTCTTGACTTCTGTCTGTGACTCATGGAATGAAACAGAAATGTTAACATATCATGCTATGAGCACCCACAGTGCAATTGTTTGTGTGCAACAGAAAAGCTAAATGGATACCAGAGGAAGAAAAAATGTGCGAACAATATTTTAAACAAAATATTGTCTTATACAAATAACCTCTCATGGAGCGTTAGCTCCACTTACTGGCTGTACATTAAAATCCTGTGATTAAAACAGAATTCATTTTGTAGCATGGCTGTTTTTTAATGGTCCAGATCCAGGGTGTGAGGATTGCCTTTCATGTTATAGCATTCTGGGTAGATAGATAGATCTTTATTACAGTACTTGTCCAGATACAATTAACAGCAATTACAGTTCATAACAGCCTACAGTCCGTACAATCAATCTATCACATTAACCCCATTTAGAGAAGAAAAGTTCACCTAGTGAGGTGAACATCGTTACCTAACTGATTGAGGGAGCCTTAACCATGACTTAACAGATTTTATACACAATCGCTCAGAATCTGACAACACAGGAAGTAAAAAATACATTATTATCTGCAAAAAGATATGTTTTATAAAATTCCATCACTCTTCCCAGAAACCCACTAAAAAGGATAGGAACCCACTGCTCCTATATGGCTGTAGTTCCACATGGGGCCATAATGCTTGCGTGCCACCTGTCCATCTGGATTGGCCTGAACTAGTGGAGAGTCCTTCTTGTTCTGGGACCAGTACCTGCTGGGAATCAGCGTTGCCAGAGGGCCAAAATACACATGCCATCAAGCCTGTCTTTAATAGACAGGCTTAATGCAGAAGTGGACTGGGAATGGTCCTCATATATTTAAAAATTAGTTGCAGGGGCCTCTGATATGGCTGGGAATGTGGCATGTGATGAGGGAGAGTTTAACACTTTCCCTCTCTGTACCATTTCCCCCTCTCCTGAAGGAGAAATTTGCTGCAAATCAATGCTTTGGGAGCAAATTCCCTTTTGGAAGCTGTGGTTTTTGATCAGTGGCTAATTTTTAAAGATAAAGGCTTACCACTTCTGCATTAAGTCTTTCCTGTAAAGACTACAGGTTTAATGTCACGTGTAGTCCACTAGGGCTGGGGATTATGGGAGTTGAAGTCCAATAACAGCTGGAGACCCAACGTTGAGAATCTGATTTAGAGCAACTATATGTGTAAACAAAACCCTGAGAAATATTTAATTAAGAGCACAATGGATTTTTTGTGAACACCCATGGCTTGGCACAGGGGAACTGAACTGGCAATAGGTTAACTTGAGCCGTGAATTGCATGTGTGTGTGCATGCACACACAGACAGACACACACACACATGCCTTGTGTGGTGGAAGAAGCAGGTAATGTACTTGGGAGTTGACTGACATTTTGGCCATGCATTTAAAATTAGGTTTTGAAACAGCCTGATGGCTTCTAAAAGCTTCTCTCTCCAGGACAGTGCTTAAAAAATGCCTGTTAAGAATGGAGCCAATTGTACTAATGGGAAACTTTGATGCACTTAGATGAATCTGTGTCAGGATAAAAAGCCACATAGCTCAGCAGCTGGAGTCAAGGAGGAGTGGACACATCTTTGTCTCTTTCCTGTCAACATAATTGCACACAGCAGGGTCATAAGCAATTTGTCTGTTGCCTGCCTGGGAAGCCTCTTTTCTATATTAAGCTGTAGCCACGGGTATCTATATAGATGTTGCTACTGAAGACCAAGCTTAGGGCCAGAAAATCAACAGATGTAACGGGCCAGCACAAGGCCAAATCTCTTTGAGCCCTTGGGTTCAAATGCTTCCTTGCTGAGCCCTGATCTGTCCTGAAAAGCTTTAGGGATTCAGCTACAACCTTAGGCTGGCTTTCTGCACAGTTCAATGTTATCCCTTTTGTGCTACCAAGAAATGCTCGCTATTCTCTCTTTCTTATGGTGTGGCCAGTTTGGTCAATTCATACCGCATTTATAGCTAAAAGCAGATACAGCTACTAAAAGATTCGATGATATTCTTCTGTGTTTATCTATCAATCTCTGTGAGTCACATCTTTGCACACAAAAGGTCCTAAATGTTCATTTTAAAGACATGTTTTGTTACGTCCAGTATCTGCAGACCCATGCAGTGAACCATGCCAGACTGAGGACTCACTATGATGCAGTCCAGAATGCTTTGCAAACATTGCAATTTGTAGTGCCCATGTAAAGAGGCTTCTTATGCCATCATGGGCCAAAATTTAAAAATAATTGAACTCTACCCATTTCTATTCCAAATTGACTTGGTTTTTCTGAGCCTTTTTGAAGAAAAGCATGTTTCTCCCCACCCCACCCACTCCAAAAATCATGGCCATCTTTCCCCCTCCCCACCACCATTCACAATCAGAAAGTGTGGAGAGACAGCAGAGAGAAGCCAGAAGAGGAGACATCTGGAACTGTGCCATTATGAGCCAACTGAATGTTTGGATAGAGGAGACTTGGCTTGTAATGGCTCAGAGGATTCTGAACTGGGGGAGGTTGTTTCCAGCCCCTCCCCATGTCTGGTCTCTGTGCATGTATAGCACAGTGTCATCCATCCTGCTCCCTGGAGAAAGGGAAAGCAGGCTGAGACAAAAGGGACCTATGGGAGGGGAAGGCAAGATGAGAGGGCTCTGGGAACTAGGAGAGTGGCAAGACTCTGGGTGCCCTTCTCTTCTAGGTCAATGCATATCCTCACCTGGGCCCAGTAGAGGCAGGGAGCCAGGCTGTACATTTGATGCCCTAAAGAATGACCAGATTGCAACCTCTGGGAAAGGTAGATGCTGGGGCTGTCCTTCGGTGAGAGAGAGCCTGGTGACTGATGGGCATGGCCAGCCCTCCATTCCCTCAGGCTGTGAGCCTCCCTTTAAGATCAGCCATGCCTGCAGTAGACTTCACTGGAGAGAAAACTAGAGATACTTGTGAAGAGGGAAGTGGATATTGCTGTGAACTATAATCAGCAATAATTGAGACACTGTTGCACCATGAAGCAGTCTGCAAGGGCCATATGATGCTGAACTATCCCCTTAGGCCAGTGAACCTGATACACACAGCCTATAATGAAGCTACTGAAACTCAGCAGATTCTAGTAAGACTGCCAGGGAAACAATGAATTTGGATTCCAAAATAAATTCTGGAGTGCACTGCCTGAGTCTCACTTTATCAAACTCTTTCAGGAGTGGAATCATCTCTGTAACAATGCAGAATCCTCAGGTTATAGAAAAGCAAAGAGTTGGAAAGAGACAAGTAGATCTGTAAGTCAATTTCCCTACACTAGTGGGATATCAGCTAATAAAGAAACCTGCCATTTATACCATGAGCAGAAGCAAACAAGTGTCACACTAAGGTGAGAACACACCAGACAGCTCCTCTGAAAGATTTGGCTGAATTATCCAAACCAGATACTAGATACCACATGGAATGCTAAGATAAGTTCAGAGCTTCTAATGATAGATGTCATATTCACATTTAAATTGCTGTTCATGAAAAACTGAGAGGAGATGACTAGGCACCCCTTCCACTTCCCTTCAGAAACTGTAAATATTCATTGTGAGCAACTGTTATGTTAGGAAGCACTAAATCACAAAAAAGAGTCCCATTAAAGTCAATAGGACCATTCAAGTGAGTAAATATTCATGAATATTACTAGCAATTGCATGCATATGAAACGGGGCGGGGGGGGGGTGGAGAGAGAGAGAGAACCTGCCTTATGAAAGACAATCTAGGCTTTCTTAAGGCTATCTGTGAAACCATGTGGAAATAGAGGGATACTTTAAATGTTACTTTTTCATGTGTTTGAGGAAAGAGGGGGGATTGCTAAAATGGCTGGTTCTGTTCAAAGAACTATGCATTTAACCAAATTCTTTGAATTTGATAATTCATTCTACAATAATTCAAGATAAAAACTCTGTATGAAAAGTCATGCATAATTATTGATATAGTAATTTTACTAATATTGATCTTTCTAAAACTACCACCCTGCTGCTCTTTCCAAGCCTTCTGGACAGCTGTGTGCCATAAATTGGCCTCTGACAGCTTCATTTTTAAACAGCTACCCTGCTGTTAACACAGATATTTTCATTAATCAGAACCTCTTTCTGATTATATCTGGAGAGAGATTCAGAAATCACCAGTGTGGGTATGCGCACACTTTAAGTTTCAGCACCAAAGACAGTTCCAGCACAATGGCTGTTATTCAAGTCTTTGTTTCAGGATAGGCTTTAACCAGCTTGGATATGGGAAATGGTCAGGAGTCCATTCAGATTAACAGTGACCCCTACATGTGATAACATTGGGGTCATGGTGAGAAGTGAGAACACACCCACCTGACATCACTAAAGGACGTGCCCTTGCCAAGTGTATTGCTGCTCTATGTTTTGATCAGAAAGACAAGCAATTTCTTCCCCCAGCTGTTCTTCCTTGTAGAGTTTCCACTGAGATTACCTGAGAAAGAGTGTACTTCTAAAAGGCAATGAGCGCTTGCCACTGCTTGACTTTTAACAGGAGCAGATCTATCCCAGAGGCCTAGCTCTCTCAGTCTCCCTGTAGGTATCTGTGACACACAGAGACATGCACTCAGGGCTGCTGTCCCACAGTTCGAGAAAATAAATGGACACAGCAAGTTTGGAACTCATCCTGGGAGCCTGGGACAAAAAACAAAGCATTTCCCACCCTACCTCCTGCCTTCTTCTTCAAAGAAGTGAGAGGGGGAGAGCAAGAGCAACCTGTTGCTCAGCTGACATGTCCCCTCTGCTTCAGGGGCCCCAGGCCTTTTGTTCTCCCTTGTTTATACCAGAAGCATAGCTGTATTTAAGGAAGAGATGGAAGCCTGAATCCCACATGCATTTGGACAGAGCTACTCCAGCACCCTTTATGCATCATTTCCATGCAGTAGACATGGAAACAGGTCTGACAGCCAGAATATTCTCACAACCAGCCTTTTGTGGGTACAAGAGAGTATAGAGGCTCATCTGGAGCCATGGGAACCTCTCCTACCCAGGTTCTGCCCAGCTGGGTAGCCTAGCTTCCATACTCAGGCTTAAACTTAGGTAGGATAGAATCCCTCACTGACCTACCTCAGTTTCTGATGGTATGAGTGACTGCTCTGGCCATGTTAACAATCAAGTCTAGTGGAAAGCAGAGCCAAGGAGAGGCATGCTGCTGAATTGCCAAGGGCTGCTGCTCCACTGCCTGCACAGTGCATTGTGGGATACTGGAGGACTCCCAGCTCCCAAATGCAGCCCTGAGGAATGCTGCTGCAGTGGTTGTGTGGGCACGTAAGCAGTTAAGTCCAACAGAGGCACCAATCATGTGGGAAGGAGAAGGTACAGTAGGTTCCTGCCTCATTTCCAGCCCACCCTGTTTAATCATGTGTAAGGACTCTATATGTTACATGGGAGATCCAAACAATTTTCTTCTAAAAGCAACCATGGGGCCCACAATTTGAATCAGGGTTTAACTCTTTTTTCCTCACACTGCAATCACAATTCAAATGCCCCCAACCAGTGCAACTCTTCCATTTGCTAAATGGGGAAAACAGTTTTTTCCCACCTCCTCAGCTAGTAGTATCTCTGGTGGTGGGGATGATCTGGAGCAGCACCACAGTATGGGAGAAAAGGTTAACATCCCCTCCCACAAACTGTGGCTCCAATCCAAACTGGGGCACCTCACAACTGCTTGTAGATGAAGAAAATTATGTAGGGAGATCGAATCATGGGTCTTGCACATAATATGTAGTTTAGCCCTGAGATTTAACATGAAAAACTTTAGCTTTCTGTTAAATTTAGTAAATCTCATATCTCATCCTACACGATTGCTGTAAAAAGAAATTGTCTCTGCGTGAAGATAGGGGAGAGTCAGATCATAGTGACTTCACTGCATCACAGCTGAATGGAAGACTGGAGCCTAATTTGCATTCAGTTTTATCCAGTATAATACTCAGTTCTCCAAGAAAGGAGCAGGACTCTAACAGTCTGCACCTATGGTCTACTCAGTTCCCTGAGGATTACATGAAAATCCCCGATAGAAGTTGAAATTTAAATGGAAAATTTGTTATAGCCCTTTCTTTATAATTTACCAGCATTAAGTACCATTGCTCCAGAAATTATGGCCACACATATGGATGTCCAACCTATTTTTGAATCTTAGTTTTTATAATCTAAGATAGTTTTTATAATCATAGGGAGGAAAGCTGGTCTTGTGGTGCCAAGCATGACTTGTTCCCTTAGCTAAGCAGGGTCCACCCTGGTTGCATATGAATGGGAGGTTAGATGTGAGAGCACTGTTAAGATATTCCCCTTAGGGGATGGAACCTCTCTGGGAAGAGCATCTAGGTTCCAAGTTCCCTCCCTGGCATCTCCAAGATAGTGCTGAGAGAGCTTCCTGCCTGTGACTTTGGAGAAGCTGCTGCCAGTCTGTGTAGACAATACTGAGCTAGATGGACCTATGGTCTGACTCAGTATATGGCAGCTTCCTATGTTCCTATGTAATCTAATCATACATTGAGCAAAACTGAGCTCCACAGTCTAAGTACACAATACATAAGGAGCAGTTCCCTTTGTTTTTCTTTAGTTTGTCGCCTATCAGTTTAATTCCCACTGTGACGAGCTCAATACAGAGCCTGGGGTTCTGATAAATGCAGGTGCTACGATAGGACAGGAGGAGAGGGTAATAAACATCTAAGCTGAATGTCAGCAATGGTCAAAGCTACCAAGCAGCATTGCTCCTTGGTTTTCCTCGGAGCTTAGGGCGATGAAGCAACTCGGACGACAGCTGGAGCGACGCTGGAGGAAGAGTCGTCATGAATCCGATTGAACACGGGCTAGAGCCCATTTTAGGAACTACTCCGTGGCAGTGGGGGCGGCAAAGAAATGCTTTTTCTCGGCCTCCATTGCATCTGTGCAGACAAACAGAGCTGTTTCGTGTGGTAAAAACCTTGCTCCACACATCCCCCCAGACAATGGGGGAGGTGTCATCTACAGCTCTTTGTGATCAGTTTGCCTGTCACTTTGCAGATAAAGTCGCTCGCATCCGTGCTGACCTGGACTCCAGAGTTTTGGCAGTTCCGGCAGATGTGCCTCTGGTACCATCTAGTCCTGTTGTGTTGGATTCTTTTCGGTTGGTGCAGCCTGAGGATGTGGACAAGATCCTGGGCAGTGTGCTGGCGACTTCGTGCGCTCTTGACCCTTGCCCTTCATGGCTAATAAAAGCTGCCAGGGAGGGGACAGGCAGATGGCTGGAGGTGATCATTAATGCTTCATTAAGGGAGGGCAGGATGCCATCGTGCCTTAAGGAGGCAGTGGTAAGACCACTATTAAAAAAGCCCTCCCTTGATCCCTCCAACCTGGATAACTATAGACCTGTGTCTAACCTTCCCTTTTTGGGCAAGGTGATAGAGCGTGTGGTGGCGTCCCAGCTGCAGAGGGTCTTGGATGATACGGATTATCTGGACCCTTTTCAATCTGGCTTCCACCCCGGGTATGGGACTGAGACTGCCTTGGTCGCTCTAGTGGATGACCTACGCCAGGAACTAGACAGGGGGAGTGCGTCCCTGTTGGTTCTGCTGGACCTCTCGGCGGCGTTCGATACCATCGACCATGGTATCCTTCTGGGCTGCCTCTCGAGTATGGGAATCGGAGGCACTGCGTTGCGGTGGTTCCGGTCCTTTCTTGAGGGGAGGGCCCAGAAGGTGGTGCTGGGGGACTACTGCTCAGCCCCGTGGCCGTTGGCCTGTGGGGTCCCGCAGGGATCGGTCTTGTCCCCCATGCTGTTTAACATCTACATGAAGCCGCTGGGAGAGGTCATCCGGGGACTTGGACTGAGTTGTCAGCAATATGCGGATGACACTCAGCTCTATCTCTCCTTGTCATCTGATCCTAGGGAGGCGGTGGATGTCCTGAATCGGGGGCTGGAGGCCGTGATGGGCTGGATGTGGGCTAATAAACTGAAATTGAATCCGGATAAGACGGAGGTACTGTTGGTCAGTAGGAGAGCCAATCGGGATGAGGAGATTTTACCGGTTCTGGATAGGGTTGCACTCCCCTTGAAGGAGTAAGTACGCAGCTTGGGGGTACTACTGGACCCGGCTCTGCTTTTGGAAGCTCAGGTGGAGGCGGTGGCCAGGGGTGCCTTTGCACGGCTTCGGCTGGTGCGCCAGCTGCATCCCTTTCTCGAGAAGGCAGATCTGGCCACAGTTACCCATGCCTTAGTCACGTCGTGGCTGGATTACTGTAACGCGCTCTACGTGGGGCTGCCCTTGAAGAATATCCAGAAACTGCAGCTAGTGCAAAACGCGGCAGCGAGGGTTTTATCCGGAGCTGCCCGTTGGGAACATATCACCCCCATTTTGAAAGAGCTGCATTGGCTGCCGGTTCGTTTCCGGGTCCAATTCAAGGTGCTGGTTTTGACCTTTAAAGCCCTAAACGGTTTGGGCCCAGGGTATTTGAGGGACCGCCTGCTCCCAAGGGTTGCTGCCCGCTTGACGAGGACATCTGAGGGGGCCCTGCTCTGGGTGCCAACAATGAGGGAGGCCCGGCTGTCGTGCACTCGGGACAGGGCCTTCTCTGTTGCTGCTCCTAGACTCTGGAATGCTCTCCCAGTGGCCATTCGTTCCTCAGACTCCATCACGGCTTTTAGAAAGCTTTTAAAGACTTGGCTTTTTACCCAGGCTTTTACATAATCGTTTTTACTCCTGCTTCTGTGTGTTTTTATCTGTTGTCTTGTTTTTTATGCTTGTTTGATACAGTATGTTTTTAGCTTGGTGTTTTTATTGCTTTTATTGTATGTTTTAATTTTTGTAAACCACCTTGGGGTTTTCTTTTAACGAAAGGCGGTATAGAAATGTAAAAATAAATAAATAAAATAAATATAAATAAAAGCAGAGCCCTTTGTCTGTCATGGTTCCACACATGCAGAACTTGTCCTGCTCTGCTATCTGATCTTAAACTGAATTCCTGAAAAACTCAGATTGAACTTTTTAAAGCACACAATTTCAAGTCATTGCTGTACTGCTTTGTTTAAAAACATGCAAGAACTGTAAGCAAAGAAGACTACATTGCTCAGAAGGTGGACCCTTCATAGATTTATCTATATAGGCTGCCAATTGGTCTGGGGCCATGTGTAATTTTGTGGCAGTGATAGTGATAGTGATAGGTTTATATGGATTGTTTTGTCTGATTCAAAAACTTTTCCAGATGCAGAATTTTCAGGGTGCATAACTTCTGCCTTTTAGGATCAACCATCAACAATAAAGGATCCAGCAGTCAAGAAATACACCACAGACTAGCACATGGTAGGGTTGCAGTGAAGGCCTTGGAAAGGATATTTAGATGCTGTGATGTGTCTACATCTACAAAGATTAGAATCTTTCAGACAATGGTTTTTCCCGTGACACTCTACGGATGCCAAAGTTGGACTCTGAAGAAACAAAATAGGAAAAGTATTGACACTTTTGGACTTTGATGCTGGAGACCATTTTGAGGAGACCATGGACAGCCAGGAAAACAAACAAATGGGTCATAGAACAAATCAATCCAGAATTTTCACTCCAGGCACAAGTGACCAGGCTCAAACCATCATACTTCGGACACACTATGTGAAGACCCAGCTCCCTTGAGAAGTCCATAATGCTGGCAGAAGTTGAAGGAAAGAGAAGAAGAGGATGACCAGCAGCAAGGTGGATGGACTCGATTATGACAGCAATGAATGCACCACTGAGAGACCTTAAAGGCCAAGTTGAAGACAGATCATCCTGGAGAGAATCTATCTATATGGTCGCTAAGAGTCAACACTGACTTGACGGCACTTAATCAATCAAATCACTCTCATGTGCAGTGCTGTGCTGTGAAATCCTTATGATTTCTGATTTTTATTTTTGGGGGGTCCTTTTTACAGACAGAACATAAGAACACTGGATTCTCAGCACCATTTTTGAATCTGTTCTGTAATGGTAACCACTGTGCAAGCAACAATAGAAGATCTGTTGTAAAAAGGAGGGAGAGTTCTGAAGAAATAATGACATATTTTGTAGCTGATAAAAACCCCTTTCCAATGACACTTTACAAACAAAAGTGGCCCAATAATTACTGGGACAATGAGGTTTATTCCTTCTGGTGGCCATCTTGATTATGTCATCACAACAATGCAAAAGAGGTTCGAATGTAACAAAATAATCTGTATAAACTTATCACTAACTTTGCAAAGAAACAAGATTTTATGCACTATGCTTCCAGACTATATATTGCGAATCTCTTTTACTCACCGTTTTCAAGAAAAGACTGATGAACACCTAAAAGCTTTACTTTGGATATGGGTTTAAGATGCCATGCCTAATCAGAGGGGATTGAATGGGACACTCCATGGGGCTCCTTCCATCTCTATGACTATCTCCACTGTGGACACAGAGTATTTTACACATTACACTTAGTGCATGGAAACCCCTCTGTGATAAGCTCTCCCAAGCACTGCCTTAATAGGCACTTTCTCATGATCAGTTAGAAGGGCTACCTGACATGCAGGGAGGAAGGCTGCTGAAACTTACCTCCCCTGCAGACAATCGTTGGGTCTCTGCTGGGCATACGGATCATGCACCCAGATGGACACTGGCTGCCACTGGCAGTGCGAAGGATCAGGGGCCGGTGTGCGTCATCCTGCAAATCCTATAATGCACTGCGAATGTGTGCAATACATTTGGGGGGTCTCCCTGGCACTGGCCAGGAGCCCTGCAGTGTCTCCCCACAAGCAGCCAGGGCTGAGACACAAGCTGTTAGATGTGGTTAAGGGTATAAGAGTTCCTTTAATCTCAGCTAAATAGAGGGCTTCTTTGGCAGCTTTGCCACCAAGGCACCGCTGGGACTGGGATGGATTCCAGTGGTTCTTATGCACAGCCTAACATGGGCTGGGCTTCCCTAGCCAATTGCCAAGCTTTTTATCTAGGACAGGAATTGCCAGTCTTCCTTCATGCACTTTTTACAGAAAATCCAGACAGTGTCAACTTGATGTACTGCAACATTTTCTATGTGTTCCTCCTGTCTTTGTCAGATCCGATGCATGAACACAAGAACAGCCCTGCTGGATCAGGCCCAAGGCCCATCTAGTCCGGCATCCTGGTTCGTACAGTGGCCCACCAGATGCCGCTGGAAGCCACAAGCAGGAGTTGAAGGCATGCCCTCTCTCCTGCCATTACTCCCCTGCAGCTGGTACTCAGAGGCATCATGCCTTTGAGTCTGGAGGTGGCCCACAGCCCTCCAACTGGTAGCCATTGATAGATCTCTCCTCCGTGAAGTTATCCAAACCCCTCTTAAAGCCATCCAGGTTGTTGGCTGTCACCACATCCTGTGGCAGAGAGTTCCACAAGTGGATCACACGTTGTGTGAAAAAGTACTTCCGTTTGTTGGTCCTAGACCTCCTGGCAATCAATTTCATGGAGTGACCCCTGGTTCTAGTGTTGTGTGAGAGGGAAAAGAATTTCTCTCTCTCCACTTTTTCCACACCATGCATGATTTTATAGACCTTTATCATGTCTCCCCGCAGTCATCTTTTTTCTAAACTAAAAAGCCCCAGGTGTTGTAGTCTTGCCTCATAAGAAAGGTGCTCTAGGTCCCTAATCATCTTGGTTGCCCTCTTCTGTACCTTTTCCAGTTCCACAATGACCTTTTTAAGATGGGGTGACCAGAATTGTACGCAGTACTCCAAGTGTGGTTGCACCATAGTTTTGTATAAGGACATTATAATATTAGCCGTTTTATTTTCAATCCCATTCCTAATGATCCCTAGCATGGAATTGGCCTTTTTCACAGCTGAGTCGACACTTTCAACGAGCTGTCCACCATGACCCCAAGATCCCTCTCCTGGTCAGTCACCAACAGCTCAGATCCCATCAGCATATACCTGAATGTGGGGTTTTTCTTCCCAATGTGCATCACCTTGCATTTGCCAACATTGAACCGGATTTGCCATTTTGTCACCCACTCCCCCAGTCTGGAGAGATCCTTTTGGAGCTGCTCACAATCCATTTTGGATTTCACTACCCTGAAGAGTTTGGTGTCATCTGCAAATTTGGCCACCTCGCTGCTTACCCCTGCTTCTAGATCATTTATGAATAAATTAAAAAGCACCAGTCTCAGTACAGAATACAGATCCCTGGGGGGGCCCACTTCTTACTTCCTTCCATTGTGAAAACTCTCCATTTATACCTACCCTCTGTTTACTGTCTTTCAACCAGTTGGCAATCCACACATGTACTTGTCATCTTATCCCATGACCGCTAAGTTTCCTCAGGAGTCTTTGATGAGGAACTTTGTCAAAAGTTTTTTGGAAGTCCAGGTAGACTATGTCAACTGGATCACCTTGATCCACACACTTGCTGACACTCTCAAAGAACTCCAAATGGTTGGTGAGGCAAGATTTACCTTTGCGGAAGCCATGCTGGCTCACTCCCATCAGGGCCTGTTCTTCTAGGTGCTTTACAATTTTATCCTTGAGGATGCTTTCCATCAATTTGCCTGGAACGGATGTTAGGCTAAACGGCTTGTAATTTCCTGGATCACCCCTGAACCCCTTTTTGAAAATCAGTGTTACGTTTGTTACTCTCCAGTCCTCTGGTACAGAGCCCGATTTCAGGGATACGTTATATATTTTAGAAAGGAGGTCGGCAATTTCACATTTGAGCTCTTTGAGGACTCTTGGATGGATGCCATCCGGCCCTGGTGATTTGTTAGCTTTCAGTTTTTCCAGACAGTTTAGAACATCATCTCTTGTCACTTCTATCTGACTCAGCTCTCTAGCCTCCATCCCTAAAGAGCCTGGTTCAGGAACAGGTGTATACTCAGTATCCTCTGCCATGAAGACAGATGCAAAGAACTCATTCAGCTTCTCTGCAACCTCCATATCCTCCTTAATAATCCCTTTCACTCCTTCATTGTCTAATGGTCTAACCTCCCTGGCAGGTTTCCTGCTTCTGATGTATTTAAATAAGTTTTTGTTATTCACCTTGATACTTTTGGCTAAATGTTCCTCAAACTCTCTTTTTGCCTCCCTTGTTGTCACCTTGCATTTCTTTTCCAGAGTTTGTGTTCCTTTCTGTTCTCTTCATTTGTACAGGCCTTCCAGTTTCGAAAAGAAGTCTTCTTCCCTCTTATGACTTCCTTGACGGTACCCGTTAGCCATGCCTGCATCCTCCTGGACTTAGTGGTACCTTTCCACCTTTTGGGTATACAATCTAACTGAGCTTCTAGTATTGTGGTGTTGAGTAAACTCCATGCACTCTGGAGTGAAGTGACTCTCCTGATTTTCCCTTTCAGCTTTCCTTTCATTATACTCCTCATTTTGGAGAAGTTTCCTCTTCTAAAATTCAAACTGTCTGTGTTAGATGTCCTTGGTGATTCTCTCCCTGCATGTATGCTGAATTTGATGGCACTATGGTCACTGTTCCCTAAAGGGTCGATGACACTGACATCATGCATCAGGTCCTGGGTGCCACTCAGAATTAGGTCCAAGGTCGCCTTCTCTCTGGTTGGTTCCAAGACCAACTGTTCTAGGTCACAGTCATTTAGCGTATCTAGAAATTTGACCTCTTTGTCCTGACCTGACTATGAATTAACCCCGTCTATGTGTGAGTAATTGAAGTCACCCATAATTACAGCCCTGCCTCTCCTTGCCGCCTCCCTGATTTCCTCCTGCAACTCCCAGTCACTGTTGGCATTTTGATCTGGAGGGCGATAACACATCCCCAGTAGCACATTCCCCTTCAGGCTTTGTATTGTCACCCACAGGGTTTCTGCGGAGGACTCCAGTCCACCTAGGTTTTCTAGCTTGTTAGATTCTATCCCTTCTTTAACTTACAGTGCTGCCCCTCCTCCAAGGCATCCCTCACTGTCCTTTCTATAGAGTTTATACCCAGGGATAACAGTGTCCCACTGGTTCTCACTGTTCCACCATGTTTCTGTTATGCCCACTGTATCTAATTCTGCGTTAGCAACCAAGCACTCCAGCTCACCCATCTTGGCTCGGAGGCTTCTGGCATTGACATATAAGCATCTATATGCTGAATCTCTCACCTGGTGTGTGCTATTCTTTTGACTCTTTGACCAGCTGGCACAGGCTCCCGTCTGCTCTTTATGTGGCTCTGCTCTGTCCCCTTCTGTTTTATCTGAATCCTTTGTACCCGCACACTTTAAGGGATGGCTTTTGCCAAATGGGATGCTGCCCAGCTCCCATTGGCTGTTCCCCAGGCATCATTTTAAAAGCTGCTCTGCAACCTTTTTGATTTTAAGCGCCAGCAGTCTGGTTCCATCTTGGTTCAAGTGCAGCCTGTCCCTTTTGTACAGGCCTTGCTTGCCCCCAAATGTATCTCAATGCCTAACAAATCTAAACCCCTCCTCCCAGCACCAACGTCTCATCCACTCATTGAAACCCCTCAGCTCTGCCTGTCTCACTGTACTTGCGCGTGGAACAGGTAGCATTTCTGAGAATGCTACCTTGGGGGTCCTGGACTTCAAAATGCTACCTATCAGCCTAAATTTGGCTTCCAGGACCTCCCGACTACATTTCCCCACATCGTTGGTGCCAGCGTGCACCACGACAGCTGTCTCCTCCCCAGCACTGCCTAAGAGCCTGTCTAGACCCTGCGTGATGTCCACAACCTTCTCACCAGGCAGGCAAGTCACCACACGCTCAACACGCGGGTCACAAACCCATCTCTCTATAGCTCTAATGATCAAGTCACCCATTACAAGGAGGCCCCCACCCCCCAGAGGAGTATCCCCTGTGCGAGAGGATATGGGCCCATCGTCCATGGAAGGGGTCCCATCTAAATTATCATTTCCCTCTTCCTCAGACTGATGTCCTCCTTGCCCAAGACCTTCATTCTCCCTGACAGCAGAGGAGCTACCAGCCCTGGAGTGGGATGCCTCTATCACATCCCTGAGGGTCTTGTCCACATGCCTCTCTGTCTCTCTGAGCTTCTCTAGATCTGCCACCTTGGTCTCAAGGGAACGAATTTGTTCCCTGAGAGCCAGGAGCTCCTTGCACTGAGCACACACCCATGACTTCTGCCCATGGGGCAAATAGTCAAACATGTGGCACTCTGTGCAATACACTGGGAAGTGCCCCTTCCCCTGCTGACTTTCTGTCTTCATACTGTTTTTGGTTGGCTGTTTACAGTATTTAGAGATAGTTTATTAGAAGTAGTTTATTATCTGTTTATTAGATAGTTTATTAGAAGGATATGTCTCAGTTGTAATGGTCAGCTATTTATCTGTCCATACAACCTTTCCCAAGAATATGAGGGATACGAGGGAGGGACTTGTACTTACGTTCTCTTCTCCACCAGGTTCCTTGTGGTCACAGGGGCTTGCTCCAGGCTCCACCGCACACTTCCTGCTAAACTCCTGCAAAACTCCTACATACTGTTTTCTATCCCTGTCCGCTATGCTCTGTTTGCTATGCTCTCGGGCCTTCACCTCTTATGTAGAGTAGCCTTCTAACTGAGACACAGGATGTGAGTCAAAGGAATGTGGGGCCTCTCCCAGCCCTCCACCCCCTCCAGGCAGGGACAACAAAGTAAAACACTGGAGTTTGGTAGCCCTAGCAAATCCTAGCCCTGGGAAATTCTAACCATAGCAAATAACACACACAGAGAGAGAGAGACTAAGACCTACCCCTTAAAGAGAAATAGCCCCTGAATATATCCGCTCTTCCTGTTAGTTTGTTTGAAGGGGAAATGGCTAGATGTTTAAAATGGTTTGCTCACCTTCCCAGCTGCATCTGCTCTTCACAGAGTAGCCTTCCAAATGGCCTTCAGGTAGACATTCCTGGCAGCAAAAAGGGCTTTTGGAGGGAGTGTGGGAAGTAAAAATTGCTGCCCTCTACCCACTCTGTCCATGCTGGGTTGCAGAGCAAGACTTCAGTGCAGCTAGGCTCCTATTGCTTTCCACCTTCATAATGCTGTGGAAGATGTGGACCAATGAGATGAAACCATTAACACAAATACTCCACCACCACCAGGAACAGGTACTGATTAATTAAGGGCCAATTTATCAGTAAAGCTGGAGTGTGCTGAACAGGAAACAAGTGGAGACAGAAAGCTCTAGCGAACAAATTTATAATTAAAGTTGCAGGGTATTTTTGCTGAGCAGGACTTACTTCTGAGAAAACATGATGCAATTTAAATATTATTGGAGGACTGTAGTTATGGCAATAAGCATTGCCAGATAATATAGCACTACATTGAGTGCTATGCTAAATTAAAATTACATTTTAAATTTAATTTTAATTTTGCTTCCAGCTGATTGGTGAAAAGCAATCTGCAGTATTGCTATATGGCTCTAGTGTGGGAGCAACCTGCATCCTATCTTATACTAACTAATTTGACATGGCAAAGGATTGGCTGAAGTTTCAAAGAACAAATGTATACATGTTACACAGTGCAAATCAGACTGCACTCTTTCCCTGTCTGTCTATGAACTCTGCAAGAATTCATTTTCTTAAAAGACCATGAAATAATAGAAAGCATTTGTAGGTTTCTTTGAAGGCATAATTGAAAACTGAGTGGATTGGCTTCTTCATGAAGAAAGATTCACTGGAGGATGGCAACTCCCATTACTGTTATACTATTCTGGCTTACAGATGAGGTCATTTACTGGCGTTCTGGGTCAAAAAGAACTAGATAATAAAAGAGAGAATGAAGTAAGGGGGAGCAGAGAGATGAAAGACATGACAGAATAGGAAAGTGAAGTTCTTAAACCCACTCAGCAGCCTGTAACATAACATCTTACTGCTGAATCTGATTAACTGAATATAATGTCATCATGTTAGCATGATGGCACGTCTCTGTGCATTATAAGTTTATGTGCCACTTTCATTTTTCCCAGCTTGCCAAAAGCAAATTGGATGATCATGGAGAACCAACAGGTGACAAAAAAATAGTATGGGGATGAATGGTGCCCATTCGCGATATAAATATCTTCAGTATCCACCTAGTGACATTTAATTGGCAGATTTTCATTTTAGTGGTAAAACAAAGTCCTGTATTGTAAGAAAAACACCAGCCCCTTTGTCCTTAGTCCCATGCCCTGGGGGAGAAACTAGCAGATTATGTGTGTTTACTGTCAAGATGAAAGATTTCGGTGAGCCACCCTGGTGCTCCCACTTGACATATATAAATCTATCTTCTCATAACTCTTTGCCTTCACAATTCCCCATGTATCTCTTTTTTATTTTTTATTTTTCTTGGATCGTTGTTACTGCTCCTACTGCAGCACCAAGTTTATCACATAACATTTTAGAACAGCCAAAGAATTCCAAAGAGCATTTATGCCACATACATTTGTTCCAATACCCACTTGCCACATTGATTGCCTCTGTTCTGCCAGCAGAGCCTCGTGGCTGAGCTTCCAGAGGCAGGAAGACTTATATGCCTTCCTTCTGCCAAGCTCCTCAGGTGCGGGGGAAATGTATGTGCTCTTTTCTGTAACAGGCACTGTGCAAAAAAGGGAGAAAAAAGGTCAATACTGTATTTCCTGGGCTGTTTTGACATCAATGTATTAACCAACAGATGCTGTTCCCAGATTTCTACACATTTCTCATAACTCTAAACAAGAAGCACAAAATCCAGTGGAGCTAAGTTGGGTTCTAATTTATCAGAAACAAGGTTATTTTTAGAAATTATTCTCTGGCATACAGTTCACATAAATGTTCCTGTTGTTGTTGTTGTTGTTGTTGTTACTATTTATTTATTACATTTATAAACCGCCCCATCCAAAGGCTCTGGGCAGTGTACAACAACTTTAAAAAGACATAAAAACACACAGTTTAAAACACAGTGCTAAAAACAATATAAAGACAATTCAAAAACAATTAAAACCATTTAAAACCAATTAAAATACTTTTAAAACACTTTACAAACCTTGGAAGGCCAGGCCAAACAAATAAGGTTTTAGGGCTCTCTTAAAGGCAAACAATGAGCCTAAACTGTGGATATCTGCCAGGAGTGCATTCCATAGGCCAGGAGCAGCTACAGTAAAGGCCCAATTCCGAGTCGCCACCAGACATACTGGAGACGGACCTCTCCAGATCACCTCATGGCATGGGGGATCATTGATGGGGATCATTGCTTGTTGAGGATCTGGCAATTTTCAAAAAACACCCGAAAACCCATCTTTTCACCCAAGCTTTCTCAGCTTCCTAAATTTGGGGGGGCTTTAATACCTGGTTTTTTAAATTAAAAACCCCATTTCGGGATTTTAATCACTGTAATTGTTTAATTGTTGTTTTAAAATGTTTTAAAATTGTTAATTGTTATATTATTTTTAATTGTTTTAGCTCTTTACTGTTTTAGTGGTTTGTTTGAATTGTAAACCACACTGAGCCATTTTGGAAGGGCGGTATACAAATCAAATAAATAAATAAATAAACATACTGAAGAAGGCACTCTCTAAGGTAGCCCAGACCCAAGCCGTTCAGAGCTTTAAAGGTAATAACCTGCACTTTGTATTTTGCCCTGAAATATATCGGCAGCCAGTGCAGCTGTTTTAAGACAGGCATAATATGGTCGCTCCGGGTTAGCCTAGAGACCAATTTGGCTGCCGCATTTTGAAACTGGAGTTTCTGAACTACATACAAAGGCAGCCCCACGTAAAGCGCATTGCAGTAGGTGAGCCTGGAGGTTACCAGCTGATGCACCATTGTTTTGAGATTGTTCTCTTCAAAGAATGCATGCAGCTGTCAAATCAGCCGAAGTTGATAGAAAGCTTTCCTGGTCATAGCCTCCAGCTGAGATGCCAGGGTATCCAAGAGCACTCCCAAGCTGTGTACCTGTTCCTTCTGGGGGAGTGTAACCTCATCCAGCACAGGAAGATCTAACTCATCCCTTAAATGCCAATCCCCCACAATGAGCACTTCTGTCTTGCTTGGATTCAGCTTCAATTTATTAACACTCATCCAGCCCATTACTGCCCGTAGGCAGGCATTTAGGGAGTGAATGCCATTTCATGATAATGATGATGATGATGATGATGATGATGATGATGATGATAAGGAGAAATAGATTTGGGCGTCATCAGCATACTGATAACACCCTGTACCAAACCTCCTGATAACCTCACCCAGTGGTTTCATGTAAATATTAAAAAACATTGGTGACAGAATGGAGCCCTGAGGGACTCCATATAATAGCTCCTCCTTCAAAGAGCAACCGTCACCAAGCTCCACTATCTGGAATCTACCCCAGAGATAGGAGCGGAACCACTGCAAAGCAGTGCCTCCTATCCCCAATTCCCCCAGACGATCCAGAAGGATACCGTGGTTATTGGTATCAAATGCTGCCAAGAGACCCCAAAGAACCAACAGAGTTACACTTCCTCTGTCAATTCCCTGTTAAAGTCATCCATCAGGCTGACCAAGGCAGACTCAACCCCATAGCCTGCTCTAAAGCCAGTTTCAAATGGATCTAGATAATTGGTTTCCTCCAAAACCGCCTGGAGCTGGTTAGCCACCACTCTCTCAAGCACCTTGCCCAACCATGAGAGATTGGAGACCGGCGTATAACTATCCATCACTGAGGGATCCAGGGAAGTCTGCTTAAGAAGTGGTCTAATCATTGCCTCCTTCAAACAAGGAGGCATCCTACCCTCCCTCAGCAAAGAGTTAATGATGTTAACTAGGCCATCTCCAACAATCTCCCTGCTAGATAGAAGCAGCCAAGACAGGCAAGGATCCAGAGAACAAGTGGTAGGCTGCACCGCCCCAAGCAGCTTGTCCATGTCATCAAGCACCATTGCTGGACACCTTAATAGACTCTGCAGAAACAGTGGAGTCCAAGTCGGCCCAAATACAAACAACGTTGTCCATTAAATGCATCGCAGCAGAACAAAGTCCCCGAGGATTGGTTTGAACTGGAAGGAGCCTGAATCAAACTCCTCACAACCCGGGACAGCTCTGCTGGATGCAAACCCACAGAAGCAATGCGTGTAAAGACCACAATTGGTTTTTTGCCGCATGCACCGCCTCCACACCAGCACTTAGGCCAGCACCCTGAATCTGTATCCAGTGGAAATCCTAATAATGATGGGGCAAACACCAAAATGGAAGGAGGTCGGAGACCAGATTTTGGCACCATGCCATCATCACCCTGGGTCCATTTCCCTCCTCAGTGCAGCCTGATCCAAAATTAAACCATTATTGCTCATTCCCTGCTAGAACTTTCCCTGGTTTTCATCTGAGAAATTCATATATGTACTGTAGATTAATTCTGGCGTGGAACTGGGAGGATGCATCCACCACTGGCTCCTAGGAAATCATGTGTTGTGTGGGTGAACTTCCATACACATATATGAGGGGGATGCAGAGGCAGCTCCCCCATGAGGCAAACTGAGGCAATTGCCTCAGGTGTACTTTGGAGGTTTCTTTTGAGGTAGCAGAATATGTTCATCAGCATATGCCCCCAGCAGCCCTGCCTCCTCCTAGTGCCTTCACTAACCTCAGTGACTGAGGTACATCCAGCAAGAAGTAGTTTTGCCATCAGCAATGGCAGTGTCTCTTTGGGTTCTCTCTTGCTGCCTCCTCTTCCCATCAGAGGAGAGAGAGAGAGAAAGAGAGGTGTCTTGACTTGGCTAGTGAATAGGAGAAGTTGCTAATAGAAGAAGTGAATAGGAGAAGTCCTCTCTCTCTCTCTCTCTCTCTCTCTCTCTCCCCATTCCTCTCCAGCACAGCACTGAAGAGAAAATGTGACACAAAAAGGGGAGAGAGAAAGAGAGCAGGTCTTGGCTTCTCTTTGAAACTACATTGTTAAGCTGGCAAATAGGAGATGCTCTCTCGCTCTCGCTCTCTCTCCCCCCCCCTTTCCTCTTGTACTCTGTGATGAAAGGAAAGGGGAGAGAAATCGAGATATGCTCCTGGCTTTTCCTATTCTCCAGCTTAGCAAAGTAGCAACAAAAAAAGTCAAGACCAACTCTCTCTTTCTGTGCATCTGTGTGTTTGTGTGAAGCGGGTGGGGGGAGAGAATGAATCTGGTCCTGGCTTGACTGATGAATAGGAGAAGCTGAGCCCAGCTCTCTCCATCTCTTTCTCTCTCCTGTCCACCAGAACAGTGCTGATGGGAAGGAAGACAACAAAAGAGTGCCCAGGCAACCACAGCTGCTGTTGGAGGCAACTTTCAAGCTCTCTCCCCTGGGGTAAACCACTGCCACTGGTGGGGACCTGCCTGGACAAGGGAGGTGGGGTGGGGCAAGCAAGGAGGTGGGGTGGCATTTGTTGCCTTGCCTCAGGCTTGCTGAGGTCTTGAGCTGCCATTGGAGGCATATGTTGTGTGAATGTGTGTAGACATGTGCAGATGCAAATGCTAAGCAGAAATTGACAAAAGCATGTTTGTCAATCGAGTTGTCTCTGAGCTGAAATGTTGGATGTTTCCCTTCAGCTGCCTAAGAGCCACATGCAGCTCTAAAACAATAAATTTTGGTGCTGTTACTGATTGGGCCTTCCATATAAAAAAAATGAGATGGCAGCAGTAGCAGGAACACAAGGTGCTGGACCCAAAACCAGAAATTCTTCAGGGGTCATGGAACTGGTGGAAACAGGAATAAAACAACCAACTGGTTGGGAAACCGGGACTTGAAGAGAGAGATAGGGGCATGAGGACTGGAAAATGTAATAGAAGGGAGGAAAAATGAAAGTAGGCAGAAGGCATGGTTGGATGGGTTGCATAAGAGCTTTAAGGATACTGCCCACTAGGGTGTTTCGTTTTGGATACAAAACATTTTGTGCACAAAACAGGCCATTTTGGCTGTTTTGTAGCCAAAACCAAACACCCAATGCTCAAAACAGAAAATTTTGTAGCCAAAACAAAACGTCCCTGTTTCGGATACAAAACATTTTGTTGTTTTGGCTGTTTTGGAACTCCATTTTGCAATCGCAAAAAGTCTTTCTCTTTCTGTCTCCATGTTGAGTTTTGACATCTGTTTGAATTTCCAGCCCTTCCAGCCTGCAGATTGGCCAGCGAAAGCATGAGCTGATCTGCTGGCAATTGCCTCATTCCTTTTAAGCAAATTTAAGGGTAAATTTTACCCTCATTGGCTAGTGGGGCAGTGTGCATTTACCCTCATTGGCCAGTGGGGCAGCATTTCATTGTTGTTGTTTCACACTGTTGTGTGTAGATCAATTGCATTTCGGGTGGGGGGGGGGGATGTGGATGTGCATGACCTTTGGAAATCTGACTGATTTTTTCCAAAGCTCTGCTGTTGTTAATGTGTGATGTTGATGTTATTTGGGTGGATTCGGGCCGAAAGGGGGATCTGGGGGCAGAAGAGTAGTTCAGGTGGTAGTGCCCCAATGGGTGCCTGCTGCCACCCAGATTCCAAAGGAATTGGGAAAAGGGCTGATTTTTAAAGAATTTCTGAAGTTGACATGTCTTTGGGGCAGATTTGGGGCAGAAAGGGCGCCTGAGGGGAAAAACTGTGGGTTGGGTGGCAGTGCCCCAAAGGGTGCCTGCCACAACCCAGATTCCAAAGGAATAGGGCAAAAGGCTGATTTCTTAGGAATCGTTGAAGTTCACGCTTCTTTAAGGTTCCCCCCCCCAGAATAATGGAGGTTTCAGGAGACCCATAACTCCACTTGGGGGGCACTGGGGTGGCTGGGAGCGAGTGGTGGTGTAGTCCACCTAGGGTGCCAACCACCCCCATGGGTTGCTAACCCATGGGGTGCTGGGATCTGTTGTTTCTGAGGTGTTCTGAGTGTAGAATCTCTGGTAATATATGAGATTTTCTATGACAAACCATGACTCCACTCTCATATGCTACCAGAGAATCTGAATCTACACTCAAAACATCTCAGAAACAACAGAACCCAGTACCCCATGGGTTAGCAACCCATGGGGGTGGTTGGCACCCTATGTGCTCTGGGCCTCCCTGGTGCCTCCCAAGTGCAGTTATGGGGCAGGAATTATGGAGGTCCATCATTCCCTATGGGGAAGAACTTTACAGACACGCAAACTCCATTACAACTTTAAAAATCAGCCCTCTGCCCAATTCCTTTGAAATAATTCTGGCAGCTTCCTTGCCCCCACTGGGCACTACCACCCACCCTACTCTGCTCTGGGCCACCCCTTTCCCCCCAACATGAAGCTATACTTTTGCTGAAACCTCCATTCTTCCCTATGGGAAAAATCCTATACTTCAAAAATTCACCAAAAATCAGCCCTTTGCCCAATTCCTCTGAAATTTGGGTGGTAGTTTCCACCCATTGCACACTACCACCCCCACCTGCTAGTTTTTCCCCAGGGCCATTTTTTAAAATCCAAAACATTTCAGATTTGCATTTTGCAATTTCGAACAAAGAACAAAATTGGGGTGTTTCGGATTGGCTGATTTCGAACAAAGAACAAAATGGGGGTGTTTCAGATTCAGGCCAAAAACAAAACAGGGGGGGAAAAAGCACAACCCTACTGCCCACAAGACTGTTGTAATGCCACTGAAACACGAAATCTAATTCTTTTTTCTGGTGACATTGTTTAAGGAATGGAAAATCTGTAGGAGAAGAATGGCAGTTCAACACCCATTAGCAGAGCAAAGCCAGTTTGGGGAGAATTCAGCCAAGCAAGAGGTCTGGAGACAGTTCTTTAAGTTTGAAGAACAACAAGGGTTTATTTAGAAGTTACAAAAGGATAGGAAAGCTGAGTAGGTTTGTGCACGCACACGCCAGGTACTTCCTGTTACTTTAGCCCGAAGAGAACACAGGGCAGCAGGGAGTTATGCTGCCACCCAGACGTACACTTTTAAAATGGAGTGCCAGTTGAGGAAACACGGCGGGAAGGGTAAGGTCACCCTCCCCCCACTTAAAGGTATGCTCCCCACATTTCGAGCCACCCCCTGCCAGTTCTGTGCACATCCCTAAAGCTGAACCGAAGGCTGACTGGGGGGGAGACAGCCATCTCTGAGAGACAAAATTGAAACTAACACTGAAAGAACAAAGAGGGGAGGAGTCCAGCACTTTTATCTATGACCCTAAAGCCCCCCCACCAGTGGTCACTATGAGACATTGCAGCTGAGAGCTGATGCTGCCAGGGTCCTAGCTCCAACAAAATTGGTATGTTATTTCCTGTTTCCCCTTAGGCTAGGTTTTTAGCAAGGCCCACCAGAAGCTGCCTCTGCAAGCAAGATGGGCATGATAAGTGCAATTTCAATTTCCTGTTGACTGTGTCAAACACATTCAAGTAAAGCTGTTCCACCATGTGGGCAAGGGGTTTCTGAAGAGTGCAGGAAGAAAATGAAGTGACAAAGGTGCTCAGGAAAGCTGTTGAAGGCCACATGAAGATTCTTATATGAAACTCATATTCTGGAATTCTGAACACTTTTGGGCAACACTTTGTGCTAATTAACATATCATCAAGCAAATACGACAGACTTTAATAGAAGCCTCTACTTGCTTTAAGTTGAGTCAGAGTAACAATTACATTAATAATATGTAAACATCAGAAGATGGGGAAAAACAACACCGCAATGACCCACTTCTTCTCTAACTCCAGAAGGCAAACAGACCTAATCACTTTGCCGTGAGCATACATGGGCATTCAAAATTCTGCTGACTCCTTAGCCCATATTCCAGTGTCAGCTGTACATAAGGAAGGAAGGAAAAGATTTTGATGGAGGAGTGGTGGGAGGAGGTGTGCCCTCAAAACAAGAGCTATTTACAGTTCCATAAGCATGTTAGAGATGGCTGGGTTTTCAATGCTAGGCTTGTTCGAATACATTGTTGGTCTTGTAATTGACTGTCAGCTTGATTTACAATGGCAGCTGTGATGGGTTTGGTGATTTCATTCCAAAAAGCTCTTTGAAATAAGTGAGGGGAAAAGTCAATCCACTGAAGCAACTCGATTTGTTAATATCATCAAAGTCTAGGGAAGGGTTTAGGTGCCACATCAGCTCCAAACACACTTGGCTCAGAAATGCAGCAGCCTAGGAAGAGGCAGTTTATCAAACCAACCACAATAGTAGTTGGCATTGGGGAAGGGTGAGCTGGGGGTGGGGGAGCAGCCGAGGGGATGAACATTCAGAAAGCAGAGCCATGATACAAACTTTTCATACAAGAATGTCCTGATTGTTAAAGATTCCAGCTTGTAAAATAATTGACAGAGTTTGTAAAAGGAAAAAGGGAAAGCCTTCAGAAACAATCCAATGGCATACTAGTGTACGTATAAATGTCCTAGTTTGTATATAATACTGTGGGCTTGGTTCAAGGCTGGCATCAAGAGTTGGCATCATTGGGCCAGGGTCCTCAGAATGGCCCATTACTGATCTCTGAGATGACCTCTGTGCCTATAGCCTTCATTTAGTGATGGCAGAATGACTCCCTTGGGGCCTAGTCAATAGGAAGGAATCCATAGACAGCTATCTGTTGAGGGCCTCCTCAAGCTGACTCCATCTCATTTACACCAAAAGTCAAAATGAATTCTAAATCATTGGTCTCTGGGTCTCTTTTCCATTGTTGTAAATGATGTGACATGTTTTAATAATTGTAAAGCATATAGAGTCCTGCATAGTGAAAAAGAGGCAAGATATCAGGAATCACAGTTCAGCCTTGCCATTCTAACAGAATGAGGTAGCATTGGAACTGATTTCACTTCATTGGATCTAGCTTCTCAGTGACCCATTGGAAATGAAGAAAGAGACTATTCATGAATTAAATTTGGGACAAGAGCACCTTGAATACAGACTGGGCTGGATTGTGTCCTATATTAGCAATCCCTGCAAGAGTCCAGTAAAGCAGGCCACTACAATTATCTCATGACTGAGGGAAGGCTGAGAGAAAGTGGCTTATGGTCACTCAGGAAATTCTTGTAGGAGTTGAGATTTGGGCCAGGAATATCCAGTTCATAGACAGACAGAAATAATGCTTGAGTCAGAATCATGCCCACATAGAATCCCTTGTCCAGCCTTCTTGCCCTCTGGACATGCAGCTTCACACTTTTCACTTCACACAACATAGCTTGGCTAATGCTTGAAGGTTTTCACACCTTCCATTGCATCCCTGATTTGCTTGCTGCCCACAGACAGTGCCACCACCTTCTGAGATTCAGGTTCTGCTGCCTCCTATTATTGCAGGAAAGCTCATTTGCAGCTTTCCTGCAAATGATCTGTCTTCAGAGATGACAACTTCTCTGGAACAAGCAACTGAGCCTGATATCATGACAGGGCTAGCCTTTTTATGGATCGCTGGCCAAACTCCTCGACCAATCAACTGTAATGGTCAGCTCAGGCCTTTTCTGATTGGACTTTAACACTGGATTCTGATTGGACTTTTCAGGCACTTTTTGACCATTTTAGTCACTACTATCCGATTGCTTTGGAGGGAATCCAATCCTTCTTTTGTATTGCTTGAGGGAATTTCTCCCTCACAGTTGTTGTTCCTACTAGATTATTACCTCCTCTTTCTTTGAGCGATAGGTCCACACACAGCTATCAACCTCAGCCAAACCTATAAATCAAAACTTATCTCTCCTCACACACTCTCACAGGGAAGCTCTCACAGATATAAACAATAAATTAACCCATAAATAGTGAGCTGAAACAAATTTTCCATTCATATACTTTAACCGCTAGACAAATGAGCTTTCCTGACTTGAAGGTAAAAATCTCACCTTTTGGGCAATGCAAGACAGTCCTACTTTGTCATCTTACTCTAGATTTATGATTGATTGGTTCAGTTAGCCAATATTCCTCATATTTTAGGCTGTTCTTTATAGACCTGAGGACTAGAATTTCGCTTTATATTAACTAAAAATCAGATTCTCAGTATTCTGTGATAGCTACCAGAATCTGCACTAAAGGCCAAACTCTATGATTTATCATCACCACTTTCCACTTTGCAAATGGCTAGTTTGCTACATCTTCCCTACATGTTGACGTTCATAACTCTGAGGCTCTTCTTCATCCCCAAAGGGCAAAGTACATTTCTCCTCAAGCATAACTACAAGACTAGCTCAGCTGAACAACTGATTATCTTTCAGTCTCCTGAGTGGTGTCTCTTAATTTGTTTAATTCTGGCTCTGCATATTATAAGATACCTGCCAAAACCTAAGGGAGCTCATTAAAATGCCTTTCTTTTGCCCTCCATCCCAGAGGAGAAGGTAGGACAACTGTATTAATTACACTATAATTAGATCCCAAAGTCCCATTAACATTTCCCAAAAGGCACTTAGGAAAGAGTCTCCCTCCATTTACAATCCCCCAGGTAGAAACTTTATTTATTTTGTTGTCTGCAGCACTCTTGGGATTGTTGTCTAGGAACTTTTAAAGGCGGGGGAGCTATGCTACAGCTGTGTAGTGCTATTCAGGCAAATCTATTGGAGATTTCCAGCAATGGTCTTATTAGAACCAGAGGGCTGAGATAAACGAAACTATCATGAGAGTCAAAGACAAAACCCAAGGATGTCCTTGAAGAGTCATAATACTCACACAGTACTGAAGAAGGTATTCCAGGTACTAAATTAGAGAAGAAATCCACAGGGTAAGAAGCAATCTGACTAGCAATGGGAAATGACAATACATGAACTGGGTATGTTACATTACACACTTATAGACAAGGATGCTTCTCTCATCTGCTTGAAACCTGAAAATCAGATTCTAGGTTTTCACCCCTCATATATGGATACTAGAAGTTCTGGTCTAGAAGTTGGGTTAAGCAGTGAGGTGAGTGGGCAACAAAATGGCAAATGCGGTTCAGTGTTGGCAAGTGTAAAGTGATGCACATTGGGACAAAAAAAACCCAATTTCAAGTATACGCTGATGGGATCTGAGCTGTCGCTGACTGACCAGGAGAGGGATGTTGGGGTCATGGTAGACAGCTCGTTGAAAGTGTTGACTCAGTGTGTGGCAGCTGTGAAAAAGGCTAATTCCATGCTAGGGATCATTAGGAAGGGGATTGAAAATAAAACTGCTAATATGATAATGCCCTTATACAAAACTATGGTGCAGCCACACTTGAAGTACTGTGTACAATTCTGGTCACCACATCTAAAAAAGGACATTGTAGAACTGGGAAAGGTGCAGAAGAAGGAAATGAAGATGATCAGGAGCCTAGAGCACCTTCCTTATGAGGCAAGACTATAACACCTGGGGCATTTTAGTTTAGAAAAAGAACGACTGTGGGGAGACATGATAGAGGTCTATAAAATCATGCATGGTGTGGAGAAAGTGGAGAGAGAGATTTTTCTCCCTCTCACATAACACTAGAACCAGGAGGCATCCCATGAAATTGATTTCCAAGAAATTTAGGACCAGCAAACGGAAGTACTTTTTCACACAATGCATAATCAACTTGTGGAATTCTCTGCCACAAGATGTGGTGACAGCCAACAACGTGGATGGCTTTAAGAGGGGTTTGGATAACTTCATGGAGGAGAGGTCTATCAACGGCTACTAGTCGGAGGGCTATGGGCCACCTCCAGCCTCAAAGACAGGATGCCTCAGAGTACCAGTTGCAGGAGAGTAATAGGAGGAGAGAGGGCAAGCCTCAACTCCTGCCTTTAGGCTCCCAGTGGCATCTGGTGGGCCACTGTGTGAAACAGGATGCTGGACTAGATGGGCCTTGGGCCTGATCCAGCAAGGCTGTTCTTATGTTCTTATGTTCTTATACCTAGCCTAGTCCAATGAGGCCAGGACTGGACCCCAGACCATATGGGATCCAGGTGAAAGTAAATGAAGAATGGATCCCTTGCTATCCCTGTTCATGTTACTTCGGTCATACCAGGTCCAATACAGAAACAATCTGGAGTTCAAAAAATATCTGGAAAATTAATCCAGTAATTCCAGATTATTTCCAGTGCAGATGGAGGGAAGGGTTCCATCCATGAATAGCATGAATCTGAGATAATAAATTTCCTCCATCTAGGAAATTCTGGTTTGCTGCTTCCTACATTATATTGTTATGTCAAAGGTGCTCTCCAAAGTTACACCTGCACTTGTCAGAAGTGTTTATGGGGTATCATGCCAAGGATACTGGGCATGATACCCCCGTACTAGGCAGTACTAGGAGAAAAATTGAGGGTGGGGCACAGAAGGGATAAAGTGCATTTCTGGGTGGGCGAGCTGTGTCCCCTATGTTAGATTTCTGAAACAGAAATGAGGCAGGTTGGGGTCAAACTACTTGTTTGAGATGGTGCTTTCCCCCCTTGCTCCCCAGAGCCATCCTTGCTCCCCACCTCTGGAGCCACCCTTGGCAGCTTGGTAAAGCCACTACAGGGAAGACACAGGGAAGACGTACAGGATATTTGCCCTGACCTAAAAATGCAATATGTGTCGTGGTTATTTTGCTACCGGTCTATAGGCCTGTCCAGCAGCAAGTCTAAGTTCGGAGCATTCTAAACCTTCACAAAGAGCAACATAAAAAGGCATCTATTTTATTATTTATGTTATATTAAAAATGTTATGACACTGAGGCCACATTCAGACTTAACACGGAACCGTGGGTCTAATGGACCTGCAGTTCTGCATGCCCCCTCCCCCTACTCTCCCATCCACTTTCAGACCTTAGGCAGAGAGGCCTCTGCAGTCAGTGACACTTCAGAGAGGTTGGGGAGCTGGCTGGTTTTGAGGGCTTCTGTCTTTCCTGGACAGCCTGCACAGCCAATAGCAGCCAGAGCAAGGGAGGGCTCTTCTCCCTCATCTCCAGTTGTGGAGAAGGCTAACAGTGGTGCCAGTGTTTGGATGTAACCCTGGCACCACCAAACTGGTGGTTGGGGTGAGGACTCTTAGAGATAACCGAGAGTGACAAATGGAGTTTGGGGAAGGAAACTGCGGGTTCTTTTTTTCTCTTTTTTTCTTTTTTAACTGCTGTTCACCACATTTGGATGTTTGGTTATCCAGTTTCATGTTACATCTGAACTTGACCATTGTGTTTCAGACCTGACAGATATCAGTATGAATTTCTTTATCAGCCACGTGTAGCTTTTGAGAACTGTCCAGGCTGAAGCAGGCTGCCCAAACATACTGCAGAGGTCAGATGTGGTAAAACCATGCATCTCATCTCCTACATCATATAATGGCCCTCTCTCTTTGTGTCAGAGGCTGTTGCTATCAGGCCTAGGCTCAAGCAGAAGTTGGGAACATATTTTTCCTTTTTGCCCATTACCTGCAGGTGACCACACAAATGTCCATGCACAGGTGTGTGCACACACAGAGAGCGCTCCAAAAAACATAATAGGCAGGCCTGGGGACAGCTCAGACAACTATTTGCTTCTAGTTGCTTATGGCCACATCCCTCAGTGGGTCAACGCTGAAGCCAATAACACTAATCTGATTCTGCTCCAGAGACCAAAAACTGACAATAATGGCGCACTCAGATGGAGATGGCACTCTGCAGAAGAAATGTGCAACTAGGGGCCTGGACTTCTTCCCCCTACATAATATAACCTTCATGGGGGCTAGATACATTCCAGCAGGATCAAGTCTCAGAGTCAGAGGTAGTAAAAGGTATTGTGGTACCTGAGGTGAGGCACCAAATGCTGCCTTGCCTCACAACCATGGTCGGGGCCAGCTCCTTTTCAAAACCAACCTTTGCAGTTTTTGAAAGTGGCACAGGAGACAGGTAGTAGGGAAGGTTGCCTCTTCTCTCCTCTTGCTTCTTACAGACTTTTTATCAGCAGTATGAAGGGAAGCACTCCTTGTAAAACTTGCAAGGCTCCAATTGGTCCCAAAAAGCTGCTCCAATGATGGCAGCAGGTGGCATCTTGCTGCCTTTACTGCTGATCTAATAATCCATTACCTGAGGTAGCCATGTCACCTGGCCTCATGGGAGGGCTGCCCATGAGACTACACATACAGAAAAGCAGGGGAGGGTCAAATTGATCCCAAAGAGCTGCTCAGATTGTGCCAACAGAGGGCATCTTGTTGCTGGTGTTCCAATAATCTGTTGCCTAAGGTAAGCACCTCACTTAGCCTCATGAAAGGGCCCTTCCCTTCCCAGAATCACCTTAGCAGGCCTAACTGCTCATTTGGCCAGGCTACGTAAGCCTTCAAAGTTGCCTCTGTTGCTAAAACACTGTTATAGACCAGCTGCCTGAATCCCTGTCTTTTTCTCATCTGCTTTGATATCCCTTACCTCAACCTATAAGTGGGGTGGGTGGGAGGCATAAACTGGTTGCTGAATCTCTGGGTGGCCTGCTGCACTTGCACATTAGTCCTGCCTCCCAGACTGTGTTCCTGTGTCCACTCCCTTTTCAAATCTTACCGCTCTGTGGCCTGAAGTGCTATGTTCAGTTTTCAGCACATGATGCAAGACCACCTTCAGAGTTTGAATTTGGTGGTGCCTGAAAAACTGAAAGGGTTGTAGAGAGTCAGATTTCTGTGGGAAATCCAGATACACATGGAACCCTTTGTGAAGAATACAGGTGCCTTCCCTCTAGGAGCCAAACTATATGTTACTTTAACGTACTTTGCCGCTTTATTGTGTGCTTTTTTTTAAAAGAGAGGAATTGTTGTGAGGCCCAACCAGGACTGGCAGCACAGGGCAAGGCAAGGCAAGGAAACCTTTTATCCCCATGCCACAGCCCAAATGAAAACTGCAAATAGCAGCTTTAAGGGGGATTTTTGCCAGGACTGTGGGGCTTGAGGGAAAGGGTTACCCCTCCCTATGAGGCATGGCCCCAATCCTAATCAAGCCATCCTATTTTAAAGCTGTTGTGTGTTTTTTTTAAAAGCAAGGGAAAACTATACTTTTAACTTAGCATGTAATTTGACCCTAAGTTCCACCTTTTTCATGGGAGAAATCACTTTTTGTCAATACTCAATCTGCAGATTGTGGTTGCAGGGAAAATTGGTTCTCCCCAGTGCTTTTTTGTAATAGACCAGGAGCCGGTATGGCCATGCCTCCTTGTGTGGCCATGCCCCTCGTGTGCTGGTGTGGCCACTCAAGGGGGCATGGTGCTCAGAAACTCACTCCCTGCCAGGAAACTCACTCCCTGAAGGGAATGAAGGCAAAGCCCTCCCCACCACTGCGATCCCCAATAGGGAGTGAGTTTGCAGGTGTGGCATAGGGTGATTTCGGAGCTTGGGGGCAAGGCAGGGTGCCGATAGGTGCTGGTACTATACCAGCATCTAATGGCACACACACACAAAAAAAAGCTCTGAATCTTCCTATAGCCAGCACAACCCATGATTCAGAGAAAGCAGTGCAAACATTTGTTGTATGATTCTGATAGATGTTTGTCAGGCAGCACTACTGACATCAGTGTTGCTGAGACACATTGCACCCAGACAAATAAAGACATGAGGCATGATTTATGGTAATCAAGGGACGCAACTTTACTGATTACAGTTCTTAAGTGAGTGAGAATAGGTTCTCCAACCCTGCTATGGTGCAGTAACTAGAGACTTACCACCAACAGTGCAAGCTCCATCCTAAGATGCCACAGGTGACACAACTTGGCTCCAAGCACCCCCTTTGCCAATGGCTGAAGCTATCCTTCCTAGCCGACCTAATGTCAGGCCTCTGCCCTAAGCATCATTCCCCAAAAGTCTTTCAGAGAAGCGATGTTTCAACAGATTAGAGAGAGCCCAAGCCAGAACTCTCAGAGTTGTGAAGTGTCTAGGGACTGACTAGTGCTCCTCTCTCCACCAAATGCATGCCTAAGGAGCTCACCAGCCCTATATTATTGTTATGATTTGCACTATCCCTGCTGTTGTGACAGTGAGAATCCTATACTAACTAAGAGTACAATATGAGGCAATCTACAGTATGAAGCAGGAGGAAAAAGTCACGCACCAAAGGCTAATCCGGTGAGAACCCTGCCTAGCAAACCCCCCCCCCCCATTACCAGCATAAATCCACACTGTGCCGAAGGGATGGGGTGGGGAAGGGGTTGCTTTCCTAATCAGACTGAGCAAGATGGAGATGCTGGAGGCCAAACACCTGTTAAGCTCTGCCCCCCCCCCCAGCAAAAGACCAATCAGGCCCCTGCCTTGTGCTCTCTCAAAGGGAGCTGGGGCAAACAGGTCACGCCATGTAGGCACGGAGGCAATCAGCCAGAAAACATCCAGACATAAATACACATCACAACTGCATAGTTTGGACAATGGTTCTTTATTATTAGTTCTTTAAATAATGAGTATTTTGCTACCATTAGCATAGATAGATAGATAGATAGATAGATAGATAGATAGATAGATAGATAGATAGATAGATGCAGATCCCCTCTCAAGCATCTGAGGAGTTTGCCCCTCATTTTACTGCTTGCCAACCAAACCTAGGAGCCCATATCTTCAGTCTCCAAAACATATTTTCTGCCCCTCAAGAGTGCCTTACTTCTCCTTCCCCCACAAAAAAAAATGTGAGGAGTTGGTCTTTAAACTCTCCCTCTGTCTGCATCCATGGATGGATGGATGGATGGATAGCAAAAAGGCCTTTCCTCCATAGCAAAGCTATTACCCCCTTCAGCAAAGCTTCTACCTTAAATTTGCATTACAATTTTCATGATATTGCTCCAGAACTTGGGGCTAGCAGAAGTATAGATGGGGAAAATGCTTCCATTGCTACCCCAAATTGATCATTACTATAAGGTAATATTATGACTGTTACTCATGACTATAAAGCAATCATTACAATAAAACAATACTTCTAGTATAAAGTTATTACTTCATCTCTGATCTGCTCACACATTCTGGATCTGTGGATTACACTGAGGTCTATAACTCATAAAGACTATTTTTTAAAGTCTCATGAAAGGTTTTTTTTAACATAAACAGAAACAGCAAATTCAAGGAGAGAGGATGAGTGACTTTCCTGCTCACTGTTCAAGAGAGATAACTGTAATAAAAGTCAAAAGAGAACCATAGGTCCCCAGTGATTATTGGTAGCTTTAGAAATATCACTTGAATTAATATTCTATAGTGCCTGTTTCACTAAAGATGGTAACATTTGAATGACAGAGCCCAAACAGATAAAATCAACCCTTAGGTACACCTCTCAGAGGAGCCATTAGATTCTTGGTCCCTGCATTTGAGAATGAGTTATTACTTTTAAGTTAATATTTTAGATGATAAAAAGAACTTGATTGAAAAAGAAATAAAGGGCAATCAAAGGTCCTTGGAGGCAGAAGAGGGAAAAAAGAGTGAGGGCGAGGTAATGAGGTCAGTTTTATCACTATAAACTGAAAGTAACTCCACTGACACTACAGCAGTTTTGCTGCTCGAACTGCAGGCAGAATTCAACCGGCACCTGACTGTTCTACAGCAAAACCTTGTGGCAGCCTCATAGCTCATTTCGACATTTGAGGCCTGTGTCCTACCTGCATCTCTCAAGTTAATGCATCACGAGGTCCCTATCTCATGTCGGCAAATGGAGAGAAAGGTCTTCTCTTGACAGACTCTTGATATGTTTCAGTCTGCACAATGGCACTCTCTGCAGCGGGCTAATGCCATTCACCAGCACACAAAAAATGCAGACATTTTGCTGTTTAAAAAAGAAAGGAAGAAATCACAGGCCAGCCACTGAACTGTCTGTCCTCTCAATTTCTCCTTGTAGAACTGCTTCAAGGAAGGCAGGAAATTAAAAGTAAACAAAAAATATTAGGCACTGATGGAAAACAAGGAGGAAATTGTACTGGCTGTGAAACATCTGAAGGTCTGGTAATATAGTTAAGAAAGGCTTATGTTCCCTTGTGTTTGTCTTCCTAACAAATCATTCAGCCATGAAAAAAAGTACTAAGTATATCCTCCCTTCTTCTTATATATGGGGCTGGAGAAGCATTCTGATCAGAGAGCTTGATAAGTGTTTAATTCTAACTACTTTGGTTAAAGCTTAATTAGACCAGCTAATAAGTCTGGCCTCACAAGCAGACTAGTCTAGGCTATGCTGCTCGTGTTGTGTGCCAGGATCTGGGCAGATACTAGTGCTCCCACCCAGCCAAGCCAAACTCTAAGCCCGGACTTCAGCTGAGGTTAAGGGCATTAACCCAGGTCTTGTGCGAACTCAAGCAGCTTGCAGCCCAAGCGCACACAGAGACGGGTGCCTAGAGTGCTCATCTCATGGGGTTATTCCCCAATGCACCGTGCTCATTGCGCAATGCATGGTGGAATACCCAGAGGCCAGGAAGCAGTGTTCCAGCCTCCGGAGATCTGTACTGCTCCAAGCAGCATGGATCGTGTGGGCACTCAGCAGCACATCCAAAGAGGAGGCACACCATCATCTGTGTGTGTGTGTGTGTGAATTGGACCCTGTCTTCTCCCCCGCCCGCCTGTATGTTGTGTGAATAGCTTTAATGGCTTGTTCTCTTCTAACACACTCAGTTAGTATGTCCAAATTCCTTGTTCTCAGAGATCTGGCAGTTGGATTTTATTTTAGCTAACCTAGCTCAAATTTGAATCTGTTTTTGACAATAAAGTTTGAAAGAAAAAATGCAAGCATTCCCTTCTGACATTGCAGGAAGAGCAGAAGCATGCATGTGGACACACACACACACACCTCTTGCACTTTCAGAGTCTCTGTTCTTGTACCTCTGTCAACTCAATCTTTTCACTCAGTGATGGCTGCTTCCCCTAAGTCCGAATTGAGTACACAAGCCATCACACAGCCCTGGGCTTCACCCTATGGTCATTTCTCAATCTACATCAGGAATCAGATTTCAAAACTGGCCAATCCAGGCCTTAACTGGTTGGCTACATTGCTATCCTCTTTCTAATATAATAATTCTAGGATATATTTTTTTTAATGGTTTATGAAAAGAATGAATGTGCTTACAAATTCACTCATGTACCAAAAAAAGTGGGAATTGGTGGCTATCTTAACTTCCATGACAAATAAGCAGTAAATACATGCCATTTGTTTATTTAACATATTTTTATACCACCCAAAACACAAGTTCTCTGGCCAGTTTACAAAACAATAAAAACAACCAATAAAAAGATTGACACATTTCAACAATTAAAATTTAAAAAGTTAAAACTATTAAAACAATATCTAATTAAAAGCCTGGGTGAACAAATGTGTCTTGACTGCCCTTTTAAAAGTGGTAAGAGATGGGGTGATGCTTTCTAACTCTCAGAAGCAATACACAAATATTCAACGGTATTTACTGCAGCAGATTTCTTTACTGAGCATGGGGTTGCATCAGGGGCATTGCTCCCAAAGGATCTGGGGCTGGGGCCAGACCATTGGAGTGTCATAGGTACTACAGAACCTTTTAACCTTTTTTGGGGGGGGGGCTGCCACTGCTGCTGCCACCTCAATGGCAGTAGCAGAATTGAACGTTGAGGTGGTGGCGGTATGCACACACCACTTCCCTGCTCACTTTTCACACACGGCTGGGCAGTGGTGTGCTCTTTGGCTCTGGAGGAGGTGAGGCCAAGGCATCAGGTGAAGCGGGGGAGGTCTGCAGCAACCCCCAAAACATTGGGGGCCTTGGCCCCCTGCCCCCACCCCCACAACACCACTGAGTTGTGCCTCCAAGACCCCTTCAAACTCTATTATTCTATGGTGCTCAATTGCAATTTAGCATCCCTACATCTATACTTTCCTTTGGTCTTTCAGCCCCAGTCAGCTCATCTGAAGCAGAAGGGTCAGTAGCTCAGTGGTAACACACATCCTTTGCACAGTTATGGTCCCTGGTACAATCCTTGGCAGCTCCAAGTAGGGCTGGAAAAGACCTCTGTCTGAAGCCCTGGAGAACCACTTTCAGTCAGTGTACACAACAGTGAGCTAGGTGGACCAGTGGTACAGTATAACACAGTAGAAGCCAGCTTCACATGTTTGGCGTGAGGCAATATGGATGCACAGGATGCTCTAGGGTAGGGGTGGGGAACCTTGGCCCTCCAGCTGTTTTTGAACTACAACTCCCACTGTAGCTGGGGATGATGGGAGTTGTAGTTCAAAAACAGCTGGAGGGCCAAGGTTCCCCAACCCTGCTCTAGGGGAAGTGCTAGAGAAACTCCTCCTTTCTCTAAATATACTTTCATTTCAGCTAGAGAGGATGATATATTTTAGTAGTGGCAATGTTTGCAAAATTATCAGAGTTGATCTCAAAAAAGTAGTGTGTGGAAGGTGGTGGACACATGGGGGTTAGTATTTATTTAAACTAAATTGTTAGATCCTTTTTAGAAAAGAGACAGAAAAATGGCCAATTTAAATGGACATCCATGTTGTTTGCCTCACTGGTGGGAGGGCTGGGAACAGGGAGAAAAGAGGGGAGTAATTGGGTGATTTTCAAAGAAATTTGAGGCTAGAGTGAGGTGTCCGTGCTGCAGAAAGAAATTACTGCAATTTATGCTATAAGTAATTTTACAGGAAGAAACTTCGACCACATTCAGACGTAACGGCTAGCCTCAATTAATCATGGCTTAGGTTCCAATTCTTAACTCCAATTTGCCCTGCAAGTGTGTTCACCAAACTGCGGCCAGCCAAACTCCAGTTGCAGGAGAGGGGAGCCTTCCCTGCTGCTCGACCTCTGAGGCCAATCCCAGCCAGCTCCATGGCCCGACTGTGGGCAAAGCATCACCACATCAGCAGCTCAGCTGCAACTGGCCATGATCTAGAAGTGATGTGCTGAGCGTGATCCTGCATTTTCAGAGCGCTCCACCCACCCTAGGAGGAAAAGGGCATTGAAAGGCCTTTAAATGCCCTGCAGTGCCAGCACTTCTTCTGCCACCCCACAAGTTGCCCCACACCCCAAAAGCACCACACAAACATGAATGCCCTGGTGGTTTGGGGGCTGGGTTGGTGGTGGAATTCCACTTTCTTTGTGGGAAGGGGATATGCACATGGGGGAGGGCAAAGGATGCTGGAGGGTCTGTCCAAATATAACCTGGCCATGAGGGATGACCCCAGCAAAGCAGCCCATCCAGACCCAAGAAAATTCCTTTTGTTGGGCAACTTGCTGCCAGGTGGGCTGGCAGTCTCATGAGAGGGCCAGTCTGCTGGGTATGTTGCCTGGTCTGACCCTCCTGATGACACCACTGAGTCACACTTCCACGACCCCTTCAAACTCTATTATTCTATGAAGAAGGATTTCATTTTACCCAAGACTGACCCTTGTGACCAGCCTGGAGTAAGCCTGGGAGGCATGAACCACAAAAAGGGGAAGGGGCTAGATGCCCTTTCCCCAACCTTTCTGTGAAAAAGATAGGTCCCTGCCAGGGGACTGCCTTTCAAAGACTCCCAATAGCCCCCCCCCCAAAAAAAATTGCATGAATGGTGTGGACAGGGGGCTGTGGCATGAACCCTTAAACCCATTCCAGGTCCAGCCCAGCATGGTGACGTATGCAGATTTCCAGGCATGGGGATTCTCAGTAGTAGGGAGCCCTGGTTTCCAGCTTCCCCAGGATGTCTGCATCGCTAAAGGAGGGCATGGGCAGGAGTGCACATCTCCACATGGGCAGGCAGGCGGGCAGGAGCTTGGCCACAGTACCCAAGATGTGGAAAGCTGTCTCTAGGCACCACTCTCAACAGCCACCATCCAAAATGCAATCTTGCTCTATTTGGAGCCTCAGTGGCCTGACACTTTAATGAAAGGTCTGTCCGTGGGAGAAGGGGATGTTTTGTCACCTGTATTCATATCATATTTGTCCAGACAATTCTCTCCCCTACCCTTTGATGGTTCGTCACGTGCAGGCTTCAATGGTAGAACCAATCCAGCTACCTGGCCCTGCTCATGAGTAAGCCGGGGGTGGGGGGGAATGAACCTGAAAAAGGGAAAGGGCTGGACCCCCCTTCTCCAAACTATATGTGAAAAAGTAGAACTTTGCTTCTCCTGAATCTCTGCTTGTGGCAGCCTCTCAAAGGTGGACAGGAGTGCCTCCCCCCTGAAATATTTGCCCCCCAGCCAGAGAGGGAATGCCCTCTGCATGCTGGCTGTCCCTGCCAAGAGGACATTTGCCAGGCATACCCACTTGTGTGGGCAGTTTAGGCACAGGGATCAGGCATGGACCTCTATGTTGGAAGTTAAAGGACTTTGCGCTGTCTCTTTGCCTCAGACAGTGGAGGACAGACTAGTAAGTCAGAGGGCTAGAGGGTCAAGACATTTGTCATCACTTCTCCACTGCTCTGATGCTACCCCTTTGAAATGTAGATTGCTAATCTTAGGGGATTCAACTTCCTTCTTCCTCCTTCTCTCTCTTCCTACCTGGCCGCCTACCTTGCAACATGGCAAGCTTCTCTCCCTGCACCATATGTGCAGAGAGGATGCAGAATCCATCTGCATCCAGCTAGATAGTTAGATTAGAGATCCTAAATCCTCACTTTCCTATCTAGAATGGAGTTCCTTAATAAATGCCTTTTATATTGATTTGAAACTATGCATTGGCTCCAAGTTACTTTACTCTCAGGATACACGCATGCCTAACTAATTCCGCTGTGTGTTGTGCCTCTGTGCACTCTGCTATAATGAAAAAGGGATTCTCTCACCACAGAGAATTTCCAACACTCTAAACCTGGTCAAAGCTCCCAGGCTGGGTCCGAAGTGGCACCATACGCAGATCTCCTGGTGCATGGATTCCCAGGAGTGGAGAGCCCCAGTGTCCTGCTGGCCTGGGCCAGTGGGCTTGCCTTTTGGGACCACAGACAGTGGAGCTCATCACCACATGGACATGCAGGCTGGCAGGTTGCAGGGTTTGACAGCGGCTTGGCAGGAGTCATGGGGACTGAGACAACACTCACCCATTGCCCATCCCCGCAGTTTTCCTGCACAGAGCATCTTCCCTCCCTCCCTTAGTTTGCCACACTTGTAAGAGAGCATTCCATAGGGTAATGGGCTAGGTCTCCAATATGATGATGTCCAATATGGGACATCACAGGCAGTCCTTCTCATGAGCAAGACTTAGGGGGCAAATCTCCCCACCCACTAGCTGCCACTTCCCCAACCAATATGTGCAAAAAGTAGAACTTAGCTGCGCTGACTTTTATAACTGACCCTGAGGATCCCAATTCACCCACCCACCCCCGCCGGCATTTGCTCTCCTTCCAGCACTATGATGGAGTTCCCTGCTCATGTTGCCACTTAGAGTATTTTTGCTTGTGAGCATACGTGATTGCTGCTCCCTTCTCAGGGAGCAAAGCACTTGGTGCCTTTCCTGCCATCCCATCCCCTTTCTCCCCTGCTTTCCAGGGGGCGGGTGGACAGAGTGGGAATCAGGGCTTCCCCCAAGTGACTGCGTCGCTTGACAGGCTGGCCAATCCAGGATAAAGTGTGATGGCTGGCAACTCCATAGCCACATCCCTGTAGCCTGGCAACTCCATAGCCGCATAGCTGACAGGAGCTGCATTGCTGATTTTCTGAGAGGCTTCCAGTGAGAAGCACTGAAAGCATGGAGCAGCCAAGTCCCTCGGTGGGTCTGCGCCACTGTCTCTATGATTGGGGTTGGGGATTCAGCTTGAAACTGTGGTTATAACTATCCCAGGCGTCAGATATAATGCCTTGGCAGCAAAATCTCAGTTGGTGGCGAACCTTTGAGATAACTGAAGGTTCTAATTGGGATTTTGCAAGGCAACTGGTTTTGCAAAGTAGGGATGTGCACGGAACCACAGAAGCGTGGTCCGGCACTGGGGGGAGTCTCTCTTTAAGGGGTGGTGGTAGTACTTTCCCCCCCCCCCGCCACCGCTCTTCCCCCTCTGGCGCTGGTGCTTTTAAAAATCTTCTTGGGGCGGCAGAGTTCCTCTCTGCCGCCCCTGCCCCCGTCGCTGTCCTTTAAACCTGAAACGGAGAAGAGCTAGCGGTGTGCATGCGCCCTTCACAGCGCGCGTGCTTGTTTTTGCCGCTGGCACGCGCGCATGCGCCAGCGGTGAAGACAAGCGCATGCGCGCCGCGAAGGATGCATGTGCGCCGCTAGCTCTTCTCCGTTTCAGGCTTAAAGGACAGCGACGGGGGCAGGGGCGGCAGGGAGGAACTCTGCCGCCCCAAGAAGATTTTTTAAAGCACCAGCGCCGGAGGGGGAAGAGCGGTGGGAGGGGTAAGTACTACCACCACCACCCTTAAAGAGACACTCCCCCGCCCTTCCAAACCTCCGGACTGCCGGAATGCCGAACCGATCCGGAGGGCTTTTCAATTGTGCCCGAACCGAACCTTGCACACTACTATTGCAAAGCTTTAGGGGCGCAACCATGGTTTCATGTGTTTGAGTGTAACGGAGTTACAATTTCAGCCAGGTTTAACTGCAGTTAGCCATTACATCTGAATGTGACCTTTTACTGAGAAACAAGAGTTTGATATGTATTACTAACTGAAACATAGGCTAAGAAAACAAGAAACAGATTATCAATCTCTTATGCAGTGGGAGGGAGAACCTCTCAGTTTGAATTCAGGACGGCAAGTGAGGAACAGAGAAACAAACTGTGACTCCACCCTGCAAGCCAGTACATAGCTACATTCAAATATAGACAAGCATGCCCCATATAAAGTACTGAGACGATGGCTGCATAACGCAAAGCTACAGTCAAACAGGGCAGAGGTTGGAACTCCAAAAGTGACCTGAGGCTTGCCTCACCAAATTCCAATTTGAACCTTCAGTTTGTAGTGAGTTTTGCCACTCTAACCTGGGGTTTTTCGGTGGCAGCATTACATCCCAACGCAGACGGCACCATAACCGCAGTTTCATTCACTTTATGAAGCCATAATAATAGACACAGACCCTCCTGGGATCGCACCCACTCCATGCCTGCAGTGTTTCTCTATGGCTGCCTCTCCACAGGCACACTGTGATGTCCCATCCCAAACTTGTCAGCCTGTCAAACAGCAAAATCACACAGGGGCATGCCCTCTTCCCACTCTGTCCCTTGCTCCCCCTTCCTGGCAATCAGGAGAGAATGGGGACAGGATGGCAAGATGGACACTATGTGCTTTGCTCTCCAAAAATGAAGTGACAAAGATGACTGTTCACATTAAGCACATGCATTTTTTTGTGGCAATATAAGCACGACAACTCCATTAGAGTAATGGGATGACAACATATGGTAGGGCAGTGATACCCAGGGTTGGGTTTAAAAGGCAGCCCCAACCAGGAATTCTTGAATGCTTCAGATCTATATTTTGTAGAATTATGTTGGGGAAGGGGCTGGGCTTGGGGAAGTGGCTGGTTACATTCTCTTGGGGGAATGTGTATGGTCCCTAGGCTGACTCATGGGAAGGGCCAGGCAGGAGGATCAGTATTGTCTCAGTGAAAGGAGTGATTCCTCATATGTGATGAGGTTGGATGCTGCTCCTGAGCAGACCGCTCACTCTTGGGAGTGTAAGGCAATGGGGATACCCCTTCACAACTCATGAGAAGAACTATCCGTGAGGACAGGGGTGTCAGGCAGAATTGCTAATAATGTGTGACAACATCCCTTCTTCTACAGACCACTCTCTCATGAGAGTGTCAAGCCATGGAGACATGCATGGGGGCTAGAGAGCAGATGCCACCCAGCCAGGTTGCTCTATACAAGCAAGCCGTAAGGACAGGTTCCATGGCAACACCTCTCCCTGTATTGGTGATTTCTATAAAGAAGCTGTCAAAGCATCCCTTCTGCCAGTCCACCTGCCCATTTGAACATGTCCATATTTGTTTTTGCCTGGAATGGCAACTCCATTCTCCTGGAGTCACTAAAAACCAGGGCTCCCCTCTCCTGTGGTTCCTCGTGGTGGCAGATCTGCATATGGTGCAACGCCGGTCTGAACCCGGGAAATTTTAATAAGAGAAAAGGTCTGTCCCTGGTCAAGTATTCTGTTGCTCTTGCTACTCACTATCCCTTCCTCACTTCTGCGATCTAATTATATGCATATGCTTTGCATCAAAATACTCTAATATGTAAGGTTTGTCCCATTCCACAGTTCAAAGGGTGTTGCTTCTTTAGTTTTAGTTGGAAGTCTATTCTACAAATAAGTTGTAGTCATTGCAGCTTCTCCCCAGTATTTGTTTTTGAGACCTGAGTCAAGAAACATACTTCTAGACTTTTCAATCAAAGTTCTGTTCTTTCTCTCTGCCACTCCAATTTGCTCTGGAGTTCTCTCATGTTTATTTCCTTGTTGTATTAAGTATTGCTTAATCTTTCCTGCTTCAAAATTGGCCCCTTGGTATATGGAAGATCGACGGGGGCTGAAGCGGCAAGGTAGACAACTGGAGCGCAAGTGGAGGAAGACTCGACTCGAATCTGACAGATTGCGACATAGAGCACATCTAAAGATGTATGCTCAGGCAATATGTGCGGCAAAGAGGCGGTTCTTTTCTGCCCGTATCGCCTCTGCGAGTTCATGTCTGGCAGAGTTGTTCAGGGTTGGGGGGGGGGGCTAGTAAGTGCCCCCGTTCCCTTGAACCAGAATTTGGAGTCATCAGTTACCCGCTGTGATGTGTTTAAAGAGTTTTTCACAGATAAAATCTCTCAGATTCAGGCCGACCTTGATGGAGACTCCACAATTAATTTGATATCTGAGCTGGAGGTGCCCAACGACTCCTCTTATGTGATTCAACTGGATCGGTTTCAGTTTGTGACTCCTGAGGATGTGGACAAGCTGCTTGGATCGGTGAGGCCTACCACTTGTTCTCTTGACCCTTGTTCAATATGGCTTGTTCGATCTAGCAGGGAGGTTGTTGTAAACAGCCTGGTGGAAATCATAAATGCTTCTCTAAGGGAGAGCAGGACGCCTCCTTGTCTTAAGGAGGCAATCATTAGATCTCTTCTAAAGAAGCCTGCATTATATTCCTTGTAGTTGAGCAATTATAGGCCTGTTTCCAACCTCCCATGGCTGGGCAAGGTAACTGAGAGGGTGGTGGCCTCTCAGGTCCAGGCGATCTTGGAGGAAACTGATTATCTAGACCCATTTCAAACTGGTTTCTGGGTGGGCTATGGGGTGGAGACTGCCTTGGTCAGCCTGATGGATGATCTCCAATTGGCAATTGACAGTGTGACTCTGTTGGTCCTTTTGGATCTCTTGGCAGCTTTCGATACTATAGTATCCTTTTGGAATGTCTGAGGGTGTTGGGGGTGGGAGGCACTGTTTTACAGTGGTTCCACTCCTACCTCTCGGGCAGGTTCCAGATGGTGTCCCTTGGAGACTGCTGTTCTTCAAAATCTGAACTTTTTTATGGTGTTCCCCAGGGCTCCATACTGTCTCCAATGTTGTTTAATATCTACATGAAACCACTGGGAGAGATCATCAGAGGATTTGGAGCTGGGTGTTACCTGTATGCTGATGACACCCAGATCTACTTCTCCATGTCAACTTCTTCAGGAGTTGGCATATCCTCCCTAAATGCCTGCCTGGAAGCAGTAATGGGCTGGATGGGGGAGAATAAACTGAAGCTGAATCCAGATAAGACGGAGGTACTTATTGTGCTGGGTCAGAACTCTAGAGACGATTTTGATCTGCCTTTTCTAGATGGGGTCACACTTCCACAAAAGGAAAAGGTTTGCAGTCTGGGAGTACTTCTGGGTTCACACCTCTCCCTGGTTTCTCAGGTTCAGGCGGTGGCCAGGGGTGCTTTCTATCAGCTCCAGCTGATACGCCAGCTGCGCCCGTTTCACGAGATCAATGACCTCAGAACTGTGGTACATCTGCTGGTAACTTCCAGACTTGACTTTTGTAATGCGCTCTACATGGGGCTGCCTTTGTACGTAGTCCAGAAACTTCAGTTGGTTCAGAACGCGGCAGCCAGGTTGGTCTCTGGGTCATCTCGGAGAGACCATGTTACTCCTTTACTGATGGAGTTACACTGGCTGCCAATAGGTTTCCGGACAAAATACAAAGTGCTAGTTATAACTTACAAAGCCCTAAATGGCTTAGGCCCTGGGTACTTAAGAGAGCGTCTTCTTCGTTATGAGCCCCACTGCCCATTGAGGTCATCTGAGGAGGTCCGTCTCCAGTTACCACCAACTCGTTTGGTGGCTGCACAGAGACGGGCCTTCTCGGTCACTACCCCGAGATTGTGGAATGTGCTCCCTGCTGAGATACGATCCTCCCCATCTTTGGCAATTTTCAAAAAACACCTGAAAACCCTTCTTTTCACCAAAGCTTCTCAGCTTCCCAAATTGTGGGGGTTTTAATTTCTGGTTTATTTTAAAATTCATAACCCGATTTCGGGGGTTTTAATCACTGTAATTGTTTAATTGTTGTTTTAAAATGCTTTTAAATTGTTAATTGTTATGTTGCTTTTTAATTTGTTTAGCTCTTTACTGTTTTAGTGGTGTGTTTTAATTGTAAACAGCCCTGAGCCATTTTGGAGGGGCGGTATACAAATCAAATCAAATCAAATCAAATCAAATCAATCAATCAATCAATATTCCCCACCATTACCAGTGCACAAAGTATTAGGTTTTCTTCCAAATGTCTTGCTTACTCTAGCCACATATTCATTAAGTTTTAGCAACCCCTCATTTTTCTCTTTGAATGTGTAAACGTAAGTATAGTGAGAAAAATCATCTATGAAAGTCAAGAAATAGAGATTATTTCCCGTGTTCTTTACTGGAAAGGGCCCACAAATATCACTGTGAATCAAATCCAAAACCTCACTGGATTGCATTTCTGTGGTTGATGAATATGTGCATGCAGTTGCTTTTGCTTTAACACATTCAATGCATTTGTCTTCAGATTTGCATGATTGAACTTGTAGGTTTCTTGCCAATTGTTCTTTTACTAATTTTGAAATGCATTCCTTGCATGAATGTCCAAACTGGCAATGCCATAAACTCATGCAATATTTGTGTGCACGCTCACTTGCAATATTTGCTGCCTCTCTTTTGCATCTATCTCATACAGTTCATCATGTTTCAACATGCCTATCAGTAGAAGCTTTCCTCCTTTGAAAATAAAGCAATGGTCCCTTCTGAAAAGAACTCTACATCCACTCCTTGTAGCTGCTTTTACACTCATTATACTGTTTTGCTAACTTGGAACATAGTATGCCCCTGGAATACACTCTTCATTCACTGTTTTTGCACCAAGATCACACTTCATATAAACTGCCCCTTTTCCTTCTGAAAAAATGTGCTGCCCATTAGCAAGGTATCAGATCAAATCAAATTTATTACAGTCAATGACCAGACAAAAGATGCAATACATTAACACAGACTACACCATTGTATACAATAACACCACCCTATTTAGAGTAGCACAATCAAGCTTTTATTAGCTGCTTCCACATGCAATGTTGCAAAATTTTGCCATCCTGTAAGTGGTATTAGTGTTAAAGTCTTCTAGATAGTTTACTAAAATAGGTGTTATAAGTAGGGATGTGCATGGAACCGGCTGACCTGGTTTGGTTTGAGTCTGGATCAGACTCAAACCTGACCGGACCAGTTCGGTCTGGCACCCCTTCGAAATCCACCCCTGGTTTGGTTCGGTCTGGGGGGGGGTCACGATTATAGATAGATAGATAGATAGATAGATAGATAGATAGATAGATAGTGTGTGTGTGTGTGTGTGTGTGTGTGTGTGTGTGTGTGTGTAATCTTTAGCCCCTTCTGGGGGTTTCCTCTAGGCCAGAGGGGGGGGTCCGCGAAGGTTCCCCCTCCCCCACTGGCCTTGGTCATCACCACCACGGCCTGTTCAGCCACTTTATTTGGGCCTTCTTATGCTGGCACGGTGGCCATTTTGTCCACCTCTGTGCATGCGCAATTGGCCTCTGCAAGGCTTAGCATGGCCCAGAGCCTCGCAGAGGCCATTTGTACATGTGCGGTGGCCATTTGGTTAAAAAAAAAATTAAAATGGCCACCACGCATGCACAAATGGCCTCTGTGAGGCCCTGGGCCATGCCAGGCCTCACAAAAGCTATTTCTGCATGACCATCGGGGGCAGGGGGATTCAGTTCAACCCCGAACTGTCGAACCGAACCAGTTCGACCTCGAACAGGTTCGGGGTTGAACCTGTTTGCACATTCCTAGTTATAAGCTATAAACTAACATCTCCATAAAATGGGCAGTGGAGTAATACATGATCAATTGACTCAACCAATCCTGACTGACAAGGGCATAAATGCAGATGGTATGGAGTATGTGAGTAGCAGCCATCCAGCTGAGGGTAGTGCATTAAAGCATGCTAATGTAAACATTCTCCTTATTTTGGGAGTGGTAAGTTTATACCACTTTAACCAGTTTAACCACTTTAGTCAGTTTAAATGAGATGTTGGCACTCTATTTCAGCCCCTATAGGATTACAAAATAAGCTACTTCGTAGGGCAGTATAACACATAATTCTACCCCTATCCTCTTGTAGCACTATATCCCGAATGTGTTGCTTTAGGGATTCCTTAGCTTTCACAATACCCAAGGAGATCAGTATTGAGGGATGACTCCAAATCTTCTTCTCTACCTTGTCTTTCCAACCAGAAACAGCATGATCTCTCAGGACCAAGAGCACAAGTCCCATCTGATCTGACTCCAGTCTGAGCCAGTAGCTAATCTTAATAAACCAGATATGAGCCTAAACAGGAACCAGCCCAATATCAGAGCTGTGTTCGGTGTATCCCTTGGAACACCAAGAATTGACCTGATGAATTTAGATTGAACCACTTTCAGGGTATTACCCAGGTATATAGGACTTTTATGTTCCATGCTTATCTCAGATAAATCTTGCAAATTTTTGAAGAAATGTGAACTCCACTATCCAAATATATTTTGTTTCTACTTTGACTTGCATCAACCTTGCAGATTATTTCTTTTGCAGCACACAATTTTTCATCTTTCTCAGCATTATTGTCATTGCTTTCACTTTTGCATAGGCAAGTTTGTTAGAAAGTCAATATTTCTGGAATTTAGTCTTACAAGAGTTTGATATTTATTACTAACTGAAACATAGGCTAAGAAATCAATAAACAGACTAACAGTCTCTTACACAGTGGGATGGAGAACCTCTTAGATTGAATTCAGGACAGCAAGTGAGGAGCAAACAAACAATCTATGACTCCACCCACAAGCCAGTACGTAGCAACAGTTAAATAGAGACAAGCATACCCCATATAAAGAACTGAGACAATGTCTATTGAAAATAGCACAGAACCGGTTTGCCTGGTTTGGTTCAAGTCCAAAGCAGGCTCAACCTGAACGGAGCATGTTTGGTTTTGTGCCCCCTGAACAGACCCCTGGGTCAGTTTGAATTTGAGCTGGTTCAAGGGTTCTAAGGTTTAAAAAAAATTTAAAGGACTCATTGCCAGGTCCGGGAGTGCTGTCGTGGCTGGCGGAGGGTGTCCTTATCATCTCCCCCTCCCACCACCAGTCATCACCCGTTAGTCAAAGGGCTGTTTCAGCCCATTTTGAGGCCAATCTAGCCCTTCCTCTAGTGGCGGCAGCCATTTTGGAGGCCACCGCACATGCGTCCTAGCCATTTGCATAGCCTGGGGTCCAGGACACATGCACAGCAGCCTCCAGAATGGCCACCCGAGGAAGGGCTGGAGCAAACGGCCCTTTGGAGAGTGGAGGAAGGCCAGTGGCATGGGGAGGGAAGATGGCAGACACACAGACACCCACAACCACAGCAACACCCACTTTATCAAAAACTGTTTTAAAAGGTAGGCTAGATTTAGCTGAAGGGTCCAAGAGGAATCAATGGAGCTTTATTTCAGAGAGTCTCCATACTAAGAGTAGAATTGATTCACCTAAAATTGTTTTCAAGCCAAGCCTCAGCAGAGTGCATATGAATATAATGACCACAACATTATTTCCTTCAACAAACAAAAACAGCCACCATCACCACCTACCCAGTTTCAGCTGTTTTCCTGACACATTCCAAAGTTCCTTTTCTGTGATGCTTTTGGCCCAGCATTAATGATGAAATACTGATGTATGTATTTATAGTAAAAATGATACATTCTGATTTCTTGTTATTTTTTCCCCTTTCTTTTAATAGAAGAATCTTTCTTTTAGAGGAAAAAGTTTTTAATTAAAGCCAAAGTAGCCCTAAAAAGCATCAATAGAACTTTGCCAGTCCATATAGGGTAGGCCAGCACTGAAGTTATGCTCTAGGTGAAAAATAAAATCATCACAAAGAAAATCTTCACAAGTCAGGACTGAAATATTATGCTAGGACCAACTCAAAAATATTGAAATGCAATGGGTGGCAATAACTCTGTCTGGATTCACCATTTTAAAAAATGAGAGAAGGAGGATAGCAATTCCAGATTAAACATCTAGTGTGCAGGCAACCTAAGAGATGTGGAACTGTAGTCCAAGTCACTTTCTGTGGTTTGCCAGTGACTGGATGCATTTGCAACCCACTGATTCACCAGTGTCCCAACCACTACTTCACCAGCTGTTCCAACCATCTGAAATGGCTGGAAGGTCCATCCAGTTCAGCTTCAGATTCACATCTCTGAGCTTGAGACCTACCATTTTGACTACCTTGACTTCAAAAACCAGAAAGTCATTCTGAGGTGTATCCTGATACAATTTACAATAGGGATGGGCCTGGACCGGTCTGGAGGCCATTAAAAAAGCCTCCGGACCGGTCCAGAGCTGGGTGGTTCGGTCCGGGGGTGGGGGGTACCTTCAGCGTGCGCGCAAAGGACTACTGGGTTTTTTTGCAAGTAACGTCGGGGAAGGGGCGGCAGGGAGGTGTCCTGCCGCCCCAGTTACACAGAGGTTTATGGCGCCAAGCGGGAAAGCGGCGGGAGGGGTAAGTAAACCCTCCTGCCACTCTTAAAGGTACCCCCCTCCCCAGTGCCGGACCGCAGTTGGCGGTTCCGTGCACACCCCTAATTTACAATTATGCCAACCCAGACTGTTTTTCTTCATCTGCTGTGCTTGGAAAATGCATAGCCTGGTAGGCTGTAGAGCATGTTCTCTGGACCATGGCCTTTTCTGGATCCAGCTATCTTCATGATAATTTCATTGCAATCCCATCAGCTCTTGAACTCTCAGCCCCTCTTGGCTGAGGAGTCAGGCCTGTGAACAATTCTCTGCTGCCAAGGCTATTCCTTAAAAGAATGAGGACGGCGTGTATGCTCAGCCCTCATCCTCACCTAAATGGGGGGGAGGGGCTTGGGAGGGGAAGGCAGAGTTATTTTGACTCCCACTATTTGTATGTATGTGCAGCCTCAGGGGCAGCTCTTTTCATGAGCCGCAATGCTGCAGTCATCATCATTATTATTGGGGTGTCATCAGGGCCTCAAGATGCCCCCTGCTGCCACCATTGGAGCAGCTCTTTGGGACCAATCTGACCCCTGCAGGCTTTACAAGGACTGCCTCTCTTCATACTCCTTGCAAGGCTTGTAAGAAACATAAGGAGAGCGGAGGCAGCGTTCTCTTCTATCCAGCCACTGCATCATTTTCAAATCTTACTATGGTTGGTTTTGAAAGGGCCAATCTCCACCATGGTCATGGGGCAAAGCAGCATTTGGCACCACAAACCTTGGGCCACCCGTGTGGAATCTCTGCCTCTCCACTGAGGGCTGCTTCATGTGACCATTACTTTTCCAGTATTTGATTTTGGTATGTCTTCTTCTCCATGGTCCCCACCACCCATTAAGATCATTCAGAGAGGTTTGTCTACAGTCGCCACCGACCTGCCTGGTGGCTACTCAGGGATGAGCTTTCACCGTTACTGCCCCAACACTTTGGCATGCACTCCCTGATGAAATAAGAGCCTTCCAATCTCTGACAACTTTTAAAAGGTCAGTCAAGACACATCTGTTCACCCAGGCTTTTAATTAGATTTACAGTTTTAATAGTTAACATTTCTAACATGTTTTAAATTTTCAATTGTTTTAACAATTTAATTTGTTTTAATGGTATTTTTATTGTAAACCATCCAGAGACGTGAGTTTGGAGCAATTATAGAAATTTGAAAGATAGATAGAAACATAGGAAGCTGCCATATACTGAGTCAGACCATTGGTCTATCTAGCTCAGTAATGTCTTCACAGACTGGCAGCGGCTTCTCCAAGGCTGCGGGCATGGATAGACAGGTAGATAGATAGACCTGTTTTCAGCAGATATTCAGCAGATATGACCAGATAATGACTCATTACATTTTTAATGGCTTGAAAAAGCCTAAGCTGGACATGTGCTGAAATGCACTGCCACATCTCACAAGAAAGTTATATTAACCACTTCACCAAAAAAGTTAATTCAGCATGATAAACTGGTTATGAGAACTAGCCTAGGCTTGCATACATATCATATATATGTATCATCCTCCATTAGAGGATATTAATGGGTAGGATGTTGCATAAAATATATACTTAACCCCCCAAAATGGAGTATCTCACCAAACTTTCCAGATATCTAAATTACATAGATATTTGTCAGTGTCCAGAGGCATTTACAGTCTCTTCAGTAGCTTTCTGTGAGTCTGAGAAAATCAAGTTTTCTGACCTGCCTAGAAGCTTGCCTGTCTTTATGGTTTTTGCTTAGCTCAGTAATGGTCTTTTGTTATTGTCCAGCAGGGAGCCCCAGGTGGGATCCAGGGCTGAGACATCAGCTGCTTAAACAAGTGGAACGGCTGTCATTAATCTTTGCTTGTGATGCTCATAACAAGAAAATGGAGCGAGCAGGGAATCAGCTCTCAATAAAAGAAGCGTCCTTCAGCCTTACACAGTTTCATGTGCAGTCACTAATCAATATATATTGTTCCCATAGATCAAAGCAGAAGTAGGTGAGGAATTGCCCAAACTAGAGACCTGTGCAGAGTGGACATGAGAGCATTTCCCAGCCATAGAGTGATGAAATCAATCTCACAGGACAGGGTTCTAAGAAAGAACAAGGCAAGGCAAGGCTCAGGATGATATTTCAAGGGTGCTCAGAGCTGCACTCAGGAAGCAAACATTAGAAGTAGCAGGAGAGCCTGATATTCATTTTCTCTCTCTCTCTCTCTCTCTCTCTCTCTCTCTCTCTCTCTCTCTCTCTCTCTCTCTCTCGGAGGGGGGTGGGGGTCCAGGAGGCAATCTGGGAGGACCATTAGCAATTGTAACATAATTGGCACCTCATCTACATCTTGGAAACCCAGGTGGGAAGTTTCCAGTCTTAGATATATTGATTAAGTGCATTGGGATCTCACATCATATAGTACCCATTCTGACCTTTCACTGATCAAAGTGTACAGTACTTCACAGGGTAGAGAGAAAAATCACCTAAGTTGCAGTGCCTACACAGAGGAGCAATGCCCATTATCCCTTGAAACATGGTACTTTTTCCTTGGCATTTCAGAGTGGCCCCAAGTGTGACTGTCACATAGGAAAGAAGCTTATCCTTTGACATTCAGCCTGGGAAAAGTGGGATCTACACCCTGTGCTACTGCATTTCAGTAGAGAATTGCCAGGCAAGCAAACAATCCTAGGACAAGGGGGAAGATGAACAGACCAACTCAGCCCCATCCTAATGCAATCACTGTAGGGGAAGAATGGCAGTTCAACTCCCATTAGCAGAGCAGAGCCAGTTTGAGGAGAATTCAGCCAAGCAAGAGTTCTGGAGACAGTTCTTTAAGTTTGAAGAACAATAAGGATTTATTTAGAAGTTACAAAAGGACAGGAAAGCTGAGCTTAAGGCTGAAAGAGGAGAGAGAGAAAACAAACAGCCATCTCTGGAGAGATAAAATGGAGACTAACACCAGAAAAACAAAAAGGGGAGGAGTCTGGCACTTGTATCCATGACCCTAAAAAACCCCAGTGGTCACTATGAGAAATTGCAGCTGAGAGCTGATGCTGCCGGAGTCCTAGCTCCAACAACCACAACAAACCATTAATTGAGCTGGTACACCTACAGTCCCATCCCATCTGCCTTGTGTCCCTATAAGATAGTATTATCTCACCCAGTCAAATCTCATGGCCCTTCACTTTGAACATTAATATTAAAACCCCATCTTTTGTCACCCAGGAAATCCCTATTCAGAAGCCTCCCTTGCCTATGTATCTTTTAACCCCTAGAATGTCAGAAGCAGGCTTGCTGGCAGACATTCTGCTTTAGTTTCCCCTGGAGCTCCAAGCTGAGCATCTGCTCCTCTACTCTTTCCTGCACCTTCAGCTTAGATTGTGGCACACACCAAGTCCAAGCCCTGCTTGGAAACTTGAAACTGGGTGCCCACCAAGCATCCAGATGCATTGGATCTCCCTTGAATCAGATGCCAGTCCAGCAGCCTAGGAACCTCCTCCAGCATAGGAAGGTCTTCCTGTGGTGCAGAAGTTGGATCTCCAGCCTGAGATCTGCCCTCTCCTTTTCAAGATTTTTCATCACTTCTCAACAAAACAGGAAAGATGTGAAACTTTCCTTCTCTTTTCTCCACTCTCTCTTTCCAACTCCCTTTCACTTCCCTCACAGCAGCTTTGTTGATCATTCCCCCCCTTTCTCTGCCTCATTGTAATAGCCTTCAGATCTCCCATGTTGCACCCACGCTAATATTCAATACTAAATCATTGTGGTGTTCTCTTTTAGTAACACTTTATGTGTTTCTTTTGAAAGTTCCTGAGCCCCCAATACCCTTTATCCCCTGAGCTCCTTTATAGTGCTGCTTCACTAGTTGAGCCTGATTGGAAGTTATGCACCCTTGTTGATTTGATATTAGTTTGCACCTGCTCAGACAGATAGAGCAGGTGGTCACTAGGTGCCTGCTGGTCAGAATTGGCTGCAGAAGGAAAAGGTTCCCCTAGTGTCCAAGTAATTCCCCAGCTTGAAAAAGAAATTTCCCCAGAACTCATTTGGTGCCCCTGCTGCAGATGCAGGTGTACACGTGTGTGAAAGACACAATTCAAAACAAGAACAGTAACACATTTATTTGAATGTTGGCACTTGGGTGCTGCTTCTTACCTCCATGTATGCAATGATGCTGAATTTAAGAGCCTAGGAACCTCTTGTGCAGATATGCCACTTTTGTTGCATCTACAGCCTCTTTAACAGTAGCATATATCTTTCAAGAACATCTGCCTGATACTGAATCAAATATTATTGTTCATTTTGGCACAACAGCACACTCTAATTGATCTTTCCGAGGTCTCAGAAGTCTCTCATTCCTGATTTCTGAAAGATCATTTGACACCAGGAATTGAACTTGGAACTTGGTGAGCTACGCTTCACCCACTGAACTGTGGCCTCATTTAACACATCACCTTACTCATTTGTTCTATTTCAGGCTCTCCTTCCTAAAGTGGAGTCTTTTTCTTTGATGCTGAAAACCTAGCATGCAACCAAAATCTTTCACTTGCATAGTTCTTGGGCCAAAATAATCAATTACAAAGTCACTGTGAATGTGGTGGTGTATCTTAAAATATTAATCACCTCAGCCTTCCAACCATGGAATATTTTCATTGCTCAGCCAAGCAATTCTGTTGAGAGACAAGGCAGCCTCTGTCTCATGATTGCAAGAATGCCAGCATTAACCATGGCGTTTTGGAGTTGGGTTTTGGATATAGGACACATTTGATTTTCATGGTAGAAGATTTGTCCGAAAAGTGATGCAACTGTGGTTTTAGCATGGAAGAGGTTAGAGCAACAGGCACTTGAATCCCCAGGCTGACGAAAGCAATTCTGGTTGCATTACCAAGACAAATAGTGCAGTGAAATCAGTTCATACAGACAAGAATGGGTCCCTAAAGGTTGGCTAAGTAAATTTTAAATCCAATCCAATCTCTATGTTCCCCTGGTGTGTTCTAATTTTTTTCCAGGCAGCAGCGAGTGGCAGCAGGCTCCCCACTTCTTCAAGTGAGGGTCTCTTGCCCTGTGTTTGTATCTTTTGCTCATATTTTTTGCTCATATCTCTTTGGCCCTCATACCTAGAAGTTCAATCCTCCTGATTTACTAGCACTAAATCAGGCATATTTCTGCCTTCCATATTTCCAAAAGCTTGACAACTGGAAAACTGTAAATACAGCCCTATCCAATGTTTTGAACACACATACATGTCTTTGAAAGGATCCAACCACTCAGCATTAAAAAACAAATTCACTGGCAGGAGCAATTCATCTGGATGTAAAAAGAACTATAAAAGAATAATCATTGTTCTGAATGCCCAAGTATGTGTTTTGCTCTCACTGTTAGCATATTTGTCTATTATTTGTTTATTTATTACACTGATATCATGTTTTACTTCCATCACTGAACTCAAGGTCATGTACATGGGATTCCAGGCAGTCACCCATCTGATCACTGACCCAAGCTAGGCCTGCTTAGCTTCAGCAAGATGATTATCATCTCATCCCCTAAAATATTTCCAGTATTGTTAATGATCTTGTATATTGAGTTTAATATATAGAAATGGTAATGCAATGCAGATTCATCTGCTCATCCAAGATGGGCCAAGATGAAACTCCAGCAGGAATAATACTTGTAATCACCTGTGCCTTTGAATTGTTGTGGATGAAAACAAATAACCTGAAATTAAAATAAAGTTTAAAAACAAGAAAGTTAGTCCCATAAGCAGGAGAAAAATACCCCATTGACTGTGATTACTAGTTGGTATTTGGGACAAAATGGTGCTTTTCCCCAGAAAAGGTTATCTTGAAACATATGCTACAATGTTGTAGCTCTCTCCACCTGCAGTTCCTGTCCTCTATGAGTGATGGATGGTGTCTCAGAATGGATTCTTGTGGCCACAGAGTGTGCTGTAGGCTGATAAGCCTGGCCTTTCCCACTGCTTTTGGACTGACTTGGGTCTATAACATACACGCCCATGCCTAACTTTGGTTTCTCTTTATGGTAGTGAAGATAAAATTCCAGGCATGTGGCAAGGAGGTAGCAGTAAATTATTTTGACAAGGCAGGTGATTACTTGCCCAGAATGCCACCCTTGTATAGAAAAGGGGAGTGCATAAGCAGTACAGTGATAAGGCAAGTCAGGCTGGATATTAGGAAAGCATTTGGGAGGCTTAAAAGCAGCATCCTGTGCATGGGGATGCTTTGAGAAGGGAACACGAAAAGTGCATGCTACATGAAATTAGCATCCCAGTCCTGCAAAGCCCTGACAACCCTTATAGTGTCTGCCAACTGAAAGAAAATGGCATCTCAGATGCTGTGCTCAGGATCTTTCCAATATCTTGAAAGAGTGCATTAGATTAGACAGATTAATGGTATCACCATTACCAGAGTGTCTATTCACTGCACACTGCGCTGCTTTTTAATTAATTTTAGAAGGATTACAAAGTGTCTTGATTCTGTTTCATGGAAGACTGGTGGCCAGTGAAGACGTATCTGGAAAATAAATTCCTGAACTGGGAAAAGCCAAAATAAATATGAAACCACATGTTTATATTAATTACTGACAACGAACCCAGTATCTAGGTAAACCAATTCTTACTTTTTAGAATAGTGAGGAACCAAGGTAAAGTAAGGTGGAGGTGGGGATAGTTATATATTATATGGACTTCTCTCATACCTATAGAATGTATGTAACTTTTAATTCCATAATACAGTGAGCCCTTTCTCATGGTCATGGAGAAAGGGCTCCAGGCTGGAAGCTTTAAAATGCTTACCTCCCTTGGAGATGAACCTGGTCTTCTTGCTGGGTGAGCAGATCACTCCGCCAGATATTCACCAGCTGCTACTGGCAGCCAGGAGGTTTTGGGGCCAGGAGGCCCCTGGAACTCTCAGAATGCACCGTGCAAGTGTGTGGTGCATTATGGGGAGCCTCTCAATGCCGGCTGGGAGCCCCGCTGTCTCCCAGCCCCGGCTGCAAGCAGCCAGGGGTGGCAGACAAATAGCAAAATGTGGTTAAGAGAGTGCTTGCCCTCTCACACACGATTCCCAGTGGTTCTCACACTTGGGCAAGACCAGGCTTGGCTTCATTAACCCGGTTTTGCCTGCTCATAAGAACAGCCTCAGTAAGTTATTATAAAGAGTATAAAGTTACTATAAAGGGTACATGTATAGCTTATTGTTAAAGTTATCCTGGGTCCATTAATGAGCCTAGGGAAACTAAAAAAAAAAGGGTTCCCAAACTCAAAAATGGCTCATGTATTTCTTTTATTTAATGAATGTTTGTCCACTTATCATTAAAATAAAAAGTGGATTACAGTTAAAATGTAAAAACAAGATCACTATAAAACAGTATCATTAAAAACAACAGCAAGCAATACATTTAGAAACCAGCAACTAAAAGCATAAATACCTAACAGTATAATTTAAATGGAGAAGACTTTGCAAAACAGAAACATTTCATTGATTCTTTTTTAAAACAGCAAGTGAAGTGGCCCTTTTGGAAGGATCTTTCTAGGAAAGGAACTAGAACTGTAAGAGCATCATCAAGAAAACTTTCCCTAGTACCTGCCAAACAATTCTCTACCAGTGGTACAATAAAGAGCAAGGCCTCAGGGCAGATCTCAGTAGCTGCACCAGATGCTATGGGAATAGGTGGTCCTTAAGGTAGCTAGACCCCCAGTTGTTAGGAGATATAAAGATCAAGATGAATCCCACCACTTTGAACTGAGCCTGGAATCAGAATGTCCTAGAAAATAGAACTGGCAAAAATAGATGTAATATGCATCCCTTGCATTTGACCTCACTACTAACCAGGTGGCAGCATTCTGAAATTCTAAACCCTTTTCAAAGGCAGATCCATGTACATTACAGTAGTCTGGAGGTTATCCACTAGATCATGATTGATTGATTGGTTGGTTGATTAAGTGCAGTCAAGTTGGTGTTGACTCTTAGCGACCACATAGATTTTCTCGAGGATGATCTGTCTTCAACTTGGCCTTTAAGGTCTCTCAGTGGTGCTTTCACTGCTGTCATAATCAAGTCCATCCACCTTACCACTGGTCATCCTCTTCTTCTCTTTCCTTCAATTTTCATGATAGAGCTCTATAAGAGATCATGATAGAGGTCAATAAAATCATGCATGGTGTGGAGAAAGTGGATAGAGAGAAATTCTTCTCCCTCTCACATAACACTAGAACCAGCGGTCATCCCATGAAATTGATTGCCAGGAAATTTAGCACCAGCAAACAGAGGTACTTTTTCACACAACACATAATCAACTTGTGGAATTCTCTGCCACAAGATATGGTGACAGCCAACAACCTGGATGGCTTTAAGAGGGGTTTGGATAAGTTCATGGGAGAGGTCTATCAATGGCTACTAGTTGGAGGGCTATAGGTCACCTCCAGCCTCAAAGACAGGATGCCTCTGAGTACCAGTTGCAGGGGAGTAACAGCAGGAGAGAGGGCATGCCCTCAACTCCTGCCTGTAGGCTTCCAGAGGCATCTGGTGGGCCACTGTGTGAAACAGGATGCTGGACTAGATGGGCCTTGGGCCTGATCCAGCAGGCCTGTTCTTATCCATTTTCCCATTCACAGTACCTCTGTCATGTCTGAATTTATTTATTTTATTTATTATTTATTTGTTTGTTTGTTTGATTTGTATACCACCCTTCCAAAATGGCTCAGGGCGGTTTACAATTAAAACAAACCACTAAAACAGTAAAGAGCTGAAACAAATTAAAAAACAATATAGCAATTAATTTTAAAACATTTTAAAACAACAATTAAACAATTACAGTGATTTAAAATCCCGAAATTGGGTTTTGAATTTTAAAAAAAGACCAGATATTAAAAACCCCAAAATTTAGGAAGCTGAGAAAGCTTGGGTGAAAAGATGGGTTTTCAGGTGTTTTTTGAAAATTGCCAGAGATGGGTAGGATCGTATCTCAGCAGGGAGCACATTCCACAATCTCTTGGGGCAGAGAAAGAGAAGGCCCGTCTCTGTGCAGCCACCAAACGAGTTGATGATAACTGGAGACGGACCTCCTCAGATGACCTCAATGGGTGGTGGGGCTCATAATGAAGAAAATGCTCTCTTAGATACCCAGGGCCTAAGCCGGTTAGGGCTTTGAATTTGGCTTCTGTTTGTTTGCCCTCATCAAGACCAAACTGCTTCCAAACACATCAAGGTTTGTTATATGCCCATGGTTTGACCTTGTTCATTACCTTGCTAACTGAGCAAAGAGGCACCTTGTTAAAGAGGTGATTTTCTTTATTTAGCAGGGGGAGAGCAAGCAGCCCTATGCATCCCCAGCACTGCATTCCTCCAGTGGCTGTTACTGGTGTCTATCTCATTATTATTTTTTAAGATTGTGAGCCTTTTGGGGACAGGGAGCTATTTTACGAATACAATTACAATGAATATTTATATACCTCTTTTCAACAAAAGTTCCCAAAGTGGTTTACAGATATATATCTACTGTATATATAGATATATAGATATATACAATTCTCCAAGACAGGCCATGCATGGGTACGTGGCAGAAAGGAGGCGATTGGCTGACAGAGGGGGAGGAGGTGATTGGCTGACAGAGGGGGAGAGAGTTCTGGAGCAGCAAGGAGTTTTGTGGGGTGGCTGGAAAGCAGTTTGACAGTTGGCTCGGGGGCGCCATGAAGTGGCAGGGAGCTCAGAGGCTGGGGTGGCTTTGGCAGCTGGACAGTTGGCTCTGGGGGCTGCAGGCGGCAGATGGTTGCTAAGCTGCGCCGTGAAACGGCAGGGAGCAGGGAGCTCGGCGAGAGTGAGCGAGAGAATTGCAGGGGCGGTGAGAGTGAGTGAGAGAGTAGCATGGGCTGTGAGAGCGAGAGAGAGTAGCGTGGGCTGTGAGAGTGAACAAGAGAGTTGTGGGGGCTGAGAGAGCGAGAGAGTTGCCGGGGCTGTGAGAGCGAGCGAGAGAGTTGCGGGGGTGGCAGAGTGAGTGAGAGAGTTGCGGGGGTGGCGAGCGTGAGCGAGAGAGTTGCGGGGGTGGCGAGAGCAAGCGATAGAGTTGGGGGAATGCCACAGGCCCAGTGCACGACCGCACAGATGCTCTGTGCAGGGTTATATATATATATATATGACATCATGGGTTTGCAATGATCTATTCTAACTGTGCAGGTGCACTGGAGTGCCTCACAATTTTCAAGGGCTGCTGGACCAGATGGACAGGCCCAGCGGCCGCTTTGCCCACCTTCTTGGCTGACCCCATACCCACCCCCTCTGCACACACATGGTGGTTACAATTACAGAAAAGCGGTGGTTCAGGCATGGTGGGGCCTTAGCAGGTGGGGAAGGAGGGGGCCTCACAGTGGGGATGGGTCAGGCGCCAAAATCACCTAGGTCCGCCACTGCTCAAAACACTATGCTGGAAGTGAAGCAAGAGCCCATGTCATCAGTTCTCCACTGCCACCATTCACAACCCTTGAAATAAGCTATTTACTCATAGCAGCAGTAGGAGATCTTGAAACCAACGCAATAATCATTAGTGGTTTACATGGTAAAATTTTTGAAATTGCTATTGTATCGCAGATGTTTTGTTGCTGTGGAGGAAGCTTTCAGTCACATCACCAAAATCCATATGTATACAAAAAAGGACTTAAAGGGGTCTTTTTATTTGCTCATTCAGATTATATCAGCTTTTCTATGCCTGTGTTGGAAGAGGCAAACTGTATGCCTATGCTTGATCAGATTCTGTATAAGAACCCTCCCTGCCCTTTAGAATAAAACGAAGTTTTCTTACTGAATAGCTAAAGCAGAAAAAGAAAATCAACAGCATATAAGATACAGCATATAAGATCCATTGTATGCTGCTAAAGGCCATAACAGACCTTTAAAAAACCCCAGAATTACATTAAAAATAGGCCAACACAACAAGACTACCTCCTGTAGTTCAAGATTTTTTAAAAAGCTATGGATGGATCTACTGGCTTACATGATGTATGGCACTATTTCTCCATAACATGGCACCCCAGAGCTGCTGAGGATACATTAAGGCAGCCCCAATGTTTTTGAGAATGGGCAATTGTGCAACCAATACTACTGCCATTTTCCCCATTACATTGTCACAAATTGAGGAAACTGCAGTAGTGCTATTTGTGCAACTACCCATTCCTAATGTTGGGGCTGCCTTAACGCATCCGCAGCAGCCCTGGGGTGCCATCTTATGGAGACATAATGCTACACATCATGTAAGCCTGTGTCTACAAGCTAAATTAGGACAATAGCAAGCCATGTCTGTGAAGAAGTGGTAAATGTGGAGAAAATGATCCTGTAGGAAGGCATACCATTTTATTGGTATGCACTGTTTATCCTTTCCCTCCACCCTGGGTAGAAGGAAGGGAAGGCGCAGTTAAGATGCAACAAGGGTCCCCAGGCTTGCCATTTCACAGATATTATGAGATAGAATGGCTGCTGTCTGCAGAACCTGGCTTGCAGTGGAGAGCTGAACTTCTGCACAATTTTTAGTTGTATGGTAATAGACATTTGGACATGTACAGCTTTACCCATCTGCAGCACTATGAGATAATAAGCTGACAAAAAGTCCCTCTTCTACAGAGTCAGAAATGGCAGAGAAGTCCAGCGATTGTATCTGGCCACCCAAGATTGTATCTGGCCACCCAACTGCTGCCCTAAGCACTGCTTGAGAAACAGTTTTATGATAATGTGTTTGGGCCAGAGATCATAGCTCAGTGAAAATCAAATAATTCATATGCAGAAGGTATAGCTTCAGTTCTTGGTATCTCCAGTTAAAAATACCAGGTAGTACGTGATGAGAAAGGCCTCCACCCATGATCCTGAGAGGCACTGTCAGTCAAAGTAGACAATACTGGCCTAATAGATGCACCAGTGGCCTGACTCAGTATAAAGCCACTTCATATATTCTTATGCATGCCAGAAATACACTAGGATTCAATACAGAATATAGCTCTATTCAGACACTATGCTATACAAGCATACAGATCTCTGTACACATGTGCATATTTTTGTATGATCTACTTACTCTACATGCATTTATTTTAAAAGTGAAACTGGGTAAAGGCCCCTCAGATGCAGAGTACTGATTCAAAGCATACTACCCTACGTGCATTGAACATAATGTGTGAATAATTATGCATGTATACGGATCTGTGGGGGGGTAGGAAGTAAACAGACTGTACATGCATTGAGCAAAACATACTGTATGAATAGGGCTTATGTGTTGCAGCAAGGTACATGGAATAAATATATAATTGCTGTCCATGGTCCTGCCATTCTCGTTAATTCCCACTACAGCTTAAATTCATTTTAGCAGGGGTTTTTAGAATGACTTAACAGCCTCAAAGTCTTTGAGAAAACCTCTGTGGTGTGAAAGTGTGTCATTTGTTTCACACATCTACCTCACAGCCCTCCATGTGGCGTCTTGATGCTTTCTGTATAGCACCCAATGTTTCCAGTCAGAGAGAATGTAACCCAGCTTTCATATCTAAGAGAAAAATCAGCTGCTTTTGGACTGACTTTGCCTGAAAGCCTTTATTATGTACCTGTTGAGTCCCTACTGATAAATGCATCTCCAGCAAAGAGACTTATGAGTTCTTGTGAGTGCATAGTGCCTTGTGAGTGCATAGATCCAGCTACTGGCAATGAAACAGCCTAAGACCAAACAGCCTGAGGTGTTTTTGCTACAGAAATGAACAATACAAAGTGTTTTTCTCATTAGTCTTATCAGTTCTGGTGAAGCACTCCTGCTAATCCCCACCTCCCGCTGCTCAAACTGGCCCTTCCAGCAGCCATTTCCAGTGGCCACGGATTAATGATACATGGAACTTGAAAAGGAATAAGAGAAAAATGAAAGATGGAATACTAAACGCAACAAAACAGATGCTTCAAAGTTGCCTGGAAAGCAACACAGACCAGGGGAACACACCACTTTCCAGAAGCACAATAGAATAACCAGTGTCCCCTGCTCTTCCTGCCCCCACCCCCACTGACGGCTTTGCATTTCCAGAGACACAGGGAGTGAGTGTTGCTAAGTAGAGGCTTAGATATGTTTCATATGAGATGATATGAGGGTCTGGGATTCTTGGCCATTAAGGAACCGCACAGTACTTTTAAAAAGCAACAGGTTCTCCTCTCCAGTCTGTTAAATTAAATTGTGGTTCAATTGCTAAATTATTACTTTAATAGGGACTAAAATTCCTGACAGACACTTCTTTCTGATTCATCCACAAACCTTGTTGTTTCTCTCTACACCCACCCACCCCCACCAGGAAAATAGGCTGATCACCTTAAGTGTGTTTGCTTAGAAGTGAGTTCTAGTCAAATCAATGGGAGCTGCCCTGAAGCAAATGCAGGAGCTGTAACATTTTGATCTGAATGCGGTATTTTGAAAAAGCAGAGCAACTTTATGGGCATGCTTTAGGCCAGAGGCAAGCATGAGATTGCTCTGGAGCTAGTGGTAGTTTCTGAGCTTATCCAAAGCAGCTCTCCAGGCCTTTGGGCTTCCTTTCTCCTCCAAATCTGATTCGCTAGCTGAGAAGGGGCATAACCACTCATTTTCAATCTCTCTCCCCCTGCTATGGGTGCTCAGGGCTGCTCTTACTTTATCTCCCATTCATTTCTCTTTGCTTTCTTCCCTTACAAAAAGCAACCTCTCTTGCTCCCCTTCCACAGCAAAATCTTTCTGGGATTCAGTAGTGTCCCCTCTATCCCTTACTCACCTGAACAAATCCTCAGTACTCACATGTATCCTCAATGCACCCTGGTTAGAAGGCTGGGCAGAAACCCAGAAGGCTGGACACTAGGAGTGGGTTTTCTGGGTAGAGGAAGAAGTTGGCACGCTGAGCCTCATTTTTCAATGGTCAGCCTTTGGCTTATCTCTCAGCCTGAGTGTTAATTGGTTGCTTTTGATCATGCCTTTGTCCAGCTCTGCTGGCCATTTGAGGGGTTTTGATGTTAAAATCCCTTATGCTGCAGATGTAACTTTTTTTTTTTTTAACAAGCTGCCATTTTGCAACTGGCTGTGAACCCCTCTCATGCTCCCCCTCTCACACACCCATGATGAGCTACTATTTTGCATTAGTAGTTCCCAAGGCCCCAGCAAAAAAACGAAAACAAACAAAGTAGCTTTCTGGAAGCCTCAAGTCTGCCCACTCGTGCTTTAGGCATTTTAACATCCAATGTAAAATAGTGAAAATATCAAAATCCTGCCCAGGCATCTTCATCTTCCCATTTATATGCATCAGGTGCATATGAACTATTAGGGAGCACATCTTGCTACTGCACTGGCCCACATCTTGTGTAGCATTATGCAGGCATTTCTAAGCAGCCCATGCTGCTGTGGGTATCTAAGAAAAAATATATATAGTCTTGTGCAAGAGTGCAAATACTTAAGTTGTGTTGTCACTTCAAGAGCCCAACTTACATTGGTTTCAATGTAAGTTGCACTCCCAAAGTGCAGGCATGCAACTTTAAGGATTTGCACAGTTGCATTCCTGTGCAAGACCATCGGTGATACCCACATGGGCCAACTGGGAACACCCTCATAATGCTGTGCAGCATGAAGGCCAATGTTTCCCACACCATTTACCTTACTGGAGCCACAGAATTTGAGGACAGTCTTAGATCTTTGCACAGACCACAAGATCTCACTATCATTCTGCTCATGGCCCTGCAGTGACAGAAACGATACTTTATAATCGCTGTATACAGTGCATCAGCCTGCCAAGTTCTTTTTCACATTGTAACTATTCTCCTGAACCCAGTGTAGCCCATTTTAGAGCACAACTGTACAGAGATTTCTCATAACTCTGATCTTCTTGGTTAGTATACCAGTTCCCACAAACACAGTAACACTACAGTTCAGTAACTGTACAACAGATTAATCGAATCCCTTAAACAGGATGTAACTGATTGTCTTCCTATAACTGTAACTCCCTGTAACTGATTGTCTTCTTTGTGGTCCTCTGTGCATCTACACCATTGGGAGTGCACCTATGCAGACTAACATCTGGGATACTTCCATAGCTCCTCAAATGCTTCAATGTCACCCCACTTGCTGGGCATGACCATTAAGAAAGGGTAGTTGGAGCATGTCCCTTCAGTTCTTGTCCGAACACCACTGATCACTGATTATAAGCACTCAGTGTAAAAATATTGTAACTCAGAAATGGTTTCATTCACCCAAACTAACAGAAGTTTCCTCTTCTTTTCAGGAACTATGACGGAGAGATGGAGAGAGAGAAAAGCTAAAGGCCCAATGTTTCCTCAGTGGTGGAACTGAAGGGAGAATCTCCAACCACCTTTCCTTAATAGTCATGCCCAGTGTGGGGGGCAACGCAGACACCACTTGCACTGCTATGGAAGCATCCTGAATGGTGGGCTGAGCAGATGCAGTGCCAGTAGTGTGAATGCAGAGAGAGGATCACCAAGAATATCACGAGGATTCTGGGTATCAATGAAACAGTGTGACACAATAGAGAACGCTGTCTCTGCCTATTTCATAGTTCTCTCCATGTACGGGAACACTATGGCAATAGCCACAGCTTGAAAGCCATATACATCAGAAAGACTTCCAAGTCTGCCACTGTTGTACAATGCACAACGGCATTGTCCAACAAATGCAGCAGTAGCACTTACATACAATTATAAACCAATGGAAAACTAAAAGGGCTAAATTCTAAAAATCACATCTGATCTGTGTAACGTAAATTCTTATCCCATGACATGTAGAAAGGAATTCTGCAGGTGACTGGCTCCTATCTATCTCCTCCTGTGCTGAGCTCTTGCTTAGCAGTAATTCAGAAGCAAAACATATTGTGGCTATGGGATCACTGCCAAATTACAGCAAGGTGATTTCTAACAAGGGAAAAAGCCTGTTAGTTGACAAGCAGCTACAAAGAATGCTAGACTAGCCCAGCTCTTTTATATTCTGGCCTGTTCCCTCCCACTTTCTACTGAATTGGCAGCTAATTGAACATTATGTTTTTAATTCAAAGCCACTTTCTAATTCACTATTGTTCAAAAGCACTTAGGGATCCTGTAGCTTAGTGAATTTCCAATGTGCTTTGTATCCATTTTTAGGGAAGTCAAGAAAGGGTCTTGTCAACATTATACTGGCAGGGCTTTCACCTAGACTTGGCCAGAAATTTGTAAGGGCTGATTCATGTATTCCAAAGAATCACTGGGTACAACGCTCCAGGGATTCTTCCACTTTAGAATGCAGGTGGAATGCAGTATGTTTCAATGCCCCCTTTGCTCCCTTCTACATTTGCCTCCTTGTAGAAATCTGTACTGCCCAAGAGAAGGATTCTACCATGGCCTTTTCCCTATTGCACTAGTATTATAAGTCTAGGAGGTGGGGGTGGTTTGTTTAGAAGAAAAGCCAATCACCCTTCTACCTGAATTCTGAAGTGGTACTTCTGGGAACGCTGTGCTGCATGCCTCTTCTGAATGTGCACTCTCTCTTCAAATGCTGATGCATGTAGGATCACAAAAAGGTATGTTTACATATTCCAACAGATACATCTGAGAGACATACAAAACTACTTTCTGGGATGAGATGGAGCTGACTCTGACTTTCTAACCTCACTTCTAAGAAGGCCGCCGGTATATTATATCCATCCTGCCTAATGGGCTATTCAACCAGCCTGTAAATAGTTTAAAATAAAGGGGTTAAACAAATTTTTCTGGTAAGCACGAATCTGCCTACTTACCTTTCACTATAATCTTCATTGATATCACCATCCTCACAAGTTAGCCCACAAGTTAGCCCACTGAACATTCACATGACTGCCATCTTGAATCGGGGTGGATGACATCATCACACACTATGCCATTGAGCCATCCCTACGTGTCCCTACAGTTGTAGCAAGTTTTGTTCAAATCAGTTAGGCGGTTTACAAGTTAGCCCACTTGCACCTCAAACCATGTGTCCACCATCTTGAATCAGGGTGGATGACATCATTACAAACTATACCATCGTGGTGTCCCTATGTGTCCCTACAGCTGTAGCAAATTTGGTTCAAATTGGTTAGGTGGTTCACAAGTTAGCCCTCTTGCACCTCAAATGTTCACGTGTCTGCCACCTTGAATCGGGGTGGATGACATCATCACACACTATGCCGTTGAGTCCCTACAACTGTACCTAATTTGGTTCATATTGGTTCGTGGCTTGGCCTTTTGGCTAAGATCAAGTGTGTGTATGTGGTTCAACTTACCAAACATTGCTAAGTTGCTGGGGACGGAGGGCAGGGACACACACACACACCAAATCCCAGGTGATCTTCTAAGCTTACTTTCCTTAAGGGAAATAGGCTAAAAAAAATAGTAATACGTTCGAGAGTGCTGCTGGCATTGCCAGCTTTTAATCACTTATTTGTAGTAAATAACTACTTTAACAGTACATAATCTCAGATCTGTTTTATGAATTTTAAAGTTAAAGGTAATATCTAGCAAAATCTGCCATAAAGTACCACTCATCTTGGAATTCAAAATATGTCTGCGTCACAACCCCTATAGCATTTAATGTTTCACTTCATACCTTGTTTGCCCCCCCCCATCACTTCCCATTATCACTACCCATATGAGCTTCCTCCTCTCACAGTTAATGAGCTGTTCAGGGGGCTCTGTCTAAAATAGATAAACCTATTCTAATACTTACGTTGATGGAAGGACAGAGAAAAGGCTTTACTGGGTAGCAAAACAAATGCAGGAAATGACGACTGACATAAGGTATACACAGGCTGTTTAATCAGCTAATACTTTTAAAGAAAGGAAAATAAAATAAAAAATACTCTTTGAAAGATACACCTGGAGTTTTGGCCAAATGTAGAAAAAAGATTTAAGAGCATATCCCTTGCTGCTCTAGTTCACACCATCAGGGCTGAGTGGCAGAGGATGAAAGCCAGAAATGACTCTCCAAGGCCACCTCTGTCAACCACATCCAAGCAAAGCCATTAAGTTCAAACTAGTTCCAGATCCTTAAATTCCCCCGTCAGTTTCTGTGGTTTTTCAATCACATTTTCCTACTAATTGAATTCTTGTCTTCAGCTTTGCTGCTGTGTGAATTCCCATCAAACAACAAGGGATATAGGCTGACTGAAAATGCGAAAAACACAGAGATAAACATATTCTCAAAAGCAAAACAAAAACAATTGAGAAATTAGGGTCATACATTTAAGCAGTATACAAATAATAGCAATAAATAAAATAGGAGTAAAGCAAATAAAAGTATTTGATTAAAATAATAATAATAATAATAATGTAACTTTCCCCATGTGATACTGGTCCAACAGTGACACAAGTCTGAAACATGACTATAAAAGTTGTTTCTCCTCAATGTAGAAAAAAATATATGAATGTGAGTGTGGTGGATCTGGGAGTGGAAGCTAATGAACTAAGGGACATTTTCAAGAGGGAGTGCTAGTTTGCTGATTTGGCAGGCTGGACCCATGCGTGGTGGCTCTCTGATTCCAAATAACAAGAACACAATGCAGGTGCCATATTCTAATTAAAGTAAAGTAAAGTTGTGCCCTTGAGTCGATTTCGACTCCTGGCGACTACAGAGCCCTGTGGTCGTCTTTGGTAGAATACAGGAGGGGTTCACCATTGCCCTCTCCTGCGCAGTATGAAATGATGCCTTTCAGCAATTTCCTAGCTTGCTGCTGCCCGATATAGGTGTTTCCCATAGTCTGCGAAACATACCAGCGGGGATTCGAAGCGGCAATCTCTTGCTCTCTAGGCAAGTTACTTCCCCGCTGTGCCATTAGGTGGCTTCTCCAGATTCTTAATACCTGGTTTGATATAGACATTTGTCCAGCTGATAATGCTCAGATGTGTTATGAGCGCCATTTCCAGATCTGAGTGTTCACTGAGGTTCTGTACATGCGTACTAAGTGATCCGCATGAATGTATCTTAATTCCCGCCAAAGCAGCCATATGCCCAGATGAAGAAGAAATGGCAGGTACCTGTACATGGAAGAGTATTTAGATCAGGAGAACAATGTGGACTCTGCTGCTCCTCTGATCAGATGTGGATTCCTCTGCTGCTGCTAAGCAACAATTAAAATACCGGGAGTTTCACATAATTCATAGTTCAGCCCTAGGTAAAAATAAGAAAATATAGTTCCTAATTTCTAAGAAGGGTTTCTGAATTCAATGAGGTGTACTCACAAGCAAGTCTGCATACGATTACAAATTTGCAGCGCAATCCAGTGCAGAGTTAGGCATGTCTGAGCCCACTGACTGACTGACATAGCACGCAGAGCCCCGCTGACGCTCACTCCATCCTCCTCCAAACCACACCCTCACTGTGCAACGGAGCTCAGAGAAGTGCTGTGGCTGCTAAAAAGAGTACCACTAAAAAGAGAGCCACTTCAGGAATCTCTCCCATGCAGAGGTGTAGAAAGGTTGGAGTGGGCCCTGGGACAAAAAATTGGGCCCCTGCCCTCCTCTGTTTTTCTTGGGAGAGGCAAAGGGGGAGAGCAAAGAACAAGCTTCTGCCCAGCCAGTGAGGGCCCCCTCCTTCAGGGGCCTAGGGACATTTGTCCCCAACTTGTTCAGTTATAGCTATGCTCTTGCTCCCATTATTCCTAATGGGAGTGAGTTGTGTCAGGGCTGATGCTATTTGTAGCAGCCGTGGAGCCTCTCTGAGCTCCGTAGTACACTGCGGGTGTGGTGTGGGGGACAGAGTGAGTGTGCATGCCCCACACTTCCACCAGCGGGGCTTTATCTGGTATGATTGGAAGCCACTGAAATCAGTACAGATGGATCAGTACAGTCTGAGGGAAGAGAGCTGGTCTTGTGGTAGCAAGTATGACTTGTCCCCTTAGCTAAGCAGGGTCCACCCTGGTTGCAGATGAATGGGAGACTTTGTGTGAGCACTGTAAGAGATTCCTCTTAAGAGATGGAGCTGCTCTGGGAAGAGCAGGAGGTTTCAAGTTCCCTCCCTGGCTTCTCCAAGGTAGCAATAGCACTTAGCAATAGCACTTACATTTATATACCGCTCTATAGCTGGAGCTCTCTAAGCGGTTTACAGTGATTTAGCATATTGCCCCCAACATTCTGGGTACTCATTTTACCGACCTCGGAAGGATGGAAGGCTGAGTCAACCTTGAGCCCCTGGTCAGGATCGAACTTGCAACCTTCTGGTTACAGGGCAGCAGTTTTACCACTGCGCCACCAGGGGCTCAAGGTAGGGCTGAGAGAGATTCCTGCCTGCAACCTTGGAGAAGCTGTTGCTAGTCTGTGAAGACAATACTGAGCCAGATAGACCAATGGTCTAACTCAGTATTTGGCAGCTTCCTATGTTCCAATGCCAGTAATATTCTCCAAGCTTGGACTTGGAGCACTCTTGGGGGGATTTGAAAAATCTCACTTCAGAGGAGAGGTGAGCTCCTGACATCTCCAAAATGCTTCTCTGCTCAGAGAACTTTGTTAGATCTCACCCCATGTGTCCACCACAAAGCACCCTCTCCACCAGCCCTTCAAAGAGAGATGTTCTCTCCCTTCTCTTTACCTACAAGTCCTCAGTGGCAGCAAGTGGGATCAGCAGTGGCAGTGAATGAGAATGGGAAGGAAAGGGAGGGTTTGTTGCTCACTCCTCTTGTCCTGGTGCACGGCTTTTCCTTTAAGGCTGACACACTGGGATTCAATGTGCAGGGTGTGTGTGTGTTAAAACAACAACAACAACCCTGCACTCCCTGTGTGCTGCAGCATCACTGTCTTTCCTCATGCACACTGCAAAGCAGCATGTCAGGACAACAGGCCAGAGAAAAAGAAACTCTTCCCTTTCTCACACGCACTCACTGCTGCCACTAGTTCCACTTGTTGCCGAAGGCAAAGGATAAGTGAAGGGAAGGGAGAAAATGTGTTTTTGAAGGGTGGGGAGCTGGTGGGGAGTATGGTTGGGTCCTGGGGACCAGTGCTCCCTGCAACAGAATTTCCAGATTTTTTAAAACAACAACTCCCATCATCCCCAGCCAAAAGCCATTGCAGCTAGGGATGATGGGAGTTCTAGAGTGCAACCTCTGTGAATCCCTGTTACAGGGAACAATGCTAGGGACTGGCATTTTCTGAGCCTTGAACTGGCTGGGGAAATTATTCTGTTTTTTCTGATTTGGGGAGGTGGTGGGGAAGAAATCAGATCATTTGCAATTCAGTTCAAAGTGAGTAGGGAGGGCTCAGCCAACACGAGAAACCAATCAAAATATCATAACCAATTGTAATCATAAGATTGCAGCCTTCAGTTCCTTTTACTCGTAAATTTAAAGTCACACCAGTGTAAAGACATTAAAACCAGTACTTGTCCTTCCAATAATCTCCCAAAGTGCCATCTTGCCGCAGAGATGCTGCAGAGAAAGTACCATCTTGCCGCAAAGTGCCATCTTGCCGCCCAAGAACAGAAATCAAAGCAAAAGAAATCTACATACACATGCCAAAAATGTACTAAGGAGCTAATAACTGCAATAGCAAAAACAGTTGTGTTGTATTATAATAAAGCTGGAAAAACAAAGCTAAACGGATGATAATATATGATAATCAGTAAAAGGGGGTGGGGAGGATAAGCACTGAAAATACAAATATCTCCCAATATGTGTAGTGCGTAGCTAGCTATATCAGGGTCCATAATTCACACAGGTGTAAGGCTCCCCTCAAGTCTACAATGCACATGAGAGGTTCCCCCCCACGTTCTGAATACATCTCTTCTGAATTCATCCCTTTTCTCTCATCTTGTTTGGTTATGTGAGCTGCCTCCCATGTAAAAGATCAAGACAGCCTATCATAATCACATCTTTTTAGGGTCGCCTTCTGGAAATGTCAGTGTCATTCTCAAAGGAACCCATGAGAGACTTCTGCTCCCCACTAAATCCCTAGGAATTGAAAAATACAGATTTTTAACAGCACAAACAACCACTCATCTCCCACACCTCATTCATTTCTGTAAATAAAGATCCATTGACTCCTTGATTGGGCACTTAATTAGAACTGCTAGAGGCAGCCACTGCCTAGGAGGTTAATTGTCACAGAGGGAATTCAATCAGTTTGGGGACAGTGGGGGTGGGGGTACATGTCAACGCAAGAAATCAAGAGAAAGAAAACACACACACCACTAACCACATGGAAACATTGAGAAAACCAGAAATTGTAGCATAATTAGCAGGTGCTGGAGCAGGGTACAGAACAGGGTAGGGAAATAGGAGTTCATAGGAAATCACTGGGCTTCTTCGCTGCCCTTATTTGTTATATATTAAAATGTTTACTCTCTCGCCACCCCATGTTCAATTTTTTTGTCTAACGGACTGTGATTCCTTACAGGATGGAAGGCAACTTTTTAAACTGTTGCCCTCAGTGATCTCATCAAACAAGGCACAATAGAAATTAAAACACTAAAATGTATATTACTGTTGTTATACTGCTATTAATATGTAATGGTTATTGCTACGCTACCATTCTATACAGTCAGTAAATTTTTAAGGCTAATCATAAATCAGAAAAATCTCTTTATTCATTCCAAGTGTGAACACCCTTAATATGTATGATCCCTTGTTGGGAAAGGCAATAGGAATAAGCATGAATGTGTAGATTCTGAGTGCCACCTGCTGGTCAAAGAAACAACAAACATCAGTAAGGGATCCATTTTAATCTTGCGCAATTTTACAACCTGATCAACAAACCAGTTAGGCTGGAGTACTTGGGTATAACTTATTCATTCTCATCAACTCACTGTGGGATTAATCTAGTTTAAATCCAAAGACTTTTGAATTGCTGATTTGACTGTAAGGCTGCAATGCTACAGACAATTACCGAAGAGAAAATCCCGTTGAACAGAGTGGGCTTTACAGTTAAGTAAGCACGCATAGAATGGGCTTCATGCCTAGTGACCAGTACATGGAATGGATTCAAAAATAAAGAGTAGATGTCTTTTAAGGATAAAGATTTGGATGCCCTTAGGAAAAAAGTCAATGAAGGGATTCATTCAATGGGCAAGCAACACAATAATTGGTTGTATTAAACAGGAAGAGAGGGAATAATAAGCAAAATATCATAACACTCTGCTGTGAGCATATGTTATGCCCTCACTTTGAATAATTCATGTAGTCTGGAACATCTTCTATTCAAAAGGCATAATATGAATAGCAAATTTCAAGAAAAGGGTAATGGCAATTATTAGAAGCACTAGAGGAGGGAGGAATAAAATTATTGGTTGCAAGTGGAGCTGACTGGCACTCCTAGAGCATCTCTTAATATCTCCCTACCAGCTCATGAATCTGACTAGCGTGAAATTATCTGAGTGTTTTCAAACATTTATTGGAAGTGTGTTTGCCTAAGCCATTGATGGTAAAAAAAAACCCCAACCCTAATATTCCCTTAATGCTTTGCATTTAGCTACATCAAAATGGATATAGATACAGATATGTGTTTGTAGCTGGCATAAGCACAAATCTATGGTCTGTGCATTAGATGAGAAGCCTGGTTTAGAAATGTCCTAAAAGTGTAGTAATGTAACCTCTCAAGAAATACATTTTAGGATTTAAACCGGTCCTTAAGATTCCACTGGTTATATCCTATGTAACAAAACCCATAGGCTTGCAATAAAGTTTACAAGATGTGGCACTGAAATTCTAGCAGCAGTTGTAAATTCTAATTCTAACAGGCAGTTGTATTGATGCTGGGACTTAACCCTGAAACTAGGTAGCAGCAACCATAGGTACTCCAGCATCATAGGGGCTTGGAGATATCCCAACAACCCCTGCTAGCTGAGCAAAGAGGCACCTTTGAAAGTGGTGACTCATCTGTTCATTCATTCAGCACATTTATATACCGCCGCAAACTCATGTTACTGGGCGGTTTACGATAAAATTAACTCTTATATGTACTGGTGGGGGATAGGCAAAGGCGCTCTTACCCCCAGACCTTGGGGGCCCAGCCCGTGGCCTCCAAGGTCCAGGGGGACTCCAAATAGCCAAGGGGGCCTCCTGCCACCACCCTGCACCCGCCCTGCTGTGCCAAAACCTCCTATTTCCCCCCATAATTTTAGCTACCATGTGCACAACCAAGGTGTAGTGGCTGAGGGGGTGAGCCGAGCAGGCTCCCTGCACTGTGGCGACGATGGGCGGAGTGGCCGCTTGCGATGATCTATTGCTACTGCACAGGCGCGCTGGAGTGCCTCACAGTTCTCAAGGGTTGCTGGGCCAGATAGAGATCATTGGCTGAAAATTGACCTCAGCCCCTGCACACCAAGTCATGGCTGGTTCCGGCCCACCAGGACATTTGAGTTGTGCACCTCTGATGTAAGAATATAAAACAGGTATATTTATGCAAATATGCATTAGCAGAAACATTTCAACACGCTACTGAAAATATCCCCCTGATCCCACTTATTTCTTTCCCCACGCTCCCCTCTGTCTCTCAAGCAGAGGCCATGCTCAGCTGCCCAGCACAGTGGTGGGCCAGGGACACTCAGGACAGACTAAGGGGGATTTGGAGTCCCTGGACTTCGGCCTCTGGTGGTTGTAGTGCAAAGGTTCTCTCTTTAATCAGAGTGAGTGGGGGTCCCTTTGTTGGGATAGCTCAACTCATGAGTGTGCAGTCCGACAGAAGACTGAGGGTGTCTAACTCAAGGGTCATCCCCAGTAGACTGGCCCTCTCATGGGAATACTAGTGTACCAGCAGCAAGCTGCCAGGGTAGCAGGAATGTGGTTTGGTCTTCATGGGCTGCTTTGCTGGGGTGAACCCTCACAGGAGCATCCCAGGTCATGACAGGACAGACCCCCCCCCCCCGCCGGATCCTCTGCCATCCCCCATATGCATATGCTCTCCTAGGAAATCATCATGTTCCCTTCCCTGAATAATAGGAAAATAATGCCCCCCAAGTTACCACCCCCCAAAAAAAATTGTGCTTGTGTGGGGCAGTCTTGTTGTGGGGCTCTTTGGAGGTGGGCAATGCAATCGCTGTCAGAAGAAGTGCTGGCATGGCATTTAGAGCGATTTAAATGCCCTTTCCATGCCAAGGACGGGTGGACTGTTCCAAACAGGCACGATCGTGCTTGACATGCCCCCTTCAAGATGGTGGCAAATCGCAGCCGCTCTCGTGGCGTGCTGATGCTTTGCCTACAATCTGGTGACGCACGTGTTACTGAGCTTGCTGGGATGTGGCCTCAGTGGACAAGGAGGAGGGAGGGGCTTCCATCGCCTGAAACCAGAAGTTGTCAAACTGCAGTTGAATGAACATCTGCAATGTTATTTATAGTTTAAAATTCAAACTACAGGTTAGTCAGTCTCTGGTTTCATGTTAAGTGCAAATATGGCCAGAGTGCTGTGGACGCTTACTGCCACCTAGTGACAATAACAAATATTATCTATTTTATATTCACATTAAAGTAGTTAAGAGTCGGAATGCCACCAGAATGTACAGCGTATACCAGAAACGAGGCAAAGGATTTGAGACCATGCCAGGCTACATTCTCCTAAGCAAGATGACACTTTTTAGATTTTGCTTTTGAGTCAGATGAGGTGAATATAATATTTAAACGGGTATTGTTTCCTAATCAATAATATAATTGAGGTGTGCCTTTGCACCAGAGCTGGGACAGGGAAAGGTGAGCAAGGCAGATGCCTAGGAGGCAGCATGCAGAGAGGCCCAATGAATGACAATTTTAAGTATAAAGTGTTTTACTTTATAAACATATTTTAATATAAGAAACAAGGGTGGCTCCAGAAAAAGGGCAAGGGGAGCAAGCACCCCTTCAGGCAAGTGGCCATCCCCGCCTGCCCCAATTGCTGTTTCATAAATCTAACATGAGGGACACAGCTCACAGGAATCCCATAAATACACTTTGCCCCTCTCAATTTTTTTTCTGGAGCAGCCACTGACCAGAAAATTCCTCCCTCCATGCAGGGGCGTAGCTATAATTGAACGAAAGGGTTCAAAGAACACGGGCACCCAGCTCCTGAGGGCCCTCCAGCTCCATCCCTCCCTATTTTCTTCATTGTCTCCCTCACTCTGGGGGGGCCGCCCGAGAGAGGGATGAACACGGGCCCCCTCTCCCCTAGCTACGCCCCTGTATCATGGCATATATTTTGTGATTCCTCAAGATGCAGATTCAGAGCTTTTCAGTGGACAGCCCTTGCCTTCTTGTGAGGGCCCCTCTTAGCCAACAGGAAGTATCCTGGGTGGAATAGCGGGAAGGAAAGCATGCAGCAACAGGCCTTGAAACACAACTGGCCTTTATCATTACAACATGAAAGACGAAGCTCTGCAGAAGCTCCACCCCCAGCTACTGCTCTCGGAACTAAAGGAGCTCCCAGCCCTCTCCTGTGCAAAAAATGCTACAGGGGAGAAAAATCAGTGAAACAACCACCAAGCTCCATTATCAAGCAATCTTTCCAATCCCCCTTTTATAAGAAGCTTAAACGTTGTGTTTCCCTTTATAAAGTTGTGTCCAGGTAATCTCTCCAATGAATGTGGCAACCCTAGCAGGGCGGGACAGCAGGGCCCTGTTATATATAGGGCTGGCTTACACGTCTGCCCAAATTAGTAAAAAAAAAATGACAGGAACCAGAGTTTCCCAGTGTGCACTCCTGGTGGGTGAGCCATCTGAACCCACCGATCTCCAGTTCCCACACTGGGTCCTGGTTTCCACCTGAGATTCTTTGCCCAACTTCATATGTTGGGTAGAAGTGAGGAACAACTGCAAAAACCAGTTTGGGGAAGTAAAATGATACACATTTTACTGGGGGCATAATTTTCAAACTTTGCTTAGGGTGTACAAATGCCTTGTCCCAGCTCTGCCTTACACCCAATCTTCACAACACCAAATGCTGGGTAGCTTAGTCCTAGCATCTTTTAGGTATTTTAGGGCTGCCCTGATTCAGCCCTCCTACAACTCCCCAAATCCCTGGTAGGGATGTGCATGGAACCGGCGGGGGCTGGTTCAATGGCAGGGGGTAGTTTTAAGGGTGGGGGAGGATGCGCTACCCCCCCGCCACATTTCCCCATCTTACAGCCATCCCCACCACCACCACCATCAAACTTTCAAGCAAGCCAGTGTTCAAACCAGTTCGGAGGTCCGTAAAAGGGCCTCCGAACCGGCTCGTGTACATCCCTAATCCCTGACTTTTGGCCACTGTCTCTGGAGATTATGGGAGTTGTAGTCCAAAACAGCTGGGGGGGGGCTAAGTTAAGCAGGCCTCTTCTTGCCAGTGAATATATGCATGCCTTCCTATTGCCTGTGATGAAATGACCAGACATAGTGATGCACATTTTGGAGGATGGAGGGGATAGATGGGCCTTTTTTTGTCCCCTTTGCAAGCAACCTACTTAGAGCGTAAACAAGACTCCTTGGGACGAATAGGAGCCTACGTGTGTGAGCACTGTAAGATTTACCCCTTAGGGGATGGGGCTGCTCTGGGAAGAGCATCTGCATGCTTGCATGCAGAAGGTTCTAAGTTCCCTCCGTGGCAACTCCAGATAAGGCTGGGAAAGACTCCTGCCTGTAACCTTGGAATAGCCGCTATCAGTCTGGGTAGACAGTACTGAGCTAGATGGACCAAGGGTCTGACTTGGTATAAGGCAGCTTTCTATGTTCCTATTGCTTTAAAAAACAAACACTTAAATGCTGCCCCTGCAACAGATCAGCCTCTTCCCCATTGCTGTGTGAGAACAGAATATTATATTAAGATGAAAACACGATGGTAGGTCTTTGTTTTGCAAACCTTCTGGCTGTCGCCTACAGACAAATATGCCATTTAAATATGCCACTGATATCAGGGGATTAGGTTCACCCAGCTGCATCAGCCTTCTGCTGTGTCTTTCTGAAAACTTGTTCCCGAAAGTTTTCTCTTTGTTGCAGCATTTCTCTCAAACATGAGTCCGAAAACATGTGGACTCCCTTCCAGTGTTGCTACTGGTTCTTCTTCTGAAATAGTATCAGCTACTGAATTTATACACTCATATTGGTGTCTCAAAATCTTCTCTTTCCCTCCCTGTTATTTTATCTCTCTATATTTTTCTGAACCATTTACCCAGTATGCTCCTTCACTGAGACCATCTTGTGAGGCCCTGCCCTAGGTGCCAGATATTAGGAAGGTAGCTATCAGTGACAACAGGATCTTTTCTGTGGTGGTGCCTGACTGTGAAACCCTCTCTCCAGAAATACCCACCCCTGCTGCTGATTTTGCAGTTGCTTCTGAGTTTCATTTCATACTGGTTTATTTGAAAATAGTTACCTGCTGATTAATCAGCTTGCCTTGAGCATATTTGGCAGAAATACAGGATGAACTACTACTGATTTTTATGTTTTAAAGTTTTATTTATGGTAATTTTAATCATTTAGGTATGTTACCATTAAAACACAGAAATATTATTTTATTATTAATAATATTTAAATTCAAATTTTCTACTGAATTAAATCTCCTTATGAAGCATAAAATACCCCCGCTCCTCACCTATACTGCTTGCATTTTTTCCCTCCAGTCCAGCCGATCTCCTCTCCACCCGTGGTTAAGTAGAGACTGGAGGCTGGTCTTGTGGTAGCAACTTAGCAAACATGACTTGTCCCCTTAGCTAAGCAGGGTCCACCCTGCTTGCATATGAAGGGGTCGCTCTAGGAAGAGCAGAAGGTTCCAAGTTCCCTCCCTGGCTTCTCCAAAATAGGGCTGAGAGAGATTCCTGTCTGCAACCTTGGAGAAGCCGCTGCCAGTCTCTGAAGACAATACTGAGCTCGGTAGACCAATGGTCTGACTCAGTATATGGCAGCTTCCTATGATGGTGACGGTGTAGGCAAGCAGCTGACCAGGTGGAGAAAGAGATCAAGCGCAGCTCATATCAGGCGCTCCCAACCGACCGACGTCATTTCTGCCCTTCTCCGTTAGCCAGCTGCAATGAGACCGCCATGCCTGCCGAGGGCGCTGTAGACAGGGGTCGGCCTGCAAGGCCGGATGTTGCGAGAGCGGTGCGCGGCGGCCCGACCAGGCAGTTCCGCTCGCTTCGCTGCTGAAGGAAAGTGGCTGTCGCAGTGGCGCTGGCAGGCCTGAGAAGAAGCAGCTGCCGCCGCCACAACAGCAAGATGCCCACCGTGGAGGAGCTGTACCGTAATTACGGGATCTTGGCCGACGCGAAGGAGACCGCGGCCGAGGTGGGGGGCGATGCGGAGGCGCGGGCGTCTTGTCTGCCTGGTGCACGAAGTGCGGGAGGCTCCAGGCGGGGCCTACCGGCGGGGGAGGTCCTGGTGATGAAAGGGAACCTTCCGCCCTTTTCTGGCGTTGGGGAGCCTCTTGGCAATGGCAAGGGCGGGCTTGGCCCCGGGCTGGCCGCGCCAAGCGTCGCCTCGGCCCCGCAGCCGGGCGGCTGCCCTGACAAAGCGGCGGGGGAGTCGCTCCCTCGGCAGGCGCAGCTCGTGAGCTGAGCGAGGGAGCCCCTTGGAGTTGGCTGCTCTTTCCGGGTCCGGGAGTTTGAGGCCCGACCCCCCCCCCACCCCCTGCAGTCCCGGGCCGGGTTATGCCGTCTTCATAAGACGAGAGGGAACGTGCTCGTTGAATGGGGCGTCGTTTGCACCGCTTCGATTTATACGTGCAGCCCTCGGCGTGGATGAGAACCCGCCCCTCGCTGGCTGTTGCCGCCCCTTAAGCGTTCCTTCAAAAGATGGAGAGAGGCCCCTTTTCAAGTAAAAACAACAGCAGCTTATTGGGGGGACAGGTTTGCAGGACATGTTGCTCCCTCACTTGCAGTCCGTAGTGGTGCAATCCAGAATGTCACCATCTTAAGTCTGGCTGCCCATTCCTGTTTAACGTGTAGCCTATTCATGGCTCTCTGGTCGCCAGGAGTCGACACTGACTCGTGGGCACAACCTTTCCTTCGCTATGTTCATTGAGGAGTAAGTAACTTGTGTTTAAATGGTTTAGGTTATACATCCTTGGAAACATGCAGCCCCTTCCCATTTCTTTGTGCCAAGTGCAAAAGCTATGCTAGCCACCTACCCTGGCAGGGTACTTCCAGGATGCCTTGCCTTGCCTTGCAAACATATTCTGCCTGGCCATGTGCATTTTTCAAGTTTTTGCAGTGTGAAAGACCAGCAAATGTGATTTCCTTCACGCTGCAACTGTTCTCTCTAGCTCTATGCTTGTATAAAACTTCTTTTAATTTACAGAAATGTGCCTTTATGTTGTTGCACAAAGTTTGTGTGCTTGAATTTTTAGTCTTCCCTAATATGAAAACTTGGATTGGTTAGCAATGGATTAAAAAGCAAATATAAACTATCTTTAAAATTATTTTCTAAAAGCTACAATTATAGAAGCTTCTTCCAGTCTTTACCAGATGAAGCCTGGTCCCCAAAAACTAGGACTAGGGATGTGCACTAAACCAGATTGCCCTGGGGTTCAAATCTGGACTGGACTGGACTGGATTGGGGTTCAAATCTGGACTGAATTCGAGCTGCCCCGGGGTACTCAGGCTTGATCGTGCCCAGTCCGGTTCTGCCGGCTTGAGGGGTTCAACGGCTATACTTGTAAAGGGGAATTTGGCAAAGATTCCCCATTACAAGTAACAGCTTTATGCGGGGCTGTGGGCGAGAGGAAAGGTCCCTTGTCTTTTTCCTGCTTTTACCTTTGAAAGGTCAAGCCGCTGTGTAGCAGGATGTGCGGTGGTGGGGTGAGGGAAAAGGTCTCCTTCTGTCTCTTACCTTTTCAAAACAAAGCCACTGCATGGCAGGATGGTGGTGGCGGCAGTGCAGCGAGGCCAAAAACAGCCCACAGCCAGCCCGGGCTGTAATTTGGGAGGCCAGTGGGAGGGTGGAATGAGCCCCTCACCATGCAGTGGCTTTATTTTCCAAGGGTAAAAGACCGAAGGAGTTCTTTCCCCTTGCTCCCCCCCATCACCCCACTTAACAGCCCTTTACTTATAAAGGAGAATCCTTTACAAATTCGCGAGGTGGGAGCTTGGCTTGACTCGTCCTCAGACCAGCACATATGCCCCTCCGATTTGGCTCAGACATCCTAGCTAGGACTAATAAGATGATCTTGCAATCCTTATGAAAGATGCAGTTCTTTAGCTGTAGAACAGGTACCAAAACCAATAAAAGGTTTTTTTTCCCCTGGCCCCAGTATGGCATTTGGATGGTGATATTCAGGGTGCTTTTGGAAAATATTAGAAATTACAGAAGTGACCTTTTAGATACTGTATTGGTTTGAGCTCTTTAATTCTTCAAAGGCCAGCACCTTGATTTGTGCTAAGTTGACACAAAACAATTTTAAGTACACAAATAAAAACGCTAGAAACCAAAGCTAAAAGCTTGACAAAACAGGTATGTTTTCAGGTCTTTCTTAAAAACATTTAGAGAAGGGGAAACTCTTAATTTCATTAGGAGGCATGTTCCAGAGTCCCAGGGCAACTCTAGAAAAGGCCCAGTTTCGAGTCACCACCAACCGAGCCAGTGGCAACCGCAACTGGACCTCCTCAGATGGTCTTAATAGGCAGCAAGGTTGATGAAGAAGGCATTCTCTTAAATACCTCAGACCCAAGCCATTCAGGACTTTATAGGTAATGACCGCCACTTCATATTTTGCCTGGAAACTTATTGGCAGCCAGTATAGTTCTTATAAAATGGGTGTAATATGATCTCTTCAGGCATCTCTGGAGACCAACTTGGCTGCTGTATTCTGTACTAACTGCAGTTTACAAACTACTTACAAAGGCAGCCCAATGTGGAGCGCATTGTAGTAGTCAAGTGTGGATGTTACCAGCATATGCACTACTGTTTTAATGTCGTTTATCTTCAGAAATGGACATAGCTGGCAAATCAGCCCAAAGCTGACTGAAAGCACTCCTAGCCACTATCTCAACCTGAGAAATCAGGGAGAGTTTTGGGTCCAGAAGAACTCCTGGACTTGCTCTTTCCGTGGGAGTGCAACCCTGTTTAGAACAGGCAGATCTAACCCACTTCCTAAGTGTTCTGGTCTCTGGAACTTTTAGCAAGATTTACAGATCTATCTATGCATGCTTAGACAGAAGTAAGTTCTGCTGAGTTAAGTTGGGCATACTCCTGAGTAAGTGTGCATGGGATTTCAATTTTAGTTTCTAATGTTAGAAGCCACAGAGCTGGATTTGTGCCACATATATTCACCTGAGCATGTGATACCTTTTAGCATGGTAGGTCATAAGTTGCTTGCTAATATTTGTATACATCATTTCACTAAGTCCATGGTCATAAGTGAGTTTTTTACTCCAATCCTTACAACTTAGAACTGAAAATCTTGTGTCCTTAGGATCCATCCCAGATGTTCTTTGCTTTATGTGATTTGTCTTCTAGCACAAAGATGCTTACCAGGTGATCTTGGATGGTGTCAAGGGAGGTGCCAAGGAGAAGAGACTAGCGGCACAGTTTATTCCAAAGTTCTTCAAACATTTCCCTGAGCTAGCTGATTCAGCTATCAATGCCCAGCTGGACCTTTGTGAGGATGAAGATGTTTCTGTAAGTACTCTTTCTTCACAACAAGCTGTTTTACAGGTGCTTATTTTTGTTACTTCTCGTTCATTCTCTCTCCCCTCCCCACTCCCTCCTGCCCAAAAAATTTACAAAAATAACCTAATGCTCTCTTCCTTTTCTTTGTTGAGCCACTTTACTTACCTCAAGCCAGCTCTTTCTCAAAACCCAGTTCTTTGAGAATGATTTAGATACCAGTGAATTGACTGCTTAAATATTCCATGAAACCAAATTGCTTTGTATGTATTTAGTGTTGAACCTTCTTTTAATTGCACGCATTGTGATATCATCTGGTAGAAAAGGTATGAATGAGTGCTCCCTTGTTCTACAAGAGCCAGGATTCACACATACTTGCTTTATTTAGGAGCAGGGTGATTTTTAAACTTTAAAAATGACTTTTATTTTTTGAAGTTTATTTACATAATTTATAGTATATTTTCAGTATATGTTCCAAACATGTACAGCCGAAATCTAAAACAATTCCTGGAAACAAATGAAAAGCAACTAAAAGAATAGTACAGACTAACAAAGCAGAAACAGTTGACTTCCAGACAAAACAAATATTACTTTGCTTTAAGAACAGAGGCAGATGAGGAAAGATGACTGTTTTGAACAAGAGTATTCCAGACTTTCATAGTCATTACAGTGAGAGTCTGGAAATCAGCCTGGAATCCATATGAAGTCAGTATATGTGGCCCTTGTTATCTGCGGGGATTCCGTTCTCACCTACAACCGCAGATAACGAGACCTTGAGACAATGGAAATTTGGGGGTGGGGGGTTATTTGGGGGCAAAAAAGGCTGGGAAAAGGCAGAAATAAGTGAAATAACCTACCATCCCATGCTCTCCAGGTCTCCAGCTGTCCAGCAGTGCCCCCCAAACCCTCAATTCAGCTGTTCTTCCACACAAAAATTGCAGGGAAATTTATTTTTTAAAGGAAGAGCCACAAAATGTCTCAGTTCAGCATAATGGTGGTTGGAAATGACTTCAAAGGTCATTTCCAGCCACCCAGGAACCACAAGCCAATGAATTTTCAGTATTTTCGTGTCTGCCAATAATGAGGTCGGGTCTCCATTGTCCTACTGTGTATACACACAACCACAGGTGCCAGTACTGAAGTTAACGAGGGCCACCTGTACCTGCAGCCTCATTAGTTGCTCATTAGTTGCTCAACCTCATTAGTTGCTCCGATATTTTATTTGTTCAGTCATGGTGAAAGACCAGTATGATGGACAGCAGTGGTGGCACTGGTTACTTATCTTTTACTTATCTTCACTTATCTTTTCTTGCCCCGGTGGCGCAGTGGTAAAACTGCCGCCCTGTAACCAGAAGGTTGCAAGTTCGATCCTGTCCAAGGGCTCAAGGTTGACTCAGCCTTCCATCCTTCCGAGGTCGGTAAAATGAGTACCCAGAATGTTGGGGGGCAATATGCTAAATCATTGTAAACCGCTTAGAGAGCTTCCAGCTATAGAGCGGTATGTAAATGTAAATGCTATTGCTATTGCTTTGTTCATTCATGTCAGTGGCAACTCTGCCTCCCCTTCGTCACTTATCACCTAAAGACCAGAGCGGGCTTCATCATAACCTTAGGCATCTAGTAACTTGGTGCTGGTGGACATCAGCATCAGCTAAAAAGGCAATAGTTGCGGCTGTTTTCCACAAAGAATTACCGGCATGTGAGGGAATTTTGAATAACTTATTCAATTGATGGAATGTTTTTGTTTGTAGATCCGCCGCCAAGCAATCAAGGAATTACCTCAGTTTGCTACAGGTGACAACCTTCCCAGAGTGGCAGATATACTTACCCAGCTTTTGCAGTCAGGTAGGTGAGATTGGAGTTTGCCTTTGCATCACACTTGGTACAAGTTTGTAATCAAACCAGGGGTGCATATTCATTGCTATAGCTGCTTTTCTAAATGCTTTCTTGCCAGTATTTGACCTACTGTATTTTAAGAGACGTTTTCCATTTAACTTTTGCTATCTCATCCATGAGATTGCTATGTGCTTTTAATTTTCTCTCGTTGAAAACTCCAGATGTATAGTGGGTTGGTGTACTCTAAAAGGCACATGCCCACCTTGACTTCTATTTGTGATATAAATACAAAGAGTACCGTGCACAAAAGTGCTGTGCTGCACAGTGTGGTGTGCTTGCACCTCATAACAAAAGTGTGCACACAAAAGTGGTGTGCTTGCACCTCATAGGCAGACAGATCCAGGCCTGCCTCAAAATCTGGTACTGCCCTCCTGGTCATGCAGTCTTTCTGCCTCTTGTTTTGTCTCTGGTGCACTCTCCCCCCGCCTCCCACTCAGGGACAAAAGCTGCTCTGACTGTTATGCCAGTGCTGCACTGTATTCAACAAACCTATGCAGTTTATATGCAGGTTTAAAATGCAAATCCGTACAGCTTAAATGCAGGTTTGTATTCAACAAATGACAAGATTTTAAGACCTCTTTAATGCATAGGTAAAACAAAGTTCTTACAAAATGAGCAGACGCTTTTCAATATTAGAATATCATTGTCAATGCTGTATCTCAAACAGCTGGAAACTCTTCAGATTAAATATAGCCACTGAAACTAAATAACCAACCTAAGAAAAAGGGAGGAGATGACTCTACAGAACAAATGTTTAACCCTTTTATACATCAGTAAATTTCATTGTCTCTTGCATTTCTTCCCTGAAATTAATAGTTGGTTGCAGCTGTTCAGTATACATGGCCTCTTTAATCTTATGCTTTACTGTGTTTCCTTCTGCAGCCAAAATAAACACCTTTGTTTGCACAACTCCTCCTTCATGTTTTTCCTTGATATACTTTGCCCAGGGTTTCAAACGGTTTTTATATGTTTGAAACAAAGATGTTTATTTTGGCAATGATGTTTTAACATTGAAACACATTTGCTCAGTTTGTAAGATCTTTGTTTTATTTGTTTTACCTATGCATTAAAGAGGTCTTAAAATCTTGTCTGGAGTAAGGTTGAATGTGTATCATTACCACTATATTGTCTTATTCAACAAATGAAATAAATGCAGGCCTTCATCTCAAGCCCCTATGTAATGCAGCACTCCTGTATGCACGTGGCTTCTAGGAAAGGAGAAACTATTTGCAACACCTAGGTCTGCATTTAAGCTGCATGGGTTTGTTGAATGCAGTACAACTTGAACTCATGCAGTGAACCCACTTTTTGTTGGTTCACTGTAAGATGTGGGAGAAAATAAAATAAGCAAAAGTATGAGTTTGCTTATTTAACAAAATAGGAAATTGAATATAACTTTATTGTAAGGAAGCAAAACCAAGTCGGCTGGCATCAATTTTTACTTGAGTTTTTTTATTTGCATTATGATTGTGACTTCTCCCATTTTCCTTGTGAATATTTTTGACAGTTCTATTAGTGTTTGGATGAAATTCTTCATGCATATGATTCTACTTCTTTATTTTCTGTTTTCCGTTTTAAATAGCTTATTTAAAAAACTGCTGATCTTTAGTTTTTCTCTGTTTCCCAGATGATTCTGCAGAATTCAACTTGGTAAACAATGCTTTGTTAAGCATATTTAAGATGGATGCTAAAGGTAAGGGACACATTTTTATGTTGACATGTTTTATAGTTATAAATAGATTCTAGTCTTTGTTTGATCTTACAGAGTGAGCAAGGGTTTGAGTGCCTTTTGAAGGATAGAGTAGAACTGTAAACAAATATGAATACCCCTGCTCTTCACTACAAAAATAATGGAATGAGTTGTTTTTTTAAGATACCAAGAATACGAGGTTAGGTATTACAAGAGCTGTTCAAAAGTATAATACAGATCTGTTGAAATCAACTGGAGGGGTGTGTGTGTGTGTGTGTGTGTGTGTGTGTGTGTGTGTGTGTGTGTTAGTTTATGTGGTATACAGCACTGTTCTTTATTGCACAGCCTGCTGGCCAGTGACAGCCTGCACAGACCCCAGTGGTGGCCTCTGGCTTGCCATTCCCTCTCCTCCTGCCAGAACTGCCACTTCCCAGCTAGTTCATACAGCACTAAACTACTGAATGAGCCCTTTCCTCTTGCGTGCACACGAGAGGAAAAGGGCTCATTCAACAGCTTAGTGCCACATGAACTGGCTGGGAAGTGGCATTACCCTTAGCAACAGGAGGAAGAATGATACATTGTCACTTACCTGAAAGGTTATTCTCCTCAGGAGGATGGAGTGTATCCAAAGGCTGGGTTGTGCCTCCCACTTGCTCAGAGACAGGTCCAATCAAAAGAAGACACATCGACCCCTCAGGCTCCAGGATTCGAAGCCTTGAAAATAAGAGCGCTCAGGTGCAGATTCAAGCTCAACACAGTAAACAAGTCTAAAATACCACCAGAACCAACAAACTGCCAATATCGGACTGAGGGGAAGGAAAAGCCCCTAGGAATATGCCTTATCATTAGCACAAAAACCCCAGGGAGACAGACCACCCTGAAAAGAAACTACCCAACCACTGTTCCCACTAAGGCATGCTCATGTGCGTACGCTGACACATTTTCTGATGTCCGCTCAGTTAACTTTAGATCCCGCTCAGGTTGAATCGGGAGAGCCCCATTCTGAATGCATATGTGCACACACAGCTTAGATACTGCCACTCGGAACAAAAGTCATTCTGCACACAGATGAAAAAATTAGAGAGAACACTGTACCCAACGGAACAGAATAGTAGAAATAAATGACCAGACGGACACGGGCAGGGTGGATACACTCCATCCTCCTGAGGAGAATGACCTTCCAGGTAAGTGACAAGGTATCATTCTCCCTCAGTTCAGAGGAGTGAATCCAAATGATGGGACCTACCAGAGGCCCTTGAACCTCCTGGGCGGGAGAGGAGGCTGGTCCTAAGAGGGCACTACCTGTTGCAGCACTCTGCACCCAAATGAAGCATCAGAAGACACCAGGGTTTGTGTCTTGTAGTGCTTGATGATGGTAGAAACGGACGACCAGGTTGCCGTCCTGCAGATGTCTGCCAATGGCGCTAAGGTGAAAAAAGCTGCCAAGGCTGCCACGCTCCTGGTAGAATGGGCCAGGACCCCTTCCGGGTGAGCCTGACCTTGAGATGTATAGGCCAAATTAATGCACTGGCAGATCCACCTGGACAAGGTGGAATTCGACACCTTATGTCCCAGAGTACACTCGCAAAATGAAACAAAAAGTGATTCAGAACTTCGGAAAGCCTTGGTACGTTTCAAATAATTGCCCTGCGCACATCCCCTTGGAGAAGCAGGATGAGGGCAGAACAAAGGCCATATAAGTTCCTCTGCTCTGTGGAAAAGGGAGTTCACCTTTGAAACAAAAGTGGGATCAGTCCTCAGAAGCACTTAGTCTTGAAGGACTAAACAGAGCTCTTTACGCAAAGAAAGGGCTTCCAGCTCGGACACCCTGCATGCTGAGGTTACAGCAACTAGAAACACAACTTTGTAAAATAAAAACCTCAAGGAAACCAACCTGAGTGGTTCGAAAGGATCCTTCGTTAAGGCTGTAAGCACCACATTAACATCCCAAGCAGGGAACCGGTATTCCATAGGAGGACAGATATTAACAGTACCCTTCCGAAAACTTTTAACATGGGGATGAGAAGCAAGGTTATGGATCCTGTCTCCCCCCACCCCCATGTGCAGAACTGATGCTATGGCAGCTACCTGGCATTTCAGGTTACTGGGCCGTAGCCCCCTATCAAGCCCAGCCTGTAGAAAGGCCAATACGTTAGCCATGGAGGCCACCAAGGGGGAAGGGGACCAAGACTTACACCATTGAACAAAAACCTTCCAAGTGGCTTGATAAATTCTCTTGGTGGTAGTCCTGCAAGGTGCTAGCATCGTATCCAACACCCCTTGCGCTTACCCATCCTTAATCAAAGACACACACCCTTCGACACCCCCCTTCAACCCCCAGGCGAACAGATTCATCCACCCTGCGTCTGGGTGAAAGACCTGCCCCGACTGAGGAGATGAGGGTCCGCCCCCAAACTCATAGGAGATTCCACTGACATCTTCAGTAGGTCCAAAAACCAGGGGCGGCAAGGCCAATGGGGAGCTATCAGAATGACGTCCGCATGTAGGGTATGAACCCAACGGACAGTTTGTGAGATGATCACTGTGGCGGGGGGGGGAGGCGTAAACTAGTCCCCTTGGCCAAACCTGAAACTGGGCTACTGGGAGAAAATACACCCCCTTGAGGATGGATGGGAACGCCCACCATGACAGGGACGAAACCACTTCTCTGCTCAGATCCAGGCTGAGGTGGGATCTCTGAGCTATTTGGTCCTGCCAGGGAAGCAGAGCCCACTGAAAGGGGTTAGTGTGAAACTACACCCAGGGAGTCAGCCCTATGGTGGACACCATGGTCGCCTGTAATTGACTGAGGGGAAAGGCACTGGCCCTTGGGCAATGTTGCAGTGCCCAGCAAACCCTGATTATCTTTTGCCGGTGTGCTGGGAGCAGAGAGACCTCACCACTTGTGGTATCAATAAGGGCCCAAAGGTGCAGGATGCTGGTTTGGGGAGATAGGGAACTCTTCTGAAAGTTCACCACAAACCCATGCAGCTGGAGGCAATGGACCTGGGCATCCCTGAGGGTCTTCTGCACAGACAGAGATCTGATGAGGATGTTGTCTAAATAAAGGTGAAGGGGGACCCCCTCCGTCCTCAAGTGCACCACGAGTGCCACCGTGAGCTTGGTGAACACACTACTACCTCCTGTGCATGCCCTACTGGTAGAACTTCTGGATCCCCTTCAGCCTGATCAGGGACAGAAGGGATGGTGCCCCCCCATCTTTAAAATCTTTTTTGCCTTGTGCAGCAAAACTGAAAAATCCTACGGTGTGAACAGCCTGTGGGAAACAGACTGAGCAAACTCTGTCTCATCCTCAGAAAGCTCCCCCCTTCCTTATCAGACACTGAAGCATCTGTGTCTGGTTCCTCATCCGCTGCCTCAGGCTGACCCGGGTTATCTGGTACCACAGAGGTAACAGGCCCATGAGGTGACAAACAAGGTGGCTGGCACACAGGAGCATGTGGGGAGGGAGAATCCCAGTCTGATCTAGAAGAATGCCTGGCCTGAGACTTATATTTCTTATTCTTGCTCTTAGAGCACCCCCTAGGCACATTATGCCCTGGTACGGGCCCTGTTGGTGGCAAGGGGCCATCAGTGCCCATGGCGGGAACTTTTAGTGGGAACTACTTGCCTAACTCCTCTGCCACAATGCACCTGAACACAGCCTGCAGGCATTCTGGGACCACCCCCTCTGCTTCCCCCACATCAGCAGCCGTACCCTCACCAGCCTGGCTGTGAGAATCATCCTCCCCCTAACACTCCCCGGAAGGCACTGACCTTAGGTTCCCGGGACTTACTGATGCAGGTGGGGAAGACGGCTGTGGAGGCTGCGCTGGGAGGGAAATGGCTGAGCTGCTGCCCTCCGGAACTCGCTGCTGCTCTGCGTGGCTAGTGCTGAGGCGCGGCTGCTACTTGGGCAGATTGCTTTTGCCCACTGTTTCCACTGCTGCCACCTTTAGCCTTGCCCCGGGATCAATCCCCCGCCAATCAGTGTGGGCGGCGGAAGCGGGTGTTACACCCTTGCCCACACTTCATCAAACACTGAAGCGGGCACCGAATCCTCGGAGAGAGAAGGAGACACCTCTCTCTCCACACTGCTGCCCTCGCGGCCATGGTAGAGGTGGCTCATAGTAAGGACAACCCAAAATGTCATAGGACAGCCAGTGCCCACCAAGACAGACTCTCTGGCCCACAATACAAAGCACCAAATGAGCACGAAAGAAAACAACTCCTGCTCTGAGCGAGACAGAGCGAAGACTGGAGCCTGAGGGGTTGATCTCTCCCACTGGGTTCGATGTGTCTTTTTTTGATTGGCTCTGTCTCTGAGCAAGTGGGAGGCACAACCCATCCTTTGGGTACACTCCTCCGAGCGGAGGGAGAAGGGGAGGGGGAAGCAACAGAGAAAGCGAGAGTGGGAAACCAAGTGCCAGGGCCAGCACCAAGGGGGCTAGTAACAATGTAGATTAGTGGTGGCGGATGAGTGGGGCCTTGGCAGGCAGGGTCCTCCCTGCAAAATTTGACAGCACCTCTGTTACTACTCAAAAAGGTAGTCAGCTCAGCAGTAGTAGCCCTCACTTCAAAAATAGTGAAGATCACTGGTACAGAGTGTTGACTGTTTGAAAAACAACTGTTCCCTTTTCCTTGCAGTTGTGACCTATGCTTTAATTATAATGTGAAGATGTTGTCTTCTATAACAAAATTTGGCTTCTTTCATTTGTGAGGGAATGTTGTTATTGGATCTTTCTTTGCATGTTAGGAACGCTGGGGGGCTTATTCAGTCAGATTCTTCAAGGAGAGGATATTGTGCGAGAGCGAGCCATCAAATTTCTTTCTACAAAACTCAAAACATTGCCTGAAGAGGTCTTAACAAAAGAAGTAGAAGAGCTCATACTAACAGAATCAAAAAAGGTGAGTACATGACAGAGATAATTTCAGTTAGACATATCTATTAGGGCCATGCAAATATTCAGCTTCAAAGTATTGAAATCTCAGGAAGCCCCAGTGAGGTTTTGAAGGTGTACAAGAAGTGGTGGGGAATGTAGTCATTACCAGCAGTTTCTTCATAGAGCTCTATGGGGAAATAACTGGGAAGGACTGCATTCCCCAGCACTTCTTGTGCACCTTGCTGTGTGCCTTCCAAGACATAACTGGAGTTTCCTGCAGCTATAGATACCTTTAATGGACTTCCTCACTACTGCATACAGGACCACTCTGGATGTAGTTAATGTTGAGAGCCGCCACTTCTCCATGGGGCCAAGGGTGATATGGTTAGACCACTTCTTAACAAGCCTTCCCTAGATCTCTCAGCGATGGATAGTTATAGGCCGGTCTCCAATCTCCCATGGTTGGGCAAGGTGATTGAGAGAATGGTGACTAATGAGCTCCATGTGGTTTTGGATGAAACAGATTATCTAACCCATTTCGAACTGGCTTTAGAGCTGGCTATGGGATTGAGACAGCCTTGGTTCACCTGATAGATTACCTTTAACAGGGAATCGACAGAGGGAGTTTGACTCTGTTGGTTCTTTTGGCTCTCTCGGTGGCGTTCAGTACCATTTGATCATGATGTCGTTCTGAATCACCTAGGAAAGTTGGGGAAATGAGGGCAGAGGTTCTGCTCCTATCTCTGGGGTAGATTCCAGATAGTGGAGCTTGGTGACGGTTGCTCTTCGAAGCAGGAGCTATTATATGGAGTCCCTCAGGGCTCCATTCTGTCACTAGGGGTGTGTCCGAACCGGTCCGGCGGCCATTCTGAAGAATGGCCGAACTGCCAGACCGGTTCGGCCCTGGCTGGTTCGGGTCCGGGTGGGGGGTATTGCTTTAAGGGCGGGGAGGGCTTACTTACCCCTCCCGCCTGTTTGCCCCCTCCAGCGCCCGTATTCAACAGAATAACGGGGCGCTGGAAATCAGCCGCCCCCCGCCGAGGGGAGATTTGGCCAGAAACTAAAGGTACAAATGCCGCCGCCGCCGCCCGCCAGCCCTCCCAGCCGCCCGCCCGCCCGCCCGAGTCCTCACCCGATCTCTTGGAAAAAAATGAGAGGAGCTAGCGAACAAAGCTCCTCTTGCTAGGAAGTCCTGTAGCATACTGAAGAAGCTTTGCGCGCGCCGCAAAGCACACCGATCGCCGGAGGCCCGGTCTACCCGCCGGGAAAAGGCCGGGTAGACCGGGCCTCCAATCGCTGTTCTAACTGGCCTTTTCCCGGCGGGTAGACCGGGCCTCCGGCGATCGGCGTGCTTTGCAGTGCGCGCGCGCACAAAGCTTCTTCAGTATGCTACAGGACTTCCTAGCGAGAGGAGCTTTGTTCGCTAGCTCCTCTCGTTTTTTTCCAAGAGATCAGGTGAGGACTCGGGCGGGCGGGCGGCTGGGAGGGAGGGAGGGCTGGCGGGCGACGGCGGCGGCATTTGTACCTTTAGTTTCTGGCCAAATCTGCCCGCGGCGGTGGGGGCGGCTGGTTTCCAGCGCCCCGTTATTCTGTGGAATACGGGCGCTGGAGGGAACAAAGAGGCGGGAGGGGTAAGTAAGCCCTCCCCGCCCTTAAAGTAAGCCCCCCTTCGGTGCCGGTCCGGACTGCTCCGGACCGTGCACATCCCTATCTGTCACCAATGCTCTTTAATATCTACATGAAACTGCTGGGTGAGGTCATCAGGAGGTTTGGTACAAGGTGTTATCAGTGTGCTCATAACACCCAAATCTTTCTTATCATCATCATCATCATCATCATCATCAGGAAATGGCACTCATTCCCTAAATGGCTACCTACAGGCAGTAATGGGCTGGATGAGGGACAACAAATTGAAGCTGAATCCAAGCAAGATGGAGGGGCTCATTGTAGGGGATCAGAATCTGAAGGATGAGTTAGATCTTCCTGTGCTGGAGGGGGTTACACTCCCCCAGAATGAACAGGTATGCAGCTTGGTAGTACACATAGGAAGCTGCCATATACTGAGTCAGACCATAGGTCCATCTCGCTCAGTATTGTCTACACAGACTGGCAGCGGCTTCTCCAAGGTTGCAGGCAGGAATCTCTCTCAGCCCTATCTTGGAGAAGCCAGGGAAGGAACTTGGAGCCTAGATGCTCTTCCCAGAGCAGCTCCATCCCCCACGGCAGGGATTCTCAACGTGTGGGTCCCCAGATGTAATTGGACTTCAACTCCCATAATTCCCATCCAAAGGCCACTGAGGCTGGGGATTATGGGAGTTGAAGTCTAATAATATCTGGGGACCCACACGTTGAAAAACCCTGCCCTAAGGGGAATATCTTACAGTGCTCACACTTCTAGTCTCCCTTTCATATCCAGCCAGGGCGGATCCTGCTTAACTTAAGGGGACAAGTCATGCTTGCTACCACAAGACCAGCTCTCTTCCCTTATACATGGATGCAGGCCTCACCCCAGTATCTCAGGTGGAGGCTATGGCCAGGAGTGCCTTCCGCCAGGTTCAGTTGATTCAACAGCTGCTTCCATTCCTTGAAGATACCAATCTCAAAGCAGTTATGCATCAGCTGGTAACCTGCAGGTTTGACTATTGCAATGCGCTCTAAATGGGGCTGCCTTTTGTATGTAGTTCGGAAACTTCAGCTAGTACAAAATGCAGCAGCTATATTAGTCTCTGGGGTAACCCGGAGAGACCATATTATGCTTTTACTCAAACAGTTTCACTGGCTGCTGATATGTTTCTGGGCAAAATACAAAGTGCTGATTACTACCTTGAAAGCCCTGAACGTAGGCTTAGGTCTGGGTTACCTTAGAGAGCGTCTCCTTCTATATGATCCCCACTGCATGTTAAGGTCATCTGGAGAGATCCGTCTCCATTTATCACTGGTACGTCTGGTGGCAACTCAGAACTGGGCCTTCTCTGTAGCTGCCGGAAGAAATCCGTCGCTTGGGTTCATTGCTGGCCTGAGCCCTTATTTGTTCGGTCTCGCCTTCCAAGGTTTTTAAATTGTTCTTAAATGGTTTTAACTGTTTTAAAATGGTTTTTAATCGTAATCCTAAGCCGATGTTTAAAATGATGGGGGGGGTTTGTGCACCACCCAGAGTCTTTGGATAGGGCAGTATAAAAATGTAATTAATAAATAATAAATGTGGATGATTTTGCTTTGATGCTTGGAAACCAAATCCTTACATAGCTCTAATTTCTATTGCAGGTGCCCCATACAAGTATAGCACTGTGTAAATAAAGATTGCCATGCTATAAGTAGCTAGGAATAATTCCTGTGCAAAGTTCATCTTGTTACATTTCTTCCTATTACAGCCACATTATTTTAAATAAAATAATTTTAATTCTTAACAGTGGTCAGTGTAATATAGTGCACAGGATGCCTCAAACTGTTGCTTAGATATGAGCTCACTGGCTAGCCTAGCCTTTATTCCATGGGAGTTTTGTTAATAAACAAAGAGCATTGTGAAGTACTTGTACACTAGAATTGCTGTAGAAATTAAGAAAAAGCTGTTGCCTTGTGCAGCTAAAAGAAATGTGCAGTTTCCACCGACTTGCAACAGTATGGATATGAATTATTTCTAAGTTGCCCTCTTTTTGTTCTTTTCAGGTACTTGAGGATGTGACAGGTGAGGAGTTTGTCTTATTCATGAAGATACTGTCTGGTTTAAAAAGCCTGCAGACAGTGAGTGGGAGGCAGCAGCTAGTTGAACTGGTGGCTGAACAAGCTGACCTAGAACAGACCTTCAACCCATCAGACCCTGATTGTGTGGATAGACTCTTACAGTGCACTCGTCAAGCAGTCCCACTTTTTTCAGTAAGTATTTGTTGAAATGAGGGCTAACTCTTTGATAATGTCTCTTCAACAAGGCAAATTGATTTTTTTTTTTAAATGTCTTGCATTCTGGGGTTTTCATGTTTCCTAAGCTCTAATTTACACCTCTCTCAATTGTGGTCATAAGCATGCATTGTTAAATCAGTTGGTCTTTCTTTCCCATGAACCAGTCATCTCCATATCACCAGTTTCCTGTTGTAATCCTCTGTTTCCTACTGAAATCAATCCTAATGTACTTGATTTCTCTCCCCCCGCCCCTTTCCATGATTGCAGAGCAGTAAGTACTGTTCTCTGGTCTGCTTTATAGCAACAGTCCTGCCAAAAGAACAGTTCTGACTTTTGCTTCATCTGCATAAGAAATGTTAGAAATCTATATTTGAGATTGCTAATGGGGAAAGAAAGATTGTTCTGCAGTTGGTGTGGAGAGCTGGGTTTTGGAAGATGTCATTTCTATTACTGGCAGTGCTGGGAAACGCTATACAATCTGAATGACAGTTGCCTTGCCTATCTGTAAAATGAAGATTATATGTACCTTTGCAAAATTTTGTAGAACTCAATTTATGTAGGAAGCTCAGATGTTGGGAATGCTGTGTATGTAGCTTCTGTAGACTCTACTCCCTCCCCACCATGGCCAAGGGATATCATGGCTGTGCCTGAAATACTATTTAGCCTACAGAGCCCCCTCTAAAGAGAAGCATCAGTCAAATATGCCAGCAGCAGATGCAATTAAAGCATTTACATCTTCGGTCACTGGGGGATTTGCGTCTGTCTTGTTTTGCTGGTGCAACTTGAGTCTTGTTACAATTTCTTTTAAACCAGACTTAATGGAAGTTCTGTCTTATCCCCCTTTTGTTTCAACTGTAACTAAATACGCTGGAGCTACATTAGGAGTTGTATCTTAAGAAAGTTCGTCATGACTAAGTGCTTTTGAAATCAGTGAGACAAGATAGTTGAGACTCTCTTGCCCCATTAATGTCAATGGGACTAGGACTCCTGACTTTCTAAGGATGTGACTCTAGAATTGTGACTAATTCATTTTTGCAAATAGATAAGCAGAACAAAAAAGTCAGCCCATCCAGACAAGAAATACCAGTCTCACTTACCAGTCTGCCTTTGAATATTGGCTGGAAGGGACTGTCTCTTCCCTGAGCTGTAAATGTGCTGTAGTTCTATGTCAGTGGCACCCTATGTCAGTCACAAAACACTCTGTTGTAGTTCTATGTCAGTCACAAAACACTCTAAAAACATTTCAGTTATATGGGAAAACAAGGTTGGGTTTATTTGTTTGTTTAAAATATACATAGCCTGCCCTTTTAGGACAAATTCTCCCGGAGGTAAGACTAATAACAGATACAAACAAAAGTCACAACATGAAGCAGAAGTAAACCTACTTGGATTTATCTGGTGGTATGATCATTTAACAACCTCCTAGTACAAGTGTTTCTTATAGTTTAGTTCTAGTTGCTACTGATTGAAAAGTTGGAGTTGTGGAAGGAAATGGAAATGGAGAAATGTTGCAATAATAAATGCTATTTTGATTTTCCACAGAAAAATGTTCACTCTACAAGGTTTGTCACTTACTTCTGTGAGCATGTGCTGCCAAATTTGAGCTCTTTGACTACCCCTGTTGAAGGTCTTGATATCCAGTTAGAGGTAAGTTATTCTAATAACATATAACATTTTAACATAAGTTGCAGTTGTCCAAGGTATAATTAAGTGGAGACAGAAATAAACTTGTTGCCATTTATTTAAATTTTTGTTAAGGCATTATCAGAAATGGTAAACACAAATGTTTCCATGATTCATCCTATAGTCCCCATCCTTATCTTAAACTCCATCCCATCTCCTATAACAATGCGAACCATGGTTGAAGAAAGAAGGAAAAGGGAATACTAACAAAAAATCAGAGTAGGAAAAGGGCAAGGAAAGAAGAGAAATGGTAATGGGGAGTTAGTTGAAGGGCAAATGCGCAGCCTAGGTTCTCCATATTGGATACATAGCGGTTGGTTCAAAAGCAAAAGCTTTCTGGCTCCATAGGCATTGGATGTGGGAGGAAGAATGTTTGAGCATGCAGGAGGGACAAGCTAAATCATTCTTTATAATATTGTCTCACTCAGGTCATTATCTTCTTGTGGGACAAATCATATTTCCTAAAAAGATAAGATAAAGAGAAAGGGGGGGGGGCTGTTAAAAATTGTACTGCTCTAAAGTTGAAATTCTTAATTTTTCAAGAATTGTCATTTTCAGGTATTGAAGCTGCTTGCTGAGATGAGTTCCTTCTGTGGAGACATGGAAAAGCTAGAATCAAATTTAAAGAAGCTCTTTGATAAATTACTGGTAAGAGGATGGTCAGTACTTGAGGATATAGTGGAAGTTGTAATGGGTCTTAATCAGGCCTCAGACTGCACTGCAAGTACATAAGGAATTGACTGGTGACTAGTGTAAGGACGGAAACTTTAATTTTAAAACTGATCTTGTTTATGGGGTGGTCACATTTTAGGAGCTTAATTGCTTGAGTGAGGTTGTATACCAGATGTTCACTAAACGGCATACACAGCTTGTAAAAGTGTTATTGAAGATCAGTCCTCTATGAATAGTATAACACCTGAGGGATAGAGATGCTTGCCTGGCAACTGGGAAGTGTTAAAAGGGAAAGATACTATTAAGCTTTTACTTTAAAGGGAACTGAGCACACTGTCAGATCAAATCTAATGAATGTTAGTAGTCTATAATTGGGGCAATGGGTGATGAATAGTATGCATGGAGTAATGAGTGCTTAATGAATCTTTTGGTTTCTCCCTTTCAGGAGTACATGCCACTCCCTCCAGAAGAAGCAGAGAATGGAGAAAATGCTGGCAACGAAGAGCCGAAATTGCAGTTCAGTTATGTGGAATGTTTGTTATATAGCTTTCATCAACTGGGCCGAAAACTTCCAGACTTCCTGACCGCCAAGCCGAACACAGAGAAAGTGAAAGACTTTAAAATCAGGTAGTGTTTCGGAACAACTGAAATAATAAAGTCTCTGTAGTTTCAGCAGGATGGCAGTAATGGAGACATGCTGGAAGTATCAGTGCTCTGTCTGCTGCTGTTTTGTCTGCAAATGGAATCTAAGATCTTTATCTATAAAAATGGGAAAGCTAGAACTTGATGCTGTAGATATTGAAGATACTGCTGCTAGTTTTTACATTATGAGGGAAATGTTGTGTGTCAGAATAAATAGCTGAAAACTGGCATTCAGAAGACCTGGTTCTGACTGCTCAAAGTTCACTGATTTCTTTTAACCGTGTCTGAAGATGTAACTCCCTGACTGTATGAAGCTTACTTTCTTTACCATTCAATTTTTTTATTCCCTTGTACAAATTAATGAGAGCTTCTGTCTTTTCTCGGTAAAAGTTTTTTGTAAGAGCTTTCAAGTTGAGCTTCCCACAAACTTGTAGCAGCTATGGAATATTTTCTCTTTAACCTGTATAGGCATCTAAGTATAAAAAGGAGAACTTGTCTCAGTTGTGAAACACAATCCTTTTAGATTACGAATAGAAACTGAATGCTTTACGAAGTAAAAAATTACAAAATAGACTTTGTCTTTATTTAAATAATTATCAATATGTTCATATCCAATAATGCATGATTCAAAACTGAGCTGTAATTTGGGCTGCACTTGAAGCTGACTGCCTAGAATACATAAAGGGCATAGAGTTTGACAGGATGCGCTTCTGAATTCCCAAACCAAAAGTGGTTTTGATTAATGGCCACCATTTCCATCTCAGGAAGTACACTATGTACTTAACCCTTAGATTAATTTTGATTGTTCTTCCTATTCAGAGTGAAATGGGTTGGAAGGAAGCTTTCAACCACCATCTGTGGGTAACTGTCTCCATGCCATTGTCTCAGTACAATCTCCAAGGTCAACTGAAAGTGTTGTTTTTATCTACACATGTAAATTATAAGCTTAGGATTTCAAATATCATGTTGGGACCTGCTGTTGCTGGCTATTCCTCAGCAATGGAATAATCTCCACCAGAGATACAGCAAAGCTTGAGACTGAACACCTTGCAGAAGTGGTACTCAGACAATTGTATCTCAGCTAATTTTTGGTTACCAAGGATAGAACGATGTAATATTTGATGGTAAAACATTACTCCAATTTAACTTGTTTGTAAGGATATATAGTATGTGTATATATAGGGTTTTTAAAGTCCTGAATTATAACTTAGGTATTCCACTATTCAGTCTCACTTAAGACACTTATTTAGGGCATTGTATATAGCATAGCTATGCTTCAGAATATCCACAGCTGAATAGTGTGCACCAGCCTTTCAGAACCATACAGAGATGGCCGCTCCCAGTGCACTTGTCTCCATGCAATACTCCAGATTTTGCCCCCAGCCACCAAAATACGGAGTATTGCATGGAGACAGGGCTCCTCTAGAGGAGGCAGAGCCCCCTACTGCCCCAGCAGCACCTGGGAAGGCATGTGGGGAGCCCTGGGAGGTGTAGTCCTTTCCCCATAAAGTTCTATGGGGAATGTGCTTGAAAGGAGTACACCACCTACATGCCTTGCCAGCCGTTTCTGAGGCAATAAGGGGCTTTGCTTGTAAAGGACGGCTCCTTGCACCAGAATGATGCACACTGCACAGAGACAGGTATGCGGTGAGTGACCACCTCGTTATGTTATTTGGCTTAGGACATTCTGAAGCACAGCTCTAAGGTAGTGTATTTACTAGTATGCATTCAGTTTACTCTGAACCACTTTTCAAGGTGTGTTGTTGTTGTTGTTTAATACTGACACAAGTTGCCCTTTTTATTCTACTCCTGTGAAGCTTCACTTCGGCTTGTCTGTGTGCTGTCACAGTACTTACCTTGTATTCATTCTGTTTCACCAGACTGCAGTATTTTGCTAGAGGTCTACAGGTTTACATTCGACAACTTCGTTTGGCACTCCAAGGCAAAACAGGAGAAGCATTAAAAACAGAAGAGGTATGAGTATAACTTTGGATGTGTAAAACAAAGTGACCTTGCATCACCATGTAATTACTTGATATTACCAGGACATACCAAGACTGAGTTGTATCCTAAGATGTGTGAGTGTGAAAGCAATTGGTAGATCTGCTGGTAACCTCCAGACTGGATTACTGCAATGTGCTCTTTGTGGGGCTGCCCTTGTACGTAGTCCGGAAACTACCATTGGTCCAGAATGCGGCAGCCAGGCTGGAAGGGCCTTCTCCGTTGCTGCCCCGAGGCTTTGGAATGCGCTCCCGAGTGAAATAAGAGCCTCCCCATCTTGACATCTTTTTAAAAGTCTCTAAAGACGCATTTCTTCACCCAGACTTTTAACTGATATTGTGTTGATTGTTTTAATGTTGTTTTTAGAATATTATTTTAAAATTCTAAATTGTGTTTTAAATTTCTTGCTTTTAAATTTATTTTTAATTAATGTTTTGCTTTTAATCTTGTTGTAAACCGCCCAGACACGTAAGTTCTGGGTGGTGTAAAAATATGATAGATAAATAAATTTCTGCTCCCAGAAGCTGCTTGCCTCTGGTATTGAGGAATTCCACCTTTAGCTCTCTGTGCCCCATCCTCTTCCCAAGGGTCCTCTGACTCTTTAGAAAAGGTTTTTTTTTTTTTGAGTTTGCAGGGGCTACTTTGGAAGGAAGTAGCAGAGATGCTGCATTGCCTGAGCTTGCTTCCAGCTGAACACTTGAGGAAACAGCTGAATGTCTTTTGGAAGTTGAATTGATTCAACAGTATTGCCGCATATGTGATATTTTTTATGAATCATGGAGAACAGTGCACTATTGATTCAACTTATTGCCAGAACTGGGAAAAGGGACAACTAGAACTGTCCTTGTCAAAAGACAATATTTATTATGAATATGAGGGAGTTCATTATGAACAAGAGGGGTTTCATACTAGAGCAGAGGGCAATGTTATATTGAGAAAAACTATTTAGAGTGTAAAATGTAAAACAATATGGCTGTGGCAGTTGAAAAACAACCTCTCTATTCTTTTGCAGAACAAAATCAAAGTGGTTGCATTGAAAATTACAAATAACATCAATGTTTTAATCAAGGTAAGCACTTGTATTTTTTTCCATACAGAGCTTGTTAAAAAGGGATTGTTTGGAGAAAGCACTAATCCTAAAATAACTGCTGCCAATCTGTTTTGTGACCCTGACTTTAACTGCTACTTTGAGCAAACATGGGCCAAAGACAATTTACCAAGGAACAAAATTCTAAAACTCCCCTTATTCTATTATATTTGAGCATCGTACCGAGCAGGGGTGGGGTTTCTGTCCTCCCCCACCCAAAAAAAAAAAGGTACATTGGTACTCACCGTGAAGGTGTCTTCTGGCTGGTGTAGAAGAGGTCACCCAAGCTTGGGATTACATCCCCCCCACATGCTCCAAAAGGCAGGAAGTAGTCATACTTGAAGATCCTTAACCCAGTGCATGTGGGCGGATCTCCTCAGTGCTTAAAACAGCTCAAGCTACGGAATGAAAACCACAGAACACAACAGAGAATATACAACAATATACAAACAATAATGCGGAGAAAGACAGAAAAACTGTCCCCCTACAACCAGATCATCAGCTCCAGCCTAACACAACCCGGGCGGGCCTTGGGTGACCTCTTCTACACCAGCCAGAAGACACCTTCACGGTGAGTACCAATGTACCTTTCTCGGCTGGTGTAGGAGGTCACCCAAGCTTGGGACATACCACAGCACCAACCACGGGAGGGAAAATACCCAAGCTGGAGCTACTGACCCGGAAGGACCTGTTGCAGGACCCTCCGACCAAATGCTGCTCTGGCAGCTTCATGTTCATCCAACTTGTAATGCCTTGAAAATGTAAAAGGCAACGACCAAGTAGCCGCCTTGCAAATCTCTTCATGGGACACCGGTGAAGATAACACAGTGGAAGTGGCTGCCGATGTAGTTGAGTGCGCCGTAATCTGACCAGGCACCGAAAGTTTCTGGGCTTCATACAACATCGTAATGCATGAATGAACCCATCGAGCAATAATGGCTGAAGAGACCTTGCATCCCATCTTAGAAGCCTTAAAGGCCACAAAAAGAGCATCTGACTTACGAAAAGCCTGCGTCCGGTTGCACTCCTTCTCTGCAGGGTGACGAGCATCCGGACAAAAAGAAGGTAATTAAATGACCGCCTCACGATTAAACTGAGACTTTACCTTAGGGATAAACGAAGGATCCGGGATAAGTCTCACAGAGTCCTTAGAGAAATTACACAAATTACTCTCAACTGACAGAGCCTGCGATTCAGAAACCCTCCTGGCTGATGTTACAGCTACTAAAAAGGCCACCTTCCAGGACAGCATCTGCAATGATACAGATCAAAGTGGTTCAAATGGCGGAAACTGCAGACCCCACAACACAATATGCAAATCCCATGACGGAAAACGATGGCAGACCAGAGGAGACAACAAAGCTGCCCCCCTCAAGAACTTGCGTAGAAGAGGGTGCCACGCCTGAACAAACGCTGATGAGGAAACAACATCTGGATCAAGCACGCCGCCTGGTGTTTAAGCGTGTTGGGTTTCAGACCAAGCGCAAGGCCATCCTGAAGAAAAACCTAGTAATCCCCTCGACCTGCACTTGTCCAGCTGCAGGGAGAGCTTTGCTGTCCAGCGCAGAAAACTACGCCAAGTCGATTGGTAAATCTTGTTGGCTGAACACTTTCTAGATGCAAGGATGGTAAATCGGACCTTGACACAGCAGAACTGGATGGTCTGGCAAACTGAGTGGATGACCTACGGTCAAGTCGACGATCTCAGAAAACCAAGGCCCTCTGGGCCAAAAAGACGCAATCAATATCAGGGATGCCCGGAAACCCCGCAGCTTCCTGAGGCAACGGGAGAGCAGCGGCACTGGAGGAAATGCATTCAGCAGACACGGACGCCATGGCACCGATAGCGTATCCGTCTCTTCTGCCCCCAACATCGGGCAACGTGAGTAAAACCTCTGAATCTTGGCATTCTGAGGATATGCAAACAAGTCTATCTGGGGACATCCCAGCTTGAGGGTGCAGGCCCCATTCTGCCGGCTGGATCTCCTGCCGTCTTAGCCAATCTGCCCGAACATTGGAAATTCTGTTTACATGATGGTCCAGAATGGATATTAAGTTGTTCTGTACACATTAAGATATTCCTTCCCTTCACCAAGGGCGTGAAGGCTCTTAGGGCCAGAAAGACAGCCCACAGCTTGAGCCAGTTTATGCTATGGAGCAACTCTTCCACCGACCAAAGCCCCTGGGCAGAACTGTTCCAACAGTGAGCCCCCCAGCCCGATAGACTGGTGTCCGTCGTGACCATCACTCTCTCGGGTTCTATGAACAGCTTGCCCTTGTCTAGGTTCCCCGGGCCGTCCAACGAATCGACTCGCGAAGAGACACCTAGAGAGGAATGTTCTTGTCACGTTTGAGGGCAATCCTGTGCTGGTAAAGGAGGAAACCCCACTGTAACTGGCGTAGATGAAAACCTCGCCCAAGGCACCGAGTCCATAGCCGCCACCATGAGACCCAACAAACTTGCTAGATTGAGAAGGCTGGCCCACAGTCTCGAAGCAATCACACGAGCCAGTGACGTTAAGACCTCCATCCGATCCTGTGGCAGAAACAGTTTGCCTACTGAGGTGTCCATTACCATGCCCAAATGACGAAGGCTCTGTGTGGGCATCAGGTGACTCTTGCCCACATTTATCAGAAACCCATGCGCACGTAACACAGACATTGTTCTGGACAGAGCCGACTGAACTGCCCCTTCTTGAGCAAGTTGTCGAGGTAACAATACAGGTGGACCCCCTCAGTGCATAAAGTGGCCACTAGCAGACTAGAACCTTCATAAAAACTTGGGTGGCTGATGAGAGACCAAAAGGAAGGGCTCTGTACTGATAATGCCTCCCCATGTAGCAGAAGTGGAGTATATGTCGACTGCGTGGATGAATGGGGATGTGTAAATACGCCTCCTGGAGATCTATTGAAGTCATGTAGTCCCCCATCTGCAATGCCTCTGAGATGGTACAAAGGGTTTCCATCCTGAACCTCCTTTTTATCACAAAACGGTTGACTGGGCGTAGGTTGAGAACTGCCCTGGCCGATCCGTCCTTTTTTGGCACCGTAAAATCACAGAATAGATGCCCTTGCCTCTCTGAAGAGGTGGGACCTCCTCTATGGCCCCTATAGCCACCAGATACTGAATGGCCATGGACAACCCCTTGTGCTTTTCCGGTTTCCCAGATCTAGGGGTAAGGAGGAATCTGTTTCCTGGGGGGCTGGCCAGCTCCACTTCGTACCCGTGTAGGCTAATGGAAAGAACCCACCTGTCGATGGATTCTTTCCAAAACAGTCCAAATGGCAGACCCCCACTTTGCCTGAGTGGGAGTCAGAACTGCTGCTTTGGGGCCCCGCTGCTGGTTTCCGAGAGACTGATGGTTCTGCTGAGTGCACCCTTGCCTGCCTTGGCCTCTGGATCTGTTCCACTGCGATCAAAAAGGCCTAAAAGGCTCCCTCTGACAAACTGAGGTCTAAACGCCCTGAAGGTTTGCATCGGTCTATGATTAAAACTCTTGTCCTTCTTCCTAGGAGCTGATGGCAGAGCCCTGCGGTTATCCTTAGTTTCAATGAGGACCTCTTTCAGGGCCTCATTCCCAATTAGCTTTCCCCCCAGCATAGGGAACAGCAGCTAATTTAGCCCTAGACGTATTATCAACTTCCAAAATTTTAGCCATATGTTGCGTCTTGCCAGGACACCTGCACTGACCGCACGTGCCGAGAACTGAACACTGTCCAGAGTAGCATCCGCTGAAAAGGCAGCCGCCCTCTGCAGACGAAGTAGCTTATGCCACATCTTAGACTGATTAGTGGGAGGGTCATTGGGTAACTCGCCAACCCACAAGACTGATGCTCTAGACACCAAGGACACAGTGGTGTCAGCTCTGATGGCCACTGCTCAAGCCTCGTGGGCCCTGCGCAGTGGAGATTCTGCTTTTCTGTTTTCTGACTCCTTAGAAGATATTAAGATATTCCTTCCCTTCACCAAGGGCGTGAAGGCTCTTAGGGCCAGAAAGACAGCCCACAGCTTGAGCCAGTTTATGCTATGGAGCAACTCTTCCACCGACCAAAGCCCCTGGGCAGAACTGTTCCAACAGTGAGCCCCCCAGCCCGATAGACTGGTGTCCGTCGTGACCATCACTCTCTCGGGTTCTATGAACAGCTTGCCCTTGTCTAGGTTCCCCGGGCCGTCCAACGAATCGACTCGCGAAGAGACACCTAGAGAGGAATGTTCTTGTCACGTTTGAGGGCAATCCTGTGCTGGTAAAGGAGGAAACCCCACTGTAACTGGCGTAGATGAAAACCTCGCCCAAGGCACCGAGTCCATAGCCGCCACCATGAGACCCAACAAACTTGCTAGATTGAGAAGGCTGGCCCACAGTCTCGAAGCAATCACACGAGCCAGTGACGTTAAGACCTCCATCCGATCCTGTGGCAGAAACAGTTTGCCTACTGAGGTGTCCATTACCATGCCCAAATGACGAAGGCTCTGTGTGGGCATCAGGTGACTCTTGCCCACATTTATCAGAAACCCATGCGCACGTAACACAGACATTGTTCTGGACAGAGCCGACTGAACTGCCCCTTCTTGAGCAAGTTGTCGAGGTAACAATACAGGTGGACCCCCTCAGTGCATAAAGTGGCCACTAGCAGACTAGAACCTTCATAAAAACTTGGGTGGCTGATGAGAGACCAAAAGGAAGGGCTCTGTACTGATAATGCCTCCCCATGTAGCAGAAGTGGAGTATATGTCGACTGCGTGGATGAATGGGGATGTGTAAATACGCCTCCTGGAGATCTATTGAAGTCATGTAGTCCCCCATCTGCAATGCCTCTGAGATGGTACAAAGGGTTTCCATCCTGAACCTCCTTTTTATCACAAAACGGTTGACTGGGCGTAGGTTGAGAACTGCCCTGGCCGATCCGTCCTTTTTTGGCACCGTAAAATCACAGAATAGATGCCCTTGCCTCTCTGAAGAGGTGGGACCTCCTCTATGGCCCCTATAGCCACCAGATACTGAATGGCCATGGACAACCCCTTGTGCTTTTCCGGTTTCCCAGATCTAGGGGTAAGGAGGAATCTGTTTCCTGGGGGGCTGGCCAGCTCCACTTCGTACCCGTGTAGGCTAATGGAAAGAACCCACCTGTCGATGGATTCTTTCCAAAACAGTCCAAATGGCAGACCCCCACTTTGCCTGAGTGGGAGTCAGAACTGCTGCTTTGGGGCCCCGCTGCTGGTTTCCGAGAGACTGATGGTTCTGCTGAGTGCACCCTTGCCTGCCTTGGCCTCTGGATCTGTTCCACTGCGATCAAAAAGGCCTAAAAGGCTCCCTCTGACAAACTGAGGTCTAAACGCCCTGAAGGTTTGCATCGGTCTATGATTAAAACTCTTGTCCTTCTTCCTAGGAGCTGATGGCAGAGCCCTGCGGTTATCCTTAGTTTCAATGAGGACCTCTTTCAGGGCCTCATTCCCAATTAGCTTTCCCCCCAGCATAGGGAACAGCAGCTAATTTAGCCCTAGACGTATTATCAACTTCCAAAATTTTAGCCATATGTTGCGTCTTGCCAGGACACCTGCACTGACCGCACGTGCCGAGAACTGAACACTGTCCAGAGTAGCATCCGCTGAAAAGGCAGCCGCCCTCTGCAGACGAAGTAGCTTATGCCACATCTTAGACTGATTAGTGGGAGGGTCATTGGGTAACTCGCCAACCCACAAGACTGATGCTCTAGACACCAAGGACACAGTGGTGTCAGCTCTGATGGCCACTGCTCAAGCCTCGTGGGCCCTGCGCAGTGGAGATTCTGCTTTTCTGTTTTCTGACTCCTTAGAAGAGGAGTCCCCATCCTTGGGTACCACTGTGCTACTAAGTAGGGCCCCGAAGTGAGCAACCGTAAGTGGCACCTTCAGCAAGTCCAGAGTCTCCTCCTCAAAGTTGTACAATTTGCTAGCCAATGTCAACATACGCTTTGGGAGTCGCAATAGCTGCCCATTCCTCCTTGATGGTCTTAGTAAAGCCCTCAGGTATCACTGATTTAATCTGCGGTACCTTAGCCTTAGGCAGCACCAAGGAGCCCTTGGACACAGGAGAGATCTGTTCCTCTGTAACTGGCTACAGATCAAGCGCAGCAATAGCCTGGTTAATTAGTGGCTGAAAATCCACCATAAGAGAGAGCCTCTGACTGTGTAAGTTTGCAGCAGAGTCCTCAATCATCTCCCCATCTTCCGAGGAGGAGGGCCCCTTGTCTGGGTTGCCCAGCAATGTCTCTGACCCACTGACCCTGGGTCACAATAGATCTGGGGAGTCCTCTCCAGACTCATCTGAAGACCTCCCTCTACGCAAGGGCACAGAGTCCTGGCGTATAGCCACCCTGGGCTGCTTAGCGGGCAACATCTCCTCCTGAGAGTCTGAGGGCGACACATGGATCACAGCCTGCCTTGCAATGCCTTGCAGGCTTCCGCGCTTTAAGCGCCGCTGCCAGTGAGACCTGAACGGCCTCCTGAATCCAGCCCTTTGCAGTGGCAGCATCAGGGGGAACCCCCACATTCCCTGTAGGAGTAGGCCCTGAGGGAGGGGCCACATAGGGGGCATCTGCACTCACCTCCTCCCCCCCGAGCAAGTCCCGATCTTACCGGGGGGAGCTGTTCATGGCCTTCTGGGTGCTCCGACACCCCATCCACGGGCTCAGCACCGCCTGCCTCATCATCCTGCACGTCTTCCCCGTCTGATTCCGACAGGCTCTGGGGCGGCCACTCCTGCTGACGTTCCTTTCAGCGTGGCCCCAATACTCGCTGAGGCAGTCCTCCTCCTGCACGCCCAACTGCTAGGGAAAGGAGTTGGGGGGGGGGCGAGGCCAAACATCACAGGCTTACCTTGCTCGCGCTGCCGGGCGAAAGCTCTCTCACCAACGGGGCCTCCTTGTAGGGAAGCCTCCGATTCTGGTGCCACCACTTGTGTCCTGCTACGGTGGATTGCTGGTGGCATGAATTGCGCCCAGTCTCCTCACCGGTATCTGGCCACCAACGGGGCCTCCTTGTCAGGAAGCCTCCGATTCTGGTGCCGCCACCTTCGTCCTGCTTCGGTGGATTGCTGGTGGCATGGATTGCGCCCAGTCTCCTCACCGGTATCTGGCAACAGAGAAGACCGCTGTGGCCTACAGGCGCCAGCAAGGTCATCTGATACATCTGCCATTTTCCTTACAGGATTTGCGCAGTCCCGAGTTTTTGGCGGGAACAGGCGCTGATGGGCGGATCTCTCCCTAATAGCCAGGAGTCCGAAGGTCTTTTTAGCGGACATCGGCCAAAAGGTCGGCAAGAGGTGAGGAGAGGTAACGAATAACAGAAAGGACAGTAGAAGAACAGATATGAATTTTTTTTAAAAAAAATTTAAAATTACTATTATTATTTTTTTCTTTAGTAACTAGAGAGAACTAATAGTAGTAGAATACCAGGTGAAGAATAGATTGGAAATAGTCAAAAACAATAGGAATATAAGCAGAAGAAAAGAAGAGGCCTAGTTAACTAGGCCAAAGCCAGCGAGCTGTAATGCGAGCCTTCTGGAGCAAAGGCAGGAAGTAGAACTGAGGAGATCCGCCCACATGCACTGGGTTAAGGATCTTCAAGTATGACTACTGCCTGCCTTTTGGAGCATGTGGGGGGGATGTAATCCCAAGCTTGGGTGACCTCCTACACCAGCCGAGAAAGGTGGGGTGGGGGAGTGGGGATTTCATAAGTTTTCACAAGCTGAAGATGGGGGAAGGGAGGGAGGTGTAATTGCTGCTGACTTCAAACATGACTTTTGGTTTTCAAGCAAAACTTTCATTCAGTTCAGAACATTCTCATTTCAGTTTGCCTCTTGTTTCAATGATGCCTTTTAATGCAATAAGTAGAGAGAGCAAATGTAATATAAAGTCTAGTTGTGAGAGAGCAAATAAAGCCCTACAGGCAGTTGTTGTAAGTTCATATGACATTTTATGATATATGGCAATGACTGGAATTACTGGTCATTATTACAGTGAGGGTTTTTTTTATTGTTACAGCCAGTTAGTGAGGCTGTTCTCATGAGCAGCCTAGCTTGGGCTAGGCTGCTTGTGTGGACCACCAGGATCTGTGTGGATCCTGGTACTTGTGCCCAGCCAAACCCAACTTCCAATCCCGGCCTTTACCTAAGGTTAAGGGCATGAGCGCACCTTTATCCTGGCTGCCAGGATTGCTTGCAACCCAGTTACACACAGAGATAGGTGCCTATAGCGCATGTCTCATGGGAGTATCCCCTAATGCATTGTCGGATACCTGGAGGCCAGAATGTAACATATCATCCCAGCCTCCGGAGATTCATGCTGCATGCAGTAGCACAGATCATGTGGGAGTGCGGTTCGCTCTCCTGGCAGCAATTTTCGGTCATCTGGGGGAAAGGTAGGTGAAACACTGTCTCCTCTGTTGGTTGTGAGTATAGCCTAATATTTGAATGCACAGAATAACTGTATTTGAGATTTTCCAGGAAATATTGCTTTCATGATCAGAAAATATGGTTGTTTACCAATCGAAATTTGTGCACAATTCAAAGGGGTGGTTCAGACACCTTTAAGAGTGAGGAGAGCAGGTCCATACCTGCTCCTCTGCCGCTCACCACAGGTTCCTGATGTAGCATAACACCCACCAGCACCCCTCGTGCAGCAGCACATACATGGCCTCTGTGCATGCGCGGCACCCATCTGCGTGGTCAACATGGTTGCTGACCATGCAAATGGCCTCTGCGTATGCGTGCCACCATGTGAGGGGTGCTGGGGTGGAAGCATGACACCGCAGCAGGAAGCTGTGACAATTGGAGATGGAGCAGGTACTGAACTGTTGTCCTTGCTCTTAAAGGTGCACTGACTGCCCCTTTGAATTGTGAATGAATCTCGATTTGTACATAACCCTATCAGAAAACAATGACTTCAAGAAACCTGTGAAAAACTAAACATGGATGTGGATTATAAAGGTGGTGTTTTTGCTTCTAGGATCTCTTCCACATTCCCCCTTCATACAAGAGTACAGTTACACTCTCCTGGAAACCTGTACAGAAGTCTGATGTTGGGTAAGTTATCAGTGAATGATTTTTGAGGTGCTTGTGTACCCCTATCTTCTGCCCACACTCCAGATACTGGCTGACACCCATACTAAGTTACTCAGTAGTGTTATTTTAAAGTACTACTTAATTTCAATAGGACTCCCATCAAGTAATTTAGTTAGGATATCAGCCAGTGTCTTTTTAGTCTGATGTTGGCGCTTTATTTTAAGTGTATATTGATGCCCCAAAACACTGTGGTGAAATGAATCTATAAGTTATTTGTGTATTTGTGTGTTCAAAACTCTTGGTGGCTTAAATGTGTTGGTGCAACAGAATGAGGGAGATAAAATTAAGACCACCTTTTAGCAAAGCAAACGAGTGAATGACCCAATTGTAACTTTCATAAACATGGGCTGGGATCTAGAGAGGCCCATGCATGCATAGTCGGAGTGCACACATGGAGGAAGTGGGTTTTTTCTATTTTTTCCTTCCAGCAGCAGTTGTTGCCTTTTAGGGTGCTGATACAGAGAGCACCCAGCTTTCCGGTGGTACAGGAGGCTACCACCAGCAGAAGAAAAATATAAAGCCCTTTAATGTGCACAGGATACCATGTGTGACTCTTTGGATCCTGACCATGATTTCTTGTGCTGTTCTTGAAAGATGCTTAATCCATTCTAGGCAAAGCCTCTGTTTCACATGCATCTGGCTAGTAGCTTCTTTGAAATAGCCAGGTGATATTAGAATTATTTTAAAGACTGCAAGCTGCTTTTTCATTTTCCTATGAAAAAAATGGTGGTGTCCTAGTGACAGTCCACTTGTATTTATTTCAAGCTTTGCTGAACTCTAAACAGTATAGTAGCTTTGGTGGTTAGGATGTAGTAACAGGATTTCCTTGTTTTAGATCAGGATTGGGCTGTTGTTGAACAACAGCTTCCATCATCCCCAGCCACACAGCGTATTGTGGTTTGGGATGATGGGATTTGTAATTGAACAGCTGGAGAGCCACGGTTGCTTGCTTCTGTTCTTGATTAATCATTTTGCACATTCTAAACTGTTTATAAAGTATCTTTATTCATTTTTGCAATACTACACATAGGGTATCCCATGTTCATTTCTGAATCTGTTTGTCTTGGGATTCTGCACGATCTTGATTTGGTCTGTGTTTTCTTTGAAGGCAAAAAAGAGCCAGTGAAGATACAACTTCAGATTTACCAGCAAAGAAAGCCCCAGCAGGACCAAAAAGAGATGCCAGGCAGATATACAACCCACCCAGTGGAAAATACAGTAGTAACCTGGGCAACTTTTCTTATGGTATGTGGTGTTATGCGATCTATCTATCTATCTGATTTTGATTATAAAGACGGACAGGTTTTAAATATGATTTTCCAACTGTAAGATCTAACAGGTTCTGTGTGTGGAATATTTTCCCCACTAGAAACCCCTATTAGGGGTTTGCTATTTTTTCAAAATATAACACCCCCTGTGAGTTGCTTTTTAAATGTCATATGAACAGTGTCTAGAAATCTCCATCTAGTGGTAAGATATTTCTTCAGCCAAACTTGACATTTTACCCACATGAAATAATCTAATTTGTCAAGTGCTGTTCTTACCTAAGCAAAATTTTAAACCTGAACATGAATGTACCACCAAGATGGTAGGAAATTAAAACATGAATTGGACAGGTCACAAAGAGAGACCTTGATTTAACTGGTTGATTTTAAACCCCATAGTCTTGAGTGGGAAAGAATCGCCACCATTTAAAAAAAAATAAAAATTGCTCTTTAGTTACAAGGTGGCTAAACAAAGCACCACAAGATATATTTTAAAATATAATAAAAACAAAACAAAAAGCAACATCTAAAACAGATATAAGTTTGATGATGAATTCTTAAAAGGTCATGTAAGATGAAAAGGGGTTTTCAAACACCGTTAAAAACTGCAAAAGAGGGAAGCCGCTTGCACCTGCCTGGAGAGTGAATTCCACAAATGAGGCTCCACAATGAAAATGCCCTGTTCCTAGTACCTACCAAACAAATATGAGTGAGAGGACGGCCAGAGAGCAGGGCCTTCAGTGCTGATATCAGTGCTGATATCAGTGCTCACACAGATTCATACAGGAGCAGGTAGTCTCTGAGCTAACCTGGCCCCAGACAGTGTAGAGCCGTAAGTATCCCCATGTGTTCTAAGTTGCTGCAAGCTATTGATTATTACCTATGAAAGCAATGTTTTCAGTTTTATGTATATCAAACATGTTGATTGGGTTCTAGAGTTTTACTGAGATGTGCATCATTTCATAGGGCTACATTGGAGCTTTCCCAGGCTTGTCAGATAGTGCGAGAGGCTGTGATCATACTGGGAGCCCTGCTGTTTAAGTGGCTACTCCCAGCAAGGTTACTTGGATACTAGTTTTGACTAGGCCAGTTATATGTTCCATAATATTTAGATATAGTTTTGTTTTGTTTAGCACATATAGTATCCTCTGAGGCTATTTACACAAGGGCCCAGGCCCAGGTTTGGGCAGCCCAGCCTGGGCTTGGCTGCCCGTGTGAAGTGCTGTGTTAGAGCCTGATCCTGGTGCTGCCTCAGCCCCGAGCCTGGGAATTTACCCCAGGTTCAGAATCGTGTGTGTGCACGAGCTGCAGGCAGCCAGTGTGCACACACAGAGCCAGGCAGCAAGAGTGCTCAGCTGAGAGAGGATTCCTCAATGCACCGTGCCAGGACCATGGCGGAATGCCGGAGGACGTTCTGCTCTGCCACTTGCCGCGGCACCACTCATGTATTTGGGTGAGCGGCAGAGCTGTTGGAGCACCTCTGCTCGTGTGTGGGGAGGCAGGCAGGAGCCTGCCTCCCTGCCCACCCAGCCTCCCCACCACCAGTTTTGTGTGCCCAACCGCTCTATATACTTGGATGCTTTGAAAAGAAAAAAATAGCAGACTGTTCCAGTTTATAAAGCTTTCCTTATCTGATTGCTGGAAGACAACTCTTAGGCATTCACCTGGTTGCCTGTGGCAAGTGGTTATCTTCAGATCTGTATTAAACTCAGGGCTGCCCAACAGTTCAGCATACAGAAATAGTCACTGGCTACATTACCCTCATATCCAGAGGAATTTCATACATACCCTGCCCACACTGACTGATACTGATTCATTTCTCTGAAATGATAAAAAGTACACAACAGCCCTGTTGGCCCAAGTCCTATCTAGTCTAGCATCCTGTTTCACACAGTGGCCTGGGGAGCCCACAGGCAAGAGGTATGTGCATGCCCTCCCTCTTGCTGTTGCTCTCCTGCAACTGGTATTGAGGAGCATCCTGCTTCTGAGGCTGGAGGTGGCCCACAGCCACCAGACTAGTAGCCATCAATAAACCTGCCCTCCATGAATTTGTCTAAGCCCCTTTCAAAGCCATCCAAAATTTAAGTGGCCATCACCACATCCTATGGCAAATAATTCCATAGATTAATTATTATTTTTTATTTATTAAAACATTTTTATACCATCCAAAACTTACATCTCTGGGCAGTTTACAACAAAATAAAAACAAAATAAAATATTCGTTAAGACAAAAATCAGGGGGGCGGGGCGGGACACGACACACACACATTACAACAATTTAAAAATTTAAAATAATATTTTAAAACGGCATTAAAACCAATTAAAACAACATTAATTAAAAGCCTGGGTGAAGAGATGTGTTTTTAAAGACTTTTTAAAAGCTGTCAGAGATGGGGAGGCTCTTATTTCACTAGGGAGCATATTCCAAAGCCTCGGGGCAGCAGCGGAGAAGGCCCGTCCCTGAGTGGCCACAAGACGAGCCGGTGGCAGCTGCAGATGGATCTCTCCAGCAGATCTCATTGGGCAGTGGGGTTCATGCCGAAGAAGGCGTTCCCTTAAGTACCCAGGGCCCAAACTGTTTAGGGCTTTATAGGTTATAACCAGCACCTTGTATTTTGCCTGGAAACATATTGGCAGCCAGTGTAGCTCCTTCAATACAGGAGTTATATGGTCTCTCCGAGATGACCCAGAGACCAGCCTGGCTGCCGCATTCTGGACCAGCTGTAGTTTCCGGACTACGTACAAGAGCAGCCCCACATAGAGCACATTACAGTAATCCAGTCTGGAGGTTACCAGCAGATGTACCACTGTTTTGAGGTCATTCACCTCAAGAAACGGACGCAGCTGGCGTATCAGCCAAAGCTGATAGAAGGCACTTCTGGCTACCGCCTCAACCTGGGACACCAGGGAGAGGCTCTGATCCAGAAGGACCCCTAGACTGCGTACCTGTTCCTTCTGGGGAAGTGTAACCCCATCCAGAACAGGCAGATTAAAATCATCTCTCGAGTTCCGACCCTGCACAATGAGTACCTCCCTCTTAGCCGGATTCAGCCTCAGTTTCTTATCCCTCATCCAGCCCATCACCGACTCTAGGCAGGCATTTAGGGAGGTTATGCCCTCTCCCGATGATGCTGACCTGGAGAAATAGATTTGGGTGTCATCAGCATAGCATACTGGTAGCACCTTGCACCAAATCTCCTGATGATCTCTCCCAGCGGTTTCATGTAGATATTAAACAACATTGGAAACAATATGGAGCCCTGGGGAACACCATACAAAAGTTCAGATTTTGAAGAACAGCAGTCTCCCAACGGACACCATCTGGAACCTGCCCGAGACGTAGGAGCGAAACCACTGCAAAGCAGTGCCTCCAACTCCCAACCCCCTCAGACACTCCAGAAGGATACTATGGTCCATAGTATCAAAAGCTGCTGAGAAGTCCAAAAGGACCAACATAGTCACACTTCCTCTGTCAATTGCCAATTGGAGATCATCCATCAGACTGACCAAGGCAGTCTCCACCCCATAGCCAGCCCAAAAACCAGTTTGAAAAGGGTCAAGATAACCAGTTTCATCCAAGACTGTCTGGAGCTGGGAGGCCACCACCCTCTCAATTACCTTGCCCAGCCACAGAAGGTTGGAGACAGGCCTGTAGTTATTCAAGTCTGAGGGATCCAGGGTAGGCTTCTTCAGAAGCGGTCTAATAATCGCCTCCTTAAGACAAGGAAGGCATCCTTCCTTCCCTCAGAGATGCGTTTATAATCTCTACCAGGCCCTCTACAACAACCCCCCTGCCAGATAATATAAGCAATGTCGGACAAGGGTCAAGAGAACAGATGGTAGGCCGCACCAATCCAATCAGCTTGTCCACATTCTCAGGAGTCACAAACTGGAACCGATCCAACCTAATCACACAAGAGGAGTCGCTGGACACCTCCACATCAAACACTGAGGTAATTGTGGAGACAGAATCTAAGTCGGCCGGAATACGAGAGGTTTTTTCCACAAAGAATTCATTAAACACATCACAGCGGGTAATTGATAGTTCCAGATTCTGATTCGAGGGAGGAGTGGCACTCGCAAGCCCTCTCACAACCCTGAACAACTCCACCAGACGTGAACTTGCGGGTGCAATACGGGCAGAAAAGAATCGCTTCTTTGCCGCACTTATGGCCTGAGCATAGGTCTTCAAATGAGCTCTATGATGCAATCTGTCGGATTCAAGCAGAGTCTTTCTCCACTTGCACTCCAGTCGTCTACCTCGCCACTTTAGCCCCCGTAGTTCTTCCGTATACCAAGGGGCCAATTTTGAAGCAGGTCGGAGAGGACGCTTAGGAGCAATCATGTCTACTGCCCCAGTGAGTTTGCTGTTCCAATTCTCCACCAGGGCATCAACAGGATCACCAGCAGAGCCAACACTAAATCCCTCCAAGGCTTCTTGAAATCCTATTGGATCCAATAACCTTCTCGGGCGGATCATCCTAATAGATCCCTCTCCCCTGGGAAGTGATTGTGAGTCTGACCTTAACCAGATGGTGGTCCGTCGATGAGAATGGGGAAATCACAGGATTCCCCACCCACGGAGGACCACCCTGATCAGAATGAAAGACCAAATCAAGCGTGTGACCAGCAATGTACATTGGCCCCGAGACCACTTGGGATAGGCCCATAGTCGTCATGGCCGCTATGAACTCCTGAGCTTCCCCGGACAAATTGGTCCCAAAGTGAACATTGAAGTCCCCCAGCACCACAAGCCTGGGGGACTCCAACACCAAGTCCGAGACCAAGTCCGTCAGCTCGGTTAGGGACCCTGTTGAGCAGCGAGGCGATCGGTACACCAACAGAAGTCCCAGTCTATCCCTGGCCCCAGACTTAAGTACACACATTTGATATGGTCCGACACCCTAACAGGGATCCTGGTAAGAGAAAGGTTATTCTTATAGACCACAGCCACTCCACCTCCCCGCCCACGGTCCCTCACCCGCTCCTCAACAGAGTACCCTGGAGGGAGAAGCTGGGACCACACTGGGCCCCCAGCCAGGTCTCTGTAATATATACCAGGTCGGCTCCTTCATCCAGAATCAAATCATAGATGGTTTCTGGTTTGTTCTGGACCAACCTGGCATTACAGAGGAGCAAGGTGAGGTTCCAAGGATGATCGGCACTGCTCCCCAAGGTGAAAGAGCTGGCAGGACAGCCGGAAGGGGAAACAGCTATTAGATTTCCAAGTCCCCTTCCCCTGTAATGGTCTGCTGACCTGCCAGCGTTCCTTCTTCTGTTCCCCACCATGACCGGAATGGCCGTCCCACAGTCAGTGGACACGCCTCATCTCCAGTTAAGCCCAGATACATTCTAAGATTGTCTCACTCAGGACAAGAGGCTCCACTATTAAATCCCCGCCCCCCCCCCCCATACGAATACCTAGGCCAAGGGACCTGGCCCTCACCCTCGCTGTCCCCCAAAGTGGCTCTCCCAAAGGGGCAACTCCTTTTGGTGTCGCCCCTTCGGTGGCGACACCACTGGTAGAAGCCTATATAGCTCTGAGCAGGCAGCTCTAGGTAGCTCGTATGCAGGAAACTGCCAAGTCACCCTCCTCCCCGGCCCCAATCCTGCAAGGCCTCACCTCAGCAACCAGTCCTGGGGGGCAGTCTGTTGACCGGGGCAGCAGGACAAGCAAACAGGCAGGCACCCAGTCTCACACCCTGGGGTCTACCTGGGAGCAGATGTTGTCTCTCCTCTTCTCTCTCCTGCAAGCTTCTAAAATCTAAAAATCTAGATCTAAAAATTAGATCGAATTATGCACTGTGTGAAAAAGCACTTCCTCTTGTCAGTCCTAAATTTCCCGATCTTCAGTTTCATGGGATGACCCCTGGTTTTAGTGTTGTGTGAGAGAGATAAATGTCTCTGTTCACCACTCCATGCATACTTTTATACACCTTGATCATGTCTCGCCTTAGTTGTCTCCAGATGCTGTAGCCTAGCCTCATAAGGAAGGTGCTCCAGGCCCCTGATCATCTTGGTTGCCTCTTCTGCACATTTTCTAGTTCTGCAATATCCTTCTGAAGATACGGTGACCAAAGCTGTACGCAGTAAAGTTGATGTGAATTAAAATACTTAGTTTATGTAGTTTTACTGGATAATGTTGGTAACTCAGAAAAGCACTAAATTTTTAAAGTATGACCAAACTCTGAAGCAAGAACCTGTCTTTCCCAGGTTCTTGCTTCAGAGTTTGGTGGTCATTGAAAGTCAGGAGTATATCTGCCTTGAAATGTACTTACTACAGGAAAAAATACTTAAGGGTGTTTGTGCTGTTGGATTTCTTCATGCGATTGTGTGTGTGGAGATATGACCATGTAGAGCAAGGTTAGTATGGACTGAGTTGTACATGCTGGAAGCTGGTCTGGTTTACACTAGTCTTGTTCCACACACTCATGTCCCATGAATATCATTACATGGCTGAGAGTGAAAACCAAGGCTTACTATCATCTTTATAGGTTTAAATCAGACACTTGTATTTGGAAACAAGGACAACTGGCAATTGTTGTTTTACTTCTCATCAAACCTTTAAAAATTAGATCTGTATGAGTGAGATTTACCAATTGTTTACCTTTTTGTTTTCAGAGCAGAGAGGTGGTTTTCGTGGTGGACGAGGGAGAGGATGGGGTGGACGTGGTAATCGCAGTCGTGGAAGAATCTACTGAAATACATGGTATTTTTCCAAAGCCACAATGGCTAAAACATCTGTGAGGTTTGAAGGATTGCCTGAAGAGCTGCATTGCTTAAAGGACTGCCTTCTGTGAAAGACTGACTTAAATGTTCTTATATCTTTGTATGTATGATCTACTTTTCTAACGGACTACAGACTCATCCACAGTGAAGCTACAACTGTAATTTTGGATGCGCAACAACTGGCACTTGAGGTGTTTTTGTTTTGTTTTGGAAGCATCTTCCGGATTTATTCAGGGGGAAAAAGCATGGGTGTTCCAACTGAAGCTACTTCAGTACAGATGTTACATTCATTTATAAATGCAACCAGTACGCAATGGACTCTGTCGTGTATAACATTTTCACATACTAGGTAATGGATGAAATGTCATAACTGAAGTTAAAATTGGTAGCAACCTTTCTCCAGAAAAATTCTTTTTTGCAATAAGTGGGGAAGAGTGATACTGCAAAGGCTGCCAATGGTGGCACTGACTATTGATAGAAATCCTTGACTTTTTGTGTGTGCAACGTGGATGCAGAAGATTCTGTGCTCTTATCATAAGCCAGTCCATTACTTGTGTGGAGAATGTGGTGTTAACTTTTTAACACATCTTGCTCTTCTCCATATATTGTAACATAAAGTGTGTTTTGCAAATGGCTTTTTTAATGTTCTCTATAAATGTGTGTGTGCATATATATGACAAAAAAAAATTCTAGAGAAAAAGAATAAAAGTGCTAGTGAAACTATCCCAAGAATGGCAAATCTGTGATACTATGGCAGTTCGTTAGTGGTATATGGGGGCAAAGGTTGTGTTCTCATTGACTCCTGCTAACTTAGAATTTGAATTGGTTAGTCCTTACACAGTTCTGTTCTTGTTTTTTCATTTAAATAGCCATGTTACAAATATTAAGTATGGCATACTAGATGCTAATATGATTCCACTTATTCAGTTGCATCTGGGTAGAGTCTTCAAATCTCTTAAGAATTCTTAAGGGAATCTTTGTTTTAACAACAGGTGTCTCAGAAACTTTTTATAGAGAATATAAAGTATCAAATGATTTTGATTTTTAAGCTTTTGCCACTTAAAACCTTTTTTTTATTTCCAGAGGCATTTTTGAAGCATGAACATATAAATTTTAGACATATAACCTCAGAAAAAATTCTACCCTTCTGCAGAGAAACTTCAGTACCCAAGTTTAGAAATCAAACTTCAGGATTTATGTAAACAACTGATAGTCTCAGTGGTCTCTTACTCTCCGCTGTCCTGCCCCACTGCTATTTCTCTTCAGCATTTCGGTGTCCATACTACAAACCAAATATCTGTACATCAGGCATTTCCAAAAGGTTCATATGTGTCCGTGACAGTTGTAAAATCAGACATGTCGTCATAATCACTTATTTGATCGTGGTCATGACAATCTTGTTGTTTTCTATATCCAGCACAAGCCTTTCTGGTAAAAGAGGTATTTAGGAAAGTCAGAAAAAGTGGTTCAAGTTAAAGACAGCACTGACATTGATGCCATATTTGCTCTACTCATGTTTATAAAGGGAAAGTGATTTTAAAGTTATCAGAGTTCAAGCATGTAAAAAAAAAGATCTTCATATCCCAACAATTACCCTAGAAACTGGCCAGTTCAAAAAGTAAACTGATCGTTAGTTTAAAAAAAAATAAAAAAATTTGAAATGCTCAGTGTGCTGCATATTTTGACAATTATGGCAACTGGAGGTTTTTCTAAATTCTAAAGCCTAATTTTTAAAGATGTTTAATCACTGCATACACAGGTGTTTGTTTTGTTCTGGTCCCTTAAGCTTGATTAATAAGCTGACATGAGATTTTTCTACTTGGAAATAATGTGCAGATTGTCCTTAGAAATAGTTAATGTTCACTTTGTGTTGCAGTGAATTATTTTGGAAACACCCAATACTGTAACTTCATTTTATTTGTAAAATTTCCTTTATGCCTTTGCAATAAATCCATTTTGTAATTTTGTTAGTGACTTGTTGTTCTTACTGGGTTTATTAATACTTTGCAATTAAAATAACCAAAGTATTTTAATATTTTTCTATTTTAATACTTTGGTTAAAAAAAAAGTATACTGCACTTGAACAGAATTGATGGTCTCTTAATGTTGCGTGTTGTTTCAGTGACTAACTAGCCTAACTAGATAAGCAACACTGAAATTAATCTGACAAATTAGTCATGACTAACTTAGTCTGGATGTTGCCAAATGTCAACAATTTTATGGTACAATCATGAAATATGAGGAACGCTGCTAACTAGGCAAAAAGGCCCTTTTAATGTGGTTGCCCTCTTATTTTTAGCAGGGGGCAGCTGTCATCCAACACCAGTGTAGTGTTTTTCAAGTGGCCCAATATCACAACTTTCTAGATTGCGAGCCCTTTGGGGATAGGGAATTGCTCTTTTTCTCTGCAAACGGTTTTGAGAACTTTTTAATTGAAAAGTGGTATATAAATATTCATAATTACAACTTGTTTTGTCTGCTACAGCTTGGAGTGTGTGTGTGCGCGCATGCACATGCAAGCACACCAACTTTGTTCAATAGTGAGGAAAGCTAGGCTCTTTCAGAGACATACAGCTGCTTCCAATATGGTGGTTTTACCTCAAGCATGAAAAGTAGTTTAACAAAAGAAGATAACATAATATGGGGTTTCCCTATACCAGCAACATTCTTTCTCTGCCAGAGACTCTTAAGCATCAGCAGCATCTATGATTTCCTTCCCACCAAATCTACAGTGTCATTTGACAGGAAATCCAGTATACATGGGAGCATTTGGCATTGCAGGAATTGGACATGCTGAAAGGACATATTAGGCAATTAGTGTTCATTTTGGCAGAATATAATATAGGATACTCAGCCATACAACTATTTGAGCTCTTTTGTAATCCTGATGCCAAAGGAAAACATATTTCCTCAATGAATACATTTCAGCAACCTTCTAAAACATCTGGATGGTTAGGAATACAGTAGATGTTCTTAAATTCGAGTTCTCTTTTCAGCCTCCTTAATAGTTCTATTTTTGTGCTCATGCAACATTCCCTAATTCACCAAATGTATCCAGGTTTTTACATGCATGCAAAAGAGTTGGTTTGTATTCATCCTCCATCTGCCTCTTTCCCCTCCCAATTTTTCTCTTTTTAGTTTAGACTATGTTTCTTGGGGTTTGTCTTCATTTCAATATAATCTATATGGCAGGAATTGTATAAGAAGCATAAATACCTTGCACCCAGCTCTGGGACACTGGAAAGTAGCCAATTCCTGCTGATTGAGAGAATAGTTGGCTACACTGCAAATGCATAATCTTATAACTCCTACCACTTCAAAAATACTGTTCCTTTCAGTAGGAAATACGGACTTAATGATAGCTGTGTGATTTCTGTATCTAATGGTGGTTCTTTGCGTCTTCTCAACATTCTATTGGGGGAAGGACACATTAAAAAACCTTTCCTTGATTAATTTCAGGTTAAATCCAGTTAACCTATAACCCACACAATGCAGCATTTTTTGTTTTGTTACTTCAAAATAGACAATTTTAATAATTTCATAGATTAATGAAAACAAATTCCATCTATTTTTCTATGTAAACCTAAGATTTTTTTGTTTGCTGATATGGTATATTATAGATAAGTAATACTGCAACAAATATTCATATACCGCTTTTCAACAAAAGTCCTAAAAGCGGTTTATATAGAAAAATTAAAGAAATATGGATCCCTGTCCTCAAAGGGTTCACAATCTAAAAAGGAACGTAAGGTAGACACCAGCAACAGCCCTGGAGTGATGCTGTGTTGTGGTTGGATATGGCCAGATGCTCTCCCTCTGCTCAATAAAGAGAATCGCCACTTCTGAAGGGTGGCTATTGCTTTCACTGATTTGAATAGAAGGCAACAGTGGAGATCTAGGTTCGGATCTCAAAGCAGTTTCAAATCCCTGGGTTCAAATTGAGGTTGAAAATGGGGCGGAGTTCTTTTAAACACACACACACGATTAACTGGACTGCTGTTCCTGACGTGCGCACACTCACCCCGTTTTCACTTACAGTAATAAGAGATTGAGGTTGCCCTGAAGGTCATCTAGTCAAATTCCCTGCTTGATGAAGAATGTCCAGCAAATGCTGGTCCACCTCCCTTCCGGTAAAGTTTTTAAAAAATCCCCTCCGCCCACCACCAAAAAAAGAGGAAAAGCCAGACAGGAGTCGAATGGAGTGTAAGAAGTGTGCTTGTATGGAGGTATCGTCTGCCTCCAGCTTATCAGTTTCGAAGAAGCAGCCACAGAAGGCGTGTGGTGCATATTTACTATTGACGGCAGCAGCACGGCTATGCAATTTCTGCTGGCTACAAAATCAAACAGTGATTGTGCATGTTCGTTCGCTGTGAGAGCCAAGCACCACAGAGCTGTATTTCTCCCTTCGTGGAATAGGAGTGACGGCAAAGGCCGAGTAAGCGAAAACGCGGGCGCACCTCCTCCCCGCCACGCCCCATTATACTAATTGCTGAGCGGCACGCAGCCAAGCGAATGCGCAAGGCGTTCTACATAGAGGCATAAGAACACCAGACAGCGTGTGTTACACAGTATTTTAATTTCCATGGCAATAGCCTTTTCTTTTCCACTCCACCAATGAACAAATGAGAATTATCCATAGGAATTCATGAGAAATTCAGAATTTTATTATCGTAGGTGTGATTGGGTAGCTAGCCTCCCCCTCCCGCAAAAGAAAGCTAGCGAAGAGAAGAGTTGCTGCTCTAATCATCATCATCATTTTTATTTAACATTTTTATACCGCTAAACTAATTTATCTGGGCGGTTCAAATTTCATTGAGATTTACGACTAGGTTGTGTATTTTTAAAATTTCTAAATATTTAGAAGTCCAACGTATCTGCATGTAAGTAAATGGGTGCCACGTTTTTGCAGCTGACTACGGGATTTGGGCTAAAAGGGATCTGGGAAGGCAATTTAAAGAGATTTACTTTTGCTGCAGTTTGAAGGGTGTTTTGAATAGGAGCTTGAACTCCAAACCTGAGCGACATCTCTAGCCTGCAATACGCGGGGCTTGAGCTACGGTTCTCAGCCTGCGGTATTAATAAGGAACACATTGCAGGACAGTTGAGGGCTGTATTGCCTGGCATTGGAATTTCCTTGGGCAGAGTTCTTTTTTTATTTTTTTGTAACCGTATCTTCCATACGAAAAAATATTCTGAGCGAGAGCACGAATGCTTCCGACCATAATAAAGACTGATTGACTGGATGAACGTTTCTCTCAGCTGGTACCTTTTGGGGTGTGAGTGAGAGCAATGTGAAGTTGTCTTCTGCCATAAAACCCGCGGAAATCTACACAGCGATATGCTTAACTCTAGTATTTTTATATCTTTGTGGCATCCTTTTCCTTTGGGTGCGTTGAGAAGTACGAGAGAATGTTGCTACACCCCACCACTTCCCTTCCCCCAACGTCGTCTTCTGGCATAGAAATAAAAAAAACTCACCTAGAGTCATGCACAATCGTACTCATTGGAATTTCCGGTTTGAAACGGAATCCCTCTTCCACTTTAACTTTCAGTGTGAGTAGGGAGCGCTTTTTTCCTCACAGAGATGCAAAGGAAAAAAGCAGAGTCGCTCTGCACCCATAGAGACGCTACACCTAGCCAAAGACGGCTTTCAGCCATTATTCGCCTGAAGACCTGCTCGTGCGTAATTCTAAGCCTTTGCCTACGTCTATTCCTGCTCCGGACTCAGGCACCTACTTCCTCTTCCAAACTGGCGAATTGGGTAGTTCCGCTTCCGGGGTCGGGGGCAGGCCGGGCTTGAGGAAGATGGCGGCAGCAGCAGCAGCAGCAGGAGTGTTCGGGTGGGATGGTCGAGGGCTGGTGTGTCCCTCCCTGGGCTGGGCGCTACGCCTTTTCTTGCTTCTGGCCTTGGCGTTGCAGCCCGGCGCCGCCACCACTCACTGGGTGGTCACCGAGGACGGCAAGATCCAGCAGCAGGTGAGAGAGGCGCTCCCTTTTTCCGATGGGGAAACACTCGCCCCCGAATCCCGCAAGGATGTTCTCTCCAATCCTGCCGTGCTCTGCATAGAGAAATAGCCTAGCATGGCCTGCCACCTCTGGTACTTGCTCCTTCCCTGGAGGAGTTGCCGTTGGGGCTGCCCTTCCTGTCTTGCGGTTCAAGCTTGAAGTGATGGGTAGCAACTTTCCTTTTTTTCTCCTCTGTTATGAGATGCTTGGTTCTTTCTAGAGAGCCGCCCTCTGTAAATGCCCCCATTTATCTTATTATACAAGAGCCCTGCTGGATCAGGCCCAAGGCCCATCTTCAGTATTCAGTTTCTCAGGGAAGCCAACAAGCAGGAGATGAAAGCCTGTCCCTCTTCCTGTTATTGCCCCCTGCAGCTGATATTCAGAGGAATCTTGTCTCTGAACATAGCAATAGCAATAGCAATAGCACTTACATTTATATACCGCTCTATAGCCGGAGCTCTCTAAGCGGTTTACAATGATTTAGCATATTGCCCCCAACATTCTGGGTACTCATTTTACCGACCTCGGAAGGATGGAAGGCTGAGTCAACCTTGAGCCCCTGGTCAGGATCGAACTTGTAACCTTCTGGTTACAGGGCGGCAGTTTTACCACTGCGCCACCAGGGGCTCAAGACTAGTATCCATTGATAGACTTATCCTCCATGAGTTTGTCTTAAGCCCCTTTTTAAGCTATCCAAGCTGGTGACTATCAACTTATCTTGTTGCAGAGAACTCCATAGGTTAATTATGTGCTGTGTGAAAAAGTATTTCCTTTAGTTAGCTCTAAATTTCCTAGCAATCAGCTTCATGGGATGAACTTGGCTCTAGTTTTGTGGGAGGAAATTTTTTTCTCTAAACTAAAAAGCCTCAAATTGCCCTCTTCTGCACCTTTTCCAGTTCTATAGTATCCTTTTGGATATCCTTTTCCAGTTCTACAATATCCTTTTGGTGGCCAGAACCATACACAGTACTCCAAATGTGGCAGCACCATAGACTTATACAATAGCATTGTAATATTAGCAGTTTTTATTTCTGGTCCCCTTCACAGCTACTGCACACTGAATTGATATTTTCAGTGAGCTTCCTGCCACAGCCCCAAGATTCCTCACCTGGTCAGTTACCAACAGCTCAGATCCCACCAGTGCATATGTAAAGTAGGAATTTTTTGCCATAATGTGCAACATTGATCTTGGTGGGGTTTTTTAAATGACAAGAAAAGCCCTAGATGAACAAGCGTCCATCTATGTCAGTATCCTGTTGCCTACTGTGGGCAGCCAGAAGCCTCTGGGAAGCACACAAGTAGGGGAATGAAAGCAATGGTTCTCCCTGTTGTTTGTGCCCAGTATCTGGTATTTAGGAGTACTGCCTTTTAACATTGTGATTGATTGATTGATTGCTGTCGAGTTGGTGTCACGTCTTAGTGACCACATAGATAGATTCTCTCCAGGATGATCTGTCTTCAACTTGGCCTTTAAGGTCTCTCGTAATCGAGTCCATCCACCTTGCTGCTGGTTGTCCTCTTCTTCTCTTTCCTTCAACTTTCCCCAGCATTATAGACTTCTCAAGGGAGTTGAGTCTTCGCATAATGTGTCCGAAGTATGATAGTTTGAGCATTTGTGCCTTGATTGAAAATTCTGGATTGATTTGTTCTATGATCCATTTGTTTGTTGCCCATGGCATCCTCAAAAGTCTTCTCCAGCACCAAAGTTCAAAAGCATCAATGCTTTTTCTATCTTGCTTCTTCAAAGTCCAGCTTTCGCATCCATAGAGTGTCATGGGGAAAACCATTGTCCGAAAGATTCTAATCTTTGTAGGTGTATACACGTTACGGCATCTAAATATCCTTTCTAAGGTGTTCATTGCAACCTTACCAAGTGCTAGTCTGCAGCGTATTTCTTGACTGCTTTCTTAACACTGTAGTTCTATTTAATTATCACAGTTAATTGTTATTAACCCTATTTTGAAGCCTTTGCGCTAGTATCTATTACTTTATCCCTCTGGCAGTGAATTCCATAAGTTAAATATATGCTTCATGAAACCGTACTTCCTTTTGCCTGTGCAGAGGTATTTTGAGAGAGGATTGGGGGTGGGGTGGGAGAATCTCTCCACACTATGCAGTATTTTATAATATTTGTCTGTCCTTTTGAAGGGGTGTGTGTGTACGTGTGTGTGTTTTCCCTAATTAGAAAGGCCCAAACACTGTAGCCTTTACTTACAGGCAAGGTTTTCCAAGTCCCGGATCATTTTAGTTGATGTCTTTAGCTCTTCCATTTCTGTGATTTACTTCTAGAGGGTGGGTTGCCAGAACTGTACACAGCATTCGAAATGCAATTGCACCATTACATTATATACAGTAAAAGCGTTATAATAGCAGGAGTATTGTATTTAATTTCCTTCATAGTAATTCTCAAGTTGAGTTTGCCAGTGTTTACATCTGCTGCATACTGAGTTGACTATAGATGGCTAGGATCTTTTTGCTCTAATGTGTGTCACTTTGCTCTTGTGCTTGTGATTTTGTTTCCCAGTTGAAGGAAATCTGGAATTCTTTAGTCTGTCTAGCATTTCACAGTCTTGAATAATTTGGAAACTTGGCTGTCACACTGCTTGCTTACCCCTGACTCCAGATCACTTACGAATATTAAATTCATTTTAGTGCAGATTCTTAGGACGATCTTACTGCCTACTTCCCTCCATTCTGAAAGTTTTAGGTTTATTCCTACCCTCTGTTTCTTGTTCCTAATTGGTTACCAATCCATTGGAGGACTTGCCATTTACTTTGAAACCTTAATCAAAAGCGTTTTGGAAGTTCAAATATATTACATCTACCAGAGGCACTGTACATGCTTCTTGTCCCGCTCAAAGAATGTGAGGCAGAATGTCCCTTGGTTAAAGCCATGCTAATTCATAATCAGCAATACCAATTTTTCTGTGTGTTTAGCTATCAATACTACTTGCTATACTTTCCCAGATCCCCACTGAGTCCCTTTTTAAATTGGTTTGATTTGAGTAGGCAGCTTCACCTTTGCTCTCCTGATTCCATTTGCTGCTTTTCCTTCTGTCTGTAAAGGATGACTGGAGTCTTTGCAGAAGCTGAAAAGTGCGAAGTCTCATTTGGCAATGAGTTGGCACATTACTCTTCTTGGTTAACTTAATCCTATTTCAGCAGAGAAGAGAACACACTGCTCAGATCCATTCCACCAAATCTTCCTGTTAGTTTTTCCTGAGCTATATTTGGGATAATCAAATTGCTCACTAGTAAAAAAAAAAGTTTGCCCATTTTGGATTACAAGGAGCTAGATATCTCCCATCAGTCCACTGTGCAACAATGACGATGTGTGTATTTACTCAATTGATGCAGTTAACCAGAAACTACACCCAGAAAAAGAATGCCATAACAGCCTCACTTCCCTTTTTTCATATGTTGCATTTTTGCCTACAGTTGGGAAGATTGCTGTCAGACATAGGAATGTTTATCTAATTTAAATTTTGGGGTGCAGTTTTTCTGTTCTAACCTAAGTATTGATATGAGAAGTGTTCACTTTTATTGGAGAACTTAATGGTTATCTTTGTATGACCTGCTTTTATAGTGCTTTCCTTAATCTTACGTAATAAATGTAGGTTATTTGTGTGTCTGTTAATCCACTGTTAATTATTCTGTGCTTCATATCTCTTTGTGAGGGAAATCCTTAGATTTGATGTTCTAAAAAACAAGTTAGTCGGCAGGAAATATGTAAAACACCACTATATTACCTGTAAAATATCAACTGAAGCTGCTGCTATCAGATCTTGCTTGGGAAGAAATTTGGTGGAGGGATTGTCAGTTTTTATTGGGAAACCTTTGCTATGTTTACAATCCATGTTTGAACACTGAGAACATGAGCCACATCTGACACCTCCAATTAATCAGTGGTGTTTAATACAGTACCACTTTTTACAAAGTCCCTGCTTTGCAAAATTGTTAACTCTGTAATAATTAATATCCATGTCATTTACCATAAGGAATATTGAAAGTGAATTTAATATTACATTAATATCCCACCATAGAGTTCAAAGTCTAATCGTAGGACAAGTTCATGATAACCATGCTCTTTCCTTTGGACTAAATAATGGGGAAATGACTTGACTAGCAAGCCAGAAGTTGCCAGTTCGAATCCCCGCTAGTATGTTTCCCAGACTCTGGGAAACACCTATATTGGGCAGCAGCGATATAAGAAGATGCTGAAAGGCATCATCTTATACTGCACAGGAGGAGGCAATGGTAAACCCCTCCTGTATTCTACCAAAGACAACCACAGGGCTCTGTGGTCGCCAGGATTTGACACCAACTCGATGATACACTTTACCTTTAATAAAAAATAATAATCTCTAATGCGCGGAGCTGCTGTTGCTGTCACATTGCTCTCCAGTATTTCAATGCTTTGCTTGCTTTTGATAAATAACCTTTTCCCATTTAATTTCTTAAAGGAAGCCCCACATTCTTTTCCCTGCTCTGCTTATAAAGGGCCAAATACGCTTAAAAAAAAAAAAAACAATGCAAAACCTACTCTTATCTGTCTTCAGTTTCAAATCCAACCAGATGCTTTTTAAAGGAGAAGATAATGGAACCTTGCTTTATTACCATTAATCAGAAAGTAAAGAAAGGATAAGCTCTGCAGTTGGCCTACCATCTTTTATTTAAAGCTTACCTCCAAATTCTAGGGTTAAAAATCATTTTGGCAGCTTCAGAAAATATGTGCTTGAGGTTTTCTTATGAGCTTTTTGCAAAGTTTGTAAGCTCCCACTATTCTGATTTAACAATGTGTGTGCACACGGAAGTCCTGTCATGGCCTTTCATAGTATTCGTGAAAGGGCAGAAAGAAAATGATTTCTGAAAAGTAATCACAGGAAGGATGGGCGACACAGTTAACTATTAGTCTGGCTACAGAATTTCAGCATGTGTACGTGTGATTTAATTACATATGATCTATCCAACATTTTAAACTTTCTGTTGCAACACTACATGAAAAGCTAACTGGATAATGTTACTTTTGCATCCTAGTACAAATTGAAACAATCAATATGGCTGTCAAATCCATGAAGTGTTGCCTACCCTATCTATCTATCTATCTATCTATCTATCTATCTATCTATCTTTGTGTTTAATCTTCCAGATGTGCATATTAAAAATGTGAGTGAAACCATGTTGGAATCACTGAGCATCTGTCTGTCTTTCTGTCTGTCTGCTCCCTTAGCTTAGAGGTTAAGCAATAAAAATAAAATAGTTTGTGGGTGTTCGGAAATAAAACATACGTATTAAATATAGATTTAGCACATAGCCATCATATTGCTTTGCATAATACTTTGTATGCAACATGAGGGGAAAAATAACAGCAATCCAGTAATAAAAACGATTACATTAAAAATCCGACAATTACCAGTCATAAAAAGTTCACTACTGTGGGATGTCCTCATCTTAAGAATTTTGTATTTCATTTGAGTTACGGTTTAGAAGCTACCCTACTATTGAGTGGTTACAATGGAACACGTGTCATCCAAAAGAATTTAACATTGGCATGAGGTGAATGATTCACTTTGTGAAAATCTATGCATTTCTTCCACCTATACGTAATTGTCCCATCTCTTCTATTGCATTATGTGAAGACAGGGCGTAGCAAGGTTGGAGTGGTTCCAGGGATAAGATTTTAAAATGCACCCACCCACCCTGAAGCTCAACTCATGAAGTAAATAAATCTTAAATGAGGCTGAATAGTGGTAACAAAAAGAATAGTAAAATTAGATATATATATATAGAGAGAGAGAGAGAGAGAGAGAGAGAGAACATCATCCTAAATTATTTTTTAAATTATGGACGATGCAAATCATTTAATGGTACTAGAGAAAGACATGCTGTTCTGGTAGCTCCAGGTCTTAACACTCACATCAATTTTGGAGGATGCATACTACTGAAGGAAGCCCGGGCGGCTGCGCGGTTGAGGGAGTCAGTCATGTGACTTGCCTCTGAGGGCCCCTCAAGGCAGTGGGCCTCCAGACAACTTGTCTCCCCTTGCCCTATTATAGTTACGCCCCTGTGTGAAGAACAGTAGACCATCAATAGTAAACGTGACATGAGAGGATGGATCCATTCTTAAAACACTTCTGCCCAGTGTGTGTTAAGGATGATGTCTTGTTCCACCATTCTCTTTTAGATACCGTCACATATGGAAGCTTATCTTGCAGTCCATGTTGTAATGGGAGATCTGGATGGTTGTTTTGAATTGTGTTTAAAATACAGATAGGATAGAAACGTTAATGACTTTCTGGAATGTGTGGATTGCTACCAAAAACTGACGTAAGGTCACAGATGAAATCAGTGCAGGGTGTAAGACCCCTTTACAGTGATTGTCTGCTAGATTCCGTAGCGTGTTAGCTGTTCATGCTTTTTAAAAAAAATGGCAGCTATGTAATGGAAATAAGCCTAGTTCACAGATCTCCACCTATATTTAGTCATTCTAAGCCTTTAATAATTCAAAATTACACTATTAAAAACATATAACTGGCTTTTCAAAAAGTTCCTCAGAGTAGTTCATAATGAGGAACTAGAGTACAATATAAAACATTAACATTCAATATAAGAGTTAACCGAACATTGCAGAATGAAAGCAATTAAGCAGCACCTTCAACAGACTACTAGCCCAAAAGCCTGTCAGCAAATAAGCGTTTTTACACCCCTTCTAGAGGGGCTGTCATGCATATTGCACATCTGTACCAGGAAGAAACTCCAAAGTTGAGAGGCTATCACCAAAGAAGCCTCAAGACCAGGCCTGCTCAACTTCAGCCCTCCTGCAGATGTTGGCCTACAATTCCCATAATCCCTGGCTATTGGCTGCTGTGGCTGAGAATTATGGGAGTTGTAGTCCAAAAACAGCTGGGGGGCCTAAGTTGAGCAGGCCTGTTCAAGACTGATATCTTGGACTCAAACTGTCCCATAATTTTTATTCTGTAGTGTCCTCATCCTCAATAGGAAGGGCACAGCTTCTGCTGGTATTTGAGAATATATACTCAAACACATAAGCCACCATATCTCTTTGGACGTCATGGTTCAAGATATATGTTAGTTTCTCCTGTGTTCATATTTGACTTTAAACAGGCAGCAAGGGCAAGGCACAAAATCATGGAGCACCACCACTTGTAATAAAGTTATCAGTGAAAATATAAGGAGTGCTTTTAAAAACACACAAATCTTTCAATTACTGGTTCTTTGTGGGACTTTCTCCTTCCACGTATTGCATTTCAGAAAATGATGGGCTTGGACTAACAGTTTACTACAGAACAGCAGCACCATTCAATTTTCTTTGCCTATCAAGGAAAGCAGTGTGCTGGTATATAACAAAGTGGAACTAACTTGTCTCTAATAATTCCTAGATATCTACACTAACAATTCTCCTCATGGAGGGTACAATTTTAATGTTAAAGTTATCCTCTTTCTAAGTGTAAATTATTAAAATTAAATTATTAATCTGATATTGAACACTTCTGAGCAGTTCAGGAGAATCATATGGTCATGCTCCCACATCTGTTGCCTAACAAAAGTTGTCAAAGTGCAAAACTTCGAACTTTTAAAGGTATAGACTGCTAGACTTTTTGTACTGTGCCGTATAGTGCCATTACTTTCAATTATGGCATGTAATACATTCTCAGCTAAATTAATCCTCAAGCCAACTTACTTGCAATATTAATGTTTCTGTATATCTCAGTCTAACACACACTTTTAAAAACTGGGAAAACTAACAGTTTGGGCTTTCAAAATGTTGCTTTAGTTTCTGCGCTGTTTTTCTTCTGATCTCACTCTCCAGGTCTTCATATCTGATAGGAAGCGTATGCAAGTTTACCCAGTGGGAATGGTCTCTGTGTGTGTATTTTCTGTTTTGGTTAATTGTGTATGTTGGTTTTAAATGGTTGATTGTTACTGTATCTTACTGTAAACTGTAATTTTTAACTTACTGTTTATTGTATTTCTATTTTGTGCCTTGAGTTCCAGTTTTTATAAGCAAAGTAGTATATAAATCTAAAAATAAAATAAAATTGAAAATTTGAGGATTACCTTCATTGTCCCTAAGGATGTAAAACATGTGTTTTGGAATTAGAACATCCCAATTGATGGGGTCAGTTGCATTGTTCTCTCTAATTTTTTTCATCTATGTGCAGAATGAGTTTTGTTCTAGGCGGCAGTATCAAGGCACTGTATGTGCATGTGCATTCAGAGTCAGGCCTTCCTGATTCAGCCTGAGTGGGATCGACAATTAACTGAGCGGACATCAAAAAACTTGTGAGCGCACATGTGCTCATGCCTTAGAGCGAACACTGGTCAGTTGTCTGTGTGTGTGTGAAGTTGCACAAAGATGGTTATAGATTTTAGACTATGAAGAACTTGCTTGTGCAGTTAGCCAGTCCAGTTCTTTCCGCTAATGAATATCTGTGAGTGAAGACACTTGAATGGTAGTATAATTTTGTTTCTTCCATGGTCCACCAACAGGTTGTTGTGGCACGTATGTTGTAGTGTACTTTCGTAGGGATGTCTGCATTCTTTTGGCAATTAGTCTTCTGAAGACCTCCAGAATTTCTGGAGCCCCTCAGGTCCCTAAAAGTATCATCACTATTGTCTGGGAACAACAAATGCCTGAATTATTAAGAATAACATTTATTACAAGTGTGGAGCCACACAAAATGTTGCAGTATAGAAATTGTGGAGTAGGTCATATCTAATGCTGGATGTTGTTCGTTTATTTTGTGACTGCGTGCAAGCATGTACAATACAGTGATCAGCAAATTAAGGGATTTTGTGCACAACTTCCCCCTCAGTTCCTCAAGAGAGAGCGCGCACGCACGTTTTTATGGGGTTTGAAGGGCGCGCACGAAGAGCTTGCATATGTTTAACACCTTTCCCCTCAGAGGCAGAAGGGGTTGTGACTGCCTTGAAGGAGTATTCCTCAAATTGAGAAACTTCCCACTCTTTTTGTTCTTCTTTAACCGCCGCCACCACCACCCCGCTGCACTCCTTGCCACTGGGTTCAGTTAGCTCTGCTTATTTGGTTGACTGTTATGTCCTCTGAGTCCATTATCATTCTGCTCCATTGAATTTGGGGTTTTGGGGGCCCTTTAAAGGTAGGGCTGGGTGTCCATCTAGATTCTTATGAAGCTGCCATACCTGTAGATTACACGTGCCTGCTGGTACTTCCATCTCAACCGCAGCTCTTTGGGATATAGATATAAGACTAGCCTACCCGCACAGAGCATCTGTGTGCTATTTGGGGCCGGCTGTTCCCCCTCCCTCCCTCCTGCCCCGGTCTCTCTTTTCCAGTCACCCATTTTCCAGTCTCTCCGCTGCTTCTCCGCCACTTTCTCATCTTGCCACCCATCCCACCGCCACCTCCCACCCCTGGCGGCCAGGCCAGGCTTTGCCACTGCCGCCTCCCCCTTACTGAGGACCGTCTGGCCTGCCGTCTTGCTGCCGCCTCCCGCCCCCAGCAGTCAGGCCGGGCTTTGCTGCCGCCGCCTCCTCCCCCTTACCCAGATCGTCCTGCTGCCGCCTCCTCAGGCCGTTTTGTGGCCCGCCACCACCATCCTCTGCCATTTTTTTTTGCCCTGAACTCTCGCCCAATGCCAAGAACTCTCACGAGAGTTCCGCTGCCAAATCCTGGGCACGCATGCCTGCTAAGAGAATTAAATATATAGATTAGTTGTCTCTGTATATAATATTTTGGTAATGGGGACTATGTTTCTAAACACCTTATACAACCTTTTCCCACCGTAATCGGAGCCCATCCTAGAATAGTGGATATTCCCAGCATGCCTCAGGTTTTTAGACAGGAAGTTATCTCATCCAAGTTTTCAGTGCACTGGATAACAATTATTCATTTATTTATTTATTTATAACAATAACTATAATTCTTTCAAGTTAGTTACCCTGTTTTTCCCTAGGATTTATATTGGAGTAGAAGCCATCTAATGGTGCAGGGAGAAATGACTTGATGATCAAGCATGAGGTTCCTGATTTGAATCCCCACTGGTATGTTTCCCAGACTATGGGAAACACCTATATCAGGCAGCAGTGAAATCATCTCATACTGTGTGGGAGGCGGCAATGGGAAACTCCTCCTGTATTCTACCGAACATAACCAAAGGACTCTGTGGTTGCCAGGAGTTGAAACTGACTCGATGGCACACTTTACCTTTACATGATCAAAAATGTTTGGGCAGTGTATCAGAAGAACATTGTGTTGGGATCCATGTAATGAGGGGTATAAGCACATACATCCCACTTAACTATTCACCTTTGCATAGTTGCCTGGGCCAGCAAGCCACCTGAGCTACTCCTCACACATAGTCTAGATGTGATTTTTAGTGTTGTATTTAAATCATGGGGATTCAGACAAATCCATGTGATTATTCCAAATGGGACATGCACTCTCATGCTGTTCCTCATGAAAGCCAATGTAGTATAGTGGTTAAAATGTTGGACTAGAACTGAAGAGACACGCGTTCAAATCCCCATTCAGCCATGAGATTCTCTAGGTAACTCTGGGCCAGTTGCTTCTCTCAGCCGAACCTACCTCACAGGATTGTTGTGTGGCTAGTCATAACCATGCTAAACATAACTAAGAAGCCTTATAAACATAAGATTCCTTGGCAGAAGAGTAGGATATAAATGTCAAAATAAATAAATCATATGGTAATTGGGGCTGGTGGATAGCATCGTCCAACTTATCATCCAGTTATTGTCTCTCACCGTAGTGGCGCAGTTTTGTTAGGATTCCAGTTCTGCTTTAAAACAAGAAATGTCATGAGTAATATTTGATCCAATATAGCAATATTTGATCCAATATAGTTAAGAAATTCAACTTCAATTTTATGCAGCTGATAATCATGTCTGAATAATTGTAATTTTGATCAGCTAAAACAGTTTTTTTGTTTGTTTGTTTTTTAAGTATAACGCTGGCTACTTTGAATTCTCTTTCAGGTTGATTCACCAATGAACTTGAAGCATCCTCATGATTTAGTAATCCTAATGAGACAGGAAACAACTGTTAACTACCTCAAAGAGCTGGAGGTGAGGCTGATGTAAAGAATTAATTTTGAAAGCCTGCTTTATAAACAAGAAGCATGATTGCTAGTTCCCTGGTAAAGTTTTATGCATTTGGAGAACTGATCATATTTATTCTGGAAGCTTAAGTGCCAATCATTTGTATAAGGATAAATTATAAGGATTATAAGGATAAATACCTTAAAAAAATCAGTTGGCATGTTACTATCTCTTAAGCCTTGCTTTTAAGTACTGCTGCAATGTCTGCATGAGCACGTCCAGACTGTCATCTAAATAATAGTTTAGATTATCAGGAATGAGTAAGGAAAACCACTGGCTCTGCTCCTCTCCCCTGTGTGCCAAAGGAGGAAACCAAAAGCTTCTAATTCTAATTTTAAACTCACCACATTTGTATCATCCGAACTTGGAAATGTGAGATTACCATAGTTTTTAACTCTGGTTTGTTCAGACAAACCAAGATCAAGTTGTCTTCAGATTCTTGTATTTGAACAAACTACAGTTAAAACTAAGCAAAGTACCTTTTAGTTCAAGAAAGAGCTTTGGTTAATTTGAAATAGAAAAATAGGAAGTGGAAGCTCTTGATCTTTCATTGCCATGCAAAATAGGAGAAGATGGAGCATACAGACCTGTAGCTCTACCAAGCTAATTTGCAATAATCTAATAAACTAGCTGATCCAGTGCAGAGCATCTGCACCACTAGTTCTCCCTATTCCCTGCACCCCGCCATCTTCATTTTGTCTTCAGCCCCAGTCAGTTCTCCTCCTCCCAGTCCTCTTTCCCTCATCGCCCACCTGCACCTTCCCTCACCACCTGCCAGCCAGCTGGCCTGGCTGCCACTTTCTTTCGCCGCTGGCCAGCCAACCTGGCCGCCGCTTTCCCTCCCCACCCACCAACTGGCCTGGCCACCAGCCTCCCATCCCTGCTACTATCCAGCAGCTGCTTGTGAACTTTCACGAGAGCTCCCACTCATGGGATTAGTGACAGAGAGAGAGAGATCATGGCTTAGATGATTGTCCATACTCCTTATATATAATTGAAAACCATAGTATTGGACCTAGAGAAACACCAGTGGAGCTCTGCTTGCTTAACAACATTTCCCTTCCCTTTGTACCATGTTCTCTGTGTGAGCCCCCTCTCCTCCAACTGTTCTTGAGGGTAATATGACCATCCAAAATGAAATGGGATGTGGAGCAGGAGAGGGAATCATAAGAACGTAAGAACAGCCCTGCTATATCAGGCACAAGGCCCATCTAGTCCAGCATCCTGTTTCACACAGTGGCCCACCAGATGCCTCTGGGGAGCCCACAGGCAAGAGGTATGCGCATGCCCTCTCTCCTTCTGTTGCTCCCCTGCAACTGGTATTCAGAGGCTTTGTGCCCCTGAGGCTGAAGATGGCCCACAGCCATCAGGCTAGTAGCCATTGATAGACCTGTCCTCCATGAATCTGTCTAAACCCCTTTTAAAGCCATCCAAGCTGGTGGCCATCACTACATCCCATGGCAAGGAATTCCATAGATTAATTATTCACTGTGTGAAAAAGTACTTTGGCTTGTAGGTCCTAAATTTCCCAACCTTCAGTTTCATGGGGTGACCCCTGGTTCCAGTGTTGTTAGAAAGGGAGAAAAGTTTCTCTCTGTCTGCTCTCTCCACTTCATGCATAATTTTATACACTTCTCCCTTTAGTTTGCCTCTTTTCCAAGGTAAAGAGCCTCAGATGCTGTAGCCTAGCCTCATAAGGAAGGTGCTACAGGCTCCTGATCATTTTGGTTGCCCTCTTCTGCACCTTTTCCAGTTCTACAATATCCTCCTTAAGATATTGTGACCAAAGCTGTACACAGTACTCCAGATGTGGCCACGCCATAGATTTGTATAAGGGCATTATAATGTTTGCATTTTTATTTTCAATCCCTCTCCTAATGATTCCTAGCATGGAATTAGCTTTTTTCCACAGCTGACATGCACTGAGATGACATTTTCAGTGAGCCCAAGATATCTCTCCTGGTCAGTCACCAACAGCTCAGATCTCATCAGCGTATATGTGAAGTTGGTGTTTTTTGCCCCAATGTTTATCACTTTACACTTACTTACATTGAACCGCATTTTCCATTTTGTCGCCCAGTCCCCCAGTTTGGAGAGATCTTTTTTTTTGGAGTTCCTCACATCCATTGTGGATTTCACTACCCTAAATAGTTTAGTGTCATCTGCAAATTTGCCCACTTGGCTGGTCACCCCAACTTCTAGATCGTTTATGAACAAGATCGTTTATGAATCGTTTATGAATCGGCAGAAATTGGTGGGGGAGCAGCTTGCAGAAGTGTGTCGCACACACTCAATGTGCCTTCTGGATTCTAGCCATTATATTTCTACACTTTACATGCAATGAATTGATTCATTGTTTCCTTTTGAATAAAGATCTAGACAGCTGCCACATCCTCATTGCCCAGCTGTTCATGAGAACAAAATTCTCAGGATGTGCTATTCTAAACACTTGAGTTTTTAATAATGAATACATGAGATGATAAATATTTTAGTTAAGGGTTTTAAAAAAACCTTGTCTGATGTGGCATGCACACATTTATTTACTTTATTTATTTTATTTACTTTATTTACTTTATTTATTTTATTTACTTTATTTACTTTATTTATTTTATTTTACTTTATTTATTTATTTATTTATTTTATTTTATTTTATTTATTTTATTTTTTGTCTCTTGTAGAAACAATTAGTTGCTCAAAAGATCCATATAGAGGAGAATGAAGACAGAGACACAGGACTGGAACAAAGACATAATAAAGAAGATCCAGACTGCATTAAAGCAAAAGTGCCCTTGGGTGATTTGGATCTCTATGATGGCACATACATCACCTTGGAGAGCAAAGATATCAGGTAGTGAGATGATTAATTATACAGGAATCTATATTAATTGTAATTTCAGGTGGAGGGGGTTGTAGGACCATAGCAACCTTCACTTGGGCAATTAGGAAGCTTGGATTAATTTTTTAGATTGTTAGCCCTGTGGGGGCAGGGAACCTTTTTTCATGTCTTTTGCTGCATAAACTGCATTGAGAACCTTTTTGTTGAGAAGCAGTATATAAATATTTTTAAATAATTCTATAATCTTAAAATTGCAGCAGTTTTGTGGCATGGGGTGGGGAGGTTATTATTGTTAACAGTAGGCACAGATCATTTCAGTGAGAGATTTTTGAACACCTTAGTTGTTAGTGTGAAGAGCATAGAATCTGTTACATCCCCTCCCTTCATCCTACACTCCTTAGATTTATCTTGGAATCCTGAGTATTTGAGCATGAATATTAACAAATACATTACATGTAGTCTTGTGGTTGGAGAAATAAACTTGAAGAGATGTGGGCAGTGTTGAAAGCACAGTAGATTGAACTTTTGCTGATGTTTAAAATATGAGTTAGTAGAAGGGCCTTTGGCCTTCCTACTGTTTGGAAGATTTAGCCGGAACATTAAGAACATAGTAGTGACACCAGAACATAGGAAGCTGCCATAAACTAATTCAGTTCATTGGTCCATCTAGCTCAGTATTGTCTACACAGACTGGCAGCAGCTTCTACAAGGTTGCAGGAAGGAATCTCTTAGAGCCCTATTTTGGAGGTGCCATGGAGGGAACTTATAACCTTCTGCATGCAAGCATGCAGATGGTCTTCCCAGAGTGGCTCCATTCCCTAAGGGGAATATCTTACAGTGCTCACACATGTAGTCTCCCATTCATATGCAACCAGGATGGACCCTGCTTAGGAAAGGGGACAAGTCATGCTTGCTACTACAAGACCAGCTCTTCTCCCAGGACCTTGGGGATATAGTTTCATATGTCAGCTTGTTCATGGTCTCAGTTGGAGGTCTTGGATCAGTTGCATTCTCTGAATTGTCTTTCTCAGTATGTGTAATAGGAATTGTAATCTCCCAACTCAGGTTTGCTGAGGTGGAAAACAATGGAGATTGCAAACCAGCTTAGACTAAAGTTCCCATATAAAGGCAACAACTGCTGAAAAGCAGCAAATGGTTAAACTGAATTTGTCCAGCACCATAGGCTTGGCAAAAACTGTAGTCATTCAGATTTTATGCAGATTATGTATTGACTGTCAGTTTGAGAGATTCTCAAAAGTGTGCCTTGAATTTCTCATGAAATGATCATCCTGCTGACTAGTAGTAGTTTTCGGTTGCTGGAGCTGCAGAGGTCTATCCATAGCTTCTCAGGATCAAAAGCTACTAGTAATGACAAAAAAGCTTGAGGTCACGATAATGCCACTGGGAGCATTCTGTTAAACTTGAATTGAAGTAAGTGGCAAAAAGTTAATGTATTGAGCAGCTTTTCTTTATGCTCTCAAGTCCTTACGTTGTCTACTGCGACAAATGTACCCATCCATTCTAGACATTCCCAAGCTTTGTAAAACACAGGATATAATTTTGGACTTGGTTCAATGTTGGTCTGTCATTGAACAAAGATTACTTTTATTCACATCATTATTGCTTTTAGTTCATCATTGAGGAAGAACATACCTTTCAAAATACATCACTAGAGGATCCTAATATGAATCTAATTGTGTGTGTTTTCTGGGGAAAAGATTTATAACTGGTTTCTAGCCTTCAGGAGAGATGTTGTTAATACAGGTTGAACCCTTGAGTCTGTAAAAAAGAATGCCCAATTTTACTAAATTTAAACATCTCTCTCAAATTATTGTTTACTCCAGTTTGTGTTTTTCGTGATTTTTTTTCAACTGCAAACAAATATTGTAATACATACTTTGATTTTTGACTTCAGTCCTGAAGACTGTGTAGACACAAGATCTCCTTTACCACCAGACTTAGAAGAGCCAGAATGTACAAAAATTCTAGATCTTCCATATAGCATTCATGCATTCCAGCACTTAAGGGTAAGTAATCAGTTGTGTAGATTTCCACTACTGTACCTCTGATCTGACCTTCTTACCAAGATGACCAAGTACCTTCTGGGAATCAAAACTACTTTTGTATATTCATCTCAAGTATAAAACATGTTATCTGAAGCAAAATTGGCATCTTAAGAGTCCGGTTTTTATTTTACTCTTAAAGCAGGCTTATGAGTTTTGTGGCTGCATGATTTGTGGAGTAGCTGGGGGAAACTCGGAAATCAGGGGCAGGAAAGATTTTCTTGTGATGTGGGGTAGACCTTTAGTTCTTGGTTCAACTTTCTGGCCTTTTATTATGTCTATCATTTCAATTCCACCTCCCACCGCCCCTCACCCTGGTAGCCTAATCCCTTCCATTTCTCAGTTCCTTTCACTCCCTAAATATTTGTCAAAAATGTTCAAAATTCTCTGTAACTTTTGGGAAATAAATCACCTCGAAAAAAACAAACATACACATTGGTGATGTTTCATAATGTATTCTTAGTGGAGAATTTTTAATTAATACAGAATCTGGGCTTGTTTAAATGGATAGATTAATACAGTTCTACAGATCATATTGCCAATGTTGATTACGTCTTGCAGCATAACAAGTAGGGGCCATCCTGTTGCAGCCCTTATTCCTTGTCCTGCCTTATTATTGTTACTGGGCATTTGCTTTCAGTAACTATCAAATCTCTGTAGGGATCCATGGCCCCTCACAACTGGATCTTCTACGCCTGCACAGGAGGCCCTCGGAAAAATCTATAGCTCCATTGAGGCGCTCACTGGCACTTTGAGGCATAGTGATATCAGAGCCTACAAAGCCAGCTGTAGAGATTGTAGTTGTGTTTTTATAATTCTGACTATTCTCTTTGTATTTGGATCAGTTTGACTGATCTTACTCATTTTTCTGACCATGCACTGTTTTTTCTGGATTTTGCTTAGTTTTTACCTTCAGCTTTGGCATTTTACTTCTGACTTTTTGGCTAACTCTGGACCAGTTTTCGGACTCAAATATGTCTAATCCTAAAACTTTTAAAGGATGCACTACTTGGAAGGGCACAATGCCTTCCTCCGATGGGCATTCTGATGGCCTCATCTGGCTGGGTGACTCGCAAAATATTAGTGCTTGAAAAGTATGTCTGTCTTCTAAAAAGAAAATCCACCTAAGTTGGGAACTTCGCCTCAAGGCTTCTTTGTATGAGAATATACTCCGTCCTCCATGCCCACCCAAAACCATGGTGCCTGCCTGATCAGCACCATCGGCGTCGACCTTGATGGCTTCGGCACCGTCTGCTTTTAAAAAGCCCCAGGAAAGAGGACGGGAACTATCTTGTATGCATAAGCATGATCTCCGGAGAGCCCCACAAGAAAAAGGAGAGAGATCCTCCTCCTGCGACCTCGACCACAATGGCCTCGGCACCAGATAGGTCTTGGGGTGTGCACAGAACCTCCAAACTGCGGTCCGGCACTGGGGTGAGGGGTTGCTTTAAGAGCGGGGGGAGGGTTTACTTACCCCTCCCGCCACTTTCCCGCTCTGGCACCTGTAATTTTAGTAGTAATTGGGGCGGCCCCTCTTTCGCTGTGAAAACCTCCCAGGAGTCCTCTGCGTATGCACATTGTGTGCGTACTTCACGTCTCTGTGACGTGCGCGCACAGAGGACTCCTGGGAGCTTTTCATAGCGAAAGGGGGAAGGGGCGGCAGGGAGGTATCCTGCCGCCCCAATTACTACTAAAATTATGGGTGCCAGAGCAGGAAAGCGGCAGGAGGGGTAAGTAAACCCGCCCCCCGCTCTTAACGCAACTCCCCCCCCCACCCGAACTGAACCGCCCAGGTCCAGACTGGTCCGGAGGCCTTTAGAATGGCCTCTGGACTGGTCCAGGCACATCCCTAGATAGGTCTAAATCAACTTCAAAGGGCTCTGCTCCATCGGCAAAGACACCATTGCCTTCATCGGCTTAGCCTGGGACTTCGTATTCACCTCATCATTGAAGACTGCTCTGATATCATCGATGCCGGGATCCTTGTCAGTGCCAAGATCTTCAGAACCATTGATGTTGATCAGCATCGAGGACTTCGACTCCGAGAACCTCTTTGGCGCCCGGATCTTTGGAACCGTCGACACTGATTGGCATTGGCTTGACGTCAAGGACCTCGACATCAACTGTACAATCAGCACCGAGACATGCATCATCATCAAAAGTTCCGACCTCGATGCCATCGACGTATATGACTTCTTCGGCTCTGATTACCAATAGAATTTCACCTTTTAGTTTGGCACCACCATCACTGATTGTTATTTCTCACACTTCGACTCCTGCATATTCACCTCATCATTCACCAGCTGTACCAGTAACGTCCTTGATATATTCTCCTGCGTTGCATGTGCTACTCAGCAAAGAACTAGAGTGCCTTCTAGGATTCACGAACTCTACTCCATCAGATACTACATTTAAGGAGGTTTTATTATCAGAAGGGCTTGGTGGGGATGAGCCACAGTCACCTGTATAAATCCCTAAGACACCGACAGGTGGTCTTACTACCTTCACACCGAACTCCCCTTCCTTTGTACCCTGGAAGGAGAGATTCCATTTTTCTGCCACCCATGTTCCTATTGACCGCCTTGACTAGAATAGTTCTCTGGGAGGCTCTGATTTGACATGTCTCAGAGCCAGGGAACGACTTCGCATTCCATGTATAATTTACCTGCCTTATCTTATGATATTCTCTAATACAGACTCTAGAAAATGATGTGTCTCAGGGATATACCTGACTCCTTGGATGTACAAGCTGCCGATCTTTTCAAGAGAGTGGAACCACCTACACCTTCTCCAACCTTTTCCCAGGGTAAAGCTCATCCATTGCGCTCCAGGTGTGCTGACCCCTGTGATTTCCCCAAATGCAGGAAACTCGACTGCATAATTTGTGGTATTACCACCTGTACCTTCTCTAACTGCCACACCACTGCCTAGCGTCCCTCCACCCATGCCAGTGCTGCCAGTGTCACCTGCTCCTGAACCTACAGAACAACAACTGCCTTCTCCAGTAGTTCCTGACCTTGTACATTCTGCACCCTCTTCTGTGCCTGCATCACCAGCTCTTCCTTCACAGCCTATACCAAGGGACCCTGTTCCACAGGACCCTGATTCCGATGGGTAATCCTCGTACCCATCTGATGTTTCTGAGGTTCCTCTGGGGACTTAACCCGATGACTCTGTGGGGAACTATCAAACTCATCTTCTGAAGAAACTAAATCTTATCAAGTGCAAATCCAAGAGATGGCAAGGGCTTTGTGCCTAGAAGTTTCTCCTCCTGAAGAAACTGTTACAGATCCTGTATACAGTGACCTGGCTACCACGTCTGTAGCACATTGCACCATGCTACCAATGCTTCTATCCCTGGTGGCTGCTTCTAAGGCTGCTTGGTCAACTCCAGTGGCCTCTACTCTGCCTTGCAAAAATGAAGAGCCTGTATCAGGTCCAGGAAGCTTCCTGCTCCTTTCTTTTCAAACATCCGGCACCAAATTATTTAGTAGTGGACAGCGCACCGCAAACCAAGTCTGCTTGAAAGCATTCAGTCCCTGTAGATAAGGAAGGCCATAAACTGGACTTCATGGCATGGAGATTTTACTCTTTTGGATGCTCTCTCTCAAGGTGGCTAACTACTTGGCCTGCATGGCCAAATACTAACAGACATTATGGGACAGCTTGAAAGATGAGGCTACTGCTTTACCTGAGCCTTTTAAGAGCAGGTTCCTGTCTACCCTGTCTAAGTCAGCAGACTTGACTAGAAAGCAGTTAAGCATGGCCAAACACCTGACCAAGACAGAATCGAAGGTGTTAGCAAGATCCATCATACTTTGCCAACATGCCTGGCTCCGTTCTACACCACTAGAGCTGGCTATGAAGGAAAAGACTGAGCATTCGACGGTGTTTTCAAAAGACACCAATGGGTTGTTTTCAAAAGACACCAATGAAATGATGGAGAAACTTAAGAAGTTGAATTGTTTACACAGTCAGACAGGTGTTATTGACTGGTTTGTTTTATCCAGACATCGAGTCCTTCCCAAGGACCTAGGATGGCTGAATTTTATTGTCAGTGTTGTTGCTGCTGTTATAGATATCGTTGCAAAATATAGGCTGTTCCCAGTAAAGTTGCTTTTTGTAATTGGCTGATGGTGATTTCTGTGGCCCCTATGGTGTTGAGGTGCTCTTCAAGGTCTTTTGGAATTGCACCTAGGGCGCCATTACCACTGGGATTATTTTGGTCTTTTTCTGCCACAGCCTTTCAATTTCAATTTCAATTTGTAGGTCTTTGTATTTTGTGATTTTTTTCTATTTCTTTTTCTTCTATTCTGCTATCCCCTGGTATTGCTATGTCGATTATTTTAACTTGTTTTTCTTTCTTCTCAACTACAGTTATATCTGGTGTATTGTGTGGCAGATGTTTGTCTGGTTGTTGTTGTTGTTGTTGTTATACCGCTAAGACCTTCAAAACAGTCCCAGCCACCATCTTACCATCGACATTGTTTTGCTTTTAAACAGAGGTACCAACCCTGCCCCACTCAGGATCAGGAGGGTTACCATCGAGGATCCAGGCCTTATAACAGGTGTCCTTTCCTTCAGCGACAAAAGGGCCAACAAATAAAGCCCAAGTCTCAGGAACAACCTAAACAATCATTTTAATATTTTGGACCTGGACATAGCTCTCCCTGTTCCCTCAACTGGTACCTTTCTCACCCCCTTCCTCCCTTCATGGCATCAAGTGACATCAGACGCCTGGGTATTGTGCATAGTGGTTATCGAATCTGACTCTCTACCTGCCCATGCAGGCATAAAATACACACACACAGCTCCTATCCTTTAAGAAGAGGTTACTTCTCTGCTCCAAAAAGATGCCGTAGAACCAGTTCAACCTTCCTCTATGCACACTGGGTTCTATTCCAGATACTTCAAGGTTCCAAAGCATGATGGTGGGCTGCACACCATCTTGGACTTACGAGAATTGAACAAAGTTGTCCGAATGTCCAAATTTCACATGATTTCCCTACAGTCGATTCTAACAGTAGGAAGAGTGGTTTGTGTCCTTAGACCTGAAGGATGCTTATTTCGACATCACCAATTCTTGCATTTCTGTCTGGGCACTAATGCCTATCAGTACAAAGTACTTCCATTCGGTCTCTGTACCAGTGGTCCCCCTTAATTTTTTTCATCTCTGTGTGGAATGAGTTTTATTCTGGGCGGCAGTATCATGGTAGTGTGTGCGCATGTGCATTCTGAATGGGGCCTTCCTGATTCAACCTGAGTGGGATCTAAAATGAACTGGGCAGACATCCAAAAACTTGTGAGTGTGCACGCTTTAGAGGGAACAGTGCTCTGTACTTCTCGTAGAGTTTTCATTAAATGCATTGCGGCTGTCATTGCCTACCTTCACATTCAAGATGTCTCTGTTTTTCCATTTATAGATGGCTGTCTTTTTACAGCAAAAGAAAGGTCTGCTCTACTGTTCAACCTAAAGTTTGCTGAGGAGAGACGTGCATACTTACCTGTAGACTATTTCTTCCATGGTTGTAGCCTTCCAAGCTGCTCCCCGACAACGGGCTCAACCCGTCCAAAGCCTGCTGGACCTTTTGGCCTCATGCACCATGACTGTGGTGAACACATGCTTACGGATGCGGAGACTACAGCTCTGGCTGCTGTCTGTCTTTCGTCCAAACTTAGACAATCAAAACAAATGGTTAGTCATTCCAGAGAATGTTTTGCGAGATCTACTCTGGTGGTCCCAGCCTGATTCCCTTTCGCAAGGGGTCTCTTTTCAAGAACTGAACCCCATGATATCAGTAACGACCAATGCTTCCATGCAGGGTTGGGGTGCTCAATGTGGTTCCCTACGGGCAAGAAGCCTTTGGACCTTTGGTTCCAACAGGAGCTCCATATTAATTTTTTATAGCTCTTGGCAGTGTTCCTCTTTCAAGGCTTTCCTACCCATCCTTCAGGGCCAAATGGTTCAGGTTCACATCGACAATACTATGGCTATGGCCTACCTAAATCATCAGGGAGGCACTGTATCTAAGTCCGTAAATAACCATGCATTGCAATTGTGGGAATGCAAAGTGTTCTCTGTTCTGTTCTAGGGCAGGTATTGGTCCAAACTCTCTGGGGGATGCCTTCCAGCTGCAATGGAAGGACAGAATATTTTACTTTTTCCCCCACTTTCCACTAATGTCCAGAGTGGTGGAGAAGATACTGCAAGAACTCACACAGTACATCCTAATATATCCCTGGTGGCCCAGGCAACCCTGGTTCCCGGCTCTGCTCTGGCTGTGCAAGGGCTCCTACCATCACCTTCCACCTCAACGGAACCTTCTCACAAGGGACGGGGGTCTGACCTGACACCATGCCCTTTGGACCCCCTCGCTAACAGCGTGGAGGCTAGACTTTTAAATGAAATCCTAATAAATGAAAGACCTCCACGAGACGGGACTACAGATGGAAATGGAGACGTTTTATGTCCTATGTGTCTACTAAAGTTTTTGACCCACTCCAAGCTTCAATACACCAAATATTTCTCTACCTCAGCTCTCTCAAGGGTTTGGGTCTCTTCCCTTAAGGTTTACCTCGTTGCCATCTCCGCTTGCCACCTGGGATGGGACGGCAAGTCGACCATAAAGTTGCTATGCTTAAAGACTGCCTTCCTGGTGGCCATCATGTCTGCAAGAAGTGTAAGTGAACTCACTTCTCTAAGGGCTGACTCACCATATACTAAATTTTACCTGAGTAAGGTGATCCTGCATCTGGATCCTGCCTTTTGCCCAAAAATTGTGTCAGATTTTCATATCAACCAGGACATCATACTACCTACATTTTTCTATAATCCATCTTTGCCTCTCGAACATTCTGTGCACACCCTAGATGTCCGCAGATGTCTCCTTTATTCCCTAGATCGGACAAAGGCATTCAAGCATTCTAACAAACTGTTCATCTCCTATGCAGGAGCTAGTAAAGGTTTAGCCATTTCAAGACAAAGATTGTCCAACTGGCTAGTTCAACTGATCTTCTTTTGTTACAAGTAGCAAGGCGTTCAGCTGCCCTCCAGGATCAGGGCGCATTCCACTAGATCCATGGCTACCTCAGCTGCCCACATGCTGGGCATCAGTATGAAGGACATATGTAGGGTTGCCACCTGGTCCTCGGACCTGCCCTTTGCCCTTCACTACACTGTGGACTTTTTGCTTCAGAGGCAAACTTTGGTCAGGCGATCTTGAAGAAAGTACTGTAATCGTTAGCACCCATCTCCTTTTTATGGGAGCTAGTAACTCACGCAGTTGTGAGGGACCATGGATCACTACAGAGATAAACATGTTGGTTACCTGTAACTTATGATCTCGGTGGGGATCCATGATCCCTCGCAATACCCACCTGGCCATCCCTTCTGCTAGCTTAACGTGATATGTTTACTTACCTGTGCTGCTGTGGATTGTCTTCTGTTTTTCTCTGTCTTACAATGATGTCAGTCACTTCGAAGTGACCAGTTCAGGAACTGAAGAGGAAGGCGCTCTACAGCTGGCTTTGTAGGCTCCGATATCACTATGCCTTAAAGAGCCAGTGAGCGCCTAAATGGAGCTATAGATTTTTCCGCGGGCCTCCTGCACAGGTGCAGAAGACCCAGTTGTGAGTGACCATGGATCCCCACAAAGATCATAAGTTACAGGTTAACAACCTGTTTTTCTATACACTTGCGAAATTTCCCACAAACTGCAGATTAATATTTTTCTCTCTGCATGTGTAGGATTCATAACCAGCTTATAGCGGCAACTGAACTTCCTTTACATTCTTTCTGGTAGTTTCAAGACGAGTTACATATTGGGCATTTATAGTGGGTACAAATGATTAAATAGCACCAGTGTTAAGGGTGGTACTGAATGTAGTTCTAGACTTCTTTTTTTTCTTGGTTGGTTTTGTATATGCTTCCAGCGTCAAGGGAGCTATAGTAACACTTGACATCTAGTATTAAGATTACTCCCACTGGTCTACATCTATGGTAGACAGAAACATTGGATCTGGAAAGTGGTTCCAACATTCATAAGTAGTGGGTTCTGCGCCTGCGCAGATCAGCTTCGGGTAGAATTCGCTAGCTCCTCGTGACACCAGCAACCGCTGCCTGCACGTGACTGCAGTACCCTCTAGCGGCTGCTGGGTGTATGCTGGTTGCCATCCAGTTACCATCTAAATTACTCATGAGTAATTCCATTGCAGTTAATGGAACAAGTTAATTATGACTAACTTATCCCATTAATCTCAATGGGATTGCTTATGAACATAACAGCCCTGCTGGATCAGGCCCAAGGCCCATCTAGTCCAGCATCCTGTTTCGCACAGTGGCCCACCAGATGCTGATGGAAGCCACAGACAGGAGTTGAGGGTGTGCCCTCTCACCTGCCATTACTCCCCTGCAACTGGTACTCAGACGCATCCTGCCTTTGAGGCTGGAGGTGGCCCACAGCCCTCTGACTAGTAGCCATTGATAGACCTCTCCACCATGATGTCATGCAAACCCCTCTTAAAGCCATCCTGGTTGTTGGCTGTCACCACATCCTGTGGCAGAGAGTTCCACAAGTGGATCACGCGTTGTGTGAAAAAGTACTTCCGTTTGTTGGTCCTAGACCTCCTGGCAATCAATTTCATGGAGTGACCCCTGGTTCTAGTGTTGTGTGAGAGGGAAAAGAATTTATCTCTCTCCGCTTTCTCCACACCATGCATGATTTTATAGACCTCTATCATGTCTCCCCACAGTTGTCTTTTTTCTAAACTAAAAAGCCCCAGATGTTGTTGTCTTGCCTCATAAGAAAGGTGCTCTAGGCCCCTGATCATCTTGGTTGCCCTCTTCTGTACCTTCTCCAGTTCAACAATGTCCTTTTTACAATGTGGTGACCAGAATTGTACGCAGTACTCCAAGTGTGGTTGCACCATAGTTTTGTATAAGGGCATTATGATGTTAGCCGTTTTATTTTCAATCCCCTTCCTAATGATCCCTAGCATGGAATTTGCCTTTTTCACAGCTGCCGCACATTGAGTCAACACTTTCAATGAGCTGTCAACCACAACCCCAAGATCCCTCTCCTGGTCCATCACCGACAGCTCAGATCCCATCAGCATATACTTGAAGTTGGGGTTTTTCGTCCCAATGTGCATCACTTTACATTTGCTAACACTGAACCGCATTTGCCATTTTGTCGCCCACTCCCCCAGTTTTGAGAGATCCTTTTGGAGCTGCTAACAATCCGTTTTGGATTTCACTACCCGGAAGAATTTGGTATCATCTGCAAATTTGGCCACATCGCGGCTTAACCCTGCTTCTAGATCATTTATGAATAAATTAAAAAACACCGGTCCCAGTACAGATCCCTGGGGGACCCCACTTCTTACTTCCCTCCATTGTGAAAACTCTCCATTTATACCTACCCTCTGTTTCCTGTCTTTAAACCAGTTAGCAATCCACACATGTACTTGTCCCCTTATCCCATGACCGCTAAGTTTCCTCAGGAGTCTTTGATGAGGAACTTTGTCAAAAGCTTTTTGGAAGTCCAGGTAGACTATGTCAACTGGATCACCTTGATCCACGCACTCGTTGACACTCTCAAAGAAGTCCAAAAGGTTGGTGAGGCAAGATTTACCTTTGCGGAAGCCATGCTGGCTCACTCCCATCAGGGCCTGTTCTTCTAGGTGCTTTACAATTTTCTCCTTGAGGATGCTTTCCATCAATTTGCCTGGAACGGATATTAGGCTAACCGGCCTTTAATTTCCCGGATCGCCCCTGGATCCCTTCTTGAAAATCGGTGTTACATTTGCTACTCTCCAGTCCTCTGGTACAGAACCCAAATGCAGGGATAAGTTAAATATTTTAACAAGGAGGTCGGCAATTTCACATTTGAGTTCTTCGAGGACTCTTGCATGGATGCCATCCGGCCCTGGTGATTTGTTAGCTTTCAGTTTTTCCAGACAGTTTAGAACATCATCCCTTGTCGCTTCTATCTGACTCAGCTCTCTAGCCGCCATCCCTAAAAAGCCTGGTTCAGGAACAGGTATATGCTCAGTATCCTCTGCTGTGAAGACAGATGCAAAGAACTCATTCAGCTTCTCTGCAACCTCCATATCCTCCTTAATAATCCCTTTCACTCCCTCATTGTCTAATGGTCCAACTGCCTCCCTGGCAGGTTTCCTGCTTCTGATGTATTTAAAGAAGTTTTTGTTATTCCCCTTGATACTTTTGGCTAAATGTTCCTCAAACTCTCTTTTTGCCTCCTTTATTGTCACCTTGCATTTCTTTTCCAGAGTTTGTGTTCCTTTCTGTTCACTTCATTTGGACAGGCCTTCCAATTTCGGAAGGAAGTCTTCTTCCCTTTTATGGCTTCCTTGACAGTACCCATTAGCCATGCCTGCATCCTCCTGGACTTAGTGCAACCTTTCCTCCTTTTGGGTATACAATCTAACTGGGCTTCTAGTATTGTGGTTTTTAGTAAACTCCATGCACTCTGGAGTGAAGTGACTCTCCTGATTTTCCCCCTCAGCTTTCTTTTCACCATACTCCTCATTTTGGAGAAGTTTCCTCTTCTGAAATTCAAAATGTCTGTGTTAGACATCCTTGGTGATTCTCTCCCCGCATGTATGCTGAATTTGATAGCACTGTGGTCACTGTTCCCTAAAGGGTTGATGACACTGACGTCACGCACCAGGTCCTGGGTGTCATTCAGAATTAGATCCAAGGTCGCCTTCTCTCTGGTTGGTTCCATGACCAACTGTTCTAGGGCACAGTCATTTAGCGTATCTAGAAATTTGACCTCTTTGTCCTGACTTGAATGTGAATTTACCCAGCCTATGTGTGGGTAATTGAAATCACCCATAATTACAGCCCTGCCTCTCCTTGACACCTCCCTGATTTCCTCCTGCAACTCCCAGTCACTGTCGGCATTATGATCCGGAGGGCGATAGTACGTCCCCAGTAGCACGATTCCTTTCCGGCCTTTTATAGTCACCCACAGAGTTTCTGTGGAGGACTCCAGTCCACCTAGGTTTTCTAGCTTGTTAGGTTCTATCCCTTCTTTAACATCCAGTGCTACCCCTCCTCCAAGGCGCCCCTCCCTGTCCTTTCTATAGAGTTTATACCCAGGGATAACAGTGTCCCACTGGTTCTCACTGTTCCACCATGTTTCTGTTATGCCCACTATATCTATTTCTGCGTTAGCAACCAAACACTCCAGCTGACCCATCTTAGCTCGGAGGCTTCTGGCATTGGCATATACAGTGAGGGAAATAAGTATTTGATCCCCTGCTGATTTTGTCCGTTTGCCCTCTGACACAGAAATGACCAGGCTATAATTGGAATGGTAGGTTTATTGTAGCTGTGAGAGACAGAACAACAACAAACAAACCCTCAAAAGTCCAGTGCCCAAAAGTCAGCGATGGATTTGCATTGTAGTGAGGGAAATAAGTATTCGATCCCTTCAGAAAAGATGTCTTAGTACTTGGTGGCAAAACCCTTGTTGGCAATCACAGAGGTCAGACGTTTCTTGTAGTTGGCCACCAGGTTTGCACACAACCCAGGAGGGATGTTGTCCCACTCCTCTTTGCAGATCCTCTCCAAGTCAGAAAGGTTTCGAGGCTGATGTTTGGCAACCCGAACCTTCAGCTCCCTCCACAGATTTTTTATGGGATTAAGGTCTGGAGACTGGCTGGGCCACTCCAGGACCTTCATGTGCTTCTTCTTGAGCCACTCCTTTGTTGCCTTGGCTGTGTGTTTTGGGTCATTGTCATGCTGGAATACCCATCCATGACCCATTCTCAATGCCCTGGCTGAGGGAAAGAGGTGCTCACCCAAGATCTGACGGTACATGGTCCCGTCCATCGTCCCTTCGATGCGGTGAAGGTGTCCTGCCCCCTTAGCAGAAAAACACCCCCAAAGCATAATGTGTCCACCTCCATGTTTGACGGTGGGGATGGTGTTCTTGGGCTCATAGGCAGCATTCCTCCTCCTCCACACACGGCGAGTTGAGTTGATGCCAAACAGCTCGATTTTGGTCTCATCTGACCAAAACACTTTCGCCCAGTTCTCCTCTGGATCATTCAGATGTGCATTGGCAAACTGCAGACGGGCCTGTACATGTGCTGCCTTGAGCAGGGGGACCTTGCGGGCACTGCAAGATTTCAGTCCTTCACGGCGTAGTGTGTTACCAATAGTTTTCTTGGTGACTATGGTTCCAGCTGCCCTGAGATCATTGACAAGTTCCCCCCGTGTAGTTCTGGGCTGCTTTGTCACCGTTCTCATGATCATTGCAACTCCACGAGGTGAGATCTTGCATGGAGCCCCAGACCGAGGAAGATTGACAGTTATTTTGTGTTTCTTCCATTTGCAAGTTATCGTGCCAACTGTAGTCACCTTCTCACCAAGCTGCTTGGCGATAGTCTTGTAGCCCAGTCCAGCCTTGTGCAGGTCTACAACCTTGTCCCTGACATCCTTCGACAGCTCTTTGGTCTTGGGCATGGTGGTGAGTTTGGAAGCTGAGTGATTGCTTGCTTCTATGGACAGGTGTCTTTTATACAGGTACTGTAACAAGCTGGGATTAGGAGCACTCCCTTACAGAGGGTGTTCCTCATCTCAGCTCGTTACCTGCATATAGTGAAAAGACACCTGGGAGCCTGAAATCTTGCTGGTTGATAGGGGATCGAATACTTATTTCCCTCACTACAATGCAAATCCATCGCTGACTTTTGGGCACTGGGCTTTTGAGGGTTTGTTTGTTGTTGTTCTGTCTCTCACAGCTACAATAAACCTACCATTCCAATTATAGCCTGGTCATTTCTGTGTCAGAGGGCAAACGGTCAAAATCAGCAGGGGATCAAATACTTATTTCCCTCACTGTAAGCACCTATATGCTGAATCTCTCCCCTGATGTATGCTATTCTATTGACTCTTTTACCTGCTGGCACAGGCTTCCGTCTGCTCTTTATGCGGTTCTGCTCTGTCCCCTTCTGTTTTATCTGAATTCTTTGCAGCCTCACACCTTAAAGGATGGCTTTTGCCAAACGGGATACTGCCCAGCTCCCATCGGCTGTTGCCCTGGTGTCATTTTAAAAGCTGCTCTGCAACCTTTTTGATTTTAAGCGCCAGCAGTCTGGTTCCATCTTGGTTCAAGTGCAGCCCGTCCCTTTTGTACAGGCCTTGCTTGCCCCAAAATGTGTCCCAGTGCCTAACAAATCTAAACCCCTCCTCCCGGCACCAACGTCTCATCCACGCATTGAAACCCCTCAGCTCTGCCTGAGTTATGAGTAACTTAGCCTGGATTTCAGCCACTGTAATTAATGGAATACGTTATGGTAGCACGTTTCAGCATTAAAATGCTTTTCCATGCAATACTCTTGTGATACTTCGTCATATTGGCACTCCCACAAGGGATGTTACTCCTGTTCATTTATTCACCTATACCACGGGGAGTGGGGGTGGGGGGAGGTTAATGTATAAGAAGCTCTACAGTTAAGTCTTCTGGGCAGAAATCATTTGCTTTCAATAACTACCAATTTTATACATTTGTGAAATTTCCCACAAACTGCAGAAGTCACTTGCATACCGTATACAATGCCCAGCAAGTATAGCAAGCCTACCAGAAGCATTTCATAGTTTCTGTAACTTTTCCAAACAGTTGATCTTTCATATCTCTGCCTTTGAAATGTTTGGAGAGTAATGCACCCACCTTCTGTTGTACCTGAGCTAGTGACATGTACTCTGAGTATAGAACATTTTGGCAACTTAAAGAAAGCCATAGACTGGCTAGTATTTGCAGCATTAAATCTATTATCTTAATTTTCATGGATAAGTCCTAATGTTTGTTCAGATCTTTTGAAATCTTTAAATAGTATTTGTGGAGAGGGGAGCAGCTCAAACATGGTGGACCAATTCCTGCTGAATCACCTAAAATATGTTACTGCTGGGATTCCTGTAAAGAATGCTAGGTTTGAGCTCTAATCAAACATTGTTGTACGTTTGTGTGTTGTGAGTGAATGACTGTACATTTTAAAAGTGGTCCTGGGTATAGGCCCTTCAAATGCAGGCTATAGATCGGAAGTGTACTACAGTACATGCCCTGAACATGTGCAAATAACTGTACCTACATACAGATCTCTGTGTGTTTTGCTGTACACAGATGACACTGCCTTGAATATAATATGTGAATGTGCTTAGGTAGAGCTTGATTCTTCGCAGCAAGATGCTTTTTGATGCCCTAGAGCAAGAAACACTTAGGTTTATGAGGACAGATGTTATGTCTTAATAGATGAGATCCTGAATATACAGTTTTGCTTTGTAAATGAATAACGGAAATGAGAGCGCAGATCATGCTTTATTTAAGTTAATGCTAAAGAATTTGATTGCATATGTCTTAACTGTTGATTTCCCCCTCCCTCCAAACGTAGGGTATTCAAGAAAGAGTTAATCTTTCTGCACCTTTATTACCTAAAGAAGATCCTATATTTACTTACTTATCCAGACGGTTAGGAAGAAGCATAGAGGAGATAGGCCATCGCATATATGAAGGTCTCATGAAGGTATGATAATAATAACCATCTTAGTTGTGTTCCCAAAAGGAGCATTGGGAGCTCTGATAGTACCTTAATGTACTGAGTAGTATCCAGAGTGATGCTAGAGTGCTAACACAAGCATTTTTCCTGCCCCATCCCTATTGTTTAGTCTCTTGAGTCCCCAAAAACAGAATTCCTGAGGGTCAAGGGACCCCCAGCAACAGCATGGGATGTGACTCAGATGGCTACATGGGAGGGGGAAACCCCACCCCCACCCAAACTTGGCAGATGCCCCTTCATGTGCAGCTTCACTCATGGGAGGTGTCTCCACTTAATTTCTGGGCATTCCCTTTGCAACTATCTGAGCTGCATGCCATGGTATTGCCAAGGGCCTCAGAAATGACTTTTCAAGAGTATCAAAGCTGCAACAAAAGGGAGAGGGCAGGGGAAATGGTTTGTGCTAGTGCCACTCTGGATGCTCTGTACCAATATTTGAAGAGTATTTGTATATTCAGATTCTGTATGTGTATTAGCTATGGAAAATTAGAGCTGGGCTAGTGGCCAACTAATCTTTGTTGGAATCATGGTTCTGTTTTTATGTTGCTAGCCCTTGTGGTTGCCATATATTATGAAGTCTAGAACAAAATGAGAGGGTATTCAAAATCTGATCCTCTGGTAAAAGTTCAGCTAGCATTTGTTTGTTTTTTACGTTTGTACATGTTTGATCTTTACAGAATTCTTCTTCATGGGTATTATATAACATGGCTTCCTTCTACTGGCGCATAAAGAATGAACCATTTCAGGTGGTGGAATGTGCCATGCGGGCTCTCCATTTTTCTTCAAGGTGAGGCCTTCTCCATGAAGCAGATATATACCTAATATTAGCAGAGCATCGTAGAGTGCATTGTATGTCTGGAAATTAAATTGAACAAGAGTTGCAGTTGCACCCTGCCTAGGTTTATTAGACAAATGTGACTATGCAGTGGAGTTTCATTCTCATATTGCATGTAGTTGCTATAGGGCTGGCCATTTTGTGTTTCAAACCTGCACTAGTAATCTCTGATGAATTGCACTCAACATGTGCTGTCAACTAACCTGAAGCAAATCAGAGTGAACGCTAAACTGGCTACAATTTACAACTGGATACAATCCATTTTCCCCACTCCCTCCTCCTTTCTACAACCCCCTCAGACACCAAAAAGCCATTTCCCAAGGGTCATATCCTTGGCAACAGAGTGGGAAGCAGCATGGTGACTGCATGGGGAGGCGGAAATTCTCAAGCTGGGTGAAGATACTGTCTGCCACTTTCTGAAGGTATTTCCACTTGGTTAATGGCAATTCTCCACTCCTCATGTGGCCACATCCACACTAGGGATGTGCACAAACCTGCTAGGAGGCCCTTTTATGGGCCTCCGATCAGGTTCGAGCACAGGGCCGGTTTGAAGTTCGACGGGGGGTGGGGGTGCCTCTTTAAGGGTGGGGGAGGGTGCACTTACCCCTCCCGCCGCTTTCTCCCTGCCGGTGCTCGTTACTGTTAAAAGCCTTTGGGGCGGCAGCGTAACTCCCTCCTCAGCCAGAAGTACCGGGCACGTGGGCTCCTGTCGGCATGCGCGCCCAGGACTTACGGCCGAGGAGGGCAACAGGGCGGCAGGGAGGTACGCTGCCGCCCCGAAGGCCCTTAACAGTAACAAGCGCTGGTGGAGGGAAAGCAGCGGGAGGGGTAAGTGCATCCTCCCCTGCCACCTTCAAACCTCCCAGCTGCAGTTCCATGCACATCCCTAATCCACGCTGTTGAAAGGGGTGGCGGAAATAGCTTGTGCTTGAGTTTTTGCACAAGCACCGATGTGAATGCTAGCCTGAGTATATACATGTATGTTAGTTGTAATCTTGTGCAAAGGTATAGGGAGTATCACTCTTGCTTGCTTTGGAATGTTCGTTGCACCAAAACTAAAGTATCTTGGTTATAACTTGCTTTCTTCTAATGGTATTTTGTATATCTTACTGCTCTTCCTTTTAGCCAAACTGGCTTCCTTTTACCTAACTGCTTAGCCAAACTATTTGCCACATGATACTAATTCATGCTTCAGCTAAACTTACTTACAGATTAAACAAATACACACTATGAACTAAAAGCCAAGTCCTTGGATGACAGACAAAACTTTGCCCCTGCAGAACAATTGGGCAAGTGTGTTTCTGTTTTGCAGGTCTGTTATTTGACTGATTGGTGCCACTTGCGACACAGTTGCTTAAAATGCAAATATACCCTTTCATTGAACTCTTTACTCATAGGTTACATACTTTAGTGTGTATGTCTCTATCAGTTTGCACTTAATATACACATCTGCATTTCATAAAATAATTCTGTAATATTACACTTTTATTTGCGTGTGTGTGTGTGTGTGTGCGTGTGCGCGTGTGTGAAATAATCAGTAATGGGAGTCTCAGTCAAGGGACCATCCTATATAGAGAAAGAGCCCCTGTAACTGATGCTGATATTAGAACTTGCTTAAAAGTTAGAATAAAACTTGCTTCATAATAGTACGCTTTATCAATGCATGCTTAACAAAATTATTGATATTAAAATTGCTAACTTGGATGGAGGGAATTTTAGAGCTAAAATTCTTGTTTGTTTGTTTTCTATACTGCCCTTCCAAAAATGGCTCAGGGCGGTTTACATTAAAATAAAACTAAAATCAATTAACTGTTAAAATCAAAAACTGTAAAAACAACATAAAAGCATTATTAAAACAATTAAAACAGTTTTTAAAACCCTGGAAAACCTGGCCAAACCTTCACAGTTTAAAAACCCTGGAAGGCCAGGCCAAACAGATAGGTCTTAAGGTCTCTCCTGAAGGCCAATAATGAACTTTGATTACGGATTTCTGCCGGGAGTGCATTCCACAGCCCAGGAGCAGCTACACAGAAGGCCCGCCTCTGAATTACCACCAGACGTGCTGGTGGTAACTGAAGACAGACCTCCTCAGAAGAAGGCACTCTCTAGGACAGGCTTCCCCAAACTGCGGCCCTCCAGATGTTGATGAACTACAACTCCCAGCATCCCTAGACACAATTTTATGTGGCTGGGTATGCTGGGAGTTGTAGTTCAGCAACATCTGGAGGGCCGCAGTTTGAGGAAGCCTGCTCTAGGATAACATAATAATAATAATAATAATAATAATAATAATAATAATAATAATAATAAATTACATATAAAATGTTTTTGAAGCTGGTGAAGGTATTAGCTGAATTGTTCAGTATTTTTAAATTTATCTAATCTAGCTACCAGTTAAAAAATGAATCTAATCCAGTTACTTTCTCAGAGTATTCCTGCTCATTCTCCATTCATGTGCTCATTTCCTAGATTATAATCATTATATGTTGACTATATGTCAGTAAAGCATAAGACAGCAGTACAGATTTGTAGGATGTGGATATAGAGAGTCACTTTTTAATGGAGTCAGACCAGTATCTCAGCATGCCCAGTGTCTGAAATGCATCTTTCAGTAGAGTCAGGCAGGTAGCTTCCCATTTCTGTCACCTTGCTTCTTCAGCCAGAGATGCCAAGTTTACCAGCTCTTTAGAAAAGCACTTACAATAACATCTTACTGGCTGCTTGTTTCTTTTCCCTTTCAGGCACAATAAAGATATTGCACTGATAAACCTGGCCAATGTGTTACACAGAGCTCACTTCTCTGCTGATGCAGCCATCGTGGTCCATGCAGCTCTGGATTATAGTGATGTCTTCACCAGCTATTATACTTTGGGAAACATATATGCAGTAAATAAGATCTTGCTTTTCAGTCATCTAGAGTGGTTGTATTGTGTGTGTTAGCTCTATTAAAAATCAAGCAGTCAGACAGATGCATCTTCAGGACAAGAATGATTAGATTCACTTTCCTTTTCAGAAGAATTGATTTCTAAACTGGTAGATAAAAAGCCTTTCTCTGACAATTCTTCATTTGGGGGGTCTTTGTTTTGGGGGTTGGAGAGTTTCATAAAAGTAGGTCATGTATCTATCAAATAGAATTCTACTTCAGAGTAAAGGAAACACGATTAAGTATAAAGAAGCTCAAAACTGATTTTTAATATCCTTTGAATGTGGCTAACTTTTTTCTCAATCCCTTTTCAGATGCTTGGGGAATACAACCACTCAGTACTGTGTTATGATCACGCTTTACAGGCCAAACCAGGGTTTGAGCAAGCGATAAAAAGAAAGCATGCTGTCCTATGTCAGCAAAAGCTTGAGCAGAAACTGGAGGCTCAACACAGGTAACAAACATAACCTAAAAATTAAGCAAGACTTAGATGGGTTAGTCACATGGTGATATGCTGTTACTTAATTGCATCTAGTTAAAATACTTTTAGGAATCCAACAAAAGCCCAACCTTGAACTAAAGCCTAGGCGGGGAATATTTAAAGCAATTTGAGTTTACTCTTTCTTGTTGTTTCAATGTTTCCAGATCACTTCAGCGGACATTAAATGAACTGAAGGAATATCAGAAGCAGCATGACCATTATTTAAGGCAACAGGAGATCTTAGAAAAGCACAAGCTCATTCAAGAAGAGCAGATCTTGAGGAACATCATCCATGAGACACAGATGGCAAAAGAAGCTCAGCTAGGTACTTACTGCATAATCATAATAACAAAATATATTCATGAGGTTTTTCAAGGAATTATGTTCTTGGAATACATTGCTGATGAAGAAATGTTTTTTATTATTCAAAACTTGCATTTCAGTAGGTACTGCTCTATCTGGCTATGATGTTGCTCATTTAAATGTTTATGGCCAGGATCTAAAGGGTCCTGTGTGATCTCTTCAGCTGCTCATTTCCAGGATGCCTCCTGCAAAAGCTGCTTCTGAAGGTCAGAGAACCTTGTAGAGCAACATCTCACTAGGCATAAGGGCTGTGGCCTGAAATGAAAATGAGTAACCCTTCCTATGTATGCATGGAAATTATTTGTGTTCATACATGACCCTTTTGGATTGTAGCTTGTAAATCCAAGACACTGAGTGCTCTGAAATTCTAAATGTGCATAAGCCTATGTTAGTTCATAGAGATCTTCATTTTTGCAATAGTCTCATATCTGTTAAGTGGTTCTTAAGGTTGATAAATCTGTTTTTCTAGAAAAACTTCATATGTTGGCCAAGGCAGCTAAAGTGCACAAGTATTGCATGGACACAACTGGAGCATTAATGATTAGATATTTAAAATGCTGTTATTCCATTCAGAATACAAATTTCTCAAAAATAATATGGAGACATAAATATCAGGAAATTAAGGATCCTTTCTGTTTTTGAACACCGGGCTTGGAAGAGATCTTTTATGGATTATCTTGTTCATATTGAATGCTTTTCATTAGATCTTAACTTTTGTTTTGTGATGTTATCCTGCAGGTAACCATCAAATGTGTCGCCTAGGCAACCAGCAGCACAGTTTGCATTGCCAGTGGGACCAACCTGTTCGCTATCACCGTGGCGACATGTTCGAAAACGTTGAATATGTTGAGGTTTGTCTGCACTTCATTGGTCTTTCTGCTCCATTATCTTTAAAGATAAAATGGCCTGATAGGAAGTTTGATTTTTAAACATCATTTTCAAGCAGCATTATCCTTAACACTTTTAAAAAGCAATATGTGGAGGATCCTACTAGGTGAGGAATTAGGCACACATGTCTGTTTCCATTTGGAGCCTTACTTCCCTCCCCAATGTGTTTGAATTACTCAGAAGGTCATCCTTTACTCTGAGGATGACCTTGTCAGAGTGCCTTGTAATATCCATACTCCTTGTAATATCCATACTCCCCTTAATCAGCTAGAACACACTGATTGTTAAAGATGTTATTGTAAACAAGGCTTTCTGTGCAGTTTTAAATAAATATCTCAAGACTCCATTGTGAAAAAAGTATACCTTTTTGGCTTAGCTCTTGGAAAAACTGAGCTCATTTCTGTACCAAAAGGGCCAGATGTTATTCTGCTGTCCTGGTCAGGACTAAGTGTTGTCCAAAGTGCAGGTGATAAACAGACACCAAGCTGTAATCACCATTTCCCCACCTCATCAACTTAGAATTCTTCTCCCCATTACGCTCTTCCTCATTCCTTCGTATTGTACTTTGATAACAAGAATGTGGTGGTTGAGTTCCAAGGGTCACGAAATGAACTTTCAGGCTATCCCTTGAGAGCTCAAATGTCTCTTGGCTTGTGCAGATGTAACATATTTGCCAGGTTTATCAGTTCAGTCACTCAGTGCCTGCAGTTTCAAATGCTGAGAAGGCAAGCCCTCTCTACACTTAACAGTGGTACCAGCACACTGCTTAGCAGCAGTAGTGGGGTGGGGAAGATTGTACACCCTGGTGAAGGGATTCAGAGAGGGGAGCACATATTCCTGAAGCTGACCACTTGTATTGAAATGCAAAGCTTTTTTTTGCATTTTAAATTTTTTATTGCATTCATTTATTTAATTAAGTAAATATTGACTTCCCGCTTACCTGTCTGCACGGTTTATGTTAACTATACATATAAACTATTGCTATAATAATTCAAAACATACATACTCCACATTGCTACTCGATTTACCCAACCCAGCCTGCTGTTATTACTATATTTCAAACCCTGCTGAAAGGACCATATTAGAAAAATAGTTCTTTAAGTAAAGTAAAAATGGTTCCCAATCTTCTTTGAAACATTCCAAATTTTCATCGCTTATGAGTGCTGTAAGTTTTGCCATCTCCACATATTCCAAAATTTTTATCAACCAGTCTTCTTTTGAGGGCGTTTTATTGTCTTTCCATTTCTGCGCATATACTATTCTAGCCGCCGTGGATGCATACATTAAACATGTTTAATTTCTTCTGGAGAACTCTCCGTGAGTTATTCCCAGCAGGAAGGATTCTGACCTCTTAGGAAATGTCATTTTAAAATTTTTCTTCAACTCATCATATATCATATCCCAAAAGGCCTTTGCCTTCCCGCATGACCACCACGTATGAAAAAAAGTTCCTTCACATTGTCCACATTTCCAACATTTGTTTGAAACATTTTTATACATTAATGCTAATTTTTTCGGTGTCAAACACCACCTATACATCATCTTATAATAATTTTCTTTTAAAGTATAACATGCAGTGAACTTTAAATCAGTTTTCCATAATTTTCCCCAAGCAGCCATATCTATATTATGACCCACATCTTGAACCCATTTTATCATAGTCGTTTTAACCACTTCATCTCTTGTCTCCTCCAAAAGCAATAACTTATACATCTTAGACACTAATTTTTCATCATTTTCACACAACTCCTTCTCAAATCTCGACATTTGATCCTCAAATCTAACTTTATAAATTTATAAATTTCATTCTTATAAATTTCATTTAGCTGATGGTCACTTCCAGAACTAATATAAAAAGTAATGGGGAAAGTGGACAACCTTGTCTAGTTCCTTTTTGTATTTTACAATTATTTGATAGTTCCCCATTTATAATAATTTTGGCATATTGCTCTGAATATATTGTCTTAATGGCCCTAATAAAATTATTACCAACACCCATTGCATCCAGTAGCTTCCACATAAACTGCCAGGAGACATTGTCAAATACTTTCTTCATCCAGAAAGATCATAGCTATCTGTTTATCGTTGTGTTTTTCATAATACTCCAATACATTCAGGACTGTTCTCACATTGTCTCTTAGTTGCCTTTTTGGCAAAAAACCTGCTTGATCTTCATGAATAAAAGCTCTTAATACAACCTTCATTCTCCTTACTAAAATGGCAGCAAAAAGTTTGTAATCATTTAACGGTGAGATTGGTCTGTAATTCTTGACTTGCGTTTGATCTTGATCCGGTTTTGGAATTACTGCAATGTTGGCATACTTCCAAGATTCCGGCATATTATCCTTTTGCAAAATATTATTCATCGTCCATTGCAAAGGCTGTAATAATTGATCTTTAAAAGATTTGTAGAATGAAGCTGGCAGGCCGTCGGGCCCTGGTGCTTTATTACTTCCGTTATTTCCATTACTGATATCAGTACATTCATAATTTCTATATGGTCCTTGGAAAGTTGTGGAATATTTTGTCTTCAAGAATTTATCAATTTTTATATCCTCTACTTTGTTTCCTTTATATAATTTGGAGTAATATCTGAAAAATTCCCTTTTTATTTCCCATTCATCATAGGAAAGTCCATTTTTTGTAGATATCTTGGATATGTACTTATTCTTTTTCTCACATCTAATTTTCCAAGCCAATAACTTGCCTGCTTTGTTTGCAGATTCGAATGACTTTTGCTTCACATATTTTAAATTCCGTTCAATTTTGCTTAATACCAACATAAAGAGCTGTTGCTGAAGCATTTTAATGACTTGAATAGTCTCTTTTGTCCTTAATCCATAAGAGTTATCTTTCTTTTTTGGAAATCTCCATCAATAATCCCTCTTTTTTCAATACCTTTTGTTTTTTATTTTATTTTTTTACATTTATATCCCACTCTTCCTCCTTAATCTGTTGTATTAAAAAAAAACCCTCTCATAACCACTTTTCCTGCGGTTATGATAGTCTCAAACTATCTTATTATCCATTCCTTGTTTTAAATTCAATTCAAAATAATCCTTTAACTTCCTTTTAGCTTTCTCCTCAATTTCAGCTTTTTTCAGCAAGTATTCATTCAGTCTCCAATGAAAGGATACCGTTCCAGTCTTCTTCCATGTAAAGGAAATTGCATTATGATCTGAAAATGTTCTCGGCAAATTCCTTTGTTCTACACAAGTTTTAGCCCCTCCAGTAAAGGTGTGTGACTTGTGCATAGCCCCAGGACATGAATTTGCCTATTTATACTCCAGATCATATACATGTTTAGAGTACTCAGGACACCCAGAGAAATCTCAGAACCTATCCTGGACCCAAGGAGAAAGGACCCTGTTCCTACACTTACATGGATCTATACCATGCTGGTTCTTCAGCACACGAGTGGTCATGCTGCACCACTCGCCTCTTCTTTTTCCTGCCTTTCTACCCCCGCGAGGACTGCCTGGGTATTTCCCTGAAAGTGCAGCGAACACACTAATGGATCAGAACCAGTAATACTAACTTCCTATCCCTTTAAACTCCTCGCCCCCTTCCCTTTCCTCCTTTAAGCCTGCATTTTAGTCTTTTCACCATTAAGTCTAAGCTGATTCACTGGCAATTTGCTTAAGCTCAAACATTTCTACATGAGATTCTTGTTATTACCACTAGTTAAAATTTTATTCCTTTACCTAATCACCTGTCCAGCATCCAATTTCTTTCGGTTTGGATTATAATTAATGGTTAAAGTTCAAGAAGCTCACCCCGAAGTGTGGTCAGTGATAAATTGCTGGAATTCTATCTGCTGTTGCTATAAGGACTGGACAGACGTCAAGCCGCTGCTGTGAAGTCCTTGTAAGTCTGCCAGCCGTAAATTAAGGTTGGGAATTTAACCTGTGTGTTAAATGCTGGAGTTCAAGAACTGAACTGATGGTTAAAAGCTTTAAAACCTAAAAAGCAAAATAGTTGGGACTATTGTGTTAGTCATCCTGAGAGAGTTAAACTAAAGGAGCAAGTGAATTGCTGTTTGGTGCTGAATATGTCTATCAGAAAGTGCACCAATTAGATGAAGAAGGCGGATCACTGAACCGTGGGAGAATTGAACTTGCGATATAAGATAGAAGGGTTACGGTCTGGAGCTGAGTTTATCTGGAAATAACTGGAGGCCTGTACATTTCTGGATAACAAGGAGACTGAATCTTGCTGTAAGAGCTGTGTTGTTGGGTTTGAACATTTACATATTGTTGCATGAGAAGAAGAGTTGAAAATAATGCAAAAAGCTAAACAGGAGAACCAAACACAAGCCAGAAGGCTTTCTGTCCCAAACCCAGGCCTGGGTGAAGGGAAAATGCCTTCAGATTTGAATGAGACACTTGTTGCTATGAAACAGTTACTAGAAGCAAATTCTGGCACCTTGCAACAAGTAAGCCAAGATATACAATTTTTTTTTTTTTTTGCACATACTTTTTATTGAATTTTGACAACATCAAAAGACAAACACAAATAACACAAACACTCACAAACACACACTATAAGGACTTCCATCTCATCCTTGGAACAAGTGTTGTTATCAATAATCAAGATCTTGCCTAAAGGTTAAACATTCTCTCCCCAGTAGTTCATAAAACGTTATCTATTAATTATTATCAACACATCTACATTGGCCTGTATCTTCTATTCTCAAGATATACAAATATTGAATAAAAGATCATCAATATTGAGGAGACAGTGAAAAAATTAGCTGCTGATAATAAAGAATTTAAAAGAAGGGTGGAAAGTTTGGAGCAAGACTGGGGATCATTGAGAGAGGACAGGGAGAAACTATTAGATCAGATGGCTTTGCTGGAACTGAGACAAAAAGAGCGTTTTCTGAGGTTTAGAGGGATCCCAGAAAAAACTGGGCAAGATATTAAAAAAATGCTTAGGGAGGAACTTGCACTACTTTTGGGAATTCCAAGTGAAGAGATGGAGAAGCAGATAGATTCAGTTTTTCGCGTAAATTCTGCATATGCTACAGCAAACAAAGTACCCAGAGATTGTATGGTTCAATTTAACTCCAAATCGAACACAGAGCAGATATTGCAAGCACATTTCGCTAAAGTCCTTACCATTGAAGGCCAATAGGTAAAAGTTTTGAAAGAAATACCATCCAGGATCTTAAGGAAACGTAAGGATTACAAATTTTTAACAGATGCTTTAAACACCAATGGAATATGCTTCAGATGGGAAGTGCCTGAAGGGGTCTCCTTTTTTTACAAAGGGAAGAGGAATAGAATTACAGAGCTCCTCAAAGCGCAAGAATTTTGGTGTAAATACAAAAAAAGTTTAACCCAGTGCCTTCAACACATAATTCTAATTAGTCAAAATGGATTACAAAATACTCTCATGGAATGTCAATGGACTAAATAACAACTAAAAGGTTAAACATTTTCCATTTTCTTAAAAAACAAGTTTGGACATTATATGCTTACAGGAGACACATGTTAGAAAACAAGACAGAAAATATTTGGTTAATAAGGCCTTGGGGCAAGAATTTGTTTCCTCTGACAAGAAAAACAAAAGAGGTTTAGTACTCTATGTGAAGCAGCAATTTGAACCCAAGTTGATTTTTAAAGACAAAGAAGGTAGGGTGCTAGCTCTAGAAATTATAGTTTCTGGAGTCAAAACGGTGATAATTGGAATTTATGCACCCAATGAAAAAAAAGTAGAATTTTATAAATATTTAGAACAGAAGATGGCTGAATTATTGAATGCTAACTTAGTTCTAATGGGAGACATTAATGGGGTCGTCTCTACAACTTTAGATAGAAAATCTGATATGGCTGAAAGGAATTTAGAAGGCAGGTTACCAAAAGCCTTTTTTTATTTAGCAGAACATTTGTATGATTTGTTGAGAATTAAAAATTCAAATGCAAAGGAGTATACCTATTTTTCTGAAAGATATACATTCCACTCAAGGATAGACATGGTCTGGACATCTAAATCTATCACGCTGTGTATGAAAAGAATGGATATTTCATGTTGCCTGAATTCATCAACTTGGGTGTAAACCCACCAAACAGTGGCTTGGGTGAATTGTACGCGAAGGGTTTGAATGGATGAACTTAAAGCTTCTCTGCCAACCATTTTTCTGAACTGCCTAGAGCCTTTGGAGTCAGGCTGTATATAAATTTAATAAATAAATAAAAATAACCAGGATGTTTCCAGGTGGCAAGAGAGAGTCCTTTTGATTTTTACTTTGCCTCCTGGTCCTTGCAAAATCATTAGAGTGTTGGTGGTTGGGTGGGGGATGTGCCTTTATCTGGGTTCCTGAGGAGAAGATTAGTGAAGCTACTTCTCTTTACAAGAAGAGAGCAGTGTTCTCTCTAATTTTTTTCATCTGTGTGCGGAATGAGGTTTGTTCTGAGTGGCAGTATCAAGGCAATGTGTGCGCACGTGCATTCAGAATGGAGCCTTCCTGATTCAGCCTGAGTGAGATCAAAAATTAACTGAGTGGATATCAAAAAACGTGTGAGCACACATGCATGCCTTAGAGATAACACTGGATGGGGGTTAACTATTTCCCTTGTGAACGTCTCTTTGACCTGGGGTCTACTGCTAGCTTTCCTTTTCTTTTGAAAGAGAGGCTATGGGGATAATTCCCTACAGTTGCTTGTTATTCTGACCTTGGGTAGCATCGCCCCATATTTGTTTGTGCTAAGCAACCAAAGAAAAGTACAGGGTTCTGTGGGCTCCAGGAGTCAAAATCGACTCGACGGCACACTTTACCTTTACCTTTAAGCAGCCAAGTTTGCCAAATATGGGCATATGCAGAGTTCACAATCCCATGGGCTCAGGTATCCAAGATGGGAGGCTGTGGGCCCACAGCTCCAAATGACATAGAGGGGGTGCTGACTGCAGCCCCAAAATAAGTTGGTCTGGCAACAGTGACCATCCTACTCTAATGGGAGAAGAGAAGAAAGTGAGCCTAAGGAGCTCACCATGTAAAGGTCTAAACATGTTGCTTGATGCATTGTTCTTTAAGCTTTTTTATAAGCAATATATAAATGCCGAAAATTAAAGTGTGTTTGCCATCAATGATGCTAAACAGATTCTTTAAAAAAAAAACTTAGCCCCCAAATCTAAACATTTTCTTCCTATGTTAAACTACAGAAAAAGATCTGTATAAAAAAATTTCTGAAGTATTTTCCTCAACATGCCAGACTCTACTGTGTCTCAAAACCATCAAGTGATCTGGAAGCTTGTAGCCAAAACTGAAATGTTTATAAGCATTGGCCAATATACTGCACAGCGGTACATCAGCCTAGTAACGTTGCATTTGCGTAAATTCTGTTACACAAGAGTATGACCATTATCTCCAGTGGGCTTACTCCTGTGATATGTGCAAATGCAACATTACGAGGCTGACACACTGTTGCACATTATGTTAGCCATCATTTATATCCCACCCTTCTCTGCTGCTGGATGAAGACATCTCGCATGGGTTATCCTTCCCACGTGCTCTAGTAGGCGAGACTATGCTCATTAGACAACAAGTTTAAATAGCCTGGGAAGGAGAATGCCTCACAGTTCTTAAAGTCCTGCATCCAGCTCCAGGGGCAGCTTCTCTTTTCAGTCAAGCTTCTCTTTCATCTTTTGATCTACATTGCTACTAGTTTTCCTCCCTTTTTTCCTTGACTCCTTGCTATTACCTTTTCTTCTGCAAAAACAAAACAAAACCTTTACTCCCTTCCCCCTCCTTTCTCCCTTCCCCCTCCTCATGGAGCACCAGACCGGCAGGATTCACCATGTGCTGCTCCCTAAGGGGAAGAAGAGGACTTCTGTGTTTATTCCCAGCAAAAATGCCCAGCAGCAAGCAGTAGTGACCTGCACATTTGCTGCAGGCTCAGCAATGACCACTTGGTCCTTGCTGGTGTCCAACCTCAAGGGAAGAGGCTTAGACATGCTAGAAGGCCTCTCCGGCCCACTGCTTCTTCGGATTTCCACCAGATGCTGGCGTTGTCCATCAGTGCCAGCACCACCACCAACTTGGGGGCCTTCTCCACTGCTGCAGTGGCAAATGGACTGTTCCAGCAGGAGCACAAGGCCCCACCCTACACTCAACACAGGATGGCTTCTACTTCACCCAAGGTTCCTTTAGCAGCCGCTCCACCGCCTGCAGGCCAGCCGCTAGACCTCAGCCCTGGGCCAGACAAGCAGCTGAGGCCCCATGGAGATGCTGTTCCTCTGCCTCCCATAGCCCCAGTATATGCTGGCCATCCCGATGATGACACAGATGGCAGCCCAGCCACTCGTCATCCGCCTTTGCTCTCATGGCAGGACCAGAATTCTGAACCGTTGAGACCTGGGCCTTCATGCCCACCCCCTCCTACCGTTCCTAACCAACTGGCTCCTCCATCTACCCCAATGCCTGCTTTACCCTCTGAAGTAGCAGGTGCATGGCAGAACTGGTTTAAGGGCATTTTGGAGCAGTCCCTGGTGAAGCGCAATCCACCTAAGCCAGCTTTAAAAAGGGGTAGGCACAGGGACCACCCACCTTCATCCTGGTGGCGCAGAGCCCCTGGTGGCGCAGCGGTAAAACTGCCGCCCTGTAACCAGAAGGTTACAAGTTCGATCCTGACCAGGGGCTCAAGGTTGACTCAGCCTTCCATCCTTCCGAGGTTGGTAAAATGAGTACCCAGAATGTTGGGGGCAATATGCTAAATCATTGTAAACCGCTTAGAGAGCTCCGGCTATAGAGCGGTATATAACTGTTATTGCTATTGCTATTGCTATCCTCCTCATCTTCCTCAAGGTCACCTAAAAAGAGGGTGGGGGGAGTCTAAGCAGGATAAATCCAGAAGCCATAAGAAAAAGAAGGGGGACCGGGATTCACCATCCCATGCACCTGCTATTTCAAGGAATGAGTCCCCAGATTTCCACCCTAAAGGGCCTGATCTGAACCCACGAGACCCATGGCCCATCATTGTATTGGATACCCCCAGATGACCTTGAGGATCCCATTCCAGAGACAGAGGACTCACATGTAGGTCTAGGGAGAGACTCTAGGGACTCACTAGGGAGGAGGTTGAATGGTCAGATGATCAGACTTCACACTCACTCTAGGTCTCTACACCTTTTCCCACCAGATGATTTATCACAATTGTTTCACAAGATTATTAATACCCTGGGGGCTCCAACAGTTACAACATAGGAGCATGCTCCTCCGTCTAGGGAAGCACTGATGTTTCCTATGCCTAAACAGCATGACCTTTTTCGCTTCCTTGCTTGCTTCTCTGACTGTTAAATAGCAATGGGAAACCCCAGCTACAAATAGGAAACCCACACCTCTTGTGAACAAGTTTTATAACCTAAACCAAGAGGCCACAAACATGTTTCAGGTTCCTCCCACAAACATGTTCCAGGGTGCCCCCGTAGTGGCCTTGCCTTCAAGAGCCATACTACCTTGGGATGGTGACACCTCCCTCAGAGACCCTAACGAGAAAAGGATTGAGTCAACCCTTAAGAAGGACCATGAAGCGGCTTCTCTATCTGTGCAAGCCTCCACTGTGGCTTCTACTGTATCATGGGCATCCCTGCTATAGGTGGATGAATTCATTCAGTCTCCTTCTATAGATACCACCTGCCAGAGGCAAATACTTTTGAAAATACAGAAAGCACAGGCCTTTATTGCAGATGCATTGGATTCCATTCACTTTTCTTCACGCTGCACGGCTTCTATAGTGGTGGCGCATAGGAGTCTGACTGAAGCACTTGCAAGTAGCTTCTGCATCACACACCAACCTCACTGCTGTTCCTTATACTGCAACTAAACGTTTTGGTGATATGGCACTTCAGGAGGTTCTGGTGGAGACAAAAGATAAACACTTGCAAGGTTGACAGGTGAAAACTGCAAAGGCCCTTCCATCCCTTTTCAATCCTTTCATCCCAATTTTAGACCTCAGAACAGACACTCCAGGGGCCACCGTCCTCTCTTGAATAGACCACAAAGCAACTTCAACAGACCACAGAACCAGTCACATCAAGCCTTCATGGCACAATCCAAAGCAAGACAACCCTCATTACTTAAAGCCACAAGGCATGGGAGGCCAGGAGTTTTTCCACGCCTGGAAAGCCAACATCACAGACCAATGGGTCTTCAACACCACCTCACATGGCTACAAAATAGAGCCCACTTCAATGCCCCACAACTGATTCCTCTCACCCCACCCCCACCGCCTCACTCTGGCTCACCTTCCAAACATGCTGGTATGTCAGACGCAGTTCACTATTTCATCTCCATCAATGCATTTGAAGTGGTTCCTCTTCATCAAAGGAGTTTACTCAATTTTGTTCACTGTGCCAAAAAGGGATGAATCCCTTCAGGCAGTACTGAGCGAAGTTCCTCAACACATTTGTACAGTGCAGAAAGTTCCAGATGGAGACCCTGAAATCCATTACAAAGGCCTTACATCACTCTGACTTCCTCACCTCCTTGGACCTGAAGGAAGCGTACCAACATGTACCAATCCATTTCACAAGCCGTGCCTTTCTATGCTTAAAATACTACAGCCTTCATTACCAGTACAAGGTGTTGCCATGTCACCTATCCTCAGCCCCCAGAATCTTCACAAAGATCCTGGTCCCCCTGGTGGCCCACCTTTGGCTGAAGGATATTCGGGTCTTTGCCTTTTTGGATGACCTCCTGATTCAGTCCCCATCCAGTCCAACCATGAGGTCAAATGTGAAAACAACCCTTCAGTTGCTATCCAACCATAGATTCCTGGTCAACCAGAACAAAAGCCAACTCTATTTCTCCAACCAGATTTGCCATCTAGGTGTAATAGACACTTCCAGGGATCTTCTCATTCTACCTCTGGACCATATCCACAACATTGTCCAGCTGATCCACAAGGTGGCTGCCTTACCTACAGTGCCACTCCTCACTCTGGCCAGACTTTTAGACCAGATAGTGGCTTCCCTGCCAGTGGGCCCGTTTCCACCTGCGCCCACTCCAGTAGTTTCTCCTACCATATCAGAATGACATTGCAGGTCAGAGACTCACTAAGGTCAAGCTTCTGCCACATGTGGTCCACTCTTTCTGCTGGTGGACTCAATCACCTAGTCTTTCCCATGGCCAGAACTTCCTGGACAATCCCAGCATGATACTTGTGACAAATGTGAGTCTCTTTGGCATACTGTCTACAGCATTCAGTGCAGAGAAAGTGGACATCACAAGAGCAAACACACAGCATAAATTAGTTGGAGCTAAGGGCCATTCGCCTAGCCCTACAATTGTTCCAGTAGATACTACAGAATTGGCATGTTCTGGTCTGGACTGACAACATAACCGCAAAAGTACATGTGAACCAACAAGGGGGCACCAGATTCAAGTCCCTTCATCAGGAAGCATCGTTCTTATTCCATTGGGCAGAATCTCACCTAGCCTCGCTATCATTACATCACATCAGTGGGGTCCTCAACTTCTGAGCAGATTGGCTCAGCAGAAAGGAGATCCAACTGGCAGAATGGAGGATCAGCTCTCACGCCTTTGCCATGCTGACTTAAGCCCTGGGCATTTCACAGGTGGACCTCTTCGCCTCCCAAGTCAGTAGTGCATTCTCTCGCTTTCCATGTGAGGGCACAGAAGCAGTGGACACCCTCTCAGCTCCATGGCCTCCAGTCCTACTGTACACATTTCAGCCAACTGAGCCACAGGATTCGGATCCTCCAAGTTCAAGTACTGCTTGTGGCACCACACTGGCCTTGAAGGTGGAAGGAAATCCTACACCTGGTGGTGGAGGGACCATGGTTCCTTCCAGGGACTACGGACCTGCTTCACCAAGGCCCCATCCTTCACCCTGACCCAGCGTGGTTCAAGCTTGCTGCTTGGTGACTGAATGGAACATCCTGAGCCACCATGGATACACTCCCAAAGTCATGGACACTATTCTTGCTTCCAGGCAGGTGTCTACTAACTGCATTTATCAATCCACATGGTGGGCTTTTCTTTGGTGATATAGGTATAATGCTTTTTCAGGAGACTGTGGTCTGCCAGAACTCTTCCATTTTCTTCAAGAGGGCCTTGAGAAGGGTTTTGGAGTGAATACGCTCAAACGACAGGCAGCTTTGATGACCAGTCTCCTCTCTGTCTCTTCAAAAGGGCTACAGTCACATCTGCATCTCAGATATTTTCTAAAAGGCGCCTCTCTGCTTTCTCTGCCAACAACTCACAAATTTCCTTCATGGGATTTCCACAAAAGTCCTCCATGTACTAAACAAACCTTCATTTGATCCCATTAGATACAGTCCCATTAGAAACTCTGCTTCTCTCTTTCAAACCTGCTTTACTGGTGGCCATCACATCAGTCAGACATGTATCAAAATTACATGCATTATCTGCTGATCCTAACTTTGGCATTTTTTCACCTGACTCAGTGCTCCTGATTCTGGACACCTCTTTTCTGCCTAAAATGGCCTCTGTTTTTCACTGATCTCAGGACATAGTCCTCCCTTCATTCTGTCCTAAGCCTCAACACCCTAAGGAGAAAGACTGGCACAAGCTTGATGTCCGTCACCGCCTGAAGGGTTACCTCTCCCATGTGGCTGCCTTCCGCTCCCCGGATGCCTTGTTTGTTTCTTTTATACCTGCCTCAGTGGGGCAGAAAATATCCTCAGCTACTGCCACCAGTCAGATCAAGGTGTGTATATCCCCCTGGCATACAAAGTACAAAATCTGTGGACACCACTGAACATATTACGGTACACTTTACCAGATCCGTAGCAACGTCAGAGGCCTTCTCAACAAACCACCAGCAGAAATCTGCAACTACTTGGTCATCTCCATCCACATTTACATATCACTACAAACCCTACTTCCATCGCTCTTCCCAAGCAGCCTTGGGCAGACAAGTATTCCAACATGTTCTTCCACCCCAGTAGATGCAGACGCTCTCACCCAGGGTTCTTAGCTGTGGCATATCCCACATGAGATCTCACCCAGTAGCAGAGAAAGGAGCATTGGTTGCTTACCGTGAAAGCTGCTTCTTGCTGCTGGATTCGAGGAGATTTTGACCCACTCATTCAGGCTTCTGCATCTACTGGACGTGTCTTTTCTCTTACTTTCTTCTGTACCTTAGACTTGGCTATTACAAACTAGGAGGAGTTCTCCTTCCCAGGCTATTTAAGCTTTTTATCTAATTAGAATAGTCTTGCCTACTGGAGCACTTGGGAATGATAGCCCACGTGAGATGTCCTCAAATGCAGCCGCAAGAAGAAACTTTCACAGTGAGTAAACAATGCTCCTTTCTGCTTTAATATGAGGTGCTTAGGCAGTTCTTGGCTATCAACATAACAAAAACATAAACCAAACCAAACTCAAATTAAGCAATGTATGAGTGCAATGCTGATTATTTTTGTAAGTAAATGAGTTTTGCAGATTAGAAATCCTTGGGATATTAGTTCTGTGTTCAATTTATTTTTTTGTTGTTTGGTTCTAGTTTGGAGGTGATTCTTCAGTTTCAAGTATGACATCCATGAATTCTGAACTTCATGAAAACCACAGTAACCTCAGCCACTCCTTGGAGTCTTCCCCTTTGGTCCATTCTGTTTTCTCATTATGGGGCCAGGAATCTGATGCTTACAGGGTAAGGTAGAAAGGACAGCTATGAGGTTTTTTTCTTCTGGAAAGAGCATCATGGCGCTTAATGTTCAGGAATAGTCTTTTAAAACAGAAATACATGACAAACAGTATGTATACCAATAGAGCTAATAATTCTGATTGGCCTCATAATACTTCATTGTCCAGGAATTTAGAATAAGGTTCTTTATGGGGCAGGTCTGTCTTTCCCTTTCTCCCAATACAGTGTGCTATCTGATTTTCTTTTATCTCATTTTCTGAAGAGTTTATTCCCATAGCTAGCAACTTGCTTCTTGATAAGGTATATTTTATCTTTGATCAGGACAAGCAGAACATTCTGTGGCCTAAAAGATCAGATTGTGTACATTCATATCCAGTTATCCCTTCTTCAGAGGAATTACCAACATATTTCCTTCATCCAGAAAATAGAGGACAAAGGTGAGTGTTGATTATTTAGAAAAGTAGAATTTACATTGCAATCTCATTAACATTTAGTTAGGAATAAGTTAGTGAATTCAATGGAACCACAGTTGAGAGGAATGAGAGTTGAGAGGAATGAGAGTGAGCCTCTGGCTCAAGTGCTCCCCCACTCCCCCTGTGTGCAAGGCTTAATACATTGCTCCCTGGTCTGATCACATCATCAGTTGCTGTTAGCAGGGCCTCCATACTAGGACTGCCAAAATTGTGCGACCTGAAAAATAGCAAGAAACATTTATTCTATAGGAATTTGACTATGATTGGTCTGGTTGCTTTAAATGTACATTCCCGAAGTCTGAATCATGTGCCTATACTTGTATGTTGGGTTTGTTTTTTTATTTGTTTTTTTGTTAGGATCCATTCAATACTCAGCAGCCCAGGAGAGGACCATGCACAAACAGAAGTCTATGAGCCAGATTGTTCTTCCACTACTGATGCCCATAACAGTGACTCTTTCTACTTATTGATTAAAAAACTAGACAATCATCTGGATCTGAAAGAAAATATGCCAGATGATCATGCGAAACAAGTAAGTGATTATTGTTTCAAGATTAACTTTCTGTTGTCTTCTATCATGTGACTTCCAGATTTGACAAGTTGCTGAAACCAAGAATAACACCAAATATGAGCATCACTGAGCCTTTAAGAAAGGAAGCCATTACAATTTTAAAAAAATTATAGTTCACCTATCTCTAAAGCACTCAAGGCAGCACTCTCTTGTGCACTATAGAAATAACCATACTGACCTTCCTCATGGGATCTTCAGGATTATAAGAATGTCTGTTATATATTTTGAACAGTAATTCCAAAATGGCATATCGCCCAAGAAAAGCAGATCTTTCTCAGATTCCAATTTACTATGTTTTAAATTTGCTACGTATCAATATAACATGAATAATATTTGAAGCTGAAATCCTACAAATGTTGACTTTCCCCAGTCAACAACAGGCCTCACCTACTAGTATATGTTTAGATGAAGCACTTTAGGTAGTTCAAGTGCTATATAAATGTTTATTATGCCCTTCCCCTCTATAAGCAAGCAGTAATAGCTTTTGCTAAAGCAAGTCATTTTTCTTGGTAGGTTGAACTTCTTAGCTAGGTACACAGTTTCTTTCAAGGAGACTAGATCTATCACTAGATACTAATCATGATAGCTGAGTGAACTTCTAGCAGAGTTCTACAAATACACTTACCAGATGAGCTGGTAATGAGCAGCTACCATGAATTTAATTCCGGCAAGCAGACGTCTCAAAAATAGTCTCTGTCGCCTTTTGAGATGCTTTTTGAGTTTTGACTTGAACCTTTCTTTGTCCAACCTCTGCTAACAAATGTTGACCTTTCTACAGCTAAATAAAGGCTTGACTGATTCTGGCCCAGCTTTTTAGTCATCAACCCAAGTTCTGCCAATATAACCTGTATATGTTTTGTATTTCTTGATTTTTACTCTCAGAGGTTTGCTTCATTACCAAGTTTATGAAATTGACATGGCAGTCTTGATTGATTTTCTAAAAGATGACAAAGGTTTGTTTGTTTTTTAAATCACAAATTAAAAACTCAGTGACATGATGCACAGAATACCAGCACTGGAATGCTCCATTCTGGGGCTGCTGCAGACTCATCAGACAGTCCTGATGCTGTTCAGAATGAACAGTTGCACAAGCAGAGCTACCGCAATTACTCCCATTGTGGCAAATGAGAGTAATTGCCGCAGCACTGCTTGTTCAACCGCTCTTCTGAACAGTGTCAGGACTGTCGGATGAGTCTGCAGCAGCCCCAGAATGGAGCGTTGCAGCACCAGAAAGTGGTGCTTATATGTTGAAAGTTGTAGCAAGATTGCCAGGACCAAAGCAAACTGTAAAAATTCAAAACTGCTATGTTAATTGGAATATCCAGTCCAGCCCTTCTGCATTAGATACTTTATAATCTGGAAGTGATCCGTTGTCACCATGAGAAATGGGTTACTGTGCCTGCCTTCCAGGTGGATTAATTAGCTCCCCTCTGGCGCCCCTCCCTGCTGTGCACATGCTCAGTGCTTTCCTTTTCCCAGCAGTCGGGCGCCATTTTGATTCAGTTTCTTTTCGTCTCAGTTTAGATACTTTCTGTGTTTTCCAGATCTTATACTCTCGTGTCAACAATCAATCTATTACACAGGAGCAAATAGGATCATTCATTCATCATGCCATAGTAAAGGTGAGCCAAACACTGGTGACCGCAATGTGTGCTTTTCCTGCTGGTGTAGGAGGTCACCCATAGTGGGTTATCCCACGTGCTTCAGAAGGCAGGAATATGTAAATGTGAGAACTTTTAAGAGGCCTCTATGGACGGTTCCATCCAGTTCATTTCTTCCCTTCGCTCCAGTTAGCACCTATTTCACTGTTTTGCTTCATAAAGTTTAAGTAAAGTTGTGCTGTTGTGTCAGTGTCGACTCCTGGCAACCACAGAGCCATGTGGGTTTTTTTGGTAGAATACAGGAGGGGTTTACCATTGCCATCTCCCATGCAGTATGAGATGATGCCTTTCAGCATCTTCCTGTATCACTGCTGCCTGATATAGTTTTTTCCTATAGTCTGGGAAACATACCAGCAGGCATTCGAATCAGCAACGTCTTGCTCCCTAGGCAAGTTGCTTCCCTGCTGCACCATGGCCTACTATTTCTCTGGACAGAACTTCTCTTCTGCTTTTCCCACTGTTTCACTTCCATCTTGCCTTTCTTTGGTGATTCTCTTTTTTTTACCCTAAAAAAAGAAAGAATATTTTTGTATCTTTTAGCCTTCTCCTTCCTTCCTCCCTCCCCCCGCCTCACCACACCCTGTCTTCACCCTATAGCTGCGAAGCAGGGAAGGACCAAAGTTCTAGCCTTCAGGTCTAAGAGGGCAAAGGTTCTCTACCTGCCAAAAATGTGCCATACGAACATGCAGGCTTCAGTGTGTTTGGCCTGCATAGGGAGCTCTGCGAGCACCAGCAGGCCCGAGCTGCTCTACTCCTCTACCACCAAGACTCAAGAGGGCAGTAGCCACGACTCCAGATGCAATCCGAGCCACCGGAATTGGTTGGTAAGTTTTAAAAAAAAACGTAGAAAGGGAGTGCTCACTGAAGGAACTGAAGTGCCTGCCCGTGGAGGAGGAATCTGGGCACTCCAGCCCCATCAAGCACCCACACCTGGAAGAGGTGTGCCGCCACCACCCCTGATCCTTTCTCTGGTGTGGCAGAGCCCTTCGGTTATCTCGCCCTCACCAAGGGACCCATCACACCGGCCACCATTACAATCACCTATGGAGGAGGAGAAGGCACGTACCTGAATGCCCGCAAGCCACTGGCTGATGGTTTTGCTGTTGGCACAGGAGACAATCCGGAGATCCCGGACAGTGAGGAGGATGTCCCACAGGACCCTACAAGGAACACTGGCTGGTGATACTTTTTCTTCCCGTGCGGGGCTGGGGACTGATCCCAATAAGACATCCCTCCCCCAGCTACGCCTCATTCTCCTGCAGGCCCATCCCTGCCTACTAATGCCAAGTGTTGGGCTATGCTGCTGAATGGCAGGAATGGATAAAGCTCCTGATCCAACAGTCAGTGCAGGAGAGCTATAAGGCACCTAAGGCATAAGAGTAGGAAAAGAGAGCGCAGTACCTCTTCCTTGTCATCTTCCCCATCACCAGAACATAGAAAAAAGTGTTGAATGCCTGTTATAAAAAAGACCAAGAGGAGGGGTTTCTCCCCACCCCCACCCCTGTCACTCTTCACACTTGTCTGGGAGGGAATTCCCTGACATACCTGAGGACCCACATGCTTCTGGTGCCTGCCCGGACTCCATATCAGCTATATCTGAGGAGGGAGAGATTTTGGATGAGGCTTCAGCTGTTTCAGCCAATCAGTGCCTCTTTCTTCAGGGGGATTTCCAAGCGCTTCGGACATTTTGATGCTGGGATTGAAAGATTCTAGGACTGAACCTCAGGAAATCCAATCTAAGGGCTCTCTGGTTTCTACCAACAGCAAAACTTCCCAAGGTGAAGGTTCCCATGCCTGAGGGTTTTATGAAACTCTTAAACAGGAATGGGACAGACCTGCTCTCAGTAAGAGACCTAATGCTGTGGCCAATAAATTGTATAACTTCTCTGATGTGGTTTTTAAATTTACTGGGGTACCCCTCACTGATGCACCAATGGCAGCCCTTCTCATTGGGGAAGTGGTCCTGAATGATGGGGATTCTGTTGGTTGGTAATCCAACCTTACCATTGTACCACGTGGGGGCTAAGCTTTTGGAGGATGAGGCGTTTAAGGACATTTTAGTTGAGACAAGAGAAAAGCTCTCCCCTCCTCTTTTAAAAGGGAAGATAAACAACAATAATTTATATACTGCTTTTCTACAAAAGTTTCCAGAGTTTTATTATTTATAATTTATAAATATTATTTCTATAATATAAATATTATTATTTATAAATAATATTATTTCTATAATATAAATATAAATATATTAATAGATAATATTTATTATTTATAAATATTATTATTTATGATATATTATTTCCACAGAGAAATAATAAATAAATAAGATGGCTCCCTGTCCCCAAAGGGCTCACAGTCTAAAAAGAAACATAAGATAGACACCAGCAACAGGCACTGGAGGTACTGTGCTGGGGGTGGCTAGGGCCAGTTACTCTCCCCCTGCTAAATAAACAGAATCATCATGTTCAAAATGTGCCTCTTTGCCAAGTTAGCAGGGGAGGATAGTTAGCAAGATAACTATCTTTGCCAAGTTAGCAGGATAAAAGGTTGTAAGTAAACTACGTAAGTTTAGTCACTCTTATAGAGCATTCAGGCCATCTTTTCAACCCCAGCCCAGAACTGGCTTTCCATCACAGGCTAAGGTGCCCAGGCAGCAATCCTAACAATCAGCCACTAAAGGTGGAAGGCCTTATTATGGACTATTATGCACACCTGGGAATCTTCAACATTATACCAAAGGGTCATCTCTAATTTCTGAAGGATACAAAATAGAACTTTAGACACCCATGGGAAACATTTCTACCCACCCTGAGTTCTCACAACTATCTCAGATATGTGGGCTTTCTCCAGGCCATCCAACATCTACTTCAAATAGAGGCCATAGAGATTGTGCCAGACGCCCAAAGGGGGAAGGGGGTGTACTCCCTACTCTTCACTGTTCCAAAAAAAGATGGGTCTCTTTGGGCAGTTTTAGGCATGTTCGTAAACCAGTTTGTTGTAAAAAGAAGGTTCAGGATGGAGATCTTAAAATCAATAGCAGAGGTGCTTCAGAGCCAGGATTACCTGGCTTCAATAGATCTGAAGGAAGCGTATGTAGATATTCCTATCCACCCAGGCAGCAGGCACCTTCTCCAGTTCACCTACCAAAACCACCATTTCTAATACAGGTCCTTGCTCTTAGAACTATCATCTGCACCAAGAGTTTTTACCAAGGTACTGATACCACTGGTGGCTCACCTCTGTCTCCAAGGGACTCAGGAAGTGTGTCAGAGCCAATCATTGGACCTTCTGTGCCTAGCTTAATTGCTGGGCCTGATGGTTTCAGCCACAGTTCCATGGGCCAGTTTCCACCTCAGAACCTTACAGTGGACCCTGCTCCCTCAGCAGACAGACATGTCCTTCAGGTGTCAATTGTTGGTTACCATCAAAGCCCCACGACATCACTCCCTTCATTGGTGAATTCTTCCATTGAATTTGTCCAGGAGCAAGCAATATCTAGAGCTCAACTACATCAGGGTGATGACGTGAGCCTGGCCAGTTGTGGGGTGAATTGTCGGGCCCTTGTACAAAGGGCAAGTGGACCATGGCCAAACAACGCCACAGTATGTTTGGCTGGAACCAAGGCCAGTGTATCGGGACTTACTTGCATTTCAGAACATTGTCAGGGGTTCTCATGTAATGATCCACACAGACAAGTTGACCACAAAAGTTCATATAAATCATCAGGAAGGGACAAGATTCGGGTCCCTGCACCGTCAAGCCTCGGAGCTGCTCCTGTGGGCAGAACCTCACCTGAAATCGATAGTGGTGCATCACATCAGTGGGACTACCAACGTTCAGGCGGATTGGCTGAGTTACCCGGAAGTCCACCTGGAGGAATGTAACCTCTGCCCAGAGGTATTCCATTGGATGATACAGCATCTGAGATGGCCGGCAGTGGATCTGTTCACCTCACCTGCAAACGCGAAACTGCCAAGGTTCTTCTCTCGCTTCCCTGGGCGGTAGGGAGAGGTGTCTGTGCCATGGCCTACTTTGCTGCTATGTTTTTCCTCCAGTGCTGCTGCTCACCAAATGCCTAGAGAGATTGCGGAGGACTAGGGCAGAGCTGATCTTGATTGCTCCCTATTGGCCCAGGAGGCCTTTGTTCCTGGACTTTATGGACACGACAGTTGAGAGGCCGTTGATCCTCCCGCAGACCTTCTGTCTTGGGGCCCAATATTCCGCCCAGACCCAGCGTAGCTAAAGTTGACCACCTGGAGGTGGAAAGGGATGGCCTGCGTCGTCAGGGTCTGTTTCCTGAAGTCATCACCACCATTCTGGCTTCTTGTAAACCCTTAACTAATCGGACATATCAGGACTTTTTTTAAATGAGCACTTCGCCACTCCTTGAAAGTGCATCATTGTAAATCCTCCAAGAAGGCATTTCCTGGGTCTGAAGGCCAACATTTTGTAGTGGCAAGCCTCCGGCTTCACTCAGATGCTGTTTCCCTAGGAACCAAGAGGTTCCTGTGGCACTCATTGCTACAAAGGTTCCTTAAGGGTGTGGCACATCTGTCTCCACCAGTGTGCCACAGGTTCTCCATGTGAGACTTACACACAGTGCTCAGGGTTCTTCACCAGTCTCCATTTGAACCCCTGAGGGAGGCTTCACTAAGAGTCCTGTCATAAGGTTGCATTCCTTGTTGCTGTGACATCAGCCAACAGGGTTTAAGGACCACATGTGCATGTTCTCGAAGGACGCAGTCCAACTCGTGCCTGACCCTTTGTTCATCTCAAAGGTGAATTCCACTTTTCATAGTTCTGAGAATATCTATTTGCTGTCCTTCTGTCCTCACCCAAGCCACTCAATGGAAAAGCAGTGGCACAAGCTGGATGTTCAGCAGGCTCTGCGTATCTATATTTCATGTTTAGCAGCTCTCTGCAAGTCTGATTTGCTGTTTGACTCCTTCCAGCCGTCTAGTACTAGCAAAGGAGTGTCTGCAGCTACAATCGGTCACTGGGTCAAGGTGTGCATCTTCTTGGTGTATGAACTACAGCAGCTACCACCCCCATCAACCGTCATGGCACACGCCACAAGTTCGGCAGCTGCTTCAGCTGCGTTTACACCAACGCACCTATAGCTGAGATTTGTAAGGCTGCCACGTGGAAGTCAACCTCTGTGTTTGCCAGGCATTATAAGTTGGGCATTGTTGCATCTGATAGGGCGGCCTTTGGCCGTAGGGTCCTTCAGCAGGTGCTTCCACAGCAGTAGAACTGGAAATTCTGCTTCTCATCCAGGTTGTGAGCTGTGGTATTAACCACGAAAGGTGACCACCTGTACCAGCAGAGGAAGGAACATTGGTACTCACCATGAAAGTTTCTTCTTGACTGCTGTAATGGAGGTCACCCTTGTCTGCCCGTGGCTTCTCCTGCTGGGTTGCCCTTAGGGGTACAGCACTACTCTGAACTGTTGTTTCCTATCTGCTATTTTTTTCTCATGTTGATGTTGATTACTGTTTATCTTCTGTGTACGTTGCTGTCTTTTGCTTCAGGCTGTTCAATGGATGTGGATGGAACCACCCATAGGGGCCTCAAAGGTTCTCCTCATTTACATATTCCTGTCTTCTGGAGCATATGGGTGGGGGATAACTCATGATGAGTGGCTTCTGTTAACACCAGCAAGAAGAAACCTTTACAGTGAGTACCAACATTCCTTTTTGTTCACCTTTTAGGAGTATATTAAATTTCTGCTAAGAGTTCAGAAGTACTACCATCTATAGAAGCAAGTATCTGTTTAATAATTCAAGGTGTTCTACCTTCCACTTTAAAAAGAAAATGATTTTAGAGTAGTTAGAAATGCTATTGATTTTAATGTGGGGGAAAGTACGAACTTGGTTAAATTTTTATGACCTCCATATAGGCCAATTATTATTGACATACAGTGAAATAAGATGCAAAAACACTCTCCTGTCTGGTCCCAATATTAGCAAATAAGTGTATCAAGAGTACAAATTACTTTACTGGTTACTAGAAATGTATTTCAGGCTAATCATGGTATAAAGAAAATTACACAGGGCATTTTATCAAATATGTGTAATATGTTGATGCTGTGCAGCATTAGGATGACCTACAGAAGGCAATGGGAGAAAAAATTACAGATCAGTATTCCTGCTGCTGACTGGGTCTGCAATGTCAATAAATGTAGCAATTAAGAAAAACACCTATGAAATGTCTGTAGTACTACACAGCTGCCACAATTTAAAAAAATGTGCAGTGCAACCTAACATAAATTTTGGAAATGTAATACTAAGAATGTTGGTTTTCTATATATTTGGCACTGCAGAACTATAAAGGAATATGGGGACTATTTCTTTCTTAAATTTTAAGAGAGAGAAAATATGAACATGTACACCAGAGGTAGTACTGACTAAATGATTTGTAAAATTTATTTATTTTACAACTTTTATATACTGCTTTTCTGCCAGTTCTCTTAAGGCTGTTTGCAGTTTATAATAATGGCATACAATCTAATAGCCATGATTTGAAAGGGATAGGGAAGAAGGATTAATTCAAGTTCCGATTCTTATATAACTTCTCATAATTGCTAGAATGACGATACAGCTTCAAAGAAACATCAGATATTGATCAGTCATTTTGTAGTTCTAGCCATTAACACTTGCAGAACCACCTTTTGGTTCCAAGTTCCCTCCCTGGCAACTCCAAGGTAGGGCTGAGAGAGGTTCCTGTCTGCAACCTTGGAGAAGCCGCTGCCAGCCTGTGAAGACAATACTGAGCTAGATAGACCAATGGGCTGACTCAGTATATAGCAGCTTCCTATGTTCCTATGACATCCAGACTAAACTACCCTTTATTTATTTATCATATTTTTATACTGCCTGATATGTTCATCTCTAGGTGGTGTACAAAATTTAAAATCTTTAAAAGTTACAAATTAAAATCATAAGCAGCCCCATTGAAATTAATGTGACAATTTTGTCATTACTAACTTGTCCCATTAATTTCAATGGGACTACTCATGAGTAACTTTGGATGTCGGCTGTTGTGTTTCGTTTCTTGGTCGCCTTAGCCCATGATGAAGTATTGGGAATTGGCTTTCTTATAGACAAATGCTTTGCGTACAGTTACTTTTGCCAATGTATGGCTCTTGCTCATGATCACTTAAAACATTTTAGACTTTTGAAGCTGTAGCATCTAGTGGAAGAAGAAAATACTTCAGATGAGTGGCCTTTAATGTGGGTAACCTTTTTGTATGTGTTTAATTTCAGGCAAGGGATCCCTTATGGCTGGTGCTCAATGAAGCTGGCCTTTACTGGCGTGCATTTGGAAATGGCACCTTTGCTTTCACTTGCTTACGAAAAGCATTGAGCTTGACCCCACATGAATTCCAGGATATCCCTTTAGTCAATCTAGCAAACCTTTTGATTCGTTATGGCCTTCACCTAGATGCCAGCAAGCTTCTACGAAAAGCTTTAGCCATCAATAGCTCTGAGGTGAGATGTTTACCAAGAGAAGTCAATGTCTTACTTCAATTAATTGTCTCTTATGACATTTCAGTGTGAGACACAGTAGTAATAGTGGTTTGTTATATTTGAATATTTTGATACTATTTTGAATATCTTGATACTGGATTAGACCAGGAAATGAATATCGGGAAGAAGAAAAGCTTAATTTAATTCTAAGTAAACATGGAAACTCGTGTGCTCATCTTCTATTAAGAATTCTGATACAAATTAGTTGACTTCAGATAACCATAGAGGTGATGGCAGTATCCAAAAGGAGGACCACTTGTGTATCATGAAGCTGAAGTTCCTGCACCACTGCTATTCTGTTTCTGTGTAGTGGCACAGTGATGTGTGCCTCACTCTAAAACTCCCAAGAATAATTAGCTCCCCATATATATATATATATGAAGCTTCCCAGGGTGAGATAAAGCAGACATCAGCCAGTACTTGGTCACCTGAATAGCCTTAACTTCCTGTTGTATACCTGATATCGGCACATTGTTTATCTAAATGGATGTGTGGTACAATAATGGCACTTATAAAGAGATGCCACTGCAAGCTATTTACCAAGATTGAAAAGGAGGGTCCTTGTGTTGAAGAGTACTGTCCCTGATATTTTTTTCCCCCTCAAAAGCTAACAATCTGATGGAAGGACCTTTTAGGAAAAACAGGCAGGAGGAGATGAGAGATTGTGACATACTTTACAAGTCCATTATCCACTTGACCTCATCTTCTCTACTTGTAACATGGCAAAAATACCTATTCTCAAAGTGCCATTGGGTATGTTAAAGGTATAAAAGGCTTTTAAAGGTTGGGAGGAAGATATTTTGTACTCTCCTTACCTTCTGTATAGCCAACTCCACATCTATGCTTAAAATTAATTATATGAACTAGGGTCAATCTTGCATTAAGTCTATACATCTTATAAATAACTCATACTAATTGATATAAAGGACTAAATAAAAATGCTTTATTTCATATTTCCCTTGCTCTTCCCTAACATGAAAATGAATGCCTATTTTCCAGGGCAAAAATGCAGTCTTGAAGTACAAATGTTTGGGGTTAAAAGGTGTTCTCAGAACAATGGCATAAAGTAATAGCATTTTTTCTGTTTAGACAGTTCCATGTCATACAGTCTCTTTTCTGCAGCCTGGTTGTGTGTGTGTATGTGTGTCTGTCTGTCTGTCTTCGCTTTTTGGTGTTAATATTGGTTCAACTTGATTCAGTTAAGTTTTCCATGCCTCTTGATTGTTTATTATAGTTGAGTATAAGTGCAATCTATACATCTTATAAATAAACAGAGCATTGGTTCATTTACCGTGAGGGCTTTTTCTTGCTGCTGGAGCCGATCTCTGATTAGGTTATCCTTCCCACGTGCTCCCAGGCAGGACTAATGAAAAAGTGTTACTAGCCTTAAGAGCCCGGGATGGATAACCCCGCCCAGTTCTTTTAGGCCAAATGTGCAAGTAGCACTGAACATAATCACTATAAAAACACTTGATAGATAGATTAGATATGAAATAGTGGGAAATTTTAACAGACATCACAGAAATAATAATTTATACCCTTTAGTACCTCTTGGTTTCCCATGTAGTAGGCCAGGACACCACCTGGGAGGGCTGAGATGTCCTCTGCTCCAGCAGCAAGAAGAAGCTTTCACAGTAAGTGAACCAATGCTCCATTCTTCTGCCTGGAGCAGAGGACATCTCTGACTGGGACATACTACAGCTCTGGCCATAACACTCTCTGGGAGGGAGTATCCTTGCCTACTCCGGGGGAAGAACCTGTTGAAGCACCCTGCGACCAAATGCAGCCTGAGAGGTGGCATATAAGTCAGTCTTGTAGTGCTTTGTAAATGTTGATGGCACCTTCCAAGTAGCCACCCTACATTTCATCTACAGGTGCATTCGATGAAAAAGCAGCAGATCTGGCTGCTGCTCTGGTAGAGTGTGCCAGAATATGTTCTGAGGATTGAAGATGCAGTGATTCATAGACTAGGGAAATGCAAGCACGTATCCATCTGGTAATGGTAGGTGCTGATGCTTGATTTCCCATGGAAGCAGGTAGGAAACTAACAAAAAGTGCTTTCCTCCTTCTGAGGTCCTCTGTACGTCTCAAATACATCTTGTGACATCTGCGTACATCCAATTTGTGCCACTCTCGGTTTTTTGGATGTACTGGTCTAGGACAGAACGAGGGTAATATGACGTCCTGTGAGTGATGGTAAGCCAAGGACACCGTTGGTCTGATGAAGGGATTCGGTATAAGTTGGACCGAGTCCGCCGAAAAAATACAGAGGATTTTGTGTGTTGACAAAGCATGTAATTCTGATATCTTACGTGCAGAAGTTATTTCTATCAAAACGGCAGTCTTGTATGATAAGAGTTTTAGAGGTATGGTCCTTATTGGTTCAAAAGGTGCACTCTGAAGCTCTCGGAGAACAGTGTGTAAATTCCAAGATGGAAAACGCTGGACCACCATGGGTGACAGTAAGGTTACACCCCTCAGGAACCTTTTAATATGAGGATGGTTCATTATCTTGCTTTTGGAAATCTCTGCTATAATTCCTGTCAGTGATGCAGCCTGACTCTTCAGCGTGTTCGCCTTGAGCTCTTTGTCCAGTCCTTCTTGGAGAAATGCTAGGAGATCTTTAATGGTTGCTGCACCACGAGGTATGGAGTGCCTGGCTGACCATCGTAGAAAAGCTCTCCATGTGTACTGATATATACGTTTGGTGGAATCTCTTGTGGAGGCCAACATTGTTGTGAGTACACTGTTCGAGTATCCAAATTTACTTAATATTCCACACTCAGTCTCCAGGCGGCTAGCTGTAACCAGCCTGGATCGTGATGTTCAACTGGACCTTGATGAAGTAAATCTGCTGACACCGGCAGAAACCATGGTTGCTGTGTGGCTATGTGGTACAATTCTGGAAACCATGGCCTCTTGGGCCAGTATGAAGCTACCAGGATGACCTGTTCTCTGAGTTGATGAACTCTGCAAACGAATTGTGTCAGGAGTGGTGTTGGTGGGAACGCGTAGAGGAGCTCCGAGGGCCACTCTGCTGACAGCACGTCCACTTCCTCCGCTTGTAGACATGGGAAGCAGGTGAAGAATCTGGGCAGCTGTGTGTTGAGCGTCGACACAAACTAGTTGACCTGCGTTATTCTGAATCGTTGTGCGATCTTCTGGAAGATCCTCTTGTTGCATGCCCATTCGCCTGGTAAGAGCTGTTGTCGACAGCCAGTCCAGAACCAAGTTGAGGTCCCCCTGGACATGGTGAGCCATTATTGATGCGAAATGATTTTCCGCCCAAGACATGATCAGCGCTGCTTCCGCTTGGAATGGTCTCAACCTGGTTCCTCCTTGCCTGTTTATGTGGGCCTTGTCAATCATGTTGTCTGTTCTGACTAACACATGTCTGTTGAATATCATGTCCTAGAATGCCAATAATGCCAGACGGCTGGCCCGCAGCTCTAACCAATTGATGCGGTATAAAACCGCTGTTGTGGACCAACATCCCTGGGCTGCTCTGCATAGACAATGCGCCCCCCAGCCGTTGACCTTGCTGGCGTCGGTCATGATGATGACTCAAGGTAGATCAAGGAATTCCTTTCCTTGGCAAATATTGGCATCTATCAACCACCACTGTAGCGACTCCAGAATCTGTTGTGAAACCAATAGAGTTATATTGATATTTTTGGCTATCGGGTTCCTGAATTTTAGAAGGAACCACGTGGGATCTGGCCCAAGGTACGGAGTCCAGAGTGGCCACCATTAAGCCGAGGAGTCGTGTTAAGGATAGCAACTTGGCCTCTCGAGCCCAAAGTACCTCTGCTACTTTTTATAATTTGCACCCGCTCTTCTGGCACTATAGTCTGTCTCTGTGGGTATCTATCTGCACCCCGAGGTGTAAGATTTTGTATGATGGTATCAGATCGCTCTTCTCCTTGTTTACGAGGAACCCGTGCTGTTCTAAGGTATGTAGAGCTAGCCGAAGGTCTACTGATGCTTCAAGCAAGGATGGGAATCTTAGAAGTAGATCGTCTAGGAAATAAAAAATATGTATTCCCTGAAGCCTCAGGTGCACGTTCAGAGGTGCCAGCACCTTGGTAAATATTTGTGGGGCTCAGGACATTCTGAAGGGAAGGGCCTTGTACTGATAATGTACCCTGCAGTTTTTGAAGCGCAGTAGGTGTCGACTGTTAGGGTGTATTGGAACATGCAAATATGCGTCCTTTAGATCTATGGAAGCTAATAGTTCTAGGTGTTGCAAGGCCTCCATTATGGACCGAAGGGATTCCATGCAAAACCTGCGCTTTGGAACCCACTGGTTTAGGAATTTTAAATCCAATACTGCCCTGAGTGATTTGACCTTTTTTGGAACAGTGAATATGACTGAATAAATTCCCTGACCCTTTTGATAGGTAGGCACCAGTTCTATAGCACTTATGTCCATCAGATGTTGTATTGTGTTTAGTAAGTCTATGTGTTTGATAGGCCAATGTGACCTTGGTATCAGTATAAATCTGCTGGGACGGCTGGTTGTCAGTTCTATAGTGTATCCTGTCACAATTGTTGTTAGGACCCACTGATCTGTTGTAGTTTCCTGCATTTTTGTAGGAAGGTTTCCTCCCAAACCCCCTAAGGGTAAGTCATTGTTGCTTTTGTGGTTTGGGCTGGTTTAAGAAACCCTGTCTATTCTGATTGTATGTTCTAGCCCCTCATTGTCTGTTCCATTGGGGGTGTTGGTATCTAGAATCTCTGTCTGAAAGGAGGGGCAGAAAGATCGAAAGGGCTGGTATTGAAATTGAAAAGACTCCTGGGAGGAGGACATTCCTGCCAACATGGTGCTGGAGGTAGAGGATGGCCTTACGTTTGTCTTTTGACTCCACCAGTACCTCCTTGAGAGCTTCTTCTCCAAAAAGCTTAACCCCATCATAGGGTACTGCAGCCAGGTTTGACCTAGATGCTACATCCACTGACCAGTGCTTCAGCCATAAGTTACGCCATCCTATAGCTGTAGCTGTAGAAGCCCTAGAAGAAAACCTTATAGCATCTAGAGTTGCATCTGAGACAAATGCCTGAGCTTTTTGTATTTTAATGAGCTGATGTCTTAAACTATATATGTCCAATGGAGGATCCTGAATCAGATCGTCTGACCACACCACAGAGGCACGGGACAACATGGATGCAGCTGCTGAGGTCCTAATTGATAGAGATGATGCCTCATTTGCCCTTCTAAAAGAGGAGGCATCTATTTTTTTAATCATATCTTTAAGTGCTGATTCACCATCCCTGGGCAAAAGTGCCCCATTTAACAGGACGACCACTGGTGCATCCATAGGGGACACCTTGAACATATCTATTGCCTCTTGTTGAAAAGAATAATACTTATTGGCCACTGCTACAGATTTTCAGTTAGAGGTAGCCAGCAGCCATTCCTGCTTTACCATGTCAGCGAAGAGCTCTGGTAAGGGAAAAAGCAATTCTTTGTTCTTTTGCTTGGGAAACACAAGTGTTCCCTTAGTGGGTAGAACCGATTCAGTAGGAGTTGAGGGTTGAAGCCCCTATGTATTAACAGCCCTGGTTACAAGGGGTGCAAAATCCTCCTGAGAGAATAAACGTTGTGATAATGTGGATGCAGGGTTTTCCTGGTCATCCAAACACTCCCCCTCTTCCTTGTCCAGTGTGTCCCATCCTGTATCCCCAGGTGGTGTCTCCATAGGAAGATTACTCTTATCAGGTACTATTCCTTGAATTATAATGGTAGGATCGCTTGCGCCTCTATCAGGAGGTGTGGGGAGCGGAGGCAATGGGTTACTAGGTATAGGTTTGGGAGATTCTCCACCAGACCCTTCAGATGAACGCACACACACCACTTCCATATTGGTAATAATTTGTTGAGGGGATTGGTCATGTCTATCCACACTAGTGTGCTTTCTTTTGCTTTTTGCCTTTTTGGGTGCCTCAGACTCCTCAGCGGAGGGGGAGGAGGGGGAAGGTCCCCCTCTTCCTGCCCTTTTCCACTTTTTGCATAATTCCCTTTAAGGATAATGCTAAAGTTTTAATCCAGTTTTGCCATTTAGTGGGCATTTCCTGGGGAAGGCTGCTACTCTGCAAGGTTTGGGAGCTATTTGGAGAAGCTACCTGGTTGGCTGCGACAAGGAGGGATCTCACCAGTGCTGCAGTCGCTTCTCTCAGTCCCGATGAAGCATCCTCCCTACGGTGTCCGGTTCTTGCTCCCTGGCAGTCTGTGGCTCATTTCATCGAAGAAGTGTGACTTTGGTTAGCAGCGGTTCCCGACATTCCCACCAAAACTGCCGTGCCACCATTTGCAGTGCCGCGTGCACTCAAGGCGGCAGTGGCGCACATTTGCTCCCTCAAGCTTGGCAGTGGTGGGAACGAGGCTGAAGCCTGGCCCACGCTGACCAGCTCCACTCCTTCCTGAGCTCTGGTTGAGCTCCGCGTCACACGGGTTAGAAGTGAATTACATGGTTCGGCGTCCTTCCCTGCAATCAGAAAGGGACCCAATCAGGCATCCCCCATATCTGTTTGGCCGTGTGGCACGACCATTAATGGCAGCGCCATAGCAAGCGACGATCCCGGGGCCCTAGTTGAGAGTGGGAAGCCTGCTCTGTTTCTTCCCCTCAGAACTAGTATATGTCTAATAAAATAAAATAAATAATAACCTGATGGCGCTCCATTTGATTGATTGATTGATTGAACTTTTATACCGCCCCACACACGTGTCTCCGGGCAGTTCACAATCAGAAAACATTTAAAACACACATAAAACCACATAAAAACAATTAAAAATGAACAATTTAAAAATCAATCATGGAATTAAAACCTATGCATTATTAATTAGCTGAAAAGGCCTGAGTAAAAAGATGGGTTTTTAAATATTTTTTAAAAATTGTCAGAGATGAGGAGGATCGTATCTCAATAGAGAGCGCATTCCATCGTCCCGGGACAGCAACCAAGAAGGCCCGTCTCTGTGTGGCCACCAGACAAACTGGCGGCAACTGGAGACGGACTTCCAAAGATGATCGCAATGGACAGTGAGGCTCAATGAAGAAGACGTTCTCTCAAATACCCAGGGCCTAAGCCGTTTAGGGCTTTATAAGTTATAACTAGCACTTTGTATTTTGCCCGGAAACCTATAGCAGCCAGTGTAAGTCCATCAGCAGAGGTGTAACGTGGTCTCTCCGAGATGACCCAGAGACCAACCTGGCTGTCGCATTCTGAACCAACTGAAGTTTCCGGACTACGTACAAAGGCAGCCCCACGTAAATCGCTTTAAAGAAGTCAAGTCTGGAGGTTACCAACAAATGTACCACTGTTTTGAGGTCATTGATCTCAAAAAACAGGCGCAGCTGGCGTATCAGCCGGAGCTGATAGAAAGCCCCTCTGGCCACCGCCTCAACCTGAGAAACCAAGGAGAGGTGTGAATCCAGAAGTACTCCCAGACTGCGAACCTGTTCCTTTTGGGGAAGTGTGACCCCATCTAGAACAAGTAGATCGAAATCGTCTCTGGAGTTCTGACCCCGCACAATAAGTACCTCCATCTTACCTGGATTCAGCTTCAGTTTATTCTCCCTCATCCAGCCCATTACTGCTTCCAGGCAGGCATTTAGGGAGGATATGCCAGCTCCTGAAGAAGTTGACATGGAGAAGTAGATCTGGGTGTCATCAGCGTACTGGTAACACCCAGCTCCAAATCCCCTGATGATATTTCCCAGCGGTTTCATGTAGATGCTAAAAAGCATTGGAGAAAGTACGGAGCCTTGAGAGACACCGTACTTAAACTCAGATTTTGAAGAGCAACAATCTCCAGTCGACACCATCTGGAATCTGTCCAAGAGATGCGGGGAAAAGGATTGGAAGGAGAAGTTTTAAGAGAAGATCAGATAAGCTTGTTTGTTTGTTTGTTTGTTTGTTTGTTTTTTAACAGCGGTTAGAGAGGAGAGGATTAGAGGCAGGAGAGATGGAGACAGATATAGTGGCGATAAAAACAAGAAAAATAATGAGGATTAAAATATTTACAAAGTAGTTCTATTGAGCTCTGTCTAGGAGCGCAGCAGGACTAAAAGAACTGAGTGGGGTTATCCATCCTGGGCTCTTAAGGCTAGTAACACTTTTTCATTAATCCTGCCTAGGAGCACATGGGAAGGATAACCCAATCAGAGATGTCCTCAGCTGCAGGCAGCAGAGAATAAAACGTTCAGAGGGGCAACAGACTAAATGAGGAGTGATACTGCACATTTTGTTTCCCCTGTGCGTTGAGCATCTCAGATACCATATCTGTGGGTTGTATTTAAAGGAAGAATTATATTAATGCAGGTGTGTATTAGTATAGGGTATTTGAGGTTTTTAAAAAAATAAAACTTAAACCAGAACTCCCCAAAGAGATTAGGGTAGAGGGAGATTTCCTTTAAACAGGAGACTACACAATAGGCTTTCTATACCTGTTCCCAGTACTGTCTATTTTAAAGTACTTTTGAGCTATTGTCTGCATCTGTTTTGAGAAGATAAATAGCTGAATATGTGACAAGATAACAAGTAAAATTCTGGCCTGTGCTGACGCAAATGTGCTTTTCTCCTTTTAGCCTCTGACTTTCTTGAGCTTAGGAAATGCCTATTTGGCTCTAAAGAATGTCAGCAGGTCATTGCAGGCTTTCAGGAGTGCCCTGGATATTACTACAAAGTGTCTGGAGTGTGAGAGGAGCCTGAAGCTGATCCGCTGTCTGCAGTTTTATCCCTTTCTCTACAACATCACATCTTCCACCTGCAATGGTAAGCAGCTGCTGAAAAAGTCCCCAAAATAATAACCTGTCTCTGTGAGGCTTCCTGCAGAAATTGGACTTCTCTCACTCTCTCTTCCCCCACCCCCTCTCTCTGATAATCTGATTTATTTCTCTACACTGTTTGTCCTAACAGAAAGGGAGCAATATTTTCGCTTTAGATTTAAAAGTCTAGAATAAAGCTCTCTTCCCCTTTATCCCTTAGCTAATCTCCTTATAATATCTGTATGCAACTTTTTCTAACTAGAGATCACTGGAATAGTTTCAGATCACTCTATCCAGAGCATTGCCTGCTACAAGCTATTGGAATGTTCTTATTTTTCTCTCCCATGTTATTCATAAAATATCAAAAGCACAGGACGTGGAGGAAGGGTTTTTCTTTACTCAAGAATAAGTGTTATGTTAAACTCATCCCCCACCCCAATTTCTCTTAATATAACTCATGTTTAGAAACTATATATGGATTAGTTTCAAATCCACACTATATTAAAAGCAGAATTCTGTTGTTCGAAATCTGCAGTGAATACTTGAAAAATTTTATGTCCCTTTTTTTAACGAGAGCTTGAACAAATTTCTTCAGAGGTAACTTTTAAAGCTGTGATGCAGTGTGTGTGTTTGTGTGTGTGTGTGTGTGTGTGTGTGTTAATAGAAATTGACTGAAAAACGGACAAAAATCGGGCAGAAGTGGTAATTTTAAAAATTAACATTTAAAATTGCCAGAGATGGGGGTGGAGGCGGCCACAGCAGTGGGATTGGGTCATTAGTGGCGCATTTTACCTTCTAAAAATCACTGCAGATGGTAAAAGAGGTGGCCACAACAGCAGGGATTGCAGAGGAGGCAGTGGTGCATTTTTCCTTTTAAAATGGCCGCGGAGGCATATGCAGCAGCGGGGATCACAGCAGGCTCCCACCATTTGCAGCAATTTTAGAAGGTAAAATGTGCTGCCACCAACCCAGTCCCCGCTGCTGTGGCTGCCTCCTGTCTCCTCACCTCCCTCTAACCCAAGCCCTTTACTTGTAATGAGGAATCCTTGCCAGATTCCCCTTTACAAGTATGGCTGTGGCCGACCCCCCCAACACGCGGATATGTGAGCCTTTTTTCCCCCCTTCACGTTTGTCAAGGTCGGGTGCCTATTCCCCGACTGCAGATACGCGAAATTGCAAATGCTGAAACCGCGGATAACGAGGTTTGCCTGTACTTCATAACAATATTTGTCAAGGGGTGAAAACAGTTGCATGTCTGCTGCATGTTCAAGTACACAGCTCAAATGTGGAATCTGGAATTTGGCTTCCAGAGAATCTCAGCTTTTAGCAAGTTTCATTGTGGAGAGAGGCCTGAAGCTCTGTGGAAAGGTTTTGGCAAAACCTTAGATGATGACAGAGTTGAACAAAACTTCCAGCAGGAGGGTAGCGGCCTGCAGCACTCAGCTGCTTATTTTCTCCTATGACTTGTAGTGCTCTTTCCCTCATTCCATTCTCCTCTGAAACCCAATCTCCATTCATCACCTTTCTTGCTTTCTACTACTACAAACTTTGTCAAAACACTTTCAAATTATTATCCTAGACCAGGGGTGGGGAACCTTGGCCCTCCAGCTGTTGTTGAACTGCAACTCCCATCATCCCCAGCCACAATTGTGGGAGTTGTAGTTCAAAAACAACTGGAGGGCCAAGGTTCTCCACCCCTGTCCTAGACGCTGAAGTGACACAAGAAATGTGTGTAAGCTTCCGTAATTGTTGCCAAATCTCTTCCTGGGGATGTTGCTTACCAATATTCACCATTTACAGTGAGGGAAATAAGTATTTGATCCCCTGCTGATTTTGTCCGTTTGCCCTCTGACACAGAAATGACCAGGCTATAATTGGAATGGTAGGTTTATTGTAGCTGTGAGAAACAGAATAACAACAAACAAACCCTCAAAAGCCCAGTGCCCAAAAGTCAGCGATGGATTTGCATTGTAGTGAGGGAAAAAGAGTATTCAATCCCTTCACAAAAGATGTCTTAGTACTTGGTGGCAAAACCCTTGTTGGCAATCACAGAGGTCAGACGTTTCTTGTAGTTGGCCACCAGGTTTGCACACAACCCAGGAGGGACGTTGTCCTACTCCTCTTTGCAGATCCTCTCCAAGTCAGAAAGGTTTCGAGGCTGATGTTTGGCAACCCGAACCTTCAGCTCCCTCCACAGATTTTCTGTGGGATTAAGGTCTGGAGACTGGCTGGGCCACTCCAGGACCTTCATGTGCTTCTTCTTGAGCCACTCCTTTGTTGCCTTGGCTGTGTGTTTTGGCTCATTGTCATGCTGGAATACCCATCCACGACCCATTCTCAATGCCCTGGCTGAGGGAAGGAGGTGCTCACCCAAGATCTGACGGTACATGGTCCCATCCATCGTCCGTTCGATGCGGTGAAGGTGTCCTGTCCCCTTAGCAGAAAAACACCCCCAAAGCATAATGTGTCCACCTCCATGTTTGACGGTGGGGATGGTGTTCTTGGGCTCATAGGCAGCATTCCTCCTCCTCCACACACGGCGAGTTGAGTTGACGCCAAAGAGCTCGATTTTGGTCTCATCTGACCACAACACTTTTGCCCAGTTCTCCTCTGGATCATTCAGATGTGCATTGGCAAACTGCAGACAGGCCTGTACATGTGCTGCCTTGAGCAGGGGGACCTTGCGGGCACTGCAAGATTTCAGTCCTTCACGGCGTAGTGTGTTACCAATTGTTTTCTTGGTGACTATGGTTCCAGCTGCCCTGAGATCATTGACAAGTTCCCCCCGTGTAGTTCTGGGCTGCTTTGTCACCGTTCTCATGATCATTGCAACTCCATGAGGTGAGATCTTGCATGGAGCCCCAGACTGAGGGAGATTTGACAGTTGTTTTGTGTTTCTTCCATTTGCGAGTTATCGTGCCAACTGTAGTCACCTTCTCACCAAGCTGCTTGGCGATAGTCTTGTAGCCCAGTCCAGCCTTGTGCAGGTCTACAACCTTGTCCCTGACATCCTTCGATAGCTCTTTGGTCTTGGGCATGGTGGTGAGTTTGGAAGCTGAGTGATTGCTTGCTTCTATGGACAGGTGTCTTTTATACAGGTACTGTAACAAGCTGGGATTAAGAGCACTCCCTTACAGAGGGTGTTCCTCATCTCAGCTCGTTACCTGCATATAGTGAAAAGACACCTGGGAGCCTGAAATCTTGCTGGTTGATAGGGGATCAAATACTTATTTCCCTCACTACAATGCAAATCCATTGCTGACTTTTGGGCACTGGGCTTTTGAGGGTTTGTTTGTTGTTGTTCTGTCTCTCACAGCTACAATAAACCTACCATTCCAATTATAGCCTGGTCATTTCTGTGTCAGAGGGCAAACGGACAAAATCAGCAGGGGATCAAATACTTATTTCCCTCAGTGTACTGTTCTTGTACTATTTGTTTGTATCTCTCTTCTGAGGTTCACATATGGTGTTATTTCCTCACATTTCTGTGCTCCTGGGTAGTCTGGAAGTCTAAATGCAGAACCATCTATTTGGAAAATAGAATATCAAGTAAAGAACTTTGATTTCTGCAGCTGAGATTCTCATGGATGCTGGACTGAGTGTGTGTGTGTGTGTGTGTGTTTTTGTTTTGTTTTTTCATGCTGCATTTTAAATATCTTTATACCCTAACCACTCTAACCTTCAGTTATACTCTCAGACAAAAGAATATAAAACAAGACCATTAATAGAGTATGGGTTTTGAGAATTGCGTCATTATTCTAAGTTGTTAGCTCTTTTGTCTTGCATTGCTCTTTATGGGAGGGAAGTGGAAAGTCTGCCCAGATTCGTCATAGTAATGATGCTTCTAATGTAGGCATAGCCATTTCGGCACTAGTTTGGGGACCTATTTAATTCTACATGTCCTCTCTATTCAAGACTTGTCAGAGAGCAAATAGATAAAACACGGATTTACTATTGGAAACTTCCATATTTACATTGTTCCCTCTGTTGCTCTTCATATGCTGTGTTCCTTTCTTTTATAGACTACAAAGGTGGGCAACACTTCAGGTCATCTTGTCCAACCCCTGCTAATGTGAGAACTTTAGAACTTTGAACATGAGAAATGGTGTGGACTTTTCTTTGTTTTCTTTTTAGAATGTGAAATAAACATTCTAATAAATCCAACTTCTGATATTGATGGCTTTTTTGTGGGATTTTTTAAAAAAAACACACAATGGAAAGGGAAGGAAGGGAGCACTAGGAATCAGCCAATGTGTCTAATGCTCACCATTCTGTTTCTTCTTTTCAGTGGGCTCAAAAGAAAATTTTATAGGAATCAAGAAAGTCAAACCTTCAAATACATTTGAGCATATCTCAAGTACAGAGAATAGTACCTAGAACTGAGCATATACATCCTTTTAGTAGCAATGAAGATCATTGGGAGGGTCATGGGCATCTGCAGAAAATTTTCCAGGGGCTGGGGGTGGCAAAGTAGGCACATGCAAATGTATGCACATGGCTCCATATTAATCTGGCCATGCCTCCGGGTGGGTGTGGCAACTGCCCCATTACGCCTACTGTGGACACTCTGGGGAGTGATAACCTCTTCTCATCTCTTTATATGATTTCTAGCTCTCTGTGACTACATCTTCTGATATTCCTCCATTATTTAGAATGAAGTGCCTGGTTCATAGTGGGCACTTGCCTTTACACATGAGCAGCCTAAGCTATTCTTCACCACACACATGCTCATCACTAGACTATACATGGATACAGGACTGCTTTGGACAATACCACCCCCAGCACAAATGATCAGGAAGGTGCATCCCTTAATCATGTGGGAAGACCCAAGTACTGGAGCACTTACATAGGTGCTTTCCCTTCCACAAAATATAGACACATCTGCAGAGGACATCACAATGGATGCACTCTTGGTGCATCCCCTTCCTGATTGCGTAGGCCAGAATGGTATCATCCATAGTCAGCAACAGTGGGCAACCATTGCTGTGATGGCAGAACTATTTCCCACCATTAAAGTCATGAGAATTGCTGCTGGCTGTCTCTGTGTATAGCCCAATTCAGTGACTTATTTCTTTGGGAGTGTGACCCAGGGATGGTTTGGGTTGTTCACATGTAGGAGAAAACCTAAGTGAAGTGGCCCTGAGTTTTTTCCTGACATGCAGAAATCAGATTATTCATTCATTCATTCATTCGATTTCTATACCACCCTTCCAAAAATGGCTCAGGGCGGTTTACATAGAGAAATAATAAATAAATAAGATAAGATGGCTCCCTGTGCCCAAAGGGCTCAGTCTAAAAAGAAAGATAAGATAGACACCCGCAACAGTCACTGGAAGTACTGTGCCTGCGGGTGGATAGGGCCAGTTACTCTCCCCCGCTAAATAAAGAGAATCACCACGTTAAAAGGTGCCTCTTTGCCAAGTTAGCAGTCAGCAGACTTATCTCGCTTTGCATGTAATGCGTCTGTCTCATATATCAGTTTCACCTTTTAATTTGCATTACTGAAATTAATGGACTTTTGCACGATATTCTAATTTTCCGAGTTTCACCTGTACACCCAAACAGTTGTATGCAGGAATGCTTCTATTTCCCTCTGAACTTCAACCCTTGGGGATGTATTTGGGGGGGGCACAGACACTTGCAGAGGGAAAGGGGGATTGCTGAAATTCACCCTCCCCTCTTTGCCTGCATGGCAGTGTTCCTTGTATACAACTTTTGGTTTGCATTTAGGCCAAAGTTTGGGGTTTCTTTGTAATTCACACATTATTGGGTGTAACTTCTATTTAGTGGGAAGTTGTTACTTTATGGAAGATTAAGTCTTTGATCAATCTTGATCACAAGTAGATGAAGGTCCCATAATATACACAACCAAACAACAAGTGTAACTGAACATCACCATCATTGTAGTAGCTGGTGGTGATGCACCATTGAGGCAGATAGGATTGACTGCATTTATAATTGCCATCTGCTTGGCTAACTCTTCATTCAGCATGGATCAATCTTTGCAGTGACCATAGTACAGAAATGTGGGTTCCCTGTCTTTCCAGAACCTAGCAAGATAAGCAACTTCCATCTCTGTGTTATGGTCAGTTGATCAGAATGTGTTGTCATCCATCCCTATTATTTTGATTTTTCATTATAAGAACAGAGAAGATAGGAAGGGGGCTGTAGTGCCCACAGGTAATGCTCCTCCCCTGATCTAACAATATAGAACAGCTGGTGAGCATTAATCTGAGTCTCATACTTATATAGAGAATTGTATACAAAATAAAGGGTTATGGACATATTCTAATTAGGGCTATAATTTCACAATGGTATTTACCAGCTGTAAAATATCTATCTGTACATGAGGCTCATATCAGCAACCAGATATCCCAAAGACATACCACTTTTCCTTCTTGCTCATTCTCTGACTTGCTTCCAACTTCTAGAAAATTATACAAAAATTCAAAGATCAAGAAGAGCACATTGTACATCAAAACATGTGGGCTCAGTTCAGACATTCCAACAAACTGTGATCTGTTGGATCAGAAATGATCCTGTGCACACCCTTCTCTCATCTTCCGTCCTCCTCCTCCTCCTTATGTGTCCAGCTACATGCAGAGCTTCCTAGTTTCTGAAGCCATAGTATCCTGCGACATCTAAACTGGAAAAGTGTAGTTTAAGCTACCCCAGCAAACCAGGATGCCAAACCATGGTGACTTCTTGCATTACTTAAGCCACAGTTTCCTCACCTGGATGTCCTGGGTAACTGATTAAATAAACCAAAAATATTTGCATTTAACTGTGCACGCAAGGGGATCTGTCCTACAAATTATCGTTTGCTAGATTGTCTGAACTGAGCATTAATGTTTTACTAAAGTTAACAGTTGCTTAGGCTGAATCAGTGTGTCTGCCCTCAGAAAGTAATTTCCAACCACTAGGCATCTGCCTTGTTTGCTATCACTGAGCACCTGTTTCCAGATTAATGCAAGCGTCCAGTGTTCCACCGCAGGTTTTGAGCCAGTTGTTGTTTGGAATAGATCCATGATGATTGCCATGGAAATGAAGCCTCGTATAAGCTTTGAAGAAATGACTTTAGCACTTAAGCTCTTCTCACTGGTTGACTTTTTGTATTTTCCTCACTTCCTTGTGGTGCTGTGGCAGCCTCTTCTTTAGGTTTTGTGTTCAAGCATTCAGCACAGCACAGGTTCTTGTCTTCTCTGTCACTCTTGTTCTAGTCCATATACCATGCTTTTTCTTGGGATCATGGTCCATATGTCTGGTGCATCTCATGGCATAAGATTCCACATTTGTATTCAGAAGTACACATTTCTTCTCTATGTTTTTTTTTTAAATAAAGCTTAGGATATCAGTATATGCTTTCATTTCATGTACTTTACTTAAGTACTATATCAGGGAAACTTGCACATTGTGGACTAGGGATGTGCACAAACCTGTTCAGTGGTCTAGACACAGATTGCCAAACACGTCTGGAACCACCGCATTTGAACTGGTTCAAACGCAAGGGGTGGGGGGTTCTTTAAGGCGCGGAGAGGGTGTTCTTACCTCCCTGCTGTGCTGTCCCCTCTGATGCTGGATTAATAATCACTGGCACGAGGCAGCTGTATTGCCTCTTGCTGCCTCGGTCAGCATAACACCAACTAGATGTGGTGTTAGCACCAACCAAGTGGCTGCCACTTCCAGTGTTACACTGACCAGGGCAGCAAGACGGAACCAGCTGGCCTGCACCAGCTATTTTTAATGCAGCGCCAGAGGGGGAAGTGCAGAGGAGGAGGTAAGAACACCCTCCCTGGTACCTCCCTGGTTCTGTGCATACCCCTAGAGTGGACCAGTGTTAGAATTAGAAACAGGTGAACTATGCCTTAAAATGCTGATTATCCAGCTTTACTGGTTTTTAGAATACTGTAGAGTTCCTTCTCTTGAAGTAGGTCACTAATTGAAGACAGAATCAATGTGCACATAAGGGCTTCTGAGAACCTTGCAAACATAAATAATAAAAGTTGGATTTTCCCTAGTGTTGAATATTTTGAAGGAATTCTAATTTACAATCCTACATTTTCTAGTTTAGACAAGGAGAGTCTAAAAATCTAGAGTCTTTAGAAAATCTAAGTCACAAGCCCTGCATTTTTATCCTTCAAACTTGTGTAAAATGGGCATCCAGGAAATCTAGTATGCCAACCCCTTTTGGTCAAGTAGTAACCATGATCACATAATCTCACTTAGGTCCAAAGATCAGAATGACTTAACATTGAGGGCTGATCAGGTGTATGATTGTCCTCATGAATAGCATTTCTATGTAGAGAAAAGTATGTAAGCCACATCTTCATGACAAGTGCACACGTGCCTATCCCCCCGCCCCCTGGGGCTTGCTTAGGAAGCCACAGTTAGCAGTAGGCTCCCCGAATCTGTATGTTACTGCACTGACAGGAAATAAACTAGGTGTGTGTACAATCAACATGAGCTGTGTGCTTTTTTGTATATGGAAGCACTATCTTGGTAGGCAGAAATCTGCATTTGAAGCAGCCCAAAGCACGTTTAGGAAGGTGACTTCATGACATCTGTGGCTCATAGATGTTACGTATATCTGGTAAATATTTTAGCAGAGTGCCAGTAGGTTTGTGAAGCTTTCCCCATATTTCATGTAGGAAAAATAGCTATCTTTGTCTACTAGCTAACATCCTAACAAGGCAAGCCTGTAAGTAGGCTTTAGAAAGATGCATTGGGAGCCCAAGTGCAATTCCCCCCAGTCCTCCTGCGTGCATACTGTTGCATCACAGAGCTAAGCACTGCTCATGCTCTGGGAGCTCTCTGAAGGATCAAAAATTCCTTGCTGAAGGTCAGTGACATCTTTCTGGTCTTGCAGAGCACAAGCAGCACTCACAAGTCTTAGTCCTATGGCACAACAGCATGCATTCAGGATGACTGGGGATGCTGTATATGGGCTCTTGCCCACAGAGCCTTCTGACATGCATGCTTTGCTAGAATGTTAGCCACTGGTGACATGACGCACAGCTTACCATCACTAATACTCCGCCCTGTGTATTTCTCACTGAAGTGGGAAAAACTGGTAATGCTGCTTGAACAACCACTGGGTCTGAAAAGCATTGGGACTGCTTACAGGTCTGTACCAGGGCCAGGGCAGAACATTACAAAGACAGTGGGCTTCCCATCATGTCAACCACTCTTGCTTTGTACATTTACTGAATGAGAATGGCACAAAAGACCAGTACACTTAGTAGCTAACTACAGTTGGCTACCATAGCTAAATGATGGTACATTAGTTAGATCAGGACGGATCACTTTCAGCCATCCTGCAGATGTTTGCCTACAACTCCCATAATACCTATTTGCCACTGTGGTTGGAGATTATGGGAGTTGTAGTCCAAAAAAAATCTGGAGTGCTGAAGTTGAGCAGCCCAGAGTGAAATGGTACTTTGGCTGGTACTTTAACTGTGTCTAAATGATGGCATTTTAACACTGAAATATGTGTGTGACAGTAAATAATATTTTTGAAGCACTTAAAGGTACCTTAATGCTGTACAAAAGTGAAATAACTGATAAGGCACTCACTAGTAGGTGCTCAAAGTGCTTCACAATAAGTACAATGCTGTTACTCTAGATATAAAAATACAACATACCACAAATATAGTACCGTTCAGTTACGCCAGTATAATATAGAAAAATAGTACATTATTTTAAGGAAAATTTGAGAAATTTAAGGGATAATAGGAGGGAACCAATAAAAGATCCCTAAAAGTATATTTGCTAGAGAAGAGAGTTCAGTGCTTCCTAAAGGCGAGAGAATATTGGTGGGAAGGGAGAGCCGGTTTAGCACAGAAAACCTACAACAGCAACAGTCTAATCACTGAACACCATAAGGTATGCCTGTGAGATTTCCATGTAGCAGTGCTATCTAACCAGAGGTGGCCACCAAGGAAATGGTCCAGGAGCAGTTTTCTAAATATGACTATATCTAACAAGCCTAAATACCAACAAATAAAATTATCTATAGTTGCAACCCTAGGCATACATACCAAGAAGTCGGCTTATCTTGAATTCAGTGTAACTTACTTCCCCTTGGGTGGAAGTTGAACCAAAAGGTAGGTTATAAGTATTTTAAATAAATGTGCATAGAATAGGGCCTTCTATAAAAAAATCCCACAACACTGGCCCTCATAGCTGCTTAGATTAATTTGGAAGATATAAGGGCTAACGATCAAAGTGCTAACTATCAAAAAGAAGGCAAGTAAAAAGAAGACCAAATATACTGCATTCTGTTCCTCTTTTTCATGTGTGACCGGGATAGTTTCACATAATTACACTGCAAGATAAGTGTAATGTAAGATCAATTACATTCATTCATTCATTCATTTATTTGCAGCCTTTTGAAAATGAAAATGTGCAGCATTAGCAGCATGTTCCCTTCGGCACTGTGATCATTCCTAGTGAGATACATGTTGATGATCATGTTGTCTGTCTCTATTCTATGTAAGGTATTAATGCAGCTCCCCACCACACACACAAAAAACATTGATCCCACAAAATGACTTATGGACCATCTCTCTGAGATTAGTGTGACGGTAATCTAAGTTTTTTTGCCTTCATTTCATGCCTGATCAAAGAAAGAACTTCAGCTTTTCATAATTGTTTTAAAAGAAATTGTGAGTATGGAGTAAAGATTGCTAGGTAAATTAAGAAATACTGGCTGATAACCAGACTAACAAAACAAAGTTCAGCTAACTCAGCTCCACCACTCATGATGTGAGAGGGGGCACATTCTGACAGCCTCTTCTTGCACAGGAAGTGCTCTTTGTCACCGAAAAAAATGTCACTGAGGAATGCACAGCCCTTGGACATATTTTTGGGTGACACAGTATTTCCAGTGGAAGGGGAGGTCATCAAAATTCACCTCCCCCCCACAAAAGCACTGGTGCAGCATTCATCTGAAACTCTTCAGAAGCACTGCTGCTACACTGGTGTTTCCCTGTAGCACTAGTGCTTCATTAGTCTGGATGTCACCATTGGGTTGGATCCTCACTTTGTGCTCTGGAAATGGAAGCTTCTTCCATTCATGGAGCACATTATAAGCAATATCCATTATAAGCAAAGTTGTTTTACAGATTCATTCACATTAGCAGCATCATTCACATTAGCACCAAGGAGCCCATGGTGGCACAGTGGTAAAACTGCTGCCCTGTAACCAGAAGGTTACAAGTTCGATCCTGACCAGGGGCTCAAGGTTGACTCAGCCTTCCATCCTTCCGAGGTCGGTAAAATGAGTACCCAGAATGTTGGGGGCAATATGCTAAATCATTGTAAACCGCTTAGAGAGCTCCAGCTATAGAGCAGTATATAAATGTAAGTGCTATTGCTATTGCTATTGCTATTGCTATTATTTTAATGTGAACTAACGGCCATGGTTGCTTTGGCCTGTTCTAATGACCTGCGGATAGAATTTTGAGTAGTTTGTGTGAAAAGACCAATATCAAGGCATCTTGGAGGAAGTTAGTGGCTGACAGTAGCTGTTCTTCACATAAGATGCTTTGCAGTTTTGGAAATTTAATTTATTATAGGAAGACATTAGAAGCTACAATGCATTTCACAGAAGTTTAACAAGAAGGCAGTATCACCATTCTGAATCTGTACCATTCTCTGTTCCCTGTCTTCTAAAGGATGTCAAGTTATTTTTGAGGCACTAATTGAAATTCAGGCCACAGGATTACTTAGCCTGCTGCTCTATATGTAGCATCAGAGTACCCTGAGAGAGGCATTGCAAATAGCATTTTTCTAGTTTTTCTTATCTGCTGATGCTATTGGAGAGTTAAATTTAGAATCATCTTCCATGTTGGGCCTCGTTCCAGATGGTACTCAGAAGAACACACTGTGGTTTCTCTGTCCACGTCACAAAGAGAAAAATCCTGTTCTACCCAGTGACGAGAGAAGGACAAGGGGCAGGATGTGGTGGTTTTGAATGCAGCCAGCCCTGCTAGCTCCCTTCTCCATTATTAATGGATAGGTTGTGGATAAGGGCTCACTGTATTCTCAGCTGTCCCAGTGGACTTTGTAGGGAGATAGCCTTTGTGGATATGTTTGTCCCTCTTGTGCCACAATGTGTTCAGATTTAGCAGACAAACATTCTTCCTGATTTTTTCCTTTTCATGATTTATTTAGTGATGGTTTATATTTCATAAGGGTGATTTTTAGCGCTATGTTCACTAGGAACAGGGCCCATTATGCAGTGGTCAGGCATTGGCTGTTTTTTGGCAATGCAAAAGAAGAACAGAAGCAGCACCCTGCTGGATCAGGCCAAGGCCATCCATCTTGTTTCCCACACTGTCCAACCAGGAGCCCATAAGCAGGAGATGAAAGCAAACCTCTCCCACCATTGTCCCCTGCGACTAGTATTCGGAGGTATACTGCCTCTGAAGCTGGAAATAGTATATAGCAGGGGCTCCTAACCTGTGGCACTCCAGATGTTGCTGAACTGCAACTCCCATCATCCCCAGCAACAATAAATGATAGCTGGGGATGATGGAAATTGTAGTTCAGCAACATCTGAAGTACCACAAGTTGGGAACCCCTGCCATATAGCATGAAGACTAGTAGCCACTGATAGACATGTCCTGAATGAATTTGTCTACCCTTCTAAAATCATCTGTGCTAGTGGCCATTGATACATCTTGCAGCAGTGAGTTCCACAGACCAATTATGTGCTGTGTGAAGAAGTATTTTCTTTTGTTCATCCTAAATATCTTGCCATTCACTTTGATTGGCTAACCCCTGGTTCTGGTGCTGGTAGAGAGGGAGAAAAACATCTCTTCATCCATTTTACCTACATCATGCATAATTCTATAAACCTCAACAGTGTCCCCCCAGGCAACCTTTTCTAAATGAAAAAGCTCCAATATTGCAGCCTTTTTCTTAGGAAGTTGCTCCATAACTGATCATTTTGGTTTTCTTCTGCATCTTTTCCAGCTCCACAATATCTATTTTGAGACTCACCAACCTTGGTTGCAAAACAGATTATTGCAGGAGATGTATCTGTAATAGAAACATAAATACTAAAGGTCCAGTCCGGTTCTAACTCACTTTGAAGAATTAAATCACAGACAGAATGAAAAGTAACTTGTGCTGAAGCAGAATTTGTGGCCCAGAATGTTTCCAAAGGTCCTGACTGTCCAGCATCTCCTTTAAGACTAATGTAAATTTTCTGCTGCTTTTCCTAGGCAGCTTTTTGTTCCATAGGCATTTTGTTAACAGTGTAGGTTGGTTCACACATGCATATTTATCACTTGTGACTGCAACATAAATTGATGGCTTGCATGTATAAATGACCACTCACAGATCTGCCATAAACATACCTTTCATATTTGTCACATCCAATACACTGCTTTTCAGTTCATCTTATTTATTTGTTACTTCTCTGTGTCAACTGCCCTCAGCCATTTTTGGAAGGGCAGTATAGAAACTGAATTAATAATAATAATAAAATAATAAATGATCAAATAATACATATGAATGTGTGAGCCACCACCTAATGGTGCAGCAGGGAATGACTTGACTAGCAAGCCAGAGATTGCCAGTTCAACAGCGAGAGAGGAAGATGCTGAAAGGCATCATCTCATACTGTGCGGGAGATGACAATGGTAAACACTTCCTATATTCTACCAAAGACAACCACAGGGCTCTGTGGCTGCCAGGAGTCGACATTGACTCAGTGGCACACTGTACCTTTATGTGTGAGCCAGCCTGTATTTAATTCAAATCGACCACCTTCTGTCCTGATCTTGATCAGTCACACTGAAGACTAGTGCTTCATCATTTCATCAGCCTTTCCAATATCTACCTTTTCACCTCTGATATTACGTTATCGAAAATGGACGTACCCAGCAAACTTTCCTTAATGGTATAATGGCTATTGTACTGTGCAACCGGGTGTTGGCCTAGTAATATTGCATTTGCGCAGTTTGCATAAGTTGCACAACTTGTGCAAGTGCAAAGTTTAGGCAAATTGTGTTACACAAGAATAAGCCCACTATTTCCAATTGCCTAAATTGTGCAAACGCAACATTACTAGGGTGACGTACTGTTGCACAGTATGTCAGCCAATGTGTCTGACATTCTTAACTCTTTTTGATTTACATTGCTTTCTCTACGCATTCTTTAATTTGTTCATAATGTTAAGATGAAGTACCTAAATTAATGCTTAATCAAACTTGAGCAGAGCAGTTCTGTTACCAGCCATGTTTGCATATGATATGTCTCTTATTGTTCACCAAAATTAAAAACATAATAACAGCCCTGCTGGATCAGGCCCAAGGCCCATCTAGTCCAGCATCCTGTTTCACACAATAGCCCACCAGATGCCGCTGGACGCCTACAGGCAGGAGTTGAAGGCATACATAAGAACAGCCCTGCTGGATCAAGCCTAACGCCCATCTAGTCCAGCATCCTGTTTCGCACAGTGGCCCACCAGGTGCCGCTGGAAGCCTACAGGCAGGAGTTGAGGACATGCCCTCCCTCCTGCTGTTACTCCACTGTAACTGGTACTCAGAGGCATCCTGCCTTTGAGGCTGGAGGTGGCCTATAGACCTTGTCTAGTAGCCATTGATAGACCTCTCCTCCATGAACTTTTCCAGACCTCTTTTAAAGCCATCCAGGTTGTTGGCTGTCACCACATCTTGTGGCAGAGAATTCCAAAAGTTGATTATGTGTTGTGTGAAAAAGTGCCCTCCCTTATGCTGTTACTCAAGGGAAATTATATTTGCCTAGATTGCAACAATATTGTAAAGCTGACCTATGTTCCATGTATGATCTTCTAACATAAGTCTTCCATAGTGGTATTACTTTCTACTATTCTTCCCCAACTTGTTATATTCAATTTGATACATGTTAGTAAAAGGCATCAGAATTCCAGTGCTGAGATCTTTCTATATTATCCCTAAAAGCAGTTCTTTGCATGCTGCCACTGGTTTTCAGACAGCCACTTCCTTATCTGTAAGACCTAGCAAACTTAAAACAAATTAAACTGCTGGGCTTTCTCCATTGAAATCATCCAGTCCATTTTAAATTTATAATAAAAATAGTATACTAGCTTAGCACATTTTCTACAGGTATTTTGTCATTAACTTTGGTTAACCTTTTTCCATTTTGTCCTGCCCACATTCCCCATAGTGTTGTTCTTGATAGTCTATGGATTTTCTATAATATTCTCTATACTTGAAAACTCCTTTTTTTCCCCCTCCATCTCAGATGACCAAAGTTTCTTTTGCTGAAGGGCATCACATTCTTAGAGTGCAACGGACCTGTGTCTGGATCTGATGTCAGCTATAGAGACTAATTTCAGCACTGGGGTCCTGTGCTTACCATCTCTTATAAATTACACATGAAGCTCTGCGTATTGCAGAGATTTAAAAAGATGAAATCAATTAAATTTTAATGGGAGAGGGAAGGAGATGGTTATCGGGGGAGGGGGGAACACTGTCTCTGTTACAGTGATGGGAGTGGGAAGAGTGGCCAAGACAAATTTAATTGTATGTCAGGATGTTTTAAAAGTGTATAAAGTTTAGTGACTTCTCTTTAACCATTACCTAACTTATTTTGTAAAATACTTTCAGTTAGTATCCCAATTCTGTTAAGCAATAGAATAATGTCTTTCAGCATTTCAAGGGGTAAACTGGTATTATAGTATTACTGAATGTGTTGTAGATCTTTATTTTTGTCCCTCCACAAGTAGCAGTAAATAGCCTAATTTATCAGAGATAAATTCATGCCAGCATGCATTTGTCAAAAATAAATCCTGTTAGACTCTCTCTCTCTCTCTCTCTCTCTCTCTCTCTCTCTCTCTCTCTCTCTCTCATTTATTTATTAAGGCAGTTACTAACTTGATTGTGGGGATGCTTCAGATGTAATTGATCTTGATTTCAGCAAAGCATTTGAAGAAGTTCCCAATGATATTTTTGTTAACAAATTGGTCAGATGTAGGTTAGATGATAATACTGTCAGGTGAATTCGCAACTGGTTGGAAACCCATATTCAAAGAGTATCTATCAGTGTGTTCCTAGTCAAACTGGAGGGAGGTTTCAAGGGCCTATGCTCTTCAACATTTCAATCAATTCATTGATTTATTCAACCAGTTTCACTCAGTTATGCCCCTCCAGTGCAATACTATTCAGGGCAGCTCACAAAACAGTAAAACAGTATAAAATTAATAAAAATTAACCAAAACAGAACCAATTAAAACTTGATTCACAAAGAATTTTTTAGTAAATCAGTTACTTAGATGGAATGATGAAGAGTATCTTCATCAGATCTAAGGATAAGAAGGATCAGATATAAGGATAATATGTCCTTCATGGAGGACAGGTCTATCAATGGGTAGCCACCTCCAGCCTCAGAGGCAAGATGCATCTAATTACCAGTTGAAGGGGAGCAGGAGCCTGTGGGCTTCTGAGGCATCTAGTGGGCCACTGTGTGAAACATGATATTGGACTAGATAGGCCTTGGGCTCATCCCCAGGGTGGAGCTGCTGTTGCAGGAATGAAGACAGGAATGAAATTCAGAATGACCTTGATAGCGTAGAAAACTGGGCTGAAACTAATCTATTATATTAATTCTCCTGGGTCTGCCTTGGAATGTGCGTCCCAGAGCCCAGCTGATTGGCTGGGCGGCGGACGCACCTGATTGGCTGAGGTGCACCCAGGAGGATTGGTTGCCGCCGCGGCCTAGCTGTCGAGGACAGAGGTGGTGGGCCCGGCCCAGCCACGGAGGCAAGGCCCAGGAGGGGGGAAAGAAGGGGGGGCAGAAGTGGCAGTGGGGAGGAGAGGTGGCTGGGTCCGGAAGCAGAGACTGGGGCAGAACGGGGGAGGAGAGGTTACCACCGGCCCCAAAGAGCACACAGATGCTCTGTGTGGGGTCAACTAGTAAAATGAAATTCAGCAGACTAATGCAAAGTTCTGCATTTAATTTTTTTTAAAGTCTAATGCACAGGTAGAGGATAGGGGGTGAAAAGAATCTCGAGACTGCAGTCAATCACATGAACCAGCAGTGAACATGAATTGGCAGTGTGATACAGCAGCAATGATATTTTGATTAGCAAACTGGTCAGATGTGGGTTAGATGATAACACTATCAGGTGAATTTTGCAACTGATTGGAATTGCTGTCAATCACGTGAATCAGCAGTGTGATAAAGCAGCAGCAGAAGAAATTCAGACTGCATTAATACCGTAAAACCATAGCTTCCAAGTCACAAGAGATTTCAACTGGAGTATTGTTTCCAGTTCTTGAAACCATAACCAAATTAGTATGGGGCTCTCACTCACTGAAGTTTTTTAAGCAGAGGCTGGACAACCATTTGTTGGGGATGTTCCAGCTTTCTGTTCCCTGCCTCGTGCAGGGGTTGAACTAATAGCCTCTAAAGTCCCTTCCAACACTATGCTTCCATGAGATTCTGCACCTTCAAACTCTTATAGATTTCACTAGGTACAATGGACACCTTAACCTGTTAGATAAGTACTTAGAAGCAGTAGGACAAATGTACAAAATGATGACTAGCCCACAAATGTTTTTACTAGACCACAGCCCATCCATACTTATTAGTCACTGTTGGCACATTGATAGCCTAAACAAAAAAATTCTTGTATCTAGTTTACAAAGATGTCCATGCATAGTCATATGAAGGCTATTCTTACCACAGGCAACCAGGCAAGTAGCTGTTGTTTACATATCTACAATCCATTTGTTTGAAATTAAAGGGAGAAGATACATTGAAACTCCATGAAAGGGCCCTTCATTTGGAAAATTTAGGGATCTACTGGTGTATTCAGTTATCCTATTGTGTTGCTTTCCACCTTGATGTAACAAACATACTTAGACTTCGGGAATTTTATTCACCCACTCACCCCTGCTTGATATCAGCTGTGGATTTATTTATTTATTCATTTCTTTTCTAAACCGCCCCATCCAAAGGCTCTGGGCAGTGCACAACAAATTTTTAAAAAACATTAAAACAAACACCATTTTAAAAATGCACTGCTTAAAACAATATAAAAATAATTTTAAACAATTCAGAGCCATTTAAAAACCAATTAAAATACTTTAAAAACAATTTGCAAACCTTGGAAGGCCAGGCCAAACAAATAAGTTTTTAGGGCTCTCTTAAAGGCCAACAATGAGCCTAAATTACAGATATCTGCTGGGAGTGCATTCCATAAGCCAGGAGCAGCAACAGAGAAGGCCCGGCTCCGAGTTGCCACCAGACGTACTGGTGGTAACTGGAGACGAACCTCTCCAGATGACCTTAATGTGCAGTGGGGATCATACAGAAGAAGGCGCTCTCTACAGTAGCCTGGACCCAAGCCATTCAGGGCTTTAAAGGTAACTTTGTATTTTGCCCGGAAACATATCAGCAGCCAGTGCAACTGTTTTAAGACAGGCATAATATGGTCTCTCCAGGTTACCCCAGAGACCAGCCTGGCTGCTGCATTGTAAACGATCTGAAGTTTCCAAACAAAGTTTACATACAAAGGCAGCCCCACGTAGAGCGCATTGTAATAGTCAAGCCTGGAGGTTACCAGCTGATGCACCACTGTTTTGTGTAGCTTGAGAAGATCTTTTTTCCATAGTTCTTCATAGTAAACTGGTGTGTCCTTAATTTCATGATCAGGCTGAGGCTTATTTGGAATAAAAATCAATGTAAGGCCTTTATGTTTAGGCTGGTTTTTAATTCTCAGACCAGTCAAAGACTATTTTAACCTGTTCTAGTTTACAGCAGAGAGTCAGCTTTTGCAGCTTTTAGGTTCGTGCAAATGATTTTTAACTTCTTCCTTTTGCAGAAATCTCCCATGTCATACTTCAAGGTACATTAGAAACTCCCTTCAGTTTCCATTCTGGTTTGCCATTTGGCATGGGAGAATTTGAGAAACACAAATCCCTTGGGTGCATGGAAGTAGTTCTATCGTTCTCTAGATCCTTGTTTATCCTTGTTTATTGTTTTGCCTGTCCAAAGCCTATTAAGTCAGGATAGGATGTGAGAAGCTAGCATAAAGAGGGAAGCAATAGACTTAACTGAAATATTGTTGAGTGTTACAAGGGGACCACTAGACTCTTAAGTCCAGCCCCCTATGCCATGAAAGTATTTTTACATAAGTCTCCCTCAAATTAAATCACACTGTTTCTTTAAATAAATAAATTTAAAGTCCACTTTTCAACCAAACTGGTTTTTAAGGCATCTTACCAAACAAAGAGTACAACTAAAAATCAGTTGAGAACCTAATAATCCTGACTACATAGCATCTATAAGCAAAACAGAAGCCTCCTCTTTTATCTTCATTCATTCCAATAAAATTCTATCAAAAGGTGCCTGCAAATCAGATAGCTGAGCTCCAGGCCACTCAAGCATGGAAAGCAAGCTTCACACTGCAGAGGGGGGGGGAAGGGGGGCGAGAACCACTTGCCTGTCCAGCTAAGAAGATGAAATTCCTTCCAACCCTAAAATATACCAATCAAGTTTTGCTCATGCCGAGGACTGACTTTCTGGCATATCCACCCCGCCCCCGTGAAAGTCACATGACCAGCATCCTGTCCCTACTTCTGACAGCCCCTAATGCCCCAGAAAGAAGTGGGGGAAATGTACTATAAATTAAGCACCAAGACTTTTTCATTGTGGAATTCATTCAGTGGACAACATTCCTCTGTAACTCCAAGTTTGCTAAAAATAATGATGATGATGATGATGATGCCGCCCAGGATTGGATTGTTCTCAGTGTTTTCTTCTGGTGTTATATGTGTAAGAAAACCTTCTAAATAAGACTTGGGAATTCTATATGCATTATCTCTGGGCCAATGCACACTGACATACAACTTGGCATGTGGTGGCCACTTGGAATTTGTACATGAAGTGGCTTTGGAGCACTATCATAATGTTGTTTTGCTTACTATCATAATGTTGCAGCGTGTGTTCTGTCTGCGTGGTATACAGAGCAAAGTAAACACCAGTGAAAGGATTTTAAGATAACTTTACTTGGGAGACAAAAGCGCTCAGAGAAGATCAATACAGAATTTGCTGACTCATACCCAAGGAACAGGAAGGAGAACAGAAATTCCTAGCTAGCCCAACCAATACAGAGGAAATTATAGTGCCCCCTCTGGCTACATAGTAGCTTACATGCACACTATACAGCATGCTAGGCTGCAGCTGTTGCATATCCCAACACATAATAGCTGAGAAGAATAAGAGAAGGACTAACCTCAGTTGTGTGGTCTACACAACTGGATTCTTTTACTGAGTTCGAAGAATAAATCCCTACTTCCCCCCTATAATATTTCTGAGGGGTTTCAACTGTGGACATAGGAAAACTAATATCTGGACGTGCTCTAATTGAGATCAGGTTGCTAAGCCACTCAGGAATCTATCCATCAAGTACTGTTGCTGTTTCATATTAATCTCAGTAGCATTATGTGCAGTTACATAGAAAGCTGCCACATACAGAGTCAGACCTTTGGTCTACCTAGCTCAGTATTGTCTTCATAGACTGGCAGCGGCTTCTCCAAGGTTGCAGGCAGGAATCTCTCTCAGCCATATCTTGGAGAAGCCAGGCAGGGAACTTTAAACCTTTGGCTCTTCCCAGAGCGCCTCCATCCCCTGAGGGGAATAACTTACAGTGCTCACACTTCTGTCTTTCATCCATATGCAACCAGGTCAGACCCTGCTTAGTTAAGGGGACAAGTCATGCTTGCTACCACAAGACTAGCTCAGCTCTCCTCTCCAGTTATCCCTTTCAGCCCTTTGCTTGTATGCATCAATAATTCAGGCCATGTAGTAACTGTTTTGCCTTGAGGGAGCCATGTCTGCATCTGTGTGTGTATGTGTGTGTGTGTATCTCACAGGCCACTGTCATGAGAAGAGCCAAGATGACAGCCATGCCAAGCAGAAGTACTTTGACACCCAGGATTCTGAGAGCATATCCATGGAAGACAATCCTGAGGCAGCTGCTGAAGATGATTCCACAGATCTTGTGCATAGTTCCACAAGTGATTCGTCCTCTCTGACTTTAGAAAGTAAGTGAATCTTGGAACAACAAGCTCAATAAGGTAGCTCTTCCTTTATTTTCAGAGCAGTTGTTGTTTTGCAACCGTCTGCATCTGCAATGGCCAAGTTCTTCACATCAGGATTTCTATAGCTGTTGTATATGAAAGACAATTTGTGGCTTTTCATGACAGTTTTTGTAGCAGTCTGAGAAGCTGCACTTGTCAGCATTCCAACTTCTATATAATTGTTAAGGTTATAGGATCTTTAACACTGAAGTTGGCCATCTGGGCTGGCCCAGTTCATATATGATGCAGACCACAGGTAAATCACTTAAAGCCGCCAATAACAAAAAAGGCAGGCAGTTTCCAAATTGGAAGCTCTTATGACAAACCTTTAAACCAAGGCAACACAACTTTGGCCCTCCTGCAGATGTTGGCCTACAACTCCCAACATCCTGACTATTGGCTGCTAGGGCTGATGGGAGTTGTAATTCAAAAACAGCTAGAAAACCAAAGTTGTGCAGTCCTGCTTTAAACTCTGAGCTCTTTCAAATTCATTTGAGGACCTAGTAGGGGGAGTTGCTCATAGAAAAATCCTGGCATTAATTCAGTGTGCTGCATTTGTGTGCTTCTGGATCATGCCCAGTGTCCCTTGATATCTTGGTGCAGGCATAATGTTCTATCTTGGGACTGTTTTGTTGCCATAGACCTAATTAAGATCCTGAATGTACTCTGAAACCATGGTTTATCATGTTGATCTAAGCCACTTCCCCCAGATAACACATATAGGGAGATTCCAGCAATACTTCGTCACTTTGCAATTAGAGAGTCAAGGATACTGCCTTAACCATGATTTGCTCTGTGTAGACATGACTTTTAATTCTGGTCAACACAAACCATATTTGCAATCCTGCTTCCCAAATCACTATTTCACATTAAGAAAAATAAACTATGGTTAAGTGTTGTCCCTGCACATCTCACTAGCAATTTGGTAATCCATTTATAATTCCTGGTTTGCTACTAAGGATGAACGAGCCAATGTGATTCCATTTCATTTTTTCATTCTTATTCATTTGTCACATTTTATACTCCAAGCAATGGGATTTCTACATTTTTTTACTTTGAAGATTTAGCCTCATGGCAATAGCTCTGCATATTCTACACTAAAAAATGAAAAATACAAATTCTGTGCTAAGAGAAGCTAAATTCTGCAACCTATACAATAAATCCAAACTAGCTTATTTTCCCAGACTTTATTTTATTTCTGCTACTCATGATAGGCAGTTTGGATAACATTTCCCCTCTTCCCTTAACCAGCCCACACAATTAAAAGGGGGATACACCAAGAGCACACCTGTCATGATGTCTTTCATGGGCCTTCCAACATCTTCTCAGCACTCTTCTTTAGCATGGGAGGGGAATAAAATGAAATGTCCCTCTACATGCACTCCAAGTATGGAGCATGTGTAGAGCAGCAGTTTAAATGATGTGCCTCTCACACATAATGAAGGAACATGACGGGAGCATATTGGGATGTCCATAAAAGACCACATGATGAGCACACTCTTAGTATGTTCCCTTTTTAATTGTGCGGGCCAGAAAAGTATTATCTGAATCAACTCCATGAGAGGCAAAGAGCTATGCAGGGAATTGAAGCTCTAGTTCCTGCCACTGGGAGATATGCTTCACTCCTGCCCACATATTATCTTTGCAGTCTTGAGGGTTAGAAACTTGCTTTAAAAAGATGAGGGGAGGGAGTAATTGGTGAATATTTAGTGCTAAATTCACCAGTTACAAAGTTTGATTACATAATTTAACTGTCCTGGACAAAGCTTTTATTTATTTATTTATTTTTATTTATTATTTAATTTATATACTGCCCAAACTTTCATCTCTGGGCAGTTAACAATGACATAAAAACAATTAAAACAAATATAAAAGGTTAAAACAGTTTAACAATTTAAAAACAGTATAAAATTAAAACCTACTAATTTAAAAAGCTTGGGTGAAGAGATGGGTCTTCAGATGTTTTTTAAAAACAGTCAGAGATGGGGAGGATCACATCTCAGCAGGAAGCGCATTCCACAATCTTTTATTTTATTTATTCATTCAGTTTATATACCACCCTTCCTGAAATGGCTCAGGGTGGTTTACATTAAAATCAAAAACATAGAATAAAAAATTAAAATCAAGAAACATTTAAACTAGATTAAATCTCATTAAAATCAAGGTTAAAACTAGATATCATTAAAAGCCAGGCTGAAGAGATGGGTCTTGAAGGTTCTCCTGAAGGCTTCCAAGGAAGAGAGTCCTCTTAAATCCACTGGGAACGCTTTCTACAACCTGGGGCAGCAACTGAGAAGACCCAATCCCATGTTTCCACCAGATGAACTGGTGGCACCCAAAGACGTATCCCTCCTGATTATCTTAATAAGCAATGGGGATCTTGTAGAGAAAGGTTCTCTCTCCGGTAACTTGGACCTAAGCCATTTAGGGCTTTAAAGGTAATAACCAGCACTTTGTACTTTGTCCAGAAACATAATGCAGTCAGCAGTTATTTAAGAACAGGCATAATGTGGTCTCTCCAGGATACCCCAGGGACCAATCTGGCTGCTGCATTTTTAACTGAAGTTTCCAAACTACATACAAAGACAGTCCTATATCAAGCATGTTGCAGTAACCTGGATGTTACCAGCTGGTGCACCACTGTTCTTGGGGCATTCACCTTAAGGAATGGGGCAGATTTTGTCAAATCAATCACAGCTGGTAAAAAGCACTCCTGGCCACAGCCTCAGCCTAAGACACCAGGGTGAGACCCGAATCCAAGAACACTCCCAAACTACAAACCTTTTCTTTCTGGGGGAGTGTAGCCCCATCCAGAACAGGGAATCCTAACCCATCTTGCAGATTACGCTCCCCCCCCCAAACACCATGAGCACCTCCATCTTGCTTGGATTCAGCTTCAATTTATTATCCCACATCCAGCCCATCATTGCCTGTAGACAGGCATTTAAAGTGATAATGCCATTTTCTGATATTGATGACACGGAGAAATTTGTGTGTCATCAGCATATTGATAACACCCAGCACCAAATTCCCTGATGAACACATCTAGTGATTTCATGTAGATGTTAAGCATTGGTGACAGAATGGAGTCCTGAGGGACTCCATATAGCAGCTTCCGATTTGAAGAGCAACTGTCACCAAACACCACCATCTGAAATCTACCCAAGATCTAGGAGCGGAACCACTGTAAAACAGTGCCTCCTGTCCCCGAAATCCCTCAGGCGATCCAGAAGGATACCATGGTCAGTGGTATTGAAAGCCACTGAGAGATTTTTTTAAAAAACCCAACGGAGTCACACTTCCTCTCAATTCTCTGGCGAAGGTCATCTATCAGGCTGACCAAGGCCATCTCAACCCAATAGCCTGCCCTAAAGCCTAGATAATCCATTTTTTCCAAGACCTCTTGGAGCTGGTCAGCCACCACCCTTCTCAATCATCTTACCCTACCATGGGAGGTTGGAGACTGACCTATAATTATCCATCACTAGGGGATCAAGAGCAGGCTTTTAACTGGATAAGGGTATTTGATGCTATGAAGTAGCTATGTCCTAAAAGGTTGTTCTCAAGAATTGCCCAAGATTTTCTCTGAAGATATCGTCTTACCTTAACATGAAGCTTTGAAGTATCATATCAGAAAAATACAGGTTCCTGAGTCAGCATTTCAAGATCAAAATAGGGTGAAAGAGAGACCAAATGTAACACTGTACATCACTTCCCAATGGCGGGAGCATGAACCAAACAGGTGCCTGTTTTCCTCCAAAGAAAGGATGAGCAACTTGCACTTTCTGTAGTTGCCAACTTACATCACAGCAAATTACATTGTCTTTAACATTCTCTCCGGTTTTCGTGGTGAGAAAAAGTCCTTATAATCCCAGCATGAGTTCAGCTATGAACAATCCCTGTGTGTAATCTACATTACATGACTTGGAGAAATGCTCTAGTTTCTAGAACTGCTTCTTCCTTCAAATAATGGAAACTTCTTAGAGATTTCATTAAGTTTCAAAAGAACCATGCTGCTGCTTTTGATGTATTTTGCCTCTTGAATTATAATTTTGCTGGAAACATATTTTAGCAAAATTTAATGGAATCCCCTGTGCAGTGATACCCTTCAGGTTCTGAGCTCTGCAACTAGTGAATCTGACAAGCTTCTGTCTCTTTCATGAACTCTCACATTTGTACCCTACCTTTTCCCAAGGAGCAAATAGCAGCGTAAGTTGAGATATTACCAATTTTCTCCTCAAACTCTGCTTCACAGGCTGTCCGCATTCTGCATAATAACTTGTCCTTTCTCTCTGATGTCCTACTGGAGGTATTGCAGTCTGCAGGCAGGATCATGGCTGCCCATGGGCAGGGTCACTGACCACCAAAGCTGTCCTCATCCCTCCTACATTTGAGGAAGATTATCTCTTCAGTGAATGGATGGACAAAGAAGCAGTGGAGACTTCAGAAAAATCAAAAAGGAAGATTTGTCCTTCATCCTGCAAACCCATAAAAGAGGAAGAGATTAACATACTTTCTTCCTGATGTTCATATCAGAAATTCCCTTTGTGGAATCAGACAAGATCATGGTCATGATGATAGTTGTTAATCTGTTGAGGTGCAAGGGCCTTTCTGTTGGCGTGAGGAGTAGAAACAAGGTGCCAAGATGGTAGAAGCAAGATGAGACCTCCACCCCCATGAGACCCATCTTGGTATCAACATACATTCTTGAACTTTAAGCAGTTTGCCCAGCCTGTTCAGTTTCCAGTTCGATATTTGATTCCTACCTGATAATTCAACAACATCACATTGGCACTGTTCTACATAAACAAACAGGAGGGCTGATGTCCCTAGTCTTTCACAAGAAGGCCAAGTTACTGGAGCAGAATGAAGGCTCAACACATGAAAGGCTCAACACATCAAAGGCAAGGACCACACTCAGGCCAACTGACTAAGCAGGCAGCCGCTCAGCCTAGGAAAGTAGACCCTACTTGATTAAGTCTTCAAGCAACTAATGGTACATTTTGGAACTCCAGAATGGGACCTCTTTGCAGAGCCACACTACATGAAAACTCCTGAATTTCTTGTACAGAACCAGAAGCACTCAGACACAGGGAGTCAGTGCCCCAGCCCAAACATGGCCAATGAACATCCTTTTCACCTCTTCCCTTTCTCCTTTCCCTTCCTTACAAGAGTGCTAGCCAAGATCTGGTCCAAATAGGCCAAAATGATTCATGTAGTTTCAGAATGACCTTAATGGCACTGGTTTTCAGACACTGTCAACCTGCTCTCTTGACCTCCTTTTGAATCCCCACCAGTGTCCTGGCACAGGGACCCTTATTATATCTAATAAGGCAGCGCTAGGAGGCCTAGGCTACTCTGATAGGGTAAATACCCTTCTTGTCTACAGGAGGGATTCCACCGATAGGATACACTAGAGCACCTGAGTATGTTTCTTCTCTTAGTGTCAGGCCAGTAGTATTCTCCTCACCTGCATTTATTCACACCATTAGACTTCCTCCAGAATGGCCTCAGTTTAGGCCTCAAGCTCCACACACTCGGCAGGCAAGTGACAATGCTAGGCTCTGGCCTGCCCCTACCCTTGGGGGCCTCTCTGGGTTTCTATATCTTCATTCGTGATTTTTCAGGATGGCCACCAACCTATCACTCCCTGTTGTCCATTACTTCTCTACCAGGAAGCTAAAAGCTATGTTCCAAGTACTCACCAAAAGTCAATTTGAACTCTTTAGCAAGGTCTTCCTGTTCTATATCTATCAAGTAAAACTTACTTCAAGACACCATCACCTCAGCACACAAGGTTTCTTAACTGGCAGCCCTGTCCACCCTCTGTATTTTCCACTGTGACAAAGTGATTTTTAAGCTGGACCCTCTTTTAATCTCTTAAGATCAACTCCAACTTCCATAGAGAACAGGAACTCATCCTTCTGCTCCAACCCTAGTGACCAGAAGTAGAAAGGCTGTCACTGCCTAGATGTCCATGGTGCCCTCAAATTATGTATCTGAAGAATCTTACCATTTCAACACCTCTCCTCCCTTTTAATCACTTGCTGGGTAAAGGGAAGGTGACATAGAGTTTCCAAAGTCTCTCTCTCCCCAGGTGATTCAAGGTATGCATTGCTGAAGTTTGCAAAGCTTCAGAAAAGCCCCTACCCAAAGGAGCTGTGCCTCACTCCTCCAGAAGCACGGCTGCCTCTTGGGCTTTGTTCTCAAGAGTTTTGGCAGATAAAGTTTGCAGGGCCACTACCTAGCCCTCAATTGTCACGGTCGCCCATTACTATCAGATCTGTGGATCTGCGTCCACAGATGCAGCCTCTGTTAGAAGGGTGCTTCACTATGTACTACAATCATAGGTTCCTAGACAACTCCTCTCACCCAGGTTCATTGGGGAACTGCTGTGGTATGCACCTGTGATGGACCACTGAAGGGTGACAAATAAGGAGAATAAAGAGTTTGCTTACATGCCAATTTTCATTATACTTCTTTGCCTAATACTGGTTCACTCCCACCTAGGACCTGTTCTTACACCCCATCTGCACGTAACGTGGAACCAAGGGTCTAATGGACCCAGGGTTCTGTCTTCCCCCCACCCCGTGCGCTTACCTCTCTGCATTCAGACAAAACAGACAGGAACTGAACTGTAGTCAGGGAGACTACAGATTTGAGGGGGAACTGCTTGTGCGGGCTTCCTTCTGGCATGGACAGCCCCAACAGCCAATCAAAGCCAAAAAGAGGGAGGAGCTTCCTCCCTCAACTCTAGTTACAGCAAACTCAGCTTGCAGTTCAGCATTCACATATAATGCTAGCAGCTGCAAACCTCAGGTAAGAGCAGCAAAATTCACTACAGCCTGAGGTTTCAAATTGGAGTTTGGGAAGGGAAACCTCAGGACACTTTTCTGCCGGCACCAGGGTTTCTCTAATACAGGAAAGTCAACCTCAGACTCCTTTAACTCCAGTTTCCCATTATGTTTAAATTGGGCCTTGGAGTCTTACTAGGATGGGGGAGGGTGGGCTAACACAAACAAGGAGGAGTGGTTTGTTGCTATGTCAGTTGAGACTAGCCTATGGGAGGAAATAGGAGGTGCCTCTTAGCCCAGCCTCCAGCCAATGTTTTCTTCAAAGACCCTGCTTCCTGGTGAACAAAGAGGAGAGCCCCCCTCCCCCAGTGTTGGACCACTGTCAGGTGAACAAGTAGAAAGTGAATTCACAGGTAACTGAATGTTTCATTCCCGTTTGCATGATTTGCTTTTTTAAAAAGAGCCTCATGTGCCTCCCTGTAGCCGTGAGTTAAGAAGACTTGTTCACATAAAATGTTTCTGTTCTCTTGGTTAAAACTCACATGTTCACTAGTTTGGCTTTTAGAAACAATAATAGTAAAATGCAAGTTACCATTATGAAATTATTTAACCTTGGCTTGCACCTAAGAAACCCTATTTTATTTCCACATTTAAGAAATAACTGAAAATACACTCTAACAAATGTAGGAAATAATTTGTTTAAGAACATGATGATGATCAGAAGTTGTTATTGCACTGTTCCATCTGCTTGGCATAAACGAAGGCAGAAATGTAGTGTTTCCTTGCATGACATCAGAGCATAATTATAATATAACTGTTGAGCTGAGTGATTGATTTTAGTGATTCTCTTTTACAGGTACTGTTATTGCAGAAAGCAATGGCTCAGAAGGAGTGGAGAGTTTAGGGGATGCTCAGATGTCTGCAGAGATGTTGGCATTAGTAGATGAGTTTGAAAACTCTTGGCCCCTTGAAGCCTTTGAGGGAGCACTGGAAGTGAAAGGCCATCGGATGGACTTACAAGGGATCCGTGTCCTGAAGAAAGGTTCTCAAGATGGGCTTGCCAGCTCCTGTTTTGGGGATTGCGGAGACGATGATGATGATGAAACTGAATGGGTAAGAACTCTCATCAGCAAGGTTAAGTTGTACTTTGTATCCAGACTTTGGTCATCTTACCTGACATTCAAAGGATTATTCTCTACATTACATCACTTTGACTGTGAGCTATCTACAGGAAGGAGTGCAGGAAGGAAGGTGATTTAAGTCTCCAAAATGCAAAGTGTCTTCAACAGGGTACTGAATGCAAAACTCAAATCACCCCGACAGCTGTTATACTTCTACTAGCCCAAGAGAATAGCAGTGCTGCCTTAAGAGTGAAAAGAGTTTATATTAAAATTTGAACTCAAAATGTTTTATTGTAACACATTCTGTTTACCTCCTTTTTTCTCTGCACCCATAGGGTACCCTCACTTCTCTGTAGCACCACAGATTTCTCTACAACCACATCTCTATTAGTCAATTCCACTTTCTCTGTTGCACTCATTCTTCTTGCTGCACTCCTATGTCTGTTAATCCTCATTTTTTGCTCTGTTTCTGTCTATACCCCCTTTATCTCTTCAAGACATGTTCAGTGCCCTTATTGCCCAACCTTTTATTAATGCTTATACAGGTGAAAGTCAAAAAATTAGAATATCGTGCAAAAGTTCATTAATTTCAGTAATGCAAATTAAAAGGTGAAACTGATATATGAGATAGACGCATTACATGCAAAGCGAGATAAGTCAAGCTTTAATTTGTTATAATTGTGATGATCATGGCGTGCAGCTCATGAGAACCCCAAATCCACAATCCCAGAAAATTAGAATATTGTGAAAAGGTTCAACAGTCTAGGCTCCAGGTGTCCCACTCCAATCAGCTAATCAATCCATAACACCTGCAAAGCGTTCCTGAGCCTTTAAATGGTCTCTCAGTCTGGTTCATTAGGAATCACAATCATGAGAAAGACTGCTGACTTGACAGTTGTGCAGAAAACCATCATTGACACCCTCCATAAGGAGGGAAAGCCTCAAAAGGTAATTGCAAAAGAAGTTGGATGTTCCCAAAGTGCTGTATCAAAGCACATCAATAGAAAGTTATGTGGAAGGGAAAAGTGTGGAAGAAAAAGGTGCACAAGCAGCAGGGATGACCGCAGCCTGGAGAGGATTGTCAGGAAAAGGCCATTCAAAAGTGTTGGGGACTTTCACAAGGAGTGGACTGAGGCTGGAGTTAGTGCATCAAGAGCCACCACACACAGACGGATCCTGGACATGGGCTTCAAATGTCGTATTCCTCTTGTCAAGCCGCTCCTGAACAACAAACAACGTCAGAAGCGTCTTACCTGGGCTCAAGAAAAAAAGAACTGGTCTGTTGCTCAGTGGTCCAAAGTCCTCTATTCTGATGAGAGCAACTTTTGCATCTCATTTGGAAACCAAGGACCCAGAGTCTGGAGGAAGAATGGAGAGGCACACAATGCAAGATGCTTGAAGTCCAGTGTGAAGTTTCCACAGTCTGTGTTGATTTGGGGAGCCATGTCATCTGCTGCTGTTGGTCCACTGTGCTTCATTAAGTCCAGGGTCAACGCAGCCGTCTATCAGGAGATTTTGGAGCACTTCATGCTTCCTTCCGCAGACGAGCTATATGGGGATGCTGACTTCATTTTCCAGCAGGACTTGTCACCTACCCACACTGCCAAAAGTACCAAAACCTGGTTCAATGACCATGGGATTACTGTGCTTGATTGGCCAGCAAACTCGCCTGACCTGAACCCCATAGAGAATCTATAGGGCATTGTCAAGAGAAGGATGAGAGACATGAGACCAAACAATGCAGAAGAGCTGAAGGCCGCTATTGAAGCATCCTGGTCTTCCATAACACCTCAGCAGTGCCACAGGCTGATAGCATCCATGCCACGCCGCATTGAGGCAGTAATTGCTGCAAAAGGGGCCCAAACCAAGTACTGAATACATATGCATGCTTATACTTTTCAGAGGTCCGATATTGTTCTATTTACAATCCTTGTTTTATTGGTTTCATGTAATATTCTAATTTTCTGGGATTGTGGGTTTGGGGGTCTCATGAGCTGTACGCCATGATCATCACAATTATAACAAATTAAGGCTTGACTTCTCTCGCTTTGCATGTAATGCGTCTATCTCATATATCAGTTTCACCTTTTAATTTGCATTACTGAAATTAATGAACTTTTGCACAATATTCTAATTTTTCGAGTTTCACCTGTATTTGTGCAACACTGAGATGCCAGGAGAATGGGGAGTGGTTAGGGATAGAGAGCAAAAGAAAACTGTCTGGAAATTGCCCTTGAAATCAGCTAAAGTCTGCTGGAAGTCAGCTAGCTTTCCATTGATATATGTGCTTTTATTCTGATATATGTGCTTCTGTTCTGCTTGCAATGTTTTTCTTTGACAGATCACATTCCAAGTCAAGCGTGTAAAGAAACCCAAAACAGAAAGACTGGATCCACAAGAGCTTGCTGGAAGAAATGGAGAAGAAGGATTAAATGGAGAAAATGAGAACCTTTACCAAATGGCTCTAGAGATCAGCGGGCCGAAAATACCTTCCCCTGGGCCACCAGGTAATATTTTTTGCAATAACAAGGGTGAAACTTTTTCACAACTTCAGGTTTCACTTTATTAATGCCTCAAATGAATCATGATGGAAGATTATATGGGAGTATTTTGTGTAGTGTAATGGTTACTCTGCCAAGCCACCTAATGGCACAGTGGGGAAATGACTTGGCTACCAAGCCAGAGTTTGCCGGTTCAAATCCCCACTGGTATGTTTCCCAGACTATGGGAAACACCTATATCGGGCAGCAGCAATATAGGAAGATGCTGAAAGGCACCATCTCATACTGCACAGGAGATGGCTATGGTAAACCCCTCCTGTATTCTACCAAAGACAACCACAGGGCTCTGTGGTCACCAGGAGTCGACACCAACTCGACAGCACACTTTACCTTTAATGGTTACTCAGAAGTATGTTGACTGTGATCAGTGGGATTTACTCCCAGGTATTGTGTATAGGGCTACAGCCTTAGCCTGTTTGAGAAGCAATACTCTAAAAGAATTGCTTTCTATTGTACCAGTGAAGTGGTTAGTTTGTGTATAGCAAGATACAACCTGTTTTAATAGCCAAAATAATAACAATATAAATAGAATTAGCATGAAGGAAAGTGTAATTCAGATCCTGAGGATTCTGTAGACTATGTTTACTATAGCAAAGATAATTGAATTAAAGCCAAACAAAATGAAGGGGCGGCAAGTTCTGGGTCCTTTCCAGTAACTGCTGATCATCCACAGGGAATGGTAAGGATTGGGTCTGAGTCCAGGTAAACCAAACTGGCCACATGGACAGTCTGTGGGACATTAAAATTGATAGGGAAATAATGGAAAAATATTCTGATTAGAATGTACCCTTGTGTATTTTGGCTTATTTGCTGAACAAATTTAAAACACAGATTTGAACATTGTTCAGTCAGTTGAATCAATCACTTGTGAGTACCCTGAACCAGTTTAAAAGGATGAATGGGTTGGTCTGTTCTAAAATTAAAGAAACTAGGGTTTTCTTCCCCTATTACATTTCAGCTAGCACATTAATAAAACAATTTAGAAACAACAAACAATTATAAAAGTAATGGTACTAACCAATAACAACATTAAAAAGAGGTAAGTAGCCCTAATAACCGGTAGTATACGTTGAAAGCAAATTACCGGGAAGTGTGCCCGAAAAGGTTTTCCTTGGCACATAAAAACAGAGATGGGGGGGCTTCCTGAATGTCTCCAAGCAAGATGTTCCATCACTTGACTGCCTTTGACTTTGCACCAAGGTCCCAGTCATAGTCAATCCCTCCAGTGGCTGTTGCTGATGTCTATCTTACGTTTCTTTTTAGATTATGAGGCCTTTGGAGATAGGGATCCATCTTGTTCACTGAGGCTATTCACACAACTGCTCGTACGCGGTCTAAGGGAGCCCAGCCTGATTTCAAGTGTCCATGAGAACTGCCGGGAGCTGTGCGGCGCCTGGCAGTTAGCCCAGTTAATCTGCCCCCCCCCCGAGATTAGCGGAGCAAGTGCTCCACTAACCCCATTTTGGCGATCATGAGTCACCACAGCCCGGCTCCGCACTGTGGCGACTCATGAGGAGACTCCCAACCAGGAGGCTCCAACAAGCCCCACGTCCTTGGGGGGAGGGGTCTCCCCAGAAAGTCCCGCGCAAGTGCTAGGACTTCCGGGAGCCAGGTGGCCCCCGATCCCCGCCGCCCCTAGTCATGTGGGCAGCTGATTTGGCCGCCTAGGGCAAGCTTCCTGCTTGTCTGAAGGGAGTCCAGTTTGGCTCTATGCACGGGTCGTGTGTAGAGCCTCATTTATTATTTCTTTATCTGTGTAAACCACTTTGGGAACCTTTGTCAAAATGTAACGTATAAATAGTTGTAGTAGTTGAACTGGGGCCCTCTTCTAAACTCTCTGGAACTGGTGGCATTTACGATGGCTCTGTACCTTTCTTTATCTGTTTGTTCTTTTCCAGGAAAAAGGCGAGACTATCGCAGCCTGGGCTGGCCAAGTCCTGATGAGTGCATAAAACTCCGCAGAGTCGAGCTTACTACGGTAGCCAGCACGTGGCTAGCTGTTTCCGCTAAAAATATTGAGTGAGTATTTTTGTTGTGAAAAAACTGGGTCAGGTGCCCACATGCTAGGTCAGCTGTGTATGGCCTAAAGTATTTATCCTAGTAGATTGGTACAGTGAACTGTGGCTGCAGTGCAGGCATACTGCAGCCTTTTTGAACCTAATCATGTTATCCATAGAATCCCAGGCTTATCCACCTACACATCCTCTGATACCAGATAATGTCGTCCTTTGCTAACACAGCTCTTCAGCAGTTTATTTGCCCTTACTGACGTTTTTCTTAACTGACTCCTAATGATCTGGAGTCAGGGGTGAGCAATAAGGTGGCCCAACTTTCAGACGATATCAAAGTACTCGAGACTGTGGAATTCAAAACAGACTTCAAAGACTTCCAGAAGGATATTTTCTAACAGGGCAAGTAAATGTCAAATGTGATTCAAGGTAAATGCAAAGTGAGGCGCTTTGAGGTTAAAGAGCCTACCTTAACTTGTACACTGATGGGGACTGGACTGATTGTGACTACCTAGGAAAAAGATCTTAGAGTCATTGTGAATAAATACCTCAATGAAACTATCCATTCACTTTGCAGCATCAGTGTCAAAGGGAAGATCAGTGTTGGGAAAGAGATAAAATACCAGTAACGTAATGCTTGGATATCAGTTGCCTTATTTTTGTATATATCTCCATCCTTCAAATACTTTGTACAGTCACTTTGTCATCCTGTCTCAAAAAGGATCTTGCAGAGCAGGGCAAGGGCACTCGCAAATCTCATGGGAATGGAGCTTCTTCCCGATGAGAAGAGCCTAAAGTGCCCTGGCTTTTTAAGGGAATGATGAGGAGGGGAACGTGGTACAAAATTACATTATTTTTTTTACAAAATACCTTGACAAAAGTATGCCTGGGTGTGGAGGATCGTTAGAATTTTTTTCTCCCACTGTTGTGGCATTAAAACTGAGAGTCACTCACTCAAATTGATTCAGTTGATTCCCGTAGTAGAGAGACAAAAGCAAGTGCTTAATCACACATTGCATTAATAACTTATATGGGATTCACTGCCAAAATCATCTTATGGGATACACTGCCACAAGCTCTGCTGATAAAAACAAAATCCTGGGTAGATGGATAGGGGGCAGTTACGAATATACAGTATGAAGCTGTCACTGACTGATCCATCTTGCCCAGCACTAGCAGCAACTCTCCAGGGACTCGGGCAGAAGGAGCTTTCTCAGCTCTGCCCCCTGAGAACCTTCTCTGCCATTGCGTCTTGACTGTTTCTGTACATACCCACTAACTTTGGAACATTCATATGGGAACATATAGGCTAAAGGCTGTGTGAGTTGCTGCTCTTTGGGAGAGAACACATTTGAATCATACATTCCCATGTGGCCTAAGCCTTTGCTTGATATTGCTGCAGCTAAAATCAAGAATCGGCATCTATAGCTTAGTAGTTATTCAGTATAGTACCACACTGAGTGAGCAACAAATGTCATTCTCCATCAGAATCTAGTGACTATGGAAGTTTCTGTCTACCCCATTTTCAGCCTGTTAACCTCATTAAATTTCAATGGACACGTCAGCGTTTACACCCTCCTACTGTGGGAAGGTGAAACCTGATGCTTTAATGATGTGTTATCTTGGATTTGGAAACTGACTCTTAGTAATGCATGTGTGGTAAAGCTGCATAGTGTTTTACCCTCCCCACAAGATCCTCCATTCTACAAGTGCTGCACAAGTAATTTGGGATTGCTGAGCACTTTTCTAGACTTAATAGAGGCAAGGGATAGAAATAAAAGGCGTTATGGGGGAACACATCCACCTTCAGAGTCCCATGCAAGGCTGGTGCAGGAGCACCCAGACTAGCAAGTCCTGGGGATTTGCTTACTAAGATGCACAGTGGTAAAAAGTTACAAGTCTTCAAAGGCACACCTACATATAACCCATAGAAGCACTGAAATGCTGCAATGGGTTATATGTAGGTTTGCCTTTGAAGACTACTTGGAAACTACAAGCTGGCTCAGAATATGAGCCAAGCCCACCACTGAATGGAAGCTGGCCCTCACCCTGCCCCACTTCCCCCTGGCTGCAGGCCTCACTTCCTAGGATGCAACATCGCTGTTTGCTGTCTGCGCATCAAGGCAGTGTGGAGCATGCTTCCAGTAGCATCACTGCCAGATCTCTCCTCATGTTGTCACTGCACTGCTGTGCCAGCACCAACACTCTCTTTCTCCTCTGCTAGGGAGATAAGATTGGGGGGTGGGGGGGGAGAGATCTGGTGTTGGCACAGCAGCAACACAAGGAAAGGCCACCGGTGAAGCTGCCATTGCTGGATATCCATTCCACACTGCCTCGGTGTTTAATTAATGGTGATGTGTGCCCAAAAGTGAGGCCAGCAGCAAGTGAGAAGAAGGGTGTCATCTGGGCTTGTGAAGCAGGGGAAGGCCAGTGAAGAAGGGGGTGGGGACAGCATAGTGCCAAAGGGAGGAAAGCCCAGAGGTGATTGGATGCTGGGTGATTATGCCCACGATGGGACCATTTGTGCTTGTATCTGCAAGGAGTCCAAAAACACTTACCATTCCCATTCCCAACAAAGTCTTTTCCCCCCATCCTTCACTAAGAATTGCCTACCTGCCTCAGCTCTCCAACAGGTGCCCCTAGTCATACCTACTGACCAGATGTGGCAACTGTCAGCCCGCTCTCCTGAGGATGCCTTATCTTGGGACATGAGGTCCCACCACCATTTCTCATCCTTCCAGTCCCAAGGTTTACTGCACTACACACCTGGAATTGCTCACCATAAAGACAGGGAAGATGAACCCAAGTAGGAATTATAGGTCCACTGGATAACGTCTAAGTATTTTATCAAAGTCGCAACGCTCCAGGGCTGGGCTTGCAACACAACTGCCATGAAGATAGTATAACCAGAAAGCCAGTTGTCCCAATTTTTCTCTGCTTTGGACCACTTGACTTGCTCCATTTCCCTCAGAAGAGCAATAAAAATACCATCCTTTACCAACAGTTTGGTCTTGGGGTCTCTAAATAGTAGAAAAAAACAGTTCAATGTATTCCCCTCCAGATCATTAGAGGGCCAGTGTGGTGATTAGAGGGCCAGCATGGTGTAGTGGTTAGAGTGCTGGACTAGGACCGGGAGACTCGAGTTCAAATCTCCATTCAGCCATGAAACTAGCTGGGTGACTCTGGGCCAGTCACTTCTCTCTCAGCCTAACCTAATTAACAGGGTTGTTGTGAAAGAGAAACTCAAGTATGTAGTACACTGCTCTGGGCTCCTTGGAGGAAGAGTGGTATATAAATGTAAAAATCATCATCAGTGTGTGTGTGTGTGTGTGTGTGGCCTGCTGGAGGTGACAACACAGGGGAGCTGTCATCTCCATATACAGGTTACACTGAGAGGACCAGTTGCAACACCAGAAGGCAAAATTCACATTGACTTCTCCAGGATTTCGGTTCAGCGCCAAAACTCCTGTCTGCGTGTCAAGACCCCAAACCCCTCCCACAGATATGGTGGTCTCTGTTGTATTACCAGGGACTGGATGCTAGCTATTTGTGTCATGCCCAGATGGCCCTCTGGCTCCTTGACCCTGAGGCACTGAACTAGGCATTCTGAAATTGGTGAGGTTGCTCTCAGCTTGACAGTGTGTGCCTACCAGTTGCACATGATCACCATCTCCACCTGGCTGAGGCACAAAAGCCGTGGCTGCTGCCGTGACACATCTAGCTGATTCCACAGTACTTGAGGGCCTGCTCAACCCTTTCCTGTAGGAAGACCTGTACAAATGGGGTCCAATATCTAGGAGTCCTGCTGGGTGTCACAGCTCCTGGTGTCCCCAGCACAGATGTCGGGACTTGAAAGGAGAGCTGGCCCTGGCAGAACAACGCCCTGTCCTATGACTCCCCCATGAGTAGGCCCCAATGGGACCAGAGATGTTGGAACAGAAAAGAGAATTCTGTGCTCCCTTGCAACTCTCGCCATAGAATTTTCATCCCAAGTAGGAGTCCTGGGTATCTGTGTTTGCCCAACACCCATCTGAGATGAAGGTGAAACAGGAAGGTGAGAAGCCACTATAGTCCCTGATGATGATTTACTCAACCCACTGCACCTGCTCCCCCAATGCGGTGAGCCCATCACAGGATGCACCTGCTGCAGACCTGCTTGTCCCCAGAAGGCTCAAACCTGATTGCTGCTCCAGCCACTCAAGCCTTGCAGAGACATCCTGAAGCAGGACTCACAATTGAGAGTTGGGTCCACTGTTGTCTGGTGAGGAAGTAGACTCACACTTCTTAGGTGCCACCCCCCATAAAGATTATTTGCACTCTAATAATGCACTGATGGCTCCAAACCCGTTTGGAGAAGGGAATGGTCCCAATCGTGTGGCTTGGACCCCTCCTTCCCATTTCTCGCAAACTTCCGTGATAGTGAGGACATATCAACAATACTGCCTCCCCAATGACCTAGCGCAAATTACCCTCTTGTCGCATTCACGGCGGAAAGGAGCAAATATCTGAGTAGGGAAGAACATGTATAAAAATTATATCAAGCAACCAAAATGCATTTAAAGTATAAAATAATGAGTAAATCAACTCTTTCTGACTAGTGATTTTAAATCAATTTGATTTAAATCAAATCCACCATAATTTTAATGTAATTGATGGTTTTATTTTGTTTTGAATTCTGTTTCTAATCCAAAAATTTATTAAACAATTTATTAAAATTTTTAAACAAGGCGGGGTAGTTGTTTTTAAACATAAATTAGTTGAAGCCAATTAAAGATGCAAACATATAAAGGTATTCAAAGTAGATAAGTTCTTGCTGCATTTGACCTTCTGTCCTTCAGTCTCATATTGTCTGAAGAGTTCCTTTATGATTAAACTTGGTCTTCCCTTCCTTTCTAGTATTACAGAACACATTGATTTTGCCACTCTGTTGCAAGAGCCAGCCATGGAACCTCTCTGCAATGCCAATCTACCTACCAGCATGCATACCTTAGATCACCTCCAAGGTGTTGCCAATCGGGCTAGTCTTCATTACATGGGAGAGAGTCAGCTGAAAGAGGTAGGCTTCTTTTGTCAAGTGGCCTCAAAACCCACTGGTGGGTAGTTATAGGTCCTTTCCCCTAGGAACTGTTGCCTATGGCTAGCAGTGAATAACCACCACAGCTGATAGTCAAACAGCATGCATGAAATAGATGTTGACAGATTGCACCTACTGGCTGAGACCATATGACTGCCCAAACACAGGCCTTTTCCTGCACTCCTGGCTTGTACTTTGACATTAAACCAGAAGCACAGGAAAAATGAAAAGTGTGTACATGCTAACATCACTGCCAGAGCAATCCCTGATGGCTGACATGATGCACAGCATACTATCACCATAACACCCCATTCTGGGGCTGCTGCAGACTCATAAGCAGCCCTCATGCTGTTCAGAATGAGCAGTTGCCCAGGCAGTTCTACTCCAGTTCTTTCCATTCACTGCAATATGGAAAACTGGTAGCGCTACTTGCACAACTGCTCATTCTGAACAGTGTCAGAGCTGCTTATGAGTCTGCAGCAGCCCTGGGGCAGAGTGTTACAGCAGTGATATGTTGTGCATCATGCTGGCCATTGTGTTCCGTGGAGCTCAGCTTATGCTCAGGAAAGTATGGATAGGACTGATATTGAAACAATATGACACTAAATGTTCATGGGAGACAGAGTACCCATAGAGACGGGTGACAGAACAGTCTAATGACTTGTGTAAAGATGTAAAGTTTCCACACACAAAAATTGAAACCCTAGAAAAAACTATTTCCGGGTTGTTGTTGTTTTCAGGAAAAAAGTGAAGATTTGGGAATTTAAATATATACAATACTTATTTGGTATTGTATTTAAACTTATTTTACTGTTTTAAAGACACAAAACAAACTATGTACAGCTTATTCCAGACAAGATTTAAGACCTCTTTTAATGTGTAGATAAAACATAAATAAATAAATAAATAAATAAATAAATAAATAAATAAAGAAGATCTTACAAACTCGAGGAAATTTATTTCAGTGTTAAAACATCATTGTCTATCTCAAACAGCTGGAGACTCTTAAAATTAAATACAGCAACTGAATCTAAATAACCAATCCAAGAACAGGAGAAAGGAGGGAGGAAGAGATGACTCTACAGAACAAATTTTAACCCTTTTACAGACCATTAAATTTCATTGCCTCTTTCCTTTCTTCCCTAACATTAAATCTTGTCTCGAGTAGGGGAGTATGCATATATCATTGCCACTATATCGTCTTGTGTACAGCTTAGTTAGCAGAAAAGATCTTACTTTAAAAAATGAAATGAAATTGAAGCATTTATACTTTTAAATTTCATCAGTATACCAAACAGTAATTACAATTAAAGATCAACCTGCGAGCTTCTACAACCTGATGTACCTGAACAGACTCCTCCTGAGGCTGTGCTACCCACCAAGCCCTCTTGCATCCATACAACTGTACTGGATGATATTTTGTGGGGTGGGGGAGATATAGATTTCTTTTTAGGTTTTATGATCAGGAAATGCCAGACCTGCCTTCCGAATACATTATACCAATATCTGCATTTATGTCATTTTTCTAATTGATTTCATTTGCTAAATCTGAACTTATGCAAAATTGTTAATTATTTGTAGGGAATTTAGTGGCAAAGGAATAACAATGCACTGGGCAGGGAAATGCATGTGTACAGCTAGGAAACTTGATCTTTGTCAAAGGCCTGATTTCTAAAACTCTACTCTAGAACCTTCTGGCTTCTTAACAGGCTCTTTCCATGATTTTTATATGTTTTTCTGCACAGTCATGAAGCCCGTAAACTTGCTGTCCATAACAATTGAAATATGATATTTTTAGACACCTGAACACCTACCTCATCAGATTCTGGTGATCTAGATGGATCATAAACCACAATTTTGTTCAGTATAGCACAGCTGACAATATCTTTCTATACTTAGCTATCATGCATTTCTGGGATGCAAAAAAGTGAATGACAGATATATGAGCAGTGTGCTTAACAGTCAGAAGGGAAGAGATCTTGTTTTCAAAAGGCAGGATACAGATTCAAGGAAAATATTGACCGCCCTGAGCCATTTTGGAAGGGCGGTATATAAATCTAATAAATAAATAATAAATAAATAAATATTGAGCTGATGTAGTTTAACTGTCTCTGCGGTGTTTCCTTTTCTTGTTCCTCAGGTATTGCAGAATCTTGGGAAAGACCATTATCCACCACAGTCATTGGAACAAGTTGGTACGCGGATAGCCAAAGATTTAGAAAAGGTAGGTGCATACAACTGATCGAACACAAGATGAGAATCGTGAAGAACCACTGCTCTAGCATGTCTCCCCTTTCCGTCTTCTGCACCTTTTACAGTTCTACAATGTCCCTTTTGAGATACGGTGACCAGCATTGTACACAGTATTCTAAATGTGGCCGCATCATAGAATTGTGTAAGGACATTATAATATTAGCAGTTTTATTGTTAATCTCCTTCCTAATTATCCCAAGCATGGAATTTGCCTTTTTCACAGCTGCCACACACTGAGTTGATACTTTTAATGAGCTGTCCCCAAGATCCCTGTCATTGTCAGTCAGTCACTGACAGCTCAGACCCCATCAGGGTATATGTGAAGTTGGGGTTTTCTGCCTCAGTATCTATCACCTTAAACTTACTTAGAGCCAGACATTAAATGCATTGGCTAACATCCTGAGTAATCGAGTGCTTGCATAACAAGCTAAGTTGTGCTAGCGCAAAAGGATAACTTTGTTGCGCTAAAAAACAAGGATTTGCAGAATTGTGCTCTTGTGCAAAACTCCCTTTTTAAACTAAATGAGGCATGCTGTGGGCTGTAACACTAGTCTGAAGTGCAAGTTCCAGACTCAGCACATCTACCTAGCTCAACAGGTTTGTCCTAGTGCAATGTTGTTCCGCAAGCCTTCCATTGCTCTGGATGTCAGTCATCATCTCTAGTGATCCCCCCCACCCCCATTTAAAATAGAAGCTGGGATGGAGGCAGGTTCCAGATAGACTGCAGTTCAGGTGGCTGGAGTTCATGCACCCCTGTCATTGTCATGTGCACCCCTGCTAACTGAGCAAAGAGACACCTTTTAAAGTGGTGATTCTCTTATATTTAGCAGGTGGAGAGCAACTGGACCTATCCAACCTCAGCACAGCATCCCTCCAGTGGCTGTTGCTGGTGTCTGCCTTATGTTTCTTTGTAGAATGTGAGACCTTTGGGGACAGGGAGCCATTTTATTTATGTGTTATTTCTTTTTCTATGTGAACCGCTTTGAGAATTTTGGTTGAAGTGCATTGTGTGTGTGTGTGTGTGTGTGTGTATTAGTAGAAGTAGTAGTAGTAGTACGGTAGTTGTATTTTCCTGGTAATCCTGCCATTTTCCCAGCCATTTGTCCCCAACCATGGCATTTGCTGCAGTGGTACACTCGGGGGCAAAGAGCTACTTGGAGGAAGGTGCAATTTTGGCAGGAAAATGAGGGGTGCAAAGGGCTAAAGCCCTCCTCCACCTGTGCGCCATGATTCCAATCTAAATCTCTCACATGCCTTGAACAGCTGCTATTTTAAAGCGGGGGAAACACACAAGCATAGGAGAGTATGATATGCTTAATGTCTTGTCTGGCTTGGCTCTTATTTTGCTATAATCAGATTTCAGAGGCAAAACAAAGTAGGATGGTTCCTGGATGGTTCCTGTTCCTATATCTCAGCATTGGACCAGTTCCATATCATGCGAATTGCTTCAATGTGTTTAATTCAGACATCATTCCAAAGGCTGTCTGGAATGATGTCTGATCATCATTCCAATCTGTCATCATGCAGAATCACAGGGGTAAAACTGAACTTTGATCTCTCTTTTTCTCCCCTTAAAATATTCCCGTCCCACCTCGCTTGCACATGTAATGTATTGCTCACAATACATTTTAAAAACAAAGCCCATCAAAAACCAATAAAACAGAAGAAGAAAAATACGAATCAGATTAAAAGCCAAAAGTGGAAACATTATTCTAAACACCTTTATTCTAAGCATTATCCAAAAGCCTGCCTGCCTGAATAGGTGGGTCTTACAGCGCTCTTGTATGCCAACATTTACTTGCTCTTGGAGGCTCTCCTACAAGCCCAGCTAGTAACTGAAAAATGGCTGCTTCGGGAAAAGGAGCTATTACAGGAAAGGAGCTATTTTCATCTACCAACCCTTCCCTCTGAAGTCAACTATGACTCCGAAAAATATATCCCTGAGGGCTGCTCAGCCTTCAAAGACATATTTTCGTGAATCACAGTTGGCTTCAGAGGGAAGTGGAAAACAAACTCGTCCTTTCCCGGTAGCACAAGTGCTGCACCAACACTTCGTTAGTCTGAATGTCATCCAGTATGTTTTTTACTCATTCAAATAGAAGTTTGGGTTTCTGAATTTGAATAATCATATGATGGGGGAGGAAAATAATAAGGGCTTGGAATAAAAATAAGTGTGATATATACTAACATTTCCTCCCTTTTTGTCTGATGTGCCCCACCAGAATCAAACCTCTTGGGTCCTCTCCAGCATGGCAGCCCTCTACTGGAGGGTCAAGGGTCAAGGGAAGAAAGCAATTGACTGCCTTCGGCAAGCCTTGCATCATACACCCTACCACATGAAGGTGTGTGTAATATTGCCTCTCTTGGACATTATGTATGTGTTTGATGATTTCCAGCTTTCAGTTTTAAGCAGATTGAATGTTTTTACTGGTTTCCACCCTTACCTCTAATATGAATGAGTTCCAGGAGAGGGGAGCCCCTCCCTGCTGCTCGGCTGCTGAGGCAGATCCCAACAAGCTCCACGGCCAGACTGTGGGCAAAACATCACCACGACTGTGGAGTGGCCGCAATTGACCATGATTTTGAAGGGGGCTTGTGGTGTGCACTCAGCTAGCTCCTGCTTCTTCAGGCCAATGACAGCTTGACCTCCTGCTCACTGTACTCCCAACTATGTTGTCTTAATAAAATTGCAGCAGAAAAGTGGATTGCAGGGCAAATACTTGCAGCAGAGGGAAACATCCTCATGAGGGGGTGGGGTGGTCATGGGTGGGGGCACCATTGTATTTAAAGCTCTGTGCATTCTGCTGCATGGCATGCGAGCAGCGTAAGGGTTGGGTCCCCGAGTTATGGCAGCTTGCCATCCCCCCTCCATGGCTGCCAAATAACACTTTCCTCTCCCTCCACATCCTCCACTTTGAGTACATGGGGACCCACGGGCCCATACACAGCCACATTGAGCAAATGCAAGTCCCCGCCATACACTCCCAGCGCAGCCCGTGCCATGCAGGCCAAGTCTTGGTGTTGGATGGAGGATCCCATCTCCCTCCCTGCCCCATCCAACCCCCAAAGCAGCCCATCACCCTCCCCTGCCTCCACCAATGGGGATCACATTGCGTTCCCTGCCCCTTCCAAACCACTCCTCACCCTCCCCACCACTTGCAAGTGGAATCCCATGTCCTTACCTTCCCCATCAAACCCCCCAAACCACTTGTCACCCTCCCCACCATTGGCTAGGTGTGAGCGGGGAACTCTGCACTAGCATTTTGTAATAACCACAATGCTTCTGTTTTAAATGTGGAAACTTTATTATGCATAGATACACTGGCAGCACTTTCATTACCAAGGCAAGGGCAGGTGTTTGCAATTTCCAATCCCTGCAGTCTCCAATCCCTCCAATTGCTGCAGCAGGTGCGGGCAATGGCCCTATCAGAGGTTTAAAGGGTGGCACACCATTCCAACACCACGCATCTTCCCACCTTAAACCACCTCTCCCCAGCCTCATCAGACTGCTCCAAGGGCACCCACTACCTCCCTCACAGTGTGCTCGTAAGCACACACAGGTCTGTGACCTCGAAGAGCTGCCTTTCCCCCTCTCTCATGTCCAGCTCATGCAGCACATCATAGGTGGCCTGGGAGCTCTCTGCATGCTGCACGACCAGGCCCTTTGGCAACTGCTCAATATGCTTCCTGTTGCACAGCTGAGCCATACGCTCATCATTGGTCATGGGCCTGTGTGGGGTCATAGGCGTGGGTGCTGGCTCCTCCGCGGGCCCTGGCAAGGTGGGTGCAGCTGGCAATGCTGTTTGTTCTGGTAATGGTAGTGGCTGGCTTGGTTCCTCTCTCTCTAGTGTGGCTGCGGAGAGGGGGCATGGAAAGGGAGAGCATTATAAAGATTTGTGTGCAATGAATCCTACCATTTTAGATAGGAAACTGCTTTGGTGGAGGGCAGACACTCACCCTTTCGCCCTGCTATGGTCCCTCACCTCACCCCTCATTACCCCCCCTGAAAATGGGAAAAGCACACCCTCCACAGCACCATGCTCGGGCACCACACACCCCACCCCAGAACGCAAAGCACCGCTTGAAGCCTGATGACATCCACAGGCAACACACAAAAGCACCCCCTCCCAAACACCACTTCCAACCCACTTCCTCCACATTCATCACACAACCCCACCCACCACCACCATCCCTGAGGACTGCACTATCCATTGCAGTATATCTTTTTTCTCATCTGAGCGATCCAGAATGGTGCGACCTTGATCCACAAGGTTGTGCTCACTGGGACCCAGCCTTCAACTGCCATCCCATGGTCCTGCTTTGCCCTGGCTGTTGTGGCGACCCCCGTTCCAGATATGACACCAGGTGGTATGTGGTGAAACATCTCCTCTAAGAGGTCTTCTAAATAGTCCCAGTGGCTTTGAAACCCAAGTCCTGCCCCCTCAAGGATCCCACATTTGAAGAAGGAAGCCTGGCTGTCCTCCTCAGAGAGGTTGATTGGTATCAGTAGTTGCAGGTCCCCTGTCAGTCTCATTGTCATTCTCTCCCGAATCAATGGTATACGTGGCAGTTTGGAAGTGATGTCCAGTGGGGTCCACAAAGCAGACATTAACAGGTTCACCATGGCTCCTGGCATCCCTGCAGCTTTCTCATGTTGCCACTGGACCATCAGGTCACACAGATGTGAATGGAGCCCCTACAGAAGGGGTGCCATGCTGTCGCCCCATTGACCAGACGCAGCCAGGTACTTCTCTGGCAAGAGTTGAAAAAGTAGATGGGAGCACATGGATGTGCCCCTGTCTTGCCGCGGCGGCGGTGGTGGTGGTGGTGGTGGTGGCTATGGTGGCCGGTTGTGCTTGGCTGCTGGCTGTAATGGCAGTGGGCCAGCTTACCCCATGTAGCTATAAAGGTGGACATCTGGCTAGCCTCCTGCCTGGCATCGGGTGCCCTGTCCCCACTTTGGCCTACAGGATGACGTCCCTCCTTTCCAGCAGCACCAAGTTTCAAAGTATAAGTAAACCTCTTCTTTCTGCAATTTTTTTTTTAAAAGGAAAAGGGCACTGCCATTTTAGGATGTCTTTACACCTTGTTTGGTTGATTAGACGGATCATATGGCTGCAGAGTTTCTTCTGATGGCACACTGTTGGTTAAACAGGCAACAGACTTCATGAGGCTTCCATTGGAATGAAGTGCACTGGGACATTACCAGGTTGATTATTCTGGATGGTATCTTTGTATTTTGGCATCTGAATGGAATGTTTGGTTTGATGGGTTTTTTGAAATATTAAAACTTGTTTAATGAGCTGCTGAAATATTATTAAAATGTCAGCATTGTGTTTTGAAATGAATTGTTTTTAAAATGTTGATATTGGTTTTTTAAAAGCTCATTTATGTTTTCTGTGTTTTACATATTGCTGTTGTTTCTGTTGTATATTGTGAGCCACTTTGAACACAAAATCTTTGGTGGAAAAGAAGCCTACAAATTAAAACCTAATCCTATTGAACAGCTGGCTTTTTTATTTTGCCAGTATACATTAAAATCTGCAGTGAAACCTGAGCCTATAAACAATCAGTTCAGTCAACAATCACCACTGCAGATGATTTCATTAAGGCTAAAACCACATAATCTTCCCACTGGATTTATTCTGCTTTTCTTCTCTTTCAGGATGTGCCACTCATAAGCCTAGCAAACATCTTTCACAATGCAAAGCTTTGGAATGATGCCATCATTGTGGCTACAATGGCAGTAGAAATTGCCCCACACTTTGTCGTCAATCATTTCACACTGGCTAATGTCTATGTAGCAATGGTGAGTGAGTGACTCTTCATTTCATTGCATAACATGCTGAGCCTTCAGTGTTCCAGATTGGCAATGTTTAGGAGCAAGATGGAAGAACCATGTAGTAGAGGTGTGCACAAACTGACGTTTAAGCACTGGTTCGGTGCCAAACCGGTCCGGCACCATGTGGAGGGGAGCAGGAGCTTTAAGAAAGGAGAGAGCAGATTCTTACATGCTCTCCACCACCCCATGCAGCTTCCTGCTGGGGCCGTGCTTGTCCCAAGTACCCCCGCACGCCACCAGCTCACACCCTATTTACATGGTCAGCAACACCATGCTGATCAAGCAAATGGTGCCCGAACATACGCAGACACCATGTGCGTGTTGTCACCATGCAGGGGTACTTGGGATGAGCGCAGCCCCAGCAGGGAACTGCATGGGGTGGTAAGGACCTGCTCTCCTCTTTCTTAAAGCTCCCGCTCCCTATTCTGCTCCCCATGGCACTGAACCAGTGCTCGGACTGCGGTTCGTGCACACTCCTAGCTGGAGGAGGTGGAGGTGGAATGCAACTGACAGTCTTCCCTTTTGATGGTTATCAGTTGCCTAGTCCTTGAGCACCTTTGTGAATCTGGCACACACACACACACACACACACACACACACACACACACACACCAAGCCAGGTTTGGAGCTTGGGGTGGAGTGCCTGCCTCCCCTAGCCCCTACCTGTAGGGTGTAGGGAGACTCCCTGCAATTTGCTTCAGTCTCCCATTTGACCCTTAGGGCCTGGGATCAGGAAGGGAGGAGGTTTGCTCAGCATGCATGACTGTCCTCTTTTTTGTGGGGTCAAGTTGTAGGCACCTGTTCCACCCACAGATTGCTGTTCCATGGCAGGAGGCCTGGCAGGCCTTAAAGAGACCGCTGCAGACCACACATGCTCCTTAGCTTATGGAGAAGTGCAGTGTGACATCCAAATCCTAAAACGCCTGGAGAGATTTTATCGCTGTCTCCTGCCCTTGTCATTGTCCACTCTTGTGCAGTCACCAGAGCCATTATAGGCTCCTCCTCCAATCTGCTGCCTTCTAATCCAGCAACTGCAGAGGGGGCAGCAGCCCTTCCCATACAGTACATGCCGGGGAGGGGGGCGGGCTTTGTATCAAAAAGCTGGCCATACATCGTCTTATCTACCTTACGCTTCCATGCAAACAATGCGCTAGATATGTTTGTGTCTGCATTATCCCATTAGAAGGGGCAGCCTTCACTCAAATAAGAATAGGGTTAAGGGAAGGAATAGCAAATGACCTGTCATACGCTTGTGGAGGTCTGATGTTTGATACAAGTCTGGAACTTTTGGATCATTAGGGAATGAACTAGCCTCATGAACTGGTACGCTAGATGGGAGGAACATCTTGACATGAGAATGCTAGCAGGATAGAAGTACTTTGTTTGGTATAAGAGCAATAGAGAGCAGCAAAGGAAAAAAATAGATCTTAGTTGATGATGCCATGAAATCCTATGTCTTTTCAGTGATGGTGTAATTTCTTTTACTCCCTTTGCTTATACTGTTCTGACAAGATGCTAACCTGGTGCATCTTGTCATGCATAACTCCACATGACTCATTTCTTCCTGTCAAAATTCATTGCTGTATACTGTATAAACTAATTCTTGTAATTCTCATATCTTTCATTCAAAAACTGTAAGCCTTTTCAAAGGGCTTTAAAAAGCTATACCGCTCAGAAATGTGCACATATTATTTCTGTTTACAGAAGGAGGTGCTAAGATGGAAGGGGGTTGTGCTAAACCATAAGCCAGAGTACAAAGGAAACAGTTCAATTAATTTAGCCTTCTGTCAGATTACATATCTTCTCGCATCCAAGGCACTCCAAACATTTTGCAGATGCTTCTCACTTACAGTAAAAACTGTGGATTTCAAGTGCTAGCCGTCTATACTCCATTTCCATTGCCATTTTGCCATTCAGAATCCTGATGTACTGGTCTATGACTTAAACCTAGTTCATATAGGAGCCAGCATGGTGTAGTGGTTAGAGTGCTGGACTAGGACCAGGGAGACCCGAGTTCAAATCCCCATTCAGCCATGAAACTAGCTGGGTGATTCTGGGCCAGTCACTTCTCTTTCAGCCTAACCTACTTCACAGGGTTGTTGTGAAAGAGAAACTCAAGTATGTAGTACACCGCTCTGGGCTCCTTGGAGGAAGAGTGGGATATAAATGTAAAAAGAATAATGAAATAATAATATATTGTTATTGTGACACTGTAGTCAACAACATCCTTATGAAGGGAGCTATGCAGCTTAGCCAGTTCTAGTGCAGTTGAAATTGATCACCTTTTCCAATAAGTTGCTTCACACAAAAAGGTTCTATAGGACAGTGCACCCACAATTCCATTTTTCAGTGGCTACCATGACACAAAGGCCACATAGATCTGCAGCAATCATGCTATAGAATAGAATACAGAATTGTTCTGTAGCATTGTAATCCACACCGCTTTTTGCCATGAGAATGTAATATGTAATATATACATTAATTTTGTAACCAGTGTGGAGCTAATGAAGTGAGCCCAGTTACAGAGAGAGATTTCAACTTAAAGCTCAACATCATAGCCCAATTGCTTATTCAGTAGACTATACAGGAAGTCCCCAACTTACAAACAGGTTGAGGTGATTCTCACGATCACCAAAAAGTGGGCTAAGGGAGCCTAGCCTGCTTTCTGATGACTGTGAAAACCACCAGGCGAGCCCGGTTGCTCTCAAGTGGTCCGCTAACCCAGGCTCTACAATTGTGTGTTGCTGCTGTGCGGCTCCACACCACGGCAACTCATGAGTTGACCACCGACAGGGAGGTCTCTCTCACGCAGGGCATGCTGGAACTTCAGGGGCCACGTGGCCCCCAATCCCCCCAGCCCCCGCCGGCTCCATAACGGAGCTGGCAGTTGTGTAGGCAGTCGTTTTGGGCGCCCGGAGCACACTGACTGCTTGTCTGCAGGGAAAGCGGGCTAAGCCCACTCTCCCCGCAAACCCCATTTCGGTGGTTCTCACTGATAGTTGTGTTCCAAAAGTTTGTTTGTAGGTTGCATGTTCATAACTCGGAACACACATAGCAACCAAGAGCAATGGCTCATTTGTATGTGTGTGGGTTTCTAAGTTGGGGGCTTTCTTAATGTAATATGTCATGAAGCTTTGTTTGTATGAATGACTGTTTGTATTGAGATTTAACTTACATTGACCACTGACCATTGTATCTGTGATCCCTACAGGAGGAGTTTGAGAAGGCCATGAGATGGTATGAATCAACACTGAAACTCCAGCCTGAGTTTGCACCAGCAAAGAATCGAATCCATGCCATTCAATGTCATTTACTCATGAAAAATGAAAGACGTTCTCCTTAAGGACCACAATCTTCCTCCCTTTATTCTTTTTCTTTCTTTTTTTAAGACAACAGGATCATTGTTCACTATTCTGATTGTAATGAGGTGTGCTAATTGGGAAACCAGGATTTCTACCAGGAATTAGTGGGTCATTTTTATTATTCAGAAACAGAAGCATCTTTGGGGGAACTGTGGTAAATATATTTTACCAAACATCTGTATAAATAAATACTGAGCCAAGAAACCTTTCACATGCCTGTGACCCAAACATCATTAGATGTTTCCATGTTACTTAAATTGGTGCCAGCATAGGATGTAATCTGCTTCTTGTCTTAACATATATATGAAAATGCAAAGCACACCATTGCACCAGACACTGTATGCAACAAGAAGCCATAATTAGCATATCATCCATTGAGAACTCATGTTTTACCCACCTTACCCAGTCCATATTCCAGCATTACCAGCTCAGAGATAGATAGTGAGATAAGTGCAGATGGTTGCAGTCAGACCATTTGTAAAGTGTATTAAGAACATAACAGCCTTTTTATCTACTGTTGTTTTTGTTGGGGGGAGGGAAGGTGGAGAAAGGGTGACAGCAGCATCTAATGTAAAATCATTTGTGTTTGGTTACAAGAAGAAAAGTCAAATGAATAAGACAAAAAGCTATTTAAGAGGTTTTATATTCGTATATATTTGAAGCCCTCTTCATCTCTAAGTACGTCTCTACTAATTATTTGTTAACAAGATGTGTTACCCATTTGAGAGTAAGGTGCAAGCGTTGAAGGCGTGTGTGCGCACACTCCCACTGTCTCTCAAAGCTAGAGGAAGTGAGAGCATTATAGCAAATAAGGCAAATGGTCTGTTTCCAAATCAGCATCCATCTTGGTCAGTGAGAAGGACCTGATGCTCCAGAACTCATTGTTGAATCAACAGGGCACATAATTTGGAACAAAAATAAATGGTTATGTTAATGAACAGAATGTTGTCTTCTCTTTTCCATTTTTCTCTTTACAGGCATTAATTTAATCACTCCCCTGTGTGGTTTTAGGAACCCAAGATTCTAGTGAATCTGGTCCTGCTACTAATTCTCTCTGAGCATAGACATCAGCCAAAACCAGGCTAAGAAAGCCAAGCCTGGTCTTGGTTGATCATAAGAATCGCCGGGAGACGTGCAGCGACAAACCCACCAAAGAGGCCAGCCTCTTAAACGGGGTTAAGGGAGCAAGCGCTCCCTTAGCCCCATTTTTTTAATCATCTGCCAGCACTGGCCGCTTGTAGCCAGGGCTGAGAGGCTACAGAGCTCCTACCCATTGTCAGAGGATACCTAGAATCATCCCAAATCATGGGATTTCCAGGGCCAGGCCCCTGATCCTCTGCACTGCTGTGTGGGCACAGCGAAGCCAGCATGGATGGGGCAATCGTCTGTGGGGGAGGTATGCGGTAGCAGATTAAAGCTGTTGTCTCAGAGCAAGCTTATGTGGGGAAAAGAAATGCTGAATAATCTCTGCTGAGCTGCCTGACTAGGCTTCTCCTAAAACTATTCTGTAATATCAGTAGATTCAAAAGGCTGCCACCACCACCCCTCTTATCGACAGAGCTTGACCCTCCTTGGGCTTGTGGTGGAATCTCAGGGAAAACTGTATTTTGCTATTGGATAAATACAAAAATCTTCTGTGTGCAAGTCTATACATGTTGAGAAAACTGATAGCTGCTGAACATCAGAGACTTGCATTTTGGGCGGTATACAAACGTGTTAAATTCATAATAAATAAACATCTGAGGATGTGCTTGCACCAGAGACCTCCCCCTTCGCGCCCCCCCCCCACTTTTCCTGAGTTAAAAACCAACTCGGAGAGACTTGTAAAAAGAAAAGAACTTTAAAAAACAGGTTTATTCAATTACTACAGACTGCTTCCATCTGAGGCTTTCTCAGCTTTTAAATACAGTTAGAAAGACTTAGTAGGTCACAAAAATAGGTTGTCTTAATGCACACTTAAATGTTTATAGTCTAGGTAGGATGGGCAAAGTTAGAAAGACTTAGTAGGTCACAAAAATAGGTTGTCTTAATGCACACTTAAATGTTTATAGTCTAGGTAGGATGGGCAAAGGCTAGTGTTTCTTATTTCAATTGTGTTACAGGTAAACTATAATAAAACTGTTTCAGGAATATTCAAAAGCACACACACCAAAGAAATAGAAATTCGAACGCAAACTCTGACTAAGCAAACTTTTATCTAACTAAACTTCCCTTTTCTTTGAACTCACCAAACTCCAGATAAGAATTCAAACTTCCTGCACTCCTGCCTTTCAAGGATCTGCAGTTATTTCATGAGAGAAACCTCCATGCTGGCTTCAACCATGAGAAAGCAAACTCCATTGCCCCTCACTAAGCCTTTCCATACATGCTTCTCTCCAACAAAGACTGCCCCCCTTGTTCCCAGAATTGCCCGCAACTGCTCTCTAGGTCCCACCCACCTGGTGTACTGATTGGCTGCCCTGGAATTCACCAGCAAGTCAGTCAAGACAAAGTCCACTCCCTGTTAACTTCTTAGTGGGAGGCGAGGCTGGTCACTACATATGTTTTCACAGCCTTCCTCCCCACGTGCCCCAAGCGCTTTCTCACAAGCGTGAGACAGGGCTCAATGTCTTAAGCTCAAGGTAAAAGACTGGGGGAAATATAGGATGTGCAAGCCGGCTCACACGCAAACTGGTCCGGCTCGGCAAACCTAGCAGGCTGGGGCCAGTTCAGGTTGTTTGGGTTTTTAAAAAACCGCAGAGGGGGAAAATGGCAGACTTACTGTCATAGTGTGGCCTCAAGGGATGCTGCCATGGTCACGGGGGTGGGTGGGTGGGGTGTCACAACACAGCCATGCAAATGGCCAGTGCTCATGTGTGGCGGCCTCGAAAATGGCCACCACCAGTGCAGAGAGGCCCGGAACAGGCTAGAAACATCCCAAAACAAGCTGTTTGAGACTGGAGGAGGCTGACAGGGAGAGAGGGAACCTCAGGAGACCCTGTGCCCACAGCAGCACCCACAATGGCAGTAAGTCCACCATTTATTTCATTAAAATTATGGGATATCATTGCTAGAGTGCTGATTGCCACTAAGCCTCTCCACATTTGGTAGCAATGAGGACAGGGTTTGGAGATGCACAGAATCAGCACATGTGCTCTGCTCTTGAATCAGTGGAGCACTTTGTAGTATGTAAGCCACTGCATAGAAGCCTTGCATATACAATGTTCACTTGCTAGATTAGGTAGCAAGGACTATAATAATAATAATTATTATCCCCGGGTGAGACACTACCTTGGCGTGGTTGTGGGGCTTGCGTGCTCTGAGGAAGGTGAGAGCTATACCAGAGGTCCAACCATACTGGACAGGTCTCACCAGAGGAGCCAGACAAAGTGTGCCTCTCCTATCAACAATATGGTGAGACGTAACTTTAATAAATCTATACCGGCTCAGTTGTCGCCCGGGTCAACAAGGACTGCGCCAGGTGCTGGAGTCCCTGGACATCTGGTGGCAAGTGGGCTACAGGACTCAGGATCTTCAGTTGAGCAACCAGGACGGGAGACTGCAAGGTTACTGGAAGAAACGTCGCTTAACCGGAAAAAATATACGAAAAATGCCAACAAGGAAATAATGATCTGCTATTACAAGTCTAGTCCAACTAGAAGAGGTTATTTAAAAAGAATGTACCAAATTTGGAAAGAGAAGCATCCGGATTCAGAAATAACAGAACAAAGGCTAGCAGACCAGAGAAGATTCATAATAAGAAATAAAGTATTCACAGGAGTTGAGCTGGAAGAACTGCAAAGAGCAACACAGGCTCAAGATATGGAAGAAGAATTACCACCAACTGAAGAAGTTGCTTAGGCGCAGGTGGAGGAGGTGTTGGAAATAGAGGATGCCACTGTTGCTGAACTGTTTCAAAATCAAAACCAGGCAACCTCCCCTTTGCCTTCACCTCAAAAACCTGAATGCCATTTAACAGAAAAGCAACAAGAACTAAAGCAAAAAATAACTGAGCACATGAACCAAACAACCACCAGGGTTCGACTTCCAGCTCTAAAAACAGTTGCCAAAAAACAACTTGCACAGGCATTAAAAGATGTCAATGCTGCACTTGCAGAAATAACCACCAATAATTTGCAAGGAACAAACCAACTAATGTACAGTGCAGCAACAATAACAACACAAGAGCTCGGATATAAGATCAGTGGACCTGTCAAAAAAGAAAGTAGTACATCACCTAAATGGAAGATTAGATTAGAAAATAAAATCTCCAGGCTTAGATCAGATGCTAGTAAATTGAAAGATATGAAAAACAAGAAGCTGAAGAATGAAAACACCAAACAGTATCTGATCCAAAAATACCATCTAGATTCAAGGAGAATTAGAGAAGTCCTGGAAATAATAAAGCAGCAAATAACAGCAGTGTCTAAGAAGATTAGCAGATACGATGCCAGAATTACACAACACAGGCAGAATCTCCAATTCCAATCAAATCATAGACGTTTCTACCAAAGCATAGGAGAAACTGCAAGAAACATAGAAAAACCAAATAAAGAAGAAACAGTGCAATTCTGGGGGAAATTATGGGACAATCCAATAGATTATAATAAAAAAGCAGGCTGGATGAAAGAGGTCAAAAATGTAACCAACAAATGCAAAATCTAATAATAAGACCAGAATTAATAAGTGAAAGAGAAACAAGAAAATTAAAAATTGGACTGCGCCAGGCAATGATGAACTGCATGGCTTTCGGCTTAAACACCTAACAATCATGCTCTGCACCCCTGCAGTGATGTAGATAGGCTCTTCCTCCCTCGCAGCTCAGGTGGAAGAGGAATGCTGCAAGTCCATCAAACAGTAGAGGAGGAGAAACGAGGCCTTGAAGACAGTGAAGAAAATGCACTTCAAATGGTCAATAACGAGGAACTATTCAACACCAATGAAACCAAGCAGGCCTACAAGAAAGAACAAGTCAAGAACCGAGCAGAAAGATGGAGAAATAAGCCACTGCATGGTCAATATTTGCACAATATAAGTGGAAAATCAGACATCACCAAGACCTGGCAATGGCTTAAGAATGGCAATTGAAGAAAGAAACAGAGGGTTTAATACTGGCTGCACAAGAACAGGCACTAATAACAAATGCAATAAGAGCAAAATTCAAAAAATCCACCACAAACAGCAAGTGCCGCCTTTGTAAAGAAGCAGATGAAACAGTGGACCACCTAATCAGCTGTTGTAAAAAGATTGCACAGACTGACTACAAACAAAGGCATGATAAGGTAGCAGGGATGATACACTGGAACTTCTGCAAAAAATACAAGCTGCCTGTAGCCAAAAATTGGTGGGACCATACAATTGAAAAAGTGGTAGAAAATGAAGATGCAAAAATATTGTGGGACTTCCGACTACAAACAGACAAACATCTGCCACACAATACACCAGATATAACTGTAGTCGAGAAGAAAGAAAAACAAGTTAAAATAATCGACATAGCAATACCAGGGGATAGCAGAATAGAAGAAAAGGAAATAGGGGGAAAAAACCACAATATACAAAGATCTACAAACTGAAATTGAAAGCCTTTTGTGTAATTGCTGGAAATTGTGCAAATGAACTTGTGTGGTGATCATCCGGCTATTATTTCCAATGACTGGACTATCATACAACTGAATGTAATTTCTGGCAATTGTGCCAGAGCACTCTTGTGCAACTTAATGAACACCATGATAGAAGCACACAGCAGCTCCCGTGGTGTGGGAAATAGTCACAGGACACTGTGTAGAATGTCAGCCACTAAGGTCATCCACATGACTTCTTTCACTGGGCAAGGAAGGCAGGAGTGCTTGCACATACCCACGATCCACGCTGCTCCTAGCACCATGGCCTCCAGATATCCCTAAATGCACCATGCGAGGAATGCAATGCATTGAGGGATTCTCCTTCAGCTGGGTTAACATAAGAACATAAGAACAGCCCTGCTGGATCAGGCCCAAGGCCCATCTAGTCCAGCATCCTGTTTCGCACAGTGGCCCACCAGATGCCGCTGGAAGCCACAGGCAGGAGTTGAGGGTGTGCCCTCTCTCCTGCCATTACTCCCCTGCAACTGGTACTCAGAGGCACACCCTTGAGGCAGGAGGTGGCCCACAGCCCTCTGACTAGTAGCCATTGATAGACCTCTCCTCCATGAAGTCATCCAAACCCCTCTTAAAGCCATCCAGGTTGTTGGCCGTCACCACATCCTGTGGCAGAGAGTTCCACAAGTGGATCACGCGTTGTGTGAAAAAGTACTTCCGTTTGTTGGTCCTAGACCTCCTGGCAATCAATTTCATGGAGTGACCCCTGGTTCTAGTGTTGTGTGAGAGGGAAAAGAATCTCTCTCTCTCCACTTTCTCCACGCCATGCATGATTTTATAAACCTCTATCATGTCTCCCCGCAGTCGTCTTTTTTCTAAACTAAATAGCCCCAGGTGTTGTAGTCTTGCCTCGTAAGAAAGGTGCTCTAGGCCCCTGATCATCTTGGTTGCCTCTTCTGTACCTTCTCCAGTTCAACAATGTCCTTTTTAAGATGTGGTGACCAGAATTGTATGCAGTACTCCAAGTGTGATCGCACCATAGTTTTGTATAAGGGCATTATAATGTTAGCCGTTTTATTTTCAATCCCCTTCCTAATGATCCCTAGCATGGAATTTGCCTTTTTCACAGCTGCTGCACATTGAATAGACACTTTCAATGAGCTGTCAACCACAACCCCAAGATCCCTTTCCTGGTCCGTCACCGACAGCTCAGATCCCATCAGCATATACTTGAAGTTGGGGGTTTTCGTCCCAGTGTGCATCACTTTACACTTGCTAACATTGAACCGCATTAGCCATTTTGTCGCCCACTCCCCCAGTTTGGAGAGATCCTTTTGGAGCTCCTCACAATCCATTTTGGATTTCACTACCCGGAAGAGTTTGGTATCATCTGCAAATTTGGCCACATCGCTGCTTACCCCTGCTTCTAGATCATTTATGAATAAATTAAAAAGCACCGGTCCCAGTACAGATCCCTGGGGGACCCCACTTCTTACTTCCCTCCATTGTGAAAACTCTCCATTTATACCTACCCTCTGTTTTCTGTCTTTCAACCATTTAGCAATCCACACATGTACTTGTCCCTTTATTCCATGACAGCTAAGTTTCCTCAGGAGTCTTTGATGAGGAACTTTGTCAAAAGCTTTTTGGAAGTCCAGGTAGACTATGTCAACTGGATCACCTTTATCCACATACTTGTTGACACTCTCAAAGAAGTCCAAAAGGTTGGTGAGGCAAGATTTACCTTTGCGGAAGCCATGCTGGCTCACTCCCAGCAGGGCCTGTTCTTCTAGGTGCTTTACAATTTTATCCTTGAGGATGCTTTCCATCAATTTGCCTGGAACGGACGTTAGGCTAACCGGCCTGTAATTTCCCAGATCGCCCCTGGATCCCTTCTTGAAAATCGGTGTTACATTTGCTACTCTCCAGTCCTCTGATACAGAGCCCGATTTCAGGGATAAGTTAAATATTTTAGCAAGGAGGTCGGCAATTTCACATTTGAGTTCTTTGAGGACTCTTGGATGGATGCCATCCGGCCCTGGTGATTTGTTAGTTTTCAGTTTTTCCAGACAGTTTAGAACATCATCCCTTGTCACTTCTATAAGACTCAGCTCTCTAGCCTCCATCCCTAAAAAGCCTGTTTCAGGAACAGGTATACGCTCAGTATCCTCTGCCGTGAAGACAGAAGAAAAGAACTCATTCAGTTTCTCTGCAACCTCCATATCCTCCTTAATAATCCCTTTCACTCCCTCATTGTCTAATGGCCCAACCGCCTCCCTGGCTGGTTTCCTGCTTCTGATGTACTTAAAGAAGTTTTTGTTATTCCCCTTAATACTTTTGGCTAAATGTTCCTCAAACTCTCTTTTTGCCTCCCTTATTGTCACCTTAGCAATAGCAATAGCACTTACATTTATATACCGCTCTATAGCCGAAGCTCTCTAAGCGGTTTACAATGATTTAGCATATTGCCCTCAACATTCTGGGTACTCATTTTACCGACCTCGGAAGGATGGAAGGCTGAGTCAACCTTGAGCGCCTGGTCAGGATCGAACTTGTAACCTTCTGGTTACAGGGCGGCAGTTTTACCACTGCGCCACCAGGGGCACCTTGCATTTCTTTTGCCAGAGTTTGTATTCCTTTCTGTTCTTTTCGTTTGGACAGGCCTTCCAATTTCGGAAGGAAGTCTTCTTCCCTTTTATGGCTTCCTTGACAGTACCCGTTAGCCATGCCTGCATCCTCCTGGACTTAGTGGTACCTTTCCTCCTTTGGGGTATACAATCTAACTGGGCTTCTAGTATTGTGGTTTTGAGTAAACGCCATGCACTCTGGAGCGAAGTGACTCTCCTGATTTCCCCCCTCAGCTTTCTTTTCACCATACTCCTCATTTTGGAGAAGTTTCCTCTTTTGAAATTTAAAATGTCTGTGTTTGACATCCTTGGTGATTCTCTCCCCGCATGTATGCTGAATTTGATGGCACTATGGTCACTGTTCCCTAAAGGGTCGATGACACTGACATCACGCACCAGGTCCTGGGTGTCACTCAGAATTAGATCCAAGGTCGCCTTCTCTCTGGTCGGTTCCATGACCAACTGTTCTAAGGCACAGTCATTTAGCATATCTAGAAATTTGACCTCTTCGTCCTGACTTGAATGTGAATTTACCCAGTCTATGTGTGGGTAGTTGAAATCACCCATAATTACAGCCCTGCCTCTCCTTGATGCCTCCCTGATTTCCTCCTGCAACTCCCAGTCACTGTCAGCATTTTGATCCAGAGGGCGATAGCATGTCCCCAGTAGCACGATTCCTTTCCGGCCTTGTATAGTCACCCACAGGGTTTCTGTGGAGGACTCCAGTCCACCTAGGTTTTCTAGCTTGTTAGATTGTATCCCTTCTTTAACATACAGTGCTACCCCTCCTCCAAGGCGCCCCTACCTGTCCTTCCTATAGAGTTTATACCCAGGGATAACAGTGTCCCACCAGTTCTCACTGTTCCACCATGTTTCTGTTATGCCCACTATGTCTATTTCTGCATTAGCAACCAAGCACTCCAGCTCACGCATCTTGGCTCGGAGGCTTCTGACATTGGCATACAAGCACCTATACACTGAATCTTTCCCCTGATGTATACTATTCCTTTGACTCTTTGACCTGCTGGCACAGCCTCCCGTCTGCTCTTTATGCGGTTCTGCTCCGTCCCCATCTGTTTTATTTGAATTCTTTGCTGCCTCACACTTTAAAGGATGGCTTTTGCCAAACGGGATTCTGCCCAGCTCCCATCGGCTGTTCCCCAGATGTCATTTTAAAAGCTGCTCTGAAACCTTTTTGATTTTAAGCGCCAGCAGTCTGGTTCCATCTTGGTTCAAGTGCAGCCCGTCCCTTTTGTACAGGCCTTGCTTGCCCCAAAATGTGTCCCAGTGCCTAACAAATCTAAACCCCTCCTCCCAGCACCAATGTCTCATCCACGCATTGAAATCCCTCAGCTCTGCCTGTCTCACTGTACTTGCGCGTGGAACAGGTAGCATTTCTGAGAATGCTACCTTGGGGGTCCTGGATTTCAAAATGCTACCTATCAGCCTAAATTTGGCTTCCAGGACCTCCCGACTGCATTTCCCCATATCATTGGTGCCGACGTGCACCACGACAGCTGTCTCCTCCCCAGCACTGCCTAGGAGCCTGTCTAGACGCTGCGTAATGTCCACAACCTTCGCACCAGGCAGGCAAGTCACTGTGCGGTCAACACGCGGGTCACAAACCCATCTCTCTATCCCCCTAATGATCGAATCACCAACTACAAGGAGGCCCCCACCCCCCAGAGGAGTATCCCCTGTGCGAGAGGATATGGGCTCATCATCCACGGAAGGGGTCCCTTCTAAAGGAGCATTTCCCTCTTCCTCAGACCGATGTCCTCCTCGCCCAAGACCTTCATTCTCCCTGACAGCAGAGGAGCTACCAGCCCTGGAGTGGGATGCCTCTATCACATCCCTGAAGGTCTCATCCACATGCCTCTCTGTCTCCCTAAGCTTCTCCAGATCCGCCACCTTGGTCTCGAGGGAATGGATTCCCTGAGAGCCAGGAGCTCCTTGCACCGAGCACACACCCATGACTTCTGCCCATGGGGCAAATAGTCGTACATGTGGCACTCTGTGCAATACACTGGAAAGTGCCCCTTCCCCTGCTGACCTTCTATCTTCATACTGTTTGGGTTGGCTCTTTACAGTATTTAGTGAGCTTATTGTCCGTTTATTAGATAGTTTATTAGGATAGGTCTCAGCTGTAATGGTCAGCTATTTAACTGTCCAAACAGCCTTTCCCAAGAATATGAGGGATATGAGGGAGGGATATGTACTTACATTCTCTTCTCCACCAGGCTCCTTGTGATCCTTGTGATCACGGGGGCTTGTTCCAGGCTTCCCCGCACACTTCCCACTAAACTCCTGCAAAACTCCTATGTCCTGTTTGCTATCCCTGTTCGCTATGCTCTGTTCGCTATGCTCTCAGGCCTACACCTTATATGTAGAGTAGCCTTCCAACTGTCACACAGGATGTGAGTCAAAGGAAGGAATGTGGGGCCCCTCCCAGCCCTAGCTGACTCCACCCCCACTACTAGTAAACACTGCCTTTAGGTAACCCTAAGAACTCCTAGCCCTGTTATATGTTAACCCTAACAAGTAACACACACAGAGATAGAGAGACTAAGACCTACCCCTTAGAGAGAAACAGCCCCTGCAAAACTCCCCTCTTGGTTTGTTTGAAACCAAGTGCTCTAGGCACGTGCCTCTGTGTCTGCTCGGGCTGCTTGTAGCCCATGCAGACACATGACCACGGATCTGGGTAAAAGGGTACGGGGTAAAATCTTGAAATACCCAGTGAGGCAGCACTGGGATTAGCCCTGATCATGCTTCACATGAGCGGTCCTTCCCCATTAAATAACCAGCTCTGTGGACTGGTCTGGCTGGCTGAAGTGGCACCTGGGGGGGCACCTGTAAAAGTACAGTCACAGATCCTTACCAGCATGATAGCCACCCCAGGCTGACACAGTGCTCCCCCTCGCAACCCATGAGAGGGCAGCACAGCTCCATCACTCAACTGACCTCTGCGCTGAAGGTGCACCACAGCAGGAGGAAGCTGCCTGGGGCTATGGTCATGCTGGTAAGGACCTGTGGCTGTACTCTTAAAGGTGCAGCTCACCACGCCCCACCCCCACTGCTACCTTGAACCGCCAGACCAGTCCATGGTTCAGTCGAACCAGTTCACCGGACCACAGACCGATCCGAATTTGGACCACGGCCCTAGTTTGGTGTAGTAGCTAAGCATTCATTACTGCCTGACAAATACCACACAAGGGTACATCAACCCTGTAACACTGAGCACATGCAAGTTGTGCAAATAATGTTACACGAGAGTAAGCCCATTATTTCCAGTGGGGTTATTCTTGTATAATGCCATCTGCAGACTTCTTATATGCACACAATATTAACAGGCAGGCATACCTTTGTGTGCTATGTCAGCCACTGACCTCATTCACACATAATGGCAAACCACGTGAAGACAAACCTGAAGTTATTTTTTGTAACTGTGAATTGCATCGCAGACGTTAGTCCAACTGCAGCCCGGCAACCTCTGGTTTCAGGGCAGAGGAGCCACTCCCTCTTCCTGGTCCACCAAGGGTGCATCCGAGCAAACTCTGTAGTGCTCACATCACCAGACTGTGGGCAAGACGTGAGAATGTCTTCAGGGCAGCAGCCATTGGCCATGTTCTTCAAGGGGGCATGCTGAGCACGATCATGCCTTTTCAGAATGGACCGCCCACCTTTGGCAGGGAAAAGGCATTTCAATCCCTTTTAATTGGCACGCAAGCCCTTCTCCTGACAGCAATTGCACCACCACCATTGTAAGAGCCCCAGAACAAAGCAGTCTCACAAAAGCACAATTACTGTCACCGGGGGCACTACAGGTATATGAGGGAGGGCAAAAGATCCTGGTGTCTGGTCCACGGTAACTAAGGATGCTCTTGCAAGCAGCCTTGAGAGGCTAAAAGTTTGAGCGGGTGGTGGTGGCTCTTTCATTGCCATCTATGTTCCCATTGAAGAAGTGAAGTGGAATCGATGGGAAAGCCTGTGGAGAAGGTTGTAAGTGAGCAGATGGAGACAAAGCAGAATCCCACTTTTCAACAATAAAAAGTCCTCAAACCAGTTTCCATAGCAAGACGTATAAGAAAATTATTCCCTGTCCCAAAAGAGTTCACAAATTCACACACACCACCTCCACCACCACCACCACCAGCCACTAGAGAGATGCTTTTCTGGGCTGAATTGGACAGAGGCAAAGAGAGATGATGTAGTTAGGGTAACTACTGCCTAAAGTGAGAAGGGAATGTAATCAAGGAGCATGAGTGCCATGCAGCTCCCAGACACTTTCCTGAGGTGGCAAGAAAAGAGAGTACATCAAAAGGCTAAAGTTGGAGTGTCCTCCTCTTCCCCAGGCTGAGTTCCTAACCCAAGCTGAGAATGTTGAGGCTCTGTGCTGAGGATTTCAAACTGATCCATTGGCAATGATGATGGAAAGTGAGGATAAAGAATCCCTTCCTGCAGGCAGAGCAGTTTATTCTGTGGCCCTTTGGATCAGGAATATAATTTGTTAAGGGTTTTTATGTTTTCCCTCATGCTGTGACACAATTCTTTATCCAACTCTCACAATGGCATAGTCTGTGAACAGCAAATTGCCATAGCACTACAGGGTGCAAGGAGAATAATCAGGTCGTGGTTGCCTCAGAGTGATTTCATGCTTCTTAGTGCTTGTTGTACTGGACATCAGTAATTAAATAGTGATCTATGTTCGTGCAAATCTCAGAAGACTCAAGAAAACTGTTATAGGGCTGCTATATAATTTGCAACAGTTATCAAAGCTAGGCATCAGTCTACAAGGTTTACACGTGTATATCTACAGAATAAAGGTGCCTGGAAGATAGCAGCCAGTCGCCTAAATTGCAATTGGGAAACAAACTATTATTGGGTTTTAAAAAAAAAAACAACAGAGGGTGGAATGTGATGTGGTTACCTTTTTGCATCTGCTAAACTCTCACGACCACCTTCTATAATTCCAGGTGAAATATACTTTGCCTAATAGCCAGATACAGAGGTACACTCAGGTGCATCATTTACTGGAAGCAGCATAGATGATGGAGGAAAGGGTTGGCTATGGCTACAAAAGGAAACAGATGAAAGTTTTTGGAACCCTTTTCTGGAGTGCTTTTATTAAGCATGCTCTTGAAATGTGGTCTAGCTAGTACTGATGAGCTTTTCACTTCCTCCCCTTTTTCCTTTTGCTTACCATATAAGTAAAGTTGCCAGGTGTCTCCTGAACTGCAGAACCTAAGATATGAGGAGGGCCTGGGAGCTAAGTGGTGGTGTCTGGCAGATCTGGGGTGGGGAGGAGCCTAGTGGTACACAATTGTTTAAAAAAAAACAAAAAAACCAGACACATCTTTTTAGAGAGTCTTTTTAATGTTTTATCTGCTGCTTATATCCGATAGGTTTTTTAGCTTTTTTAGTTTTTTAGTTCTTAGTTTTTAGCTTTTTACTAATAACTTTTAATTTGAAACTTTAAAAAATTGTAATTTTAAATGTGGTTTTAGCTTGATCTTTTACCTTGTTTAATTTACTTTATATTGCATCTATTTTATTAATGTTGTGAGCCAACCTGAGCAGTAGTGTACTGGAGGGGTGGAGTACAAATATTTTAAATAAAATAAAATAAATAAACTGGCTGGGCAGGAGAAGAATCTAGCTTGTGAGATCTCTTTGTGCCTGGTGTCTCAAAGACAGAGCTGGTTTATCACAGATGGTGGCGCCAGTTGCAAAACCTCTCCTGTCAAGCTGAAAATAGCCTTACCCCTTGGTTCTGGTCCTTCTCTCTGAATTTTTATTCTGTCCCTTGGACACCTTGAGAAGGAAGCTAAAACCATGATGGCACTTCAGGTCAAACCCTGCAATCTGGCAAACACTGTATCCAAACAACATGAGCTTCTCTGAGATCCAAATTGCTACTCTTCTGACATAGCAGTTCCCATGGAGAAACCAATGAAAGAAGATTGTTATAAGATTCTTCAGTACACAGACTTTGGGTGGGTTTGTTATGTGATCTACTGTTTTATAACTGGCCCTATCCAACCCCAGCACAGTACCTCCAGTGACTGTTGCTGGTGTCTATCTTATGTTTCTTTTAGACTGTGAGCCCTCTGGGGACAGGGATCCATCTTATTTATTTATTATTTCTCTGTGAAAACCGCCCTGAGCCATTTCTGGAAGGGCGGTATAGAAATTGAATAAATAAATAAATAAATAAATAAATAAATAAATAAATAAATAAATAATACAAATCAATAAAAATATCAATAGGAAAAAGAGCTCTTCAATAGCTCTGATGAATCAGATTTAATTAAGAGAGAAGAGAACAATGGTTGAAAAAAAATTAACTTTCTATATATCTACATACCTCACCACCCAACTAAAAAAGGGCTGGTCTCTCTACCTTACATGGAGTCCTGGTCTCTCTACCTTATACTTAGATAGTGAGGAGATTATACCACACAACTGTTTGCAATCAGACATCGGGGGGAAGCAAGAGAGTGGTACACATCTTTTGATTGCATGGGCAGTCCATACAAAGAAACATCTCTCTATGCTGTTGTATGCTCATCATAGATACTGTGTGCATTCACCCAAAATCATATACTCCTTTGAAATGAATTGGACTTAAGTACTTTAATGCATGCTTAAGTCCCATTGCTTTCAATGGGATTTAAGTGTGCCTAAGAAGGCTTTCTGGAAATTCTGGTTGCCTCATTTGGTACACCATAGACATGTACCTATTCACAGTCTGCCTTAATCCCCCTCCTGTCCTTCCTGTGGGAAGTTGTATGCTCTGCCTGAGTACCTTCCACAGTCACCATGTGATAAAATATGATGCTAACTTGATCAAGACATTATTTTCCTGTAGATGTTCCTCCATGTTTCACATTGTACATTAAACCATGAACTTGGAACATATGGTACTGCATGGACATTCCCAAATCTTTTTTTTGTTAAATCTCTTTTCCCCTAAGAAGGGGATACACAACCATTCTCAGGCTTCTAGAAATGCAAAGAACACTTTCTCCAAAGCATACGTAACTATCAGGTTGCTGAGAGTAGCAGAATGTGGAGGGGAAAATGTGACCTACACTTCTTGAATCCTCCAGGTGGCAGCTGGATCCTAGTTTAAGTGCAGCTGGTATAAGCACTACTGTACCCTCTCACCAGAAGACTGGATGAGCAGTTCCCCTCACCTGCAAGAGCTAAATCTGGGAAGAACCAGGGGAAGAAGGGGGGAAAGGGAGAAAAAGCTCATCAGCTTTGCAGCACTGAATGTGTGTTGTTTTCTGTAGAAATAATATTAAGGCTAGAAATAGGGATATTGTTTTGGTAAGAGAGTTGAAGGCAGAGATTACTACTCCCGGTGGATATACTCATCCCATCTTCACATCTGGTAAGCAGGCTTTTGTATTGTTTCAGAAGCTTCTGAAGCCTGTTTGACGAAAAGTGACAATAGAGAAAAAGCCACTTGCAACATTCTTTGTTCTAGTAAGAACTAATCTGCCTACTTTCCTTTCACTATCCCTACAACTGGACTAAATTTGGTTCAAATTGAGGACCGCAAGTTAGACCTCTTGCACCTCAAATGTTCATGTGTCCACCATCTTGGATTGGGGAGGGTGACATTATTACAAACTACACCACTGAGGTGTGCCTGTGTGTCACTCACTACAACTGTACCAAATTTGGTTCAAATTGGTTAGACAGTCCACAGTTTAGTGCACCTGTACCCCCACAGTTCACACATCAACCATCTTGGATCGGGGTGGATGACATCATCACAAACAACACCATTGGGACATCCCTATGTGTCTCGACAGCTGTAGCAAATTTGGTTCAAATCGGTTAGGTGATTCTCAGGTTAGACCATTTGTGCCTCAAAGGTTTATGCATCCACCATCTTGAATTGGGGTGGATGACATCATCAAAAACTATGCCATTAAAATGTCCCTGTGGGTCACTCACTGCAACTGTATTTAATTTGATTCAAATCGGTTAGAACAGTGTTTCTCAACATTTTTGGAGTCATGGACTGGTACATTATTCATGCCCAGTTTCTTGAACCAGAAGTTAGTAAGGGGGTCGCCCCCCTCACCCCCAGCCCCACCCCAGGCATCCCAAAAAAACTATTTCAGGCAGTTCTCCGGAGCTCATTTCGAGGCAGCCCTCACTGCTGGATAATGTTCATTTTGAGGAAGTGAAATGAACGTGATCCAGCAGAGAACGCTGCCTGGAAATGAGCTCCTGAGAGCTCCCAGTGGTCCCAGCTGACCCAACATTGTTTTTTGGGGTGTGTGTGTGATTTTTTTTAGTGATGCCTCACGGTCCGGTATCCAATGCCTCACGGACCGGCCCTCAGGCCGGTGTTTGGGTTAGACGATCCACAACTTCGCCCACTTGTGCCTCAAACATTAGCGCATCTGGGCATCCCTATGTATCCCTACAGCTGCAGCAGATTTGGTTCAAATCAGTTAGGCAGTTCACAACTTAGTCCATTTGTGCCTCAGAAGTTTACACGTCCTCCATCTTGAATTGGGGTGGATGACATCATCACAAACTACACCATTGGAGCATCCCTATGGTCCCTACAGCTGTAGCAAATTTGATTCAAATTGGTTAGACGGTTCACAAGTTAGCCCACTTCCACCTCAAATGTTTACACTTCTGCCATCTTGAATTGGGGTGGATGACATCATCACAAAGTATGCTGATGAAGTGACCCTATGTGTCCCTACCTGATTTGGTTCATATTGGTCCAGGCATTGTGAAGTTGATGGTGGGGGACACACACACAAAATGCCAGGTGATCTCATAAGCCTACTGGTAAAGTTATGCCATCGAGTCTGTGTTGACTCCTGGCAACCACAGAGCCGTGTGGTTGTCTTTGGTTTACCATTGCCATCTCACGCACAGGAGGGGTTTATTATTTATTTATTGAATTTTTATACCGCCCTTCCTAATTTGGTTTATCATTGCCATCTCACACACAGTATGAGATGATGCCTTTCAACATCTTCCTATAGCGCTGCTACCCAAAATAGGTATTTCACATAGTCTGGGAAACATACCAGTGGGGATTCGAACCGGCAACCTCTCCCTAGGCAAGTTATTTCCTCGCTGTGCCATTAGGTGGCTAAACTTACTGGAAAGTAGGCTTAAAATGATGGGGGCCTCAACTCCCATCAGAGCAAAGGCAGATTCTTTGTTTTCATTTCCACACCGCTCTGGGCTCCTTGGAGGAAGTGCGGGATATAAAATGTAAAAAAATAAAAATAAAAATAAATACAGGATATGCTTTGACAGGTCGTCCCCCCACCCATAAACCATGAGCTCCTTTCAAAAACACAATTCACTTTAAATATCAAATCAAAGCAAGGCTTGATACTAGACCATGTCATACACTATGTGAAAGCTGTCAGTAAGTTTACTGTAGGGTGAAAGCAGCCTTGTGAGGAGTTCGTAGCATCTCACCACACAGTGAAAAAATTGCCACCACATACTCTCTGACCCACATTTCTGATTAGGGTTGTAAGAAAGAAATCTGCCATGAGAAGCTGAAAACTTACCATCTGAAAACAAACACTTGCAGGACACTGCACATTATTCTTGCCAGGTGAAGGCTACCTAAACCAGCCTCTGCATGACAGCTGGTCTACCCAGTAATCATAACATTCCACACAACTTGCCATCACCCTAACGGCATGGTGAGTTTCTATGCCGTCTCTGCTATGTTCAGGAAAGCCCAGTAAAGGAATGACAACTATTCACATGATCGGGTTGATCCACATGGAAAGCCACTTGAAATGCTGAGCAGAGACCCCATAGGGCCTATGCAGAGTGGCCCTCAGGGGTGCAGACAGAAGAAAGTTTGGGAACAACTTGTCACTTAAATGGAGAGAAGAGTGGAGAGGAAGGCACTTTTGGGGTAGGAATATGTATTATTAGATTTGGTGTGATGATTTTAGTAAAATGAAGGGGGAACTCCTCAAATGCTTAGTGATGGATCTGCATCCCTAGTGGCCCTTAAGTATTTTCTCTGATATGGTAGTCATAGTTTCCTCTCAGAACAGCAACCATGTGCAGGCTTCTCAAGCAACCTTCATGGGACTAACATGTCACACAGAGTGGCCCTCAGAGTGGCCCTATGTCAATGTAAACACTACAGTAAGGACGGGCTGTAAGGCAATAAATCTATCCCTAGATGTAGATTCTGTCTCAGACTTCCTTTCTGGAATGGAAGCTTCTCCAGATTTAGGAGCCTGGCTTAAACCTATCGCAAGTCAGCATTAAAGATTCCATGGAGGCATCTTTAAAGAGACAGTATATGGACATGTCCTTTTGGCCATTATACTTTCCCTTCTCTGTGCCGTGCTGCATGCCAGCTAGTTACCAGGTCACTGACCTAGCAGCAAGTATATATCCAAAATGGAAATTAATTATTTCATTCTTTAAATACCATGTAAAGTGTTTTGGAATCTTTAGTCACTATACAGGCCATTAAAAACTACATTAAACAAAGTACATGCAGCCTTGTTGTGCTTTCTCAGAAAGCAGCAGTATTGTTTCAGCATGCAAGAAGGAGGGTCAGCACAAGAAGAAAGTTGTTGATCTATGTACAGGAAGGGAAAACATTAGTTGTATTACATAATTCATACTTTTCCAGTAACGATTTGACATTGCTGTCAAATTCCTGCTCCATATCTTGATCAGTGTCTTGAAAGAGGGGGGAGCCATATTGTATTTGCAGATGGTACAAAACTGGAAGGGATTGCAAAAATTCTAGAGAATAGGCTAAAAATTCAAAAGCATCTCAATCCTGACCAGCCTCAGTTTTCTCCCATGCAAAAGAACTATGTGGATCCCCATTACCCTGCTTGAGCTCCTTCTCCTGTCATGGCTACTTTTCCTCCTCGCTGCTATAGGACTGGGATTAGTGATCACTGCCATTCTGGAGCAACAGCAAGAAAGGAAATTCTTCCATTTGCTCCAGCAAAACCACCTGACCCTGTGGAGGTTTTCACTAGGGATGTGCGCGGAACTGGATGGTCTGCTTCGGTTTGAGTTCAGACCGGACCCAGACTGGACCGGGCCAGTTCAGTCTGGCACTCCCTCAAATCCCCCCAGTTTGGTTCAGTCTGGAGGGGTTCACGAACATTTTTTAAACAAACAAACAAACAAACAAATTTTACTTGCCCCCTTTGGGGGAGTTGTTGGAAGCGGCAGGAGGGGGGGTCTGCAGAGGTTCCCCCTCCCCCCACCGGCCTCCCTTTATGCCATCACTGGCCATTTGGCCGGCTCTTCGGCCCGTTTGGGCCTTTCCCCTCCGGCGCAGTGGCCATTTTGGAGGCCACTGCACCTGCACTATTGGCCTCTGTGTGGCCTCCAAAATGGCCACCATGCTGGAGGGGGAAAGTCTGAATGGGCCAAAGAGCCAGCCGAATGGCCAGTGGCAGCATAAAGGGAGGTCGGCGGAGAGAGAGGGAACCTCCACGGACCCCCCTCCTGCCACCTCCAACAACTCCTCTGAAGGGGGTAAGTTAAAAATATTTTTTTTTTTAAATAATAATTCGCGAACCCCCCGAACAGTCGAGGGGTGTTCGGTTCGGCGTCGGACCAAACAGGGGATGGTTCAGTTTGACCCCAAACGGTCAAACCGAACAGGTTCGACGTCAGACACGTTCAACGTTGAACCTGTTTGCACATCCCTAGTTTCCACTGGCTGCTCTAATTCCAGCTGGAGAACATGCAACCTGGCAAGGCAGCATCCGAAGGAAATGGCTGCCTGGGTTTTAGAAGAGCCAATAGAATGGCTGTGGCTGTTCCTGGGGGGTGAAGAAATTGCAGCATTGAGGAAGAAGAGCAGCAGCAGTAGGCAGCAGCCCCAGGAAAGCAAGCAGCACCACCACCTGCATCTGGAAGCCCAGATTCAGCTGCATCCTCAACCTAGTCCTACCATCTTTCCTCATCTACCAACACCACAAGCAGGTTCCCACTAGAGTCCTTCACCCCCTTGCCCAAGTTTCTGCCACTATTCTACACTTGTCTTTTGGTGAAAACGCAGCTCTCTGGAGAGCGCTCGCTCTCCTAAACTCATTTTAGAGGGTGGCTACAGAGACAGGTTTGCTGCCAAGGCACCACCAGGATTGGGCCCACTCCTGGTGGTACTCACACACAGGCAAAACCAGGCTAGGCTTCCTTAGCCTGGTTTTGCTTGTGCATGTGAATAGCTTCTTTAGTTAACCTAACAAACTTAGAGGTCATTCACGCAGTCAAAAACTGTGTTCTACCCAGGTTTGGAAGCTGTTTGTGCTCCCAATTTTCAGTTGTGTGGAAGCAAGAGAAGAGGAAAACTTGGGTAGAAGTTATTGTGTGGAAGCAAGGTAGGAGGAAAACCTGGGTAGCTTTTCCTCCTACCATGCTTCCACACAACCACTTCTACCCAGGTTTTCCTCTTACCTTGCTTCCACACAACCAAAAATTGGGAGCACACACTGCTCCCAAACCTGGCTAGAACACAGTTTTCAATTGTTTGAATGTTCTCTTCATATATCCAGGAAGACTGCTTTTTCTACTTGTAGTACGGTTGTGAATCATCACTGTATTTATCTCTTACATTTTAACTTTACATAATAATGATAACTGATCTCTTTTTGACCTCATCACTTTTATGTACCTACACCGCATATATATATACCTTCCAATTGAAGACGACAGTTCAGGCATCTGATCAATTGGATTATAGTGAACAAGACTTATGCCAAAATCAGTTTGTTGGTCTTTAAGATGCTATAGGATTTTCCGTTGTATTGGTAGAACTGGCTAACACAGCTACCTCTCAGGAAGCAGCTTCATATATTGGGGGTTGTGCACTGTGTTCATGATTGCCAACTATGTCTCAGGTACACCCTCTGGAATGACAAATGCAGGAGCATCTATAGCTCAACAGATATTCCTTGTGCTCTGGCTGAGGTAATGTCACTTAAACACATCACAGACTGAAAGGCCCGTGTATCCTAGCCTCTGAGCATAAGATGTGCAAAACCAAAACTTTTCAAAAAACATTAAGTTGTAAGAAGCATTTTGCCACATAGGTCAAGCAAGATTGGTTTGGTTCCCCTCCTCCTCCTCCAGCTTCTCCTCTAGTCTCAGACAGGTACCTGACGCTGAACCTTCCTCTTGCTGTCACTCCCTCTCCCAGAAGCTTCACTTATCTTCCCTCAGCCGTCATCAATCTCTTCTAGTTGCTGCTTCCTTGCCTGTCTCTTGCTGCTGATTTTGTTCTGAAACAAAATAGCAGCAGCATCCAGCCCCAGTTTCAAGGTCTTCCACCAGTGGTGGGGCGGCCCCAACCAGCACCTGGGCCTTGCAGATGCCTGGCCATGCCAACCCCTGATACAGATCTCAAGATGAGATCTGATCTCAATAAATGGTAAAGCTGGATAAAGTGGGCAGATAGCAAAAGAATTATATTCAAAAAGGACAAATATCAAGTATCCCACAACAAAGGAAAGACGGAACAAATGCTCAGGTATAAGATGACCGAAATGAGGGCTGGCAAGGCAACGAGCACTTCTGAAAAAGATTTATAGATCAAGTTGCTGTATGGAACTGGGATCAGATGTGGATGTGCACCTGCAATCCATGATGCACTGATTATATAGTGTGGATGAGTTTTCCCATCTGCTTTGTAATAAGGGATGCACATTTCCATTTCAGAGAGAGAGAGAGAGAGAGAGAGAGAGAGAGAGAGAGAGAGAGAGAGAGAGAGAGAGATTGAAAATAATGTCTTCCCTCATCTAGCCAATCAGATTTGTAGTATTGGCTGGAAGAGAAGGAGAAGGGAAGGCCCAGAGAGCTACTTCTTCAGATAAACCCAGGATCTGATGCCTGTCCATGGGTTAGAGCAACCTCATTGGACACAGTGACCTGCATATTCCCTTGCAGATACCACACTTGTATGTAATAGCCATAAAGTGTGGGAGGGGAGGAACTACTCCTGAGAGGGCTAAATACATCACAAATGGTTAGTGACACATGGCACCAGAGCAAAGTTGTGGTAACAGAGATGACCAAGGGATCCAGTAGTGTAGCAACATTGAAGATGGTCTGTGTTCTAAATGTGGCCGCCAGCAGCGCCATACCACTGGCCCTCTTCCTGCCACACTGGCCCCATAGCTTCTGCCTCTGTGGTGGCTCACCTCATTTCTTCTCCTTGTTGTCATCATTGCCTCCGCCTCCTGCCCCTGCTGCCGTTACTGCTGCCACTGCAACAGCAGTGGCAGCTCCTAAGCTTTCTTTGGCTGCTGGCACTATACAAATGTCACAGCCTGGCGCACTGAGCCGTGATGTTTTTATAGTGCCAGTGGCTGGGAAAATATAGCAGCAGCGGCACCTTAATTCCAGGCACTGCTGAGGCAGCTTTTAAACCTTCCCCAGCTGCTGTGCACTATAAAAACATCATGGCCTGGCGACAGACACCAAGCTGTGACATCTTTACAGGGCCAGTGTCCGGGGAAAGCTTAAATGTAAACTGCCCAGAGCTGTTGGATGGGGCGGTATAGAAATGTAATAATAAACAAACAAACAAACAAAGTTACCACTGTGACTCTTGGAGCTTTAGCAGCCACCATGGAGTTGGCAACCGAGGGAGGCGGCTGGAGGGCCATGGTGTGTGTGCGTGTGTGTGGGGGGGGGGTAGCCTGGAATGGGGTGGGGTGGGGTGGAGAGGCGGCCCAGAAGGTTGCCCCTGGCAGTGAGTGGCTCATGTTCTTTGAATACGTTTGCTCAATGATATCTCCGCTCCTGAAGGAATCCTTAAGGGGAAAGAGATTCCAGTTTCCACCATAACAGCCTTAGGACTTTGGACAATTCATCCAAAACTGTGCTTTGGTTGGCACATTATGACTGGGCTGTCTTACTTCAAATATAAATTATGACACTTGCTCAGTTCTTATCGAGTACTTTCTTTCAAGACAAACATCATGCCATGAAGAATGAAAGGTTTTTTTAGAGCCTTTCTAGATAGTCATTCATTTTTTACATAATACAGTTAGAGTTGCTACTCATTTGTTGGAAGTCTTTTCATCAAGAGAGTGTTCCTTTTGCAGGGCTAGAGCCAACATACTGCACAGCGCCCCGGCAATGGAAGAGAAGGTGCATGTGCTGGTTCTGTGAGACTGCAAAGCCTGTTGACGCTGCTAGCAAACATGCAAAGGTGCGCATAGCCGGGCCTGTGGCCTCCAAGGTCCAGGGGGGCCACCCCACCCTGCCACTGCCCCACGGTGCCAAAAACTGCAAGAATTATAGCTCTGCCATGTGCGCGGCTGGGGGTTGGGCTTGCGACACTCTATTCTAATGAGCAGGTGTGCTGGCTGGAGCTTCCTAATAGTTTCCCAACGGTTGAACCTAGCGGCCACTCCTGCTCCACCCACACACCTTGGGGTCTCGGCTCACCCCCACACTTCACAGCCATGCACATGGCATGGCTATAATTCTTGAAGTTTTCAGCACCGCAGAATCGGCACTTTGGGATGGCAGGAGGAAGCCCTCCAGGGCCTTTGGAGCCCCCCTGGACCTTTCAGCACCCCAGTTCAGGTCCAGGCACCAAAATTACCTAGGTATGCCCCTGCAAACATGGAAAGCCTCCATGGCTCCTCGGGATTAAATCTGTGCTGCAAGATGCTCCTCCCATTAAGAATGATGGGAGAAGCATCCTACATTAATGACACAAACCTTAGGAACTATGGAGGCTCTCCGCATTTGCTAGCAACATCAACGGTCTTTGCAGTCTCATGGAATCAGTGCATGTACCCCGCTCTTTCATCAGTGGTGCTGTGCACGATGTAAGCCATCGCATTTTCCCAGCATGCAAGCCACAATATTTTCTCTCAGAGAATTCCGCCCCCCCTCCCCAAAGCTGGTGCATTCCTTGCTATCACAAGCACAGTGTAAAATGTGGCAGCATGTGAACCACAGGCAGCTATTAGTGCCTGTGTCATCACTTCTGATGTGTGACCCAGTTCTGCACCCCCTCCATCCCATGCTTGCACCATCGTGTACTTTTAAATGTATTTTATTTATTTTTTTAGAGCAATGTCCCAGTTTCATGAAACCTTTTCTTGTGTATTAATTAATTAATTTATTTATTTTAATGTAGTTCCTGGCTGTGCACTTCAGAAAAGCTACCCTTTCCATGATTGGAGCAGGATCACATTCAAGGACAGAGCTATAATAGAGTGGACAGGTTGAACGAACCTGAGGTGCCCTGTGTCCAGGAACTGCTGACCTCCCCCCTCCCCCTGGCCAGGGCTCCTGTCACTGCCGCCACTGGTCACCTGCTGCCGCCACCACTGCCAGCTGCCTCCTTTGGCTGCTTGCCCAGCTCTCAGGCCCATCATCCTGCCATCGGCTAGGATCCTTCCATCTTGGCCAATTGAAGGAAGGTGCACATGAGCTTCCAATGGGCTGATGGAAGGAGACCGGGCCTGGGAGGTGGGCGGCAGGAGATGGAGGTGGCAGCAGAAAGTGGCCAGTGGCAGCAGTGGTGGTGGAGGCGCCAAATGGATGGGCGGATGGCCAGACAGCTGGAAGTGGGAAGCCAATGTGGGGGGAGTGAGAGGTGATGCACACAAAAGGGTGCACGCTGCCACGGAGGCCACCAGCACAAGTGGCAAGGCCACCTGTGTGGGCCCATTCTCCCCTGAATGTGTCCCTGATCTCATTCCTCAGCCAATGGCACCACAATAACCCAAATACAGCAGTTTCTATATGATGCCACCTCTTGGACTTCCTTTTCATCCCTCTTCAGCAGCCACCATTTCAACTGAGCATTTGGCACTACCCCCTCCTCTCCATAGCTTGCTGGATCTGAGCCCAAGTATGAATAACTGAACTAAATGCATATTCTCCCATTGGTTGCTCTATCCTCCTCTCTTTGTCTCCCTTGTGTTGAATTTTAGACAGTGCAAGTAAGCTACATCTTAGGGTCTCACATTATGAGGGGTCTCTAAATATCAAAATATGACTAAATTTCAAGTTTTACATAATTGGTTGAAAAATAAAGGAGAGGGGGAAGACTCTAAAATGATACTATTGTTATGATAAGACAAAAATATGCTTCTACAACTACACAGTTATTTATCATATTGAGTTTCTAGATCTGTGCATAAATAACTGAAGCTATACTGAATTTTTATTATACCAGGGCTTGGTTTAGACCAACACCTGCTGCCATCGTGGTTACAAGCAAATGCTTCAGATGAATACTGCTGTAATGGAGAGCAGTGTGGTAAAGTGGAGTGCGTGACATGCCAGGGTGAGACTTCCGAAGCATTTTGTAATGTTATGCGGTCTTTGAAGCTTGACATAGGTTAGCCCTCAGCAAGTTATAATCCATCCCTGATTTTAGATTACGAGTCCCTTAGGGCAGGGACCTGTCCTCCTGCATTTTGTAAAGTGCCACACACATTGATTTGACTAAATAAATAAATAATAGCTTTAAGAGAAAAGTGTGGCACTTCTAAATAATCTGTAAGGCACTCATTTTCATACCTACACAAAGAAGCAATTGCTTCTTTGGCACAAGAGGGCACCATTCTAAAGGGACTGATTTGGCCCTATATGAAAAGAAGACACTTGATCAATCCAATCAAGACAACGATCCAGTGTGATATTAAGCAGCTCATTATTTCCCATGTACTTAGGATGGCAAAAATTCATGCAAGCAAGTCTGAGACAGGAGGCTTTTATACAGAGATAGAGATAATATATAGAGATAGATATAGATAGAAATATAGACACACAGAGACATATCCATATACATATACACTTTCAGAGGTCACAATCTTTATCTGGTTATAGAATCCACTGAATCGTATAATTTAGCAATGCAAATATCTGATCTAGTTTAAAAATGTGTTATACTGTGCTACAAATTTCTTAGTAATTGTCCATGTAGAAAAGATTAAATCTCATTCACATCACACCAATTTCTACTGATTTTCAGCTTTTGACTTTTTTACATTTCAGCTGAACATCTTAAGCCTTTCCTGTGCTGCATACTTATTATCTGAATGTATGTTTCTTAGTTTTTAGCTAGTCTATACATAACTGTACCCAATTGTCCCTCACAAGCATTCATTGCAGTGTTTCCTCTCATCTCAGTTGCCTCCCTTTTATCTCTGGTGCCATGTTAACAGAGCCAAAACTACTCACAGCTACAGTAGCTACTTGGCAGTCTTTTCTTGCATTTGAAGATATAAGAAGAATCTGAACCATTTCACACATTACATAGTGGCAAAGGTGTGTGTGTGTGTGTGTGTGTGTGTGTGTGTGTAAGATGTAGAGTTCCCAGCTTCCTGTTGCATTGATTTGTCCCATGACCTATGAAGTTGAAAACACACGTTTGTCATACAGTGTATATGTTTAGACAAACATAACAAAATGTTTAGAGCTATGCCTTAAAAACACAGTGTGAGCTGCAATCGTTCTAAATCCATAAAACATCTGCACCTTTTAGAAGCTCACTGTATTTCATGTCAATGTCCAAAGGCCATGTTGGACTGTCACAAACAGCAGCCATAGAGGAAGTGTGAGAGAGAGTGTGGATGCATCCAGAAAAGCCCAAACTGAAATGGCCGTTCAAGAGTCACCCTTCATGGTTTACCAGAACAGAAAAACTATAGGACTATTGTTAGTGTTAACAAAGTTTTCTCTGTTCTTTGATACAATTTATTGTTCTCCACCCCATCCCCTGCACAGTATCTTGAAAAATTACAAATATTATGTCACTGGAAGCTGCATATTCATGTGGAATCTATTTGTTCTTTTTAAAAAAAAAATGTGTGTTTTTCTTCTTTAATTGAAACATGTACACCAAAAAAGAAGGTGTGGTTCTTTGCAGGCTGCGATAAAAACACTGTAATGCGTAAGCACTCAGGGACCAAGGATTGTGGTAGCTAATGGCTTGTCTTCTCAGTGCAATATAAAGTACCTGCTTGTTGGAAACAGAAGACAACAACAGTAAATATAACCTCTGTTTCTTTAAAGTATGTCTCTTATTAGAAGAAGAAGAAGAAGAAAACACTATTAAATGCAAAGAAATCATGAAAAATAACAAGGAACAAAAGCTCTCAATCCAAGCTGAGCGCTGCTCAGACAGGAACCTGCTCTGACGTACATGAGAACCCCATAGGGATTAACTCTCTCTTTCCCGTGAAAGCCAGCCTCACAGTATCTGCTTTGCCGTGTGCTTCGTGTTCCTTCTGTAATACCACAAATATATTTGATTCTGCTAGCTAACTACATTAGATTTAGATCTTTGACAAAGCTTTACACACAACTTTGATGAATGTGTTAGAAAATCAGTCTCCATGCATGGATTTTTCTTGCATATAGTTTTTATTGATAGGTTATTTATAAAGTGTGGGAGAATAATTTCCTTTCTGAAACTAATATAGTAAATAAACAGGAAATCCCTCCCAAAATGAAGAATCAAGTCTTTACAATTTATTTCCTCATTTCCTTTTCCTTGTAGAATGAAAAGATGTTACAATACTTCCTCAACAGCATTCATCAGAGAATTTCAAAGCATTTTATAAAAAATACAATTAACGAAGACTTGCATCATGCTAGAGACATATCTGCCAAATAAAATATATAAAGCTCTTCCCAGAATAGCACAGCTTATTGACACTAATGCTTGGAAATGAACGTAGAACATGGAATTCCCATCTAACTATATCTATTAGTTGTCACTCCCTTCCATAAACGGCAATACAGAGGCTGCTCAGATATCAACAGATTTCTAGAATCTTCTTAGCGATAACAAGGGAGAAGCAGGAAGAGGGAAATAAAAGAAGATCCTGCACTTTGAATCTACCTCCAGTTTGGCCCAACATGTGGCTTTCCAGGACAATTTTGTAATATAGCAAAATTGTCATAGTAATCATGGTAGCAAATAATTTGAATAAGAATTAGTGTGATGACCAAAGGATGAAATATCTTCTAAAGAGACTGTACAGTGACAAAATCATGGAGTTGAATAGCTCACAGTGACTTACATTTAAATTTGCTCTACATATTATTGACTGGTGTAATTTAGCTATCAGTGTTTTACTATTTTTAAATCAAATGTTAGATGTTTGTTAGAAAAGCAGGCTTTAAATCATTTAAATAACTGAATGCTAATCATGTGGGATTAATTTCTAATAGATTATGTCCCACATGGCTAAGTTCACTCTCCCACTCTGTGCAATTAAAAAAAAAAGCCAGTGCACTACCTGCTTGTCATGTTTACATACTGCAAAATTAGATTCAGGAAGACTGCATGTTGGATTCATCCATCGCCAATTGAATGACATGGCAGAGAAATGTTAAAGAAGGGGCATGATATTTGCAAGAGAAGGGAACATGGTTCATCTTTTTGCATGATGAAGAAGCTGATGACTAGTTGGGAACGTAAGAAGCTGCCTCATACCAAGTCAGACCATAGATCCATCAGGTTCCGTATTGTCTACTGACTGGCAGTGGCTCTCCAGAGTTTCAGGCAGAGGTCTTCCCATCTGGAACTTCCAGGGATTGAAACTGCGACTTGCTGCTCTACCACTGAACTATAGTCCCATCTCAAAATTCAAATCCTGTCCCAATACAACATGGGTACATTACAGAATACAAAGTGTGACTATTTGCCCGAATTCACTTAATTAGCATTGCTCACTAGAAGCCTGCAGCAAAATATTGGCTCATTAGCTGCCCCCTTGGTTCCCTCACCCATATTATTTAACTATTTTACACATTTTTATTCCACCCAAAATGCAAGTCTCAGGGACACCATAGTCTCTGAGCCTTTCCTCAGAGCTGTCTCTCCATGTTTAGCTCTGCCCCATTTGTTCAGCCACCCTGTCTTTGGACTCTCCATTGCTTACCTTCTGGCAAACTTCTCCCATTGAGCTTTCCAGTCGCTAGCCTGCCACAGCTCCCTGTTTTGTAGGGTTTTAATCCAGACCAGGGGTATAGCTATAATTGAGCAGATGGGTTCAAAGACCCTGGGCCCCTGAGCTCCTGTGGACCCTCCCAGCTCAACCCCTCCCTATTTTCTTCATTATCTCCCTCACTCCAAGGAGCTACAAGAGAGAGGGGTGAACACAGGACCCCTCTCCCCTAGCTACGCCCCTGATCCAGACAGATGGGCAACCATCCCTTTTTGCAGAATCTAGACTGTTAACCTTTTCTTGCTGATGGCTTTGTTTCCTGAGCAGTTTGAATGTTCCATGCTTTCACATCAGTGCATCTAATCAGTGCCAGAAGTGTCACTGCCACAAACACAATAGAGATTTTGATTGCAATATTTCAATTTTGCAACTCTGTACTGTGGCTGATGAAGGGTGGTAAAGGCAAGCAAACAGGGATGCCATGATAGACAGGCAGATAAAGTCGAGAGTTGCACAGCAGCCACACCCTCAACATCCCACATAAGGCTTCTTAAGTTCCTACAATAATTTGCCCACCTCTGCTTTTTTATGCACAATGTTACTTCCTTGCATCAGATTAATTGAGACCACCTTTGGAAGACAGCTGAAGCCATGAGCCCTTGTATAGCAGACTCTGCATATAGGAACTTTTCCACTGGAGTACCTTATTGAATCTTGCTTTTCCAAACCATTCATGGCTTTGTTCAGTTGTAGAGAATTGTAATGATGGTTATAACTGCTCTTCTCATCACAGAGGTAGCTACTGTTTCTGATGAAGCCAGTGGGACTGGCACAGAAAGGCTCAGGGGCATAGCAAGGTTGAAGTGGGCCCAGAGACAAGATTTTAAAATGCCCCCCCCATTGAAGCTCAGCTCATGAAGTAAAGAAATCTTAAATGAGGCTGAATAGTGGTAACAAAAAGCATAGTAAAATTTGTGTGCGCGCGTGTGTGTATAACACCTATGTGCCACAATAGAACATCATCCTAATTTTTATTTTTTTTATGGTTTTTAAAATTGTGGATGATGCAAGTCATTTAATGGTACTAGAGAAAGATATGCTGTTCTGTTAGCTCCAGGTCTTAACGCTCACATCAATTTTGGAGGATGAATACAACTGAAGGAAGCCTGGGCGGGTGCACAACTGGGGGAGTCAGTCATGTGACTTGCCTCTGGGGGCCCCCCCTAAGGCAGTGGGCCCCCAGACAACTGTCTCCCCTTACCTTATTATAGTTACGCCCCTGGAAAGGATGTTGTGTCTGACCCAGTAGGGAATATAAAGAGCTATAAGGTTATCTACTGGCTTGCCACTCACAATGAGGGGTAATTCTAAGAAACCAGCTGAGCAGAACAGCAGAAGTCATACAGAGAAAAGGGGAGCAATTAGAAAAGGAGGCAACATCCAACTTCTCCTATCTCTTATAGAATGGTCTGACTGGTGCTGGCAGATAGCAATAGAGAGATATTTCCAGGAATGCTTATAGCAGCAACAGAAATATTCAGAAGTTTGCTGATTGTGCTTCATTCATCCAGTAAGTGGCCTGCCCCATACAAATGCCTAGTCACTATCACACAAACTTCACAGAGAACACACCAAAATATAGGAGAACACACCAAAATCTATACAGGGTCATTGGTCAATCCAGTGTTCTAGCCAGAGTCTAGGAAGAGGCAAGAGAGTCCCAGCAAGGAACCTTGACCTCAGCCTAAAAGGGAGATTGGAAAGGTCTGGCTGAATACTAACCCCACAACAGGCTCAGATGTTGCTCCAGCAAAGGTCTGTTATTTACTGATGGTTGATATAGGTCGTAGCTGGTTGGCTGCATCCTTTCTCTAAGGAAACATTCTGTGCCTTCAAGAGCCTTTGCCCAATTTTTCAGGCATTAGATTAAACAGCATGGGAGGTGGGGTGGAGTGGGAATCTTCTGAATTGGGAAAAAGATACAAAGCAACATTCTCTAGCCATACAGGAAATGTTGGGTCTGGCTCCTGGGTTTCCCTTATGTAGGGGGTTCAGGTAGGGTGGAGTATCTGGGTTTTGTGCCAAGGAACTCTTTAATCTGTCTCCATCTCCTCCTTCCACCTTGTCTAGGAACACAGGAACATAGGAAGCTGCCTTATACCAAGTCAGACCATTGGTCATTTAGCTCAGTATTGTCTACACAGACTGGCAGCAGCTCCTCCAAGGTTTCAGGCAAGAGTCTCTCTCAGCCCTATCTTGAAGATGCCAAGGAGGGAACTTGGAACCTTCTGCGTGCAAGCATGCAGATGCTCTTCCCAGAGTGGCCTCATCCCCTAAGGGGATATCTTACAGTGGTCACACATATCTGCCATTCAAATGTAAACCAGGGTGGCCCCTGCTCAGCAAAGGGGACAAGTCATGCTTGCTACCACAAGACCAGTTCTCCTCCCATAGACCAAGTATCCTCTCTAGACTGCGGCAGCAGTGAGGGCAGAAAATGAGCTGCAAGTGTGTCTCATATGAGCCCTCCTCACCTGGTCCCAGCTGCCTCAATCTCCCTCACCTCACCCTGCTGCCACATTAACCACAGGCACCATCTACTACTACTACTACTACTACTATTACTACTACTACTACTATTATATCAACAAAAGTTTCCAAAACAGTTTACATAGTAAATTAATTAATTATTTAATTAGATGGATTCCTGTCCCCAAAGGGCCCGGCTCACAATCTAAAAAGAAACACCAACACTGGAGGGATACTGTGCTGGGGTTGGATATGGCCAATTGCTCTCCTCCTGCCAAATAAGGAGAATCATCGCTTTAAAAAGGTGCCTCTTTGCCCACTTGTCAACCTGGCAAATGAGCAGCCTGCATGCCTGGGGTTAATGCAGCCGCAGGGTGAGTAAGACAGCTGGGGTGGGGTGAGAAAACCTGTAGCTTGTTTCCCCCCACAACCACATCTGGACAGGCCACCACTGCACTGAGGGTGTTTTAATACCAGATACATGACCATTGTCCTCAGGGCCCTCCTCCTGGCTAGGCCAGGTTTTATTGGGACAGCATTTGTGCAAGTAGCACATAAGCTGAGAGACACGAATGTATATTGCTGGCTCTCATTACAATTCTTCTAGTACCATTCCCTTAAAGTCAACAAGATATTGCAATTGACTACTGTGAATCTGGAAAGCCAAGGCTTCTTGAACTTCAATTTTTTCTTTACCATCTACTTGCACTGGAGCTTTATGGAGTTGGCACAAACTGGTGTCTGAAGTAACTGGGATAAGCAGTAATCAGTGGAGTACTGGATGTATCTTTATGATCCTGGACAGGCAGAAATGGAAAGGTACAGTTGATTATATGGATCAGTGAGAGGTATTGGCAGTCTAACTTTCGTGAGGGATGAGTGGTTCATTGCGTCAGCTTGATTTTGGGGTTCCACAGAGAGTACCCCTCTATATGATTTTGGATTGCACAGTGTGAGGCTACAGGGTCATAGTCACCATTCTGAACTTTCCACCCTGCTCATGACTGGCAAAGATTCACAGCTGGTTGCTTGCTTGATCGAGTGTTGGGCAACGTGCCTCAGTGAAGCCAGCATAGACCAAGATAGGACATTCCTAGCCCTTTCTTTACAGAGAGGCATCAGCCTGTGAGCAGTTTACCTTTTCAAAGGTAAACTGTTCAGGGATGAGATCCTCCCTTTTGCAAAGATAAACAACTTGAAGCACTCTTTAGGAGTGGCATAGATAACAGTGCATTCCCACCTCATTATACGTTAACAAATTGACTGACAAGGACCCAGGGCAGAGACCAGCTCATTAAAAGCAATGGGTGTGTATCTTTTTGCACCTGGGAGACATCTGAGGTGGTCCTCAAATACCTCTTTTCAGCACACATGCACATTTACATAGCTTATTCTTGCCCTTTGTCTGGTGAGTTATACCCAAAATTGACTAAGTTCATGTAACAATGAGCACCTTTGTTTTGCACGAGTCTGCCCGCCTCCTCCACCCCTGCCACCCAGGGAGGGAGCATGGTTTGGAAATTACTTCTGGGCATGTCATGGGGAATATTTACATGGCCTCAGAGTCCTGAGTCTCCAGATCCCAAAGCCTTGGAATCTGTTTGTATGACTCTCATATAGGCTGTCAGACACACAAGTTGTAGCCCTTAGCTCCGTGCTCTCCCACCCTGCTTCCTACTCATGAGGAAACCAATGTGCAACCAATAGACCAACTTTACCCAGGAAAGACAAATAGCTAACCTCTCACTCTCCTAAGTCTCCTCTCCACTATTATCCCTTCTCTGCCTCCCTCTCTGCTTTCCTGTCACTCCTTAAAGCAAACCTCTAGCCAGGCTCTAGGCCCTTTGGGGACAGGAATCCACCTGGTTTAGAACCTTAGCCAAAATTACTTCAACCAAGACTACTGTTCAGAATATTAGCTAAGATTAATTGCATCTGCCTAACCAAACCTCTTCTTCCTTCTGTATCCGTGATTTTACCATTAATAACACTTCCAGACTGTATTCCTGCCTCCTCGTCCTTTCCAATATGCCAAAACCTTCTTAAATTGATAGTGGAACCAACTGCTCCCCAAGCCAAGCTAATTTCCTCAATTTAAGCCAAAAGTAGAGTTGAGGTGTCTAGCCAGCACCTTGGGCAGTACTGGTAACAATGCCTCATTGACTTGAGTCATAAGTTCATGGAGGTCTGTTTGCAAAGCCTGTAGCTCCTTCACCAACCCATCCACAGTAAACATGTTTATGGGATGACAAGCGTTGGGGAAATACTGGAGATGAAATGATAGTTAGCAAAAGAAAAAGAAAAGGTAGGAGGACTTGGTGGAGACATGTACCACACTGCTCTATGTAAATTCTGTGATGAAGAGTAGAACAGTCCAAACGTCCTGTTGATGTGATTTTGCATTTTAGGTGTTGCTTTAGGGTGTGGCTAGTTCAGTTCATCTGACCATATATGTAAGAACATAAGAAAAGCCCTGCTGGATCAGGCCCAAGGCCTATCTAGTCCAGCAGCCTGTTTCACACAGTGGCCTACCAGATACCTTTGGGGAGCCAACAGGTATGAGGTATGTGCATGCCCTCTCTCCTGCTGTTGCTCCCGTGCAACTGGTATTGAGAGGCATCGTGCCTCTGAGGCTGGAGGTGGCCCACAGCAACAAGACTAGTAGCCATTGATAGACCTGTCCACCATGAATTTGTCTAAGTCCCTTTTATTATTTATTTATTCATTCATTCATTCATTCATTCATTCAATTTTTATACCGCCCTTCCGAAAAGGCTCAGGCTTTTTTAAAGCCATCCAAGCTTTAAGTGGCCATCACCACACCCCATGGCAAAGAATTCCATAGATTTCTCTGTGTGAAAAAGTACTTCCTCTCATCAGTCCCAAATTTCCCGACCTTCAGTTTCATGAGATGACCCCTGGTTCTGGTGCTCTGTGTGCGAGAGAGAAATTTCTCTCTGTCCACCCTCTCCACTCCATGCATAATTTTATACACCTCGAGTCCCAGATGCTGTAGCCTAGCCTCATAAGGAAGGTGCTCTAGGCCCCTAATCATCTTGGTTGCCCTCTTCTGCACCTTTTCTAGTTCTACAATATCCTTCTTAAGATAGGGTGACCAAAGCTGTATGCAGTACTCCAGATGTGGCCACACCACAGATTTGTATAAGGGCATTATAATATTAGCGTTTTTATTTCTAATCCCCTTCCTAATTACTCCTAGCATGGAATTAGCCTTTTTCACAGCTGCTGCACATTGGATCAACACTTTCAATGAGCTGTCCACCATGACCCCAAGCTCTCCTTCCTAGTCACAGTCACTGACAGCTCAGATCCCATCAGTGTATATGTGAAATTGGTGTTTTTTGCCCCAATATGTATCACTTTACACTTGCGTATATTGAACCACTTTTGCCATTTTGTTGTCCACTCCCCCAGTTTGGAGAGATCTTTTTGCAGCTCCTTACAATTTGTTTTGGATTTCATTACCCTAAATAGTTTAGTGTCATCTGCAAATATGGCCACTTCGCTACTTACCCCAACTTCTAGATTATAAAAAGAGCACTGTTCACATTACCTGGGGGACAGGAATCCTACTTCCCTCTATTGTGATAACTATCCATTTATTCCTACCCTCTGTTTCCTGTCCTTCAACCAGTTACTGATCCACACATGAACCTATCTTCTTATTCCATGACTGCTAAGTTTACTCAAGAGCCTTTGGTGGGGAAATCTGTCGAAAGCTTTTTGGAAGTCCAAGTATACTATGTCAACAGGATCACCTTAATGCATATGCCTGTTGACACTCTCAAAGAACTCCAAAAGGTTAGTGAGGCAAGACTTGCCCTAGCACAAGCCATACTGGTTCTCCTTCAGCAAGGCCTTTTCTTCTATATGTTTAACAATTTTCTCCTTAAATATGCTTTCCAGCAATTTACCCAGCACCAAAGTTAAGCTGACCACCCTGTAATTTCCCAGATCCCCCCGGATCCCTTTTTGAAAATCGGAGTCACACTGGCTACTTTCCAGTCCTTTGGTACAGAGCCTGATTGCAGGGACAAGTTACATATTTTTGCTAGGAGAGCGGCAATTTCACATTTGAGTTCCTTCATAACTCTTGTGTGGATGCCATCTGGCCCTGGCGATTTGTTAATTCTTAGCTTTTCAAGACAGTTTAGAACATCTTCCCTTGTCACCTCAAATTGGCCCAGTTCTTCAGCTGCTAAACCTGAAAAGCTCTATTCTGGAGAGCATGTATGGTCAGTATCCACCATGAAGACAGATGCAAATAACTCATTCAGCTTCTATGCAATCTCCTTATCTGGAGGAGGTAGACATAGGAAAGGTAGATCCCTATGTCCAGCACATGGAAAACTCCTTCCAAAATGTGGTTATATATTGAGTTCCACAATCTGAAATTATATGATTGGGGAATCCATGGAGTCAGATTGGCTGAGTCATGTTCCATAAGTTTTCCTTTGCTCTGAATGAAATGTGCCATCTGCCTAAGTATGTCCACGACTAGCAGGATCATGGTGAATTATTATGATGGGGATAGGTCATTGATATAATCCAGTATCACAATGTTCCAGGGTCCCTCAGGAGAAGACAGGTGCATGAGGAGCCCTGTCACATTCCCGTGTGAACATTGGCTTGAATAGAGGTGGAATCTGGTTTCTAGGGTTCCACATGCAGAGGGTTCAAATAGAGTAGGGATCTCCCAAGATTTATGCCAAGTCCACAATCTCAGAGTTTTTCAACTCATCTCCAAATTAAGGGGATTCTGATTGTGGGACCATGACTCAAAGGGGAGATACTGTTTTTTTCATCACTTTTTATATGCCTTATCTGTTGTATATATTAATGTGTGATTTTAAGGTATTAAAAATCTTGATCTGCATATATTGCTCTTGACTATGCATTATAAGATGTTTGCCTTATATAAGGTTGTCGTCCAGAAAAGTTTAATGTCATCAGGTGGTTGATGGACAACTTCTGGCAAAAATAAAATTGAAAGTCTGATCACTAATGCCAACTTGAATATGGCTACGCTATGGAATTTGATTGACTTGCACTAATGTGGACTATTCAGCTGAGTCCAAGTTGGACTGTAGTGTCTTAAATGTTCTCATGATGACTCAAAGAATGCTTTTTTAAAAACTAAAATGCACCACATTATTTGATGTTGTACTCTTCTTTGCAAAACACTTTACAAGTTACTTAACCTAGAAGACTACACAATATCTCAGCTCACAAGCTTGAAACCCCACAGTTTCCTGAGCCACAATCTTTGCCCTGCTGCCATGACCACAATATCAGAGATGTTTCTTAGCTGCTATCCTCCAGCACTATTCCTCTCGCTGTCTCCATTTGTTAATTGTTAATATAAAAATCTGATACCTGGTAACCTAATGCTAAGACCTCACCACTCTCTAATTTACAAAGAGCCATATTATAGCCACCAAGATAATTAAATTGTGGGAGATGGCTTACCAAACTCCTACCACCTGCAATCTAATCCTTTAAAATGGGCTTAAATGCATGGTGTGTGTTCAGTAACGAAGACGCTTTCATATCTTTCTTTATCAAAATAGTAATACCTGCATAAAATATCCAGTTGGCATGATCGCAAGGTGACAATAGTTGCCCCAGACTATGAAGGCAACTTGTGTTTGCGTCAGAGATTCACTCTCATGGACAACTGTGGAAATCCTAAATGCCTAGGAATGATGCTTATAGGGCAAGACAATACCTGTTATCTGGAATTTATACCCCATGTGATTGATCCTTCAACTGCTACTATTTCATTATATTCTTCTCACCTTGTTTCTGAGAAAGCCTCCCTTCTATTTTGGAATTTAGCCTCTGGTGAGTAGAAGTCTTGCAGAGACCAAAACGTAATGGGAAACTTCAATTTTAGCACCAAGGGAGACATGCAACTTAAAGCTGAAAGAGAGAGCCTGGGAAGATAGAAACTGCACCCAAGATGCTTGCATTTGTAATGAAGATAAATGTATATTGTGGAGCAATAAGATCCTGAGGCAATAAGTCCCATCCTGTAGGACCAGCCTCCTCCACCCTAAATGCAATCAAAGCAACCTCAAGACACTTAACCAGATTTGGCATATTAGAACCCTTTCTGTGCTGGCATCACCAGAATAGCAACCTCACTCATACATATCTCCTGACTTTCTCAATAAAACTTCAACCACAAATTTTCTTCAAAAAAACCTCTTTTCCTGCCTTTGCAGCCCCTGTACCTTACTAAGGAAACCTGAAGGGTTGGGGGGGGGGGGGGGCGGATCCGAGATAGTCACTGCTTCTAGTTATGTGTGCTATGTGACTCTATGAGACTATGGTAGCAAGGTCTTCCCCTTTTCTGTCCCGAAGCTTTGCCCAGCTACGTGACCACTTTCACACTCAAACTCCCTTCCCCTCTTTATTTTTAAGGCTCATGTGAATCAAGAAGCTGCATTCTCTCCTCTGATTGAAATCACTTCAACTACCCAGGTCAAATAATTACAGTAAATGCTGCTTCATGTGGGCTTCCTTGTGGGTCACCTTGCACAAGACTGCCTTCAATCTCTCTTGACTCTAAGCCGAATCACTAGAAGACAGCACTACTGTCTCCCCTCCACGTGTTGGATGTGGCTGCAGGTGTGCACTGTGCCCCAGACCCTGGAGGTTGGTGCCTACCTGGCACCCAAACACCTCCTGCCTCCTACTTTGGCAAGTGGCTTCTGTGGTGAAGTACCCTTGGCCCCTCCCAATGAAATCCATCCCCATGGCATCATTCTTAGGAGAGTAAGCTTTACGAAAGTGATCAGAGTTCTTCCAATCAAATTTATTCTCTCTTCACCCTCCCAGTTATGAAACTACACACTTCCAATTTTGCAGACATTGGCAAGGCCTTTAAATTCTTATTTCTTTTTCTTTGTAAACCACCTTGAGACCTTTTTAAAAAGTGGTAAACAAATATTATAATAAAACAACAATAAATTTAATAATATTAATAGTAATAATAATGGCGAGACACTTGGACAGGTTAGCATTAGAAGAGGCATTTTCCAAAGGGACTCACTATCCCCTCTGTTGTTTGAAATCGCCATGACCCCACTTTCACAAATACTAAACAAAATAGGCCTCAGATACCGAACATCTAAAACATCAAGTAAAATCAACCATCTGCTGTACATAGACGATCTGAAGCTGTATGGAAAGTCCCAGTCAGAAATCGAATCACTGCTAAACACTGTCCGTATATTCGGTAGCAATATAGCAATGGAGTTTGGACTAAACAAGTGTGCTGCATTAATAATGAAAAGAGGAAAAGTAACAAAAACTGAAGTAATAGAACTGCCCAATGGAAGCAAGATCAAGAACCTGGAAAAGAAAGAACATTACAAATACTTGGGCATTCTCCAGGCGGATAACATTGCACACACTGAAGTTAAAAGAAAAATTGGAAGTGAATACATCAGGAGAGTTAGAAAAATCCTCAAGTCCAAACTCAATGGCGGGAACACCATACAAGCCATAAACACTTGGGCTATTCCTGTTATCAGATACACTGCAGGAATAATAGACTGGACCCAGGCAGAGCTAGGGACGCTAGATCGTAAGACCAGGAAAATCATGACCATTAATCATGCTCTGCACCCCCGCAGTGATGTAGATAGGCTCTACCTCCCTCACAGCTGAGGTGGAAGAGGAATGCTGCATGTTAATCAAACAGTAGAGGAGGAGAAAAGAGGCCTTGAAGAATATATCAAGGACAGTGAAGAAGATGCACTTCAAATGGTCAATAACGAGAAACTATTCAACACCAATGAAAGAAAGCAGGCCTACAAGAAAGAACAAGTCAAGAACTGAGCAGAAAAATGGAAAAATAAGCCCCTGCATGGTCAATATTTGCACAATATAAGTGGAAAATCAGACATCACCAAGACCTGGCAATGGCTTATGAATGGCAACTTGAAGAAAGAAACTGAGGGTTTAATACTGGCTGCACAAGAACAGGCACTAAGAACAAATGCAATAAGAGCAAAAGTTGAAAAATCAACAACAAACAGCAAGTGCCGCCTTTGTAAAGAAGCAGATTAAACAGTGGACCACCTAATCAGCTGTTGTAAAAAGATCGCACAGACTGACTACAAACAAAGGCATGACAAGGTAGCAGGGATGATACACTGGAACATCTGCAAAAAAAACAAACCACAAAAAAAACCCAAGCTTCCTGTAGCCAAAAATTGGTGGGACCATACAATTGAAAAAGTTGTCGAAAATGAAGATGCAAAAACATCATGGGACCTCCGACTACAAACAGACAAACATCTGCCACACAATACACCAGATATAACTGTAGTCGAGAAGAAAGAAAAACAAGTTAAAATAATCGACATAGCAATACCAGGGGATAGCAGAATAGAAGAAAAGGAAATAGGAAAAAAACCCCACAATATACAAAGATCTACAAACTGAAATTGAAAGGCTGTGGCAGAAGAAGAACAAAATAATCCCCATGGTAATTGGCACCCTAGGTGCGATTCCAAAACAACTTGAAAGCACCTCAACACCATAGGGGCCACAGAAATCACCATCAGCCAATTACAAAAAGCCACTTTACTGGGAACAGCCTATATTCTGCGATGATATCTATAATAATAACAGCAAGGACACTGATAATAGAATTCAGCCATCCCAGGTCCTTGGGAAGGACTTGATGTCTGGATAAAACAAACCAGTCAATAACACCTTTCTGACTGTGTGAACAACAACAACAACAAATAACTATCTTAACCTGTGCTGAGCATCTGCGTGCTAGTCCTTTATTGCTCCCCACACCCCCTGCCACAGCCCCTTCACCTTAAAGATCTCTTTACCCTCACTCCTGAATCACCTCCTCCATCCCATTGCATCCATTCTCCTCACCCCTCTTGGTCACTGCTCCATCCCTTTACTCCATCCCCCTCACCTCTCTTGGTCGTGGCTGCAGCATTGCTGGTGCCTATTGGCCAAGCTGCAGCCCCCTATCCCCAGAGACCTTCTGACACTCAATTAAGTCCCGCTCCTGTTCCTACTCACAGGAGCAGGAACAGCAACGGTTGACCATGCCCTTCCTCACTGCTGCTCCCACTGTGGCTACTCGTTCCCCTCAGGCTGCTGACAGGTCTGGGCCTGTCCCTTGCCTGCCAGCTAGGGATGGGCCCGGACTGGTCTGGAGGCCATTGAAAAAGTCTCCGGACCGGTCCGGACTGGTCCAGACCTGGGCGGTCCGGTTTGGGTGGGGGGGTACCTTTAAGAGTGGCGGGAGGGTTTACTTACCCCTCCCGCCGCTTTCCCGCTCTGGCGCCGTAATCCTAAGAGTAATTGGGGCGGCAGGACACCTTCCTGCCGCCCCTTCCCCGACGTTGCTTGAAAAAACTCCCAGCAGTCCTTTGCACGTGCGCACGTCACAGAGACGTGAAGCGCGCATTTGTCTCTGTGACGTGCGCGCGTGCGCAAAAGACTGCTGGGAGTTTTTTCAAGCAACGTCGGGGAAGGGGCGGCAGGGAGGTGTCCTGCCGCCCCAATTACTCTTAGGATTACGGCACCAGAGCGGGAAAGCGGCAGGAGGGGTAAGTAAACCCTCCCGCCACTCTTAAAGGTACCCCCCCACCCCAGTGCCGGACCGCAGTTGGCGGTTCCATGCACACCCCTACTGCCTGCCTCCCTCCAACAATGGCCTCGGAAGCCGAAAACAGCAGCAGTGGTGGACTGGGCCCTTCCTTGCTGCCAAAGGCACCCCCATGGCCACTCGTTCTGCTCAGGCATGTCCCTTGCCCTTTCTTCTCTCTCTCTTCCCCTCCCTTTCTCTTTCTCTCTTCTCCACTTGCTCTTCCCCTCTGTCTTTCTTCCCTTCCCTTATTTCTCTCTCTCTCCCTTCCTGCGTTAACAGTTCTTGTTCATCTAATTCACACAACCTGGAGGGGCTCTTTCTTCCCTCATGACCCCTCTCTTTGCAGACCCCTGCTCACTATCCTTAGATAGATAGATAGATAGATAGATAGATAGATAGATAGATAGATAGATAGAGAGATTCCTCTCCTCTACAGTCAACATCTTCCGACCAGCAAAAGTTGCATTCCAACTGACCTTAAACATCACAAGCTCCTCCTCCCTATCTGCATATGGAATCCCCACGGCCCAATCACCATGGTACTTCTGCTCGTGAACTAATACACTAGCTGGGCCAGGCACAGAGTATCTGCGCCTCCACTGCCCGGCTGGCCCGCTTCCCTTCCCCAGTCGGTCCGCCACCTCCTCCCGCCAGCTCACCAATTCCTGGCGGCTGGGCCAGCCTGCCGCCGCCTACTACCGCTGGCCAGGGAGCTTGCTGCCTGTTCCCACCAGCTGGGCAGCCCACCACCACTGCCTGGTCCCGTTGGCCAGGCTGTCCTGCCGCCACAGCCTACTGCTCCTGCTGGCTGGGCTGGCCCACCACTACCTGCTCCTGCCGGCTAGGCATCCTGCTACCACCGCCGGCCGGCATCCCTGTTTTCTCCTACATCCCGTTGCTCATTGGCTGCAGCTCATGAACTCCCGCGATCGCTGCTACTCATGGGATTAGCGGTGGTTATGCCTAAAAGAAATAAAATATAGATAGATAGATAGTAACTGGGCCAGGCACAGAGCATCTGGGCCAGGCACAGAGCATCTGTGCCTCCTCCAGCCTGGCCAGCCCCCTTCTCTCCCCACCGCCAGGCCTGCTTCTTCCCCGGCAAAAAAGCCGTCCTGCCACCTCCTCCCGCTTGCCAATTCCCAGCATCCCTATTTCTTCTGGTTGCTAATCGGCAGCTGCTTGTGAACTCTCGCGAGAGCTGCCACACATGGCATTAGCGACGGGTACACATAGAAGAAATAAATAAATATATATATTATTATTATTATATTTTTTTATATATATTATTTCTTGTTTACACAGTCAGAAAGGTGTTATTGACTGGTTTGTTTTATCCAGACATCAAGTCCTTCCCAAGGACCTGGGATGGCTGAATTCTATTATCAGTGTCCTTGCTGTTATTATTATAGATATCATCGCAGAATATAGGCTGTTCCCAGTAAAGTGGCTTTTTGTAATTGGCTGATGGTGATTTCTGTGGCCCCTATGGTGTTGAGGTGCTTTCAAGTTGTTTTGGAATCGCACCTAGGGTGCCAATTACCAAGGGGATTATTTTGTTCTTCTTCTGCCACAGCCTTTCAATTTCAGTTTGTAGATCTTTGTATATTGTGGTTTTTTTTTCCTATTTCCTTTTCTTCTATTCTGCTATCCCCTGGTATTGCTATGTCGATTATTTTAACTTGTTTTTCTTTCTTCTCGACTACAGTTATATCTGGTGTATTGTGTGGCAGATGTTTGTCTGTTTGTAGTCGGAGGTCCCATGATGTTTTTGCATCTTCATTTTCGACAACTTTTTCAATTGTATGGTCACACCAATTTTTGGCTACAGGTAGCTTGGGTTTTTTTGCAGATGTTCCAGTGTATCATCCCTGCTACCTTGTCATGCCTTTGTTTGTAGTCAGTCTGTGTGATCTTTTTACAACAGCTGATTAGGTAGTCCACTGTCTTTCATCTGCTTCTTTACAATGGCGGCACATGCTGTTTGTTGTTGATTTTTCAACTTTTGCTCTTATTGCATTTGTTCTTAGTGCCTGTTCTTGTGCAGCCAGTATTAAATCCTCAGTTTCTTTCTTCAAGTTGCCATTCTTAAGCCATTGCCAGGTCTTGGTGATATCTGATTTTCCACTTATATTGTGCAAATATTGACCATGCAGGGGCTTATTTCTCCATTTTTCTGCTCAGTTCTTGACTTGTTCTTTCTTGTAGGCCTGCTTTCTTTCATTGGTGTTGAATAGTTTCTCATTATTGACCATTTGAAGTGCATCTTCTTCACTGTCCTTGATATATTCTTCAAGGCCTCTTTTCTCCTCCTCTACTGTTTGATTAACATGCAGCATTCCTCTTCTACCTCAGCTGCGAGGGAGGTATAGCCTATCTACATCACTGCGGGGGTGTAGAGCATGATTGATGGTCATGATTTTCCTGGTCTTACGATCTAGCGTCCCTAGCTCTGCCTGGGTCCAGTCTATTATTCCTGCAGTGTATCTGATAACAGGAATAGCCCAAGTGTTTATGGCTTGTATGGTGTTCCCGCCATTGAGTTTGGACTTGAGGATTTTTCTAACTCTCCTGATGTATTCACTTCCAATTTTTCTTTTAACTTCAGTGTGTGCCATGTTATCAGCCTGGAGAATGCCCAAGTATTTGTATGGTTCTTTCTCTTCCAGGTTCTTGATCTTGCTTCCATTGGGCAGTTCTATTACTTCAGTTTTTGTTACTTTTCCTCTTTTCATTATTAATGCAGCACACTTGTTTAGTCCAAACTCCATTGCTATATCGCTACTGAATATATGGACAGTGATTCGATTTCTGACTGGGACTTTCCATACAACTTCAGATCGTCCGACTCCATGTAGAGCGGATGGTTGATTTTACTTGATGTTTTAGATGTTTGGTATCCGAGGCCTGTTTTGTTTAGTATTTGTGAAGGTGGAGTCATGGTGATTACAAACAACAGAGGGGATAGTGAGTCCCCTTGGAAAATGCCTCTTCTAATGCTAACCTGTCCAAGTGTCTCACCATTGACTGTTAACTGTGTACTCCACATGCTCATTGCTTTTTAAAATAAATATCTGAATGTTTTTGCTGACACCAGTTGTTGCTAAACATTTTAGTATCCATGTGTGAGGCAATGAGTTGAAGGCTTTCTTGTAGTCAATCCATGCAACACTTAGATTGGTTTTTCTTCTCTTGCAATTTTCTAAAATCATTTTGTTTATCAGCAGCTGGTCTTTTGTGCCTCTGCTGTTCGGGCAATTTCCTTTCTGTTCAACTGGAAGCTGTTTGTTAGTTAATAAGTGTTGCATCACTTCATCTGCTATTATTCCAGTTAATAATTTGAACATGGTTGGCAGGCAGGTTATCGGTCTATAATTACTTGGAACTGCACCTTTTGCTGGGTCTTTCATGATGAGATGAGTTTTCCCAGTTGTTAGGCATTGTTCAATATCACCTCCTTGCAAAATGTGATTGAACTGTTTTGATAGTTGTTTATGGAGGCTTGTTAAGTGTTTAAGCCAAAATCCATGCAGTTCATTGTCACCAGGTGTGGTCCAATTTTTAATTTTCTTTTTTCTCTTTCACTTATTAATTCTGGTGTTATTATTAGATCTTGCATTTGCTGGTTACATTTTTCGACCTCTTTCATCCAGCCTGCTTTTTTATTATAATCTATTGGATGGTCCCATAATTTCCCCCAGAATTGCACTGTTTCTTCTTTATTTGGTGTTTCTAGGTTTCTTGCAGTTTCTCCTTCTATGCTTTGGTAGAAATGTCTATGAGTTGATTGGAATTGGAGATTCTGTCTGTGTTGTGTAATTCTGGCTTCGTATCTGCTAATCTTCTTTGACACTGCTGTTATTTGCTGCTTTATTATTTCCAGGACTTCTCTAATTTTCCTTGAATCTAGGTGGTATTTTTGGATCAGATACTGTTTGGTGTTTTCATTCTTCAGCTTCTTGTCTTTCTTATCTTTCAATTTACTAGCATCTGATCTAAGCCTGGAGATTTTATTTTCTAATCTAATCTTCCATTTAGGTAATGTACTACTTTCTTTTTTGACAGGTCCACTGATCTTATATCCGAGCTCTTATGTTGTTATTGTTGCTGCACTGTACATTAGTTGGTTTGTTTCTTGCAAATTATTGGTGGTTATTCCTGCAAGTGCAGCACTGACATCTTTTAATGCCTGAGCAAGTTGTTTTTTGCCAACTGTTTTTAGAGCTGGAAGTCGAACCCTGGTGGTTGTTTGGTTCATGTGCTCAGTTATTTTTTGCTTTAGTTCTTGTTGCTTTTCTGTGAGGTGAAGGCAAAGGGGAGGTTGCCTGGTTTTGATTTTGAAACAGTTCAGCAACAGTGGCATCCTCTATTTCCAACACCTCCTCCAACTGCGCCTGAGCAACTTCTTCAGTTGGTGGTAATTCTTCTTCCATATCTTGAGCCTGCTCTTTGCAGTTCTTCCAGCTCAACTCCTGTAAATACTTTATTTCTTATTATGAATCTTCTCTGGTCTGCTAGCCTTTGTTCTGTTATTTCTGTATCTGGATGCTTCTCTTTCCAAATTTGGTACATTCTTTTTAAATAACCTCTTCTAGTTGGACTAGACTTGTAATAGCAGATCATTATTTCCTTGTTGGCATTTTTTGTATATTATTTCCAGTTAAGCGACGTTTCTTCCAGTAACCTTGCAGTCTCCAGTCCTGGTTGCTCAACTGAAGATCCTGAGACCTTGCCACCAGATGTCCAGGGACTCCAGCACCTGGCACGGTCCTTGTTGACCCGGGCGACAACCGATCCAGTATTGATTTATTAAAGTTACCTCTCACCATATTATTGATAGGAGAGGCACACTTTGTCTGGCTCCTCTGGTGAGACCTGTCCAGTATGGTTGGACCTCTGGCATAGTTCTCACCTTCCTCAGAGCACACAAGCCCCAGAACAACGCCATGGTAGAACCTCACTGGGGAATTATTATTTCTTGTTTACACAGTCAGACAGGTGGTATTGACTGGTTTGTTTTATCCAGACATCAAGTGCTTCCCAAGGACCTGGGATGGCTGAATTTTATCATCAACACTGTTGGTTATTATAGATATCGTCGCGAAATATAGGCTATTCCCAGTAAAGTAGCTTTTTGTAATTGGCTGATGGTGATTTCTGTGGCCCCTATGGTGTTGAGGTGCTTTCAAGTTTTTTAGGGATTGCACCTAGGGTGCCAATTACCACGGGGATTATTTTGTTGTTGTTCTGCAACAGCCTTTCAGTTTCAATTTGTAGATCTTTGTAATTTGTGATTTTTTTTATTTCCTTTTCTTCTATTCTGCTATCGCCTGGTATTGCTATGTCAATTATTTTAACTTGTTTTTCTTTCTTCTCGACTACAGTTATATCTGGTGTATTGTGTGGCAGATGTTTGTCTGTTTGTAGTCGTCCCATAATATTTTTGCATCTCCATTTTCTACAACTTTTTCAATTTTATGGCCCCACCAATTTTTGGCTACAGGTAGCTTGTTGGTTTTTGTTTGTTTGTTTGTTTTTGCAGATGTTCCAGTGTATCATCCCTGCTACCTTGTCATGCCTTTGTTTGTAGTCAGTTTGTGCGATCTTTTTACAACAGCTGATTAGTTGGTCCACGGTTTCATCTGCTTCTTTACAACGGCGGCACTTGCTATTTGTTGTTGACTTTTCTACTTTTGCTCTTATTGCATTTGTTCTTAGTGCCTGTTCCTGTGCAGCCAGTATTAAACCCTCAGTTTCTTTCTTCAAGTTGCCATTCTTAAGCCATTGCCATGTCTTGGTGAGGTTTGATTTTCCACTTATATTGTGCATATATTGACCATGCAGGGGCTTATTTTTCCATTTTTCTGCTCGGTTCTTGACTTGTTCTTTCTTTGTTATTCCCTAACACACACATCCCTTTTCACCTCTCCCCTCTCATCTTGGGAGCTGCCTTTACTCCCATTATAATTATTGTCAATATACATTTTATTTTATTTTATTGCATTGTGCTTGCACAAAAGAAACTTGCTTTCTTTTCAAAAAATCTGTTTCTACTTCGGTTTGTCCTTCTGGATACTCTTAAACAGGGCTGCTCAACTTCAGCCCTCCTACAACTCTCATAATCCCTGGTTATTGGCCACTGTGGCGGGGGATTGTGGGAGTTGTCATCCAAAAGCAGCTGGGGGACCAAAATTGAGCAGGGCGCTTTCCAGACTAAACCCTATAATGGGGTCAGGATACATCTCGGAAGTGTGCTTCCACACTTCCTGCGTCATGACACCGCAGTCCCTACATGGACAGCAGGGTACCGTTCACATTTCCAATGCCTTGTTGTGAATTTAATCACTGTGATATAGAGCTAGGATGTCGTATATCCAGCATGGGAAAGTTGCTGTTTTTCGGGTTGTTAGTTGCTGCAAGACTGCTCCCCCTGCTGTTTACATTTCGAAGGCAACTTGCCCGAACAGAGACATTTTGCTGCTGATGAGCAGCTAGTCTGGAAAGTGCCCAAGCTTGCTCTGAAAAGACACTGCATTGTCTGAACTTGATACATGGTTATTCACACTTGAAGATTTGGTGCTACAATTCCTGGCTTACTCTATCAGGTAGATAAGATAGCTGCCTGCTTCCTCAATGATAGTTGGCTGTAGCAGGGTTTTCCTTAGGTCTCAGAATCATTTCCCTCAGTTTCCAAGTATAATCACTTTCTATCTACAATGCTGTTTAACACCTACATGAAACCACTGGGAGAGATCAGAAAATTTGGTGCAAGGAGTTATCAATATGCTGATGACACTCAAATCTATTTCTCCATATCAACTTCATCAGGGAATGGTTTAACCTCCCTAAATTCCTGCTTGGAATTAGTAATGGGCTGGATGAGGGTGAGCAAACTGAAATTGAGTCCAAACAAGAGAGAGGTATTCATTGTGGGAGGTTGGAACTTAGGAAGTGGTTCAGATCTGCCTGTTCCCGATGGAGTTATACACCCCCTGAAAGAACAAGTATAATCTGGGAGGACTTCTGGACCCAAACCTGATATCTCAGGTTGAGGAAGTGGCCAGGAGTACTTTTTATCAGCTTCAGCTGCTATGCCCGCTACGTACATTTCTCGAGCTCAATTACCTTAAAACAGTGGTACATCCAGGCTTGACTACTGCAATGCACTCTACATTGGACTGTCTTTGTTTGTAGTCCAGAAACTGCAATTGACAAAATGTGGCAGGCAGGTCTCCAGAGCTATCCAAAGAGACCACATTACTCCTTTTTAAAAAGAAATGCTTTGGTTGCGAATAAGATTCTGGGCAAAATAAAAATGCTGGCTATTATCTATAACTAGTATTTTTCAGCCCGTTGAAATAACGGGTGCTAGTGGCACTGGGTGGAGGGTACCTTTAAGTGAGGCGGGAGGGTTTACTTACCCCTCCCACCACTCTCTCATTTGCCGCGTAAAGGACTCCCAGGCGTCCTTTGCGCCCAAAGCGCCAGTTCGGGCAGAGGCTTTGCAGAGAGAGGAGCTCTGTTTGCGAGCTCCTCTCTCCTTCTCCGATTATGGTCCCTGATCGTCCGACTTACGCGGGCTGAACACGGTGGTGAGGAGGACTTGGCCAGCTGGGAGGGTGGGTGGTTGGCGGCGGCGGCAGCAGTAGTTTGGGCTGATTTGGCCCTTAATCAGGTGGGGGACGGCGGGGGTGTCCTCCCGCCCCAATTAATCCTATAATTATGGCGGCAAGTGAGAGAGCGGCGGGAGGGGTAAGTAAACCCTCCCGCCGCTCTTAAAGGAACCCCCCCCCACTCTTTTCTTTTCTCCCGGCCGTATTTTTGTTTGTTTGTTTTGTTCCCCGCTGCTCTCCCGGTTCGTCCGCTGCTGTCGCAGCCCTCCTGGTTCCCCCGCTGCCGCCTCAGCCCTCCCAGTTCCCCCGCTGCTGCTTCTGTTTTTCCCAGTCCCCCTGCCACTGAGCAACATGGCCACCCGTGTCTGGACGGCCGTATCTTTCACGGTCGTTCTGGGCATGCGCTCTGCGCATGCCCAGAACGGCCAAGAAAGACACGGGTCGAAGACAGGCATGGGATCACGATCAAGCCTTTTATTATAGAGGATGCCCTGAATGGACCAAGGGCATTTAAGAGAGTGTCTTCTTCATGAACCCCACTGCCTATTAAAATAATCGGGGGAGGTCCAGGCCATTACCACTGGCTCTTTTGGTAGCGACCCAAATCCAGGGTTGCCCCAGGGCTCTGGAATGAACTCCCAAATGAAATCAGAACTTCCCCATCTTCAGCTGTTTTTAAGTGACTCTTGAAAATGCACCTATTTTACCAGGCTTTTAGTTTATAATGTTTTAAAATTTTATTGATCATTATTTTAATTTGTTTTATATTATTTAAGGTTTTAATTATTGTTGTGTTTTCATTTGTAAACCACCCAGAGTTTTTATATGGAACAGTATATAAATATGATAGATAGATAATCGCCCAAATGCATTACTTGCATTCATGTACAGGACATGGGCCCATGCAAGATTGGTAACGTCTTGCAGTACTTCAGCTTTCAAAAGGCAAGTTTTGCACATTTTGTAGGCAGCCTGGCATAATAACAATGTTTCAGCTTGGCTCTCCCACCTCCCTGCTACAGATTAACTGTTGTTCCTGTGCCTGCTTACCCTTACTTGGTATTACTGTATTTTAAAGAAAGAACATGTTTTCTAATGAACATAATCAGCAGTCTCTTCCAGTCTTGTTTTTTAAATAAAGTAGGCACTGAATAAGAGGCATTGATGAGCACTTCTGTTCCATATAGCCATCATGGTTAATGGCCATTGATAATCCAATCCTTCATGAATTTATCTAATTCCTTTTTAAAGCCAGCTAAACTGGTGACCATCACCTCATCTTGTGGTATGGGACACTGGCTGACATCCTAACAAAGCACATGTGTAAGGAGACTCTGCAGAGATGCACTGAGGGCCCTCACACAACTCCCAAATTTCCCAAGAAGTCACTTCTCCCAAGAAGTCACTGTTGGATTATGAGGGGCATTCTAGAACAGCCTCTGATGCAATTCAAGGAGCCATGGTCAGAGAACAAAACTGAAGAAGTCACAATGCACACACAAACATGCTTACACATATCTATGGGGTTGTTTGGATACCGGACACAAAATGGAGAGGAAATAAAACCCCTGCTAACTTGGCAAAGAGGCACCTTTTAAAGTGGTGAGTCTCTTTATTTAGCAGGGGGAGAGTAACTGGCTCTATCTACCCCCAGCACAGTACCTCCAGTGACTGTTGCTGGTGTCTATCTTATGTTTCTTTTTAGATTGTGAGCCCTTTGGGGACAGGGGTACAACTTATTTGTTTGGGTACACCGCCCTGAGCCATTTTTGGAAGGGCGGTATAGAAATAAAATAAATAAATAAATAACAGACGCATTGTGTTGGGCTGCTCATCATTGGGGCTCATCTGGATTCAAGTGCTGGAGAGTTGTATGACAGCTTCTGTCATGATCCCTGAACCTGACCCCTCCTCATCTGAGATGGACCCTGAACCTAACCACCCCTCATCTGACACAGACCCCGAGCCTGACCCTGCTTCAGCCAAGACAGACCCTGAGCCTGAGATAGACTCCGAAGACCTGGCTGCAGAAACAGGACATGAGAGACACCCTGTGCCTCTTGAATCTCCCTTTCATCCTGAGGATGCACCCTTGCCCTCTTCCTCCTCCTCCAGCTCAGAGGAAGAAGCTGCAGCCATGCCTCAACGACACCACAGCCGCCAGACAGGAATAAGATGAAGCCAATTTAAGACTGCCATGCTCCAGATCAGGGGGCATGACCAGGATTCACTTCCCTTGAAAAGGGCTCAGTCTGCTGCAGGTCATTGCTGCAGCAAAATCGTTGCCTAAGCTTATAGTCTGTTCCTTGCACTGCTCTTGTGTAGACCTGATCTCCTGGCTTCTGACCCTGGCTTTGACTGACCTAACTTGCCTGCTCCTGTGTAGACCTGATCTCTTGGCACCTGACCTTGGCTTGAGGAGACCTGATTTCCCATTCCTCCTGTGTGAACCCGACTTCCCAGCTTCTGGCCCTGGCTTGTAACCTGACCTTGACTTCTACCTAGCTCCCCTGGCAAGTCCTCACACTGCCTGGCCCTGCATGACACAATAATGTCCTATTAATTTATTTGAGATAATGGATCCAAATCAAAGAGGCTGAAATAGAGCAAAATACCCACTGATGCATTCAAGTGCCATCACCACATGCCATTCTTAATAAATGTCTTGCTCATTATACTATAGCTTAGACCTCTCAAACTAAGCTCCTTCAAGTTGGTTTTCAAGAAAGAGGGATGTGGTCTGGCAACTCAGTTCATAGAGGGAAGCATTGCAATGGAATACTTGGCAAGCTCTGAACCCATGTGGCAAGTAACCAAAGCTCTCAATCACATCTTTAAGGGACAGAATGGTTACTTGGAATCCAAAAAGAATGCAGCAAAATGCGCAGTTTGCTACTCTCTTATTATTATTTCAGGTGTAAGAATCAAGCAGGGTGCTCTCTGCCTCTGTTCAGTGCTTCTAGTTGATGCGCAAAAAATGAGCTCAAAAGCCTATGCAAGATACCAAGGGCTCACCTTCTGGCAGGAAGAAAAGACTGAGTACATGATAACACTTCTGAGCTGTCTGTTTCCAATGAACACACATTTGATGTTCATCATTTATCTTTCTAGTGTTATTCCAAATACCTTTTATTTTTCTAACAATTTTTCTAAGCAATTTTAAAAGCCCATTGGATTTCCCTTTAGATAAGCCCCAATCCAGTTTTAGTAGCATGTTCTTCCATCCTGACATAATGGATGAGCAGTAGCTTTGCTGCAGAGGACAGCCATATATTTGTTCCTTTATCCCTCATCCTGAGTCATGAAATTGTACTCATGAATAGACTCCTTCCTCCAAGTAGTCCCATTGGTTAGATTAGATACCCATCCCCCAAGTCTCCAGATCACAGAACCTACCATAAATCTTGCTTCAGGAGAGTACAGTGGTGATCCCACCCCACCCACCTCAAGTATTATGATGCAACTGAGTTGGGTTGAGGGTTGTGTGAGCACACAACTCACTGAGAATGTGAGTTGTTAGCTAAGAAAAATGAACTCTTGAAACTCAACAGTAATTAGGATCCAGTTCTCAACATCTCAGTTTTTAACATTTCAGCTGAAAGGAATGCAGTATACTGATCTAAAGGCAATCACAGTTCTGGTAGCTTGTCAAGTGCTTTCTACAAATCAGCTTTTCACAATTCTCATGTTTTTTGTTTCCTGTCAGCTGTCCTTGGCATACACACTCGCATACATACTATGCCAATGGCTTCTGTCCATCCAATCTAACACAGATGACAGTAGTTCCCTTTGTGATTGTGGTCACATCTCTGGTAGTATGTCTAACTTGTTGTATCTCATACTATGTACATAGGTCAACTCTTTGCTCAGTAGATCTTCTGCCAGCTCTACACTGGGGAAAAAGTCATCTCCCACCACAATCCATGGAACAACTGTTGCTGCACAATATGCAGGTCTGTTTGCTCCTTGCTCCCCAAGGTAAATTTCTGTCAGTGGGCAGGATGTTGCTGCATCACAGCACCATCATATTTTCAAAATGTACTTCTTTGATTTACTTGGCATGTATTGCCAGAAGAGACAGCCCTAAGAAATCTAACTGCTCATCAACTGTTAGGTCAGATCCAGGAATGTAGCACTGCTGCAGCTGCTACAAAAGCCAGATTCCTCTAATGGGTGCCAGCTTGTCAATCACTCTTTGTGTAACTTTGTCATCAAACCTTAAATAATTTGTCTGATGCCCTTAAGCCATCTCAGTTGCATCATAATTGCACAGAAGTAGGGTGCCCCAAACGTGCTGCCCACTCAGCAGCACTTCCTGAGGTGGCATGAAACACACCAGCCAAGATTAGGCCAAAGTATGATTTCAGCTCTGCTAGGTCAAGGGTCTTCCACATTAGTGTTTTCATGGGATGGCTTTCATTCCATTATGAATGTTCATTCAATTTCTCAATTGGTTTCCCAAGGAACAATGTATAATATCTTCAAGCATGACGGTTTCCTCTATTGTGTCTCTGGTTTTTTCGCATGCTGCCCCTGTGTGTCAATGTATATCTTCATGGGGCCAGTGATGGACTGGTTGTGGTGTTGTAGACCATCTTCTGCCATTCATTTAACCCATGATCACAGTAACTTCAATGGCAGGTAAGTGAGGTTCAGTAGACTGTTCAGTGCCACACACCCCACCGCTACATCTTCTTGCTCTCTCTACCAGAACTAAGCTCCAACAGATTTGTTGGACTGTATGCCACCAGGAGAAGTCTGTGTGTTGTGGGGAACCAGATATGTACTGTTGACAGTTGATCCACTGATGGCAGGTTTAATGGAGCTGAGGTGTAGGTGCTGCCACTTGTGTTCCTTCTGCCTCTGTTTTGGTGGCTAAAATCCCTACTTCTGCAAGGTCAGATATTTCTAAATTATTTCCTCATTCCAAACATTACATTCCCCTTGTGGGTGTGGGGGGGGAAGAGGCTTCCCAAACCTTGCCTTCCCCCCAGATTATTGTTGTTTTGTTGGTGGGAGCACATGTTCAGCCCTGCTCTGTGCTGGGCTACTCCGTCCAGGGCAGATCGATCTGAGGCTGGGACTCATTGTCCTGGCCTCCGTGAATCTCCATGAATTCCCCTAAGAGATGCCTGCTCTAAACACCCATCCCTGTGTGTGGCCGGGCTGGAAGTAGCCCATGCTCACAGACGAGCATGTAGCTGGGGGTAAGAGAGCACTTGCTCCCTTAAACTCGCTAAAAGCAAGGGTAAATAGTGGTTTAAATCAGGGATCCTCAACATTGGGCCTCCAGATGTTCTTGGACTTCAACTCCCATAATCCCCAGCCAAAGGCCACTGGGCCTGGGGATTATGGGAGTTGAAGTCCAAGAACATCTGGGGGCCCAATGTTGAGGATCCCAAAAATGGGATTGGGATAGAAATGACCCCAATGCAGAATGTCCATGAAGACTAAGGTGGGTTAGTTGACTTAACATTAGGCTGGGCTGGGAACTACCCCACTGGAGAAAGTCCATGCAATTTGATATGATTTTCCTCCCAATTAGCTTAATATGGGAAGGATGTAGGAAGATAACTACCCCATTAGAGAGAATCTATGTAGTTTGGGATGATTTTCTACCCTGTATAATATTTTTTATCAATAACAGAAATATTTTAACAGGTGAGTACCACATAACAATGTAACAAGAAGAGCATAGCTCTCATAAAGCAATGATGTGCATTTTTATTCTACATTTATGCAGATGGGGTAGGAATTTACCCCTGATTCAAGATGAGGCTTAAAGAAAACTGTGAGAGATGTGTGTTCCAGTACTAGAGAGAGAAAAGCACAGCCTTCAGAGACTTATATTTTGCAGACTAATAAAATGACAGGGGGAAGTAGGTTTGCTGGTGTTTGGCATATTATTTGTTGTTCAAGGTCTACATGAGCACTCCCACTTGAACAGTACGGGGTGAAACTTAATTTTTAATTTCTGCGAGCGCACAGGACATGCTGGCGAGACCCCTGAGCCAAGATGCGGCTTTTCACCTCCCCTCTAAGGATCTCCTCATGAGCAGACTACTGGGTCGTCTGCGGGGAGAGTGGGCTAAGCGCGCAATCCCCGCTAACCCTCTCTAGGCAGCTCCCACTAATTGTGGGAACCACCTCATAATAACAAAATACATGCTGACTAAAGGAAGAGTCAGAGGTTATTCATACAGTCAAAAACTGTGTTCTACCCAGGTTTGGGAGCTGTGTGTGCTCCCAATTTTCAGTTGTGTGTAAGCAAGGTAAGAGGAAAACCTGAATAAAAGTGATTGTGTGGAAGCAAGGTAGGAGGAAAACCTGGGTAGCTTTTCCTCCTACCTTGCTTCCACACAATCTCTTCTGCCCAGGTTCTCCTCTTACCTTGCTTCCACACAACCGAAAATTGGGAGCACACACAGTTCCCAAACCCGAGTAGAATACAGTTTTTGTTTTTGAGAATGACCTCTCAATGTACTGCAGCTTGAGTTCTGGGAAACTGTGATACATTTCTACAACAGAAGAACTATCTTGAGCAAAATCAACATGAGGAAAGACTCTTTTGCAATAATTGAGTAAAAACTGAAAATATATCGGACAAACCCACACCCACCCATCATCTTGAAAATTCACGAGTGCTCTCTGCTGACACCATGTCTCATTCTGAGGATACTTTCCATAATTTGTATATATTTTTAAAAATTAAAACATCCTTTCTCCTCCTCCTCCCACCAAATTAATCCCCCTTTTTCTCAGCTCCCCATCATAAGTACACTTCTGGTGACTTTGCGCATAAACAGCAGATCAGCATTTTTTTAAAAAAAATGTATAGTTTAGTACTCTTCACCACACATTTGTGTCTAAAGCACTTGTTTCAAGTAACATAAAGAAACATGTCACTTTAAAGCTTCATAAACTCCATTCCAGATGCATAGCTTGCTTCCAAGTGAATAAAAGTGTTCCCTTCCAAATGCAAACAGCATTTGTTAAACAAAATATAACCCCCATGATTGCAAAGTTGAAGGTAGTTGCTATCTAGGTTTCAAAATATTTGTTCTTTCTCCTGCCTTGTCCTTTATCTCCCAGGACTTCATACGTCACTAAAGCAACATTCATGACATCCAGCCAGGGCTGATTCCTTGAATGTGTTTCACTGTTATTAGTGGAAGCAAACTCTACTTCCTAGCATTAAAAATACACCTTCCTCTAAATATAGGCAATCTGTGTGTGCCTAACTACTGTAATAAGAGAACTGAGGGGGACCAAAATATTGATATCCACTGGGTGTGTATAATTTGTTTTCGTTCCTGCTCTCTTCCTGGGTATTAATTATCTACACCTTCATGGAAAATCTGTTATTATTTAGCAGGAGGAATGTGCAAGGCATTGTTTAGATGTGGCTTGTTAGATGGAGTTTCCCCTGTTTGTTTTTCCATGCTCTATCCAAGCCATGTCAATGAGAAAAGCGTTTACTGAGCTATTTATAACCTCTCTCCACCTTCCCTTCCCCCTTGCTAGTGGCTGCACCTTTTCATCAACATTGCACAAAGGTGGCACCATCAGCCTGGGGTGGAGGGAGGTCTTTTGGGGACATGGTTTGCATGGTGTGGTGTGCAATATGGGGAGAGGATATGGGGGCTGGGACAGACCTCATGCAAAGGAAGGAGACTGGGGTGGGGGGATAAACACAGACACCTGAGGGCAAAGAGATAAATTAGAATCAGGGAGAGAGAAATTGGGGAGGGGGAGAAAAGAAGCACGAGGACCTGGTATAAAAAGGGAGGATGTCAAAACATGAGAAACACTCCACGCATTCAAACATTGTCATGAATTACAATGTATTTCATTCACTCCCAGCCTTTTCTTTCCTCCTTACTTCTGTATGACTATCTTTCACATAAGTTTGAATCCTGATTCCTAAAAAATATCCCATGCCTAACATCCTACTTCTGACATCCCCTCTCCGCTTTTTATCCATTTAGCAATGATTGGTGCCTGCCTAGCCTCTTCTGCCTTCTTATCTGATTGTCTGTGGATGTGACCAGAGGGAAGACCTGATTCATTGATTTGCTTTTGCCAGCACCAGTTTTTTAAACCAAGTTAGGGCCATGTAGTTATGAACATAAGAGCCATGCTGCATCACGCCCAAGGCCTAGCTTGCCCAGCATTGTTTCCCACAATGTCCCACCAGATGCTTCTGAGAAGCCACAAGCAGAAGATGAAGGCATGCTCCCTATCCTACCATTGCTACTCTGCAACTGATATTCAGAGGCATCTGAACCTGGAAGTAGCATATAGCCATCAAGATTAATAATAGTCATTGAAAGACTCACCTCTTTCTTGCAGCACTGAGTTCCACATCTTGCAGGAGTGAGTTCCACAGATTAATTAAATGGTGTGTGAGGTTTTTCCTTTTGTTAACATAAGAACATAAGAACAGCCCTGCTGGATCAGGCCTAAGGCCCATCCAGTCCAACATCCTGTTTCACACAGTGGCCCACCAGATGCCACTGGAAGCCTACAGGCAGGAGTTGAGGGCATGCCCTCTCTCCTGCTGTTACTCCCCTGCAACTGGTACTCAGAGGCATCCTGCCTTTGAGGCTGGAGGTAGCCCATAGCCCTCAGACTAGTAGCCATTGATAGATCTCTCCTCCACGAAGTTATCCAAACCCTTCTTAAAGCCATCCAGGTAGTTGGCTGTCACCACATCTTGTGGCAGAGAACTCCACAAGCTGATTAAGTGTTGTGTGAAAAAGTATCTCCGTTTGTTGGTCCTATATTTCCCGGCAATCAATTTCATGGGATGCCCCCCGGTTCTAGTGTTATGTGAGAGGGAGGAGAATTTCTCTCTATCCACTTTCTCCACACCATGCATGATTTTATAGACCTCTATCATGTCTCCCCACAGTCGTCCTTTTTCTAAACTAAATAGCCCCATCTGTTGCCCACTGTGTCATTTTTCAAATTTGCTGGCATCATTTGGTTAGAGCCTTGACTGATTCTTCTTCTGTTGTTTACCATATTTCTGTAGCTATTCCATTAGTTCCTGTAGCCTTCCAACTTGGTAATGACCAGAGTGCTGATCTAACTTCATCTTCCTGTACTAGAGTTTCTTGCAAGTAGGGAATATCTTCTAGAGTATCTTGGATGTTGAAGTCCCTGCTGCACAGATTTTCAGTATACTCCTTTCATCTCTGTTTGATCTTCTCTGAATCTGTTACTCTCTGTCCTTTGGCATCCCTTAAGATACCAATTCAAGGTTGGAAACTCCCTCTGAGTTCAGAGATCTTTTGGAAAACCTTCCTTGTTTTTCCGTGTTTATTTCCATCCTCAAGGTCTTTACAGATGCCATTGTAGTACTGCTCCTTGTCTCTTCAAGCAGCTTTCTGAAATGCCCTATTAAGTTCATTCATGAGGTTTTTATCTTTCTTGACTTTGGCTTCTCTCCTCTTCTGGGCAATTTCCACCATCTGTTCTGACATCCATTTTGCTTTCTTCTGTTTCTTGGTCTTTGGCAGTCTCTTTTCACATCCGTCCTTAACAACTTCTTTGATTTCATTCCACAGTTCCTCTGATTCCCTATCAATGAGGTTCAGAACTTCAAAGCAGTTCCTGATGTTCTCCTTGAAAATGGTGGGTACGTTCTCAAGATCAGGCGCTATGGAAGAGAGATCATATCGTGGAAGCTGGATAGCTTTGTTTTTCCGCTTTAACTTGACTTGGAACTTGCACATGAGCACTTCGTGATCTGTTCCACAATCGGCTCCGGGTCATGTCTTTGCTGTTATAACTGAGCTCTTCCGCCTCCTTGCACCAGTAATGTAATCAATTTGATTTCTATGTACTCCATCTGGTGACGTCCATGTGTCTAGGCACCACTTTGGTTGTTTGAAGAATGTGTTAGCAATGAAGAGATCATTGGCTTGGCAGAAACTAATCAGTCATTCTCCTGCTTCGTTTCTGTTTCCTAGGCCATATAGGCCAACTGTGTGTTCCTCCTTACCTTTTCCAACTTCGGCATTCCAATCTCCAACCACCAGCATCACATCTTGCATGCATGTTCTGTCAATTTCAGACTGGACTTGAACATAACACTCATCCACTTCCTCTTCTTCTGCATCAGCCATTGGGGCATAGACTTGAAGAACTATAATGTGAAATGGTTGTCCATGAAATCTAATTGATATTAGTCGGACACTGACTGCATTGTACCCAAGTACTGTCATTGCTATATCCTTCCTGACTATGAAAGCAACACCATTCCTTCTTTGTTTCTCGTGCCCTGAGTAGTAAACGGTATGATTTTCTGACTGAAAGTGTCCTATTCCAGTCCACTAATTCACTGATGCCCAAGATGTCAATCTGTAGTCGATTCATTTCATCTTTCACTGTGTCGACTTTCTCATATTCATGCTTCTTACATTCCACGTTCCCATTGTAATTCTGTCTTTGCAGCTTCGGATTTCCTTTTCCGGCATGGCAACATCAGCCGCTAGACATCCAAAAGGCTTTAATCAAACCTCATCATGAATACCATCAGTACTCTGAGAGATCCTTAGCTCTTCCTCAGTAGTATGTTGAGTGCCATCCGACCTGAGGGGCCGATCATCTGGTACTACATTGACAATCATTCTATTTTGTCTATCCATGTGGTTTTCTTGGTAAAATACAGGAGTGGTTTACCATTGCCTCCTCCCATGCAGTATGAAGTGACGCCTTTGTCATTGTCACTGACATGATCGTCTGTCTCCAGCACCTTCCTATATCACTGCTGCCCAAAATAGGTGCCAGCTTGCTTTAGCTGGGCATCTGGGATGACCTTTGCGCTTTGGGTGACCCTACTGGGAGTATACCGCCTGGTGTACTTTGTTCATCCCTCCCAGGAACACACACACACCGCCACAATGAGGCAGCATAGCAGGACCTGGGGGGAGGTGGGACAGTAGGATAACCACCTTTAATTTCCTGGATCCTCCCCAGGCCCAATTTTGAACATTTGTATTACACTGGCTACCTTCCAGTCCTCCAGCATAGAGCCTGACTTTTGGGACAACTTGCATATTTTTGATAGAAGATCAACAAATTCACATTTAAGTTATTTAAGAACTTTCAAATGGATCTGATTGGGTCCTGGTAACTTGTTAATTCTTAATTTTTCAATATGCCTAGAACATCATCTCTTGTTTGATTCAGTTCTTCAGACTCCTTTTCTGAGAAGGTCAATTCAGGCATGGATATCTATCCTGTATCCTCTGTAGTGAAGAAAGATAATAATTCATTCACTTCTCAAGGCAGTAGGACATGCAGCCTCTGGTGATTTAGAAGATGAAGTCCTCCTTAATGAAATCTTCAGGGCTCAAGGTATTAAATAAGGTACAATAAAAATAGATGTGTGCCAGAACCTAAAAGAACCCTGGAGTTGTAGTCCTCCAAAGTAGCTCTTTCAGGACCTTCACTCTGTGGATCAGAACTTTGGAACTTGAGCCTGCTACAGAGCTAGCTTCTTCAATGCTAGCACACCCATCAGTGTCTGCACACCATCACCAGCAACAAGCCTGACAGGGGCTGCTAGAGTGGAGAAGGTGTGCCAGACTGGGGGCCAGAAGGCTGTACCCTTAAGGCTTCCTCACTCCAGGCATGAAGGAGGGGTAGTCTGGTCTCAGAGGTACTTAAGGACTCAGGCTGCCTCTGGCTGGTAGTGAGTCCATTTCCCCCCTCAAACCTTTCTGAAGTTGTAAGGAGCTTCAAAAGGAGCAAATGAGATTTCCAATACAAACCATGAATCCACTCTCATTTGCTACCAAAGAATCTACACTCAGAACACCTCAGAAACAACAGAACCCTGTACCCCATGGGTTAGAAACCCATGGGGGTGGTTGGCACCCTATGTGCACTAAACCACCACTCGCTCTGGGCCACCCCAGCACCCCTCAAGTGCACTTATGAGGCTGCTGAAACCTCCATTATACCTTATGGGGAAAAACCTTAAAGATGCATAAACTTCAACAAATCACCAAAAATCAGCCCTCTGCGCAAATCCTTTGAAAAAATTCTGGTAGCTACCTTGCCCCCCTTGGGCACTACCACCAACCCCACACCACTCTAGGCCACCCCTTTCCCCCCAACATGAAGTGATACACCTCCATTATACATTATGGGGGGAAACCTTAAAGACGTGTAAACTTCAACAATTCACACAAAATCAGTCCTTTGCCCAATCCCTCTGCAAACTGGGTGGTAGCCCCCACCCATTAGGCACTATACCACCCCACCCCACCCCACTCTTTTGGCCCTGGGACCCGAAGTTTAAGTAGACATCAGATTGGACCTTTTTGCACTGAAATCAATGGGAGGCAAAAAGGCAGGAAATTCAAATAGACGTCAGAACTCAAAATGGAGGAGGAGGAAGAAGCAGTTTATCGGCCACAAAATAGAGGGCCAAAACTAAAAATAATTCAAAGCCAAAACGGGGGTGATTCGTTTCGGCTCCAAAACATTTCAGGAGGGCAAGAGGGTGATTCATTTCAGCAACGAATCACCCAAAACAGGCAGTTTCGCACATCCCTTTTGGAGTCATGGTGGACAGCACATTGAAAGTGTCAACTGTAAAAAAGGAAAAAAGGAAAAAGACTGTTAAAAAAAAAAGCAGCTGTAAAAAAGGGCCAATTCCATGCTTGGAATCATTAGGAAGGGGTTTGAAAACAAAATGGCTAATATTTTAAAGTATATTAAGAAGGACATTGTAGAACTGGAAAAGCTGCAGATGAGGGCAACCAAGATGATCAGGGGCCTAAAACACCTTTCTTTCAAGACAAGGCTACAATACCTGGCGCTTTGTAAACTGGAAAAGAGGTAACTACAGGGAGACATGATAGAGGTCTATAAAATTATGCATGGTCCCCACCACAACCATACCCCACCACCACCACCACACCACCACCACTGGTGGGGATGCCCAGGACCTGGTGCCAGATGTCAGAATTGCTGCACCACTGGATAGCAGTGACCATAAAGTAAAGTAAAGTGTTCCATTGAGTCGGTGTCGACTCCTGGCAACCACAGAACCCTGTGGTTGTCTTTGGTATGAGATGATGCCTTTCAGCATCTTCCTATATTGCTGCTGCCCGATATAGGTATTTCCCATAGTCTGGGAAACATACCAGCGGGGATTCAAACCAGCAACCTCTAGCTTGCTAGTCAAGTCATTTCCCCGCTGCACCATTAGGTGGCCCAGCAGTGACCATAGTGCAATCTAATTCAGCACATATGCAAGCAGAGAATTGTCAAGGACGTCCAACACAGATGCGTTGGACTTCAGAAGAGGAAACTTCTGAAGTCCAAGACAAAACCTCAAAAATGAGGGACTGGCAAAAAGGAAGTTGAAAGGGAAAGCCAGGAGGGTAAAATCACTCCAGAAAGCATGGAACTTATTTCAAACCACAATACTAGAAGCACAACTGGAATGTATACCACAAAGAAGAGTTCAGAAGGATGCCAGCGTGACTAACAAGTAGAGTCACGGAAGCTATAAAAGGGAAGAATACTTCCTTCAGAAAATGGAAGTCCTGCCCAAATGAAGAAACATTAAAAAAAAAAAACTCTGGCAAAAGAAATGCAAGGAGACAATAAGGGATGCAAAGAGAGAGTTTGAAGCGTATATAGCTAGAAGTGTCAAGGGGAATAACAAAAACTTTTAAAAATATATCAAAAGCAGAAAACCTGCCAGGAAGGTGGTTGGCCCCTTAAGGGATGAGGGCATGAAAGGGATTATTGAGGAGGATAAGGAGATTGCAGAGAGGCTAAATGAGTTTTCCAAAAGGCTCAGGGCGGTTTACATTAAATTTGCATCTGTCTTCACGGTGGAGGATACTGACCATATACCCTCTCCAGAATTGAGCTTTTCAGGTTTAGCAGCTGAAGAACTGGGCCAATTTGAGGTGACAAGGGAAGATGTTCTAAACTGTCTTGAAAAACTAAAAATTAACAAATCGCCAGGGAAAGATGGCATCTACCCAAGAGTTCTTAAGGAACTCAAATGTGAAATTGCCACTCTCCTAGCAAAAATATGTGACTTGTCCCTACAATCACGCTCTGTACCAAAGGACTGGAAAGTAGCTAATGTGACTCCGATTTTCAAAAAGGGATCCAGGGGGGGATCTGGGAAATTACAGGGTGGTCAGCTTAACTTTGGTGCTAGGTAAATTGCTGGAAAGCATACGATAAAATTGTTAAACATACAGAAGAACCAGTATGGCTTGTGCAAGGGCAAGTCTTGCCTCACTAACCTTTTAGAGTTTGTTGAGTCTCAACAGGCATGTGGATAAAGGTGATCCGGTTGACATAGTATTCTTGGACTTCCAAAAAGCTTTTGACAAAGTTCCTCATCAAAAGCTCTTGTGTAAAGTTAGCAGTCATAGGATAAGGGGACAGGTTCATGTGTGAATCGGTAATTGGTTGAAGGACAGGAAACAGAGGATAAGGATAAATAGACAGTTTTCACAACGGAGGGAAATGTGGGGTCTCCCAGGGATCAGTACTGGGATCAGTGCTCTTTAACTTGTTCATAAATGATCTAGAAGTTGGGGTAATCAGCAAAGTGGCCAAATTTGCAGATGACACTAAACTATTTACAGTATGAAATCCAAAACAGATTGTAAGGAGCTGCAAAAAGATCTCTCCAAACTGCGGGAGTGGACAATAAAATGGCAAATGTGGTTCAATGGAAGCAAGTGTAATATTGGGGCAAAAAACACCAACTTCACATATATGCTGATGGGATCTGAGCTGTCAGTGACCGACCAGGAAAGAGATCTTGGGGTCATGGTGGACAGCTCATTGAAAGTGTCGATTCAGTGTGTGGCAGCTGTGAAAAAGGCTAATTCCATGCTAGGAGTCATTAGGAAGGGGATTGGAAATAAAAATGCTAATAGTAATGACCTTAAACAAATCTATGGTGTGGTCACATCTGGAGTACTGCATACAGCTTTGGTCACTGTATCTTAAGAAGGATATTGTAGATCTAGAAAAGGTACAGAAGAGGGCAACCAAGATGATTAGGGGCCTAGAACACTTTCCTTATGAGGCTAGGCTACAGCCTAGGAGATAGGGCATGCCCTCAATTCTTGCCTGTAGGCTCCCCAGAGGCATCTGGTGGGCCACTGTGTGAAACATGATGCTGAACTAGATGGGCCTTGGGCCTGATCCAACAGGGCTGTTCTTATGTCCTCTGGCCTTATTCTCATGGGCCTGAACAGGACAATATACAAATACTATGTATGGCAACATGCTGAGGTGCTCTGAACACTACTACATATGTAACTTAGATTTCTTTATCATTTACTCTGATTGGCAGCAGCTCTTCAGCTTCCCAAAGGACTTTCCCTAGCCATTCTACTGGAGATCCTTGTTTTGCTTGCGATGGAGTGTGTTGAGGACTGAATCTAGGCCCTCTGTATGCAAAGCATGTGCATGCTCTTATCATTGAGCTTTTGAGCCAGAGCCCACAACCAGATTGCCTAAGACATCAGTTCTCAGCAAGTCCTGCATACCTGGTCTATTTGAAGATTGTTGCAAGCTCTGTGGGAATCCTCAAACAAAACTACGACAGCTTTGGTTGTCTGCTTGTGTCTTCCCTCCTTCTCCATGCCTCATCCTTTCCCTGTGGAAAGGAAAGATATCTGTGTCACCTTTGTTCATTCTTTCCCCCCACCCCCAGGGTTTTTGTCTCTCAGATCATCTGTCTCCAAGAGACCAGGATGCCTGTTCACTCCTCTCAAGTCTCCTCCTCAGTGTCCTGTCCTGAATGGTTCCTGGCAATCCTTATGAAGGAATAAGAAATATTGTCAGGAGATTCCCAACCTCTCACAAGGATTCTTCCTTTCCTATTGAATCCTGTGGTTCCTCCATTGCTATGATACTATAACAGCTTCTTTCCTGCCACAGGCTTCCTTCTCTGATTCTGATCACTTTTCTTTGTGCTACTATTACTCCTAACTCGCTGTTGTGAGTTTCCTTAATGTGTTTGATGCATTGCAGTGCAACCTGTCCCCTCCAGCTTCCACCAGGAAACAGGAGGGTCCCACTCTCTGATACATGCACATTAACCCCAAGGAACCCATGATGCAGGGAGAAACAATTGCCATTGTTGTATGCACCTTTCCATCAATACTGGACGGAAAACCTATCTTAAAACTAGTTATTATAGTCCTTCAACCTGTGCATCTACTGAACGGCTAGGTGGTCAGTGACTAGTATCAAGGGGTTGTTGCTAAGGTAATAATGATATGTTGAAAAGATCAATTTTATAGCAAAGGTAAAGTACCAAAGTTCTGGCAGTTATAGCTTATGAGTAGTCTTGACTGTCCCATTCCTGGAAAGTACAGCTCCAGATCTGTACTGTCCAAGTAGCAGATGCTTCCATATGTATCAGCTATAGCCCCTAAAAGTTGGGGCTTCTTAATAAGGGGGCATCTGCTAGGGCACTACTAAACTTGTTAACTGTTTGGTCACAGGAGGGTTACTGTAACTGGATTGAATATTTTGTAATTGAATTACAAGTTTATAATTGTAACCATTGTAATTTGTTTATTTCCACAGGAGTAATAGTAGTTTGATGATTAAGTGACTAGCCAAGATAACAAAATTGGGGATGAAGCAGTCATGACATCTAACTAGCTCATCCGAGACTGGCATAACTGCTATTTAGTTTGCAGCTGTGGGATTATCCCGAGGGCATATATTTTCCCAGAGAGAGGTAGGAGGACATCCCACCTTAGCAGGTATCCCAGATAATCACAGACAACCCTATGAGGATCTTCCATGGATTAATTTTTAGCCCCACATTATGCAAGATGGCCCACACTTCCCATAGGTGTTGCAGGTATTCCTCCAAGGTTAAGTGAGAGTAAACATCTGACAAGGACTCAGTATATGATCAATCATCAACCAATCATGGCAGCATGGCAAATGCTCCATGAACCCCAAAGGGCATCATCACAAACTGGAATGGCTCCTACAAGATAGCAAAGGGCATCTTTTCTTGGACTTGGGATTGGAGTACTGGGATCTACCAGTAGCCCTTTGCGAGGTCTAGCATCAAGAGAGTGTTTGCTTCATCTAGCTGATCCAGCAGCATGTCTCTGTTTGGCACTGGGTACATGTCAAATCTGGCAATCCATTTTACCTTTCTAAAGTCTATGCAGAACTACACTGTCCCTTGTGTGTTTGGAACTAAGACTAAGGGGCTCCTCCAGTCACCATACAGGACAGCTGTAAAATGTTGTAAATAAGGCTGCCTTTGAAAAGCATATGGAAACTTCAAGTGTCTCAAAATACTGCTGCCATATGTTTGTATGGGGTTGGACAGATGAAATATATAACTTTGGAATTGTTTGAATTTGACTGGTTGCCTATTCATTTCCAAGCCCAATTCAAGTTGCTGGCCTAAAGCCCTAAATGGCTTGGACCTGAACACTTTCAAACTGGTTTTCCCATATGAGTCCCCTGGTGCACTCCAATCAATACCAGAGGTCCTGTGCCTGACTCTCCATCAACTGAAATACAATGGGAAAGGGGGTATAAACAACAGAGCCTTTTCAATTGTAACACTGTAACGGAATGCCCTTCCCAGGGAAGCTCATCTCGCACCAGTCAGGGGAGGTGTCAGGCAAAGCTTTGCGCTGGGCCCCGGAATGGTGTGCTGCACTCCTACTTCATCAATGATATGCACTGCCTCCAAATGTAAGTCCTAATACTTTTTCAACCATACCCAAGGAAGACTTCATAGCTGAAGTAAAACTGCCCTACATACCAAGATCATATCACCCACTTGGAACTGATGTTCTCTAATTTTGGTGGCACAGTACTTCTTTGGGGCTGCTTGGATTTTTTCTTTGGGGATGGCTATCATTCTGGCCACCTCAGGTGAAAGATACAGGTCTGGGGTTTTAAACCCGGGGTTTATTCAGCAGTTACTCACCCTTCCGGCAGGACTACTGGACTCCTAAGCCACATCCTATAGAACAGTTCAAAAGTTGTGAATTCAGATGGAGGTGGATCCTGGACCACACAAAGTACTGGGTACACGTCCAACTGGATCAAGTGATCTTGTGCAATCTTCTACAGCATGGCTTAGAGGGATGGAGTGAATCTTTCAACTAAAGCATCCATCTGCAGAGAGTAAACTGAGGTAAAGATCTCTTTGATCCCAAGATCTTTGGGTAAGCCTATATGAGCAAACAAGTGCATCAGTGTTCTGACAATCTGAATGTGTTCTGTAAAAGTAGCAGTGCCCCACTCCAAAAAGAGAGGATACAGGTCTTTGACCCTGATTAGATCCACGTGTCCTTGTTATAAGTCAGGGAATACACACCTGTGTTTCCTGACCAGACAATCATGGCCTGCTTTTTGACTATCAAATCCACAGGAAGCAAGTGAGAACAGATAACTGAGATTGTGCTGCCAGAATCAAGAAGAGAACTGCTGAGTCTACAACACTGGAGCTGAAAGGGGACAATAAATGGGATGGTTGAACATGGGTGACTCTGCCTCGCCTCTCAAGGTAACCTCACACAGAACTTCACATTCCCTAAAGGGGCAGTCCTATCTAAAATGGCTTATTCGCCCACACATGGGAAAGCATGGATCTTTCCCAGAAAGGGTAATAACCAGGACATTCTCTAGCTTCTTTGCTGAGCTTCTCAGTGTCAAGGATCAGCTTTGCATCACCCAGGATTCAACATAAACTGAGAGATCTGATTCATCTGCTCTAAAAACACTTTCTTCACTATCATATTTTGATCTATCTGTCATGGGTTTTAGCCAGCTCTTTGCTTCTCCAATCCCTCCTACTACTGCCTGAAAACAATTGCCTCTCTGATACCTAATGCTATGGAACTTTTGTCAACAGTCAACATAAGACTGTCAACATAAGAATATAAAAACATCACTGCTGGATCAGGTCCAAGGCCTATCTAGTCCAGCATCCTGTTTCACACAGTGGCTCACCAGTTGCCTCTGGGAAATCCACAGGCAAGAGCCAAGGGCATGTCCTCTCTCCTGCTGTTACTCCCCTGCAACTGGTATTTAGAGAATCTTGTACCAGTCTAGAATGACCTTGCCCACCTTCTCGTTATTGCTGATGTTTTGGTCCAACAGGGATTTCATAATGACCTGAACTGGCCCCATAAGATAGGGTTCTAACAAGTAGGCTCACTAAGATTTCAGCCAGTGGGAGGTTTCAGCCATGGTCTCAAAGGTTATTTGAACAGCTCCACATCATTGTCAGTTATCAGCTTCGTCAGCTAGAAGAGGTTGTCCTCACTATGGTGTGGGTGATGAGCAGCCAATCCCTCACATAGTTCTCATACCAACACCATCTCCCCACCCCCATTTTGTTCCTGCAACATGTCCTAGAACAATTGGTCTTGGTGTTCAAGTGGCACTGTGATGCCAATTTAACTAAACATTATCCTTGCCAGTTGCTTCCAAGTTAAAAAGTGTGGGGAGAGAGGAACATCCCTTATCTGCCTACATGTTCTAGCTAAGCAGGTCAGCAAAGCGTGCTCCTATCCAGGTGGACTCATGAGCCATCCTCTGCTACTGTGTGTCAGGCATCTCACCCTGATGTTTCATCCGTGCAAGAGATGCTGTTCCTCCTCTTCCTTGTTCCTCCTCTTCCAATGCAGTTGTAATTCCTTAGCCTATCTGTAGCAATCGGCCCTCCCTTACCCTAAAAAGTGAACCGGAAGTGAACCCTGTCTTGACTGACAGACAGTGACCTCTAGGGTGGGAACTTGAGGGTGGGAGGGGGTGGGAACTTGAGGGCCTTGTGGCAGGAAGACTTTCTTTGTTCTCAGTTGGAAGCTGGCTGGAGAGCAAGAGGGATGCAGCCATGAGTGGTCTGGCTGCAGGGAAATCTCTCTGCAGGTCCAGGGAAAGCCAAGAAACTTGAATCCTCTGCCATGGTTTTGGTGAATTCAAGGAAGGAAGCCAGGGTTTTAGCTTCAGAATGGCTTAGCCAAAGAACAGTTTGTACTTAGAGCGTGTTAGATTGCTTTACTTTTCATGTGCTTTGCAAATCCTTACAACTGGTAAGGGTTTATCTGTAACGTAACTAAGCCAAAGAAATGAACCAGCACGCCTTTCAAACTGGGGCGTTGCAAAAGTCTCTGTAGACTCTCAGAAGTGCTTTTTGTATTTTCTTACATTTGGGTTCTTTGCAACTGGGGAACTGGGGATTTTTAGTTTGCTGCCCCAATATCATCTGAGGGTGCTTTCTGAAGTATTCTTGTAGTTACTGAGTGTTCCTTTTCCCTGTAACTAAAAGGTGAGGAAGCCTCAGACTGAAGCAGTCTGTAGTATTTTGAATAAAGTTTTCTCTTTTTATTCTTTCCTCTGAGTGGATTTTTAACTCAGGAAAAGGGTTTTTTTTAAAACTCTGGTGCAAACATGTCTCAAGTTTGATTGCTCAGCAACTCACTCTACCAAGTGTGCTCATCACGTGTAGGCTGCACATGGAAGGGTTTTTTTATTTTTTTCCTTAGAAAAGGGGAGGGTCTCCCTGGACATTCACCCAAATTTTGGGGGGCAAACCGTAATAATTAGGGTGTTGTGGCAGCAAATCAGCTACTGAGGAAGCAGTTTAAGTTTTCAAAAGGAACAGTCTTTCTTGAGCAAACATGGAGTGAATGTTTTCATTTTTCTTTCCTCCACATGGGCTTGCTTTGAGACAAAGGCTGGGCTTAAATCTGTAACACTGAGGCGGTTCCCACAATCAGTGGGAACCGCCTTGGCAGGGTTGGCGGGGAGAGTGGGCTTAGCCCACTCTCCATACAGACGACCCAGCAGTCTGCTCCGGGCAGCCAAACTGGCCGCCCACACGACTGCCGGCTCCATCACGGAGCTGGTGGGACTTGGGAGTTTGGGGACTGTGCAGCCCCCAGAAGCTCCAGCATGCCCTGAACGAGCATGCAGGGCATGCTGGAGAGACCCCTGAGCCGGGAGGCTGCTTTGAAGCCTCCCAGTCGGGGGACTACTCATGAGTTGCCATGGTGCGGAACCGCACCACGGCAACACACGATTAAAAAAACCCAGTTTGCAGAGCGCTCACTCCGCAAACCTGGTTTAAGGGCAGGTGTCATTTAGCGTGTTACCCGCTTAAGAACCACCAGGCTCGCAGCCGAGCCCGGTGGTTCTCATGATGGGAGAAAATCGGGCTAGCCTCCGCTAGCCCGATTTTCTCCCATCGTGTGAATAGCCTCACTATCTCTCTCCTAGACTGAGCTGTCTGCTCAGCCCTCTTAGCTCTCCTCTTTAGCATCCTGCCTTCCTTCCCTAAATAACTCCCTGGCAATGATCACAGCCTTGCAAAAGGGTACAGACAGACGGCAGGCATGCCCCAACCTTTGTTAAGGCTCTCTTCCTTCCCGTCAACTCCTCTGGTCCCTCAATTGCTATAAGGGTAATGAAGGCCACTTTCCTTGCTGTGTATTTGTGTAGCTTCAATCTCTGCTACCTGATGCATACCCCTGGGTCCATGTTGATCTCCCCTTCTGCAAGTGTCCCTAATATACTTGGCACATGACAGTGCACCCCCTCCACCTTCTACTACTACAACAAATATTTATATGCCACTCTTTAACCAAAGATCTCAAAGCAGTTTACAGAGAAAAATAAATAATACATAAATCAGAAGATAGTCCCCTGTCCCCAAAAGGGATCATAATCTAAAAAGAAACATTGGCAGATACCAGCAACAGCCACTGGAGGGATGCTGTGCTGGGCTTGGATATGGCAGTTGCTCTCCCCCTTCCACAAGGTACAAGGGGTATCCCACTTCCCAACAATAACCAGCCTCCTTTAGGTGGAAGATATTTGGGTACAATAAGCTGAGTTAAAGTTAGCGGCTTTGTTACCAAGCTTAACACATGCCCTTGATTCCTGTTCTCACCCTCTATAAGGAGAAAGCCACAAGGAATCCTTATGCTGCTACCACAAAGCTGCTCCACTATTGTATTTTCCAGCCAGCTCCATGAATGACCTGCTGCTTTCCTTGCTGAAAAACTGCTACACCCCAAGACCTCCAGGATTCCAGCAACCATGAGTAGTGGCAGTAACCTGTCAAAGAACAAGTTAGAACATGGAGAGTACTTTTGCTGCCCAGTTCCACTGATCTGGGAGGTCTTCTCATCCAGTGTGGCAGGGAGAGTGGGCAGCACTGCAATAGACACCCAGACTAAACTCCTTCTCCTCAAACACTCTTGTGACTAGCCTAAGCTGCCAGGAGAGAAAAACAGCTTGGCCGCATTCACATGTAATGTGAAACCAAAGGTTGACGAACCTGTGGTTTCAATTTCAAACTATAAATCACATCGCAGATGTCTGTCCAACCACGGTACGACAACATCTGGTTTGGGGAGAGGGTAGCCCTTCCCTCTCATGACTTGAGCTGACCTAACAAAGGGGTCCCACTTGCATGGGGACCCCACTCTCTCTAGTTAACAGAACCTTTGCACTGCAACTCCCTGCTCCCCGGGAAGCTTTGCACAGACCCAAAGGAGATTGTGACAGGCGTCACAAAGCTCCTCGTGACACTTGTCAGAGCCTAGCTGTGTGTGCGGACAGGGGAGACACCAGGTGCAGGGACAGATATTTACTGTCATTCAAAATTCCCAGGTGCGGGCTGGCGTTGCCCTGTATGCAAATCTGCAACCAAGGGGAATCGCGGGAGAGGGGAGCCACAATTTCCAGAAACTGCAGAACAAGGTCGCCATTTCGGGGCCATTTCGAACCCCACTGATGGTTCTTCTCATGGGTTGTTAGGGGGTGTCCCCATGGCCTTACATTCTCATAAGTAGTCTGCTCAGGATTAGCATCCATCATCATCATATATGTCTAATCCAGGCCTGCTCAATTTAGGCCCCACAGCTGTTTTTGGACTACAGCTCCATAATCCCCAGCCACAGTGGCCAATAGCCAGGGATTATGGGAATTGTAGGCCAACATCTGCAAGAGAGCAAAAGTTATTGTAAACCACCCAGAGACAAAAGTTTGGGGTGGTATACAAATTTGATAAATAAATAAAATAATAAATAAAGTTGAGCAGGCCTGGTCTAATCACTACTTTCACTGGGGCAATGCTGATACTGCTGGCTGGTCCTTCTCATGAGTAAGCCTAGGTACCCCCCTAAGGCTGGGACCCCCTTCCCCAACTTATTTGTTCAAAAAATAGAAATTGGCTGTTCAAGAATCCCAACTTGGAGCTGCCTTTTAAACCTGACACCAGGTATCCCCACCCTAATATGTGTGCCCATCATGGCGCTGTAATACGGTGCCCTACTTATGTTGGCACCTGGAGTGTTTGTGCTTGTGAACATACATCATTGTCACTTCATTCTTGGGGAGCAAAGCACTTAATGCCCGTCGTGGCATGCCGTACCCTTTCCTTACAGCTTGCAAGGCGGGGGCAGGGGACAGAATGGGGTGAGGGAATGCCCCATGTAACCTCGCCATTGGACAGGTGGCAACAGCGTCCCTGTTGCCAGGCAACTGCTTTGTTGGGTCAGAGACAGGAGGGGCAGGGCGAGTGCTTGAAGAGGCGGCCAGCAAGAAACACCGCAGGCATGGAGTGGGTGCGATTCTGAGTGGGTCTGTGCCACTATCGCTATAACTGCACGGAACCACAGTTATGGTGCCATCCGCATTCAGATGTAGCACTTCGGCAGCCAAACTTCAGGTATCAGCAGCAAACCTTACTGCAAACCAAAAGTTCAAACTGGAGTTTGGTGAGGCAAACCACAGGTTGCTTTCGGCTCAAAACTGGGGTTGCATACATTTGGACATAAAAGAGTTCCAACCTCTGTCTGTTTAACTCCAGTTTCACATTATATCTGAATTTGGTCCTAGTTTGTTTTCTGCTTTTCCCAAATGGCCATTAGCAAAGACTCACCACTACCCAAATGCAAAGGCGCTCTCAGACACACTCCTTGCAGCACCAGCAAGTCATCCCTTTTTCATTTGCAGTCATATATGGAAATGCAATATTCTTCCCACACAGCACTAGATGCTGCGCCTTTCTGAAACACAGCTGATCAACCCTGACCCGTTATGGGATTGATCCTGTCCCTTTATGACATTATGTGAACCCCACATAAAGGGCTAACAAAGTTCACAATCCCAGGCAAAACACCCCATCTGAAAGTGCCCCGAGTCTATCCAGCATACACATATCTTTATATGCTGGCAAGAATTTGGAAATAGACTATAAATAACCATATACCTATCTGTACCCCATCCCCACAAGGGTGTGGTGTTGTGCTTTAGCTTCACAACCCTGCAAGAGAGGCTGTGCCTTGTTTAAGGTCACTCTGTATTTAAGCCTGAGCAGCTGACTTTCCCGGTTCCAATGTTACAGGTAGTATGCTGCATACCTTGCCTATGGGGCAAGTGTGGCACACATCTCCAAGGGGTGTAATTTAGGGAGGTGTTACACCTTCAGCCTGCAGTGTTTCAGACCACATGCACTCCTCAGCACCATTTCTGGACTAGCGCTGATTATTTATGACCTACCAAGGAAAACAGAGCAGTCACAACAGAATGCTCTCAAAATACATTAGGTGGTGCGGCTGTTGGCAATTTGAACTTGAATATATCCCCAGGAGGCCTTTTGACCCTTGCTTCCCCCACACTAAAATTTGAAATGACACCCCGAGCATCTCTGTGTGGCCTAATGTATGCGTGTGTCTACACTAGGGTAATACACCCCCCCCCCCGGCGTCTGCATGGGAAGGGGGGGGCGCTCGTTCTCAAACCCCCCCCCCCCCCGCGGCTGGAGGCTGAGGGATTCTGCTTGGCTGAATAAGCAAGGACCGCGCCGCTGGCTCGCTGAAGCTGGCAGGGAGGAGGCGGGAGGCCAGATGGAGGGCTGAGGGGAGGGGGAGCAGGAACGCTCGAGGCAGCCGCGGGTGGGAGGGGAGCGAGACACCTACGCAACTACCGAGCGAGAGGAGATCCTTGGATGCAAACGCAGGCGTCCTCCTCCTCCTCCCCGCTCCCCTTCCTGCTGCTCACATGCCCCTGATTCATTTCCACATGCCGTACACGTGACATGCTAATTCAGGGCTACTACACAATTCCAGGGCGGCAGGAGGATGCGAGACGCGCAAGGCACCGGCTGCGACTAGAGAGCGCGCGTGTGAGCGTTGCTGCCCGGAGCGGGAGAGCTGAGCTTGGCTTGGCGGGGGAGGGGGGCCATTTAAGAGCCCTCGCAGCTCTCCAGGCCAACACCCCACCAGTCCAGCGGACTACCCCAACCTGCTGCCTTCCGCCTCGTCAGACTGTCTCCATGTGACTCCAGCCGGTGGTGGCACAGTGGAGCTTCAGCGCCCGCCCCTTTCACCCTTCTTGGGGACACGGAGAAACGGCAGACTGGGCGCCCTTCGCCTGCGCTTCCCAGTGGCACGAGGGGCTGGGGAGGGCGGGGCCGGCTGCTGCCACCCGCCTCTGCCCTTCTCCTCCAAACTTGGAAGCCTTAGAAGGGTTGTGGCTATATTTAAACACAAACAAACGCACGATCTTATTCGCTGGGGAGAGCGGGGGGGGGGGGGGAGGTTAACTACGCAAACCGATGAAACCCCTCCCACCGTTCGCTTGGCTAAGGCTGCAAGCCTTTGCACGCTTCCTTGAGAATGTGCCCCATAAAATTCAGTGGGGCTTACTTCCGAGTAAACATACATAGGCTTGAGCTGTAAATAAGCCTGCGGAAGGTTACTGGCTGTTTGGTAAGCAGAGCATAATTTTAAGTGGCAGCAGGGGGCAGGGTGGGGGGTCTGCAAGGGAAAATCTTCAATGAAACAATGTACAATCGCCCTTCGCGATGAGCTTAAAGAAGATGAATATATGTATATCATGAATGGTCTCAAGATTCACTTTGGCCCATCGGATTGTGCCAGAGAACAGCAGGATAGAAATTAATAGGCACCAGGCACATCAGATAAAGGGTTGGTTCACCGGACTTCGTCCATGATGACTTGCATGGTGAAGAGGCCCTAGCAAATGTAGCACCACAGACAAAACTGTCGCCTCACAGGTAAGCATGATGTTTTCCAGTGGAATCATTCAGCTATTCAGTATTTACCTGTATCAAGTATAGAAAGAAATCAAGCGATGGGCATGCATGTGTGAGAAGTAGTCCACACTGCCTGTACTCGGAGAATACATGTCTTGGGAAGCAGCAGTGTGTGAACTAGCATGTCACTTGCAAGCAGATTTTTCACATGCATATACACGCACTTGAGGTCATCGCACACACACACATATAAATACACACAGTTTTAACACTTTCATACATGTGTTCCATATAAACTCAGGGTATTCTCATGATCAGTGGAAAGCGGGCTAAGGGAGCTTAGCCTGTTTTCCACGGATGGTGGGAACCACCGGGCTCACAGGCGAGCCTGGTTTCCCCCAAGCGGGCACCCTGCTTAAATACCCCTCCCCATAAATGAGGTTAGCGGAGCGAAAAACTGCTAACCCTGTTTTTTCGATAGCGTATTGCCGTGGTGTGGCTCCACGGCGCAGCAACACACGAGGAGACTCCCAGGCTCGGGGGTCCCTCCAGCATGCCCGGTGTGCTCATGTGGGGCATCCTGGAACTTCCAGGGACTGCGTAGCCCCTGATCCCCACCAGCTCCGTGACGGAGCCGGCAGTCATGTGGGTGGCCAGTCCAGCTGCCCAGGGCTCTGCAGGCGATCTCATTTTGGCAAGTCACTGATCATGAGACTCGCCTCTATATCAGTAATCAAAAAACCTTCGGTTTAAAATGAGAGTTAAGCTGCTTTTCATTTTCACTAGTAGCTTTAAAAGAATAGGAATTGCATGTTAAGGTGCCCATCTTAACTTCCACACCATGTAAAGACTTTGTACGATCTAGTATATGATAATGGCTTTTCGAAGTTAGGCTCCTCCATACACCCAAACTTTGCCTTGGTCATTCAGCTGGACATTGGTCTGGGGAGGGATGCATCCAGACAGACATTTAACAGGTGCAGGTTCCCCAACCACTTCCTAGAGATGCTCCTGATGAATTTCTGCCTGATGCATCTCTGATCAAGGCAAAGTGTAGGTGCATGGAGCCTCATTTCTAAAGCCGTCATCATATACCAGACTACAAAGTCTTTACAACTTATATGGTGCAGAAATTAAGATGGGCACCTTAACTTGCAATTTCCATTGTAAAGCATTTCAACTCTCACTTTAAACCGAAAGTTTTTGGATTACTGAATTTCCAGGCATTCTAAAAGGGAAATATGGGGAAGAGCTTACACAAACCATAAAGTGAAACTTCCTGATGCTAAACACCAAAAACTTTGTAAAACCTTCAACTAAGATAAAGTCACACTCTACCACCCACTCCCGTCACCTGAAAAAACACAAGTAAATTAAATTAGTGGATTCCGTAATAGTGGCAGTGTGATCCCACCTCATGGTTATTCAGCAGGTAAGGACACAAAAAGTAGCAGGTAATTTGTGTTCACTTTATATCTGCTCTTCATTTTTCTTAAAAGCACACACGTGAACACACAACAATGATAATGCTTTAACAACTGAGTCCAAAACGATAGATTATCTTCCCAGAAATTTCCCATAAACCTCACATTTCTGCTTGATCTAATTTCCTTCAGAATTGTGTTAACAGCAAAAGATTGTGAAAGTTGAATACAAGTGCCATAGCCGTTCCCAGACACATGCACCTCACCTGTTCCAGCATGCTTCTCATCTCGGCCCCAGCAAGCCAGTGTCCCCTGCCAGCTGCCCCACCCTCATGGCTCAGAGGGCCTCCGCGCATGTGCAGAGTATGCACATGTGCAGAGGCCATCTGAGTCCTGGGGGGCAGAGGCCGAGGCAGCTGGCAGAGAACACTGGCTTGCTGAGGCCAGGGCAAGGCACATGGCTGAATGGAGCAGTGAGTGGGAGTGTTCCTTGCCAGCTGCCCCACCCCCAGGGCTCAGGTGGCCTCTGCGCATGCGCTGATTCTGCACATGTGTGGAAGGCATCTAAGCCCTGGGGGCAGAGGCCAGAGCAGCCAGCAGGGAATGCTGGCTTGCCATGACCAGGGCGAGGCACGCACCAGAATGGGTGAGGGGCACGTGCCAGAATAGAGTGGTGGTCAGGAGCGGTGGCAGCAGAGTAGGGGCAAAGCAGTGAGTCAGCTGCCATGTTTATTGTGGGCAGCACTATGGGCACTATAACCTCAAACGTGCTGCTGCACCAACTCTTAGCACTAAAAATGCGTTTCTCAGAAGCTCTCCTCACGATCAGTCAGGAGAGCTGCCAGGGTTAACTGTGGGGAAGGAGGGTTTACCTTACCTTTCCCTCAGACGATCCAAGGGGATTCCCTGCGCTGGCAGATTGGTGGCACAGACAAGCGGTGGCTCTTCTGCCATCCTCCCGCACCTTGCCCGGCAGCTCCAGGGGTTGGGCAAAGGGAAGTGCCGCCATGCGGCGACCCGCCCTTGAAGCCCCAGTAATGCACCACACAAGTGCATGGTACATTGCTGGGTACCCCCTCTCTGAGTGTGTCTGCTTGCAGCCACGGCAGACACACGATCAGAAAAATGGGGTTAGCAGAGTGCTCACTCCGCTAACCTTGTTTAGGCGAGGCATTTAAGTGGGCTTGCCGTTTGCCGCCAGGAGCTGCACAATTCCCACTGCTGCACACAACCAGCCGAAACTGGGCTGGGGGCTCCATTAGCCCGGTTTTGGCTGGTTGTGAGAATCACCTCACTGTCTCTTAAACCCAACTTTAAGGATCAGTTGTAAAATAACAATCAATTGGGTCCCAGGGGATATGCAAAGGGCACTTTTCTTGCATGCAGTCTAAAGGCTGAAACTATGCAAATGGACTACAAAATCATTTAAATAGCATTCTCTCGGTCTGAAAAAATGTCACCAACCCTTTCAACCCCTGTTCAAAAAAGAAAAACTTTAAATTACTCTGTGTAAGGCATCTTTCACCAAACTTGCAGAGGAGGTGCCTCTTGTCACCGAATGAATGTGTGCTGATGGCCAGGTTTTGATTTCATAAGCAACTAAGTTAACCCGCACAGAGCATCTGCGCACTAGTACTTGATTGCTCCCCATACCCCCTGCCACAGCCCCCCTCACCTCAGAGATCTCTCCACCCTCACCTGGTGGAGAGATCTCTGAGATCTCTGGGTGAAGAGATCTCTGAGGTGAGGCTACACTCCTGCTCCTGAGCTACACTCCTGCTCCTCCTCCTACATCCCGTTGACTTCATCTCCTTCACCCCTATTGGTCACTTCTCCATCCCTTTACTCCATCACCCTCATCCTTCTTGATCATGGCTGCAGCGTTGCTGGCACCTATTGGCCAAGCTGCAGCTCCCCATCCCCGGAGACCTCCCCACCCTCACCCAATCCCAGCTCCTGCTCCTCCCCACAGGAGCAGCAGCAGCAGTTAACCGGGCCTTTCCTCGCTGCTGCCACTGCCATGGCTGTTCGTTCCCCTCAGGCCACTGACAGACTCAGGCCCGTCCCTCGCCCTTCCTTCTTTCTCTCTTCCCCTCCCTTCTTTTTCTCTCTTTCCCTCTCCTCCACTAGCTCTTCCCCTCTGTCTTTCCTCCCCTCCCTTCTTTTTTCTTTCCTTCTCTCTTTTTCTCTCTTTCTCTCTCTTCCTGAGTTAACAGATCTTGTTAATCTTGTTTCCTCATCTAATTCACACAACGGCAGCCTCCTTCTCCTGAAGGGGCTTTTCCTCCCTCACGACCCCTCTCTTCGCAGACCCCTGCCCACTATTCTTTTATATATATAGATTCCTCTCCTCTGCAATCAAGAACATCTTCCGATCAGTAACAGTTGCATTCAAACTGACCTTAACCATCACAAGCTCCTCCTCCCTATCTGCATATGGAATCCCCACTGCCCAATCACCATGGTGCTTCTGCTTGCGATTTCTTGTGAGATCTGCCATGCATGGGATTAGCCACTGGTACGCCTTAGAGAATTAGATAGATAGATAGATAGATAGATAGATAGATAGATAGATAGATAGATAGAATGTTCAGGGCTTGTAATGGTAGAACATTGAAAATACTCTCCAGCTTAACTGTACTGGCACAATTGTGCCAGTATAATCCAACATATGGAGTGATAGTTAAGGTTGGCCTTTCTATTAAAGATTGGGCAATTGCATGGATTCCTGCCACATTTTGAAAAGGGAAGCACTTTTGCTGATGCAATGGATGGAAGAGGACTTTCTTTCCAAGCACCATCTTCTCATGCCACTGAGGAAAATAAAAAATGATGAAGGGTCTGATGCTATAAGGAAGCAACAGGCAGTGGGCAAAGATTCCAGTGAGGCTAGGATCAAACTTGAAATGTGGGCAGAAGCAGCATGCAATTATGGAAGGTGGAAGAGAGAGCACTGAACCTTTTGGAAGGTTGATAACAAGTGTGAGAACAGCTTATGGTGCTGAAGGAGCTCTGATAGTGACTCAACAAGCAGCATAGCTATGTAGGATGGATTTAGATTTCTCAGACCCAAGAGCATCAGGATCCAATGTGGGAGAGGATCAAGACACTTAAGGCTGGTCTTGTTTTCAGTTTGTTGATTCTATGATAATTTCCCTGTGAAGCTCTTTACTATACAAAGCATCTTCTATCTGGTTTCCTTGTCTGTCTGTCCCCCAAATAGTAGTCAAGGAATTCACACCAGTTTATCATTGGTTATTCCAGGCTTTTTCCATATGTGACCATTTCACCCCCACCATGCATGCCAGGTATATCCACTAGTATAGCACTTCATTACCAGCCTTTATCAGGCCAAAATAAAATATTTATTTATTTATTAAATTTTATCCCAGTCTTCCTCCAAGGAGCCCAGAGTGGTATACATAGTTCATGCTTATCCTCACAACAACCTTGTGAGGTATGCTGGGCTGAGAGACAAGTGACTGGCCCAGAGTCACCCAATGAGTTTCATGGCTGAATGGAGATTTGAACTCAGATCACTCCCAGTCCAACACTCTAACCACTACACCATGCTGGCTCTATGGTCCATTTTTTTACCATAGCAATGGACAGGTGGCTGAGAGAAATGGATGGAACTGGTTTATGAGGAACTGCTGGCAGAATTCTCCAAGGAAGTATTGAAGACAGCACATTACCAGTCTTGTGGCAGGAAACAGACTATGTAGTGAACTAAAATGAGGGCTTTGATCTAGCTTCAGGTTCATACAAATTGTTTGGTGGAGTTTTATTGTGAAACAGAGCAGGTGTGTGCGCTCTCTCTCTCTCTCTCTCTCTCTCTCTCTCTCTCTCTCTCTCTCTCTCACACACACACACACACACCCCTAAAGGTTAGGTAGGCTAGGTATCAAGGGCCAATTGTCAATTGCATTTATATTTTGGTTAAAAGCCCCTGTAATGGAATCCTGGCATGTTAGCAAGTAGGCAGACTTGCACCATAGCCCCTAAAGTGCTAGCATCCATTGTAGGCAGATATTTTGTTGTTGAGGGAAAGTGTTCAGCAACATGATCCTCCACTGCAGTGTAAAATTGTACAGCCCTGCTTGTTTGCTTGTTTATTTATTTATATATTCCATTGCTATATTGCTTTTCATTCAAATAATGCCAAAGCGGTTTACAATATAATTAAAACAAGGCACATTTTATTTAATTAAAATACAAATTAAAATTACAAATATTAAATATAAAAATAATAATATTTTAAAAGTTTGAAAACCTATATAAACCAGTAACACACACAAAACACAAAGCAGCAGCAAAAACTCTACTTTCATATAAAAGTTCTGGGTGAAGAGCCATGTTTTTATTACTTGTTTTCTAAAAACTGTGATGGAGGCTGAGGAACAGATGCTCCTGGGGCTGATGATGGTGATCATTCTAATTGGGCAACTTCTTGGTCCTGTTCAGCAGGTTATCTGATAAGTTTGCTAAGAGCAGAATCCACAGTGTTGTGAATCCTTTCAAAGTGAGTTGCATGGGGGTGTCCAAAATTACACCTTGTGCTTGTGGTGAACCATTCAGATGGTGACTTGCCTCGAGCTGCCTAAAGAGGCTTAGAAGAAAACAGCGACTGACAAGCTGGATAGCCGTGGTATAAGATAAAGGAACCACGATCTAACCATCAGAGTTTATTCTATATGAAGCCAGGCAAAGCACTGGTAAGAGGGAAAAAGTAGGATCGCATGTGCCCACAGCATGCTTTAGCATATGGTGACTGGGATCCCAGGAAAACAAAAAACCCTGCAGGAAGAGGGGGTGCTCTATTAGTCTCCAGCACCAGCAGCCAATGTGGATGCATGGAGAGTCATGGCTGCCTGGGTTACACTAACTGGTATGATGTTGTTGTTGTTGTCATCTATGGGAGTCCCCAGAGAGGGCAACTGGCCTGAGTCCCACACATGGAGGGGAGATCCAAAGTATGGTTCAGATTTGAAATGATCATAGATCCTTTTCATTCAAGGCAGTAAAACTAATCAGTTAAAATATAACCCCAGATTCAAGAGTTATTTCAGAATTTGGGGTTATTACATAGACACAGGACGCAGTGGCTGGCATACCAGGGTGGCCAGAACCTAAGGGGTATACTCGTGGGTCAAATGGGCCGTAAGCCAGAATTTGGCTTTTAAAAAGCCAAATCTGGCCACCTAGTGGCGTACTGCACAATATTACATACATAGTGGAATGTAACATTTGTGAAGTGCGCAAGAGCACTGTTGTGCATGCACAAAAATTTGCTCAAATTAGTTATGTGACTGTGCAGTACTATATAATGGCTGGACTGTTGAATAACTCCATGTGTGCAATTTTTGCACTTTCACAAAAGCACTGTTGCACAACTGTGCAAATGTCACATTCCACCATGTGCATAACATTGCACAGCATGCCAGCCAGAGAAAAGCTGAGAGGGGGCTCAAATGCACATTCTCCCCCTTGGCCTCTCAGAGTCTTAAAAAGGCCACAATTATTATTATGGTTCAATCAAGATATACCAAATATAGTGAGAGAGAGTGGAAGGCAGGCTTCAGGAAGCAGATTTTGCTTCCTCTAGCAACGTCTTTCATCTCCATTGGGAAACACACTGTCATTTTTCGAATCGTTGGTCTAGAAATATTTCGTAACACAGGCATGTTTGGTATGCATAGGCATACCTGTACTGCCCCCTTTCTTCACCATATGAAGTAATATGGAAATGGGTTCTGCCCAGCAGAGTAACACTTAGGAGGAACCTCAAAGACCACTAAGGCAGGGCTTCTCAAACTTGGGTCTCCATGTTGTTGGACTACAACTCCCAACTGATGGGCTTAGTTTTTCTTTAGTCAACAGTAGCCATATTGCAGGGAGGGCCAAATGCATCAGGACTATGGGGGTAGGAGCTCCTAAGCCTACTTTCTGCTATATTTCTGATTCATGGGGACCCCAATCCAGCCACAATATACTCCAGAAAAACTCTCCCATTGGTGCCAAATAGCTGTGCTGGCCAAATGGAGGTAATCCTTTGGACATTTCTAGTTCTGAGTACAGCTCTTGAATGGCATATGGAGGCCAGAAGTTTTCTTCTATTTTCTGTATGTGTCTATCTATTGCCATCTATGTACAAGGCACTTGACAAAGAATAAGAAGACAGATCTCTTTCTTGGGAACATAATCTAGATATTCACACAATTAAAATGGAAGATACCATGAAGGGAAATGGAGGCAGGAGTAAAATTCTTGCTTGATGGACTGCAGCTGCAGGAAAATACCATTTCTATGTTTTTAAAAATCTGTGGGGGGTAGGGTTAGCAATGTGGATACAGAAGCAAAACCAAACACTACACAGACAATTTAAAAAAAAAATGGGTAAAGCCAACCAAGCAATAAATTTATAGATGAGTTGTCCATGTTCAGTGTATCTCTTACTGTACAATGTTAGCAGCATAATTATGGGTGAATCTTGAAAATCTGCTTTCATATCGTAAAGCAAGCACCAGATCCTTAACAGCTGTGAGAAAGAACCTATGCAGTATCTCAGAGGCTTAGGAACCAGGATAAGCTTAGAGGCCTTGCGGTATTCACCAGATGGAGTTTTAGAGGGTGTTTTTCATAACCAGGCTTAAATCAACTTTTCCTTAAACAGGTCTATAATGTGATTGCAAAATTTACAAAAGCACAATGTGTATTCAGTTTATCTTCCATGTTCGGTCCCTCATTAACAGCGTTCACACAAGAGAAAACTAGAGTTCATGTGTGAAAATGCTCTCCCTCCCCTCAAGCTTCTTCTCTCCTTATGCATAATACCGCTGCTCCTCATCACTCTTGTTACTGGGGGGGGGGAATTATTCGGAAACCTGGTGCAAATATATCTGGAGACTTGTCTCATTCATACAAGGCAGAATTTGGGTTTCTATGGAATAGAGCACCCACTCTTCATGGGCCAGAGCTAGTTACAGACTTTTATTATTCTTGCATCCCTTTATGTCTTGTCCATGGAAGCCCAAGTAGCATCTCTCATTAGTTCAAGGAGAGGGCATCTCAGGACAACTGCATCTTGCTTCTGCATTCTTCCTAAGCACAGAAGGTAATTTCAGTTCATTCAGTGCTCACGATCTCCCTGGATGGGACATTCTCCCTCCCTCCCTCTGAGAAAGAGATGAGTGTTCAGTCATGCCACTTCTCCTTTCTCCATGATCACTGATGGGTGTCTCAATTTCTAGCATTCCCATTTTACAGAAAAGAACTAGAAGAATGACACCATGTGTTTATTTAGCCTAGCTACTGTTCAGATTGGTCTTGCTCCAGGTGCAACACTCTGTGTATCTTCAGACATGCCTGTATGCCACCACTTGATTACTCAGTTTTCTGATATAACTAGCAGCAGAATATATCATTTTATTCCACTGCGAACCATAATGCTTGAGTGAAATGATGTGAAATTGCTTATTTGCAGTGTTTGATGGGAATGAGCCATAGCTCAGTGGTAGAGCATCTGCTTTGCATGCAGAAGGTCTCAGCTCAGGTTCAATCCCTGTCATCTCCAGGCAGGCCTGGGAAAGACTCTTCCCTGAAACCTTGGAGAGCCGCTGCCAGTCAGTGTTGACATTACTGAGCTAGACAGAAAAATTATCTGACTCAGTATAAGGCAGCTGCCTATATACTTATGATATGTGATGTATAAGATATCACTTTTTGCTATATTTATTGTGATGAGCATGCATGTATGAATGGGTCTTTTGACAAAGATGAACAAATAAGGCATTTGCACAGATTAGTGCACACTGCCTAATTTCTAAAATGAGAGGTGGTACAGTTTAAATTTGCTTTGTTCCACCTAATCCCAGAACAGTATGTGAAAGGTGGCTGGGGTCCCTCAGTGGTGAGCAGAGAGGAAAGAGGAGTGCAGATTTTGTTTTTGGACACTTCCCGCCAGTATGATACAAAACACTCTGAGGAGAGTTTACCATATAACACAAAAAGCCCCTTTGGGTCTCTGTCATACTTTAACTCTGTAATTGTGAATATTGTTAATCAAAGGAAGTAGATGAGGACAGTTTTGATGAATGTACATCCCAGCGGATGCAGGCATTACATTTGAATTTCAGACAAGAGAAATACAAAAATCAGTGTAATAATCACATATGCATTTTACTAATAATCTGGATTAAACATTAAATCAGAATATTATCAGTTTTTTGCCAGTACTCCATATTTATCTGTTTCTGCCCCATACTTGTCTGTTTATCAAACGTAATCTCTGAACCAACTCAGCACATCTTCAGAGGCAAGATTGCCTGATGAAGAGGCAAGATACTGCAGAGCTGAGCCTGCAGTACCAAGTAGGCTGGGACTAAGCCCTGATGAGAAAACTTTAGTGGAAAGGAAGCCTGAACTCTACATGAGGCAAAAAGAAGAGCAACAGGTAGGAAAGCAGAAGATAAGTGGTTAAAAATCCTCCTCCTCATAATCAAATTAATCTCATGCACTTTATCAAATGTCCCCAAAAGTTAAACATATTCCGGAACACTTAAACTGGATTGTTTACCCTACAACATATTTTAATCACCCTGTTGTATACTCATAATCAAGGTGGCAAACAGAATATAGCCCAGATTCAATCCGAGGCAGCTCCATTTAAGGGATAGGTAGCAGATGATGAGACCCTGCCGGACACCCTGCAAGGCTGCTGCCAGCCAGTCATGGACACATTGAACTGGTGGTCTGACCATTGAATGCATGGTCTGATTATATGTTCCTTCCTACCGTTTCAGAGCATGCAAATAGGTGGTTTGGGAACCCTACTCCATCTTAGCCATCCTGACAGCAGAACGAGGAGGCAGCCCCTCCCTTAATACGGAGGGGGTGGTAACTAACTCCGGGTTAATGAATTCAGTACAAACGGGATCCCCAGTGTATGACAGCGTGCAAACAAATGACGGTTCTTGCTTCTCCCCCCCACCCTCTGTGTTAACAGGGGCTGCTGCCCTGCCTGGCTTTCGTTTGCGCCCTTGGGTTTTAGCGGCTCTTTCGCTTGGGGTGGACAAGTGGGTCAGGCACACGCAGCCGGCCCTGCCATTGCCTGGGGAACTCCAGCAACTGTCTTGTTTCTCGAGTCACCTGCTCGGGTATGGAAGGGGCTTGCAGCATCATAGAAAAGGGAGCCAAGGAAGGCAAGCCACGAGGGGGCATGTGCTGTTCTAATTCATAAAATGTGCGTTCATTGACAAAAACCCGCTGAACACTTGGTGAATGGTGTGTGCATAAGTTAATGCCGCGGGAGTCTCTAGATTCTCTAACGTGACAAGCGGGGGCTGGCTGCAAAGGCGGGGAGGGGGGGACTAGAACCATCTTGCCAAGTCCGTGACGCTTCAGAAGGGGAAAGGAGGAGAGCCGTGAAGTGGCTCCAAGGCGGATTTGCGCGATCCTGGCAATTCGAGTGCGCGTTCTGGCCTTAGGGGGTGTTTTCACTGGTCCTAGACAACTCAACCTGGCCTGGCACCGCTTTGTACATTAAAGTCTTATAGGGAGGGAAAGTTTTACTAGCAAGCATCACAGGGACGAGATGCTGGTCAGACCCAACACTTTCTCCTGGTTGCAAATGCCCCGGGGAAGGAGAGATGGAAGAACATCTTCGCGGAAAGGCGACAGAGGGTGAGAGCGACGCCAGAAATTAATCCAAATTATTAATTTTTAGGAAAATCTGGTCAGTATCTTCACCAGGTACCCAAAGAAGCTTTGAAGCAAAGCAACAACACATATTTATATACTACTTTTCAACAAAAGTTTCCAAAGTGGTTTACATAGAGAAAGAGTAAATAAACAGAAAGATCACACACACTTCCTGGATTCTTGCGCAGTCTTCCAAAAACATAGACATGTTTGAATTGGGGTAGAATGGAAGCAGTTTCTGGGAGACTGCAATCCTAAACGCACTTAAGCAAATGTCACATAAATCAGACTGGGATCTGGACGTTCCCGTAAGGAAACGATGGGTACATTTACTTTAATCACCTAAGCACTAATAAAAGTGCTCTTTTGGGAGTACTCCTTAGAAACGATCCTTGGAATCACAAACGTGAACGGGCAAATGTATACGCTTTGAATGGTTGCCACCTTTCCCATGTCGAAAAGGAAGCGTAATCAGGGAAGCCCGGGAAAGCTGGTCTTGTGGTAGCAAGCACGAATTGTCCCCTTTGCTAAGCAGAGTCTGCCCTGGTTTGCATTTGAATGGGAAACCACATGGGAGCGCACCGTAAGATGATCGGGCCGCTCTGAAAAGAGCAGAAGGTCCCAAGCTCCCTGTGTAGAGAATACTGAGCTAGATGGACCGATGGTCTGACTTGGTATAAGGGGCAGCTTCCTAGGTTCCTAACCATCCCTTGTGCAACCCTCATATTTTCATCCCTGGTGCTATTCCCTTGTCTCGGGTTGTCTCCAGTTCCGGCCAGAACCGAACAACGTTATAAACAAGAATCTTTGCAGAACTGGCCAGCCCACCGTTGAGACTGTGTTGGAAGTTTGGCAGGTGGACAGCAGCGGTGCTTTTGCGTGGAGCTGGTGACAGAAGGGCCCCTTTCGAGGTTCGTTGGATGGGAAGATGGATGATTGTGACTGGAAACACATACACACCCGCACGCGTGCGCCCCAAAGTGCGTTGGAGACAGGAACGGAGTAGTCCCCTACGATGTAGACTTGGGTGCTCTTTCGTTACCACTATATATGCTTGAGCTACCTTTTCCTTCACATTCCAGCGTGGCCGAAGGTGGGGCGGGCGGGCGATCTCCACTCCTTCCGCAGATATTCCGAGTGTAGGTTGTAAATCCACTCTTGGAGAAAGCGAGGTGGATGCCAAAACAGGGCAAGGTGTCTAATTAACGTAGAGTGAACGAGCGGGTCTGAGTGTGAGGCAGGTGCAGCTTGAGCTTAAGTCAGGCAGCTTTCCGTGGAGAGGTGTGAGAAGTTGCTTTTCTACAGCAGGGATGTCCAACCTTGGGTCCCCCCAGATGTTGTTGGACTACAATGCCCATCACCCCCAACCACAATAGTCTTCGGCTGACTCCGTTCTAGAGGTCCACCAGCCTGGACATTTGGCTTCATTCAGAAGCTGAAGTGAACTCTAGTACATCTTGCATGAAATCAGATCCCGCGAAGAGGGGGAATAGCTGATCTTGACTGACTGAGATACTTTCTCGATTCTATGGCGTCTCTAAAGATCTCCTGTCACCCCACTTAAATCAACGGCAGCCCCCATTGCTTTAAGTGGTTTTGAAGAACAGCGCCTCAACGCAACTCTACTAGTGACGTTCTTTTCGACGTGACATCTTTCCTACCTGTAAACCCGACCTGAACCCAATAGGTAGAAAAATTCGAACTCTTCCGTTTGAACTCGGAGTTTAGAAAACCTGTTCTCATCGTCGTTCCATTTTAAGCCCAATGAGATGGGAACACTTAGCCTTTCCTGCATTGTGGATTGACCCTACCGCTTTTACCCTCTGACCCCCGTTTCTGGTGTGGTCTGTTGATCTGGGCATGTGGCTCTCCACAAAAGTGGGAACAGGAGGCTAACAGTAGTCCACATCCCGTTTAAGTGGGGTGACACTCACTGCACTGCTGTACCCTGGTGCAGCCTGCTCTCAAGAAAAGTCTGAGGTTCTGAGTTAAGACATGTGACATTTAAATGGGAGGAAATGCAGGTGGCCAAAATGAGTGAAGGCCGTGTATTAATCCCAGGAGTATCCCTATTCAAGTGGAAAATCTCCCTCCCACCTTCTTTTTTCAGAATAATGATACAGCTATGTATGGTTTGAGGGCTACTGTTCCACTCAGTGCCATGGGACTCACCGAAACCTCTGCACAGCACTTCCCCGCCAGAGCCCACCTACACATCTCCCATTTCCATTTGGGTTTTTTGGGGGTAAGGAGGCCATGCCTTTGTTCCATTTTTTAATAAAGCCAAACTGTTTCGAGACCTTATGCCAAATCAGCTTAGTGCTACTATTGTACTAGCACTTCTATTGTATTAGCTTTTACACTGGATTTTTGCCTATAGTAACATCATCTGGGTAGGGAACACCAAAACAGCCCTAGATCAACATCTCAATATGCTGGCATGGTGCCAGCCCATAGTGGATCAAGGCCTCTGTGTGCCTGAGCCAGGGTGCCAAATGCCACCCTCTTGTGTGCATCGTCCTCAACTCCTATTCCTCATGGTACAAGCAGAGGGCATCATGCCACCCCACTGGCACCCCAACAATCTTCTGTCTGAGGCAACTGCCTCATCTCGCCGCCTGGTGCCAGACATTTTTTATTTTACATGCAGAGGTGCACACAAGAGTGCCTGCTGCTCCTGTGCATTCCCAAAATGCAATATAAACTCAGGGACACAGCAGGGAAATGACTTGACTAGCAAGCCAGAGATTGCCGCTTCGAATCTCTGCCAGTATGTTTCTCAGACTATGGGAAACACCTATATCAGGCAGCAGCAATATAGGAAGATGCTGAAAGGCACCATCTCATACTGTGAAGGAGATGGCAATGGTAAACCCCTCCTGTATTCTACCAAAGACAACCACTTGGCTCTGTGTTCACCAGAAGTCGGCACTGACTCGACGGCACACTTTACCTTTTACTTTTGTACATTGTTTTTTAAATGAGTTTTAAATGGTTTTTAAAATTGTTTTTGAATTGTTTTTGGAACTGTGTTTTAAATGGTGTGTGTGTTTTAGGTCTTTTTACATTTGTTGTACACCATCAGAACCTTTGAATGGGCAGGTTTATAAATGTAATAAATGAATGAATGAATAAATAAATAAATAAATAAATGGGAGGAAGTTCAGCCACCCTCACAGTATCGACTGCCTATTCGTGTGGCTGGAATATAGCACTATGAAAGTGCACAAACCACACTGAATCGCAGAGATATAATTCCACTTGCAATTCAAACCATAAAAACAATAACTGGGTTGTGCTACAAAGAGCAAGTCTGGAAGTGCCACTGGTGGAACCTTGCAATGGAGGAGTCACTAAAGCAGATGGGTAGAACTGGTCTGCAAATAGACCAATACCATTAGTCCAGGAATAGGTGCATGACTGTTACCAAGCAGAGAAAGGGAACTGAAGATGAAACATCTTAAGAGTGACTATGTTGATTTAAAAGAAAGAAAGGGAGGACCAAACATGGTTTAGTTGCTGACAGAAGCAGTTGTGCCCAGCAGGATACACATGAAGCAGCATGTGAACAAGTTGAGATTCTTCAGATAGGTGCCAAGAGAAGTTTATGGCCACAACTCTGTGGACATATACTGTGGACATATACTAGGCAGAAAGTCCCACTGAACTCAGTGGGAAGGCTTATGAGACAACAGCTCCAGTTGTAAGCACATTAATGTGGAGTTAAGTTCAGTAGGATTCAGTGGAGCTTTGATTCAAATGAACATGTTTAGGATTGTGTGTTAAAGGCAAATTCTATGACAGTTTCAAGAAACTAGAAGAAGAAAGGAGGCAAAGGAGAAGATATATCTTGTCAGGCATAAATTTATACAGATTTCAGAAAGTAGAGGGATGTAGCAGATTAAAGCCTTTGTCTCAAAGCTAGCTCATGTGGGGGACAAGAAATGCTGAGTCATCCATGGTGAGCTGCCTGGCTGGGCTTCTCCTAAAACCTTTCTATATTTCCAGTAGATTTAAAATGTTGACATCAAGCACCCTAACACTTGCAGAAAACCAGGTCAGTGGATTGGATGCTTTAATCCAAGGTCCCTCTGTAACTGGATACATGGGATAAGAAAAACTGATAGCTGCTGAGTGCTTGAGAATGCTTTTGCACCAGAGGAATCCTCCTTCCCCTTTTCCCTGAGTTAGAAACCAACTCTGAGAGGTTTGTAAACAGGAAAGAACAAAAAACAGTTTTATTCAATTACTACAGACTGCTTCCATCTGAGGCTTTCAGGTTTTAAATGCACTCACAAATACTTAGTAAAATACAAATAAGTAAAAATAGGTTCTCTTTGGCTTCAGTTTCAGGTTGCATTTAGGCATGCTTAAAAGTTTACAGAGTCTTTTGCAATGCCCGAGGTGGGTTGAGCATAGGCTAGTGTATTTTATTTCAATTACATTGCAAATAAACTATAATAGAACAGTATCAGGAATATACAAAGCACACACACACGAAGAAATATAGGTTTCTAACACAAAATCTGACTAACAAACTGTTCCCTGTGCTGAATTCCCCTTTCCTTGAAAACTCACCCAACATCTGATGAGAATCAAGCTTCCTGCAATCCTGTCTCTCAAGAATCTGCAGATATTCCATGTGAGAAACCTTCATGCTGGCTTTGACCACGAGGGAGCAAAAACTCCATGCCCCTCACTAAGCTTTTCCACAAGCGCTTCTTCCTGACAAAGGACCCCCTTCTTGTTCCCAAAATTCTCAGCAACCACTCTCTAGGTCCCACCACCTGGTGTACTGATTGGCTGACCTAGAGTTCACCAGCCTGTCATCAAGAAAAGGGTTCACTCCCTGTTAATTCTTTAGAGGGAGGGGAGGCTCATCACTACAAGGGGGAACAAAAGAAATCCACCCTGCCCACACTGAAAATAGGAAAAGATCCAGTTTAATTGTCAGGAAAATCATCTAACTTGAAAAATAGGTACCAGTGGACCAAGAAAAATGCTATGGCACCTGTCCCACGTGCATTAGGTATAGGACTTCCTTCCTTAGTTGATGTCTGTATGAAATGACCATCTAGATTTCTTCCAGCTCTATTATGCTAGGAATGCTAACTAAAGAAAGAGATCTTGCTACCATTCATTACTGACAAAAATTTCCATTTGGTAGTTTTCTTTTCTCCCAGTGACAACTGGGAATTTTAAAACTATTGAGTTTGGCTTCAGCAGATGGAGATTTCTTTTCTAGTGGACTATGGTTGTTCTCCTTCTTGCTTGCCCAGGTAGAGAGAGTCTTGGTTCTACCAATCCCAGTGCTCTTCACATGAGGCTTCATTGCCATAGGAATATAAGAACATAGGAAGCTGCCATATACTGAGTCAGACCATTGGTCTGTCTAGCTCAGTATTGTCTTCACAGACTGGCAGTGGCTTCTCCAAGGTTGCAGGCAGTAATCTCCCTCAGCCCTATCTTGGGTTCAATTAAAAAAATCTTGTCCTATTAAAAAAAACAACACCAAACTTGTCCTATCTTGGAGAAGCCAGGGAGGGAACTTGAAACCTTCTGCTTTTCCCACCTTCTGCTCTCCATCCCCTGAGGGGAATATCTTACAGTGCTCACACTTCTAGTCTCCCATTCATATGCAACCAGGATGGACCCTGCTTAGCTAAGGGGACAAGTCACACTTGATACCACAAGACCAGCTCATCTGGGAAAGGTTCTACTGATACTGCAGGTTTGGTTTGAGGAAGTGATTGTTTTCTGATTAAGAAGATTCAGGAAGCTATCAGGAAGTTGCCAGGAAGGAAATGAAAAGAAGTTGATGAAAACATAGACCCTTCTATTCCATTGCTTTGTTGCAATGCAGAAAATGGGCACCTTTGTTCATGAGAAACAGAGGCAGCTGGAAGGAAAGTCTGAACTGATTACCTGGTCTGGTGGGAGAGCCGGGGTGTCCCCAAGCAGAGAGTGAATCATTAGTGTAAAGTTGCAGGTAAGGTGAGGACTATCCTGGGATCAGATCTTTGCTTCACACTCCTATGGCCAGCCTATCACAACACCCACTCATAGCAGCAACTCAAACACTGAGGAAGCATAACCAGCACCAGACCCAGTGCACCAGATCTTGACACCAGACTTGAACCTGAGAAAGTCCCAGGGCTGGGTCCCCCAAGGAAGCTCCCTCAGAGTGTGTGGTCTCTGGGGCAGCACACCTGGAACAATGACTTCCCCAGAACTGAGTGAGAGTACCCCCACCTCCTAATAATACTTCTCAGGATTCCCTGTGGCTAGGAAATAAATGATGATTGATTGATTGATTGATTGATTGATATCTCTTCCAAAAATGGGTCAGGGCAGTTTACATAGAGGAATAATGAATGAATGAATGAATGAATGAATGAGATGGATCCCTGTCCTCAAAGGGCTCACAATCTAAAAAGAAACATAAGATAGACACCAGCAACAGTCACTGGAAGTACTGTGCTGGGGGTGGATAAGGCCAGTTACTCTCCCACGGCTAAATAAAGAGAATCACCATGTTAAAAGGTGCCTCTTTGCCAAGTTAGCAGGGGTTATTAAAAGTATGTAAGTTTGTGGTGTAGATTGTGTGTGTGTGTGTGTGTGTGTGATTGTCATGGACATCCCATGTTCCATCATCAGCTTTGCAAAATCCTGTCTACTTTCAAGCCATGTGGGAAACCGTAGACATTGCCCAGAACCTCTGGGCTGCTTCACACATACATGGTAATCACAATGACTTGCAGCATCAATCAGAGCCCTCCTAGATCAGGAGAAGTGGAGCTGGCTCCCCCACTGAAGTCAAGGAGAAGCATCTTTTTTCAACACACTCTACAATGAGTCAATTGGGTGTGGTCTGACATTGGGCAAGCATGATCCCTTGGTGGGGTCCCCGCCTATATATTTAATGTGGGTTGGATGCACAACTGCAAAAGTATAGGCATAAAAATTAGAGACAGTACCCTACTAAACCCAATGGGAAACAAACAGATGAAAAAGGGATGGATTTCATGACAGCATGGTTTCCATTGATATGAACAAGATCCTTAGACACAAAGATGAATAGAGGCATGAAACGCCTTTTTTCTCTTGCGTATCTCCACCAATTTTAGGAACTGGTTATATATATTTTTATTATAATATCAGCATTTTCACATTTGAGATTACGTAAGGCCAGATTGTTCTACCTTATACTCTCCAGCTGTTGGACTACAGCTCCCATCATCCCCAGCCACAATGACTACAGTGCTATTCAATTCAACGTGTGCTGTAGATATAAACGGTAAGTTGCTCAGCAAGTTCAGTATAGTCACATTTAATTTCAAAAGAGGAAACGTCAAAAATGAACCAATCAGTTAAAAGCAAGTTGAAAGGATGAGTAAAATATTTTACGATGAGTAAAGGTGAAGGTAAAGTTGTGCCCCTGAGTCAGTAAAGGCTATTTAAAATTACAATAATAGCAGCTTGGCTAGAATGTATACAACAGATTAGGAAAGCGGCCCGGGCGGGGCGGGGGGACAATTCCAGGAGGATGCCAGCATGGCTTACAGAGACGAAAGCTTGGGGCAGTGTACAAATTTGATACATACATACATACATACATGTATCAAGCAGATTCAGATGCTATAAAAGGCCAAAAGGTGTTTTAAGCGAAGAGGTTTTGCCCAAATGAGGAAAATTCAAAGGCTACTGGTTTGAGAGGAAAGCTGGTCTTGTGGTAGCAAGCATTACTTGTTCCCTTAGTTTAGCAAGGTCCACCATGGCTACATATGAATGGGAGACTACAAGTGTGAACACTGTAAGATATTCCCCTCAGGGGATGGAGGTGCTCTGAGAAGAGCAGAAGGCTTCAAGTTCCCTCCCTAGCTTCTCCAAAACAGGGCTGAGAAGACTCCTGCTGCAACCTTGGGGAAGCTGCTGCTAGTCTGTGAAGACAACACTGAGCCAGATAGACCAATGGTCTGACTCAGGATATGGCAGCTTCCTATGTTCCTATGACCCTCTGACCTCCGACTATCTACTTGGCTTGACCTCTGATGTTTTCCAAACCTTTGCCTACTAGTTTGAGCCCTGCTATGTGACTACCTGCTCGATTGGACCACTGACTGCTGAGCCCCAGTATCCCTTGGATCCCTGAGCCCCAGCTGGTTGACTGGCTCATCCAGTCCCAGCCCTGGAGTTGCACCTCCCAATGACTGCGGCTGGCTCAGCCCTGAAGCATTTACCGTATTTACCCAAATAGAAGATTCTGAATTTTAGACAATTCTCTAAAAGTAGAGCTTAAACACAGGTTATACCCGCATTTACTCAAAAGGAGCAGGATTCTGAATTTAGGACGACCTCCGAATTTCTAATATCAAAAAAGCCTGGAAAAAACCTGGTGGCTATAGGCCACCTCCAGCCTCAGAAGCAAGATGCCTCTAAATACCAGCTGCAGGCGAACATAGGAAGCTGTCGTATACTGAGTCAGACCATGGGTTCATCTAGCTCAGTATTGTCTACACAGACTGGCAGTGGCTTTTCCAAGGTTACGGGCAAAAGTCTCTCTCAGCCCTATCTTGGAGATGCCAGGGAGGGAAGTTGGAACCTTCTGCATGTAAGCATGCAAATACTCCTGCCAGAGCCCCTTCCCCTAAAGGGGATATCTTAAAGTGCTCACATGTAGTCGCCTATTCAAATGCAAACCAGAGTGGACCCTGCTTAGAAAAGGGGACAATTCATGCTTGCTACCATAAAACCAGCTCTCCTCCTTCACCTCTTTCCTGTGGACTTCTCTTGCCTGTTGGCTTCTCAGGGGCATCTGGTGGGCCACTGTGTGAAACAGGATGCTGGACTGGATGGGCCTTGGGCCTCATCCAGCAAGGCTGTTCTTATGTTAACCTAGTCTTAGATTCAGGTAAATACAGTAAGTTCTGTTTTAGTAACAAGCACTCCAGCTTCCTGGTCTTTGCTCTGAGGCTTCTGGTATTAGGAAGCAAACACCTAAGCACTGTTAAGCAGGGCTGCATACTTGCTCCACTATTATTTAATTGCTACATAAATTCTATGGTGGAACAATAGAGCCATTTAGATTTCCACCCTCCTAAATTTGCAGGGAGGCATGTATCTATCTTGCTTTACGCAGATGATGCGGTCCTTTTGTCGAGGATGCCAATTAGCCACAAAAAAATGCTGAGAGCATTAAGTCTGTACTGCAAGAAGGAGGGTTTGGAGATAAATTTCCAGAAAACCAAAATAATGGCTTTCGCACGGAGACCTAGGATTCGCACTTGGAGGATCGAGGGTCAACTTATTGAGCAGGTATCATTCTTTAAGTACCTAAGGGTAGTTTTCCATGCTGGGAGCACTAGGAAGGCCCACGCGAACTACGTAGCCTCCAATGCCCAGAAAAGCTCACTTGCCATTCTACAGTACTTGTGATCAAAAGGTGGCTACTACTTACCAGCAGCTTTTAAACTATTCAAAGCAAAGTCACTGTCCCAACTACTTTATGGAGCTCAGCTGGGGCTTTTTCCGAATATAACAACTTTGGAATGTGTACAGTCAAAATTTTTGAGAACTGCCCTTAATATTCCAAGATCTGTTTCAAATGCTGCTGCCCGTTTGGAGACTGGCTTTATTAGGGTGGAGGCCAGTATCTGGATTATTATATTCTGTTACTGGCTCAAACTAATTTATCATCCAGTTGGCCTGGCTCCTCTAATTTTACAGGATGATTTGGGCTCCAGGTGGATCCAGTCTATTGAGGCTAAAATAGCTACTTTGGGCCTCTCTCTTACAATTCTGTCTAAGCTGGGATTTGATCAGGCAAGGTTGCTGGTTAAACAATGAGTGTTCAACTCCGAATGGCAAAATGACCTCGGGAAGGTCTCCAAATTTTACTTCTCAGAGGAAAGAAGATATCTAGTCTCTGCAATGAATTATTTTACTTGGTTGGAATTTCCGAGGTATAGGAAAGCTTTTACCTTGGCTCGTTGCCATTGTTTACCCTCGGCAGTTCTAGAAGGGCGCTATAGAGGGGTTCCATTTGCTGACAGACTTTGCCCTTGTGGGTTGGATCAGGTGGAAACTACTGAACATGTTCTATTATTCTGCCTTTTTTACAAGGATATCCGTGAATCTTTCATTACTCCTTTGCTTTGTAAATTTCCCGGTCGACAGGAGCAATTTTATTGTTCCTTGTTGCTTTCGGACTCAGAGTGTTTAATTACATCTAATGTGGCTAAATTTTGTGCTGCTGCCATAAATATACGTCACCGGATGGTTAATAAGCATATTTTACTGTTTTAAATTTTTTTATCACTATGTTTTCAATTTTGTCAACTTTTTTTAACTAATTCTAATTTCAGCCTGTTTTAATTATATACACTCAATTTATTGTTATATAACTGTAATCTTTCTCTTCTGTTTTGGCTTGTGGCTGTAACATTAAAGAAGCAAACACCTAAGCACAGCATGTCTCAAAAGGTCTTTCTGATGTGCAATTTTCCCTATACTGTAAATGCATGTATGGCTTGGCATGCACATTCTGCACTATCCATATTCTGAGAATCTGAAACAATTACACCCATCACCATCAACTCATCTTAGACCAAATGCTCCTGAGCTTCTGTGAATTTCCCTCCAGAAGTCAGTTTAAAAGTTGCATAGCAAACATTTTGATTTTAAGTACCAGCCCTCTGGTTCTCTCATGGTTCAGGTAGAGTCCATCTCTTTTGTACACATTTGACCTGTCCCAAAATGTTCCCCAGTGCCCGACATTTTTTTTCCTTCCCAACACCAATTTTTCATCCACTTACATAGATCCTACAGTTTTTCTTGTCCAGCTGGCCTTCCATCTAGAACTGGTAGCATTTCTGAACTTTACCTTCCTACTTAGCAACCTAAAATTGTCTTCTAGGCCTTCATGACTATTGTAATTGCTGCCATATGTACAATGACCACTGACTGAAAATCCTATCTACAAGGCACATGATATATGCAATATTCACACCAGACGGGCACCATGAAGCCAAGATGCCCATGTCCATCTCTTTATGTTCCTGATTATCAAATCTCCCACTTACAAAAACCCACATCCTAACCTCTGAAGGCATATTTTTGGCATGGGAGAACTCAGTTTGTCATCTGAGAAGTTTCCCTCTTTCTTTGTATGGAATACTCTTGCCAAGGCCCTCATTGTTTGAAGATCTAGTGTCAGCATGGAACTGGACCATTATCACTTTCCTGAAGGGCTTATCTACATACCCCACTGCTTTCAGTTTCTCTGGTCAGCCACATTGGCCTCAAGGGAACAAATTTGTTCCTTAAATGCCAGGAGCCCAGCTGGCAGATACAGTAGTTAGCCATTTACTTGCTGGCTTTGTAAATAAGGTTTTTCTTCAGTTTGGTTTTTTAAAACTTTTCTATTTTAAAACGTTGCAAAGTTAGGTGTAGTTTGTTTTTAAGCTTATTGTAGAGTAAGAAAGGGGCTCTACTTCACTAGCCTCTTTCTCTGTTGCCAAACTTGCATCAGTGCCTCACTCACTTGGTTCATTTCCTTTTTCTCAATGCTTTGTCACTTGGGCTGCGGTCTGTCATTCCTGGAGTTCCTCATGTTGTAGAGCTCTTTCACAAATACCACAGTATTGTGGCTAGTTCCCCTCACCATTTTTCGATTGTGAGCCCTTTAGAGACAGGGGTCCATCTTATTTATTTATTATTTCTCTGTGTAAACCACCCTGAGCCATTTTTTGGAAAGGCAGTATAGAAATCAATCAATCAATCAATCAATCAAATAAATAAATAATTTCTGTCGTCATGAATTAAGGTAAAAAGGCTGAATTCAAAGATGGTATGGAGCTCAGTTGCAATCCCAGGACCAGGGGCATAGCAAGGTTGGGGTGGGCTCTAGGACAAATAGTGAAGATGGGGCCCCCAGGCCCTCTAGCTGTCAGTCAGTTGACTGAGGAAGGGGTGGGCTGAAGCTGAGCACTAGCCAGTAAGGAGGACAGACGGGTGATGCCTGACACTCCTCCCCTCCCCCTCCTGAAGAGGACTCATCTTGCTTGAAGCTGAGATGAATCCTACGGTCAGGAGCCAGCAGTATGCCAGTGAGCTGGGGAGGTGAAAGCAGGAGAGTGAAGAGTGAACTATCACCCAGCTATTCCCTTGCTCAGGCCTAATTCAGCTCAGCTAGATGACTCAGCTGCTACAGACTGCACAAGATTACAACTTAAGTTTAAATCAGGGTTTTAATGAGTGATTGAATGACTAGGGGTGATCAAAGGTCATGTGGACTCCTCTGGGAGCACAATAGTCTGACCAACTTTAAGTTTGGCTTGGCTAATCCTACAACTTTGCCATCGTGGTGTAGCCACGATGCTACACGATGCTACGTGCTACGATGCTACAATGCTACATGGTGGAGCCAGTGTGGTGTAGTGGTTAGAGTGTGTAGTGGTTAGAGTGCTGGACTAGGACCAGGGAGACCCAAGTTTAAATCCCCATTCAGCCATGAAACTAGCTGGGTGACTCTGGGCCAGTCACTTCTCTCTCAGCCTAACCTACTTCACAGGGTTGCTGTAAAAGAGAAACTAAAGTATGTAGTACACCACTCTGGGCTCCTTGGAGGAAGAGTGGGATATAAATGTAATAAGAATAAGAATAAGAATAAGAAGCATTTTCCTTTTCATCTCCCAGAGGTTTCAGCTACCAGGAACAATGGTAATGACTTCTTTGTGTGAATGAGCCATCATGGATGAAACATGACATTAGAACATCCATATAATCTTACTTCACCTCAGACACAATGCTTTTTATGGAGTCAGTTTACATATTTGGCTATAAGTCAAAAAATATTCATCAAGTGTTGAGTAATCAAGTGATAAGAAAACAAGTAATGACCATGCAAGTGTGAGCGAGCCCTTCATACAAATGTGCATAATATAATAATTTTCTGGTCATTCTGTATTGCAGGTCCTTCATAATGTTGGTAAAAGTATGTACAAATCAAGAGATGTTAATGGAAGCTCATCTGGAATCTCATCCACTTGGTCTGAGCTGCTGCACGTCCAGCTCAAGCTTACAGCTGGAGAAAACACAGGAAGCAGAAAGAGAGCCAGCTCATATGATTTTTCTGATCACCTGCTGCAAGACACTTGAGAATAGTGAACCAAGGAAAGGCCAGAGTGTATAAAGAAGAATTGATTGTTGCTGTTGTTTTTTGTATCATAGCAGGTTGTTGGGAGCTGAAACCAAATTTCACTTAGATTCCAACACGAATGCCATTTCAAAATGCAAATTGCCATGTCTCAAACCCAAGCTTTTTCCCCAAGCTAAGCTTGATAAAGCCTGAGAAAGAAAGAGAAAGAATAGTATATTGATTAGATGGCTGATGACACCAGTTTGAAAGAATGGTAGTTCACATTTAATGGTGGATTTCAGTGTCAAAACACTTGATGTTGAATGTTGGTAGAGAAATCTAAGTCCCAATATTAGATTTAGAATACCAATGTTAATTCTAACATTGTTAATTAACAATGTTAATTCTAGGAAGTTCCCCATTGCTTTTGCTTGACCAAGCAGTACAAAATACAGGATGGAATACCAATGAGCTTAGTTGTGCTGGTATTTTGTTTCTGTGCCATTATGCTGAATGGCAAATGTCCTTGCCAGATTGAAGCCCTACTATGGTACCATTCTTTGTGATATTCCCTCCTGGCTACCACACTGGACTCTTACACTTACTTGCTGTGCGCAATATGATGACGGTTCACTCAAGGGTGTGTGAAAAATCAGAACAAGGCCATATAACATGTACTGTATGTTCAGACTGGTCAATGACAGCCAATTGCATGTGTTTCTTCTGATCAAATTATTCCATACTGTGGGCTAGATATGAAATGCTCAGAGTGAACATCTCAGGGATGTTTGTAGAATGTTTTCCCAAGGGATGTTTATCAGGTACCTTTTAGGTTACTGGTTTTAAAAAAAATAATCTTTTAACCAAGGCCCTTTGTGAATTTGAGAAGTGTTCAATTCATAATTATCAACGTCTGGTCCGTGACTGAAATAACTTCAGGGAGTTACACCGCGGTTACCTTAGCTTGTCTGGGCATTGTTCCTTGATGTCCTTCTTCCTTACAGGTAGTTTGGATTTGAACCTTCCTGCAGGAAAGCTGGTGGCTGATATCCTGACTAATCCTGCACGTGTGCTCTTACCAGCACCATTCCTGCAGCACTAACTTTGATGCTCCTGAAGCATTAGTACTTTTGCACAAGCACACAATGATCCTTGCCACTTTCCCCCTGCTCCAGAAGCCTGCAGAAACGCATCCCTGGGGGCTGTACAACCCTCGGAAATGTATTTCTGTTGTCAGACAGCACTTCCGGAGCAAGGTGCACTTTGGGAGCACTAATGCTAGAACTGTACATAAGCTGCTGTTAAAAGCCCGAGCACAGTATTCATCAGGGTGCCAGTCACTTCCTTGCGTGTTTGTTGATGTCTCAACCCATAAATCCAGCTCCTTTGTCAATGAAGTTCTCATTCTCAGTTCCATGAAAGCTTAACTTCTGTGCCAAAAATAAATTACTCATGCCTTCTTTTGAACTTAATATTTTGAAACGTCACACAGTTAAGAATATTTTGTAAGGTATTCATATGGACAAGGAATCAAAGGGCTGTAAGTAGTTGAGGGATGTCACAGGGGAACGTTATTAGAGGCAATGTTGTCTAAGCAAGCCAATCATGCAGACCACAGAGACCACTGAATTATTTTGCAAATACGGACAGCATGTTGGATAGCCCCATGTTGAGTTCTCTCTCTCCCCTTTTGTTGTAACATCTAATACAACTTGTCCTTTGCCCTGAGGTTATTACACTATGCATTTCCCTGCCCCTGTTCCATATCATTAGCTGTCATTGATGAGAAGGGGGAAATGTTCTGTATAATGATATCTGCATTTGGTGTACATAGGAACATAGGAACCTGCTATATACTGAGTCAGCCCATTGGTCTATCTAGCTCAGTATTGTCTTCACAGACTGGCAGCGGCTTCTCCAAGGTTGCAGAGAGGAATCTCTCTCAGTCCTATCTTGGAGAAGCCAGGGAGGGAACTTGAAACCTTATGTTCTTCCCAGAGCGGCTTCATCCCCTGAGGGGAATATCATGCAGTGCTCACACATCAAGTCTCCCATTCATATGCAACCAGGGCAGACCCTGCTTAGCTATGGGGACAAGTCATGCTTGCTACCACAAGACCAGCTCTCCTCTCCAAGGAGAGAGTGTAAACTGCATGATGCATTACGATAAAAGAGTGAATGTGATATGAAGCTGCCATTTGTGTTTCTTGCAACATATAGTTTCACCCTTAGAGACATATTCTAACAATCATGTAGACAAGAAACTTAGTAGGGATGCTAGCTCTTTTTTCTGTTAGCGGCAGTCCCTCAACCATGGAAGGCCATCATCCTCACGCACTGCTTGTAAGCTCCCAGAGGCATCTAGCAGCTCCCTGTTGGAAACAGATTATTGGCCTGGATGGACCTTAGTCTGATCCAATACAGCAATGTTTTTGTTCTTACATTCTGTGCTTTTAACAGCTGTGTGACAAGCAATAATTCAGGAGGTGAAGCTGCCCTATCACTGCATCTGCATGCTGGGAAATGCTTCACTGTTGAAATTCTGCTTGTTAAAGATGCAGAAGCCCTGCCAAGAACAAAAAAGTTGGCAAGTCAAGAAACTTGCCCTTTTTAAAAAAGAAAAACAAGACTCCCTGAAATATAAATTCTGCATCAGATATCGTATTCCATGCTGTTCTTCCACATTTGTTTCATTGTGAGTTGATATTTTCAGGCTGTGCCACATATATGTGAATTTCAGCGGCCATGCTGAGGACCCACAAGTTTTAAGATATGAATTTGTATCATGTTAAAATCTGTTGGTTTTAATTTTGTGGCTGATTTTAAATTTTTGAATTGTTTTAATTTTTTATATGTGTGTTAATTGTTTTATGTTAACCGCCCAGATATGAAAGTTTGGGCACTATATAAATATGATGAATGAATGAATGAATGAATGAATGAAGGTGAGCTAAAAAGCAAACCTAGACCAGTCTCTACCTCTATTCTATTGTTGTCATGTGATACTTCTCTCATTTGGGCTCATAACAACCCCAAGAGGTAATCACATTATGCCCATTTTACAGAGCAAGAAACTAAGATTTTTAAAAAGAGTCACTTGTCTAAAGATAATCTTGGCCAGTTTCCCCTGGTCAACCCCCAATACACTATCCCCAGGCTCTCTGGTTAGTCACTTCCTGCCCCTTTCACAGAACTGCCTCTATCTTAGTTCCAGGATTCAAGTCTACATTAGAAGAAAAATACTAACTTTAGAAGATGAGGAAAGGGCTTCCTAGTAGGGTTGCCATATTCTGGCTTTCCAAATCTGGGTGCCTAATTTGCATATTATGTAAATTAGCTTGAAAATAATGTTTGAGCAGAATAGTGACTGCATGTTTTGTTCCGTAACTCCGCTTCTACAAGGGCTAGAACTTAGCTCTTTAAAAAAAAGGAAGCTGAAATCCAGGTGGATCTGGGTGGGCTAAGCAGTCTGGGTGAGATGCTTAAAATCTGGGTGAAACCTAGAATTTGGAGGGACATGGCAACTCTATTTCCTAGTCACCACTGAAGAACTGGATGCTGTTGACATCTATGCAGAATCAGTCTAGAAGAGTTCAGGGATAGAAGGTGGGTCTTTTGGCAGGGCCGAACTTCAGCATCTCTCTTTTTATGAAGCTGTTGTGTACTCCCAGCCCCACAGCTTCCACAAACCAGTATGAGCAAGTTCATATTTGCTCTTAGCTGCTCTGAGTCACAAGAAAACTCTTCTTAAGGCATTAGAAGTTAAGTCCATTCTTAATTTCTCAACCACAAGGTGCCTGTGTTGAAATTAGAACCTGTTGAGATGGAGGGAAAGCCTACACATGATGTTTCCTTTAATGACACAGTGGTTGCCTTCTGCTTGTGATTGGGATAGGGCTGTGCTTCCTCATTCACTATCAGCAATTGTTATAGAAACAGCTTGTCTTGGGGCTGCAGACAGCGCCCCTCTATGTGATTTGGAGTTGCAGGCTTGCAGCCTCCATCTTGGCTACTTTTGCTCATGGGATCATGAACTCTGCACATGCCTCTATTTGGCAAATATGCAGTTTGTTTGCTTGGCACAAGCAAACATGGGACAGCACTGCCCAAGGTCAGGTTAACAAATGGCCACAGGGAGACCCCCATGGCCTCTCTTTTGCAGAAAAGGGAGGAAGATAGCAAGCAGACTCGTGTTAATGAGCTGGTGTGGACCCAAAGGTAGGATTGTTAACAGAAAAAGAAACCTATCTATCTCTCAGGAAGAGATGCCCCAGTCTCCGATAAAACTTTTGAGCTCACTCTTACAGTACTCTATACACACCTCTCCACCAGCCATTCCAGCTTTTGTCTCTTAAAGAGCTCACCCACTTGATTGGTTCATGTAAACATGAACTTCTTTGTTACACACAAGTTTTAGCCCCTTCAGTCAGGACGCTTGACTAATGCATTGCCTCAGGATATGTTTCTGAGTACAAAAACCCCTGGCCTAGCCACATGGCCTCAGGATCAGACTTGGGGTCAGATTTGGAATCTGACTCCACCTGGATCTTTGTCCTGCTGGTTCTCAAGGATTCGAGTTGTAGTGCTCTGCTTCTCACTCTTTCTTCTTCCTGCTTTTCTGCTGCCTTCTCTCTGCAAGGAAGTCTATCTGTGCACCTCAACCTGCAAGTGTATCCAACATACCAACGGATCAGGATCAGTAATACTAACTTCCTATCCCTTTTAAATCTCCTTGCTCCCTTCTCTCTCTTCTTCAAGCCCATATCTTGGACCTTTCTCAAAGTAAAGCCTTAAGCTAATTCATTGACAATTTGGACCTTAAGCCTAAATGCCTCTATGTGAGACTCTAATACTGTTAGTTAAGATTTTTTTGCCTCCTCATCTTTCCTAATCAATCTTTTGCTTTCCCTGTGCCCCTATAATACTTAAATAAATCCAATTGTACCATATTTCCATCTCCTCCTGCTTTTCCAGACCAAAACATTGCACAAATTTATTCAGTAATCAACTGTTCCTCCTAGTCATGTTGATACTCCATGTTAGCCCAAAAAGCCCGATTTAAGTGCAGCCAGCATTCCGGAACAGTCTCATTAACACAATCATCTGAAACAACTGTCCCATATTGAACCTAGGACCTTCTGCATACAAAACATGAGCTCTGCAACTGAGCTACCACTAGTTATAGCAGTATACGGTATCTTTGTTTTGTCTTTTTAAAAGAAAACTTCATCAATTCAGGATGCAATCCTAAACACATGTACTGGGGAGTAAGCCCTCACTAAAAACAGTGGGACTTGTTTCTACATAGAATCATGCAGACAATCACCCAACTAGGTTATTCCCTCAACTTTCCTGTACGTCAAACAAAAAGGCAGAGTAGAAGCCAGTTTTATTATGTGTCTGTCTGTCTGTCTCTCTGTTTCTCCCCTACCTGAGCTTTTGTATAACTTTTCTGGCATATCAGAGAGGCAAAACAGAATCTCTCAAACCACTGAGCTGAATCCTAGTTAATTAAGTCCTAATTCTCACTGAAGTGATAAACCTGTGATTGGGTTGTACCACTTCAGAGTGCAGGTCACATGATGGAATGTTCCCCCCTCACCATAGGAAAAATCCCTCCACATAGATAACAAGATGGTAGGAAGAAAGGTTTTAGCCTAGTCTTCTACAGACTAGAAATTCTTTTATTTTTATATGGAGGAGCACCCAGTCATGTGAACTCCCACTTGTAGTCTGAAGTGGATCATGCAGCCCAGACCAAGTTTACCACCTCTGTGCAAAGTAGACCTAGATAATGTTTAATCCTGTACACACACTCACTCACTCACTCACTCCCCCCTCCCTCCCCCCACCCTCTCTCTCTCTCTCTCTCTCACACACACACACACACACACACACTATATGTCTGTGATTCTATGCCAGGCCTATACAACACAAGGCCCAGGGGCCAGAACTGGCTCTCAGGGATTTTTTTATTATTATTATTTTATTTTTGCTGGTGAGCAGATAGGAATATACTGCAGCAATACACCCCACAAAGGCAGAGGGCCACTCTCTGAGTCAGTTTCCTCTTCTCCAAGGAAGTCATCCTCTATCCTTTCTGAAATTATCTTACAGCACCACCCCATGCATATTTACTTGGAAATATTCCCGCAGTGTTCTACCCAATGAGGCTTATTCCTAAGTAAGCATGCCTAGGATTGCAGTCTGAAAGAAACAGCACTTCAGGGAGAGCAGAGGACTTGATATTTGTTTGGGGCTGCTATGCACTTCAGGTGCCCCAGTGACTGAGCAAGCACAGGGCCTATTGTCCCACAAGTAACTAATAACTGCTTTCATTAATAGCAAAACCCCTGCTAACTTGGCAAAGAGGCACCTTTTAACTGTGGTGATTCTCTTTATTTAGCAGGAGGAGAATAACTGACCCTAGTGAGTGAGTGAGTCAGTCAGTCAGTCAGTGAGGCCCAAGCAGCTTTATATTATAGATAAATACAAATACAGAAATCAATGCTTGACTATCAGCCTATCATGCCATCCCCACAAACTTTTTAGTGTCAGCAATGGAGGAAGTAACCAAGTACAGTCAGGGAACAGCATAAAATTTATATCCCCATAAATTATATGTATACGGGCTATGGGGTTGAGACAGCCTTGGTCAGCCTGATGGATGACCTTTACTGGGGAATCAACAGAGGGAGTGTGACTGTTGGTTCTCTTGGATCTCTAAGCGGCATTCGATACCACTGACCATGGCATCCTTCTTGGTCACCTGGGGGAGTTGGGGATAGGGGGCACTGCTTTGCAGTGGTTCCGCTCCTATGTCTCAGGTAGATTCGGGATGGTGGGGTTTGGCGACAGTTGCTCCTCAAAACAGGAGCTATTATATGGAGTCCCCCAGGGCTCCATTCTGTCAGCAATGCTTTTTAATATCTACATGAAACCGCTGGGTGAGGTCATCAGGAGATTTGGTGCTGGGTGTTATCAGTATGCTGATGACACCCAAGTCTACTTCTATGTTTCATCTGCATCATCAGGAAATTCTGTTCATTCACTAAATGCCTGCCTACAGGCAGTAATGGGCTGGATGAGGGATAAAAAATTTAAGCTAAATCCAAGAAAGATGGAGGTGCTCATTGTAGGGGCTCAGAATCTGAGGGATGAGTTAGATCTCCTTGTGCTGGATGGGGTTAAACTCCCCTGGAAGGAGCAGGTACACAGCTTGGGAGTACTACTGGACCCAGGCCTCATCCTGATATCTCAGGTGGAGGCTATGGCCAGGAGTGCTTTCTATCAGCTTTGGCTGATTCGACAGCTGCGCCCATTCCTTAAAGAGGATGACCTCAAAATAGTGGTGCACCAGCTAGTAACCTCCAGGCTTGACTACTGCAATGCGCTCTACGTGGGGCTGCCTTTGTACGTAGTTCAGAAACTTCAGTTCGTTCAAAATGCCGCAGCCAGACTGGTCTCCAGGGCAACTTGGAGAGACCATATTATTTATTATTTATTTTATTTATTTATTAGATTTATATACCGCCCTTCCGATACGGCTCAGGGCGGTTCACAACATGCCTGTTGTGGCATATTATTCCTGTTTTGAAACAGTTGCACTGGCTGCCTATATGTTTCCAGGCAAAATACAAAGTGCTGGTTATTACCTTTAAAGCCCTGACCAGCTTGGATACAGGTTACCTTAGAGAGTGCCTTCTTCTGTATGATCCTCACCACACGTTAAGGTCATCTGAGGAGGTCCATCTCCAGTTACCACCTGTACATCTGGTGGTGACTCAGAGGTGGGCCTTCTCTGTAGCCATTCCTGGACTGTGGAACGCACTCCCTGCAGAAATCTATAATTTGAACTCTTTCTTGGCGTTTAGGAGAGCCCTTAAAACCTATCTGTTTGGCCTGGCCTTCCAGGGTTTCTAAATTGTTGTAAAGGGTTTTAATGTACCTGGTTTTTCAGGATTTTAAAACTGTTTTTATTGTTTAACTGTTGTTTTACAGTATTTTAAAATCCCTGTTTTAATTGTTGATTGATTTTAACTGTCTTTGTTTTATCTGTAAACTGCCCTTAGCCATTTTGGAAGGGTGGTATAGAAACTGAATGAATGAATAAAATGAATGAATGAATAAAATATGTGTTCAAAGTTCCAAATTTCCTTCTGGAAATGGGGGCAAGACTGATATCAGAAGAAGCTGCATTGTGGATTCCTCCCATGTGACTCTGGTCTTCTGATATCACCTTTGTGGCACAGAACAAAGCCGCAAAGTAATACCAGAAGCAGGGGTGTAGCAAGGCTGGAAGGAGCTCTTGGACAAGAAGCAAAGATGGACCTCTGGGCCCCCGACCTTCTTCTCCTCCGCTCCCCATGTCTTTGCTGCTGAAGAACTGTAATGACATGGTGAAAAACAAAACATCATCAGCACACTCTTTCTCTCACTTCCATGAAAATGGTATCACACAATCCCCCATGCACACAGATACACTTATACACACACACACACACACACACACACACTTTTACATATATAGCTACTACAATCTCACCTCATATATTCATACAACAACAGTGAGGAGCGAAGAGTGAGCTGTGACCCAGCCAGCAGGCCCCTCTCCCTCAAGAGCCCAGAGACATTTGTCCTCCACTTGTTAATTTATAGCTATGCCCCTGACCAGAAGTTGCCCTGCATTGTGATCATTTCTGCATTGGTCTCCCCAGGTAGAGATGCTGAATACCATGGTGCACACTATTTTCCATGTGACTTGGACAAGTCAGGAGACAAGTCTAATTTAAAGCATGAATCTGTGTGTGTGTTTTCTTCAGTGGAATCAACATACTTGCCACCAATTTATTTGTTTGTTTTAAATGTTATATTCCATCTTTCAACCACTAGTCTCAAATATTAATTCTTTTAAAATACAGAATATAATTTTAAAAATAAAGTCAATAAAACATTACAAGACACAGTATGGAAACCAGCTATACCCCATAAGCCCAATGGAACAAATGGGGTTCCAGTGTCCTTTTGAAGGCCAGATGGGATGGGGCAATCTGAACCTCCTGTAGGAGAGAATTCCAGAGTCTGGGGCTACAACTAAGAAGATCCTGTCCTGTGTGCATGTCAGGCAAGCTTTAGGAAGTAAGAACATGTGGAGCAGAGCTCACCTGAAGATCTTAATAGGTGGATAGAATCACATGGAAGTAGGTGGACCTTAAGATAAGCAGGACCAAATTTGTATAGGACTTTTAAGATAATACCGGTAAGCAGTACAGAGGGCTTTTCCAAACATGAGTTTGTTGTGAGCTTTTAAAAACTTCAGCAGTAGTTTCTTAATGGTAGTAAGTAATAAAAAGGGATGGATTTGCAAGTGCTGGCCAGCAGATGGTGCTGTAAAAATAGTGCAAGGGGTGTGCTCAGCATGTGGCCAGAGTACCAAAACTCACCAGGAAGGATGGGAGTCCACAAAAAACCACACAAGTGTCTGGCCTCTGCATGAGAATCCATGAATAACTACTGCAATAAACTCATGTTTAGGCCTGATCTTGGAAAAAGATGGGAAAACAATGTGGAAGTCCCAAACTTGCAAACAAGTTGTGTTCCAAAAGTTCATTTGTAAGGTAGATGTTTGTAACATGGAAAACATATAGTTCCCAATAGTGGCAACTTGTTTATATGTGCAGGTTGGTGTTTGTAAGTTGGGGACTTCCGTAATATAATGTTATGAAGTTTTGTTTTTATGTATGGGTGTTTTACAGCCAGGTGTTGGTAACATAGAGAGTGCCTGCAGTTTGTTTTCTCATCTCTTGTGGTGATGCTTTTAGATGTATAAGTGATGATTCTCTTATATTTAGTGGTGGGAGAGCAACTATCCCTGTTGAACCCCGGCTCAGCATTCCTCCAGTGGCTATTGCTAGTGTCTACCTTATGTTTCTTTTTAGACTGTGAGCCCTTTGGGGACAGGGATCCATCTTATGTATCTATGTACGTATCTATGTAAACTGCTTTGAGTACATTTTGTTGAAAAGTGGTATATAAATATTCATAGTAGCAGTAGTAGTTGTTGTTCTTGTAGTAGTAGTAGTAGTAGTAGTAGTAGTAGTAGTAATTAAAATGAACCAAGAGGTCCCCTTCAGCAATCTGGCCATTTTAAGCAAATTGTAATTTCCAAATGCTTTTCAAAGAAAGGTTGAGCAAAAATCTTATTTTATTTTGTTTTATTTATTTATTTAACATATTTCTCTACCACCCAAAACCTGAGCCTCTGTTTTAATTGTCCAAGCAGGATGCAACGAGCCTCGTGGAAGCAGCAGCAGCAGGCTCACAAGCTGAAGTTGAACAAAGGTAGTCCTGGCCACAGCTGCCACCTGTCTCTCCAGGAGTAAAGCCAGGTCCAGGAGCACCCCCAGACTATGCACCTGCTGCAGCACCTTCAGTGGATGTGCAACCAGAAGAGACTGAACTTCCATTCCCAGATCAGCTTTCCTACTGACCACAAACACCAGAAGAGAGCTGGTCTTGTGGTAGCAAGCATGACTTGTCCCCTTAGCTAAGCAGGGTCGGCCCTGGTTGCACATGAAAGTGAGACTAGAAATGTGAGTACTGTAAGATATTCTCCTTAAGGGATGGATCCACTCTGGAACGAGCATCTTGATTCCAAGTTCCTTCCCTGGTATCTCCAAGATAGGGCTGAGAGAGATTCCTGCCTGCAACCTTGGAGAAGCTGCTGCCAGCCTGTGTAGACCATACTGAGCAAGTTGGACCTATGGTCTGACTCAGACTCAGTATATGGCAGCTTCCTATGTTCCTGTGTACCACTACGAAAGGATTATGGTTCAGTTTGTTAGTCCACATTCAGCCTATCACTGCCTCCATTCATGAGTTCAGGAATCCACCAACTATTTAGGACCAGGAAATAGTGAGATAGAGCTGGTTGTCATCTGGATATGAGACACATCTACCCAAACCCCCTGATGACATTTCCAAATGGTTTCTTTTAAGCCTGATTTGGTTTTCAGTTTTGCCCATTTCCCTGCCTCAGGTGGGTTAACTGCCTTGTTTAGGGCATCACTTGTATGTTTGTACAATTAAACATTAATTTGGTCATTTTAAAAAAACACAACACCTAACACTGAAAAAACTGCTCCATGGAGAGCAAGGGGGGGGATTTGTGATGTCACAGGTGCCAACCAATCAGCACTGTGCACTGCTTGTTTCTACTGCAGACTGGCAGAACCAGTTTCCCTTGAGCTTGATTCCAAAGAGAGAATTGAATGTCTGAACAAAGTGCTATGCATTCCACAACCGGTGTCACTACTCAAATAATGTATGCCTGTCTGCACCCTAAGCAGCAATTCCCCACCTCTAGAATGCTGTTTTTGTTCCACTCTCAAATTTCAGCCACTCCCCTCTTAGCCATTCTTTCCTCAAAATCTCCTACCAGTATCTTGGCAACACACCTATGTGACTTCTCCCATTCTCCACCAGTGGCTCCAGCCCTACCATTGGGAACTACAATCCCATTGATTGGCATGAAACACTTTTTTTTAAAGGGTTTTTTAAAATAATAATAATAATAATAATAATAATAATAATAATAATAATAATAATAATAATAATAATGTACTAGTTTCCAAATGGAAAAGATAGGGGCAGGGGGCAGCCATCCCTCCCCTCCTTCATTTTTTCCAGGTTAGGATGCACCCGATGAAAAAAAAATCTAATAAGCAACTTGTCAGCTTAAAAAGCCACCTACTCAGATTCCTCTGGGCTAGGATGTCCTTTCAATGAAATCAACCTGCATGAAAGAGACTGTGTTGCTGTTTGTGAATGTACCATCTCTGCACATTACCTACGCTCCATTGCATTGTGTTTGTATGAATGGGGGTTACATGTGCTTGCCCACACGTCCACGTGAGGCTGGTGGGGGGGAGAGAATGGAGTGTGTGTATGTGTGTGTGTGGCTTTTTCCCTCCCTACTAAGGAACTGAATGGAGAGGAGGGGATGGAAGCAAGCTGTGCTTTAAAAGAAGACACCGCACGGTATCCTAAAATAACCCCCCTCCTGTGTCACTAGCACACCAAGCTAAGCACCCTTGGCCCAAAACCAAGGTGCAGCGCCTTTCATAGCTAATTCTTGGCCCTTGAGGGGTCTCGGGAGATCAATATCTTGTGCCTCTCTGATCTCCTGCGGGCACCCTTCCCTGGCTCATGCAAAGGCTAAAAACAGAAGATGCAACACAAAAGATACCGCAGTCAGCTCGAGCAAGGGGGTTATTTTTAGATCAGAAAAGGGAGAGGCGGAGGGGGAGGAGGAGAGAGGGAGGGGGGAGAGAGGCTGCTCTGGGGTTTGCAATCTAATTCGATTCGCTCTCCCCCCCCCCCGCCCGCAACACACACACACCTTATTTCTCATCAATGGTATTTTCCATACAATTTTATTCTTTCTTTTCTCCTTTTTCTCTCAAGGAGGGGGAAATCGAGTTCTTTTTTATTATTTTTGGAGGGGTGGGGGAGAGCACAGCAAAGCTGAGCTGAAGATTCTGGAGTTTTATAGCTCATTCCAGCTAGTGGCCTCTCTCTGCCAGTTGAATTAATTTGATACTATTTTTGAAAGTCAGTGTTTCTAAGGGAGACCTAATGACGCAATGACGTCAATGCAGGTCAATAGCACACACTGGAGGAACTGACTGTGCTACCGGGAGCCAAGGGCTGGAAGCCTTTCCCAACAAAACCCCGGCTCTTGCACGCGCGCGCAGGCGCGCGCGTCCCCCCCCCCCAAGCCTCCTTTGCAAAAATGGAACCCCGAGTGGTGCATTCAGCAGCGTGTGCGTGTCCCCCCCGCGCGCCATCGTTCTGCCGAATATCCCCCCCCCAAATTAAAAAGAATGATGGATGCCGCTTTCATGCAGACACAAACACACAAAAATCTTTTAAAACTGATCAGACGCACTGCAGTGCAAAATACACACAGAGAGACACAAATCCCCCTTTTTTACCTATCAAAGCAACATTACTGATGCACACACACACGTTGTGAATGCAACGCACACACAGCATTAGGAGCCTATAAATAGAGCTAGCGAAGGTGCATGCACGGGCAATATGCTCCCCAAACGGGGGTGGGGGGAGATGGGAAGGGAGGCTCGCAAACGTGGGTGATGAGTTATTCTGCTCTGATCAGTTACTCAGGAGGTGCCTGGATTGGTGGTGTGGGGGTGGATGCGTGGGTGGGAGGGTGAGTGGGAGGGGGGGTTGCTTCTCTCTGTCTCCAAGTCAGGCAGAGAACACGAACTGATTCCCCCCCCCCTTTCTTTCTTTTCTCTCCCCCCACCCCTTCTCCTGGAAGAGTACAGACACACATTACGCGAAATCCACACAGCCTTTGCTAGGGTGCACAGCTCCAAACGCTGGAGTTTATTTATGTAATCCCCCACACCCTTTCCCTCCTTTCGCAGTCCTCGCCAAAATTCCCTAGAAATTCAGCAAAGGCGTGTGGGGAGAAAAGCAGTTGGTTTTGTTTTTGTTTTCTCCTTCCTTTCCTTTTCCTTTTCCTTTTTAAAAATGCTTTGTTTTGTTTATTTTTTGTTCTTTGCACACATAAGTGAAGAAGATTTGCAAGGTAGGTTTCTCTGCACTCTGTCTCTCCCTCTCTATCTCTGTTATGTATCTCTCCCTCTGTGTGTGTGTCGTGCTTTTGCTTTTTGCAAAGTTTTCTGTTTCAGTTGCTGGATGCTTTTGCAAAGAGTAGACTTTGCTGATTTGCTGTTGCTGCCTGCCTTTTGGAAAGCTGCACGATGCACTGGCCAGCAAACCCTCCCTTGTAAGGGGAAAAAAGTTATCTAGACTGTTGTGGGTTATGTTTTCAGTGTGTTTGATGATTTTTGCAGAAATTTTTGGGATAAGGGGGGGAAAGCATGCCCCCTGGGAAAGATAAAAACTATGGACCTCCCCACCACCACCACCTCTCTCCCTCTCTCTCTCTCTCACACACACACACACACATTGGGGAGGAGAGATGCATATATGAATGGAGTTTCCACCCATTTTGGGCAGACCTTTCTATTTTTACTTTGCCACACTGGAGCAAAGGGGGAACTCGCTTTACTAATGATCATGCATATGAAAAGCTAATTGCAGAAAATGGCACACATTTGTGCTGCAAAATCTGGCCAAAGGTAAGGAGGACTAAGAACGGGCACTCTCCACTGCTGGGATTAGGTGGCAAACCTTAGGAAGGGATACAAGCTAAAGAAGTCCGTCAGTCTGTGTGGAGAGGAAATAGAATAGTCCTCCTCTCTGTTGCAAAACTCAAAAGCTGCTGCCACAGTCTCCAGCCACCTGTAGAGGGAAATCTTTATACACAATACTTCCCCCTCCCCTAAAGCTGTGTCTGTCAGAAAAAGGAAAGCAAATTTCCAGTTCCCAACTTTGCTGAGAAGCAAGAATGGAATGCAAAGGCCAGGCTCATGCTGGGGTGCCTGCAGATTGTCCACACTCTTTCTCTGGAATCTCTCCTTTTGCTTGGGATGCAGCCCCTGGGGAAAGGCGGCACACTGATCTTTTGGCGTACATTCTGGTTGCCTTCACTGCTGCTCCTCTTGAAAACATGGCAATCAACAGATGTTTAGAGAAGTTTTGATTTATGGTTCATTACAAGATGCTTTCATGATGGCGGCACATCCAACAAAGCATTCTTATTTTCTGAGAAGTTACCTTCACATCAGCTATAAAGTTGGCAAACTTAAGCATACTTACTAGGAGTGAGTCCCACTGAACTTCGTGGCACTTCCTTGTGAGTAAACATGCTTAGGGGTACACTATCTATCTATCTATCTATCTATCTATCTATCTATCTATACACACACATATACAGAGGTTAGGAAGAAGCTGATTTATCAACCAGCCTTTTTCCTAGGGAGAATATGATTCTGCTCCAGGTTTATAGTGAATATACTGAGGAAAAAGTACAATTTCACTTTTGTCTATAAGGCCTTCATGCTGCAGCCTCTTTGAACTCTGTCTACAGTGAACCTCATTCTTGCAATTGTGTCTGCAGTGATAGTTGCTTCATCAATGGAACCTCATGTAGCACCAATTGTAGATTCAGGGACAGTATCTGCAGGCACAGTAGAGGGTAGGGAATGGGACTAGCATAGCACAGTAGCTGGCTGATGCTCTGAACCTGAATAGGTGCAATATTTCAATGAGTGGTTTGAAAAGAACCCAGAAATCTTGGGATGTGCAATGTAGTGTTACTGTGGCAGTGTCGGTTGGAAGAGCACCAATAGAATCATCTATGATGGTGAACCCAACATTTCAGTGAAAGAGCGATGTCTCCATCATGTTGAGATGCCAAAGGCTATCGTGTGCCAAGCTTTAGCCAAGACTTTGGATCCTCTTTGGGGATCTTAAGTGTCAAGAGTCAGTCACATATTATTCTTTAATTTCAACAACAGATAAATTGCATTCTGGGTTATAAACTACCAAACATACTTGGAGTTGCAATGGTGAGACACCTTCATCTGTTACTAAGTGTCCTCTGTATGTATGCCCCAGCCTGTACCATCTACATTCTTCTCAAATAAAGACATGAGGACTGATCGTCAATATTCCTCACTTTAGCAGTTGGATTAGCAGTGAAATATAGCAAGTCAGTGTCTTACCAGTGCCAAAACTCTGCCTGCCTTGAATTGCCTAGTGAACAATGGCAAAGGACAGAACAATAGTTAGTTTCTCCCTGTAGTTCCCGTCCACATTGTTGCACCAGCTGGATTCAGTCATTAGCTTCTTTATAAGACTTGATGCCACTAAATTAAGAGTTATTGCTTCTCTTAAATTGTTTGTCATCTCTGACCAATTTGTTTCTTTCCAACTATGGCTTGGCTGCAAATTCAAAGAGAAAACTAGATCCAGTTTTTTTCTGAATCTTCCTGATTTGTCAGTGACTTCTGCCCCGGACAATCCATCTTTGTCTCATCCATGGTTAGACAAATAGACAAGTCTGTATCTCAAGTGATCAGCAGTTATGTTTCTTGGTTATCAAGTTGAATTGCACCCTAAAAAGCCAGTGTCTTGAAATCTTAAGCCAGTTCACAGCTGATGAATGCCCTCTTTAAACTGATAAAACTTCTGAGTTCTTTCCAATGGCATGTTTAGATTCCAAGACTAGATACTTATGCTTGTGTAAGTCCCACTGACCTCGGTTAGGATTATGTACGTGTAATTGTGCAAAATTGCAGCCTTGAAGAGGCAGCTAGTGAATTTGGTCTATGTTATAGATCATGAAGGACTGGATTAGCCATCATGGGATAAACACAAAATCATGAAGTGACTCTTCTGCACAGGGTGGAAATATACATCACTGTAGCTGAGAAGATGATAAATGGAGGACAATTTGAGGAAATAAAAAATGGAATGAACAGTATGGATTTGTGTAGGATGCTGGGAACATTTGCTGTATAAAAAAAACAACCCAGGAACAAAATGATCAAAATGAACACTTGATTGCGATGTATGCCATGGTAGCATTTCATACGTACTGTATTTATGGAAAGCAGCTTACAGAGTGGTATATAATGGAAAGACCTATTGGCCAAACAATATTTTGGTACTTTGCATAGCAGCTCCTCTAGCATCTTACCATTATGACTCTTCATGAACAACCCTTCCCTTTTACAAGTGAACAATAGTGCTCCTGCTGCACAGCAGAGGGAGAGTATGTGGTTACAAGAAGGGCCTTAATTGTTTTATTTCAAATTCCCTAGAACAGAATAGAGCTTTTATTTCCACCCATCAAAGGTAGGTAACCTTTCCATACATTCTTTCTCCTTGGATGTATCTCACACCACAGTGACAATTGTCAGACTATTACCAGCTCCTCCCCTGTTCTCTAAGTACTTCTCTTTATGGTTGTCAAGCCATCGCTAATTCCATGCACAGATGTCTCTGGGAACAAGATTCTTAAGGCACAGAGTAATTATTAGACTCCCAAAGCCAGGAGAATAGTCTATACATAAATATGGGCATATCACTTCTTACGTTTGAGTCTGGTTTTTGATTTCCTGAACCAGTATTGTAGGTCTGTGATAAACTGCATGCTAGAACGCTGGCTGACATACTGCACAGTGCTCTGTCTGTCTTGGAACAAGAGTTGCATGAGAGCAGCCTAGCACAAGGCTTCAAAATTGCACAAATGCAGTTGTACAATAGAGGGCCATTATTTCCAATGGCCCTCTATCACAGAACTCTGCACAATTTGGTGGTCTTCCATCTTGCACAAACACTCCATTCTAAGGCAGATGGAGCATTGGGTGGTATGTCAGTCCCTATAATCTGGGACATCCTTGCACAGTCCCATACTGGCATGGTCAGACTTCATTTGGCAGCCCTGTCTATTTTCCAAGTACTAAGAGGTTGCAGGAGATAGGAAAGACTTTGCCAAAGTCAATGAGGGAAGACAGGATAGAAGTCAAACATGAAAATTAAAGCAGGATGCCCATGCAATGAAGGATATTGTAGAAGTATGCCTGAAAATATGGCATCTCACACTAGGGTGACAAGGAAGAAGAAATGAAGAGGAGAGGCACACAGTGCTCACTGAAGATATAACTGACTATAACTAAGCCCAAAGATTAGGACCCTGTGCTAGAGCATAAACCATCTATTCTGACTGACCATCACATTTTGTAAGGTCAGGCAGGTGGCTCTCACATGAGGCAAGGTGAGGCAGTTGCCTCAAGCAGCAGATCATTGGGCCTCATGAGGTGAGGTGGCAAGATGCCCTTTGGCTGTCCACTTTTAAAAAGCAAGGAGGATAAAAGGAAGAGTGTGTAAATAAGAGGGCAGTATTTGGTGCCCTGTCTCAGGTGCTCAGAGGAGCACTCTGGCGCTTTCACCACCCCTGAGGTCAGACCACCCTGTAATGCTGCTACAATGTTTCCTTTTATGTCTTGGTCATTATTTTGTCAACGGCTTGCTTCTTCCCCTAGTCACTGACACTCTCTGTCTTTAAGCATATTGGCACTTCCTGCTACTGTGGCAGGAAGTAGGAGTTAGAAACAAAAACATTTGTAGTACCTCACTGAAAAGGAATGGTGTGGCCATAGGAACACTCTGCTGTAAGAGGCAGATGGCAGCCATGCAACTGGATCAGGACTTTCTTATTATGACCCAGGCTCCATGCCACAAAGCCACCATAGACGGGGGCCTAGTATCCCTTAAGAACATAAGAACAGCCCTGTTGGATCAGGTCCAAGGCCCATCTAGTCCAGCATCCTGTTTCGCACAGTGGCCCACCAGATGCTGCTGGAAGCCACAGGCAGGAGTTGAGGGCATGCCCACTTTCCCGCTGTTACTCCCCTGCAACCGGTACTCAGAGGCATCTTGTCTTTGAGGCTGGAGGTGGCCCACAGCCCTCCCTTGACTGACTTGGTAAGATTTTATGGACCAGCTGAATTTACAGGACCTTAAAACATTCAAAATGCTGGATGTGAACATCTGATTTAGAGCAAACCTTCAGATATACTGTGACAGATAATACCTTTATGCACTCATCAGAACAGACCTTTGGTTCAAAACAAAAATTCAGCAGCAACATTTATATAGCACAGTTTAAGTGCTCAAACAGTTTAACTTCAACAAATGCGACTCTGAGTTTTTATACCTGGCAGATTTCTGTCTTGTCAGAAACTCACTTCTAGTATTTCGAATATTAGCTCGTCCAACAGAAGTGGGACCAGTGCAACTTCTAAGACATAAGTCTTCATAAAGATAATTATCAAAAGTGCTGGTAATGGCTAAACACCATTGAAATCAATGAGACAAGTTATCCATTTGAGGCTCATTAATTCCAATGGGACTTAGTCATGAATAACTTGACTAAGTAATGAATAATTTGACCCCTGCTAACTTGGCAAAGAGGCACCTTTAATGTGGTGATTCTCTTTTATTTAGCAGGGGGAGAATAACCGGCCCTATCAACCCACAGCATAGTACCTCCAGTGACTGTTGCTGGTGTCTATCTTGTGTTTCTTTTTAGTTAGTGAGCCCTTTGGGGACAGGGATCCATCTTATTTATTTATGGTTTCTCTGTGTAAACCTCCCTGAGCCATTTTTGGAAGGGCGGTATAGAAATCGAATAGATAGATTGATAGATAGATAGATAGATAGATAGATAGATAGATAGATAGATAGATAGATAGATAACTTAGTCTGGGTACTGCCCATTTTCCATGCACATGAATAAAGAAATAATATATGAATTTCTGCACCACAGTTAATCCCACAGCCATGACATTTTCTCTTCAAAACAAACATCTTCCACCCCTACTGTTGAAGATTTTGGTCCATGAAATGCAAAATTAGATACCTGACTCAGTTTGCTATCCTGTATCCAGAACAAATTCCTTGCAAGCAGGCACATAGATCTGTTAGTTTCAGTGGAACCAGGAGTGGTTCCAACACTGGAATATTAAATTCATGATCAAGGGCTGTATACTCCTTCATATGTTATGAATCAGACCATTGCTATTTAGATAGTGATGGCAATTGACCTTTCTTCAGTTTTGTATCAACAAAAAGGATGTGTTTTGGTTCAATTTCACTTTAAAAACACCAATCCCAATTTTCAGTCAAGAATTCCCTAAGTGAAATGTATTCATAGCTATCTTTAGATTCCCTTTAAGAAGTCCACGGTCAAGGAGAGTACAGGGTTCCCCCCCCACCCACCCACTCTCACATCCTATGTAGCTGGAATTAGAAGATGAAGAAGTTTGCCTGCCCCACAGACAATCCTGGTGCCAGGTCTGGGTGTGTGGATTGTATGCCCAGATGTTCCACTGCTCCCCAGGCAGTGCGGAGGTGTGCAGGCCAGGATGCGTCGTCCTGGCCCCTGGAAATTCCACAATACACCATGCGAGTGTGCAGCGCATTGTCGGGATTCCCCCTGGCGATGGGCAGGCACCCTTCAGTGTCTCAGCACTGGCTGAAAGCAGCCAGTGCTGACACGTGGTCAGTTAAATAGTGTTAAGGGAGTGCTTGATCCCTTGACCTTGTTTAATGTCCGCGCTTCATAGCCAGGTCAGCCGCCAAGGTGCTGCTAGGAGCCATACAGCTCCCGGTAGTTCTCACGGGCAGCCAAGTCTTGGCTGCTCGTGAGAACCGTCTCATTGTCTGCTGCCATAATCCATGTTTTTCTTTACTCCCATAGTTCAAAGGCATCGATCAACATTCATATCTACATATATTATATAAAATTGTAATTTTAAAAACAATTTTCAAAAATAGACCTGGTCTGGCAGCCATGAAATATTCTGGAAGGCCTCACTCTAAAAAACCTGTTGTTCCTCAAGATGTGTCAATAAAACAATATGTTTTGTTTTTGTTTTTCATGTAAAGGCTGTGATTTCGCAATCACAGAGATCCTAGTTAAAGAGTTAACCAGGATTGCTAAGCTGCCTGGAGCTGGTTGTGAGAATGCAAATTCCCCAGGCAGTTCTGATCAAACCACTGTGGTTAAACCGCTGTAGTTAAATCACAGTGGTCTGATCAGGATTGCCCAGAAGTCTTGACTCTCACAACCATCTCTGCTGGGCTCAGCAATCCTAATTAACTCTTTAACCAAGATCACCATGACTGTGAGAATGCAGCCAAATATGAAATTAATTGTAATATTTTGAGGCTGTTCTCATGAGCAGCCTAGCCCAGGCTAGGCCTCTCTCGTGTGGAGTACCGGGATCTGCATGAATCCTGGTGCTCCCACCCAGCCTTAGCTCTTCACCTAGGTTAAGGGAGCAAGCTCTCCCTTAACCTGGCTGCCGGGCGCATGTGGCTCCTTGGTTCCACAGAGCTGAGGCTACACAGAGATGGGTGCCTAGAGCACCCCTCTGATGGAGGAATCCCTCAAGGCACCATGTCCGTCGTATGGTGCCTTGTGGGATATGCGGACGCTGAGGAAACAAGTCCCAGCCTCTGTTCTGTGCTGCTCCCGGCAGGGCAGGTCATGTGAGCATGCAGCTTGTATGGCAAAAGGATCCAGAGCACTCGTCTGGAGGGAAGGTGAGTTCAACTAGCCTTCCCCTCCAACCTGCCGCTGCCCCACCTACCTGGTCATGTGAACAACCTCACAACCTTCTGTATCTCTGCAGTAATGGTATTCTGTGGGACGCTGTCCAGGCCTGTTGGATCTCACACCAACTTAATCTATGGCCTAAAGCACATTGAACACTCTCCTGTGATTGCACAGTGCAGGGGAAGATCATTAGTAGAGGGCAAGTTGACTTTGGAAAAGCTTTTTCACCACTTTTTATCTTTGCACTGAGAATTCCCTGATAAGCTTCTGAGGAACCTTAGACATCCTGGGAAAACAGTTTCAAAATCACTACTGTACAGATAATACTTCTAGTAAAATAACCAAGCCCTAGGCTTTCATAAGTAATGTTCATGGCACTTTAATCAGTAAACCTCAGCCCCAAATATTGAGGTAGCTAAGCACCATCACATTTTATCAGCTTCAGAATTTGGATTTCCACTGAGTTCAATGGGACTTACATTCCAGAAAGAGTGCTTAGGATTGTAGCCTAAATAAGTGTTTATACTCATACACAGACAAAAAGAGCAGAGCCATGGCAATTGCTTATATCTTTAGTCAATGTCACCATAACAAAATTAAAATGGAGTCATTGAAGGCAATGATAGTTCAAGGGACTAAAGAGAAGGGTTGAATGTGAAGAACTGAATTGAGAACGTATTCCACAGACCATTGCAGGTGAATCATTCCTTTCTGTGAATCTCATAGTCTTGTCTCATTTGTCCTGTGTTTGTCCTTTCGAATAATTTAATGCTGTGAATTGGATCCCTAAGAAACACTGCGACTGCTTTGCAAATGTTTCCTCTTCTGTTTACACATCAGGCCAACCAGCCTTCCTCTGCTGATGAAAAAGCTATGCTCTTGATACTGAAAGCAACAGAGGTTTTATTTAAATAGAGGTTTTGTTTCAATGGAAAAATTAATCATAAATCTTGCACCGGAGTTCTAAACTCATTTACTTGGGAGAAAGCCTGGGAGAAAGTTCCAATGAAACACACTGCCAAGTGAATGTGCTTAGGTGGATTGGCATACTAGGTGAAGAAAAAGGAGTGCCTGCTCCAAATAACCAGGTAGATCTGTTTGCTGCTAGGGATATTCTGCAGGCATTGGTGGTTTGTGGTCTACTGTTAATAAAAACAGCAACTTAACCTGTGTGCTTTATGGAGCAGGAATTGATCTTAATGATGTACTTAATACATACAGAGAATGCCACCAGCACTTAACAGAGTGTACATATTAACACTTTAAAAAGTCTGATCAACTAGACTTTCAAAAAGAAAATAAAAACGTCTTTCTATCGCTTACCATCAAGTGCCACAGTCTTTGTTGTATTGATTGGATCCAATACCTTAAATGTTGCATATCAGTTCAAAGAGATCTGGATTTTGAAATCTGGATTTCTGGCTAAATGATATTGCTCAAAATATTGATTTGTTTAATCATTAGCCCTCCATAAAAGTTGTGATGTATTTGGTACTCTTGTACTAATACATTCTTAATATCCCTCTGAAGTGGTGCATATCATCAATTACAATAGGAAGTGAACATATGAAGTTGCCACATACTGTCAGACCATGGCCCATCTAACCCTCTAACTCTGGGTTTCTTAACCTTGGGCTCCCAGATGTTGTTGGACTACAACTCCCATCATCCCCAGACATGGCCTTTGTGGCTGAGAATGATGATGGGAGTTGTAGTCCAACAACATCTGGGGGCCCAAGGTCAAGAAGCCCTGCTCTAACTGTCAGCAGGTCTCCATAGTATCAGGCAGAGATCTGCTTACAAAGTATGGCCACTTTCCCACTTTACAATGAGCAATGAGCTTACACTACTTCTTAAACCTAATTAAATTGTATTCAAAATCCTGTGAGGTGTGCTATTCTGAGAAGAAATGATTTAAAACACTTTGCTGAAGGAGCATCAGTGACAAACTGCTTCTATCTGTTCTGCCCTTACAACCCTGCACTCTTCATTTCAGGCTTCAGCTCCTCCTTCAATGGGCTAGAGCAGGTTCCCAATCTTGACTCCCCAGATGTTGCTAGACTACAACTCCCATGATCTCCCAGCCTCAACCATTGTGGCTGTGATTGATGGGAGTTGTAGTCCAACAATGAGGTCATTCACACAATCAAAAACTGTGTTCTACCTGGGCTTGGGACCTGTGTGTGCTCCCGATTTTTGGTTGGTTGGAAGCAAGGTAGGAGGAACACCTGGATAGCTTTTGTTCCTACCTTGCTTTCATGTAATAACTTCTACCCAGGTTTTCCTCTTAGCTTGGTTCCACACAAACAAAAATTGGGAGCACACACAGTTCCCAAACCCGGATAGAACACAATTTTTTATTGTGTGAATGACCTCAGTATATGGGGAGCCAAGATTGGGAATCCCTGGTCTAGAATCATACGCTCTCATTCTTCATTCATTTCCCCAGTATACAACATAACAATGTTTCTTGCCTAGAGTTCTACCACTGACTGAATAAAGCTGTGTTCTTTCTGATTAACTTAAGTATTGTCCACACCTTGTGCATTTTTTGCTCCTTTCAGTGATGTTTACTCAGATTTGATTCAGTTGGCAGCTTCAAAACAATTCAGTCTTCTGTCTCCTCACTTTTGTCCCTCCAAAGGCTTAGCCACAGATTTACAACATTCACCTACATCTTATGCTTCTGTTCTCATGAATGTGTGCTTTTCCCAAGACCATGACCAGTGGGGTTGTTCATTATAAGGCCATGGATCTTGTTTGCGGGAAATTGTTGTACAGTGTAAAACAAATGTCAACAACAGTTCTAGTTACGGTAGTTCAGATTAAAGTCCGTGATGGGTTTGCTAACAATGCTAATGTTTTCTGTGTTTGAAATATAAAGGTTTGATTATTGTTTTCTTGATAACAAATTAACGTTCTGTGATTCCTTTAAGTAGCATGTTCTCTTCCTGATTTCATTATGCAGATGGCTTCCTTTTCTTTGTTCCAATCCACCCCATGCAATGTTTTCATGGATTTAGAAGACAGGGCTCAGTTTGAGCCAGAGCTTACTAGGGCTCAACCCTAGCTGGACCCTAGTTTGAATACCTGGACTCAAGCCTGGAATGTGTGAAGTAATGAAAAGGGAGTGTTGTTCTGTTACTGTGCAAATTGCACTTTTGTCAGCATTCAACAACCATATAACTATCATATGTGCACCTGGAATAAAGAAACAGTGTTTCCACTAAGTGGTTTAGAAATTAGTCAACAGATTTGTTTTATTGACTATATGAAGGCCATAGGTCCCTATAGCCCAGCAGCAGTTCTTCAGGATCTCTAAAACAAGTCCTTGCCAGCCCTACCAGCTGAAATTCTTTGGATCAGAGATAGTAGGAATTGGACATTGTAGTTTATAGAAAGCATGTGCTATACCACTGAGCTTGTGTGTTGTACTGATCCAAAAAGGTAATCTTTGAACTCTGTCAGTAGTCCACATTTCTAATACAAATATAATACAGAAATGAATTCAGCTTGCAAAGGATTAAGTATGGTAAATGATGTGATATGGTGAGTTAGTCCTAAATGCTAAAACTGGCTGAAGATTATTTGTGAGAAACAATGACTATTTTTGCACACGTGTAATGATGACATTGATGTGCAATGACTGATCCACTTTTTTGAGAAGAAGGCCTAAGTGTTCTGTTCCTCCGCAAACTCTTTTAACAGAATTTACTAATAACAACGATGCCAGCCTTTGGCCTTCTGTCATGTGGATTTCCCATTACCAATGTCATATACATTCTCTCACATCCATGTTTGAAAGAATGGAATTTAATGATTTTTCATGCTTCCTTTGCATTATGATCTCCTTATGAGACGTAATTATTTTTAAAATCAAACCTATTTAGATTCCAAGAGTTCAGTTATCAGCTAGTGTTGCTGGTGGTGGATTTGCTTGTGCAAGGTAAGTAAGAAAAACAAAACAAGGTGCTAATACTGGCCCTTGGGGTTCTATGTGGTGCACTGTGGATTATACAAAACTTTCCTTCCTATTCCTAACAGAAAATCAGTGTTCTACTTTCACTTGTCTGGACTGTTTTAAAAGCCTAGGCTGACTTTCAACACTAAACAATGTTATATTTCATGTTTTCTCCAAATTTGTTAAGATGGGATAGATGACATACCAGCACCATTGGAACAAGGAGTATGTAATAATGCCAGCTAAGAGATTAGGGAGTGGTAAGATACTTCTCCAGCACTCTGGAGCATTTCTGCTGGTTGACTAGCACATAGGCACCAAGAAGAAGCAAGAAGGACCCTTGGTATGAGATGACCCCCTAAAGTCAGTTTAGCCAAAATAAAAACTGAAATAGTCTTTTCACTGTGTGTATTCTCCATGATTTGCCTCACCATTCTTCATCAATCAGTGATAAAAACCCTTGGTGTTGATCAAAATAGCCCTCTATATTTCAAAGATGGTTTGGTTTTTTAATTGGTGATGTCTGTATATATTCTTTAGAATATTCTCTTCTTTGGACTCATAATTCAAGAGGGAGGAAAATGAAATAATAGAGGACCCTTTTGCTTGTGGAATGTGCCCATCAGAAAAGACTGAGTAATATTTCAGTACTCTGGACAGCTCTCACACTCAGTAGTATTCCATTGAGGCTGTTCTTACGAGCACCCAAAATCAGGCCAGAGCAGCTAACCTGGGGCTTGGCTGCCGGTGAGATGCACCGGGAGGCATGCACCTCCTGGTGGTGCCTCGGCAGCAAGCCCAGCTAAGAAGCCGAGCTCGTAAACAAGGTCAAGGGAGCAAGCACTCCCTTAACCCCCTTTACTTGCCCCTGTGTACCGACTGCTTTCAGCTGGCACTGAAACACTGATGGGTGCCCACCTGTCTCTGAGGGAATCCCCATAAGGCACCGCACACTCATGCAGTGCATTGTGGGATTCTCAGAGGCCGGAACAAGTCCTGGCCTCAGAGTGATCCACCCTGCTCCGCACTCCATGGAGCAGGGCTGATCGTGTGGGAGTGCAGGGCACACTCCCACCAAGCTTGCAAGGATTGTCTGGTGAGGGGGTGGAAGCAGGTTTTGGGAAGGCTTCCCTCCACCCACCCAGTAGGTCGTGTGAATGGCCCCATTATCAGGTGGGGTCATCACTATTCCATCAGAGTAAGAATGATAATACTTCAAAAATGGAGGAATACGTGGAAAGTCCATTCATTTTATTGTGCTCCCATTATCAAATCATAGTTCTTTGACAAACAAAAGATTGCTGATAACCATAAAATATCAAATTGACATATCAAGCCTCCTTTGACCTCAAGAAGCAAGAGCATTAGGGGTTGATTGCAGAAGGGTTATTCCTACCAATGAATAGGCCTCATGCTCTTGAAACAAGTGATTATTTAGGCTTGATTCTTCTACAGCTGATGTGTAGAAATGACAATAAAACCAAACAAGACTGAGACAATACACTATGCCTTCAACAGTGTCCATATTACTAGATCAGAATGGTTCTTGTCAGGAAAAGATGGCCATATTTCATCTTCCAGAAGCCTTGTAGAATCTGGGAGTGGCAAGTTAGATCATTGGATACTCATGGCAGATCTGTTTTTAAATCAAATTTTAAATTAACTTTATCATATTAGTCCAGATTATAGTGTAATTATCAAAACTGCAAAATATCTGGACAGTTCAGTGTAACGGACAAATATAATAAATTTTTAATACTAAGATTTGCCACCAAAGCTGATATTTGTTTGTTTGTTGTATTTATATAAAGTGAAGTGTGCTGTCGAATCTGTGTCAACTCCTGGCGACTACAGAGCCCTGTGGTTGGCTTTTGGTCCCTATGGTTAGCTTTGGGCAGTTTACAGTTAAAACCCAAGAGTAAAAACCTAAAATCATATAAAATAAATTAAAATAACCATCAATAAAATTTTAAAACATTATATGCTAAAAGTATGATAAAATAATAAACCTGATAAACCACCTAGACACTTTGGTAGTGGGCGGCATACAAATTTATTAAATAAATAAAGAGGTACACTTTCAAAAGTCGCTTAAATACAGCCATGTATTTACATGGAAATACTTGCATGTTTTATCTTCACAAGAAAAGCAGGGCAAAATAAGAGTGACTTATTGAACTATCATTCCTCAGCCTGTACAGTGATACTGGCTGGATCATGTCATAAGAAGGTAGAATGGTAACAGGATGAAACTTTGGACCCTGATGAACCTGTAAAAATGTTTTGGTGAAAGAGAAGGCCTAACTAATGAACTGCGTGTGTATTGTTTATGAATGTGCTAACCCTGATAGTTCCCTTTATCCAAAAAAAGGCTACTGAAGCTCTTTGAAGATGGACCCTCTGAGGCTATTCCCCTACACCAGTGAACCCCAGCAAGTAGTTTACTATCTGGCAAGCTTTCTCTCACTGCAACTCCTGTTATGGCACTACAGTCTTGTGTATATGCTTTTTCAAATAGATACAGGAAGCCTGGCGACTGAAAAGAGGGAGTGTATGCTGCTGCTTTTGTTGACTTGTTACGGATTCATGGTTTTTAGTATTTTATGGGAAGTCTGTATTGCTGTAATTATTGTATGTCACCTCAGGTGCCTTCTAGCAGAGAGGTGACTCATGAGTGTGAGTGTGTGTGTGTGTGTGTGTATGTGTATGAGAGGGGGGGGCCCTAAGTGAAATATCTGAGGATATGCTGTTTCATTGTGTCTGATCACAGTGCTGCTTAAAGACAAAATAATGCATCTGACTGGTGGTTTAAAAGTGATGGTTTAAATAAGTCTCCCTCATGTAAGCAACATTTCAGAGCCTATCTCTTTGTTTAGGTGTATGAACTGCTTAATGTTACTGTCCCAGTGGCAGTAAATGGCAATGCTGGTGTCTCTTGTTGCTTCATCAGTCACGATGTATGGGCTTTTGGAAATTCACTGTTTGACACAAAAGTTGATCGTATTGGCAGAGTTAATAAAGAGTGTGTGTGTGCATGCGCGCATGTGTGCGTGCGTGCACATGTGCAGTCTAGACAGTAAGCAGCTCACTGTGTTTGATTGTCCCCACATTTTCATTCATACAGACAAATTATGAAGTGAGCTGGCTGTAAAGGAATATCCATTTGATCTTATGGTTCACAATGTGCCTTTTAAAATCTAGATCTTTTAAAATCTAGGATCTAAGAACAGATCTTTCTTTCCCTGAGATGTGCATAGCATACCCCCACATTCTTCAAACCCAGGTGCCTCATGTCATCCTCCCCCAAACATGAGATCTTTAAAAATAGCAACAGCCCTGAGTTCCCCTTTGGAGATGCCTATTTAAAAAAAGAAGAAAAAGAAATGTCCATTTGGCTGTAAAGGTTTTGATTAATGCACTTGAGGATATACAGTGGCTTTCCCTCTCCACCCACACCTAACTTTCAGCCTCAGTGTTTTCCCCCTCCTGACAATGCTTGTAATCTGGGTCTTTGAGGATACATATTTTTAATGGAGGTGTGTGTGAGGGAAGGTATGAAATAACTCTCTTTGCCAAATAAACTCTACATTTGTCAATAAGACAATTTCCTTTGAGTTGATTGCTGCTTGATAGATAGGCAGTGGTGTGTGTGTGTGTGTGTGTGTGTGTGTGTGTGTGTGTGTGTGTGTGTGTGAGAGAGAGAGAGAGAGAGAGATTTGTGTGCCACTGTAACATCAGAATTAGTCTTGTGCGTAGATACCTATAGCAGTATTATAATTTTTAATTGCAATTTTATTTGTTCTCTTGCTTCTCCCTCTCCTGCCCCTCCCTTCTAATCTGGATCATTGCTCTCTGTAGCTGATTCCGTGGGAGACCAAGCAGAGTGCGTGGGTGCAGAATATAGAAAGCCAGAGCCATAGAATCTGTTATTTGCGTCACTCTAGGAGACGGGGCTGTTTGCCTGACAAATATACAGAATTAATCCCAGGTTTATCAATATATGGCTTTTGCTACTGTAGCCAAATAAAAGTGTGAGGTGTGTGTGTGTTATATGTGTCTGTACGTGTGTATAGAGGGTGGATGATGAACATTATTTTTCTTCAGAGTTCTCAGTGTGTGGGTGTGTGAGTACAAGGGAGGGGCTGTTAAAATGCACCCACCACTCCCCTCTTGTTTGCTTGACAAATATGCAAAAGCTCAGGTTTTATACCCTTGCACACACCCCACACCCCTTCATTTTTGCTACATCAAAAATACCAGAGATGGGGAGATAGGAGATGTCCCTGCATGATGTGTGCTCTGGCTCGCTGTGCAATTCGTGCCTGGGAGATGTGTGGGTTTTAAAAATACATTCAGCTCCCTACACACCCCTCCAACACTACCTTTGTCTCCCCCTTCTCTCCATTCCCCCCATGCATTGTTTAAAAAACATCTAACTGGGGGGGGGGCAATGGAAGTGCAAAAAAGATGCAGCCCCCCAAATTTGGGGCTTCTAATTAACACCCCCCCTCGATTTGAAGTGCTTTTCTGCAAGCACAAAGCTCCAAGCACAGACATCTTTTATGATGAACTGGAGCCTCTGAAGAGGAGAATCTGAACGTGACGTCAATAGCTGATAACTGACGCAGCCTTGCAAAGGAGTCTCAGGCTGGCTTCTTGCAGCCTGCAAACCCTAATGGTTCTATTTTTCCCCCCATCTCCTTTCGTAGTGAATTACTAGAACGCAATCGCGCATACACATTCACGTTTTTAAAAGTGTGTGAGAGAGTGTGTGTGTGTATTTATAGATTCTTTATTCTTCAGACAAAGGGGTTTTTTTTAAGGGTGGGGAAAGAAGAATGTTAGAAACAACCTTTCTTTGTGCTGAGTGTATTTCACTCTGTACAAGGGGCTCTCTTTTCCTCAGTAAAGCAAGCAAGCTTGCTTGAAAGCCAGATTTGTGCATGCTGGTAAAGTAGTGCATGGCTGTTGTGTGTGTTGTTCTTATTTTTAATAGACTTCATAAAGACACTGCAAGGAGATAGACACAACAATGCTTGCACGGCAACAGGCAGAGAGGCAGACTCAATACAACTGCGGATGGGGGCGGGGGTAAGGTTGAGCAATAGGACAATATGGAAAGCGATCAATGCCACCCCCCACCACCCCAATTATCTGCAATATTGCACCTAAAACACCTCTAAATGGTGATGGAGGGGAAACTGGGTTGTGGGGGGGGGCAGGTGGGAGACTTAATGCACATTTAATATTTTGGACGTAACGTTCCAGCGAAATGCCTTTGTGTGGATTTTTTTTCTCCCCAGCACTTGCTAAAAATAGCACCAGGGTTTTGATCGCGTTCCAGAAATAGACAGAGGGTTGCACTTGTATATAAACGCCAGCGCGGGTGGAAGAAAGCCTGGACATCACCGCAGTATATTTTTCCCAACTACTGTCTGGAAATTAATTGTTGGATTTTTCCCCTCTCTCTGTCTGTATGTTCTCCCCCCCGCACCACCACTTTCCCTCCACTCCCCACCCCCAACTCTCTTCCCCTCCCATCCCTACCAAAGGAGTTCCCGTTTGGGTAAGTAGTAATATTTCTTGTGCATGCGGCAGAGAGAGTGACGGTGAATCTTGTCTTTATTTTATGCATGCTTGGGTTTATTTTGTCTCTCTTGCTATTTTTGTATTAAAGGGGGGGTGGAGGAAGAAGGAGGGGAGCGGGGAACATACTCGTCTGCTTAACGAATTTGGTGCATGCACGGAACCCAGACACAGGGAATTCTTGCAGAAAGGGGAATCACCCTGTCGGTAAATCTCTGAATCAATAGCAAGCTGCAACTCTCTCTCTCCCTCTCTGTCGGCGCTATTGAGTCTCTCTTTCTCTAGCTCTCACTGTTTTTTCATTTTCAGAAGGGTGGCTAGACGCAATCTAATGGCAAGGCTGAGAGAGAGAGAGAGAGAGAGAGAGAGAGAGAGAGAGAGAGAGAGAGAGAGAGAGGATTGCATAAAGGGACCATGGAATATGCTGACACTATCAACTTGCTCTTCCTCGCGCTCTGCCAGACTAGAGAATCCACTCAAGCGCAGGCTGGCTAGGAGCTGTCCACGGAAACGGGTGCTGAAATAGCAACCTATCCTGCCTAACTTGCAGGTCGAAGATCTGGGGCTCTTTCTCCTCTGAAGCTCGACCTCATTGCCTTGCTCTCATTTGGTCTTCCCTACTGCACGTATGCGGGGGAGTCTGAAGGGTGCGGTGGGGTCGGTAGGATGGGAAGTTTGGGGCAGAATTTTCTGACACTTCTGCTCATTGTTAGTTAAGTGCTGGGAGCTTCCCTTCTAATTTAGGTTTTCTTCTCGGGTGCCTGAAAGCGCCGCTCTGCTTGGATTTGTCTGCCCTTTTCCCGCCTGTGCATTTGAAAGAGACTGCACCTGATGATGGTGCCTCGCAAAAGAAGAGTCTATAGGTTGTTTTATTTGGACTCACCCCTTCTCCTCCCACCTCATTGCTCCCCTCCGAAATGCCCACACTTTCTGCCGATCTCTGTGTGTCTGTGTTTGTTATTATTGCCCTTCCTTCGCGTCTTTAGACATATCCTCACCAGATGAGTTGGTGGAATGACTGAAAGTGGAGGCGATGTTGAGGATTTGTTGTAGTGTGTACCGAAAAGATGCACCATTACCTTGAGGATGCAAACATCAGTCATCTCCCAGTACTTTCTTGAAGCCGGGGATGTTCTTGTTAGCCAGTGATCATGCCAGTTCAGAGGCATTCTAGCTAGCAAAAGCCATGTCATCAGACTGCTATGAAACACAGAGACACAGCACAGCACTCACATTCATGAATTTATTTGTCTCAACACCAGCAAGCAGTGAAAGGGAGAAAGAGTTGTATTCCTAAACTGACAAAGGAAAGAGGAGAGGCTTTCTTAGTGGCAGTCTTAGATCTGCAAGAAGTAAATATTTTTAAGGCAGATAGCAGAAGAGGGGGATATCAAGCAACCAGCAAGAGATTTCTCTCTCTCTCTCTCTCTCTCTCTCTCTCTCTCTCAACACACACGCAGTCCACCTACCACGCAAAGCTCAGCAACACCTGCGGTTCCTGCAGACAATGAGAGGGATGCGGACATGGATCATCAGGAGAGCATAGGATAGATTTAGATAAATAGGACTGGTCACAGCGATCTTGGCTCAAATTACATGCAATAGCTCAGACATTTCTTGCCACTGAGACAACACAAGCCAAGAATCAATGGCTCAGCACAAAACCACCCACTGATGCCCTCATAATATATAAACAGCAGTTCATTCCTTAGGCTTGCCTGATTGGCTTTACGAACGGGTCGTTTTGAGTTGAGAAAAAGCAAACCACTTCCAACACTTGACGATCCATATGAGTGTATATGACTATAGATCTCTAAGCAAGCAAAAGTCATTAGAAACACTCCAAACCAAAACCAAAACAAAAAAGCTACCCTCCGTTCTGTCCGATTCTCCACCCTCCCTCTCATTCTCTCACCTCTCCCCACCCTAGCCTCGCTTTTGCCAGATCATCCTCACACATCTGGCACAATGCATTACCCTTAACGGGATCCTATTAAATAATTCAATGCTGGCGGTGTAATTTGGGTTGCAAACTGCACGGATTTCCAAGTCGTGACTGTAAAAGTGAGTAATGTGTGCTGGCTGCGTCATGGCTCCAGTCACAGATGGTTCCAAACTGAGGAGAAATCGTGACTTCGACTTGAGACGTTCCCTCTACATGAAAAGACCATCCAATCAAAACGGCGTCAGGGGGGCAGCTGGACTCCTCCGAGCTTGCTTTCTTTTGCTTTCCCATTCGCATGCGTGTGTCTTACACACACACACACACACACACACACACACACACACTTACTTGTCTGCAACAAGTTGCAGAAGATAAAAAGAGTTAGAGAGGAAGGGGTTAATCTTGGGGAAATCTGCACTTAGCAAGATCGTGACCCTCCCACACACTACAGTAGTTTATATACATACCTGGAGAAAGGGGTGCTCTGCCACGAGTTTCCTTACCAAAAAAAAAAAAAAAAAACCCCTCACACGCGTGCGCGCGCACACACACACGAGTGATGCCTGCACCTCCAAGAAAGGATCCTACTCACAACAGTGGCCTCTTGAGTGCCTCCTACAAGGTAAGTGAAGGGGGAGAAGGGGAGGGGGCTTCCAACTTTGTTGTCCTTCCTCCGAGCATCACTCCTCATCTCTGTAAGATGCCAGTCCAGAAAGTATCTAAAGCGAGCAAGTTGAGAACGAATCCGCAGCAGTCATGGATAGCAGCAGCAGCAGCAGCAGCAGTAGCAGTACTTGAAGGCAAAGAGGAAGCAGGCAGAGCTCAGTTGGAGCTTGCATCTCGACGACGCTGCGCTGTTGCTGGGGCTGTTGCTTCTCTGAGGGCGAATTTGGTGGAAGGCGGCAGCGAAGAAGGTAGGAACTTTTGGATCTCATGGTAGGGACTCTCTGCTTTTGAGGCGTGACAGCATTTGCAGGGCGGAGGCAGGCAGGAGGGGAACTTGCAAGTTCTTCTTGTCCGTTGGCTCCTCGGTCGAGGATTTCTTCTTGAACTTTGTCTCGGAACTCTCTTGAAGTGGTGACTCTCGCTAATGAGCTGCAGCAGCAGCCAGGGCACCTTCGCGAGGCTTCCAGCTTCCAGTAGACAAATGGAAGTTCAGTGGCATGCTATGGCAACGTTTAGCTGGGAAGGGGTTTCTTCTCCCCCCTCCCGCCTCCCCACTCTCTTCGTAGGGGCTGAGCAGAGGCGCGGAAGTCACTGAGGAAGAGTCATAGGCAAACTGAACTGTGGCCCTTTCCCCCTTCAGCACCCCAGTCCCAACACTGTTGGGTCTCACTGTGACTATTCAGCTCTGGATCAACGACGGCCACTGGCTGACCTCCACCAGTGGACTTCCCTTGGGTAGCATGGTTTGGTGACTGGGGCTCAGGAGACCCTCCACGGATCTGAACTTTTGACTTGTGGTGTTGTGCACTTTGCTTGCGCCCGCATGGCACGCCAGCTGGTCCTTTGGGTGCGTCCCCCACCCCTCGCCCGATCAGTCTAGCTGATCGACTTCGGACTTGTGCCTTAAGGGCTCTTTTGTAAGTAGCTTGAGCCCCACTCGACCCCACACCTAGCCCCCCACATCTTCAACTCCCGGGGCAGGCAGCAGGAAGAAGTCTGGCAGGCATAGCAACACTATGGAACGTGGTCTTGTCTAGGGTTTGTTGAATAATTAGAAATGGAAATGTTTCTGGCTCTGGCTCTTCCCCCCTCCCCTTTGGGGGAAAAAAGAGCAAGGGAGAGAGAGAAATGTGAGGCGCCTCCTGATTGGTGAGTGACGATTTTAGCCCGCACCAATGAACGGTCTGCCTCGTCTCTATTTATTTAGTGCTCTGGGGGAGAGTTTTCTCTTTACGCAGCGTCTGTGCACAGAGCTAGACCCTCTGCTCGGGAGCAGAGCCGTGGAGGGGTGTGGGGGGAGCGCATCCCGACGTCTGCCTTGCTCACCGAGCCCCCCGATCCTGCAAGGCAGTGCTCCCAGCCCCTTCACGGGAGGGCGAAGGAGGTGGGGGGGCTGGATGTGAAGGGCTGGGCAAGCGGAACCCCACCCCACCCCTCCTTCCCCATCTCTTACTCTCCTGAGTTGGATGTCTCGGCTTGGGCTTGCAGAGGGACTCGGTGGGGATGGAGCGCGTGTGAGTGAAAGGACGGTGGGGCTGATGGTCACCCTGTAGTGCCTGGAAAAGCAGCAGTTGGCCGTCTTTGGGTGCCTTGGATTTTTTTTTCCCCCTTTGGTGGCAGCCGACTGGATGGATGTAGGAAGCCGCGGGAGACTTTGTCCTTCGCGAATCTTTTTGCGGTCTGGGCTTGCTGTATATAACTACCTAGCCGGGAAGCCCTTACCCCAAAAAGCATTTGCGGAGGGCGCTTTCGCCGAAGGAGCAGCTGCGCGACCGCCGAGCCTTGGACTTTATCGATACTCTCTGGGCTTTCCCTTTCTCCCCTGTAACCCAGGACCCTCCATCCCGTATGTGTCTCGAGAGAATTAAACGTCCTCCCCACCCCCCCACACCCACCATCCCTTTTGTATAGGCGAACTTTCTTGATCGACTTCTGCTCGCTCTTTTCCGTGGATGATTTGATGCTACTTCATGATAAAACAGAAATCTTCACAGAATAAAATGCAATAAAACTTTCTCAAAGTTCGGAGGGGACCCCCCCCCCCAGAAGGGTGTGATGTGTTTCATCCCACTCCACTTCATCAGGGTTCAGGATTGGAGTTAATTTGTATTTGTCCTTTCCCCACCCCCCACCCACCCCACCAAATTGTGGCAAGGGTCATCAAGTCTCTTTTTAAGGAGGGATGGATTTCAGTAGATCTCAAGGTGGGAGTGGGTGGGATCCTGGGGAATCACCCCCTAAATTAGGGGGGAAGTGCACGAATCAGCCGTGGTTTAGGGGAGACTCCCATATCAGCCGATCCCCCCCCCCCTCACTTCCAACCTCTTTTTTGGCAACTTCCAATCCTCTGATTCCCCAGGTCTTCCCTTTCCCAACTCAAAGTGGTCCCGATCGGGGTAAAAAACGCCAAATCCGGGGGAAAACCCGGCCGAGGCGTTGCTTTGGACGAGGTGATTGGTAGCGAGCGAAGCCGCCTCAGCCCCAGCTGTCTAGCACTGTGGAAACTGCCTCGTCTTTGCTCTGCCATACACACAGCGCTGAGAGGAGTTAGAGGAAGCCTGCATTGCTTGGCTGTCATTAGCAAGTCGGATTTCGTGGGCAACAAAAGAAAGGAGGGGTGGATGGCGAGGCAAGAGTTCCTTAATTGCTGCCCCCCCCCCCAGAAGGCGACTTGATGTTAACACCTCGACCCGTGCAGACTATCCCAGAGAAAGAGCCAAGAGGTGAACTGCAAGTTGCCACTGGGATGCCCGGGTGTCGCAATCTGAGGGCCTATTGGTCGCCAAAGCCTTCTTGGGAGGGGAGCAGGCAGGCGATTCCCAAAGAACCCTTCGCTAAGTACTGACAACTCACAGGGTCCCCCTTCCTAAAGGCCTCCAGCCAGCAGAGAGGCCAGTGCTCCGCTCAGGAAGGGAGTGCTCTTGCCTGGGAGAGAAGGCTGCAGTGGAAACACTCAGGGCGAGTGGCACAGCCCAGCCGAAGGGCTGCTGTTGCTCCAGAGATAAAAGAGATTTTGACAACCTGATGGTCTTCCAGAGAAGAGTAAAAGGCTGTCCAAAGGGTGAGTGGGGAAGCCAGGCGAAAGCAAAGCAGCCCCTTGGGCTCCTTGGCCAGCCTCCCTTCTCAGCCTCAGCCAAGATTCAGGGCTGCAGCAGCACCCGTAGCTCGAAGTGGCTGGAGGGGGGCACCCTCAGAAGGGTCACTCCACCTTGAAACCAAGGGGCCTTTGCCCAGGTTCCCCTGCTTTGCCTTCCTGCACGGCCACTGCCTGCCACATCCCGCTTTCCAACCCCTGTGCCAGTCGTCAGCAAAGCCTCTCCGAGGCTTGGAGTCCTGGGAGCATCTCAGGGAAAGGCTCACACAGTACAGACTAGAGAGGGGCACTTCAGGAGGGCAGGGGGGACGAGGAGGACGAGGCAGCACAGGCAGATCAGCTGTGGAAAGAGCTTCTCTGTTTCTCTTGCCCATTCCTGCAGAAGGAGAATCCCAACCTCAGTAATCTGGGAGGGGAGGGGAGGGGTGGTGTCTGAGGAGAAGCGTGGGGAAAGTCAAGCCACCGTGGGTGAGCTCTTTCCTCGGCTCTTTACATTGGCAGCAGCCAACTGTTGCTACTAGGCTGGGGAAAGTGCTGCTGTTGTGGGAAGCCCGAGGAGCCCTTCTTTTCCCAGCTCCAAGCGCTGCTCTTCCAGGCAGGTTAAAAGGGCACAAGCACACCATACCGTCTCTCTCTCTCTCCCTCTCCTTTCCACACCCCGGTTTTTTGACTGGAGCATCTGGAGGGGTTGCCTCGCCACGAGTGGGAAGTGCCATCAGCTCTGCTCAGCAAAACAGCGGCAGCCTCGCTTGCTCGACGTGGAGGGCGCGGGAGACAGCCCTCGTCCTCCCTAATCTGTCTGATTTGGGTGTGATCCGCTCAATCGGAATGATTTGCTCCGGGGTGGTGGTGGTGGTGGAGGAGGAGATCAATGGTTCGCCCTAATGGAGTCCTCTGGATCTTTCGCGAGGTTCCCTCTTCTAGAAAGCCCGTCTAGAACGCCAGCAAGGCCTCAGCCTCCGTTTCTTTTTCTCCCAATGAAAAATTCTCACGTCCTTGCAGGCAAAGGCTGCGGGAAAGCTAGGGGTGCGTCATCTGGGATGCTGTTTTTTCCTTCTCCTCCTTCTCCTAGAAAGGGGTGTATATGAATGGCTGAGAATGGCTAACCTTTAACAGTTCTGCTGCATGCTTGATTTGTATGTCGCCTTTGCTGTTTGTGAGTAGAGATGGTTTTGCGAAGGAAGGGACCACAGAGGAAAGTCCTGCCTGGCCCCAGAGAGCCCCTTGCCTCGGTTTTTCACGCCAACACCTTTACATTTCGAAACCACGCTAGGAATGACCCAACGCCGAGGCTAGTTGGCTGGAGGACTAGTCAAGCTGTATCTGCGGAAGAGCCAAACGCCCCTCGGGAAAGCCAAGACGTGTCATAAAAACGATCGTTTTGTTACCCCAATAAAGGGGTGGGGGGTGGGGAGAGAAAGGCTATGCACTTGTCAAAAGTGTTCCTCTCACTCACTCACTTCACCTCTCCTTTCTTCCCCCACTTCCCCTGAAATGTGTCTCGGAAGCAGCGACGAGTTGGGATACCAAGGGCGTCCGATCCAAGCAGGTGCTACCTAGGCCTGCGTCGAGAGGTTGCCTTCCTCGCTCCCCACCTGCCACCTGATCCCCACAACCCGGCTCTCTGTTCCCTTCCTCGAGCCCTGAAAGGGAAGCCCCTCTGCCCTAGGCGGCGGCAGCAGCAGCAGCAGCACTAACGCGAAGGACGCTGTGCTTCTTGCAGGTGGCCCGTGCGGCGCCTTTGGGCTGAAGGCCGGAGGGAGGCCTCGGCAAGAGCTCGGCTTCCCCGGGAAGAGGAAGCGAAGAGGAGTCGCCGAGTTGGGAGAGTCGGTCAGGTGAGAAAACACGCCCACACACCACACACAGACACAAACCCTCCGCCGCAGAAGCCGGGCTGGCAGGCAGCAGGACCAAAGGTCACAGCAGCACCGACGAGATGGCTTGGCAAGGCTAAAGCAGGGAGACTCCGTAAGGTGCTCTTGAGATCTCCTCTCGCCTACTAGCCCTGGAGCAGAGGGGAGCCTCCAAGGGGCCTGCTGCCCCATCACCTCGTCTCCCCGCCCCCCAACAGCCTGCATTCATTCCTATCGTCTATAGTGCTGCTCGGGGCCTGCTACAGATAGGCGAGTGGCAGCTCTCTTTGCGAGCGGTGGGCGGGCGCGTCTTTGGCAGAGGGAGAGGGAAAGAACACCCCAGTATGAGCTAACTTGCTGATCCGGATTACTTCTTAACTCTGTCGGGCCCTCTCTGAAAAGCGAAGAAAATGCACTGACGTAATTCCCTGCTCGCCCCTTCAAGAAGAGGAGTTAAGAGAGAAAGTCAGGATGATGATCTCCGCAGGAGAAGAGAGACAGGCCAAGCCACGCTCTCTCCTGGCCCTGCCAAGATCAAATCGCTCCTTAAAGTTCGACAGAGCTGTGAGAATCATCAGCATCATCACCTGTTCTCTAGAGAGGCAACTGACTTCCAAGACAAGACCCCTCACAGAGACCTTTGCCGGGTTCTCTCCCCTCCTGTGTCCCAATCCCCTCTCTTCCCCCAGTTCAGGTCGCTTCTATAGGCTCCTGCTGACGTACCTTAGGCCAAAGTTATTCCCCCACATAACCAGCAAAATCCGTCCACTTCAAATGAAGTAGAAATGGGCGTTTATTCTCCATTTTCCCTTGTGAAAGCAGAAAACAAAGGAGCATGTCAATGAGCTACTAAGGCAGTTCCTTTTAAAGCAGGATATACCCTGTCAAACGTTTCCCTTTCCCAGCTTTGTGTGCCTTTAGCTCCAACAACCTGTTACACACCCCATCCATGCCCGAAATAAACCTTCTTTGTTGAAGGCCAAAATACAACCAGAGAGGCCATTTCACAATTCAGATGAAACATTTAAGGATTATTTCAGCGGACTGCAGATCTAGGACTGCAGTTTAACTGGGCTGAGGCCACCCCTCCCTTGAAAATATTGTTTTATGAAGAGCCCACTTTTCCTGCTAGGAAGCCTGTTTGCATCTGGTGGACAAGGGCCTCTAGAATGGGATGCCTCTACATGCGTTGACGAGGCTTAACAGGCATGTTTATGAACTGTGGGTTAAAGCTTAGGTTAAGACCAAGCAATGCAAACGTTGGAGCAGGGTGGATGTATCTTAAACGTCACATAGACCATGATGGAGACAGCAACTGCCGTCTCTCACATTAAGCACAAGTAAGAGAAGATATTATAAAATCGTGGTCAATACTGAAATTGTTTCCAGTCCTCACAAGCCTAAGGAATGAATTCATTTGTTGCCACTGAGAAAGAGATTTGGTCCCAACTCTGCAGACATTTTTCTTGCTTTAAAAAACAAAACAAACCTGTTTACCTTTTGCATTAACACAGAGCTTGTACGTATGGGTTGGAATCCTATCCACAGTTGTATTGATAAATCTCAATGAAATGAATGAGATGTATGTGGGCAAGACAGCAGCCATGATGGTTGCTGCATTAAGAGGATGCATTGCTTTACCTGCTGACTTTTCTGTAGCTGGAAGGCTCTCATTAAGTGGCTAGAGAGTCACTTGTGGCAACTGAGGCTCTACTAGGGCAGATGTACCCCACTTTCCCTTAGGAGCAGACGGCAGCTACCCTAGGGTGAAGGCCACAAAAGTGCATTTGTTCTTAAAATCTTGCAGTGTTGGTTATGTTCTGATTATAGAATCATGGGTGTGTTCTACAGTCTGAATTCCTTTCATGATTCCGGCCTGGTTTTACATTCAAGCCGTTTTTAAGAGAGAGACATTTTTGCATTTGACTCTGTCTTGTTTGTCCATTTGAAATAAAGAGAATAAGAAATCAGACAAATTAATTACAGATTAATAAGTACCCATAGCTGAATTGTTGCCCCCAAAGTATATTCCAACTCACTACATTTAGTATAATGAATCTTCAAGTAAGAGTTTTCAGGATGCCTTTCTATCAGAAGGCCATTTCTGTCATGCCATTTTGGCCACTAATCACATAGGAAGCCATTATTAGCACACAAGCTATAATGCCCAACTTTCTGTAATGTAACAGAAGGTTCTTCAGAAAGTTGCTCATACAATTGTGGTGGCATCACAAGCAGGATGGGGTTTTTTAATTGTCTCATGGCACACACAATTCTTTATGTTGTGTAGCTTTTCAGCTCTAACATAATTTGTTGTGATGATGATGAAAAGAGATATATGTATACATATTCATACACACACACCCCACAGAAATGCAATGCAATCCTATGTGTTTCCTTGGAAATAAGTCCTGCTGATTTCAAAGAGACTTACTCCCAAGTAAGTGTGCACACAACTGCAGCTTTAGTCTGAGGCAAAATCAGGCAAAATCAGCATAAACACTTCAGCCATGTAGTCTTCAGGATAGATGTGGGGTATACATTGCAGTAAGTAAATACTCGTAATACATCCCTCTTGACCAGTTTAGGCCTGTAGAGTTAAACTGATCCTATACTATACTGGAGGGGCAAATCAGTGCACATCAATTTTCGGCCTGTTTTTCAATACAGTTACGCTGCATTCAGATGTACCTGCAGACTGGGATGGATGCTGGCTTTCTGCTGTGGGGTGAACTCCTCTTCCCCCTGCCTTCACTCTTCAAATGACATACATACAGCCTCCGTATGGAACGCTGTCTGCCTTTTCCTTGTCACCATTCTCTCCATGCTTTGTCCACTTTCACTCTCCCCCACCACCACCCCGCACAACTGTCTTGCATGGTTGTTTTTTTTTTGGTCAAACATTTGTTTGACTTCATTTCTTTATTTTAAAAACTCAGTCAGTGTTTTTATACCCAAAACACTGTTCACGAAGTGGGGGGAGATAATGATTGACATAAGGTCCAGCCAATCTGTGCTGTACACACGGGAAGAACAGGCTTCCTTTGAGTTTGATCGGGGCAAAAGATTACATGTCTGCCCAAATGTAGCAAGTCCAGGTTACTGTTAAAATTATATTCATCTGGAAGATCTTTAGTTGAGGAATGGATTTAACAGCTTGAACAATGCCCATGGCCCTTTATATTCTTTCCATTCATAGGCTAAGGAAACAATGTTTCAGAAATAAACTTTGTGACTGTTGGCCACAGTCCTTCACCTCACCCAGCCCCGTTTAGTTCTTACTTTGTCCAGGGATTTCCTTTATGTCTGTTCTACTTCATAGGAGGTCATTAGCAATTACGTTAAAGAAATCTTTATTAGGAGGCTACTCCTGCCATACCATACTGATGCGTTATATCAGCTACAGAGTCCATCCATTATTTTATTATATTATTTATATTGCTATTTTATATTATTCTTTACAATATCCCATATTCTGTTGTCACTTATGGCCAATTCAGAAATAAAATTGAATTGATTCTATGGATTCATAAATTAACATTGATTATTTTAATTTTTTTTATCTGATTGGGGAATAATTTTGCTGTTTTGCAGTTTTCAACAGCTTTACATTCCCATTAAATAGTTAATAACTCAATAACTCAACAATGCTAAGCTTTCGGGATTTTCTGCATCCATTTCAGAAAAATGCAATGCATAACTCTTGAGGCTGGTTCATTAAAAAAAAACTTTCTTCAACTAACAGAGCTTTGTATCCTTCTATGTAAAAGTCCAGGCAACTCTCTGTTTCAGGGCTTCTCTAACTCTCAAATAGTGATCCGCCTCATACAGAGAATAAAAATGAAACCTCTATTCCTGACTCTATTCTGTCCAGATCCCTATATAGACAGGGAGTTCTATCTATGCCCTTTTCCCTGTCTCAGGAGCAACACCATCTCCTGACCGAAGTATAAGCTCGGAAGGGTAAAGGAAGAGCTAAGGTTTCCTCCAGAAACCAATACAGCCCCCTTCTTCAAGAGGCCCAGTTGCCACTTTATGAACTGTGTCTCTGTTTCCTAGCTGGTGATTCCCATCATTTGGAACGTCATGCTATTTCTGCTGACTCACTTAAGGAAGGGGGACGAATAAAGCTTTTTGCAAAATAAGATGAAACAACAAAATACATACTTAGTTTTCTCTAGTGGCATCTGATGGTTGCCAGCATTTAAGCTGTGCCTTGTATGCTTGCTATTATTGTAAAGCATTATGTTGAAAATGCCGCATCAATATCATGGCCCGCATCACTGGTGCCACTGCTTAACTTCAACTAATGGTAGGAAATAGATGGCATTTTATAATATGCAGATTTTATTGTTGGTAGCTCATTGCTTGTTTGAAAAATGGGCTTCATGAGCCTTGAATTTGAAAAGCCATGTCTACAGAGAACTCTTAGGTTGGACATTGCTTTTGCATCATGATCCTTTTTGGCGACTACAGCCCAGTCCTAGGAAGGAGATTCATTCCCTAACCTGGGACTTATTGTGCAGATGTAGTTTGGCATAGAAGCGAGGAAGTTATCCAATATTTTCATCATCACACATTTCCATATCTGTAATGCAAGTATTGTTCAAAATAATAATAATAATAATAATAATAATAATAATAATAATAATAATAATAATGGGAAAGACTTGATGTCTGGATAAAACAAACCAGTCAATAACACCTGTTTGACTGTGCAAACAAGAAATAATAATAATAATTAATAAATAATGCACAGCAGGCCTTGTTGATTAAATAAATATGGTTGAGATTGTTTCAGTAGCTTGTTTTAACTTCAGATTGTCAAAGCTGACTAATGTAAAGAGCTCTGAAGCTTGCCTTCATCGTGAGTTTGAGGAAATTGACACAATATAAACCTTGCAGTTGTATATATTAGGGTCACAGTTCCTGAATTCCTTAATGGGGAAGGCTTTATTTATTTATCTAGCTTTCTGTTAGTATTTATGCAGAAATTGATCCATTAGCATGGCACACTTTGCCTTTTACATATAATTTTGTATGAAAATATGCTGGAATTTTATTAGTGTTCCAAAATGGCTGCTAATGTGGCATTAGTTATCTCACAAGATTAGGGTGTCAGATTTCAGTGAGATCAGAAAAACGGTAAGAGTAGCGACATGTATGCCCACTTCCCCACATAGTGATGATTATATAATATCACCACACACTGTTACATTACAAACAGTTGCATGAGGGCAATCCTCATTTCCCAAATCTCTGAGTAAGGAGAATTTCATCCCCACTTAAACTTAAATTCCAGCTCCCTGCTACCCCTTCATCATGAGCTCATTAGTGCTTTTGCAGTTTTGAAAAACTCCTTGTTTTCTTAATAAGTTCTGTTTCACCCATCATGCGGAGATAATCTTTCCCCCATGAAGAGGCATAATTGTTCCCCCCACCCCCGGAAGTCATTCTATGCTGCTCTTTTTGTGTACTTGAGGCTGGCCTGGCGATGGATGTAGAAGGCCTTTCTCAAGACCTAGGAAATGCTGCTCAGCCCCAAACACTACATGTTTCTTATCAGAAAAGCCAGCAAGCGGTTAACTTGTGGCAGGAACAGGTATATGGACAGATAGAGGGAAATGTCCTCTTTCTTTGGTGTACAAAACTGGGCAAGATAGTAAATTAGTGAGGAAGAAATTGATCACATTTAGCTTATAGAATTTAAAGTCCTCCCCCCCCATAAATTATTGACAGAAGCGGAATTTAGGGGGGAAAGTGCCTTTGTCTTTTTGTTAATATGAATATTAGCAGCAGCAGAAGTATACATGCATAGCACCCCTGCCCTACAAAAAGTTCAGGGCTGCATATTGTTTCCCCACCCCCTTTCTTTTGCATTTTATCCTTACAAATCCTGTGAGGCACGTTAGGCTTGACCCATCAAGCTTCATGGCTGAGTAGGAAATTGAACTTAAGTCTCCCCAGACCTAATCTGGCACTCTAACCCTCTACCCCAAAGTAGGTATTAGTAAATAGGCTTGGGGCTCATTATACATAATATTATATTAAACATAAAACTGTGATATTTTAAGTAATCACCTTAATAGGAGTGCTTTTTGGTGGAGAAAAGGGAGCCGTCGTTCTTGAAAGCAAAAGTTTGGTTATGATCCATAGCACTGAGAGCCTAGCTAGACGACTCTCAAGCTTGCTTGTATACCATTGAAAGGAAATAGCCTTTGAACAGTGAGCATAAACGATCTCAGCACATAATGGTGCTGAGGCCCACCTTCATGGAACTGTTGAGTTTTCTGGATGAAAAGCTGAACAAGGGGTGAGCAGACATAGGCAGTTAATGGGCATCCATTTATTTCATCATAATATCTAGAATTTAATGTCATCAGCATTCTTAATCTTAGAGAACTATTCTACAATCATCCAAGGAAAGACTCCAACAAAGAAAGGCTACTTTTAAAAAGAAAAATGAATCCTAACAAAGCAAGGCTATTTTTCACTGACATACTAAAATTCTAACAAACTAACATTCTTGGGTTGAAATTTTCTTGCAATCAGTGATGTTTTCTGTCTGTGTCTGTAAATCCTCTTTAGCATACCTTTGCTTGTTTTTCTTAATATAATTTATTGGTAGCACCCCTGTATACGCAGTGTTACAGACAAATAAGATAAATGTTCCTTGACGGAACTTGTGCTGAATGAACATATAGTCTTAAGCTATTGTCCCTCAAGTGGTCTGCTTTGGTAGAACCATGCGTAGTCAGCAGACCTGATCAGAAGACCGATGCTTATGTTAGACTAGCAAAATACTCTGTATGTTGGTGGGGGGGGGGAGGCTTGTGCACTGCAAGGACCCCTAAGGGTGCAGCATATCTCTGTGTGCTTGCATGCATACACACCTTGCACTCCTTGTGAGACCCCTGTTAGTGAAGGCCAATCAACCCATACAGGATGCTTTTGTCTGCACCTTGAGTTTCAAATAAAGCCCTTTATTTTCCCCTGCAGGAATAAATGGTAGCCATTAAGCTCTGTGCTTGGGGACAATGGCTGATATGTCAAGGGAAATTATTCAAAGCATAATTTGAATGTCCTAGCTTGTCCTTTTAATTTAAATGGGACTACTCTGAGTAATTTTCCTCATGTCAGTCACTGTTGCAATGGGGCTAAACCTTCTTCCTGTCTGATAGTGTGCTGTGGTGAGGACTTGCAAGGGAACATAAAACAAATGAGGAAAGAATTTTGCTTCCCTGCAAAGGCCATTGTTTTGATAGCTCTGTCATAACCAATGAAAATCAAGATTCCATCTGCATTGCCTCGTCCTGTGTTCTGTTTGAACATAGGAAGCTACCGTATACTGAGCCAGATCACTGGTCCATTTAGGTCGATATTGTCTGCACTGACTGGCAGAGGTAGGGTTTCAGAACAATGTTTCCCAGCTTACCTTGCTGGGATCAAACCTGAGATCTTCTGCCGCCTTCATGCTCTATCATTTACCTGTGTCCCCTTCCTCTCCCAGCTCCCACCCTTTTCATTTTCATAGGTTTTGAACCACTCAGACACTAATAAAACATTCAAAATATTTTACATTCATGAAAGGTATTAATGGGTGCCATATGTTACTAATCTGTCTATGTATTATAGAGAGTAGAATGTGCTGGAATCTTAGAACTCTTTTGTATGTAGATAAGATGGCTACTAACTTGCGCAGGGCAGGCGTTGTCAGATGTGAACATTAGGCAAAAGTAGCCACCTCTGGGACAGATTTTGAGGGTCCTTAAGGGCACCAGAATGGAAGGAATGGAAGCAGAATGGACATACAGGGCAAATCCATGAGGATTCTGCTGTGCACACAATCTCCTGTGCAAGCCCCATGGAAATGAATAGGAACCATGCAAAGGTCATGTTCTCGCATTGTTTCTGCTCATTTCAATGAGGCCTGCAAAGGTCTATGGATTGTGCCCCATTTTCATTAGTGAGAGGGACAGCTGTCTACCATGGGCAGAAAAATGGCGTATTGGCAGAAATATATGCCTGTCTGGTTTGTACTCTGGTGTGCAGGAAAAACAGATTTGAAAAGAATCTTCCTCTTGGAAGGACATTGTTTCTAGAAATATAGTTCGAATCAAAGTATGGAATGAATGAATGAATAAATAAATAAATAAATAAAGCAGGTGAAAATGCTGCTTAAAAAAATTAAACTATACCAACATTGCCCGCTGAGCATTCATTCATGCACCAAATATTATGTTGACAATCTTCCCACAAACTTGTGGATTTATATAATATAGGTTCATATCTATCTATGGACCGCTCTACTTACTTACTTACTTACTTACTCTCTCTTCCTTAGCCCACTTCTCTTCCTTTCTCCTTGCTCTCTTTCTGTCCATGCCTCAAACCTTCTCATTGCTTGTTCTGTCTTCCCTGGAATGCTATCAAAGAAAAGGCTTGACAGTCAGTTCCTGTGCTCCTCAGCTTCTTTGCCCTTGTTCCTTTCTGTTCATGTTAAAAAAGAAAGAAAAAAAGAAAAAGAATAAAGCAGAGGCGCTAAAAAGCAGGGCACAAGCTCATGAGTCAGGTAGGTTTTGCCCAGCAACAACAGGTGAACATTTCTGGTAGATGTGCCATCTCATCCTAACGTAGTGCTGTTCACTACACACCAGATCAAATGCAGGCAGAAGGACCTGTTGACATAGAGGTTAGGGTGCATCCCAATTAGTCATCAAGTGCTGACCAGCATCTTAGGGGAGATGCAAGCTTGGGCAAGTCATGGGTAGGACATATTATGACAGAGTTTGGAGGGGTTTAGTTTAGTTTAGTTTTTGCTTTGGTTAACATCCAACCTGATGAAGAGTTCTAGAAAACACAAAAACTCACTTAAGATATTGTGTCTTTTTGGCTGATCCCAGTAAAGGTATTACTTGAATGTTGCAATATGGCAGTTGTTACAGTCTTTCGACTGGTATTTGAACCGCTTCTTTTTTAGTTTTACATGCACATATATGCATTTCATTAGTCTCATACTAACTAGCTAGATACCAACAACACCTAATATACTAAATGCCCCAACAAAGACCACCCCCCACATCCTACACCTGTATATGTTTCTTGAGTTTGAACCACACAGATGAAAATGAAACATTCCAAACAATGCACATTTACAAAAGGTGTTATTTAATGCCACGTTACTAATTTGTCTATGTGATATGCACATACAATGAAAATGTCTGTGATCCAAAAGGTAGAGTACTGAACTGGGAGATCAATCTTTAAATCCAAGCACAGCCATACATTTGTTGGATGACATTAGGCCAGTCTCATCGTCTCTGTTTCCCATAAACTAGGAATAAGAAGGATTTGCCTTCACAGGGCTATAAGGAGGATGGACATCATAAGGTTTGTCAGACAATTTCCACATCATTGACCCAATCCAATGACTTGCTGCAAGCTTGGGGACTCCAATTACATTTTTTTGGACACATGACACTCCTTTGTTCACAACCTTTTCCATTTGCTTTGTAGTGCAAGAAGCTCCATATATGCAAAGGGATGCACACGGCTTTCCCCTTATATTTAAGCAATAAGGCATGTGTATTTGCAGGAGCTCTGGGAATGCACATGAGGCTCCGGACTGCAAAAAATCCCCTTTTATGCACATTTCCATCTCACTGGAATTAATGGAGGCTGCATACATGTAACTGGCCTGGATTATTGCTAAAATTGCTATAGATAGCTATGTATTGTTTGTTTATTATTATTATTATTATTAATTATTATTATTATTATTATTATTGCAGTAATACAGACATTATCAATAACAGCATACTGCATCTATGATACAATATACTTTTTTTTTTTTTAGCCAATCAGAGTTGTACCATTCAAAAATGAAGATATTTATAGGTACAAATCAGTATATTGGTTTGAATATTGCCAGATTATTACAAAAATATTCTGGAGTCTTCTTAGGTTTCCCTTCCCTTCATCATTCAGATATGGAAGACAGAAATACAGTCTTGTTGCATGGACAGTACAGCAGGCCGTCATGGTTTTGAGATCAGAAAGTTTTCAGGATCTAGCTAGGCATGGGCAAGAATATTCTTCAACAACCCTACCCCTCACCCCAATTTTATTTGTGTAGAGGAGGGGAGAATTTATCTCAGATTCAGCATTGCTAACCTTTTGGATGTTCACATACAGAAATAATTCACATATCCATAAATGGCTCCATGGTAAACAGAGAAAGCAGACCTCCAGAATTCCTTAAGGAGCATATTCGGGTTGGGGGGGGGGATGAATGGAAAATTCTGTGTTGTTGTTTTAAGGCTGCACAAGTGGCTGATATATACTTTTTAATTTTATAACCAACCTCACATTTTTTTCAAGATCAGAGAAATGGAGTCTCTCTCATTGTCTTGACCAAATCTTTCTGTAGGCTAGAGTCAGAAAATGTTAATTTGCAGTTCTAAAGGCAGCTGAGCAACTGAAAAACTGAATTTGCAAACAAAAGTCATTAATAGGTATTTAGTATACTATCAACCCTTCCTGTCCCCTTCCTTCATTCAGTGAGGCCTTATGGATACTATTCACTTTTGAGCATGTGCTGAGTTCCTGTTCAGTTGTGCTCTGGACCCCAATTTGCTTTTATGAATCTAAGTATGTTTACAGTTCCTGAGCATGTGCAGAGTCTTCACAGCTGCATCTGTGTCCATGCAGAGGAGTGAGTGGGAAGATTAGGATGAGAGCACATTACTGGTGCAAGGTCACATGCTTTGCTCCATGGCTGAAATGGGGATTTGGACTGGGGTTCTTCTCTCTAGTCTTACTCTTCAGTTCTCTGAACACAGTTGGCTGCAAGTGTAAGGAAGGAAGCAGATATAGGCTAGATATTAGGAATAATTTCCCCATTATAAGAGGCATCACATAGTGGAACAGGTCACAGCATGGAGGTTTTCAAGCAGATGTTGGGTGACCACCTGTAAGGGATGTTGAGGTTGGACTAGGCGACCTCCTGGGTGACCTCCGACTCTAAAATTCTTACAGGTACCTTTCATCCTCACAAGAACTCTGCAGGGTAGGTTAGGATCAGCTAACCTACCCTCTCACTCATGTCTCACCCACCACACCTCTCACTCCAAACTCTCACATATGTGGAGTGATTCTCTTGCCCTTTAATAGAAAGTAAGCAACAATCCAAGAAGTCTCAATTCTCCCCACCCCCATGGTGGTTCTTTCTTCATTTTCTTCTCCTGAATGAGGGTCACTATGGAGGTTGGGGTAGGGGAGTCATTTCTGGAAAGCCAGCTCCTGTGCTGAAGAAAAAGACCCCATTTTGGAGAAAATTTGAAAGTGCAGTAGAAATTTCTTAGAATATCTCCCTTCCCCTCATATTATGCCCCCTGAAAAGTTTCAGAGAATATTCTGAGCATATATGCTCCTTAAGTCTAGCCCAACCAATGTGAATCCAAAAAGTATGCCATCAACGCATTTTTATTTTATGTTTGTTGCCTTGAAGAAAATAAATGTGCCTCCAGAAAATAAATGTGCTCTTCTAAAATACTAAAATAAAACTACATTCTTTTCTCAATACCAGTTTGCCCAATAATATGATAGCATTGATTTGAAAAATGGTATTGAAAAAAGAAATGGCACACAAGTTAAAAAACAAAACAAAAGAGGGTTTTATTGGCCAAACTGGAAAAAAGGGTAGAGAATCCAAATGTGGACAAAATTGCGACATGATATTTGTTTGCCCCTTTAAAATGAAGATAATGGGCACAGTTCAGCTGGAGCTTCCCCCTTGTATCTACATTTGCTTTTTCATTGTATTTTCAGTTGTAAACAAAAATAGATACAACTTACAAATTAAAAATCATCCTGAAGGAGAAAACCATAGAATTTTGTATTTTGTATTTTTTACAAAACAATACTAACTCACTTCCCTTCAGCCCCATTACAACACATTTGTAATTTTTAAATGTATTTTATAAGAGCAGCAGAAGAAAAACAATAGTCAATGAGTCCAGTTATACAGACTTGGGAATATTCTAAAACAAGGGATGCAACTTATGCAAGTCTTTGCATTATCTATAAAGGGGTCTAAAGGTAAAGGTAAAGTTGTTCCGTCATGTCAGTGTTGACTCCTGGCGACCAAAGAGCCATGTGGTTTTCTCTGGTCGCAATCAGGAGGGGTTTACCAGTATGAGATGACACCTTTCAGCATCTTCCTGTATCGCTGCTGCCCAGTAGAGGTGTTTTTCATAGTCTGAGAAACATACCAACGGGGATTAGAGCCAGCAGCCTCTTGCTGCCTAGGCAAGTTACTTCCCTACTGTGCCATTAGGTGGCTATAAAGGGGTCTACATGACATCATTTTAAAAGTATACATTTTATTCGGATACTTTCCCTAATCCAGCAAATGCATTGAAGTAGGCTCCTGCTTGCAGACTACACTGCTGTTTTATAGATGGGCTTTGCACATGAGGATTGAGTCTGTGGCTTAAAAACAGCAGTCCTACACTTAGCATCAAGGGCTGTGTGCATGGCAAGCTTTGTTGGCTGGCTCCATGGCACACCCCCTGCTAGATGGTTGATCAGTCTGGAAAATGGTGATTATATGTTCAAGGGGTGGGGTAGATTTGATTCCAGTCCCCACTTCTCTCTTGTAAAGGGTAATAGTGTCAGAAATGACTGCACCAACCACCATCTGTTAGAGGATACGAATACGACAGATATTTATATACTGCTTTCCAACAAAAGTTCCCAAAGCGGTTTAAAGGAAAGGAAGGAAAGATTGTGCCACTGAGTCAATGTTGACTCCTGGCGACCACAGAGCCCTGTGGTTTTCTTGGTAGAATACAGGAGGAGTTTACCATTGCCTTCTCCCATGCATATGAGCTGAAGCCTTTGCTGTTGTCACTGAAGTGAGCATCCGCCTCCAGCACCTTCCTATTTTGCTGCTGCCCGATATAGGTGATTACAAAAATAAATTTACTAGACACAGTCTGGGAAGCACACCAGTGGGGATTCGAATTAACAAGCTACTTCCGCACTGCGCCACCAGAGCTGATCAAAGTGGTTTACATAGATATAAATAAATACATAAAATGACTCCCTGCCCCCAAGGGGCTCACAATCTAAAAAAAGAAACATTAAATAGACACCAGCAACAGCCACTGGAGGGATGCTGTGGTGGGGATGGATAGGGCCAGTGGCTCTTCCCCTGCTAAATAAAGAGAAGCACCACTTTGAAAAGGTGCCTCTTTGCTCAGTTAGAAACAAGGGGGATGTAGTCAACTCTGTCATTATTACTTTTTACAGATGAGAAGTGGGGACTGGATTCTCGAATCAGTTCTGCCACACCCATTAGACATATTTTTATTGACCAGACTCAGCAACAATCGTGTGTGTGTGTATATGTGTGTGTGTATGGTTCTGCATATTAGCTTCATGGGCAAAAAGTTAAATATAGCTAACTCTCTGTTGGATTGTAGTCATAATGTGTTTGTCATATTGTTATTAACTAAGATAAATTTATACTTATTTATTGATAGTTATTCAGTTCTGCCAAGTACTGTACAAAGAATCAAAGGGAAAGGCCTTTTTCAGAGTGGCTTACAACTGATAGACACAATACACATTAAAAGGGGACAGGGGAAGAAAGAGCAAAATATGCACATTCAGGAACTTGTACAAAAATACACACACACACAATCTATATCTATATGCAATTAGCATGGTCATCAGCAACATAATCTTCCCTGTTAGGTTAAGAATTCAAGAAAATTAAAACATGTATAGTTGATGTATTAGGCTTCCTACACATAAAACAGTAGTGATTTCCTAAATGGATGGCTATTTTTTTAAAAAAAATACATTCAGTGTTATTTCAGAAGAAGAACATAATCCTATATCTAAGTAGGGTCATTAATTACATATTTTAGTTGATTAAGCAATTTAGTTAATTAACTGATTATATTAAACAAATCTGTGTATTACTAAAATCTCATTATAAGTGCAGTTTGGCCATACTAAAAGTAAGGGAAAGTTTCTGTGCCTGAGATAACTTGCATTTGGCACAAAATTTAATCAAGGAGTCCTTAATATAAGGAAAAGCAATTTTCAATATTTTCTTTTTCTCCAATATGGGAATTTTGAATATTGAATGGTTTTTTAAATAGTAATGCATGGGAGTAAAAATTGCTTTAAAATGAACAAACTCAAATTCCATCAGTATTTTCAAAGGTCCAGATTCTTTATTAATATTGGTTTGATTTTAGTTGAGCACTGTCAGCTTCTATTGTCTCTGTCTTATTGTTCAAATGTTAACATTATAGTACTTTCACTGTGAAAGGAAAAAAGATCTGCTAGTTTTAGGTGCAAAAGGAAAACTAAAGATTAATTTTCATCAAATTTGGCATAGGAAAGTGTGAGCTAGTATATCTGTGTGGACTATATGGCCATGTTTCCTTCAGTGTTAGACCCACAAATTTGTTGGAGGGCAGCTTTTAATCTGTGATGAAAGCTTTAGTTGAGTTGCATTTGATTTAATTATTTCAGGCTAGTGGACATATATTTAAGTCTATTACACTACCATTTTTAGTATTAAGTTACTCATTTTATGACATTTTGCTTTCAGTTGGAACCAGTGTTCCCTCTAACAGGAATCCACAGAGGTTGTTGACTACAGCTCCCAGCATTCTCAGCTACAGTGACCTTTAGCTGGGGATTATGGGAGTTGTAGTAATCAACATCTAGGAATCTCTGTTACAAAGAACAATGGCTGGAACCCTACTCTTTTTTGACCAAAGAGAACAATATATTACCAATAGGACAAAAGTGTATATAAATAAACAGTCATGTTAATATTAGCACTTGCAGGATTAGACCATTACATTCAGGATATATCACATTTATTCAGAATTAATAACTCCTATTGGTTTCTGTGGTTGGTTACTTCCGCATTAAGTATCTTTAGGATTGCAGTCTATGTCAGGAACTAAAGGCCTACTTCAGGTATGCTCAAGAGCACACTCAGTTGTATTTTTGACTTCTTCTTTTTTTAACATGCCATATTGCAAACTGCTCTGGAAGTTCTCCTCCATTTCAGAATTGGTTTGGCATAGAGCATGGAGGGCCGCTGTCCAAGAAAGTAAAAACTGACTTGGAAATGTGGAACAACTAATTGTGTGGTCTTTGGATCTCTGCCCTTGCCATTCCGCCCCCACCCCCAATCCCTCAAACATTAAGACACCTTGAATTATTTTCAGTTTGGTTTACGCTCCTATAAAATTCCAGGGATGAGAAAGAAAAAACTTTCATTTAGTTGGTTATGTAACAAATACTAGTCCTAAGACTTGTTCATTCTTACAACAACTTATCAACCTATAAAGATTTAATTAACAAGCTTGGCTGCTGCATACATAAGGGGGTTCCCCCTTCCACTATCCTCTATCACAGTCTCTAAGATCAACTTAAAATGCTTCTACATATATCATTTCTCATGACCAAAGTATGAATATCAAGAGTACATATAGGCATTCTTTGTGGCTGATCCTCATGCTCTGGAATTTCTGCTCTCCCACAAACTAGTTAAGAGTTTTCTGTTCAGGCAAAAATTTAAATAAAGATAAAAATAAAGGAAAATGTAATGTGATTAGTATATGTTTTTTTAAAATATCAAATAGATATTTTGTAAACATACTTTATAATCTCTTCCTTGTGATATGGTTAATGCTTTAATTGGCAATATTTTGTGTTTTAAAAGATTACAAATGGGATCTGCAGCAAAATATTGCAGTTTATCCCAAGTCCCTAAGAGGAGTGCTCCTTTTCACTGCTCCAACCATCCTGGAATAGAAACCACCTAGTGCTGTTCAGATCTCATAGGGAAAAGGAAAATTTCAGGAAGGGGAAAGTGACAGTGTTTTTCTTTTCCCTCCCTACAGGCCTTCTCCTGTTGTGCTGTGTAACACTAGAGGCAACATTTGGGTCTGGCTGCTAGCCCTGAAACCAAGCATTTTATTACTATTTAGAGGGGGTGGGGTGCTGGAGAGTGGGAAAGGCGAAAGGTGTCCTTTCCCCCTTCCCTTCTACTGAAACATTCATGTATTAGTGCAGGAGAGGGAGCATTTTAACCCTGTAGCATCTTTCCCAACCCTAATCCTTCCTTTTGAGATATTTACTATAAGTTGTTATGGTACTGAACAGGTGGATTCCCTCTCTCCCCCCTGCCATCTATTTTCCTCTTTTAAAAAAAACAAGTGACACCCTAGAATTCCATATCCCAGCTGCATTATCTTTGCTCAGCATTCCATAAGGATCTGGAATCTCACAGAGCTGTTTTGAAGGAGGGAGTTAAGCATTTCTTTTTCTCTTAATTACAAACATATATACTTCTATGCATTTAGGGCAGTGTTTTTAATTGCAGGGCCCAGGAGCCAGTTGTAGCTCCCATCAACCCTAAGTGTGACCCCGGCCATGCAAAATTTCAGCCTGTGCGAAACTTTGGCGAAAGCTGAATATTCCACACTGCTCCCTGGCTGGAGGCAACTGTTCCCACTGGGCAGTAATACATTTTGCCCAGTGCTTGTGGGGCTCTTTTAAGGGAAATGAAACCCCCTTTAGTCCCACTACCATCTTGGAAGATGTGCATGGAGCACTGGAAAGTATAATTCTTCCCAGCTCTTTCCCCATAGATCTCTTTTCAGCAACCCATCCATGCCTTCCAAGATGCTGCTGGGGCTTGACAGACTCTGTTTCTCTTAAAGGGGCTCCACCGGCTTTGGGAAAAGTGCAGCACTGCATAGAGGTCAGTACAGTGGGAATTGGCTCTCCCCTTGAAAGTTTTTTGGTGAAAAATAGTGAGGATTAGTGGTTCAGTGGGAGTCCTACCCCTTATTTTAGGGTAGTGCCTTCTAAACTGATAGGCACTTAACCTGCATTTGCTATTAATTATTATGCTGTTTATACACAGTCTACCAGATGTTATTGACTGGATTTGGTACTTCAATTATTGGGCCCTATCTAATGGTCTAGGATAACTAAAGAAAAATTAAAGCTAGCATCGTAGTATTCATGCTGTCCCGAGTAGTGTGACCTTCTGTAGTTGGTGTTATAATTTTATTGATGTCCAAGGTGTCAAGATGGTGTTCATGTTTTTGGTACTGCACCAAGGGCACCAACAACAAACAACAACTTAATAATAATAATAATAATAATAATAATAATAATAATAATAATAATTTGATTTCTATAACGCCCTTCCAAAAATGGCTCAGGGTGGTTACACAGAGAAATAATAAATAAATAAGATAAGATAGATCCCTGTCCCCAAAGGGTTCACAATCTAAAAGAAGCACAAGATAGACACCAGCAATAGCCACTGGAGGTACTGTGCTGGGGATGAATAGGGCCAGTTTCTCTCCCCCTGCTAAATAAAGAGAATCACCATGTGAAAAGGTGCCTCTTTGCCAAGTTAGCTGGGGTTGTTTCCTCTCTCCAGCTCTTGTAAGAAATACAGGCAATGCAGTGAACCAAATAGGTATATTTTACAGCATAGGACACAATTTTGTGCTCAGAACCACTCGCTTATTTCATGACTGAAATTTAGGACCAGGTGAGAGGGCAAAAATTTCTAGGGCACAACTGAAAAGGTCCTAATGGGGCCTCTTCTCTAACCAGTGGAGAACAGGGACCCATCCATATATTTAAAATTTATCTAGAGTACTCACCAACTAACTACCAGCTAACTACCCATGACTCTTCTCATGGCTCTCTCTTCCTGTCTCCTAATAGTTAATCATGCCCCCGTGATTCCCCAGCCTCGTATCCCAGCCTCGGTACCCCCAGCCTCGTATCCAGAGATATTAGCTCAGCCTAGAAGAGTAGTCCAGTTAATAAGGACTGCTATGATAGCCCCACCCTGTTAATTTTCACTTAATTAAGTTAATTAATTAATTAGTCACATTTGTAGTATTTGCCTGATATATGTAACCCTAAATGGTGTACATGATTTAAAAAAAAACAAAACCAATGGTAAAACAGAAGCTGAAATAGTTCTACAGAGGAAAAACAATTAAAACAGTTTCAAAAATGTGTTTAACTAAAAGCTTGCAAAAACAGGTGCATCTTAAGGGTCTTCTTTATTTTAATATTTTAAAACATGACAACAATACACAAAAAGAAAGAAAATAAATATGGAAGAAAATCTTACAACACTTCACAGCATTAAGTCAAAGATCATAGCAACATATGTAGATTAATGAATATATAGCAAGAGTATCAAAGAAAAAGAAAAACATTACACTTAATATTGGCCAGCGTGATGCCCAGTTCTAGCGCCTTCTGAAGGATTTGCAGAGCTGCTGTAGCAGAGCCAGAAGCAGCAGCGCCACTGTAGAGAATAGGCAGCAGTGCTACCAGCATTACCATGCTTTTTCCCCATTTGCAGGAATGGAAATAAATACAGTAACACTCATAACGCTCCTGCCCATTCTCTACAGTGCTGCTTCTGGCTCTGCCACAGCAACCCCACAAGTTCTTCAAAAGACATTAGAACTGCACATCATGTTGGCAATTGATTCTAAACTTCTCGTTCCAGCCACTACAAGGGCAATCCATTTCTTTTCAAACTTATCTATTCATTATTAATTTTCTTGGACCCTGATTCACACTGTCTGATGGTTTTACCATTCCTTCCATCTGCCATATTACGCACTTTTAAATTGGTAAAATACCAGAGTTTCTTCCCATTTCTCTTGCATTAGCCTAGAAAAATCAATATTAGTTCATCGACATTATTTTTAATACTTTGAAGATGTTTTTTAAAAGGCTTTTTCTGGGCCCATGGGGACCACATACTCAGCCATTACTTTATCAGTACCGATACACTTTCCCCCCCAAAAAATTGTTAATCAGAGGTTTGCCACCAGATAGGGTCATAGCTCAGTGGCACAGCACATGCTTTGTATGTCTAAGGCCCCAGATTAAATCTATCACATCTCTAGGTAGGACAGACTGAAAAAATGCTTGCATGAAACCTTGGAGAACAACTGCCAATCAATAGACCAGGGCATTGACTCAGTATAAATCAGCTTCCTATGTTCAGATATGACATCACCTGGTTTTTGGCTTTCTACAACTCCAGTGGGTGCCCATCCCAATCTTATTGATATTGTTCATTCTCCATGGAGTTAAGTAATCAGTTGTATGTGATTAAAAGTTTCTGTACCCAGCTTTTTATCAAGGATGGAATAGAGCAGAGCCCTCCTATCTGGATCTGTCAGTTGTGTGAACCTGCACACCATTCCTATCTGCCCACTATGCCCACATGTACACAGCAACCATAGACACCTGAGCCCAGAAAGGCCATCATCATAGGACTTGCTAGCCTCAATGCACATTCCATGCTCCCAAAGTCCTGGCACCTTTGGCAGAAAGCTACCTGGCAACACACCACGTCATCTTCACCGACCATACCCACCCACACCTGTCTCCCCATGCAGCCCTCAGCTTTGTGAAGTTGCAGGCACACAGTGGGGCAAATGGTTTCTGTCAGAGGGGAGCCCCTGTGTTCCTGTGCACTCCCTCATAATATCCCTTCTTGGAGTCTTGCGGCTGGCCCCCTTGTGTGTGGTGTGACTGAATGGGCACGTGCATTACAGGTACTGGCTCCCTTCCTGAACAGTCCCAATGGGTGGAATGTTCACAATGTAGCCTGTGTAGCAGTAACTGGTTCACTGGAATTCTATGGGGCACTGCACCAGTGCAGGATGCAAATTGGGATGTGGGAGGAAGGAAACATGTTGCCACCGGATTGGGCGATGGGTGACGGGGCTAGGGTGGATACCTGCCACCCATTGGAGTGTGCAGGGGACGTGTGGGGATTGTGTGTGTTCATGTTGTTGATCCTGAGGGCATCTTATGGCCACTGCTCCCTGTTGGAGCACAGCACACCCTATTCTGCTGCCAGTTGCATTCCTGGCTGTTGCCATGGCAAAAGCAGCAGGGTGGAGCCCCTACCTGCTCCTGTGTTGTATGTCCAGGTTCTATTTTTAAACTTGAATTGACAATGCAAAGGCCGTATTCAAAAAACTAGATTCACTTTGGAACTGGTAGGATGCAATGCTTGTTTGAATGCAATGCTACTCAGTTCATTGGGCTGGAGCGTTCATTGGGCTGCCCACCCAAGTTGATTGGGCCGGCACCCACAGCTGTGCAAGTCCAGCAGCAGAGCAATGTGTGGTCTTCCCTCCCACTTTCTATGGGGATCTTTAATTGCCATGGTGGCTGGTGCAGGCAAAGTGTGTTGCAGATACGTGCCTTGTTGGGTGGGACCTGTGGCCACCCTTTTACCTGTCAGTGCCTCTGCTTCCACAGAGTGCAGGTGTGCCAATAAAAACCACAGTGCACTGTATGGATTCAGTTTGCCTATTCCCACCCAGGACTTGTGTGAATGTGGTTTGTGATTGGACTGTTGGGTTGTCTGTGTGCTGCTGGGGTAGCCTCCCTTTCCTGTGGTCCCCCCACCCTTCAATCAGGGATGGCTCAGAGGAGGTCAGTATACAGTTGTGATCTCAGGTGCCACACGGAGTGCCAGGAAAGGCTTACACGCCTTCTCTCTGGGTTCCACATGTCAGGCAGCTACAAGGTGGACTCAGAACATGTCGATGGGAGCATCCAAAACCACTTGGCAAGACTGTGTCTGGTGTCTGCCTCCTGCTCCTTTGTGGTCAATGGGAGGACACACAGCCACCAATGTCACAAAGCTTTACCAGTCTGTTGGCAGGGCAGAGGATGCTGGGAATGTATTCGGGCCCTTGGAGGACCTTCCATAAAGGGGCAGAGCTTGCAGCTGCCCATTTCAGCAGCAGACCCACCACCAGCCTGCTGATATACCTGCTGGGTTTGCAGAGATGTTGATTGTTTGCTGCTTACAGGGTAACATCTCACCTGGGCTTCTACCCACCTCAAAACAGTTGTGGAAACAAGCCTACTATGTTCTACCTGCATTCAGATATCTGTACACGTGTACATGGTTAGAACATAAGAACATAAGAACAGCCCTGCTGGATCAGGCCCAAGGCCCATCTAGTCCAGCATCCTGCCGCTGGAAACCACAGGCAGGAGTTGAGGGCATGCCCTCTCTCCTGCTGTTACTTCCCTGCAACTGGTACTCAGAGGCATCCTGCCTTTTTTGTGAAAATGTGGTTTTGTGGGGATTTTTTTGGTTTTGTGAAATTTTTGTGGTTTTGTGAAAATAACTGTGTCTGCATTCATTAAGTCCCTCATATGCAGGGTTCAGGTACCTACCTGCTGTGCCTGCGTTCAACATGTGAAAAAGTACCAGTGACATGTACAGATATCTGTGTATACTGGACACAGATTGTATGTATGTTGAACATAATGTGTCGATAGGGTTTATTTTACTGTTACGTTGGCCCAGAGAATGGTCTGAAGGCACAGTGTGCACTTTTGCAGTTGACGCTTGCCCTGTAAGCTGCTTCAGTGAGTAGAATTGACAAACTGCAGGCATTTTACTGTTCTAAAGAGTAGAACTTTTTAGACTTGGAAGAATACAATAAACTCTGAAATTCTGGCAGGCTCCACCCATGACCCATCAGATTCTGCCACGATTTACAATAGCTCTATCACTGACCTGGCAGATTCAGTCCTAGCTTTGTCACTGATGCCACCCTGATGCTGCTCCTAACAAACCAGATTCTTCTATGCCAGGAGTTCTCAAACGGCTTCCCAGATCTTATTGAACTACAACTCCTATCAACTCCAGCCACAATGGTAGAAGGCCACTGTGGATGGGGATGATGAGAGTTGTAGTCCAACAACATCTAGGGACTCATGTTTGAGAACCCTTGCTCTATGCTGCTTCCTAATAACCAGAGGTGCTCTTACCCTTGGACTTCATGGCCAAAGTCCAGGGCCTCCACACAGCCCCTAGGGGCCCCCAAATCCTCTTTAGTCTGTCCCAGGTGGTGTGGTCACTCGGTGGAGAATGATAATGCTTAATGTGCAGGGGAGGGGGGCCTCCAAAGGCCTTTAGGTCCAGGCTTCAAAATTACCTAGGTGCACCTCTGCTAATAACCCACTAGGTTCTGCCCTCCTTCTCGTAATCCAAATGGTTCTGCCCTCCTTCTCCTTTACTTGACTCTGCCCCAGTTCTGCCCATATTTTTGAAACAAGTTAACAACTTGCTCCTGACAGGCAGTGAGGTATATGTGTAGGAAACTAATTTTAAAAAAAATAATAATAAAGGAAGTATGGAGTGGTATAAGTCTCAATTATAAAATACTAAGTAATTGTTTGAAAGACATTTACAACAAAGCCTCTTACTAAAGTCCTTTGCAGATGTTATGTGCACGTAGCATAGACGTGGGGATCACAACCCTGATATACATATGGCAAAGTCCCTATTCAGGCATTCTGATGATGAATGTGTCTAGGTTGATGGTGTAGCCTGCCACTCCCTTCCCTCATGCCATAAGTGGATTTGTTCCCAGATACACAGAGTCAATTGCACCAGTGGTGCTTAATTTACATAGTGCCTCTGTCAGTGTCAACCCAGTCTGCACTTGGCGAAGTGGCCTTGTGTCAACATCACAGTTCTATGTGGGATAAAAAGACTGCACTGTATTGGATCCGGGAAAACCATCCTTTGTTTCAGTCTATAACTATCATTATATAGGGGACAGGTTTATGTGTGGATTGGTAACTGGTTGAAGGTCAGGAAACAGAAGGTGGGAATAAATGGACAGTTTTCACAATGGAAGTAAGTAAGAAGTGGGGTCCCTCAAGGATCTGTACTGGGACCAGTGCTCTTAAAATTGTATATAAATGATCTAGATGTTGGGGTAACCAGCCAAGCGGCCAAATTTGCAGATGACACTAAACTATTTAGGGTAATGAAATCAACAGCAGATTGCGAGGAGCTCCAAAAGGATCTCTCCAAACTGGGGGAGTGGGCAACAAAATGGCAAATGCGGTTCAATGTAAGCAAGTGTAAAGTAATGCATATTGTGGCAAAAACCCTAACTTCACATACGCTGATGGGGGCTGAGCTGTCGGTGACTGACCAAGAGAGAGATCTTGGGGTAATGGTGGAAAGCTTATTGAAAGGGTTGACTCAGTGCAAAGCATCTGTGGAAGAGGCATATTCCTTGCTAGGGATCATTAGGAAAGGGAATGAAAATAAAAATGCTAGTATTATAATGCCTTTATACAAACCCGTGGTGCGGCCACATTTGGAGTACTGTGTTCAGTTCTAGTCACCATATTGTGAGGATACTGAAGAACTGGAAAAGGTGCAGAAGAGGGCAACCAAGATTGTCATGGGGCTGGAGCACCTTCCTTATGAGGCAAGGCTACAGCATCTGGGGTTCTTTAGTTTGGAAAAAGAGGCAACTATGGGGAGACATGATAGAGGTGTATAAAATTATGCATGGAGTAGAGAGAGTGGACAGATATAAATTTTTCTCCATCTCTCACAACACTAGAATGAGGGGTCATCCCATGAAACTCAAGTTGAGAAATTTAGGACTGACAAAAGGAAGTATTTTTTTTCCACACATTGCATAATTAATTTATGGAAATATCTGCCACAGGATGTGGTGATGGCCACTAGCATGGATGGTTTTAAAATGGACTCAGACAAATTCATGGAGGCCAGGTCTATCAATAGCTACTAGTCTGAGGGCTATAGGCCAGCTCCAGCCGCGGAGGCAAGATGCAACTAAATACCAGTTGCAGGGGAGCAACAGCAGGAGAGAATGCATGCCCTCATCCCTTGCATGTGGGCTTCTCAGAGGCATCTGGTGGGCTACTGTGTAAAACAGGATGCTGGACTAGATAGGCTTTGGACCTGATCCAGCAGGGCTGTTCTTATATGTTGGATATCTCAGAATAGCTCACTCTGTTCCCTAAACAATGTTAACAATTAAATGGGTTCATGTCAGAGGCAAACATGCATGTCAGAGACACAAATCCTTTTGTGTTATTGGTCATGTGATAGTAAGCATGACTTGCCCCCTAAGCAGAGTCCACCCTGGTTGCATATGAATGTGTGAGCACTGTAAGATATTCCCTTCAGGGGATGGAGCCACTCTGGGAAGAGCATCTGCAGATGGTTCCAAGTTCCCCTTTGACATCTCCAAGACAGGGCTAGGAGAGATCCTGCCTGCAACCTTGGAGAAGCCACTGCCAGTCTGTGTAGACAATACTGAGTTAAAAAGCCTCAGTATATGGCAGCTTCCTATGTTATTGTTGCTCTTAAGATACTCTGGGTTGTCATTTTTCTTTAATCTTGAATATATCCAACAGTAGGCTCTTGAACCTAGATGTGAATGTTTGACTTCCCCCCACTCATATCTTACTGAAATCTGAAATAGTGCTTTTGGCTACACCCTCAAAATTTTGAGAATTGTTAATGATTTGTATGCAGGAAGATAATAGGTACTGTAACCCAGGGCTATATTAGTTCTATATTAGTTCTTGTCTTAAAATCAATTTCGTCAGTGTAAACGCTTTCTTGAGACGTCCAGGTAGCTTTGTTGCCTTTGACTTTCCACTTTAGAAAGCCCTTACATTGCCATTTCTGGCTATGCAAATGCTGGGGAAAGTTCATCCGAAGGAGGCATGGGCAGTGGCTGTTGCACAACTACTGTGCAATACTACCAGTTCAGTGGGGGATGCCAGAACATGGTTCTATTCTGGCAGTTAGGCTATGTACATTGAGATATGACAATAAACATATATCGAGTAGCACCTTCTTATGACTGAGTGCAAAGCTGCTTAAAATAAACACCCATGAATATGTATTTTGCTTCAGGATCTACATTGTGGGATTATTATTACTGTCCTGAAATAACTGCAACCCACACTAAAGAGAATAAACTTTGTTTTAAATGAGGGCAGTCATAGCTTTGAAAAACTTCATTTCATGCTGAAACTGACTTCACCAGTGGAGTCTGCTAGCCAATGGAAGTAGGATTCCACCAAATGATTGCAGAACCATTGAAAATACAGTTAGGAGTAAATACAACATTTCTTGCATTCCATGTTCCTTCATCATGTATCTATTTTTGAATAATAATTAAAAAAAACCTACAGGCGAGCATGACACAGTTATTTTATATATAAATGCTTAGGTGCTTTGTGGCAAGTCCCCCCCCCCCCAATGCTAAACCAATAGACAGCAGGCAGGGAGGCCCAATTGGGGCATGTGTGGGTGGGCTACCGAGACCAGCAGGCTTCCCTAGTGATGAGATTCCTTTGCCATGGTGACCCTCCGAACTGCACCCCCCTCCCCCTGTGGCTCCCACTCCAGCCCACTGGGAAGCACTCAAGGAAGAGCAGTGGATCGTAATGGCAGCCTAGGCTGGCTCCAACTGCCAGCCTCTGTCACATCACCCCACAGAGTCTCCTTATGAGGAGAACCGCCAAGCTGGGGCTTCCTGTCTGGCCTGCACAGATGGCCCTTGATTCGCTCTCCCGCTCGGGTTGCTTCTGGAGCCAAGGAGTGCCTCCCTCCTCCAGCCTGCCCACAAGGAGCAGGAGCAGGAGCAGGAGCAGGAGCAGGAGCAGGAGCAGGGCGAGGGAAGCAATCAAGTACTAGCATGCAGATGCTCTGCACAAGCCAAGCTAGGGTATGGTTAAACCACTTACAGTAGCTTATTGGCTCAAGTGCAACTGTGCCTAGTGAGTATCATTTCTGATCGGTGTCTCCCAAGTAAAGAGCACCCATTGATGTTCTCCTGAGGAAACACATGGGATACTTGAGAAATAGGATTAATCTACTCAGTTCAGGAGAAGTTTGGAAGTCTTCTATTTCCCCAAAAGCAAGGATTATTGAGTTAGTAATCAAAACAAAAAAAGTGTTCAATTTGAGCAAGATCTTTGACAATATATATTATATTTGTTAACAAATTCTTCCATGTTGAGGACTGGGAATTTTTTCGTAGAATGTAATTTTTTCTGTGAATGTAATTTCAAAAGTGCCATGAACCATTAATACATCTACCAAGGAGAGTGTCACGGTGCAGCTATAATTGAGTGGATGGGTTCAAAGAACTCAGGGGCCCCAGCACCTGTCCTCCCTATTTTCTTCATTATCTTCCTCACCCCAAGGGGCCACCAGGGAGATGGGCAAACACAGGCCCCTTCTCCACTAGCTATGCCCCTGGAGAGTGCCTTCTTGTAAAATCCCTGACAAATGGGATTTTAGGATGATTCCCGCTGGACATTAAGTCATTGAGAAAGATCCATCTCCAGTTGCCACCAGCTTGCCTGTCAGTAACTTGGGATTTCTCTGTCATTGCTCCTGGGCTGTGGAATGCATTCCCTGTAGATATCCAAGGCTTAAGATCTTTACCAGCCTTTAAAAGAACCCTAAAGACATCTTTTTAGCCTCACCTTCAGTGATTTTAAAATGGTTTTAAATTTTAATTTTCAATTGTTTTAATGAGTTATTTTATTTTTATTTATGTGAACTGCCTAGAGCCATCTGGGTTAGGCAGCATAAACATTTAATCAATCAAATAATTTAAAGCAATGAGATGGTAGGTTAGGTATGATGAAGAATTCCCTAATTAGTAACTATTCAATGCCTTGACATTGCACTACAAGTGTGCAACGATTTATTTAATCCAACAGATACATTAAAAAATGGTAATGTGAAGTATCAGTATTAATATATGCTGAATTTTTCCTGTGGATTTAGACTGGGTGGTTAATTCTTCAGGATGTGCTCAAAGAATGACTTGACAAAACTTTGAATGATCTTTCAGTACAAGATAAAGTCATTAAAATATGGATTGTGTCCAGGTTATAGTTCATCAGTACTACATCAGTACTACTGATGAACTGTCCAGTTTGGCTCTGGTTCCGACATGAACTTTAAAAAAATGGTTTGGTAATCATTTTGTCACATTGAACAACTTTTACACTTGTTCAGAATGATAATTGTAAGAGACCACAGACTTCCAGGAAAAACTCCTATAAAATGAATAGATGATCAATATTTAACTGGAGAAACCTTATTTTAAAACATGTTATTTGCATGCAGTGCTATCACCTCTTTCAGAACTGTCAGACAGATTTGACCACTGAAGGGGCAGGATGAACTGCAGGCCCAATTTGTGTAGCAAGAACAGCAAATACAATTTAGCTCATTTCTGTAGTCCAGGTTGGTGATGGTATCTTCTAATAAAGAAGTTCTACACCTTTTCTTTTCAATCATTTGGTGAAAGCCTAATTTCATTGACTTATAGGTTAGAGCGACTAAGTCAGTTGCAAGTATCATAATGCCATTAGTGCTATTCAGACATTATGTTGTACCTGCAGTCAGATGTCTGTACTCGTGTACATATTTTTTGTGAATGACTGTACCTATGTATTTAAAAAGTGAATCTGGAATGCAGATACAGATAGGAGGTGTAGTGCTGTACCTGTGTTCACCATAACACATGAATAGCTGCAAATAGATATTGTGAATAGATCTGTACCTGTGTGCACTGAACACAGATTGTTGAAGTGTTTAACATAGTGTGTGAACAGGACTAAAATGTAAGATATTTGTGCAGCTACATTTAGAATCCTGCATGCAGTTCTGGTTAAGGTAAAGTGTGCCATCGAGTCGGTGTCGACTCCTGTCAACCACAGAGCCCTGTGGTTGTCTTTGGTAGAATACAGGAAGGGTTTACCATTGCCATCTCCTGCACAGAATGAGATGATGCCTTTCAGCATCTTCCTATATCGCTGCTGCCCGATATAGGTGTTTCCCATAGTCTGGGAAAAATAACAGCAGGGAATCGAACCGGCAACCTCTGGCTTGCTAGTCAAGTCATTCCCCCGCTGAGCCATTAGGTGGCTTCACAGTTCTGGTTACTCCATCTCAAAAGAGATCTAATAAGTAAAACCTTTTTCTTACAAATTATATAGCAGGGAGGGCTCTCTGATTTAGGTGACAGTCCATAAAGTCAAGGCACTCTTGTGGGCCCGGTTCAGCTCACTGTAATCCCGCTGGCAGGGTCCCACACAGCTCTCTGATTTATTTGTGGAGGCTGGGTCCATACCTCCTGCTCCTCTACTCAGGCCTTTAGCCAGCCTCAAAATTTTGGAGGTGGGATTGCAGAAGTCAGGGGCGGCAGGTTATAAAATATTCAGTGAAAACAGTCAGTAAGGCTGGGGAGGAAAGAGAATTTTTTGGTGTGGCAGGTACACACCATGTCACCAGCTGGCTCTGGGCCTGCATCCTGGCACTCCACCCAGCTAGGCTCGTAGGGTGTCTCCTAACTGCCCCTGCATGATGTTGGCATGCACATGGCCTCCACGCATGCCAAGGCCATGTGCGTGCTGGCATCGCGTGCAGGGGCAGCTGGGAGACTCCCCGTGGGAATAGCTGGGGGTGGGGGGAGCACCGGGATCACATTAATGGCAGTGAGCAGAGGAGGAGCAGGTATGGACCTGCTCTCCTGTGCTTTAAAGGGGCTGTGTAAGCCCTCTATTTTAAAGAGATGTGCCCCATGATTTGGCGCTGAATCATGATTCAGCACATCTCTAACGGAAATGCTACTTCCTCAACTGCTGCTTCAGAACAAAGTTGGGGCTGCCTTTGAGGTCTGCAGCCGTCGCGAGGTGCAGTGTGACAATTCTGTTATTCTGTGCACCATGACAGCGACAGACTATGCATATAGTTCGTCCCTTTTTCATAATACTAGGATCACACAATTACATTGACTTGATCAAAATTAAATATTCCTTACACAACACATACGTTTCTCACTACCACTAAATAAAGTGATGGCATTCATTTAAATTGTTGGAAGTAAAGACTAGATGAATTTACAGATGAGAAGCCTATTTATGGCTACCAGCTATGCTTGTTAAATTGAATCTCCCTGTTCGAAGGCAATGTATGTTTGAGTAGCAGATGCCAGGAATGAACAGGGCATTGTCATCTCCATGCCAAGGGTCTGAGCTTTGAAGGGCATCTGCCTGGTCATAGGCACATGCTGGATTTTATGGACCTTGGTCTGGTACAGCAAAGCAATAAATCATGTGTTTAGTTTCATTTCTACTGTTACAAGGCTGGTCAAGAGGATCCTAATAGGGCCTAATGGTGGGCTTTAGCAGAGGCGTAACTAGGGAAAACGGCGCCCGGGGCAAGCACTGAAATTGCGCCCCCCCGCCCCCATCTGACTGATACATGTGTTTTTTCCTCACAACAACCCTGTGAAGTTGGCTTGTATCTCAAACAACAGAATTATGATGCAATGATGATACACACCACATTATACTTAGGTTTTTCCTCACAAGCAACAACCCTGTGGAGTTGGCTTGTATCTCAAAAAACAGAATTATGATGCAATGATTGATGATACACACCACATTATACTTAGGTTTTTCCTCACAAGCAAGAGACAATCTCCAAAGGTCCTGGCATATAACTCCCCTCCCCCATTTTTCTTGCCAAACTTTGTGTCTTTAGCAGGATACCACAGGCACTTGTTAAAGCTAACACTGCAGGTTTTTCTGAGATGGAGCTGTTATAGGAGCACTTCAGCGTAAACTGAGATCACAAGGCAAGCTTTCACAGTGCAAAAACGAACATGCCAGCAAGCAGAACTCATGGTAAAACTCTCTTGAAACACCTTGTAACAATGCACAGGCAGCTATGTTACACTGCTTGAGTCAACTCACACTGCTGTACTACCCAGGCTGTGGGAATTGACTCTCAGTTCCATATACATGCATGCATTTAAGATTGAGTGCCAAAGAATCTTTATGATTTTCTTTCTTTCTTTTGGGGCAGAGAGAGGAGCGTATAATGCAAACATTAACACCTGTTAGGCACCTGAGACCATAGTTGGGCAGCTAAATAAAAGCCTGATTCTTTAATATGTCCCCCCCCCCCCCACATGTGGCTTCTGTAGTTTTTGCAACTCATTCAATTTCTCACCCTGACACTTGGTCTGCTGCTTCCACCCGCCTGCCGCCGAATCCTTTCTTCCATGCGGGTGTCCGCGTGTGTCCTCGTCGTCCTGCCTGCGCCTGCTGCAGTGCAGCCCCAGCAACCACGCTTTCCTCCGCAACGGCGACCGTGCCACCACGTGCAGGCGAACAGAGGAGGACAGACGCACTGCACGCATGCGCAGCGCGACTCGGCACGCCGGCCGAGTCGCGCGTGCGTGCGTGCGTCACTGACTAGAGACCCTCTGGCTGGCAAGCCACTAGAGGGCCTCTTTCTGGCTGTTCCAGACTAAGCGAGCGACGGAGCGAGTGAGCCTCAGCTAAGGGCAGGCGCAGTGAGCAGCATGAAAGGTGCCCGCCGCGGCACCCGCCACCAAGCCAGGCCACTGACTGGCTGCAAGCAAAGCAATGGGGGGGGTGTGGGTGGGCAGGCGCAGTGAGCAGCATGAAAGGCGCCCGCTGCGGCGCCCGCCGCCGCCAAGCCAGGCCACTGACTGGCCGCCAGCAAAGCAATGGGGGGGTGCAGGAGGCGCAGAAGGGACCGCTCGTGGGGGAGGGGGCGCCGATGCGCTCCCTTGACTGCTGCAGCGCTGCTGCACTGAGCAGGAGAAATTTGTATTAAAAAAAATTATTTTAAAAAAAATTGGTCATGGCGGCGCCCCCCATGTGACCCAAAAAGATGGCGCCCGGGGCACGTGCCCCCCCTGCCCCCCCTATAGTTACGCCTCTGGGCTTTAGTGTCATTTGATGCCTCTTGCTTCTTGGGACCCTCACACTCAAGGCTAAGTTTGAGAAAAACATCTCAATGAACCAGGTCTTTCTCATCAAGGAACTGGCCATACATTTTATAACTTGGAATGAAAAACTGAAATTAGCTCTTGGAATGTATCGTTTTATTTTTGATACATGATCAGCTATAGGAAACACCTGCTAGATAAAATGCTCCTTTAAAAAAAACCTGCTTGTTTCAATGGCCCTCTGGTAGCATCTGGACCTTATGAAAAAGGGCTCAAAATGCATTTAGCCCCATAACTGAAACATATGTTGATATAGTCACCATGCGGTGGTGGTCCCACTTTGTAAAACAGAAAGACAGGATTTAAATAAATAAATATATGCCAGTGCTGCTCAAATGGAGCATTGTTGATGTACGCATTTCACAGAAAGGAGAAGACCCTCATTCATATAAAAAGCATATGATGTTCTGCAGCCATATGAAAATAAATGGCTTGGCTACATGGGGCAGTGGGGGAATCTGTTGTGTATCACAAAATCAAGGTGACAATAATACTAAACAGGTTGGTTGAATTAATATTTAACCCTTCACCGGGCTTAGAGCATGGCTATACATTTCAGTTCTTATATGACAGCAGTTTCACCAAGTGAGCCTTGAACCTGTTGAGAATTATTAAGGGTGAAGAAAGTAGGAGGGGATAGTGAAGGATGGTGCCTAAGTCACCACTGACTGCCTTTTTCTGTTGATTGCTTATCTCCCCTTGTCTCTTCCAATAGTTAATTTTCTTTAGGGTCTGGGAAAGGGAGGAGCAGGGCAAATTAGCAGCTAATCTCCCTTGCTCCTCCCTTTCCCAACCCCTAGAGAAAATTAACTGCTTAGGAGAGAAATAAAGGGAGATGGACAATGGATCATCTATTCTTAGCAGCTAAAGATGCAACAAACAATGGACAGAAGAAAAGGCATGCAGTAGATCCGCCTTCATTGTATATCTGATTTCTGTCCCCTTTTAGCTTTCTCTGCCTGTCAGTGGGAACAATGGCGGATTAACAGAGAGGCAGGGTAGGCATTTGCCTATGGCGGCAAAATTTGAGGAATGGCAAATTTTGCTGCTCCTCAAATTTTGCTGCTCCTCTCTGGGGTGGTGGCAGCCTTCCTCCACGTGGCTGCTCAGCAGAGAAGTGAGAAGCCTGTGAGGAGAAACTGGGGAGGAGGGAGGGGAGCTGGAAGGAGCTCACTGTCCCCTATCCCAGTAAAAGGGGAAACTCTCCCCTCCCCACCCCCCAACCCTCTCTCCCTGGGTAAAGGTAAATACTTGGGTAAAGGGGAACTCTCCCTCTCACATTTATTAAAAAACCGCAAAAGGGGGAAATTTCTCCTCCCCCCCCCACTCACTGCAGCTGCCATGCCCCAGGCAAAGGGGGGAAATTTCCTCTCTCACTCCCTTGCTGTGCTGCTGCACAGCAGTGTTTTTTGTTTTAAAGGTAAAGGGTGGCAAAAAGGTTATTCTGCCCCTGAGTGGGAAAAGCTTCAGAATTCTCAACAGGCAGCTTCCTCATAGAGTGGGGCTGTTCTTACATAGTAAGTGTAATGAGTAGTCAGGCTCACAGTTCCGCCATAAAGCGATTAAAAAAAAAAATCTACCATGTGGTGGGCCCAGCCCTTTGAGTGTAATTAGATATTATAGGGGTCAGGTGGCTGCTACTAACTTATTGTCTCTCTCCACCCCTCACACAATCTCCTCAGCAGATCCTGGTATTCTAAATTTCTGACATGACATCATGATGCCCCCTATTTGCAGCAGCCAATGAATTAGAGTAGGAAGGGTGTGGAAATATTGAGCATGATGATGTCATACCATACATTTCTCTCTTTTTAGATGTTACCAAGGAGATGCACAGATGTGGTATAGATGGGGCAGGAAAAGCCACACATCCCCTGTAATGGCTAGTTGTGGATGCAAGCAGTCATTTGAATAGGTGAGAATTTGGGGGATATTTAGTCTTTGTGAAATCTAAATGGAAAAGGTTGTAATTTCAGTTTTAATGTGTAGGTAGACAGATGACAGAAAAACAGACAGTCTTCATTCAAAGGCCCATGGTGTCAGAGAGAGGATATTTTGTAAATGAAAATATTCAGCATGCTAGAACCTCTCTCCATGTGCTGTTGTACTACAGTTCAATAGATTGTATTTTCCTGAGAAAAACTGTATGGTAACTGGACAAAGGGGAACCTGCTCATTGTGCAAAGAGGTGCCTTTTAAAATGGTGGCTCTCTTCTATTTAGCAGGGAGAGAGCAACTGTCCATGTCCAACCACAGTACAGTGCTTTTCCGCTGGCTGTAGCTGGTGTCTACTCTTGTGTTTCTTTTTAGTGTGTGAGGCTGTTTGGGACAGGAAACTATCTTCTTGTTCTTTTTGCTATGTAAACTGCTTAGTGAACTTTTGTTGAAAAGCAATATATTTATTTATATTTATTTTTTACATTTATATCCCGCTCTTCCTCCAAGGAGCCCAGAGCAGTGTACTACATACTTGAGTTTCTCCTCACAACAACCCTGTGAAGTAGGTTAGGCTGAGAGAGAAGTGATTGGCCCAGAGTCGCCCAGCTAGTATGGCTCAATGGGGATTTGAACTCGGGTCTCCCCGGTCATAGTCCAGCACTCTAACCACCACACCACGCTGGCTCTCATATAAGTCATAAGCATTATTATTGTTGTTGTTGTTGTTGTTGTTGCCTATTACAGCCCAATAAATTGTTAAAACTATCTCACATGCTTCCCATCCCCAGAAATGTCAAGCATAATTGCCACCACTCTTCTTTGGAACAATCTCCGCCCCCCCCCCCCACTCCAATTTGTTCAGCTCCCCTAGCTGCTTTTAAGGCCCTTCTTAAGGGCTTACCCGTTTTGCCAGGTGTTTGCTCTCTAGATTTTATTTTTTATTCTTATTGGTATTGTTGTCCACCACCTAAAGTCTTTGGAGGAAGTGGTATATAAGAAAATTTTAACAAACAAACAAATAAATAAATTTATTCAAATCCATCAGCAAGTTAAATTGGAGGAAATATGTCAGCCAGTTTTCCACTTATGGAAGCAACTCTTTTTTCAAATATAGGTAAAAATGTGATATTGAGTATTATTCGGATCCACTGATCCAGGAGCACAAAAGGACTCATGGAACCCTGCCAAGCAGATATTTACAGGAGACTGGATGTGGCACTTGGTTGTGGGGGCATCTGTATCCTTGTAGCAACCACTTTCACATATGGTAGGAAGCGACATTTTTCAGAGGATCAGGGCTACTATGCTGTAAACTGCGCTGTGATCTCAGGATGGTGTGGTATTTTTGGTTAATCCATTCCTTGATCCAGGCTAGCATTTGAATCTGGCTTTAGTTCCTTGTATTCCTTGGAGTAGAGGTGGGGCTAACAAACAGCCATCAGCAAGAGCACTGAAAAGCCGTCTGCAAGCACCTGCCTCTCTGTACGTAATATCTATTTCATTAAACTATTAATATTGCCAATTCTACTCCACTGCCTTGTCCTTGCATACCACAACTCTCTCCTCTAGATTTGATCAGTGCAGGTGAGCCACTGTACTGCCATTGAAAGTGGGTGACATGGTTCTGGTGAAAAACCTTCCGCCTTAGAACAAACTGTCACTGCCCTTTTATTTGCATTATTTGATATAGTGCAGGATAAGAGGTACCATAATCACAGACCAGTGGGGTAATCACAAAGTCACAAGAAATATATCTTACTTCAAACTAGTGCAGAGCACACATCAGGCTTCATGCTCAGATGACAACAACTCCATACCCAGTGACAATGCTGCCCCATCCAGCTCTCCTGATCCACCAGTTTTCTGTTTCATCCCACCTTGGTCACCAGTGTAGAATCCAGGAGAGAGTTCTGGTATGCAAGGACAAGGCAGTGAAGTGGAATCAGGAATAGTAACAGTTTAATGAAATAGATATTAAGGTGATTCTCATGATAGCTCAAAAGCAGGCTAAGGGAGCCTAGCCCACTTTGGAGCGATCATGTGCTGTGGTGGGAGCCACACAGCTCCTGGCAGCTAACCCTCATAAATACCCCTCCCCTGAGATGAGGTTAATGGAGTGAGCACTCCGTTAACTTTGTCTTTTTGCTTGTGTGTTGCCGCAGCGTGCGGTGACACACAAGCAGGCCCCTGACCAGGAGGCTGCAACCAGCCTCCCGGGCTCGGGGGTCTCTCCAAAATGCCCCGCGCACTTGCGGCCCCCGATCCTCTTGCGCCATGCAGCCCCCGATCCCCACAGCCCCCACCAGCTCCATGACGGAGCCAGCAGTTGTGTGGGCAGCCGATCTGGCTGTCCAGGGCTGCCTTCCAATCGTCTGTGGGGACAGCGGGCTAAGCCCGCTCTCCCCACAAACCCCCTTATGGCTCTTCTCACCGATCATGAGAATCACCTCATTATGTACAGAGAGGCAAGTGCAGACTGCTTTTCAGTGCTCTGGCTGTTTGTTAGCCCCGCCTCCACTCCAGGACTGCAATACAAAAGCCCATTCAAAAGCTGGCCTGAATCAAGCAATGGATTAACCAAACACACCACAGACGGGATGCAATAAAAGTTAAAGAACAGAACCACCACCATTACTTTGGAGTAAATTCCATTCAAACCAATCGGACATAGTTGTATTTATGGTTAGAGGGACAGTGATATTTAACACTGAGGCTGTTTTCACACTCAAGCAAAACCAGGCTAACAAAGCCAAACCTGTTCTTGCCCAAGCGTGAGAACCGCCAGGATCATGCCCGATCCCAACGGCACCTCAGCGGCAAACCCAAGCCAGCCACCCTCTTAAATGGGGATAAGAGAGAGTGCTCTCTTAACCGTGTTTTGCTAATCGTCTGTCAGCCCCTGCTGCTTGCAGCCAGGGCTGGGAGACTACGAGGCTCCCAGCCAGCATCAGGAGGCTCTCCATAACGCACTTGCATGGGGCATTATGGGAGTTCCAGGGGCCTCCAGGCCCCCAAACCTCCCAGCTGCCAGTAGCAGCCAGTGAATGTCTGGGCGAGTGATCTGCTCACCCAACTAGAAGTCCAGGATCATCTGTCGGGGAGGTAAGCATTTTAAGGTTTCCTCCCCTGCAGCGTGGAGCCCTTCTCCGTGATCATGAGAAATTGCATCAAAGCGTGTAATGTCACAATTTTTTTTACCATTGTATTGGTTGTTAAAAGTTAGGACAATTAAAATTATTAATTGTCTTATTTCATTCTTTAGCAGAAAAACATATGTTGGTGACAGTTGAGAATTCTGTTAAATGAAGTAACAATTAACCATCATTAGTTTATAGTAGATTTCACTTCTAATTTATATGCTTTCATTTGCTCATTTTATGCTAAGAATTTCCTTCCACTGTATGTATGTATATTGTATGTTTGTATCTAACCACCTGGCCTCCACTCTTTCATCTTAGCATGGCTAAAATCTGGTATAGAAAATTGTTTAGGTAAAAATGCTCCCATCTTAAATCTTTACATTACTTAACATTGTCATTTTGTGATAACAAGACTAAGCATTTGCAGAAATGCATTGTGGGTCCTAATATCAGACAAAGGGGAAGAGAAGGACTGCTGATCTTTGTGTTTGATATTTTGTTTTCAAATCTGTAGAAAGAATGGACAAGTGTTTTAGTTATGTATCTTGTGAATTTCCTTTTCATAGATAGTTAACTTTTTTGGCTTGCTTTGTTTTGGGTGTCTTTTCTTTTCTTTTCAATTAGGGGGAAATTAGCTTCAAACTTGAAATGTTATTCTTTGATATGATTCAGATCTAGGTTACATGTGATATAATGATAAGGCAAATCTGCAGCATTCTATTACTTATGGGTTTAGGAGGTCAATATCTGTATCATCAATCAATGGACTTTTGCTGGAGAAATTGAGCTGTAGAATCTAACCCGCCACCCCCACCCCACTCCGTGTATGTGTGGCACATAAAGTAAAGTGTGCTGTCGGGTCGGTGTTGACTCCTGGCTGCCAAAGAGCCCTATAGTTGTCTTTGGTAGAATACAGGAGGGGTTTACCATTGCCTCCTCCCGCGCAGTCTGAGATTATGCCTTTCGGCACCTTCCTATATCACTGCTGCCCGATATAGGTGTTTCCCATAATCTCAGAAACATACCAGCAGGGATTTGAACTGGCAACCTCTGGCCAGTTCCCTGCTGCGCCATTAGGTGGCTGTGTGGTACATACATACCAGTAAAAGGGCTTGAATCTTGCAAGTGTTCCTCCTGTATGGAGGAAAGTGACTATGCACTCTCCCTTCACTTTTTGCCAGTTGATCAGGAGAAGAGGTGCTTTCTTTTGAGGATGTAATAGTATTGCAATATTTTTCATGTTTTTTGATCTTAAGCAATTTTCATGGAAATCCAATGCAGATTGAAATACAGAGAACTGAAAAAACATAGCATGTCCATTTCTTCACAATTCTGTGAAAGTCTGGACTTTGTCTCTAAAACTACTTGAGAAAACTGCCAACATTTGTCAGAAGGTATCATTCCCCATGTATTTCCAATGAGAGAGTTTTAACGCATTTTCTGGGAAATTAAGATTTTTTTCTCCAGGATTTTAATTTTACTGGTAGTTAGGCGAGGAACTGTCTTACCTGTGAAAATGGCATGGTTCTATCTTTCATGGTTAGGTCTGGGAATTTCTTGTCAATAAGCGAGTGAGGCCCAAGCATCTTTATAGATAAAGATATTGTATGTAAAGATGACCGGCACAAAGATAGATGAAACCAAATTTTAGTTGAACTTTTCAGCTTACACCTTCATCAGCAACAGATGTGTTGTTGTTTTTAAGGTTGTGTGCACACATACAGCTCACAAGGTATGTCTATATACCTTGTTTATATATGTATAATTTATATATGTATACACGACAGTAGAAACCTGGGTGGCTTGAGAAATACAAAAGCTGCTTGGATTAGTAAAGTATAAATAGGGTGCTCTCAGGAGCTAACTACACATTACAGTCATTTACTCACTCTTGTAAACACATGACTGGAACCCCAAGGTGGAAAGCAGAATGAGGAGTGTACTTTGGAGCTTGTGTGTGTGTGTGTGTGTGTGTGTGTGTGTGTGTGTGTGTGTGTGTCTGTGTGTGTTTTAAATGACAGACCATTCCATCATGTAAGCCTCCAACTTCAGTCTGAAGTGGAACAATCAAGAAGCAGATTTGTTTGCTGCTCATGAAAACTAGGCCAAGTACATACACTCTAATTATTCCTATTTAGAGGGAACAATCCCTGTTTTCTGGTATCCATCTCTAGTAAAACCAGTCTTTTTCTTTTTTTACTTTTAAGCATGCCTTGTTAAAATGGTGTGAGTGTAGGTTACTGCAGTTCTTCAGGGTTTAGCTCCTTCCTCTAGAAGTTGTTTCTGAGTTGGTAATTGATTACTTTTGTTCTAGTGCACATTCATATGAATGTACACGCATGCGCATTAAGGTGCCAAGCAGAGCATGACCTGCTACTTCACACTGCAACTGCTGAGTAATATTTTGAACTGTTATTAACATGTTACTTTTTTCAAACATATCCTTAATCAGTAATAGTAACAACCCCACCCCCACTTTTGGCTTTTGAATCAATGGATAATAGTCTATTGCAGAGTGAACCAATACAGCCAACAGCAGATGGAACCTTCAGGAATCTAGATTAGAATAATGCGAGGGGGCACGGATCTTTGTTGTGCGGTTATGGACTGGTTCAGATACCAGTCCCAGCAGCCCTTACTGCACATGAAGAGGTGGTAACTGGGCAAAGAGGCACCTTTTTATGTGGCGATTCTCTTTATTTCGCAGGAGGAGAGTAACTGGCCCTAACCACACCCAGTACAGTACCTTCAGTCACTGTTGCTGGTGTCTATCTTATATTTCTTTTAAGATTGTGAGCCCTTTGGAGACAGGGATCCATCTTATATATTCATTTATTATTTCTCTATGTAAACCGCTTTGGACACTTCTTTGTTGAAAAGCAGTATATAAATATTTGTTGTTGTGGGTACATGCTGAGATTGCATGTGCCCTGATGTCAGTGAAAGACATCCCCACAAACTTTCAGGGCATCTTTCAGTAGCATGAGAGGGGCATTCATTTGAATTGCCCCTTTACACATGCCCCCAAACAATTTAAATAGCACATTGGGATGTCCTTCAGTGATGTCAGGGAGGGGCAAGTTTTAGGCAAATATAGTTGATTAGTTTATTCGTCGTAAAGGTCATCTCTAGAAACTCTGAAGGTTGAGAAGATTCTTTAGAAGGCTTAACAGTCAATCTGCACATTCCAGATAATCACATGATGCAGCCCTGTTGGGACTATAGCACATCAAAGAGCTAAACTAGAACCTCTCTAGAACTTTTACATGGGTCAAGAGATTTTGACAAGGCAGAGAGTTTAATATACTGGCTGACATACTGCACAACATTTTGTTGTGGCACGGGGTGGTAGTAGGCCACTGAGGAGGCCCCCCAGAACATTTGGAGGCCCCCCTGGAGACAGGAGGCCATGGACCAGCACCCCAAGGTCCGTGGGACCAAGCGCCTCTGGAGGGCATGCCCTCTCTCCTATTGTTGCTCCCCTGCAACTAGTAACCATTGACAGACCTGTCCTCCATGAGTTTGTCTAAGCCCCTTTAAAACTATCCAAGCAAGTGGCCATCATCACATCCATCGCAGATAATTCCATAGATTTATTTTGCATGGTGTGAAAAAGTACTTCCTTTTCTTGGTTCTAAATTTCCTGGGCTTCAGTTTCAGAGGATGGCCCCTGGTTCTAGTGCTGTGAGAGAGGGAGAAATATTAATCTCTGTCCACTTTCTGTCCACTCCATGCATAATTTTAAACACCTCTATTTTATACACCCAGGGGTGCCAACCACCCACCAAACCCCAAAGCAATCGGATGCGTCTGTGATTATTGATGAATGTCTGAAGATTTTTCCAATTTTTGTATGTGTTCACGTTGCCAGCACATGAAAATGCCCGCTCGCTCTGGACGTTGGTGGGCAGGCAGGAGAGGAGACGTGCAGCAACCACTGCCAGGTCCAGCCAGACTTGGCGGTGGGTTGCCTAAAACTGCGTGTAGTCCATCTTAAGGTCTTGCTCCACAGGCTCCTCCAAGTACTGGGCAATGCATTGTGCAGCAACTGGTGGGCCTGGTAGGCTGAGCCTCCTGCAAACTGGGCAAGTCGCCAAGCCACACCCGCTTAAACCACTTGGCTGATTTAGCAGGAGGAACTGCCTGCTGCGTTGGTGCTGCTGCCTGGGATGCTGAGCCACTGGACTTGAAAGAAGAAGGGGCAGGTGCTGAAGGGACATCCACACTACTGCTGCTGGGTGTGGGTCACGCACACTTGAGGGGCACACCATCACCACCCTCCTGGTCTTTGCAGGTCCTAGTTACCTCCTCCTCCCTAACTCTCTTGACCAGGAGGTCCCTCCACCTGGGCAAGTTATCGGCACAACCAATATTGCCCTTGATGGTTGGGTGACAGAGACAAGCCAGGACATACTCCTCCCTGTCACCCAACACATCAACCAGCCTGTCGACAACCCCGACCCTCAGCCTTCCAGCCAGAGCACGTCCCTCTGGCGTGGTCAGCGAAGTCCAGAGTTCACTCATCAGCTTCTCCCGGAGGAGAGCTGCAGGCAGGGCCTAGCTCAGAGGAATGGTGTCGCCACACAAGCTCTTCATGGCAAACAGGAAGGGCTCAAGTGCCAACACCATCTTGGACATGAGCTTTCACTCCGCATTGGATTTGTTGCACATGCCCAAAGACTTGTTCCTCATCAGGTCGTTGAGGGCTACCTCCTGCTCCAGCAGGTGCTGAAACAAGAGGATTCCACCGGGTATCTACATTCGTGGAAATGAGATGTTGTGGAAGCCCATGGACACACGCCTGGACTTCTCACTCTGGTGGAAGTGGGCTGCAATCTTGCGGGACTTCTCCACAAGTGCAGCCCTGGCAGCAACAGCACCTACCATGGGGCGGCCATATTCCCTAGACACCTTCGCCTCCTTGAGGCCAAGGACATCCCTGACAGTCAGGTGGAGCATGTGTGCTATGCAGCAGATGTTCACACACTCCATCACTGTCTCTACCGCTGTGTTAATGTTGGACCCATTGTCTGTGACAATGAAGCCCCACGAGAGGTGTGGCAACCCACTGAATCACTCGTCGATTTTGGCAGCCAAGTATGGCTGCCACCTCCTCCTTGGTGTGCTTGACATCCAAGGTCTCCACATGTGAGACAGCCCACCTGTTCCGAAATGCGGTGTGGGACGTGCTGGAGCCAGAGGCAGCACCACTGGAGGTCTCCTCTCTCTCCGGACCCCACCAGTCGGCAGTCAGGGCCAGGAAAGCAGCATGCATCCCACTCACACTGTTCCACAGATCAGTGGTGAAATGCACGCTGGTGCCAGCCAGTGCTGCACACAGCATGGCTGACACGAGCTCCCTGCACTGCCTGTATAAGGAGGACACCACATTCTGGCTGAACGTGGTCCTTGAGGGGATGGTGTAGTCAGGCACTAGCAGCTGGCGTATCTGGTGGAAGCTGGAGTTCTCGACCACCTGAAAAGGCTGGTCATCAGTGGCCATTATCTCCCCTATAAGACTGGTGAGGAGATGTGGGTCCATATGACCAGGCCGCTTCATGCCCGACGACTGTGTCCACTGCTTGACTGGCAGCGTGCCCTGCTTCATGGAAGCTGGTTCATGGAAGCTTCATGGAAGCTGACAACCACCGTTGTCAGTGCTAGTCACAGGCACACGAGGCCACTAGTGCTGCCAGCAGGGTCAAGGAGATCCAGGTGAGACCGTTGTATGTGTTGCCACATTAAGGTCTTCCCCAGATACTTCATATTCTTGCCCTGACTGACCTGTACCCTGCAGTGGATAGAGCGAGCAGCGGTTGGGACATCTTGAGGGACCTCAAAATGCTGCCAAACATCACTTCTCTGGGAGCCTCAGATGCCCTGGGTGCCATCTTGGGCCTCTTGGGTGACGGTGGACCTAGGGCAGCTGCTGGTGCTCACCCACCGCTGTCACCTACCCCCCTTCCACTCTCCACAGGAGAAGAAGGGTCTGGCTTCACAGGCAGAAGGACCGCCCCCTCCACCTCAGCAGCACATTCTTCCTCCTCAGAGCCAGACTGGGAGGGCCCAGCACCAGACTCCACCAGGCCCTTGCATCATCAGAGGGGGCCCCACTGAGTGGTGAAAGGAGCGTTGGAAGGGCTGCAAGAGGGAGGGAAAATCTGGCTGCACTACCAGCCGTCAACTCCCTGCCGTCTGCCCCAGCGGTGCACCACCACCCGATGGACCTGCCACTGGTCCAGGAACTGTTTCGGCAGCAGCAGGCTCCTCTGGATAGGAGAGCCTTCATGCCACCACCTCACCTGGGCCAAAGAATTCACCGATGGGGACCTGTGGGACTCCAGGATAGCATCTTCTCTGTCCACCATGGTCCCCTGCACCAGCTTGGGGGCCCCTACACCTCTGCCTGCCCCTGCTGCAAGCTTTGCTCACAACACGGTGCTCAGACATTCCTGCAGAAGCTTTAATTTTTTTTTAAAAAATTGGAAAATGGGGGGGGGGGAGAATGGGAAGGGGATTTAAAAAACCTATTTGGGAGGGGAAAAAACCTTTTTTAAAAAGCCCATGGGGGAACCTTTAAAACACACACACACACTATTGGGGGGAAGCCTATTTAAAGAAAATCTCTTTTTAAAAAAGCTTACCTACCCACTCCACCCACAACAATACAATACAATAAAAAACAAAGCAATGAATCAATAAACTACAAAAGGGAGGAAGGAAACCTGTAAAAACAAGAGACAACCTGCAAAGAAAAAAAACACAGAAAATATACCTCCTACACTGAAACACAAAAAAGGAGGCCCTATTTAAAAAACACTAAAGGGGGGGAAAGGGGACCAAAAAAATAATAATCACTTACCCCCTACATCATCCTGGAGATCTTCTGCCCCACACACTGGTCAGGATAAAAAAGAAGGAATCTCAGACTAGTGGCAGGCTGGCACAGTGTGGGCGGGCAGGCACAGCCAGGGCGGGGGTAGAACCCCAGCTAACTTGGCAAAGAGGCACCTTTTAACGTGATGATTCTCTTTACTGAGCAGGGGGAGAGTAACTGGCCCTATCCACCCCCAGCACAGTACCTCCAGTGACTGTTGCTGGTGTCTGTCTTATGTTTCTTTTTAGATTGTGAGCCCTTTGGGGACAGGGATCCATCTTATTTATTTATTATTTCTCTGTGTAAATTGCCCTGAGCCATTTTTGGAAGGGCGGTATAGAAATCAAATAAATAAATAAATAGACAAATAGGGCAGAATGAAAAAGCTTTCCAGCAATTTTACCCAACCAAAAATGAATTAAAAGTAAAAACACTAAGACAAATAATTCTTGTGGGGGGGGGAGGCTTTGGGAATGGGTTTGGAAGGAAAGAAAGGAGATGGGGAGAGGTTCTGGAGTCTGGAACAGGTGGTATGCTAAGCACAGCAAGAAAAGGATTAACAAAGAAAAGCACCTGCTCCAGAGAAAACAAGGGGAACACCCCCACCCCAAGAATCCAGAATAAAATAAAAACAACTGGTCTGGCAGTGGCTGCATTGCTGAGGAGACTCTCAATTCAGCCAACAGATTTTAAAGCAGTAGCCAGCCTCCAAAAGCAAAAAAGTTGGGGGAAAGTGTGTGTGGGGGAGTGGGTTAGGGAAATAGATGGGCCAAAGAAAGGCCTCAAGCCAAAGGGCCTGGGCCCCCCTGGTCCAAAGGAGGGAGAGAGACACAGACACTCACTCACTCGGGGGGGGGAATAAAAGCAGCAGGACAAACACACAGCAGAACAGACACACAGTGGGGAAACAAGGTTTAAAGCAGGGGCAGCGAGAAACAGGCAGAAGGGAACGGGATTGGGAACAAAAACACAGCACCAGTCTGCCAGGCAGACTCTCACCACACCAGCAACAGCAGGGCCAGAGGAAGCCAAGCAGTAACTGCAGCCAGAGTGATTTGGCTAGGCTAGAGGCTTGGCTTTAAGTAGGATTTGAAACTCCCTCCTTTGGGAGCCCCCACCTTTGCCCTCCCCCTTGCCAATAGGGTGCCAGTTCTCAAGGACTGGCACAGTGCACAGCCTACCAGAGAGCCAGACTCATCTGGCCAATCAGGGAAGCAAGAGCTCAGCCAACGAAATCAAGGAACACAAGTCACACAAAATGGAGGACAAGATCTAAAATGGCCACTAGAACCTTCAAACCGGCTTGAACAGGCTCGAACTGAACCAGGGCTCAGTCGGTTCGAACTCGGACCAGCATTGCCAATGCAATGCCCTGTTGGGTCTGAATTTGAGCCTTCAAACCGGTTTGAATTTGAGCCGGTTTGCACATCCCTAGTCTCTGGGGTTTCTCAGAAAGACCATATTGTGCCTATTTTAAAACACTTGCACTGGCTCCTGATATGTTTCCAGGCAAAATACAAGTGCTGGTAATTACCTTCAAAGTCCAAAATGGCCTAGCGCCAGGTTACCTGAGAGAGTGCCTTCTTCTGCATGATCCCCACTGCATATTGAGAGAGGTCTGTCTCCGACTGCCACCAGCTCACCTGGCAGCAACCTGGGATCAGATCTTCTCTGTAGCTGCTCCTGGGCTGTGGATATGCTCCTTATAGATATTAGAGTCTTAAGATCTTAACCAGCCTTTTAAAGAGCCCTAAAAACACAACTCTTTAGCCTGGCCTTTAGTGATATACAAATGGTTTCAAACTGTTTAAATTTTAATTGTTTTTAATAAATTGTGTATTTTGTTTTTATCTGTTTTATTTTATGTGAACCGCCTAGAACCATCTGAGTGAGGCGGTATGAATGAATGAATGAATAAATGTGCAGCCCCCCCAAAAGTACATATGCAGCACTAACATCCTACTTCTGAAGTGTGGATGCTTGCTTGGGGATAATTATTGCAGATCCCTCTCCTTCCATAAGTTCTTAGTGTGATCCGGATAATCTTTCATTAGTGGCCTTCAGGAGAGCCCTTAATCTGTTTGGCCTGGCCTTCCAGGATTTTTAAACTTTTAAAAACTGCAAATGTTTGGCCTGGTTTTCCAGGGTTTTTGTGGTTTTTTTTAAAAAACTGTTTAAAATGTTTTAATTGTTAATGGTTTTATGTTATTTTTATAGTTTCTGATTTTAACTGTTAATTGGTTTAAGTTGTTTTTATTTTATTGTAAACTGCCCTGAGCCACTTTTGGAAGGGCTGTATAACAAACAAACAAACAAACAAAAACAAACAAACAAAGGGTGAAGTTGCAGGACAAATGTCCAGTGAAAAATGTATTTGTTGAATAACTTATTCTGAGGGCATCAACAGGCTTCACCCAGGTAACTGGATGGAAAGAAGGCTTAAACCCTTTTTCTCCCTGACCCTGCCTTGCTGGAGCAACAAGGCAGAGCCTCACCCAGGGTCTAGACCAGGCTGATGGGTCTGGCAGAGAGCTTGCAGCAGAGCCTGGCCACCTGATCACCTGGCCACCCCACCTGGCCACCCCATCCAGTTGTGGGGTGGGATGCAAGGGGCTGGGCCACCTGCCCCTGCATCAGCCCTGCGCAATCTGCAAAACTGCCTCAGACACAGCCTGGCCATACCTACTGTACCTCCTTGCTCTTTCCATATCCCCTTCTGCTAATGCATTGCAATGCATTAGGAGTCTCTCCCCATTCACAGAACTGTGTGTGACCTTCTGCTCTTGCCATCCAGCTAACCTGCCCTTTAAGTTGTGAGGGAGTGCCAGTCAACTGAATTTGCCCAATCTTTGATGCCATCCTGGTGAGGGTGAAAAAGACCCATACACCCCAGCCAATTTTTGTCTTCATTTGTTTTATGTTGTTGTAAACTGCCCAGAGACGGTAGTTTGGGGCGGTCTACAAATTTGATAAATAATAAATAAAATAAATAAAAGAATTTGGTGATGCAAGCCAAAAAAAATTCCCACACAGCCTCTGCAGATACCTGGCTAATTCCAGGGAGGATCTAGCTTACAGGGAGGTTGTGTGGGCGTGCTGACCCAGCCCATAATGTCTGCCTTGCTTATATACTGGTGCTTCCAGCCTCTTGTGTTCTCTCGTGAGAAGCAGGAGCCTTAACCAGAAGCAGAGCCTTAACCTCATAATCACCCAACATGCCGCCTCTTTCTTTGCGCAACACAAAACATCCCTCGTTGCATTTGCCGTAAGGGAGCAAAGGCCCCATTCTATGATGGTAGCATCTTCTTATGTTTTTTAAAATATTGCCATGATTATTTTGTATTTCTACACTGTTGGCTGCTTGAATTCCTACTGAAATAAAATCAGGAGAGGAATTTTAAAAATAAAACACTTGATCTAAGACATATAATTTCCAAGTGTTTACTTGTAGGTTCATAGCTCATGCTCAAAACTTAGACTTCCCCTCACCTTTTGGGACATTTAAGAGTTTAGAAAATTCAGATTTGACATACACTCTACCTCCAATGGAAAATCAGCACACTTTAATTCCTTTTAATCACTCTTTAATCAGAACTTTCATTCCCTTTAATCACCTTTAAATTAAGCACCATTGTTTTCAATGGAGTGACAGCTCGCAGAATGTTTGCATGGTAAATGTTCTGTGTTTGAGCAGCGGGGAAAGGACCTGGAGAAAGGAATGGGTGGGTGGGTGGGTACAGGCTATACAGAAGTGTGGGGAAAGCGAAGAGGAGATAGAAAACTGAGGTCCTGGGATGGAGGTCTAGGCAAAAAGAATGCAGGTAAGGAAGAAGTGCTGGGAAAGATGGGGGAAAGAAAAGAAAGAAGACTGGAAGAAGGAGTTGTAAGGAAACTCTGGAGGAAACAAGGGCTGGAGAGAAAGAGGGGGCAGCAGGGAGAAAATCTGGAGAAGGAAAAGGGAAATGAATGAGGATGAATGAGAGATGGAGGAGGAGGAGAGGACGTTTCCATGCACAAAGAAAGAAAGCAAAAAGAGAGGGGAGGGAGGGAGGGAGACTGACATATGCAGAAAAGTATCACACAAAACCCCAAACTGTTCCTGACATTCTGCCCATCATTTTTGAAGGGCCTTTGCCTAATACATAAATAAAACACTGCCACTGAGTACACTGCTGTGGTAAAGACTCCAGCCAGTAATACGAGGAATCTTGCAGGGGGTGCAATATGTCACAATGTGTACAGACTACATGAAATATAGAGGCACTCCTTACAAACAGACACACACAAACATACTAAGCATAGTGCTAGTCTAAATATATACAAGAAGTTCTAAATAGTACTAATATGGTCTACTTTCTGCTTCTTTTAACATAGTGACTCTTACTTAGCTCCTTTTAAATTGTTTTGTGCCGCAGGACATTCGTGGACTCTACACCTGCAAATTTGCATATCCACAGTTGGGCAATAGACACCTGACCTCTGCATGCGCAGGAAAAAGTGTGGGGGTGTGGGGGGGAGTGTGGGGGGGTAATGCATCTACCTCACATATCTTGGAACACCATGGCGAATCAGCAATAATACCTGTCAGAGTCTTCTAGGATCTCCTGCCATTGTGCTGTGAATTTGGTTTGTATCCATCTGTGACATATACTTTGAATGGCTATACTCAAATATATACTTTTCAAGACAGTTTAGCACATTTTCCTATACTTTGTGTGACCTATACTTTGAGTGGCTGTCATGCTTAAAGAATGTGGCAGATCAGCCAAAAACAAAACAAAACCCCAAACACCCTATCAGGCTCCTCTAGGAGCCCTTCCCATGTCCCGTGAATTTGGTGTGTATCTGGCTGCCAACACAAGAGTTATAAAGGGGTGCTACCTATATCTTTAGGAGTCATCATCTTGAAATAGTGTTGGAGTGCCAAAAACAAAACAAAACCCAACCAAACAAAAAACATCCACCCTCAGGGTCCCCTAATATCCTCTCCCATGTACTGTGAATTTGGTTTGTAATCGACTGTAAATGCAGAAATTGTTAGAGGGGACAATGTACGCACACAGAGACATGGTGATCTGATAAGCCTTCTTCCCTTTGGAAAGTAGGCCAAAAATAGGTTTTCTATCTGGGAGAGAAACAAATTTTCTCTCAAATTAAACTGGAACTGATTTCTGATTTCAGGTTTAGTGGCTGAAGAACTGGGACAGTTTGAGGTGACAAAGGAATGTTCTAAACTGTCTTGAAAAACTAAAAATTAAAAAATTGCCAGGGCCAGATGGGACCCACTCAAGAATTCTGAAGGAACTCAAATGTGAAATTGCTGATCTAGCAAAAATATGTAACCTGACCCTACAATCAGGCTCTGTACCAGAGGACTGGAAAGTAGCCAATGTGACTCCGGTTTTCAAAAAGGGATCCAGTGGGGATCCAGGAAATTACAGATTGGTCAACTTAACCAGTGTTGGGTAGGGATGTGCAGACTGGTCTGGCAGTCCGGTGGTCCGGTGAACCTCCAGACAGATCTGCAATTTTTTTAAAAAAAAATTTTTTAAAAAAAATTTAATACCTGCAGTCCCTTTGGTGGGCTTCTAGTAGGCCGCGGGGGGGGGGTGTCCATGAAGGCTCCCCCTCCTCCCACCGGCCTCTCAAATTACCACCACGGCTGGGTAAATTGAGTATTTTTGGCCCTTTGGGGCTTCTGTAAAGGTGCGCAGCAGCCATTTTGGCCACCGCCACACATGCATACATTGCCTCTATACATGGCCTATGGCCTCGCAGAGGTCATTTGCGCATGCACAATGGCCATTTTGGAAAAAACAATAAAGGCCAACATTGGAAGCTGTCAGTCCTGCTGCCAAATTCATCGAAGTTTTCTTCTGCCATATGTATTAACAGCAGATCAGTTAGCTTCAGGGCATTGTTTTAATTTGTTTTTTAAATGTGTAGACTGCCTCCAAACTTCTGTCCCTCGGCGGTTCAGAACACAGATTAAAAATAAAAACCTTAAAACAGTTTAAAACCACAGGCCCATTAAAAAGCTTTGGTAAAATAATAAGTCTTTAGAGACTTCTAAAAAGTTGTCAGAGATGGGGTGGCTCTTATTTCAGCAGGGAGCACAGTCCGGAGTCTTGGGGCAGCAACAGAGAAGGCTCATCCCTGCAAAGCCACTAGACGAACTGGTGGCAACTGTAGCCAAACATCTCCAGATTATCTCAATGAGTGGTGGGGGTCATGGCGAAGAAGACATTCTCTTAAATACCCAAGGCCCAAGCTGTTTAGGGCCTTATAGGTTATAAATAATAGTAAACATAATTTTTAATTATGTTAATCTTTTAGTGGTTTTATATTGTGAATGGCTCAGGGACCTTTTTTGTATGGGGCGGTATATAAATGTAATGAACAAACAAACAAATAAATAAAGCTGGACAATACTGGTATCAAGAGCTATACAGTAGAATAACTTCTCTACCTTTCAAATTCTAGGGTATTTCTTTCACTCTACATATGAAGAAGTTGGTTATAAAGCTCATGTATTAAGACATCAATTGGTCTAAAAGGTACTGCCTTATTTTCCCTTCAAATTCTAATTTGTATTCTTGTTCTATAGTCCTGTAGTGCTCATCAGTTGATTTTCCATGCTTTCTACCTGTTTTTGATAGATCTCACTTTTGAGATTTTCAGCAAAACGTAGTCACTACAGCTCCTCCAAAATAATAGTAATTATAGCAATAGAATACTGCGCAGGAGGAGGCAATGGTAAACTGCTCCTATATTCTACTAAAGACAGCTACAGGGCTCTGTGGTTTCTAGGAGTCAACACCAACTCGACGGCACACTTTACCTTTAGCAGTAGCAGTAGTACTTGTACCTGCCAATTGAGGCTCAGGGCACTTCCGTAGAAATACGAATACAAGTATTTATATACCACTTTTCAACAAATGTTCCCAAAATGGTCTATAAATTAATAAATAAATAAATCAAGTAAAATGGATCCCTGTCCCCAAAGGGCTTACAGTCGAAAAAAGATAGACACCAGCAACAGCCGCTGGAGGGATGCTGTTCTGGGGATGGATAGGGCTAGTTGCTCTCCCCCTGCTAAATAAAGAGAATTGCCACTTTAAAAAGGTGCCTCTTTGCTCAATTAGCAGGGGGCCATTTGGATTAATAACCCATAAGATATTTGAATAAAAAGGTCCGCATATGTTTTTTAATGGAGAGGGGAAATGAACACTGATGGATATATGGAGGGAAAGGGCTGAACAACAAAGCTATTACAACAAGGAATCATGACAAAGATGTGCTTCAGACAAATTGTGTGAAGCACCGAAAGGAAGTCTGCAGGGAGAGCAGGTTTGACCCGCTCTCCTTGCAGATGGTTGCTTGCCCTTCCTCAGGCAGGTGCATCACCTGCCCAGATGAGCGATTGCTTCCGTGCGGTGCTTCCGCGCCTCGCTCGGGCACTCCAAGGGTCAGGCACAGGGAAGCACTGCCACGTGCCACCCCACCCCCAGAACCCAAATAATGCACCACACAAGTGCACAGGGCATTACTGGAAGCCCCTCTCCTCCGGAGTGTGTCCACCGTGGCTGCAAGCAGCCGCAGCAGTCACACAACAACTTAGCCCGGTTTTGGGGCTGACTTGCGCCCAAAACCTGGGTTAAGCGGCAGGATAGTTAAGAGGGCTTGCCGCCATGCCACTGCCGGGAGCCGCATGGGTCCCGGCGGTTCTCACATGCAGTGAAAACCGGGCTGGGCTTCCCTAGCCCGTTTTTCACTGCTCATGAGAATAGCTTCAAAGTCTCCTTTATCTTCTGCGTAAGGGCATGCCTCCTCCAGCATGTCTGTAGTTCTGATATCTGAGCACAGACAACCAGAGTCAGATCCCAAAAGTTGGTCTCACATGTAAGCAGTCTGTACCATTCTGGATATTGTTTTGGTTTAATATATGTGTTGTGGTAGCAGTAACACTATACCAATGTGGAGCCTTAAATTAAATCACAATTTTGTATGTACAACAGCTTGAGGTTCGTTGAATTTCTCTGTTAACAGATTTATCTCATTGTACTGATCAATAACTTAGTCAACAGCCCAGTTAAGTTTAAAGCTTTGGATGTAAAGATTTTCACAACTTTATTGACTTCAGTGGTACTAAATAGTCTAAAATCCAGTTATTTCTGTAATACATGAACCAACAGTTACAATCATAGTTTTCAGAGTAGTCACTCAATATACAGGAACCAAAGAATGTCACAACTTTTGTGTGCCCCAAATGGTTCCAGCTTGTGTTTTTCAAACAGCAGCTCTCAATACCACATAGCAAACCCTTTTTGAAACTGAGGGAATTTTTCAGAACAGTTTGTGAGATGGCTGTTCAAAGAATTAAAAATTCTACTGAGAATTCCCAAGCCCTTGAGCATATTTTAAGTAGCTCTTTGGATCCTGGCTATAATTTTTATTAATACTTTAGAAAACCCAAGGTTGTTTAGAAAGTAAAACATATGAATAATAGACATGATCCACAAAGAAAGTATTGAACTAATTGGGAAATGTAAGATGAGTCCAAATTATAAGTGGTAAGGATATTTGGTAAGGATCTTTTCACTTTTATTTTCTATGTATTTACTCAGTTGGACAAAGAAAGTGTAGATTGTATTAACAAGATGTTTTGACCTAATGAGATTTTCCATTAGAATAACTTTTGATCAAATGGTACTCTGGGCCACTCCATTCGTTTTAGCCAACCAATAAGACACATTTATGTCAGCAGAATTCTGAACATATGCAAGGCAGATGGAATTTGTCCTACAATGTATACAATGTACCCAATGCCAAATATCTGATGCAGAGGCGTCCTTACCCCCAGACCTTGGGGCCCTGATCCATGGCCTCCAAGGTCTGGGGGGCCTCCAAATAGCCAGGGGGGCTCCTGCCACCACTCCATGTCCACTGCGCCACTGCACCACTGCGCCACTGCACCTCCTTCCCCACCCCCATAATTTCAGCTGCCTTGTGCACGGCTGAGGGGTGGCGGCCATGGTTAGGGCTGGAGCGCCTTGCACTTCTCAAGAGCTGCTGGCTGGACAGACAGTCCCAGTGGTCGCTCCGCCCACCACCACTCACCACAACCATCGGGGGGAGGCCTGCTCGGTTCATCCCCAGCCACCACCTCTCAGCCGCCACTCCTCGGATGCAGACATGGTGACTGAAATTGTGGAGGGGAGGGAGGTCTGGCAGGGAAGGGCAGTGGGGGGCCAGGAGGTTTGGGGGGCCTCATGGCAGGAGCAATCCAGGCACCAAATTTACCTAGGTGAGCCACTATCTGATGCCTTGAACACTATACAGAAATCAAGTTATTTAGAATTGGATTTTCAAGGACAATTTAGCATTTCCCATGCCAGTCTATATCTTTATTACTGTAAAGTATGCCATCAAGTCGACTTCAACTCCTGACGCCCACAGAACCCGGTGGTTTTCTTTGGTAGAATACAAGAGGGGTTTACCATTGCCTCCTCAGTATGAGATTATGCAGTATGAGATTATGCAGTGACCGGATTTCAGTATTATATAGAAGGTTGACATTCAATGCAGTTGTTATGGTCTATCAGATATCACAGTTGCATTTAGGTAGAGGAAGTTTACCCATCAGGGACATCCTTACCTAACTGTTTCAGGGAGCCTTCACCATTGTTTGACAGATCTTGTATGCAATGGCACAAAATCTAGAGACACAAGAAGTAACAAATACAGGTTACATAAAAATCCATTGATCTTCCCTGAAGGTTCCCTAAAAGAGGTAAAATCAATTTGCTGTGTGGAGTGCTGTAAAATTTACAATGAAGTAAAATATGAGCCAAATTATCAGCTTTGTCTGATCCACAGGACTATCACCCCTTGCACAGATGATAGGGTATCTTTTTAAATCTCCCCTCCAACCAAGTTGATGGGAAAACATTATAACGAGCTAAGGCTCTCCAATGGGTTGGACATGTCAGATTATAAAGATAGCTTGCCAGAGCTAAAACTGAGGTGACCCACCAATTCCTAATACAGTTAGGGAGTTTGCTTCTCTCTTCCTGTGATTCGATATCTAGAAGACGTTAGTCTATAATTCTATTGGCTTGATCAAACCCCCACAGCAATTAGAGATTCAGAGGAGAGTCAAACGATTTAGATTTCCCCCATTAACTTGGGTAACCAGTTAGAGTGGGTCTGATCCAAAACTAGGTGGAGCAATCCACTTGGTTGAAATTTAGCCAATATTTAAAGACTGTCAACCACTCTCTGGTCTCCACCTTATTCACCCCAGTCTCCCGCCTTAAGGCTGAGTTGGATACACCTTTTGGCATTTGAAGAACCATTCTTAGAAATTTAGTTTGAACATCCTCCATGGGGGTTCAAATACAGACCCAATTGAGCTCCAAAGAGCAGTTGGACCATTGACTTGGCTTGAAACAGTTTAATAGCTGCTGGGACAAATTGTCCCCCTTTGGAACTATAGAACCTTGAAATCACTGTAGCACTTTGCTGTGCTGTTTGTGTTATTTATTATTTATTGCATTTTTATACCGCCCTTCCCAATTTGGCCCAGGGCGGTTATATATTCTAAGTGTGCTCCCCCCCCCCCCGGAAGTGTGAAACACCACCTGCAAGTACTTAAAACACTTAACCTGGTCAATCATGTTGGTATTGATTCTCCATCTATGAGATCTGGGTCTCTTGGCGAAGAGCATTACTTTAGTTTTTTGGTAGTTAATTAGCAACGGTCTTCTAAACAGAACTGGGAAAGTGCCTTTACTAGTGTTCTCCTAAGGCCGGTGGGTGTCAAAGATAAAATCACTGCATCATCAGCGTAAAGAAGTATAGAGATCTGCCTACTTGCTATCTTGGGTGTGTGTGTGTGCATGTCTACCCTATTCAGATATTTAATGTGCATTAATATAGAAGTTGAATAACAGGGGGCTAAAACACATCCTTGCTTAATGCCAGTGCCTGTAGGAATTGAGTTGGATAAATCACCATTGGGATTATGTCTTACACGAAGAGATGTATTGTTGAATAATTTATGAATCAAAAATAACAGACATTTGTCAATTGAGGATGCACTAAGCTTGGACCATAACAGATCTCTCAGGATAGAGTCACAAGCAAATTTGAAATCAATGAAGGCAGCATATAATGAGGAACCAGATTTACTGCCATATTTTTCTGTAAGGTGTTGGAGTACTAGGCTTTGATCTATTAGAAACCCCTGCTAACTTGGCAAAGAGGCACCTTATACATTTAATGTGTTTTTAAAACACTTTAATTTTTAATTTGAATTATGCTGCATTTTCCAGTGGTTTCCATATCATATTTCATGATCTGATAGTATCTTTAAAAGCATATTTTTGCAAAGTTTTGTTTCCATAAACAAGTAAAACTTAACTCCTTTTAGAACTAAATATTTGAAACCAAGTTGTGCTCCAAACCTGATGCATGCATCAAGGTGCATTGAAATTTTCCTGCACATCACTGAACTATTTTATTACTAATAGTAATTGAGTTTGAGCAAGTATACATTTCATTGAAAATCTTAGATAATTTGTAAGCTTTCCTTCAAATTAGGATCACAGAACTGGTTTAGACTGTTACTGAATCCATGCTTATAAAGTAGGCTGCCATCCGGATGTTACTCCAGAGTAGTCCTGTTGAAGCTAAGTAGTTCTTTAGAGTTAAGTAGTCCTTTAGAGTCCTTTAGAGTTAGTCCTAAGTAGTCCAACTGGGTAACTTTATCTGGATTATCAGCTATTGTCTGTGATTGGAATTTATTGTATGTAAAACAACATGTGGGATATTCTAGGTACAATATGTATGGTGTAGGAATGCTGCATGTGCTAGGATATGGTAGTGGTTGAGAGCATCAGCTCAGTCATCATTTGGTGACCTAAGACAAGCTACTATTTTCTGCATCCTAGATTGCTCAGAAATTCCAAGGCAGCTTTATATGGGCAACTTCCTTTGCAGGAAAAAGTATTACAGACTGTGATGTATGTATAATACCTATTTACTTACAGATATTCTCATTGTGAAGTAGGAAAGTATGTAAGTACATAGACAGTGCTAGTCCTAAAATAGCACTAGTTCCCTCACAGTACCAGCAGAACCCATGCAGCCCTCTTAAAGCTGCTTCTTCACTCTAGAAGCTCACTGTGGACTGGGTCTCACAGTCAGTGAGACCCGGTTTCTTTGAGTGAGCGGGGAGAGCGGGCTAAGCCTGCTTTCCCCGCTCACAATCAGGGAGGGAGCCCTGGGTGGCCGGATTGGCTGCCCACACGATTGCCGGCTTCGTGACAGAGCCAGCGGGGGCTGGCGAGCTCGGGGGCCACATGGCCCCCAGAAGCCCCAGTATGCCCTGCGCAAGCACACAGGGCATACTGAGGAGACCCCCGGAGCCGGGAGGTGGCTTTTTGCCTCCCCTCCAGGGCTCTACTTGTGAGTAGCCGCGCCGCGGAGCTGCGCCGTGGCTACTCACAACCAGATAGCCCGGGTTTGCGGAGTGCTCACTCCACAAAACCAGGCTATGGGGAGGGCTACAGGAGCAGGTTACCTGCTCGAGAACCACCGGGCCCGCAGCCGAGCCTGGTGGTTCTCATGATTAGCAAAAATCAGGCTAGGCTCTCCTAGCCCGATTTTTGCAAATCGTGTGAATAGCCCCTATTTCTCTTTCTCTGGGCAAGTTAATAAATGGCTCCTTTGTTTCTTCTAACAGTTCAAACATAGTTTTCAGTGTTCACCTAGGCAGATTAGCTGGCTTCTTTACATAGAAGGTAGTTTGATGGGCAAGATAGCCCAGGTTATATCAAGAACTGGGGAAAGAATCATTTTGCTTGATCAGCAGCAAGTTTTCAACACTACTAGCCCTTCATCTGAACTAAGGGAACCATTATACTGGTCTGTCTTGCAAGGATGTTTTATGGGTTACAGAGGAAATGTTAAGGTTGGACTGACAACCACAACCCACTTCTGCAGGGATGAATGACTTATTTGGATGGTTCGCCCAAGAAGGGTTTAAGATCCATTAGGATTACAAGAAGACTTGGAGGGTTTTAAGCTTGGTTCTGTCAGCGATCCTGTCAATGCCCTGGTTCAGACTTGGAATAAAGAACTAACTAGGGCAGTAGACACAATTGCTCCTAAGAACCCCTCCCAACCAGCTTCCAGATTAGCCCCTTGGTATACAGAAGAACTATGGGGACTGAAGCAGCAAGGCAGGCAGTTAGAGCAGGTGGAGAAAAACCTGACTCAAATCTTACAGATTACAGCACAGAGCACATATGAAAATCTATTCTCAGTCAATACATGCAGCAAAGAAGCAGTTCTTATCTGGGCCCATTTCAAACTGGCTTTCGGGTGGACTATGGGATTAAGACTGCCTTGGTTGGCCTGATGGATGATCTCCAATTGGGTATTGGCAGGGGGAGTGTGACTCTGTTGCTCCTCTTGGATCTCTTAGCAGCTTTTGATATCATCGACCATGGTATCCTTATGGACTGCCTGAGGGCACTGAGAGTAGGAGGCACTGCTTTGCAGTGGTTCTGCTCCTACCTCTTGGGTAGATTCGAGATGGTGTCGCTTGGAGATTGTTGCTCATCAAAGCAAGAGTATTTATTATATGGAGTCCTACAGGGCTCCATTCTATCTCCAATTCTTTTTAACATCTACCTAAAACCGCTGGGAGAGATCATCATCAGGAGATTTGGTGCAGGATGCTATCAATATGCTGATAACACCCAGATCTATTTCTCCATATCAGCTTCATCAGAAGATGGTTTAACCTCTCTGAATGCTTGCTTGGAATTGTTAATGGACTGGATGAGGGAAAATAAACTGAAGTTGAGTACAAACAAGACAGACAGGCCTGACCTTAGGGCCCTGGGCCCCAAGTTTGGAGGGGCCCCACTGTGCCAGTGAGCGGCGAGCAGCCTCGCAGACTGCCCACGTGCTCAGCTCCTAGTGGTGGCGCACATGGTAGCCACTGTGGCTGCCCACTGCCACCATGTGTGCTGCCTGGGGGAAGGGGGAAGCAAGCCCCGTGCCCCCTGCACCTGACGCAGGGGGTGCAGCTCCACTCTGAAACAGGGCTGCACACTCTGTTTCAGAGCAAATACTGGCAGTGCTGCATTCACAGTGTGGATTTACAGGGGCCCCATTTCAGAGTGAGGCCACACCCTCTACTGCATCTGACATCAGACACTGATGATCTCAGAGGCAGGGGGCAAGCCCCACAAGGGATGGTGCTGAAGACAGAGGTATTCATTTTGGGAAATCTGAATTTAGGAAATTATTTTTATTTTTATTTATTTACACAGTCAGACAGGTGTTATTGACTGGTTTGTTTTATCCAGACATCGAGTCCTTCCCAAGGACCTGGAATGGCTGAGTTTTATTATCAGTGTTGTTGCTCTTATTATTATAGATATCGTCGCAGAATACAGGCTGTTCCCAGTAAAGTTGCTTTTTGTAATTGGCTGATGGTGATTTCTGTGGCCCCTATGGTGTTGAGGTGCTCTTCAAGGTCTTTTGGAACTGCGCCTAGGGTGCCAATTACCACTGGGATTATTTTGTTCTTTTCTGCCACAGCCATTCAATTCAACCTCAATTTGTAGATCTTTGTATTTTGTAATTTTTTCCTGTTTCTTTTTCTTCTATTCTGCTATCCCCTGGTATTGCTGTGTCGATTATTTTGACTTGTTTTTCTTTCTTCTCGACTACAGTTATATCTGGTGTATAGTGTGGCAGATGTTTGTCTGTAGTTGGAAGTCCCATAATATTTTTGCATCTTCATTTTCTTCAACTTTGTCAATTTTATGGTCCCACCAATGTTTGGCTACAGGTAGCTTGTATTTTTTACAGATGTTCCAGTGTAGCATCCCTGCTACCTTGTCATGCCTTTCTTTGTAGTCAGTCTGTGCGATCTTTTTACAACAGATGATTAGGTGGTCCACTGTTTCATCCGCTTCTTTACAAAGGTGGCACTTGCTGTTTGTTGTTGATTTTTCAACTTTTGCTCTTATTGCATTTGTTCTTAGTGCCTGTTCTTGTGCAGCCAGTATTAAACCCTCAGTTTCTTTCTTCAAGTTGCCATTCTTAAGCCATTGCCAGGTCTTGGTGATGTCTGATTTTCTACTTATGTTGTGCAAATATTGATCATGCAGTGGCTTATTTTTCCGTTTTTGTGCTCGGTTCATGACTTGTTCTTTCTTGTAGGCCTGCTTTGTTTCATTGGTGTTGAATAGTTTCTAGTTATTTACCATTTGAAGTGCATCTTCTTCACTGTCCTTGATATATTCTTCAAGGCCTCTTTTTTCCTCCTCTGCTGTTGGATGGACTTGCAGCATTCCTCTTCCACCTGAGCTGCAAGGGAGTTATAGCCTATCTACATCACTGCGGGGGTGCAGAGCATGATTGATGGGTTTTTTTTGTTTGTTTGTTTGCTGGCCTTACTCCCTGCTATACCCCTGTACTATACCCCTGCTAACTGGGCAAAGAGGCACCTTTTACCGTGGCGATTCTCTTTATTTAGCAGGGGGAGAGTAACTGGCCCTATCCACCCCCAGCACAGTACTTCCAGTGACTGTTGCTGGTTTGTGTCTTATGTTTCTTTTTAGAATGTGAGCCCTTTGGGGACAGGGATCCATCTTATTTGTTATTTCTCTCTGTAAACCGCCCTGAGCCATTTTTGAAAGGGCGGTATAGAAATCTAATTATTATTATTATTTCTTGTTTACACAGTCAGACAGGTGGTATTGACTGGTTTGTTTTATCCAGACATCGAGTCCTTCCCAAGGACCTGGAATGGCTGAATTATATCATCAATACTGTTGGTTATTATAGATATCGTCGCAAAATATAGGCTGTTCCCAGTAAAGCTGCTTTTTGTAATTGGCTGATGGTGATTTCTGTGGCCCCTATGGTGTTGAGGTGCTCTTCAAGGTCTTTTGGGACTGCACCCAGGGCGCCAATTACCACTGGGATTATTTGGGTCTTTTTCTGCCACAGCCTTTCAATTTCAATTTGTAGATCTTTGTATTTGGTGATTTTTTCCTGTTTCTTTTTCTTCTATTCTGCTATCCCCTGGTATTGCTATGTCAATTATTTTGACTTGTTTTTCTTTCTTCTCGACTACAGTTATATCTGGTGTATTGTGTGGCAGATGTTTGTCTGTTTGTAGTCAGAAGTCCCATAATATTTTTACATCTTTTTCAATGTTATGGTCCCACCAATTCTTGGCTACAGGTAGCTTGTATTTTTTGCAGATGTTCCAGTGTAGCATCCCTGCTACCTTGTCATGCCTTTCTTTGTAGTCAGTCTGTGCGATCTTCTTACAACAGCTGATTAAGTGGTCCACGGTTTCATCTGCTTCTTTACAAAGGCGGCATTTGCTGTTTGTGGTTGATTTTTCTACTTTTACTCTTATTGCATTTGTTATTAGTGCCTGTTCTTGTGCAGCCAGTATTAAACCCTCAGTTTCTTTCTTCAAGTTGCCATTCTTAAGCCATTGCCAGGTCTTGGTGATGAGTGATTTTCCACTTATATTGTGCAAATATTGACCATGCAGGGGCTTATTTCTCCATTTTTCTGCTCGGTTCTTGACTTGTTCTTTCTTGTAGGCCTGCTTTGTTTCATTCGTGTTGAATAGTTTCTCATTATTGACCATTTGAAGTGCATCTTCTTCACTGTCCTTTATATATTCTTCAAGGCCTCTTTTCTCCTTCTCTACTGTTTGATGGACATGCAGCATTCCTCTTCCACCTGAGCTGCGAGGGAGGTATAGCCTATCTACATCACTGTGGGGGTGCAGAGCATGATTGATGGTCATGATTTTCCTCGTCTTACGATCTAGCGTCTCTAGCTCTGCCTGGGTCCAGTCTATTATTCCTGCAGTGTATCTGATAACAGGTATAGCCCAGGTGTTTATGGCTTGTATGGTGTTCCCGCCATTGAGTTTGGACTTGAGGATTTTTCTAACTCTCCTGATGTATTCACTTCCCATTTTTCTTTTAACTTCAGCATGTGCAATGTTATCAGCCTGGAGAATGCCCAAGTATCTGTAACGTTCTTTCTCTTCCAGGTTCTTGATCTTGCTTCCATTGGGCAGTTCTATTCCTTCTGTTTTTCTTATTTTTCCTCTGTTCATTATTAATACAGCACACTTGTCTAGTCCAAACTCCATTGCTATATCGCTACTGAATATACGGACAGTGTTTAGCAGTGATTCGATTTCTGACTGGGACTTTCCATACAACTTCAGATCGTCCATGTACAGCAGATGGTTGATTTTACTTGATGTTTTAGATGTTTGGTATCCGAGTCCTGTTTTGTTTAGTATTTGTGAAAGTGGGGTCATGGTGATTACAAACAATAGAGGGGATAGTGAGTCCCCTTGGAAAATGCCTCTTCTAATGCTAACCTGTCCGAGTGCCTCGCCATTGATTGTTAACTGTGTACTCCACATGCTCATTGCTTTTTTAATAAATATCTGTATGTTTTTGCTGACACCAGTTGTTTCTAAACATTTTAGTATCCATGTGTGAGGCAATGAATCAAAGGCTTTCTTGTAGTCAATCCATGCAACACTTAGATTTGTTTTTCTTCTCTTGCAGTTTTCTAAAATCATTCTGTCAATCAGCAGCTGGTCTTTTGTGCCTCTGGTGTTCGGACAATTTCCTTTCTGTTCAACTGGAAGCTGTTTTTTGTTGTTGTTAATAAGTGCTGCATTACTTCATCTGCTATTATTCCAGTTAATAATTTGAAAATGGTTGGCAGGCAGGTGATCAGTCTATAATTACTTGGAACTGCACCTTTTGCTGGGTCTATCATGATGAGATGAGTTTTCCCAGTTGTTAGCCATTGTTCAATATCACCGCCTTTCATAATGTGATTGAACTGTTTTGATAGTTGTTTATGAAGGCTTGTTAGGTGTTTAAGCCAAAAGCCATGCAGTTCTTCGTTGCCTGGCGCAGTCCAATTTTTAATTTTCTTTGCTCTTTCACTTATTAATTCTGGTGTTATTACTAGATCTTGCATTTGTTGGTAACATTTTTTGACCTCTTTCATCCAGCCTGCTTTTTTATTTATTATTATTATTATTATTATTATTATTATTACGATCTAGCGTCTCTAGCTCTGCCTGGGTCCAGTCTATTATTCCTGCAGTGTATCTGATAACAGGTATAGCCCAGGTGTTTATGGCTTGTATAGTGTTCCCGCCATTGAGTTTGGACTTGAGGATTTTTCTAACTCTCCTGATGTATTCACTTCCCATTTTTCTTTTAACTTCAGCATGTGCAATGTTATCAGCCTGGAGAATGCCCAAGTATTTGTAATGTTCTTTCTCTTCCAGGTTCTTGATCTTGCTTCCATTGGGCAGTTCTATTCCTTCTGTTTTTCTTATTTTTCCTCTGTTCATTATTAATACAGCACACTTGTCTAGTCCAAACTCCATTGCTATATCACTACTGAATATATGGACAGTGTTTAGCAGTGATTCAACTTCTGACTGGGACTTTCCAGATCGTCCATGTACAGCAGATGGTTGATTTTACTTGATGTTTTAGATGTTTGGTATCCGAGGCCTGTTTTGTTTAGTATTTGTGAAAGTGGAGTCATGGCGATTACAAACAACAGAAGGGATAGTGAGTCCCCTTGGAAAATACTTCTTCTAATGCTAACCTGTCCGAGTGTCTCGCCATTGATTGTTAACTGTGTACTCCACATGCTCATTGCTTTTTAAAATAAATATCTGAATGTTTTTGCTGACACCAGTTGTTTCTAAACATTTTAGTATCCATGTGTGAGGCAATGAGTCGAAGGCTTTCTTGTAGTCAATCCATGCAACACTTAGATTTGTTTTTCTTCTCTTGCAGTTTTCTAAAATCATTCTGTCAATCAGCAGCTGCTCTTTTGTGCCTCTGGTGTTCTGACAATTTCCTTTCTGTTCAACTGGAAGCTGTTTTGTTTGTTTGTTTGTTTGTTTGTTAATAAGTGCTGCATTACTTCATCTGCTATTATTCCAGTCAATAATTTGAAAATGGTTGGCAGGCAGGTTATCAGTCTATAATTACTTGGAACAGCACCTTTTGCTGGGTCTTTCATGATGAGATGAGTTTTCCCAGTTGTTAGCCATTGTTCTATATCACCTCCTTGCAAAATGTGATTGAACTGTTTTGATAGTTGTTTCTGAAGGCCTGTTAGGTGTTTAAGACAAAAGTTGCTGCTGCTGCTGCTGATGATGATGATGATGATTTTTTTACATTTTATATTCCGCTCTTCCTCCAAGGAGCCCAGAGCTGTGTACTACATACTTAGGTTTCTCCTCACAACAACCCTGTGAAGTGGGTTAGGCTGAGAGAGAAGTGACTGGCCCAGAGTCACCCAGCAAGTGTCATGGCTGAATCGGGATTTGAACTCGGGTCTCCCCGCTCCTAGTCCAGCTCCCAGCACTCTAACTGCTACACCACACTGGCTAGATCTGCCTGTTCTGGATGGAGTTACAGTCCCCCTGAAGGAACAGGTACATTGCTTGGAAGTACTTCTAGATAACTCAGGGTGAGGCAGTGGCCAGGAATGCTCCTTATCAGCTTTGGCTGATATGCCAGGTACATCAATTTCTCAAGACAAATGACCTTAAAATAATGATGCACATGCACATGCCAGGCTTGACTACTGCAATGTGCTCCACATTGGGCTGCCATTGCATGTAGTTTGGAAACTGCAAGTGGTGCAGTATGCGGTAGCCAGGTTAGTCTCTGGGGCCACCCAAGAGACCACATGACTCCTATTTTAAAAGAACTATACTGGCTGCCAATTAGTTTCCAGGCAAAATACAAAGAGCTGGTTATTACCTATAAAGCCCTGAATGGCACGTGCAGGCATGCCAAATACTTCCAGGTAGTTTCAGTAAACAGGGGCAACGGGGCAGTAGGTCGGTGCACTCCCGCCCAGATGGGCTTTACTAAAATTGGATGCTGGGGGGGCATCCCTCCCCCACCCTTAAAGCTGCACCCCCTGCCTTCAAACCAGTGGAACCACCCACCAGTTAAACCATTTCAGAGGCTAAAAAAGGGCCTCCAAACTGGTTCTGTGCACATCCCTAGTCTCCAGCAACCAAGCCTGACTCTTTAGTGCGGAAATGTCTGTTTTAGAGTTAGTTAGTTACTGTAGTTAAACCACAACACATTTCCTCTGCTGGCTCAGGGTGACACTTGAAGATCAAAGTTCAGTACGAAGCATACTGACTAGTTCAGTACGAAGCCTTTGCTTTCTGAAGGCACATGATGCAGCTATACTACTAGGTCTGGTCTTACAGAATCCCAGGACTGGGGATCCCATGGGAAGCATATGTAAGTTACTCTGAGCTTCTTGGAGAAATAGCCCGGGTATACATGCAATAAACAAATACCTGCACCTCCAGGGCGGTCCCTATTTTGCTTTGAGAACAGTGTACAAGAAAAGTACACTGTGTACAAGAAAGTACAAGTACTGTGTACAAGAACTGTGTACAAGAAAGTACAAGAACTGTGTACAAGAAAGTACAAGAAAACAGGGTGATTAGTAGCAGCCAGCATGGATTTGTTAAGAGCAAATGTTGCAAGCCAAACTAATTTCCTGATCTGAAAGCACAATTTAGAACACAGTGAGGCAAGCGAGTCTCACAATCAGTGAGACTCGCTGTAAGGGGGCTAGCAGGGAGAGTGGGCTTAGCCTGCTCTTCCTGCAGACAAGCTCCAGGCAGCCCTGGATCCGGCCACCCACACAGCTGCCGGCTCCATGATGGAGCCGGCGGGGGCTACAGGGATCGGGGACCTCGTGGCCCCCAGAAGTTCCAGGATGCCCTGCACGAGCGCGCGGAGCATCCTGGAAAGACCCCCGAGCCTGGGAGGCTGCTTGCAGCCTCCTGGTCGGGGGTCTACTTGTATGTTGCTGCACGCCATTGCAACACACGAGCAAAATGCTGAGATTTGCTTGGCTAAGGGGAGGGGGAATTAGCAAGGTTTGCTGCCAGGAGCCACGCAGCTCCTGTTGCAGCACATGATCGCTAAAAAGTGGGCTAGGCTCCCTTAGCCTGCCTTTTGGCAATAATGAGAATCACCTCAGAAGATATTATATACCTAGTTACTTACTCGCCTGTCTTCTCCGAGCGGTGAGAAGTTCAGGCATAATGCTATAGGGTTTTGTTTCCTTTGGATGCAAGAGCGCTGGAGATTTACAGTATGTTATCTTCATAATATTTGTTACATTAATAATATGCAAGTAGAGCATACTGGAGGCATATAGGCAGTCCTACTCATGGCAGACAATCCTCTAACCCTGCGTCATTTTCCCATGGTGCTTCAGGCAACTCATAGGTCTCTGTCTTTCCCATTCAAATTGCAAACTCACTCCAAGCTGTTTATCTGCCTTTCCTTCTAGCACTAAGAGGTGCTACTTTCTAAAACAATGGAGAGAGACATTCTTAAGCCATCCAGAAACATTAATATTCTTTTGGTAAGTCCTTGACCTTCTAGTGAGCCAAACTATAGTGACTGACCAATTCACAGTAATCAAGATAACAAAACTCACACACATATGCAGAAATTTGAGCAAGACCTTTGGCTAAAGTAAATTGGAGACATGTGGATCAGGAAGTTCTTCCACCAGTTTTCAGCTGTTTGGAAATCTGCACCAGTCCATATGCAGCCACTTAATGCTATCAAGATGAGAGGATCAATATAAGTGTTGCTGAGCAGGATCTGTCCAGAATCAAGTGTTATTTAATGTCATTAATGACTTTGGCTAAGCCTATGAGCTGCTATACAAGCAGCTACAATCAGGCTTAAGGTCTCAGGACCAACAGCCAGATCTCTTGTGACAGCTCTGGGTTCCTACAGAGCAGCAGTAAGGCACTGCTTTATTCAAGCTTGCCTGCCTATTCCAGCTTTACCCTGCTGTGAAATATTTTGTGCAATACTGAGCAGGAGTGGGTAGAGGACATAAAGATGTCAGGACCTCAGATAACAACACCAGCTGCTGTGCTGGTAACTACTAGAGCAGAACCATATGAATGGCCACTAGAGTACAAATTGCTACCAATGGGAGCTTCCCTTCTGGGGCAAATAACTGTAGGGCCCTGTATCTGAATCCTGGGTCGGCAGCATGGGGAAAGGGTTAACGCCCTTCCCTCCCCCCGCATGCTGCAGTGCCAATCCAGATCAGGGAGGTCCCCATAGCTGGCTGTACATTAATCAACCCATGTGATTAGCATATCTAGTTCAGTCCCTAGTGGAAGGTTTTCCTGGCAGGGTGTGGTATCTACAACTTTATGAATGCACTATTAATTTATGTTTAAGACATATTTATAATTTATGGCTACAGTAACCATCAAGCGTAAAGATTTACATATTATATGGAAGAAGCAAAAAGCCCACCAACAGCATAAATTATAAAAGGTGTAAAAAAATGGCTGAATAATCTTTCTAGGTTGCCATACAATTTTTAAGTCTCTCTCTCAGCAATATGAGAATGATGCAAAAAACAAAAACTAACCCAAAAATGATGAGTTTAGGGTAGTATTAAAAGAAGCGTTATTTGGAAGACAGGGTAGTAACAGCATGGCTGTATTTGTAGCGGCTGCATCTTATTAGGACAATATGTTGCATTTTAGTCCCATCTCAAAAATGATACAAACTAGAATGGAGTCAAAGAACACCGGAAGGCACAGGCATGGCATGACATGCAGGAAGGCTGAAGAAACTGGGAATGTTTTGCAGTGGTATGCTTGAGTTCTCATCACTTGATTACTTGCATCTGAAATGTATCAGCCAGTTCCATTGAAAAGCACTGTCTGTCTCTGAGGTGATTGAGGTGGGATGAATGTTCTACCTGTGGTGCTTGATGATTCATCAGATGATTGATTCATGATTACAAATTATCAATTTGATGCTATACCCAACAGATGAACTGGCACATGCGCATCTGTCCAAAGATTATGGAGAAAACATGCTTGAGATAAACAACCTCAAAACATTAGTACATATGCTGGTAACCTCCAGACTTGACTACTGTAACATACTTTCTGTGGGGCTGCCTTTTTATGTAATCTGGAAACTGCAGTTGATACAGAATGCAGCAGCCAGATTCCCCCCTGCCCACCATGCAAACTGCCCTGGATTATTCTGCCTTGGGTGTTTTTTTTACCAGTGACCTAGATAACTTGGTTATAAAGACTTTCTCACCAGGTCACTGGTTCAAGGCAAGCTGTATATCCTATTATCTAAAAGCATCCTCTACTAGCATCTCCTCCTTTATAATAGGACATTGCAATAGATCTTTTTAATGCTTTTAACACTTTCTGTCTAACATTGTGTTGGTTTTACTGCTTACTTTATGGCCAAATAAATGTGCTATGTTCTGATACTATACATTATATCATTACAGAGTATCACAGCATCAGTGAACATTTTCAAAAACAATTGTACATATCCTTATTTTATAAACTGACATATTCATGTTTAGACCAAATAATAAACAAAATCATTCAGCTCCCAGGTTCTGACTCAGCCCTGATTTTCTCTGCTACATGCAGAGGTTCTGTTCATTTCCAATGAGGGACTCAATTCAACATGCACAGAGGAATTCATACAGTGATTGGTCCTCTCTCTCTGGGTGTACAAGGAAGACCTTTAGTGCAGATGTAGGGAGGGCAGAGCTCTGTGTACAAATAATATATTCCATGCCCAGATGAGACAATTCAGTCAGAATAATGACAGTGGCAGACATCCAGACTAGTGTTGTGTTAGGACAATGAGAGAAGTTCTGCACACTTCAGTTTGTGAAACGGTGCAAGGTTCATTGCTCTGCAATGTTACACAACTCATCTCTGAAACACATATAGGGTTGTGCAACTCGTTTTGCGATGCCTACTGCAATGTGTCAACATCTTTTGCTAGCACAAGAACTAGTTTGGAACAGATGCTCCTTTCTTTGTATACTACTGTGCTACGTCCTTGTACTAATGAAACTGCATTACGCTAGTGCAAACCTAGTCTGGCTGTAGGCCATTGAAACCCATATGGTCAGGTATAGCTCTAAAACCATTTACTTTGTTCTCCATCATGAACTCTATTAAAACTAATAATAGTTTTTAGACTGCAGACAACAATTAATGCATATATAAAGGGAAAGTTTCATTTTTAAGATTCAATTTGTGGGTGATTTTTAAATTGTTAAATTGTTTTAAGTTTTTGTATATTTTTTAACTTGTTTTATGCTATTGTTAACCACCCAGAGACAAAAGTTTGGGGCAGTGTACACATTTGATTAATAAATAATAAATTTTGAGCTTAAATTCTCTTTTATTTTCTTAATGGCATACTACACAAACTCAGTAGCTTTGTCTTGGTTCAGAGTAAGCAGACACGAAAAGTGGCTAAGCAGAAAGAATGTATGTTCAGTTCCATTGCTACATATTGTTAGCATAGATAGTTCAATGGGATTTTTCTTTCTCTTTTTAACAAACAGAGCTCAAAATGATACTGTGTTTTAGCTTCATCAGGTTCATTTGAATGTAAAATTGATCAATCTCATTTTACATACTCTGGGCCCAGTGACTATCGAGATGTATCTGATGTTGCAGCATTGCTAGCTAGGACCTGGAAGAAAAACTAAAGGGAACCCAATGTACAAATGGTATACTAATAATAGCAGTAATACGGTACTAAAAAAAAGAAAAGAAACCATACACATATACACTTATATCAGGTTTGGAGATCATACTGGGTATGTGGATGTTGCTTGTCTCAATCCTTTTGCCCATTTGTTAGCATCTATATTATGGTAAAACTTCTGATCTATAGCACTTCTGTCTTGTCTTGAAATGTAATGGCCCAGGGGAAAAAAATAAGTTTGAAGGGTTGGGAATGGGGTTTCCCCCCAAGGTCAGATATGGAAAAAATGGAAATGTTGGGGAAACTGAAAAACTGAAATATTTTCTCTCTTAAAATGACACATGAAATGCTTGACAAGGCATGGCTTTAAATATAATTTCCTGCCTACTGCTCGTTAAAAATGGTGTCAAATAACTCACTTATATGAATATGTTTTATGTAACAGAATGAAAAATATTAATTACGTTGTGTATATACAGACATACAATTTGTGTCTTTAAAAGAGTAAAATAAGTTTAAATACAACACAAAAATAAGTATTGTACAGATTTTAATTTCCCCCAAAATTTCTGGAGTTTTTTTTCCGGGGGGGAAAGTGTGCGTGTGGGGGTATTTTTTTTATATGGCTTCAAAAATTCTGGGAACTTAATCTTGTCTGGATTTAATTTCAGCTTGCTTACCCTCATCTGGCCCTAATTTGAAATGTCAATTATTGTTCAGTTTCAATCACGTTAGAGTTGTAGTTCACTCTGTCTTTACAGCTCAAAGCAGATAGCATTTTTTCATCCTCACCATGTTCTACATTTTTAAAATAGAAAATGTATATGAATTGTCAAAGTAAATGAATTATTGAATTCATTTTCACAATCTTCACATCGGGGTGTGGGTGTGTGTGTAAGTGTAAGTGTAATTTTGGACTGCCAGTAGTTGGTGGTGTCTTCAGAACCATGTGTGCATACACTGCTAATTACTATTAAGAATCCAAAAAAATAAGCATTGTATGGTACTTTTGGTATCAGTTCAGGATGCCATACTCTAATTCCTAAGCTGTCTCCTTGTCAGGGATCATCCCAAGAAGCCATGAAATTTAGGACCAACAAAAGGAAAGTACTTTTTCACACAGCAATCGATGGAATTCTCTTCCATTGGATGTGGTGATGGCCACCAACTCGGATGACTTCAAGTGAGATTTAGACAAATTCATGGAGGACAAATCTACCAATGGGTACTAGTCCTGATGGCTATTGTTTACCTCCAGGTTCAGAGGCTGGATGCTTCCAAATACTAGTTGCAGGGAACAATGGTAGAAGAGGGGGCATGCCTACATCTTTTGGTTCTGTGCATCCCAGGGCAATCTGGTGGACCACTATGGGAACAGGATGCTAGCTTAGATAGGGCCTGATCCGGCTAGGCTTTTCTTGTGTTCTTAAATTATGTTTCTGACTTAATTTCCCCCCCTCTTCAATGGTATTTCATTCCAGTCCTACTTCTTCAGTCTTTAACAAAATTTAAAAATTGTTGAGAAAAAAATATATCTGTTCTTGCAACTAGGATAATATATGTAAACTAAAGGGTATCATCTGTAGATAAATTTAAAATAGCCTTGGGCAAGTAGGGTTAAAAAGTTGAAGCATCTACAAAAAAGGATGGGATCCAAAGAACTACTTACTTGCACCCAAAGGATTGGGCATACCCAGTAGAATTTTTGACATTTCTTCCCTTTAATGGCAAATCACCCTTTCAGTACCATTGACCATGGTATCCTTCTGGATTGCCTTGCAGGATTAGGACTTGGAGGCATGGTTCTCCAATGGCTCTGATCCTACCTGTGGAGTAGACTCAAGAAGGTGATACTGGGGGATTCCTGCCTAGCTGATTGATTGATTGATTGATTGATTGGTACATTTATATACTACCTTTCATTAAAACAATCCCAAGGCAGTCTACACAGAATTAAAAACAAAATTATAAAAATGACACAATAAAATGCATATCAGATTGACACCCAACTGCATCTCTCATTGGCATCTCTAACTTGGAAGGTTGTAGAGGCTATGAAAACACTGTCCGGAATCAATGATGGGTAGGATGAGGGCAAACTGAAATTAAATCAGGACCATATGGAGCTGCGGTTAGTCATGAGACTGACTGATCTAATGATGGAATGCTTACTTTTTCTTAGTGGGATTGTTTCCCCCTTGAAATATCAGGCCTGCAGCTTAAGGGTTCTCTTGGTTTAGTCTTGCTTCTGAATGGTCAGATAATGGCTGTGGCCTAGGGTGCCTTTGTTCAGTTTCAGCTGGTGTGCTGATTAGGCCCATTGAGTCAGACCCGGAAATGGTTACCCACATTCTGGAAACATCAAGGTTGGATTACTGCATCGTACACTACATAGGACTGCCCTTGAAGACTGTTCAGCTTCAGAAACTTCAGTGTAGCTTTCATGACTCTGTTGTATCAACTACATTGGTTGCCAGTTCATTTACAGGCACAATTCAAGGTGCTGGTCATTGTGCTGGACAGCCTAGGACCAAGGTCCCAGAAGGACTGCCTCTTTCTACATGAATGCCCATTCCCTGAGATCATCAGTAGAGACCTTCTTGCATCACCACTGGAAGCTCTGTTGGTTATAACATGTGAAAAGATAAGACGGTATAAGGACAATGAAATACACATTTCCACACTTCAAAGCTTTTTCCCCAATGACCTTCTTTAATGTGCAATTGAAAGTTAAAAGTTAACTTTCAATTGCGCATTAAAGAAGGTCATTGAAAAAAGCTTTGTGAGGAAATATTTTCTTGTGTGATGCCCCACCTATGGAACTCCCTGACATGTGATGCTCAATCTTTCCCCACTCTGCCAGCATTCCACATGAATGTGAACACTTTTCTGTTCCTGTGAGGTGTTTGATTTGATTTATGCTCTCTGTTTTTGATTTTGTTCTTACTGCTGCTGTTTTATTCTTGTTTTATTAATGTTTTTAATGCTTATTTATTGCTTGTTTGTTTTTAATTGTGGGCCACCTTTGGTCTGTCCAAGAAGAAAGGCAGGATTCACGTTTTATATAAATAAATTACAAACCACTATTAAAACTTCTCTCAGTCAACAACTGAGAACAATTATTGAAGATAACTTCAGGTTGTGAACTGCCTTGAGACCTGGTTATAGGCAGGATAAAAATGTGTCAAATCAGTCAATTAATCAACATGGGTATGGTTGTACAACATGGTTTCTGAAACTATCCAAGGTTCCTTTGAATGCTTGGCGCTAGTAATGTAGCTCTCTTAATCCAGGCCAAACAGGCTCAAAGCCAGCCTAAATGTTGTAGCGGGGTGGGGGTGGGTGGGGGAGGTTCATACAAAAAAGTGGGGGTAGCTGATCTGGCCTAAGTGCAAGCAACACTCGGATATTCAAAATTATTGTTTGTAAAAAATGGTGGGGCCAGGCTTGCCATAGCCCCCTGTAGCAATGGATCTGAGTCCAAATCAGAATCCCAGTAGCCTCTATAGGAGTATGTATTTGTGGGGAGGCACACAATACACATCTTACTATATTTAGGTAGACAACATAGGTGGTGGATCTGTGGGGAAAAGGAAGGAATTCTTTCAAGAGAAAGCACTGTAGAATGGTTTCTTTACTCTCTGCCATGGATACAATTAATCCATTATTGAATATATGCAGCTGTCTTCTACTGAGTCAGACCCTTGGTCCATTTCAGCATTGTCTACACCAGAGGTTCCCAATCTTTTAAAACAAGTTTACCACTTCCGTTGCAAACCTTCAGCTCAAGTACCTCATAGAGGCTCCTCAACTTCAGCCGTCCTGCAGATGTTGGCCTACAGTTCTCATAATACCTGGCTGTTGGCCACTGTGGCTGGGGATTATGGGAGTTGTAGCTCAAAAACAGCTGGGGGGGCCTAAGATGAGGGGGCCTATAACACACCTGTCATATAGGTGTAGGGGTGTGTGGGTGGGTGTGTACACACCTGGTGTAGAACCACCACACACCTGGTGTAGAACCAAATTGAACCGACCCAGTTCAACTGGTTTGTACTTGAACCAAACTGAACCCTTAGAAAGGGGTGTTGGTCTGAGCCAAACCAGCCCCGGTTCTAACAAACTGGTTTGGAACCAGTTTGGAATGAGTTAAAGGGGGCATGCAGTTTGAGGGGGCATACTTGTAAAGGGGAATCCAGTGAGGAATCCTCTTTACAAGCAAAGGGGGGAACCCTCCCTACCTTTAAAAAAAAAAAACCCTAATGGGATGGTGAGAGGGCACGGGTACTCAGAGGTGGCTGTGTGGTGGTGGAGGAGGAGTTGTGTGGCTCCTCCGAATACTCCAGACTGGGCCTGGAGCGCTAGTGTGGCCTGGGTCTGGCGTCCACACATGTGCAGTGGTCACACAAATGGCCTCTGAGCATGCGTGGAGGCTGGAACTAGGCTACACTGGAGCGCTGGGCCTGGTGCAAAGAATTTGGAGGTGCCATGCTGCTGCTGCCACCACAAACTCCGCGTACAGGTGTCCTCTCGCTGCCCCTATTATGTTTTTTGTTTTTTTTAAGGTGAGCAGAAAATATAGCATACTGGGATCTATGCATACATTCCACAAAAAGAACCAAAACAATCCCCCACCAGACTATCCAATGAGGAAAAAATGAATAAACACAATATGGTAGAGTAATACTATTATATATTTGGTATAGGTCAGTTAATAAATATGGAAAAAATATTCTATCCATATTTATTAACTGACCTATACCAAATATATTTTCTATAATAGTATTACTCTACTAGTGTAAAGTGTGTCATCAAGTCAATTTCGACTCCTGGCGCCCCCCGAGTCCTGCAGTTGTCTTTGGTAGAATACAGGAGGGGTTTACCATTGTCTCCTCCGATGCAGTATGAGATGATGCCTTTCAGCATCTTCCTATATCGCTGCTGCCTGATATAGTACCAGTGGGGATTCGAACCAGCAACCTTCTGCTTGTTAGTCAAACATTTCCCCACTGCACCACTTAAGGTGTCTTACTCTACTATTTATTCATCCCCCCTCCCCATTGTATAATCTGGTGGGGGATCTTTTTGGCTCTTTTTGTGGTATTTTTTTAAAGGTAAGCAGGGTTCTCCCACTTTATATGTAAAGGGGAACTCGAATCACCAGAATTGGTTCTGTGCACACCTGTAGTTCAAGAGGGAAACAATGTGCTGCATGCAGTGGAAGGATTTCCTTCACCTGAGGTTTTCAGACAAAATCTGGACAGCCATCTGCCACAGATGCCATAGCGGTTTGCACTGAATAGAGCGTTTGACTAGAAGACCTTCAAGGCCCCTTGCAACTCTACCATTCTATGAGTCTATTATTTCTCCCACCCATAATAAGAATCTGGTTGATGAGTCATGGGAACATTTTCCAGAATAAAGAGTAGGGGTGTGCACCATGGACTGTTTGCCGTGGTTCGGTCCAAATTTGGATTGAACCATGGGTCTGTGAGCTGGTTCAGTAAAACTGAACAGCTAGGCTGGTCAGTTTGATGAACCAGCTCAAACCGGTCCAAACTAGTTCATGATCAAATTGCTTGGACCAGCCCGATTCACAGTGTGCCGGTTCACAAACGAATCGGTTGTGCACATTCCTAATAAAGAATATATGTCAAATCTAGATAAGCTCTTTTCTTATCTAACAGCAATTCTATGCACTTCATTGGAACCATTTTTTAAAAACTCCCCCACAATTTCAAGCAGCACACAGGATTGATGTTAGGAAAAAGAAGACCCCAAAGTTCTAAGTACAGGTGTATGTCAAGGGCCTCTAGTCTGTAGATGAAGCACAGAAAGCTTTGCCTTTCAGAAGAGTGCCCTGCCTCTAGAATACCTCAAAGTGGACTAAAAATACTTTTTGTTTTGCTGGCCGTTAGAACTGCTTGAAGGATTTCTAACCAACTTCATTAAATTATTGGGACTTCCAATAAAATACACTTTGATTGGGGCAGATTACCCTTAGAGCATATTTTTAGCAGTATAGCAGATTCCGCCCCCCCTCCGCTTCCCCAGAAGTCAGCCTTGAGGATATCTGAAGCACAGAACATAGGGAATTGTTATGCTATGTGCAGCCATGCCAAACCTCTCACAAAGAATCTGAAAAAAAATTCAAGAGACAATTGTCCTGATCTAGTCAGTGATCTGTTCTTGGGATAGGAGCTCAGGTGCTCCACTGAGTGGAACGGCTTATCCATTCATGTCAGTGAATGCCTGTCCCCACAAAAAAGCCAAAAGAGGTATTTGTATCCAAGAGCACAAGGCACTATACAGACATATAAGCACATGACCATATTAATTTTTCAGTTATTTAGCCATAGTCAGATATTTAATTTTTCAGTTATTTAGTCATTGTCTTGGCTCATTTTAAAGAGTTGTTAAAAGGCATTTGTTCAAATCATGTTGTTAAAAATGTTTTTTTCCTGTTGTCATGTCACCCTCTTGAATAATGCTACAACATTTGGAGTGGGTGTTTATAGGACGACACTTTAGTTATCTCTATAAGCTTGTGTACCTGAGTTTTCTGCTGCAGAGATTGTTGTGAAAAAGAAAATGAGGTACAAATGCAGTAGTGAAATGTGCTCAGTCCAGTCAACTTGTGACATTTTTTAAATTTATTCTCACATAACTTTATTTTATTTATTTTATGTATTGTTAAATAAAGTAAATAAACAAAATTAAGGCTATGTAAGAATAAATTTATAAAATAGCGCAAATTGACTGCACTCCTTAATGTGAGGATTAAGGATTGAAGTAAGGTTTAAGATGAATAAGTAATGAACAGGGTGAACATTCTTCACACTGAGATCTTTGCTTCACTAGACCCACAGGTTGGCATCCGAAGCACCATGCATTATATTCTGCATGCACAGGTGGACTATTCAGCTCCCCTTCTGGTTTCACTTCCCTGCACCCCTTGAGAAGTCAAGGAGCACTCTCAGAAAGCACCAGAGATGCTCAGGAGGTACGAGAGGCTTCTTCCAGAAGGAAAAATCAGCCACCACAATCAGCCATGACTGTTCCTATGTGCTTATAGACCTATTCCCATTATTTTAAGGCTTAATAGTAATTCTAAGGTTTATATAAGGCTTAAATTATCTTGGTGTTTCTTCTCATGTTGTTTTTAAGTGAATGGTGCAGATTCCTCTCCACGTTCTTAGGTCAGAAGTCAGGGGTGTAGCAAGGTCAGAATGGGCCTGGGACAAGTGAAGATGGCCCCACTGCCCTCCTCTCCTTTTCTTGCCTGCACCCCACCATGTCTGTAATATGCAGCAGCCAGGAATGGACCCTCTCAGAAGTAAATTTTGCTAAGAAAACACAAGCCAGGTGAATTAGGCACACACACACCGCCAAAGTCTATACCACATGGTATAGATTATACTATACCATAACACCTCGCCTCCCCCCTTCCTTGTGACTGATTGGCGAGGTGCTCAGATTTAGCCCACCCTTCCCTCAGCCTGACAGACTCGGTCTGGCCTCAACCATCCCTCCTCTTCTCTTTGTGACTGGTTGGCTAGGTGCTCAGGCTCAGCCCATACTGAGAAAATGGTGGCTGGTGCTGAGCTTGTGTCAGGCTGAGGGAGGGGTGAGCTGAGCCTGAGCACCTAGCCAGCCAGTTAGGAGGAAAGGAGGAGTGAAGGACACTGCTTGGCACTCCTCCTCCTGGAGAGGCTTGAAGCTGAGACGAGTCCTGTGATTGGGAGACCAATGTGCCAGTGATTTGGGAGGGAAAGAGCAAAGGGTGAGTCTTTCCCAGCAGGTAGGACCTCTCCCTTGGCAGCCCTAGGACAAATGTCCCACCTTCTTCTGTTGTAACTAGTACCCTCAGGTGCGTAACAATGATAGGGCAAGGGGAGACAGTTGTCTGGGGGCCCCACTGCCTGGAGGGGCACCCCAGAGGCACCTCATGTGACTCCCCATTGCCCCCTGCCCAGCCCCATAGCCTCTCAGCCACTCGCCCTCTTCGCCATCTCTCCTGCTTGTTCTGCTGGCCCGCAATCGAAGCAGCAGGCAAGCTGCCAAGAGCTCCTTTTCTCCCGCCTCTCAGCTGATCGGCGGGTGGGCGGGGCTTCCACGGAGGCCTCCGTGTAGGCCGCAGTGAAGCCTGAACTCCAGTAGGGCCCAAGCCAGCCAGGAAGGAGGAGGCAGCCAGAGTGTTCTCTGCAGCAGAAGACCCCTTGCTGCCCTGCTCAACCCAGACCAGCATTTGCCAGGTAGAGTGTGAACTCCTTTTTGTGGTTACCTTTCCCGCCCCCCCCCCCCATATAGGGATCTGCTTGCCATAGGGCTTGGATATGGGGGGGGAGGGACCGAGAAGTCTCTGAATATTTATTTTGAAACAGCTTGGAAAATTTGCTGACTTAAAAAAAACTATCTAAAAAGTCCTATAAGTGGCTTGTTTCATGACAGAAAATTGCAAAAACTTCTGGAACAGTATTTTATTAATTTTATTTATTCATTCATTCATTTATAAATGCACTTATGTTCAAGTTGTTTTGCAACCCAGAAGGTCTGAGTGAGAACTGTGAAGCATGTGTGGTGCTTTTATTTTATTTTTCTTGTGTGTGAACTGCTCCCCAATAACTTGCAGGGACTTCAGGGTCAATCTGGCCAACATGTGAATGCAGCACCTCCATTCCAGAGGAGATGTGTCTTAAAGGGCTTTAAACGCCTCCTGTGAAAAACCTCCTGCAATCATACTTGACTGAATTTGTTCAGAATTCTGAGAAAACAAACATAGGTTCACCCTGCATGGTTGAAAGTCTCCTTTGCTAATCTGCAGCGAGGGGCCCATTTTAATAATTCATCTTTCTAGTGTGTTCTAGGCATTAAAAGTAATACAAATGTATAGTACTCAATGTATATCACTATATATTGTGACGTGTGTGTGTGTGTATTCAGTGAAATGTATTTGCAGGCAGCATACTTATTTTGGAATATCAGACTTAAATCCTTGGGGGCCTGGGGTGTGCGGAGGCCCTGGACTTTGGGGGGGGGGGCATTTTAAAATCTTGTCTCTGGGCCCACTCCAACCTTGCTACGCCCCTGAGTACCCTCTTCAGAGTTTGTCTGAACTCACCCCCTCTGCCCAGCCCCTAACATTTACAGCAGCTCTTGCATGCAAAGGGAAGTGCTGCTGAAATTGTGATGACTAGTGCTTCTGTGATTGGCAGCCTGAGGCAATCTAGAATGCCGATCACCACCTCGGTTATGGCATTTCCCTGTGCACACAAACGCCACTGTGATTGTGAGTGGCTAGAGTGTTAGAGGGTGAGTGTTATTCTGGGGCAGGACTTCCAGCCTGCTTTAGCACAGTAACCATTAATGGCACTGTTGAAGACTAATGTTTGAATTGGGCTTACATCCCTGTCAAAAGGTGAGGCTTTATTCCACGTTTCCTCCTCCTTAAAGGTGAAATTTGTTTAGAAACATGATGTTGCTTTTTCTTTTGTAGCACCCACATATTCAAAGTCCCTACTAAGGGATATCTGGTTAGCGAATTCCTTATTCTAATTCTGCCAATAGATCTTTTCCTTTAGACATAGAAAAACTTTCACTATTTATGTTATAATGTTATATAAATGTTAAAGAGGAAATGAGGGAAGCAATGAAATTCATTGGTTACTTAGTGTATGAACGTCATCATGCTTTTGTCTTCTTTTCCCTCCTTCCACGGTTTTTTCTTCTTCGCCTCCCCTGTATGTGATATTGGGAGCTGCACAGGATTGGTTGATTGACTTCAGTTCTTTAGCTGAATCATTGTGTGGAATTGTATTTAAGAACAAAACTCAGCCACCTTTGAGGCACTGAGGATGATGCCTTAAATCAAAATGACTGCTATTTTGTTACATCTGTGGTTTAGGTTTTTTTAAGTTTTAAACTTATATTTATTCTTAAACTTTTAAACTTTAAACTTTTATTTCGCATTAAAGAAGGTCGTTGAAAAAGCTTTGCAGCGTGGAAATGCATATTTTGTCACCCTTATACCATCTATTTAGCTATTACAATTATTTGTACCCCTTTTAAAATAAATAACATGCTGGCATACAAATAAAAATGCATTTAAAATAACTACCACAGGAACCATTTAAAAAAACAAAAACAAACTATAATTTTGCAAATAAGGGAAAAAACCACCCATAAACTATTTACCAAGAACTAACCACAATAGACATATGTGGGGATGGAGCATACAGTAGCTCAGTGATAAGAACATTTGCTTTGCATGCAGACAATACCAGGTTTAGTCCCTGGAATAGGGAAGACTCCTGCCGGAAACCTTGAGAGCCACTGCCAGTGAGTGTAAGCAATACTGAGATAGATGGACCAATGATCTGACTCAATGACGCTCTTCTCACAATCCGTGAGAAGAGCTTCTTTTGGGTCTGTGAAGAGCGGGCTTAGACTGCTCTCCCCGCAGATGATCAAAAGGCAGACCTGGGTGGCCGGATCGGCTGCCCACACAACTGCCGGCTCTGTCACAGAGCTGGCATGGGCTGTGGGGATCAGGAGCCACACAGCCCCTGGAAGTTCCAAGATGCCCTGCGTAAGTGCAGAGGGCATCTTGGCAAGACCCCCGAGCCCGGGAGGCTGCTTGCAGTGATCATGGGCTGCTTGCAGCCTCTGGGTTGGGGGTCTACTTGTGTGTTGCTATGTGCCACGGCGACACACAAGCAACCAAATGAGGCTAACGGAGCGCTCGCTCTGTTAATAACCTTATTTAAGGGGAGGGGCAATTAGGCAGGCTAGCTGCCTTGGGAGCACTGGGCTCGCTTGTGCTCCCGGTGGTTCCCACGACCCCTGGAAAGCGGGCTAAGCTTCCTCAGCCCACTTTCCAGTGATCGTGGGAATAGCCTCAGTACAAGGCAGATTCTTATGTTCCTACATGTCTACAGTATACTGAAAGAAAGGAGTAGCTACAGCAAAGGCCCAAAAACCTATTCGTAATTAACTTTGAGAGCTTTTAAAGTTGAACGTGACTTCTTCTGTAAGCCATTAAATTAATGGAATGAATGAATGAATTCATCTAACAAATAAGTGTGTGCATTTGTGTGTGTGTGTGTGTGTAAATATAGCTTTTCAACAAATTTGGTTTTATAAAGCAATCTACATAACAAAAAGTATGAGAATTAGTTCCCTGTCCTAAAAGGGCTCACATATGACCAACATACATTTTACTAAATGATTAAAATAAGAGCAACTTTAATCCTCTTGTGCGAAAACAAGAGTGTCTGAGTTGAATTCTGAATACCCATATAAGAGCAATTGGGATTTTGCTACGTAAAAGCAGTGAGGCCAACTAGTCCTCAAGTGTGAAGCCTTTGGCAAAAATATGCTACTGTATTTGTGCATAAGAACATTTAACTGAAATAATCACATATTCTTCCTGTTTGTCCTATTTCTTCATTCCTCTTTCTTGGTTATCTCCCTTGCTTCGATTTCTAGATCCTAAGATTTATTTCGAGATTGGGGCAAGCTGTCCACTAATTATCTGTAAAGCATCCTATATATACATGATGCTACATTAACAACAACAAAAACAACAATAATAACAAGTTTCCTATAGCTGCTGGAAAAGACCATGCCATAAAGCCAGCGTGGTGTAGTAGTCAGAGTGCTGAACTAGGACTGGGGAGACCCGAGTTCAAATCCCCATTCAGCCATAATACTAGCTGGGTGACTCTGGGCCAGTCACTTCTCTCTCAGCCTAGCCTACTTCACAGGGTTGTTGTGAAAGAGAAACTTAAGTATGTAGTACACCGCTCTGGGCTCCTTGGAGGAAGAGCGGGATATAAATGTAATAATAATAATAATAATAAAGTCCAAGTCCCTGCTGCACAACCAAGAAAATGGCCCTGGCTGACATCCTCACTAATGAAGCACTGGTACAGCAGGAGAAGCACCGGTGCTTCTGAAAAAGTCGACTAACTCAGCTCCACTATTGGCTCTAGGTGGCCAGATTTGGCTTTTAAAAAGCCAAATTCTGGCTTACGGCCCATTTGACCCACGAGTATAGCCCTTAGGTTCTGGCAACCCTGTAAACTGGCTCAATGATGGGGACAAATTTCAACAAACTTTCCTTCTCAGGAAGTGCTCTGTGCCACTCAAAAAGTTGTCCCTGAGGTCATGCAGCCCTCAGGGACAGAATTTTGGATGACACTGAGGCCTTCCAGGAAAGGGGAGGTTCTTGAAATTCCCACACAAACCCTAGCACTGGCACTATATTAGTATGGAATTCTTCAGAAGCACTGGTGCTACACCTGTTGCACTGCTCCTGTTGCACTACTGTTCTGTTAGTCAGGAAAAGGATGTCTGCCCCTGTCTTTTTGATACATGTGGTGAAAAAGGCTTTAGCCCATGGAAACTAATGCTACAATAATATGTGTTTCTGATTTTTAAAAGGGCATGAGACTCTGCAGTGCTTTTGCAAGAGCTTGCTGAAATTAAAAGCACAAAATTCACAAACTGGATTTTTGTAGCTGCCTGTAAAGCAGATTCTGTACTTTTATAGCATTACTGCAGTGATCTCCTCTGTTTGCATTGCATATGATTACTATAAACAGCTGCTTGTACTAAGCAAAAATACGTAACAATCTGACAGAGATGGTGATGACTAAGGCTATTGCTTGTAGCATCCATCTATTTTGCCAGACAGCATATGTTCATATAAATGCTCCTGATATAAAACTACCTTGTGAATAAATGTATGTGATGATGTGTATGTATCTAGAATTCTGCTTGACTATGATTTTATTCAGAATCATGGAATATAACAATGAATGCCATACTGTAAGAAGGCTAATGTTCACTCCCTCCTTAAAAAAAAAAGTTTCCAGCCACATGATTGAAGGGAAAGATCTTGGAAATTCTGTTAAAACCTTTTGGACAGAAAAGATTTTGAGTGGGGTCGTTATTAATAATAATAATAATAATAATGCTATTTACACACAGTCTACCAGATGTTATTGACTGGATTTGGTACTTTAATTATTGGGCCCTTTCCAAGGGTCTAGGATAACTAAAGAAAAATTAAAAATAGTGTTGTAGTGTTCATGCTGTCCCGGGTAGTGTGTCCTTCTGTAGTTGATGTGTTGTAATTTTATTGATGCCCAAGGTATCAAGATGTTGTTCAAGTTCTTTTGGTACTGCACCAAGGGCACCAACAACTATTGGCACCACTACTGTTTTATTTTTCCAGAGCCGCTCAATTTCAGTCTGAAGGTCCTTGTGTTTAGTTGTTTTCTCCAGTTGTTTTTCGCCAACTCATCTATCCCCTGGGATTGCAATATCAATTATCAGAACCCGATTCTTCTTGATGACTGTCAGATTCTGACTGTCAGTATTATGCGCTAAATGCTTATCAGTTTGTATTCAAAAATCCCAAAGGATTTTTGCTTCCTCATTTTCTGTGACCTTCTCAATTGGATGAGTCTACCAATTCTTGCTTGCTGGCAATCTGTAATCATCATCATCATCATCTGTAACAACAGCAACAACACTGACAATGAAATTCAGCCATCCCAGGTCTTTGGGAAGGACTCGATGTCCTTCCCTATTGACAAACCAGTCAATAACACCTGTCTGACTGTGTAAATAAATCATCATCATCATCATCATCATCATCATCAATATTTTTAATATTCAATATCAATATCAAATATCAAAACAGTTCAATCACATTTTGCAAGGAGGTGATATTGAACAATGGCTAACAACTGGGAAAACTCATCTCATCATGAAAGATCCAGCAAAAGGTACAGTTCCAAGTAATTTCTACTTCCAACTGTTCTGACAACTCACTCGCTTTTTTTTTTGCTTTAAATTTTTATTGATTTTAACAATATCTTGAAAATCTCATTCCATCCAATTAAACAAAAATTGACTTCCAGCTCACCAGTCAGCACGAATCACTAACTATACAATTAACCCTTGCTATAATAATTCAAAACATATATCCTATATCTTACCAAACTCGATTTTAGTCTACTCAGCCTGCTAATATTACTAAATTTCAAACCCTGTTGAAAAATAAATATTAGGAAAATAGTTCTTTAGGTACAGTAAGAATGATTTCCAATCTTGTTTAAAACCTTCCAAATTTTGATCTCTTATCAGTACTGTAAGTTTTGCCATCTCCGCATATTCCAAAATTTTTATCAGCCAATCTTCTTTTGAGGGCAGTTCATTGTCCTTCCATTTCTGTGCATATACTATTCTGGCCGCCGTGGTTGCATACATGAAGATTGTTAAATTTCTTGTGGAAAACATTCCTTGTTCTGACAACTCTCTGACAACTCTCAGGCCTTGGGGAGCAGCACCAACTACTCACAGAGCCTGACCTTGCTCCTTTGTAATGCCAGGTCAGTTCAAAATAAGACCGAAATTGTTCATGATTTGATCACGGATGAGGGAGCTGACCTGGCATGTATAACTGAGACCTGGTTGGGGGAGGCGAGTGGCCCAGTGTGGGCTCAGCTTCTCCCTCCAGGTTACTCTGTTGTGGAGCAGGTTAGGGGAAGTGGGCGGGGGGTGGGGGTGGAGTGGCTGTGGTCCATAAAAATACTATCTCCCTTACCAGGGCCCCTGTGAGACAGTTGACTTATATTGAATGTGTATTTCTGAGGCTGGGAACTAGGGATAGATTGGGGATTCTGTTGGTGTACCGCTCACCCCGCTGCCCAACTGACTCCCTAACTGAGCTGACGGAGCTGGTCGCGGAGTTGGTGTTGGAGTCTCCCAGGCTCTTGGTGCTGGGAGACTTCAATATTCACTTTGGGATTGGCTTGTCTGGTGCGGCTCAGGAGTTCATAGCGGCCATGACAACTATGGGCCTATCCCAATTAATTTTTGAACCAACTCATGTTGCCAGCCAAACATTGGATTTGGTCTTCTTTTCGGATCAGGGGGGTGTTCCGTCGGTGGGGGATCCGGTGATTACCCCATGGTCATGGACGGACCACTACCTGGTTAAAGTTGGTATCACGGTCACAGTCCACCCCTGCAGGGGTGATGGACCTATTAGGATGGTCCGCCCCAAAAGGCTGCTGGATGCAGCAGGTTTCCAAAAGGCCTTGGAGGATTTCGATGTTGGTGCGGCCGGTGATTCTGTCGATGCCCTGGTGGGAACCTGGAATAGAGAACTCACCAGGGCAGAAAATATTATTGCTCCTAAGTATCCCTCCAGGCCTGCTTCTAAGATGGCTTCCTGGTACATGGAGGAGTTGCGGGGGATGAAGCGGCTTGGTAGGCGACTGGAACACAAGTGGAGGAGAACTCGGCTCGACTCTGACAGGATGCAGCATAGAACCCATTTGAAGACCTACGCAATGGCAGTGCGCGCAGCAAAAAAGCGTTTTTGGTCAGCGCACATTGTGTCTACGGGTTCATATACGGCAGAGTTATCCCAGGTGGTGAGGAGTATAATTTCTGCTCCTTCTGCCTCAAATCGGCTCCCGGAGATACTCTGCTGTGACGCCTTTAGTGGGTTCTTTGCGAATAAAATCTCCTGTATTCGGGCTGACTTGGACTCCACTATTTCTGCAGGGTCTGTGAGGGAGGTATCCCTCTTGCAGTGTTAGGTTGGATCAGTTTCAATCTGTGACTCCTGATGACGTGGACAAGCTGCTTGGAGCAGTACGGCCTACCACTTGTTCTCGATTCTTGCCCAACCTGGCTGCTTCGATCTAGCGGAGAGGTTGTTGGAGATGGCCTAGTTAATATCATCATGCATCGCTGAGGGAGGGTAGGGTGCCTCCTTGTTTGAAGGAGGCAATAGTTACACTGCTTCTTAAGCAGACTTCCCTGGATCCCTCAGCGATGGATAGTTATAGGCCAATCTCCAATCTCCCCTGGCTGGGCAAGGTAATCGAGAGGGTGGTGGCTAACAAGCTCCAGGTGGTTTTAGAGGAAACTGATTATCTAGACCCATTTCAAACTGGCTTTAGAATGGGCTATGGGGTTGAGACAGCCTTGGTCAGCCTGATGGATGACTTTTACCGGGGAACCGACAGGGGGAGTGTGACTCTGTTGGTCCTCTTGGATCTCTCAGTGGCGTTTGATACCATCGACCATGGTATCCTTCTGGGTCACCAGGGGGAGTTGGGAATAGGGGGCACTGCTCTGCAGTGGTTCTGTTCTTATCTCTTAGGTAGATCCCAGATGGTGGAGCTTGGTGACAGTTGCTCCTCAAAGCAGGAGTTGTTATATGGAGTCCCTCAGGGCTCCATTCTGTCACCAATCCTTTTCAATATCTACATGAAACCGCTGGGTGAGGTCATCAAGAGATTTGGTGCTGGATGTTATCAGTATGCTGATGACACCCAAATCTACTTCTCCCTTTCATCTTCAGGAAATGGCACTCATTCTCTAAATGCCTGCCTACAGGCAGTAATGGACTGTATGAGGGATAACAAACTAAAGCTGAATCCAAGCAAGACGGAGGTGTTCATTGTGGGGGCTCAGAATCTGAGGAGTGAGTTAGATATTCCTGTGCTGGATGGGGTTACACTCCCCCAGAAGGAGCAGGTGCGCAGCTTGGGAGTACTCCTGGACCCAGGACTCACCCTGGTTTCTCAGGTGGAGGCCATGGCCAGGAGTGCTTTCTATCAGCTTCAGCTGATTCGACAGCTGCACCCATTCCTTGAGGAGGATGACCTCAAAACAGTGGTGCACCAGCTGGTAACCTCCCGGCTTGACTATTGCAATGTGCCCTACGTGGGGCTGCCTTTGTACATAGTTCGACAACTTCAATTAGTTCAGAAAGCGGCAGGCAGATTGGTCTCTGGGGTAACCCGGAGAGACCATATTAAGCCTATTTTGAAACAACTGTGTTGGCTGCCCATGTGTTTCCGGGCAAAATACAAAGTGCTGGTTATTACCTTTAAAGCCCTGAATGACTTAGGCCCGGGTTACCTTAGAGAGCGCCTTCTTCTGCGTGATCCCCACTGCACATTAAGGTCATCTGAGGAGGTTCGTCTCCAGTTACCACCAGCTAATCTGGTGGCGACTCAGAGGCAGGCCTTCTCTATAGCTGCTCCAGTGCTGTGGAATGCGCTCTCTGCAGAAATCCGCAATTTGAATTCTCTATTAGCCTTCAGGAGAGCCCTTAAAATGTATTTGTTTGGCCTGGCTTTCCAGGGTTTTTAAATCTGTTTTAATATTCTAACCCGATTTTGGGGCTTTTAATCACTGTAATTGTTTAATTGTTGTTTTAAAATGCTTTTAAATTGTTAATTGTTGTTCTAATGTTTTTAATTTGTTTTAGCTCTTTATTGTATTAGTGGTTTGTTTTAATTTGTAAACCGCCCTGAGCCATTTTGGTAGGGCGGTATATAAATCTAATAAATGAATAATAATAAATAAATAAATATAGACCGATAACCTGCCTGCCAACCATGTTCAAATTATTAACTGGAATAATAGCAGATGATGTAGTGCAACAATTATTAATTAACAAACAGCTTCCAGTTGAACAGAAAGGAAATTGCCCGAACACCAGAGGCACAAAAGACCAGCTGCTGATTGACAAAATGATTTTAGAAAATTACAAGAGAAGAAAAACAAATCTAAGTGTTGCATGGATTGACTACAAGAAAGCCTTCAACTCATTGCCTCACACATGGATACTAAAATGTTTAGAAACAACTGGTGTCAGCAAAAACATTCAGATATTTATAAAAAAAGCAATGAGCATGTGCATTACACAGTTAACAATCAATGGCGAGACACTTGGACAGGTTAGCATTAGAAGAGGCATTTTCCAAGGGGACTCACTATCCCCTCTCTTGTTTGTAATCGCCATGACTCCACTTTCACAAATACTAAACAAAACAGGCCTCGGATACCAAACATCTAAAACATCAAGTATAATCAACCATCTGCTGTACATGGACGATCTGAAGTTGTATGGAATGTCCCAGTCAGAAATCGAATCACTGCTAAACACTGTCCGTATATTCAGTAGCGATATAGCAATGGAGTTTGGACTAGACAAGTGTGCTGCATTAATAATGAACAGAGGGAAAATAACAAAAACAGAAGGAATAGAACTGCCCAATGGAAGCAAGATCAAGAACCTGGAAGAGAAAGAACATTACAAATACTTGGGCATTCTCCAGGCTGATAACATCACACACACTGAAGTTAAAAGAAAAATTGGAAGTGAATACATCAGGAGAGTTAGAAAAATCCTCAAGTCCAAACTCAATGGCGGGAACACCATAAAAGCCATAAACACCTGGGCTATACCTGTTATCAGATACACTGCAGGAATAATAGACTGGACCCAGGCAGAGCTCGAAACGCTAGATTGTAAGGTCAGGACAATAAGGACAATCAATCATGCTCTGCATCCCCACAGTGATGTAGATATGCTATACCTCCCTCGCAGTTCAGGTGGAAGAGGAATGCTGCAAGTCCATCGAACAGTAGAGGAGGAGAAAAGAGGCCTTGAAGAATATATCAAGGACAGTGAAGAAGATGCACTTCAAATGGTCAATAACGAGGAACTATTTAATACCAATGAAACAAAGCAGGCCTACAAGAAAGAACAAGTCAAGAACCGAGCAGAAAAACGGAAAAAGAAGCCACTGCATGATCAATATTTGCACAATATAAGTAGAAAATCGGACATCACCAAGACCTGGCAATGGCTTAAGAATGGCAACTTGAAGAAAGAAACAGAAGGTTTAATACTGGCTGCACAAGAACAGGCACTAAGAACAAATGCAATAAGAGCAAAAGTCAAAAAATCAACCACAAACAGCAAGTGCCGCCTTTGTAAAGAAGCAGATGAAACCGTGGACCACCTAATCAGCTGTTGTAAAAAGATCGCACAGACTGATTACAAACAAAGGCATGACAAAGTAGCAGGGATGATACACTGGAACATCTGCAAAAAATACAAGCTACCTGTAGCCAAAAATTGGTGGGACCATAAAATTGAAAAAGTTGAAGAAAATGAAGATGTAAAAATATTATGGGACTTCCGACTACAAACAGACAAACATCTGCCACACAATACACCAGATATAACTGTAGTCGAGAAGAAAGAAAAACAAGTCAAAATAATTGACATAGCAATACCAGGGGATAGCAGAATAGAAGAAAGAGAAATAGAAAAAATCACCAAATACAAAGATCTACAAATTGAAATTGAAAGGCTGTGGCAGAAAAAGACCAAAATAATCCCAGTGCTAATTGGAGCCCTGGGTGCAGTTCCAAAAGACCTTGAAGAGCACCTCAACACCATAGGGGCCACAGAAATCACCATCAGCCAATTACAAAAAGCAGCTTTACTGGGAACAGCCTATATTCTGCAACGATATCTATAACAACAGCAACAACATTGACAATAAAATTCTGGCATCCCAGGTCCTTGGGAAGGACTCGATGTCTGGATAAAACAAACCAGTTAATAACACCTGTCTGACTGTGTAAAATAATAATAATAGATACTGTTTTTAACAAAAACATTCTCAAAGCAGTTTACCTCAAAATAATAATAAAATAATAAGGTTCCTTGCAGTGTCCTTTCTATTTTTTTTAATCTGTGTGTGGCATGAGTTTTGTTCTGGGGGGCAGTATCAAGGCAGTGTGTTCACACATGCATTCAGATGGGGCATCCCTGATTCAACCTGAGCGGGATCTAAAATTAACTGAGCGGATATTAAAAAAAACTTGTGAGCACGTGCACATGCACACGCCTTAGAGGGAACACTGGTTCCTCATAATTCCTATAATTAAACTCACAGTCTAAAAAGGCACACAAAGTAGACACCAGAAATAGGTTCTGGAAGGCCAGTTGCTCTGCTGCTGCTAAATATAAGAGAATCATCACTTTGAAAAGTGCCTCTTTTTCATGGGGCCGGAATTGGGGCTTCTTCAATTAGTCCCAACTGAAGCCTGCACCCATACTCATATGGACAGTTTGCTGTAAGTGCTGACTCAGTGTGTGGCAACTGTGAAAAAGCAGAGGTGCAGCTAGGTAATTTTGGACCATGGACATAATGAGCTTATGCTACCCCGCCCCTGCAAAATAAGCATCCTTCCCGTATCTCTATCTCTATAATTTTCTAAGGCGCACCCATGGCTAATCCTGTGTGTGGTAGCTCTCGCAAAAGTTCGCGAGCAGAAGAATCGTGGTGATGGTTAAGAATGCAACTGTTACTGGTTGGAAGATGTTCTTTATTGTAGAAGAGAGGAATCTATATATACTAGCTGGCCGGCTGCACCTCTAGATCACCGCCACCCCACCCCCACCTCCCCACTGCCGTCGTTTTCCCCTGCCTGCCCACCCTCTTCCCCCTGCCTGCCCACCACTGTTTTCTGCCATTTTTCCACTGACCTGCTGGTTCACTGCTGCTGCTGCCATTTTCTTCCCTCCCACCCATCCCTGCCACTATCCGGCAGCTGCTTGCAAACTCTCACAAGGGGTGCCACACATGGGATTAGTGACAGGTACGCCTAAGATAGATAAAAGGATATTTGGAAGGGGTCTGTGAAGAGAGGGGTCATGAGGGAGAAAAGAGCTCCTTCAGCAGGAGGCTGCAGTTGTGTGAATTAGATGAGGAAACAAGATGAACAAGATCTGTTAATTCAGGAAGAGATGTGGAGAGAGAGGGGGAGAGAGAGAAGGGGAAGAAAGACAGGGGAGAAGTGAGCAGAGGAGAGAGAAAGAGAGAAAAAGGGAGGGGAAGAGAGAAAGAATGAAGGGCGAGGGAAGGGCCTGAGCCTGTCAGCGGCCTGAGGGGAATGAGCAGCCATGGCATCGGAGACAGCAAGGAAGGGCCCAGTCAACCACTGCTGCTGTTTGGGGCTACCAAGGCCATTGGCGTAGGGAGGGAAGGAGGCAGGCAAGGGACGGGCCCGGGCCTGTCAGCAGCCTGAGGGGAACGAGCAGCCATGGCGGTGGCGGCAGTAAGAAAGGGCCCAGTCTGCTGCTGCAGCTCCTGTGGGGAGAAGCAGGAGCAGTGTTTGGGTGAGGGTCAGGAGGTATCTGGAGATAAGGGGCTGAAGCTTGGCCAATAGGCGCCACAGTGCTGCAGCTGTGACCAAGCGGTGTGAGGTGGTGGAGTAAAGGGATGGAGGAGTGACCAAGATGGGTAAGAGGGATGGAGTAAAGGGATGTAGGAGCAGGAGTGCAGTTCAAGTGAGGGTGGAGAGATCTCTGAGATGAGGGGGGCTGTGGCAGGGGGTGAGGGGAGCAATCAAGTACTAGCACGCAGATGCTCTGTGTGGGTTAAGCTAGTATATATATATCAAGGTTGACTCAGCCTTCCATCCTTCCGAGGTCGGTAAAATGAGTACCCAGAATGTTGGGGGCAATATGCTAAATCATTGTAAACCGCTTAGAGAGCTCCGACTATAAAGCGGTATATAAATGTAAGTGCTATTGCTATTGCTATTTCACTCCAAGTCCACAGGTCTAGGCCAGAGTGCATGGGTGGGGGACACACCACACAACCCCCAAGGGATACATACATCTTCTTGATCATTCACCACAAACCCACAAATCTGGGCCAGAGCACATTTGCCAAAAACAAAAACAAAAAACCCTACACAAACCCCAATGGATTCACATAACCTTTTGACCTTCACAAACTACCTGGGACACAATACGTGTCCCTTGCTCAATAGTTCAAGCACAAAACCAGCTTGGACATATAATGCATTCATGGGAGGGGAAATTAAAACCCACAACACATGCCCCTTGCTTCCCAGTTCTCATACAGACATTTTGGCTCACAAACCAACTTGATCACAGTGCATAGTGCAAACAAAAGTTGTTTGTTTATTCGGATGTAACAGTTAGTTCCACTTTCACTAGATGTACTCTATGGATAGAGATCAATCTTCCTATACTGCATTAGGGGGAAATTCATTAAAATCACAGGATTGACTTGTTTTTATTTCCTTGAAATAAATACACAGAGCAACCATTTTGGACTACATGTGTGCCCAGTTTCAGAACTCTAAGCCCAGCAATTCTGGAAATGTAAAAGGGGGTGTCATGTATTTATTTAATGAAGGAAATGGGAAGATTCCTTCACATGGGGTGGAATGATGGTCCAGGTGGGGTGGGGGGGCTTCAGTTCCAGAATTTTTCATAATTTTCTGCCATGAAACAAGCCACTTATAGGATTTTGACTTTTAAGAAGTATTTTTAAATTCAGAAAATCATTACAAATCAGCAGATTGACCAAGCCACTTCAAAATCAATACACAGATTCATGCTAATCTGTCCTACATCTGAGCCCAATTTCAGAGCTCTAGAAATATAAAAGGGGTGAAAGTGGAGTGATGTTTACGTTTTGTAAATGAAGACAATAGGCAGATTCTTCCACATGAGGCTGGAATGATGGTTGGTGGTGGGTGGACTTCAGTTCCACGAGCTTTTGTAATTTTCTGCCATAAAACAAGCCAGTTGGGCTTTTTTTTGAATTTAAGATTAAAAAGTACTTTTCCACACAGCGCATAATTAATCTATGGGATTCTCTGCCACAGGATGTGGTGTTGGCCACTGGCTTGGATGGCTTTAAAAGCTGCTTAGAAAAATTCATGGAGGACAGGTCTATCAATGGCTACTAGTCTGGCGGCAACAGGACACCTCTAGCATTAGAAGCAAGATTCCTCTCAATACTAGTTGCAGGGGAGCAACAGCAAAAGACAGGGCATGCCCTAACCTCTGTGAGCTTCTCAGAGACATCTGGTGGGCCACTGTGTAAAACAGGATGTTGGAATAGATAAATCTTGGGCCTGATGCAGCAGGGCTGTTCTTATGCCTGCTCCACATTCCACATATTTACCCTCAGATGAAACAATTTATGAAGAGTAAGTGGTGGTTCTTTGAATGAATAAAAGTGAAAGAAATAAATCTTTATAGCCACAACTTAAAATCTGTTTGCTTCTTTTTTCAGTCTTGATGTGTTGCCATGTACCTTTCAACAAAAAGGTGGAGGTATATTGTCCCAAAGAAAACAATGAAGACTCTTTTTGGAAAGTCAAGATCTGTTTTAGGTATGTAAGTATGATGTGTATGCATGAGTTTTTACGTATATGTATGATAGTTGTTGTTATGGTCTACCTACCCTTGACCACACGTTTAGTGTAGAAAATTAAAATGGAGAATGCAGGGTAATGTGTATACAGCGGTCAACATCCTGACCAACCCAGTGTGCATGCAGAAAAGGAAGCTCATATGCAGCTGCTGCATTCCAGAATACAGTAGCATTGGCACTCATGTGCTGGCGGCGGGGTGGTGGTGTTGCTGCTCTCCCCTTCCATCTGAAGTGCTCTGTGCCACTGAAATCTTGTCCCAGAAGGTTGCACAGCTCTGAGGGACATATTTGTTAGTGGCACAGAGCACTACAGAGGGAAAGATAATGGCAAAAATTGCACCCCCAACACAAGCATCTGCACTCTTTAGCCTGGGACGCAGCAGCTGCCATATGAGTTACCTATGCTGCATGTGCACAAAATACAAGCCTGTAATTTCTTAATTTTCTGTATAGGTTTAGCCCTGTGCCTATGCCAGTGATTCCCAAACCAAGTGTCTTGGAAAATTAAACTTCCATGTGGGATTCATCCACCAGATACCATCCCTTAATCACTGATATCAGGATGGTATACAAGTATAATGTGAACAACAAAGGAACAACAAATTGTGATTAAAATATATTGGCAATGATATCTTGAACACATCCAAATTCTCTGATAGAGTTCACATTACAGCTGACAGGAATGGGGAAATCTCAGAAGCATCATTATCGCCCTGAAAGCTCTGGGCCAAACTAAACATAACATGGGAACATTACTCATTTATAGTTTTTATGCTTGTATCTTATAGTTTTTAAATTAGATTTGTTTTATATGTTTAGCTTAATATTTTAATTGTCATTTTAATTGTGTTTTTAATTTTTGTAAACAGCCTTGGGGTTGTTTTTCATGAAAGGCGGTATATAAATTCAACAATAAATAAATAAATAAAATGCTATGCTTGGGAGTCCCAATGTCTCCCCCCCACCACCACAAAAAGTAGCCGTAGGGGCCCTGGTTTTGATTGGGGCTGTGGCATAGGGGGAACAGGAGGTTTTAAGTATTTGCCCCCATGCTAATTGCCCAACTTAAATTGCCCCCAAGCTGCTATTAGCTGCAGCGGGGACACCTTGTGCCCTTGCCGAAAGGGGAAGGGCTGGGCACTCTCTCGCCCTGTGCTGTGATCCTGCCTGACTGAGCAGCTTGCTGACTAGACAGAGGGGAGTGGGAGGTCAACTGAGCTAATTCACAGTTGCAAGGAGAATACTTGTCTGTTGCTCTGGGAACTGATCAAGATGCCCCTACTGTCTTTATCACCAGTTTGGGAAACACTGGTCGATGTTGTATTTCTCTCTGCATGTGCTGGTATCTATACAAATGTTGTGCTGGTATCTATACAAATCGTTGTATGTACTTATGCAATAGAAGTTGTATATTCCTGCATGTATCCAAATAAATGTATAGATTTTATTGGTCTGAGTGCTCAGTGACAATTTATCATACATCCTGAGCTTTCTACTGAGCTTTCTTCGGGGCTAACTTTTGTCTGTGCCAGCTAACATCTACAGTATTTGTATCTGTTCTATGTATGTCATTACAGTTACGGTTTTGTCTACACTTTTAGATTACCATGGCTGAGTTGAAGGTAATTTATTGGAACATTTGTGAATTAGAAACATTTGTGAATATTTGTGAATTAGGAAAGCAGATCCTGCTTTAATCTGGGAATAATTTTCATGTCTTGGTACAATCCCATTGCAGAAATATACATGTTTCTTCTAATCCTAAATCCAAGTTGTACCATTAAATCAATAAATTCTAATATCAGCACTCAAAACAGAGCCCCTGGTGGTGCAGTGGTAAAACTGCTGCCCTGTAACCAGAAGGTTACAAGTTTGATCCTGATCAGGGGCTCAAGGCTGACTCAGCCTTCCATCCTTCCGAGGTCGGTAAAATGAGTACCCAGGATGTTGGGGGCAATATGCTAAATCATTGTAAATCGCTTAGAGAGCTCCGGCTATAGAGCGGTATATAAATGTAAGTGCTATTGCTAAAACAGTGCAGTATAATGTTTGTATCCCAATGCTGTGAAACATTTGAACTATGGTAATCTGTCATGTAGACAAGCCTTATGTATTTATTTAGTTGTTTGTGTGTTGTGTGTGTGTGTGTGTGTGTGTGTGTGTGTGTTGTTTTAAGTGGTCAAGTGCTGTGCTTGCCTGTATTGAGTGGCTGACATATTGTGCAGTGTTCCACGGGCGTTGCTGCAGCTTCCAAATGGAAGTTGCACTAGAGTGTTCTTGCACAAATGAGAAAAATGTACAAAGGAGTTGCACAACCACATGGCCATTATTTTCAAAGGCCATGCAATTACACAACTCCCTTGCACAGTTCTAGCATTTGTGCAGGTGTGCTCTAGCACCACTTGCATTTGGAAGCTGCTGCAACACCTGCAATGTGCAAAATGCCCATGGAGCGCTGTGTGGCATGTGAGTCAGGAAGTTCTTTGGAGAGACCCTCTCAACTGCGAGGTGTTGTTAAGACTGATGGGGGGATTCAAAACCTCTCACCTCTCCTCTTCTACAGTGCCATTAGCTGTCATTAAAGCTAGGAAGCTTAGAGCAAGGTTTCTTAACATTGGGGCCCCCAGATGTTGTTGGACTACAACTCCCATCATCCCCAGACATGGCCTTTGTGGCTGAGAATGATGATGGGAGTTGTAGTCCAACAACATCTGGGGGCCCAAGGTTAAGAAACCCTGGCTTAGAGAATGGTTTGCCCCTGTGGTTAGTGACCTGCGTCTGACTTGGTAGGTCAACCCTATCTTCACTTTCCTAACTACATGTTGAGTGAGGGGAGCAGGTTCATCATGCCCTCTGGTCCCACCTCGGGGCAGTCAGCATAAGGTAAGAATGGTCTCAAAACCCATACAACTATATGTGTGCAGTCTGTAAAACCAATTGGGATCTTTAATCACATCAGCATTCCTAGCCACAAATACAGACCCAAAGTTCATACTGTGGTATCTGTGTAGGGTCCATTTTCACTTTCCACCAAAAGCACGGAGGTTGGGGCAGGGCCAACGAATACAATCCTGCTCCCCTTCTATGTGTTCACTCAGTGTGTGAATATAAAGGTGAAAACCCAGGTACATTGTTCATTCATGCTTTAGGAACTGTTGTAGTGTAGTAGCTAAGAGTGTGAACCAGGGAATTCCCACTCAAACCTTGCCTCCTCCATGCAGCAATTACATGGCCTTAAGCAAGCTATTTTTTCTCAGTCCTGCCCATCCTCACCTACAATACCAGGATAATAATAATATTGGTCTTGCAAGGATGTAATAAGAATGACTGATATACACTGAACTGCTTTGAATATTCTGAAGTGCTATACATATTATATTTTACAGTGATATGACGGGCTGGCATTCAACAACCTATTCTTCAAGATGGGGTTGCACTCCCCCTGAAGGACCAGGTTCACTGTCTGGGGGTGCTCATTGATCCAGCACTGTCACTAGCGGCACAAGTGGCCTCTGTGGCTCAGAGTTCCTTTGATCAGCTTCGGCTGATACACCAACTGTGACCTTACCTGGACCGAGATAGCTTGGTCCTAGCTACTCATGCTCTGGTAACCTCTCACTTAGATTACTGCAATGCATTGTACATGGGGCTGCCTTTGAAAATAGTCCAAAAACTGCAGCTGGTACAAAATAGAGCTGCAAGATTATTAACTGGGACTGGACATATTATTATTATTAGTATTATTATTATTATTATTATTATTAACAACTCAATTTCTATACCGCCCTTCCAAAAATGGCTCAGGGCGGTTTACAAAGAGAAATAACAAATAAGATGGCTCCCTGTCCCCAAAAGGCTCACATTCTAAAAAGAAACATAAGACACACACCAGCAACAGTCACTGGAAGTACTGTGCTGGGGGTGGATAGGGCCAGTTACTCTCCCCCTGCTAAATAAAGATCATATTACACCATCGCTCCATCAGCTGCACTGGCTCCCAGTCCGCTTCCAGGCCCAATTAAAAATGTTGGTTGTAACCTTTAAAGCCCGAAATGGCTACTTGAGAGAGCACCTTTCCCCATATGTCCCAACCGGTACCTTAATATCTTCTTTGGAGGCCCTGCTCCGAATGCCCCTGCCAAACAAGGTGAGGCGGGTGGCTACTAGTGAGAGCGCCTTTTTGGTGATTGCACTCTGTTTATGGAATAGCCTCCCCAATGAGGTTCGCCTGGCTTCATCACTTTGTTCTTTTAAACGCTAGGTAAAAACCATTTTGTTCACTCAGGCCTTTTAAAATTTGATTTTCAAATCTGATTTTTTAAAACTGTTTTTTAAAAGAGTTTTTAAATTGCTCTGTATTGTATTTTAAGTTTTGCTTTTTTGGACTTTTGGGATTTTATGTGTTATGTGTTTTTATTTGATGTTTTAATGCTGTGTTGTGAACCGCCCAGAAAACAATTTGTTATGAGGCAGCTAAAAAATAAAGTTTATAATTTATTATTCATTTACACAGTCAGACAGGTGTTATTGACTGGTTTGTTTTATCCAGACATCGAGTCCTTCGCAAGGACCTAGGATGGATGAATTTTATTGTCAATGTTGTTGCTGTTATAGATATCGTCGCGGAATATAGGCTGTTCCCAGTAGAACTGCTTTTTGTAATTGGCTGATGGTGATTTCTGTGGCCCCTATGGTGTTGAGGTGCTCTTCAAGGTCTTTTGGAACTGCACCCAGGGCTCCAATTAGCACTGGGATTATTTTGGTCTTTTTCTGCCACAGCCTTTCAATTTCAATTTGTAGATCTTTGTATTTGGTGATTTTTTCTATTTCTCTTTCTTCTATTCTGCTATCCCCTGGTACTGCTATGTCGATTATTTTGACTTGTTTTTCTTTCTTCTTGACTACAGTTATATCTGGTGTATTGTGTGGCAGATGTTTGTCTGTTTGTAGTCGGAAGTCCCATAATATTTTTAGATCTTCATTTTCTTCAACTTTTTCAATTTTATGGTCCCACCAATTTTTGGCTACAGGTAGCTTGTATTTTTTGCAGATGTTCCAGTGTATCATCCCTGCTACTTTGTCATGCCTTTGTTTGTAATCAGTCTGTGCGATCTTTTTACAACAGCTGATTAGGTGGTCCACGGTTTCATCTGCTTCTTTACAAAGGCGGCACTTGCTGTTTGTGGTTGATTTTTTGACTTTTGCTCTTATTGCATTTGTTCTTAGGGCCTGTTCTTGTGCAGCCAGTATTAAACCTTCTGTTTCTTTCTTCAAGTTGCCATTCTTAAGCCATTGCCAGGTCTTGGTGATGTCCGATTTTCTACTTATATTGTGCAAATATTGACCATGCAGTGGCTTCTTTTTCCGTTTTTCTGCTCGGTTCTTGACTTGTTCTTTCTTGTAGGCCTGCTTTGTTTCATTGGTGTTAAATAGTTTCTCGTTATTGACCATTTGAAGTGCATCTTCTTCACTGTCCTTGATATATTCTTCAAGGCCTCTTTTCTCCTCCTCTACTGTTGGATGGACTTGCAGCATTCCTTTTCCACCTGAACTGCGAGGTAGGTATAGCCCAGTATCGACATCACTGTGGGGGTGCAGAGCATGATTGATGGTCATGATTTTCCAGGTCTTACGATCTAGCGTCTCTAGCTCTGCCTGGGTCCAGTCTATTATTCCTGCAGTGTATCTGATAATAGGTATAGCCCAGGTGTTTATGGCTTGTATGGTGTTCCTGCCTTTGAGTTTGGACTTGAGGATTTTTCTAACTCTCCTGATGTATTCACTTCCAATTTTTCTTTTAACTTCACTGTGTGTTATGTTATCCACCTGGAGAATGCCCAAGTATTTTTAAGGTTCTTTCTCTTCTAGGTTCTTGATCTTGCTTCCATTGAGCAGTTCTATTCCTTCTGTTTTTCTAATTTTTCCTCTGTTCATTATGAATGCAGCACACTTGTCTAGTCCAAACGCCATTGCTATATCGCTACTGAATATATGGACAGTGTTTAGCAGTGATTCGATTTCTGACTGGGACTTTCCATACAACTTCAGATCGTCCATGTACAGCAGATTGTTGATTTTACTGGATGTTTTAGATGTTTGGTATCCGAGGTCTGTTTTTAATAGTATTTGTGAAAGTGTGGTCATGGCGATTACAAACAAGAGAAGGGATAGTGAGTCCCCTTGGAAAATGCCTCTTCAAATGCTAACCTGTCCAAGTGTCTCGCCATGGATTGTTAACTGTGTACTCCACATGCTCATTGCTTTTTAAAATAAATATCTGAATGTTTTTGCTGACACCAGTTGTTTTTAGTATCCATGTGTGAGGCAATGAATCGAAGGCTTTCTTGTAGTCAATCCATGCAACTCTTAGATTGGTTTTTCTTCTCTTGCAATTTTCTAAAATCATTTTGTCAATCAGCAGCTGTGCTTTTGTGCTTCTGGTGTTCGGGCAGTTTCCTTTCTGTTCAACTGGAAGCTGTTTGTTAGTTAATAAGTGTTGCATCACTTCATCTGCTATTATTCCAGTTAATAATTTGAACATGGTTGGCAGGCAGGTTATGGGTCTATAAGTACTTGGAACTGCCCCTTTTGCTTGGTCTTTCATGATGAGATGAGTTTTCCCAGTTGTTAGCCATTGTTCAATATCACCTCCTTGCAAATTGTGATTGAACTGTTTTGATAGGCTTGGGTGTTTAAGCCAAAAGCCATGCAGTTCATCGTCGCCTGGAGCAGTCCAATTTTTAATTTTCTTTGCTCTTTCACTTATTAATTCTCGTGTTATTAGATCTTGAATTTGTTGGTTACATTTTTGACCTCTTTTATCCAGCCTGCTTTTTTATTATAATCTATTGGATTGTCCCATAATTTCCCCCAGAATTGCACTGTTTCTTCTTTATTTGGTGTTTCTAGGTTTCTTGCAGTTTCTCCTTCTATGCTTTGGTAGAAACGTCTCTGATTCTACTGGAATTTGAGATTCTGCCTGTGTTGTGTAGTTCTGGCTTCATATCTGCTAATCTTCTTAGACACTGCTGTTATTTGCTGCTTTATGATTTCCAGGACTTCTCTAATTTTCCTTGAATCTAGGTGGTATTTTTGGATCAGATACTGTTTGGTGTTTTCATTCTTCAGCTTCTTGTCTTTCATATCTTTCAATTTACTAGCATCTGATCTAAGCCTGGAGATTTTATTTTCTAATCTAATCTTCCATTTAGGTGATGTACTGCTTTCTTTTTTTACAGGTCCATTGATCTAATATACGAGCTCTTGTGTTGTTATTGTTGCTGCACTGTATATTAGTTGGTTTGTTTTTTGCAAATTATTGGTGGTTATTTCTGCAAGTGCAGCATTGACATCTTTTAATACCTGAGCAAATTGTTTTTTGGCAACTGTTTTTAGAGCTGGAAGTCGAACCCTGGTGGTTGTTTGGTTCATGTGCTCAGTTATTTTTTGCTTTAGTTCTTGTTGCTTTTCTGTTAAATGGCATTCGGGTTCTTGAGGTGAAGGCAAAGGGGAGGTTGCCTGGTTTTGATTTTGAAACAGTTCAGCAACAGTGGCATCCTCTATTTCCAACACCTCCTCCACCTACGCCTAAGCAACTGCTTCAGTTGGTGGTAATTCTTCTTCCATGTCTTGAGCCTGTGTTGCTCTTTGCAGTTCTTCCAGCTCAACTCCTGTGAATACTTTATTTCTTATTATGAATCTTCTCTGGTCTGCTAGCCTTTGTTCTGTTATTTCTGTATCTGGATGCTTCTCTTTCCAAATTTGGTACATTCTTTTTAAATAACCTCTTCTAGTTGGACTAGACTTGTAATAGCAGATCATTATTTCCTTGTTGGCATTTTTCATATATATTTTTTGATTAAGCAACGTTTCTTCCAGTAACTTTGCTGTCTTCAGCCCTGGTTGCTCAACTGAAGAGCCTGAGTCCTGTTGCCCACTTGCTACCAGATGTCCAGGGACTCCAGCACCTGGAGCGGTCCTTGTTTACCCGGGCGACGACCAATCCGGTATAGATTTATTAAAGTTACGTCTCACCATATTGTTGATGGGAGAGGCACTCTTTGTCTGGCTCCTCTGGTGAGACCTGTCCAGTATGGTTGGACCTCTGGCATAGCTCTCACCTTCCTCAGAGCACACAAGCCCCACAACCACGCCAAGGTAGTGCCTCGCTGGGGGCAATAATGGGGGCATTATTAATTCTTGTTTACACAGTCAGACAGGTGTTATTGACTGGTTTGTTTTATCCAGACATCGAGTCCTTCCCAAGGACCTGGGATGCCAGAATTTTATTGTCAATGGTTATAGATATCGTCGCAGAATATAGGCTGTTCCCAGTAAAGCTGCTTTTTGTAATTGGCTGATGGTGATTTCTGTGGCCCCTGTGGTGTTGAGGTGCTCTTCAAGGTCTTTTGGAACTGCACCCAGGGCACCAATTACCACTGGGATTATTTGGGTCTTTTTCTGCCACAGCCTTTCAATTTCAATTTGTAGATCTTTGTATTTGGTGATTTTTTCTATTTCTTTTTCTTCTATTCTGCTATCCCCTGGTATTTTTCTTCTATTCTGCTTTCCCCTGGTATTTTTCTTCTATTCTGCTATCCCCTGGTATTTTTCTTCTATTCTGCTATTATTATTATTATTATTATTATCATCATCAGATGATGATGATGATGATTCCATTTGTAGCACTGCATGAGTAAAAAGTTGCACCCATTGAATTTCTGTCAGTGGTATGGGAGGCTAGCCAGGTTGAATGCAAACTTTATGAAAAAGCAAGATATAAACAAACAAACAATAACAAGGGGGAAAACTTAGGAAAAATGAAAAATGGCACTTAAAGTTGAAGGGGCCCAATGCATAGTGAATGCTGCCTCTACTTAGTGAGCTAGATTTGCTTATTCAAATTGATGCCACCAAGAAGCCACTCTTGGGACGAAGGAAGCTGCCATATATGGAGTCAGACCATCTAGCTCAGTATTGTCAATACTAACTGGCAGAATTGGCTCTCCAAGATTTCAGGTAGGAGTCTTTCCCAGCCCTACCTGGAGATGCTACCAGGGATTGAACCTAGGACCATCTGCTTGATACCCTACTGCTGAGTAGGGATGTGCATGGTCTGGACCGGTCCGGACCGGCACCAAGGGGAGGTCTACTTTTAAGGGTGGGGGGGTAGAACTTACCCCTCCCGCCGCTCTTCCCCCTCCGGCGCTGCAGTTTCCAGCGAAGTTTTTTGGGCAGCAGAGTTCCTCGCTGCCGCCCCTGCCCCCGTCGTCACCTGGAAGTCTCCGTAATAGCAACACGCATGCGCGCGTGGCAGCGCGCGCCTGTCGCCGCCGTGTGCGCGTGCACCGCCACGCGCACATGCGTGCTGCTATTACGGAGACTTCCAGGCGACAAAAACTTCTCTGGAAACTGCAGCGCCGGTGGGGGAAGAGCGGCGGGAGGGGTAAGTTCTACCCCCCTGCTTAAAGGTAGACCCCCCTCAGTGCCGGACCGCCAGACTCTTTGCCTCCAACATGGCCTCCAGACCGGTTCGTGCACATCCCTACTGCTGAGCTACAGCTGGTTGGACTTAAGCTGTTTGATTCCAAACACATGGTCACTCCAAAACAATTGTTCATGGTGGACTGGTGGAGTTTGGATTGGCCTCCAAATTCATTTTATATCTAGGTAGCAAAAGCTGTAAATCAAGTGGAAGGGGCTTTTGCATTTACTACATTTGGCCCCTTGTTTTATTTTCCAAAGGCTGTTATACCTATCTCTGGAAAACAGTGTATTCCTACATCCAAGAGTCAAATTACAGATGAGAGAAGACATTTGTGACTGGATCTCCATGCATTTCTTTGCTGAAAAGCAGCCTCTGTGTGTGCATGTGGCATTTGGTGAGGGCTGCAGTGCTGAGTGAGAGGGGAGTTAACCCTTCCCCCCTCCCAAGTCCCTTCCCAATTTAAATATCTCCTGAACTGCTATTAGTTCAGGAGGAAAACAAGACAGGCACTTGCACGCTTTTCCCCTCCCCCTGCAGCAAAGAGAAATGGAGGGGGCAGGGGAATAGCAGGGTTGAAATGGGCCCTGAGACAAGAAGTGAAGATGGGCCCCTGGGCTCCCTCCATTCTTCTTCTCCCTACTCCGCCCATGTGTCTTTGCTGCAGAAGAACAATATGGATTTGATGAAAAACAAAACATTCTCAACATGCCCTTTCTCTTGTTCTTATGCAAATGATATCACACAGTCCCCACACACTGCTTGCAATTCAGCAGTTTGCCAATTGGTCAGGAAGGGAGGGTAAAGAATGGGCTGTTTCCCAGCAATCATGCCCCCCAACATGTAACCAGGGACATTTGTCTACTTTTGTCCTTCCTCAGTGCCACAGTCCCAATCCAAAACATAAAGGACCTATATGTTTTCACCTCTGTAGCTAATATCTGTTTCCAGGGAGTGATTTGCATTTGGCACAAGGGCAAACCCCCTCCCCCCCACTACACTCTAGGCCCAATCCACATTTGGGCCTCCACAGCTGCTTTTAGGAAAATAGAATTCAGTTTAGGCAAGGAAGAATAATTTGCATTTTGGCTCTGAACCAATTTTCTGGGTAATCAGAATCAGATTGTGTGATAAACTCCTGGTCTGGGCTCACCCTGGGTTTTCCTTTGTTTTCATTTTCTCCTGTCCAAAGAAAGTTAGTCATGCTTAAAGTAAAGTAATGTTGCAGGGAAAAGTCCTGTGGAACCGTGCCCTCCCGTTTGATTCAGCCACTTGCGTTCATCCTTCTGTCACATGGATAGAGAATGGGGTGTCTTGCCAGAACCAAAGAGGATTAGACAGAGTTCCTGCAATTATACTTGTTGCCTGACTGAATGAAGTCAAATGCAGCAAGGATGTGTGCTCAAAACAAGCTTTTTATTTCTTGATCAAGAAAGGCACGAGTACACTCAGAGAGAATCTGACTGGTACTGCGCATTGAAGCTGTGCAGTTTGCCAGTTTAGATAGGTTTCAGCAAACAAGCATATCAGTAAAGCAATTAATACATGTCTTTGGTAATTAAGCACACACATTCCAGAGGCGTTATTTAGAGCCTGTGAAGATGAGTTACTACTTGGCCTTTCTGATAACCTTACTCCCTATCAGTATCTGGTACCAGGGATGTCTATTTTTTGCATGAGTGAGGAATTTGGCTAATGGGCTAGTTGCATACCTATGTTATCTATCTCCCGACAGGTTCTGGCATTTGTTATTTCTGGCCTCCTATCACACATTCTTGAGAGGGGCTCCCATTCCTGATTTGAACACTTCTCCTGACTGAACAATTGTCTTTATTTCAAGCCTAATGGCTCTATATTCTGTTAGGGATATGAACCAAACTAACTTTTACACACTTATTTGATACACTTTTATAAGCTTGGATTAAATAATCCCATATCAATAAAGTGTGTCGGTGTTGACTCCTGGTGACCACAGAGCCCTGTGGTTTTCTTTGGTAGAATACAGGAGGGGTTTACCATTGCCTCCTCCGGCACAGTATGAGATGATGCCTTTCATCATCTTCCTATATCGCTGTTGCCAATATAGTTGTTTCCCATAGTCTGGGAAACATACCAGTGGGGATTTGAATCAGCAACCTCATGCTTGCTAGGTGTATGCATTAGGTGCGCCATTAGGTGGCTGAGGATTGGTAGGACTTAAGGCCCATTGAAATCAATGGGACATGTTAGTCATGACTAACTTAAGTCTAATTAACTTCAATGGGACTGAAATATGGCAGAATATCTCTGGCTTAGAGCCAAAATATATTACGGCATGGTGTCCCATCAGTATTTGTGTGCAATGGCATATCTATCAGTATGATGCCTCAGAGGTCAGGAATGACAGTCATACCAAACCGTACAGAATATGCTTGAAGAAGTGTCCAGTCTGGTATTAATTCAGGGCTGTGCCTTCTCTGTACTATGCATGTCTATGGCTGAAAAGTTAATGTGTCCAAAATTATGTTTTTCTATCTGAACAATCTATATGTGTTATAATATGTATAATCTTACTCCATCCTATATTTTTTGGACTGAATTCTCAGACTCTGAGGTCATGTGTTTCATCTTCCCAGCACATTAACAGCATTTGTTTTTAAAATCCAAAGTTCATATGAACAATCATTGTGTTAATATCAGGTACCACCTTCTGTTTGGCTTTATACCAAGCCATACACTGCTTCATCTTGTGGTTAATTACATCTCTTGTTACTGTAATGGCAAAAC